>NC_084485.1:37333502-38583502 GCF_030035675.1 Rhineura floridana
AGCATTTTTATAAACTGATCTCAAATATGCTTATTTGGAAGTAAGATTCCACTGAATCCAAATGATCGTACATCCCAAATCCCAGTGGATTGCCTTAACAGTGCAGCTATGTAG
Source organism: Rhineura floridana (assembly GCF_030035675.1). NCBI lineage: Eukaryota > Metazoa > Chordata > Lepidosauria > Squamata > Rhineuridae > Rhineura > Rhineura floridana. The sequence goes on from NC_084485.1 coordinate 37,333,617, forward strand.
CTAGATCCTACATTCAGTCGGATCAGCAGCCTAAGACAAGTGCTTATAGTTGTAGCTGTAAGATGAAAAATGCTTTCCAGACTTTTGACTTCACAGGGGGATTTCCTTTCCTTTCCTGCTTTACAGATGAAGAACTGAGGCAGAGGGATTGGAACTCTCCCATGGTTACCAATAGAGTCTGTGGTAGAAAATATTTGAACTCAAGTCTGACAAGACTGAGTATTGAACAGGGGGTTGCACTCGATGCTCTTATAAGCCCTTCCCAACTCTACTATTCTGTGATTCTAAGATCTATTTCTGCCATTCTAACTGTTCTGCTGGATATTATTGGTCAGAGATAGTCAATCAGTACAGCAGGGAGAGAGTGACAAAGCAGATTCCATAATTCCAGATGGGTTTGGACAGAGACCCAATTAAGGAAAAACAACCCACCTTCCCAAACAGGCTTCCAGGAAAAGAGATCCCAGATGGGTTTGCTGATCCTTTCTTTCAGGGCTCACACGATCCTTTTCCACCTAAATGATGAAAATTATCTATGCTGTTTTGCCATACACTCTACCACATAGTCAAGATCTATTCAGTTTTCCTGTCGGTTACTGTAGCAGCTTGTAATGCTTATATACATTCAGGCAAAATTGTGATGCTTCCTGAGTGGCAAGAATTCTCTTTCAGCCTACTTCACACTTTAGATTTGTGTCCTCTCTCCCCTCCAGTCCTCCATGGAATGCTTTGGATTTTTTTTTTAAAATGAGATGAAGTCACACATAATCCAGACTTCCATAAGAGACCTAGCTATTTTATAAAAATGGCAGCTGAGTGAGAATTCAGTTGGGCAACCCTGACATTTCAATAAAGGACCCCTGGTCTGTCTGGAGAGAATTTCAAAGCACCGACCAAACAAGCTGGGCATTGGCCAGGACTCCAGGTCCAGCAGAGGGCCCATTGCCCAAATTGTGGTTCCATTTCCACTTTGCACAGAGTATCCAAGAAGATCAGGTGCAGGCAGCTTAAGATGCAGTTTGCATCACCTTTTCCAGATTATGGGGACTCATAGAGGATGCTGTGATTAGGGATCCCCTCCCCCCCCCACCAGTCCTGGAGACAGTACTCTGTGTGCTTGCATGTGTGGATGCCACCTTCCATTGTACTCATGTGTTGCCTTTTTGTTTTTTAGGGGAAGGGCCATAGTTCAGTGGTAGAGCATTTGTTCTGCATGCCAAAGGCCCCAGGTTCAGTCCCAGGCATCATCATCATAATCATCTCCAGGCAGGAATGGGAGAGACTCCTGTCTGAAGTCCTACTCATAGCCACTGCCAGTTAGTGTAGAGCAGTGGCAAGGCCGGTTCTAAAGGGCGGCCAGGTGGGGCACTGGCCCAAGGACCCCTGGAGCTATAGGGGCCCCTGAGGGGACACTGCTCCCCAACAGCCATGGATCACAGGGCATGAGCTTCCTACTGTCCACCATTCCCTCTCCTCACCCCACCTACCTGTCTTCTGCCTTTTAGCATTGCCCTTAATGAAGATGGTGGCTGAGGTTTCCCTAAGGTGCGGAAGCCCCTTCTGCCATCTTGGTTGATGGCAGAGATGCGCGTGCAGAAACCGCGAATCGTGGGAAGGGGAGCAGAGACAGGTAGGTGGGGGGCATGGGGAGGCTGCGTGCATGCACGCATGCACATGTGCATATGCCGGGGCCTGGGGCAAGCTGATGCCCAAGGGCTCTGGCATGCCTGGGGCTGGCCCTGAGCAGTAGTTCCCAACCTGGGGGCCGTAACCCCCAGGGGGCATGCACAAAGTAATCCAGAGGGGGCTGTGAACAGTAGAGGAATGAATTATTTATTATTTTTTTAAAAAAGGTCTTAACTCCCTGGACACTCTGCTTCCCACTGATGCTGCAGATGACACCTCCCCCTTGTGCCAAACAAGAGGGGAGGACTTTTGCCAGAGCATCTTTCGGGTGCACCGAGAGCAGGCATCTGCTTATAAAATACATGGCAGGTGCCAAAGGGTGGAGATACCAGGAAGAAGAGAGGATTACTAACACTGACTCTGGTCTCCTTGCACTGCCGCTGCTGATGTTGCCCTTGCTCAGAATGACAGGAGAGGGCTTTTTGTGGAGCAAAAAGAAGCAAGGCTGCAAGGAAAGGCTGCTTTCCCCCTTCCTTCTTGGCAGCCAGCCTTCCTCCCTGGGGGGAGGGGTTCACGAAATTTTTTGAGCTTATAAAGGGGGTCCCATACTGATAAAGGTTGGCACCCACTGGTCTAGGGGAAGTGAAGGAGACAAGAGGAAATAGTGTGGACAGGACATGTCAGCAATGAATCCCTCCGGCTGAATGTTGCACACCCCGGAACAATAGACGATCACTCTTCATTATAGCAGTCTGAATGTGTGTTACTCTGCCAGTTCCTTTCCTTACATTATCAGATCAATAGAGCCTTAATTGCTGAAGAAAGGGGGTATCGTTCACAATCACAACACAATGGTTTAATCACTTGGATGCTTGAAGTTAATTTCAAGCAGTTAATTTTTCACTGATGTTCTCACTCTACCAGAGCTGGCTTGTCTTCTTCAGCTGAGCAGGTGGCAACAGGGCCTTCAGCTAAAGGTGGTTTATTAATAGCTTTTAACAAGATCACTTGGGCTAATTGCCAGTGGGGAAAATGTTAATATCACACACACACACACACACACACACACACACACACACACACACACACACACACACACACACACACACACACACACACACACACACACACACACACACACACACACACACACACACACACACACACACACACACACACACACACACACACACGAGAACCAAAAAAGTTTTGAACTGATGTCCATTTTTAAATAAACTTTTTGACGTTTGGGGGATCTCTGCATTTGGTTAGCAAGCAGGTTGCAAAGACACAATTTCTATACCATAATAAAGGTGTCAAATGGAATTTAAATCTTCCAGGCAGGGAAATTTCACCCCTATGCACAAGTAAGACTGCCTACTTCAGACTAACACTGATGATGGGAGCATTGGCTAGGGAGTGTGCTGAATGCACACTGGGCTTGTCCACACCAAAGTACAATGTGGATTCAAAACTGATTGTGTTCTTAATTTAGTGTTATCCACAAGATGTCCACTGCAAAGAACTGCGACCCCTTTGAATTTGGATCTCTCCAATCTGGGGATAATCTGATAAGTGGTAAAAAAAACACCCCAAAAAACTGAACCCAAACTGCTGCACTTTGGTTAGTAGATGGTTTTCTCCTCCCTCCAGGTAGGTGGATCAGTCCTTTGCTTTAGCTGTTTTCCTTTCTATGCCCTCTCATCCACGCCCCCTAAGTTCATTTCTTTTCTGGCACTTGTGCTTACTTTTGGTGGCTTCCCCCCAGTTACAAGTGCTGCCTTGGATTATGATGATGATGAAAAAAACACTCACTCAGATTTGCACAAAAAGGAAGCATTAAAAATAAAAACAGTGCTTTCAGGTAAAGAAAGTAGGAAAGAGAAGGAGGAAGAAAGGAAAATCCAGCACTCTGTTCTCATAGTGGCCAAGCAGATGTCCATGGGAAGCCTACAAGGTTGGTTCTGAACACTAGTGTAGTGGCAAATTCAGAAGTGCAGGGTCCTTTCATGATAGCCACAGCCATGCCCTCTCCCATCTTTTTTTTACTGCTGAGTTGAGAATGAGATCCTTGTTTTTGCCTTCTCTCACAACAACAGATATCCCTAGGAGCCAATCAGCATGAAAGGGGAGAGTGTTTGCTACTGAAAAGAGTCTTCTCAGTGGCTGACTCACCTCCTTTCACTCTGTGTGGCTCCAATCAGCAGGAAAGGACAAGGAAGCATGTTAGTAGACTCTTCTCAGTAGCTAACACGTACCCCTTTTATGCTGTTTGGTTCATAGGATGCTGGAGACATAGGACCCTGTTCTCAAAAAAGTAAGTGGTCTAAGATCCTCTGAGTCCCCGGACAACTACACTCCTGGTTCTGAGTATCAGAACTGGGCTGAGCTCATGGTCCTTCTGTGTAAAAATCCATTCCTGGTTACCCCAAGATTTCTTCATTTCAACAGACTAATTGGGGTGTGCGTTGTTTTGTTGCTGCTACTGTTAAACAATTGGGAATCAGAAAATTTTACCCATCTGTTACTAACCATGTAAAGATCTATCAACAGTTCCAGATCTACCTTCCGCCCACTTCTGGTGTATAGGACTACATCCTTAGCCTTCTACTAGAAATGGGGTAGTAAAGGAGGCTTCCTTCACCAAGGCTACAAATTCAAATACACATTTATATGGGAATCAGTCCCACTGAACAAAATGGCATTTACTTTTGAGTAGACATGCCTAGAGTTGCATGGCTGCGATCCTTAGCATATTTAACAGGGGCAGAAATTAGCCCCATTGACGTTTGAATTTTACTTTTAAGTAAACATGGTTAGGGTTACACTGCATGGATTTGATAGAGCCTTTTGTTTTAGTTGGCATGCCGTCCCCAAGAAAAAAAAAATATCAGAAAGAGTAACCAAGATCAAGAGAGGGTCAGAGAGAAAAGAAGTCACAATGAAAGCTTCAGCTCAGAAGAGGCTTGAAGGGAAACACAATTTCTTTGTTGTGATGCTTTAGGCTAACCATAGGGTTGCCAGGTCGGAACCATTCAAAAACCTGAGAAAATGGGGGCGGGCCCTAGTGACGTCACGGGGCGGGCCCTAGTGACGTCACGGGGCGGGCCCTAGTGACGCCACGGGGCGGGCCCTAGTGACGCCACGGGGCGGGCCCTAGTGACGCCACGGGGCGGGCCCTAGTGACGCCACGGGGCGGGCCCTAGTGACGCCACGGGGCGGGCCCTAGTGACGCCACGGGGCGGGCCCTAGTGACGCCACGGGGCGGGCCCTAGTGACGCCACGGGGCGGGCCCTAGTGACGCCACGGGGCGGGCCCTAGTGATGTCACGGGGCGGGCCCTAGTGACGTCACGGGGCGGGCCCTAGTGACATCATGGGGTGGGCCCTAGTGACATCATTAAACATGATACATTGTATCAACCACAGTTGCTTGGAGCATACCATTCCAAAAAAATTCTCTGGAGATTAAAATAGAAATCTTACCTAAAATAGGGTGTTCCTAGGTCCATCTGAAGTGACAAAGTCATTCTTTCTCACAAGCTTAGGGTGATGCAAAATGGAAATGGACTGCCTTCAAGTTGATCCCAGATAGGGTCTTCATGGTAAGCAGTATTCAGACGGAGGTGGTTTACTATTGCCTTCCTCTGAGTCTGAGAGGCAGTGACTGGCCCAAGGTCACCCAGGGAGCTTCATGGCTGTGTGGGGATTCGAACCCTGGTCTCCCAGGTCACAGTTCAACGCCTTTAGGGAATATTTAATCTAGCTTACTTGCTTCTGGCAAGAAGGGTTTACGTGCCCTCAGGCCAGGCCATTACTGGAAGAAAGAAGCTCAGTGTTGCAGAGATGTTAGATGGGAGCACAGATGGATGCCCCTGAAGGCAACAACTGTAAACATGCTTATTAAGGAACTAAGCCCCATAGAACGCAATAGGACTTACTTCTGAGTAGATACGGTTGCAGCCATGTTAAGGACAAGGGAGGGCATTCTAGGCAAGCAGTTGGCAACTGCCTGTCAGCATTGTGCTGTTGCTAAGACTTGACTGGGGATCATCCACAAAGTTATCCATAAGGCACTGCAACTTTATGTGTTGGCTGGCTACTGCAGTGGGTGCCCCCTAATATTTATGGCCATACAAGCAGGGTGAGTGTAGGCAGCAATTGCCTTTCTACTTTACGAGGCCTTATATAGGACCGACAGGCAGCAGGAGAGAGGGGAGGACCAGAAAAAGAAAAAGAACAAAAATAAAAATAAAGGAAGAGAGCGCCTCCTCCTAAGCAATAAGCATGTGCACTGTGCAGAGCGCCTGCCTCCGTTTCCCCCCGAAGCCGCCCCACCCAGCCTCGATGCCAGCGCCTTCTGGGCCAGGCAACCTTGGTGATCTCTGGGCCGCTTCAGCCCCGGCACCTCTCTGCCCCACCCCCCGAGAAAAATCAACTCATTTGAAATGTGGTGCTGGAGGAGAGCTTTGCGGATACCATGGTCTGCAAAACAGACAAATAATTGGGTGTCAGAACAAATTAAACCAGAACTATCACTAGAAGCTAAAATGATGAAACTGAGGTTATCATACTTTGGACACATAATGAGAAGACAGGATTCACTAGAAAAGACAATAATGCTTGGAAAAACAGAAGGGAGTAGAAAAAGAGGAAGGCCAAACAAGAGATGGATTGATTCCATAAAGGAAGCCACAGACCTGAACTTACAGGATCTGGACAGGGTGGTTCATGACAGATGCTCTTGGAGGTCACTGATTCATAGGGTCACCATAAGTTATAATCGACTTGAAGGCACATAACAACAACAACAAACCTCCCTGATAGACTGTGGGAATGCTGTGGACACAATATATTTCAACTTTAGCAAAGCTTTTGACAAAATGCCACATGATATTCTGATTAGCAAGCTAGCTGAATGTGGACTGGATGGAACAGCTATTGGGTGGATCCACAGTTGGCTACACAATCATATTCAGAGTGCTAATCAATGGTTTCTTCTCAACCTGGGGGGGGGTAACTAGCTGGCTACTATAGGGCTTGGTCTTGGACCCAGTGCTCTTCAACATTTTTATTAATGACTTGGATGAGGAGGGGCAGGGAATGCTTATCAAAAGTGTAGATGATGCAAAATTGGGAGGAATACCTAATTCCATGGAAGACAGAAACACAATTCAAAGGGATCTTAATAGGCTGGAGCATTGGACTAAAAACAGCAGAATGAAATTTAACAGGGATAAGTGCAAAGTTCTACACCTAGGAAAAAGAAACCAAATGCAGTTATTAAGATGGGGGATACTTGGCTCAGCAATACTACATGCAAGAAGGATCTTGGGATTGTTGTTGATCACAAACTGAATATGAGCCAACAGTGTGATGTGGCTGCAAAAAAAGCAAATGCTATTTTAGGCTGCATTAACAAAGTGAGTGAAGTACTAGTTCTCCTTTATTCAGCACTGGTTAGGCTTCATCTTGAGTACTGCGTCCAGTTCTTGACACCACACTTTAAGAAAGATACAGCAAACTAGAATGGGTTCAGAGGAGGGTAACGAGGATAATCAGGAGACAGGTAACAAAGTCCTATGAGGAGAGACTGAAAGAACTGGGCATGTTTAGCCTAGAGAAGAGCAGACTAAGGGGAGATATGATAGCACTTTTCAAATACATGAAAGGTTGTTACACAGAGTAGGGCCGGGATCTCTTCTTGATCGTCTCAGAGTGCAGGACATGGTATAATGGGCTCAATAATGCTGGAAGCCAGATTTCGACTAAACATCAGCAAAACTTCCTAACTATTAGAGCCATACAGCAATGGAACCAATTACCTTAGAGAGCTAGGTAGGTAGTGGGCTCTCCGACATCAAGGAAGCCACAGACCTGAACTTACAAGATCTGAACAACAGGAACACCACACAAGCAGAGGAAAGTACAAAAGAGAAGAGGGGCAAAGGTAAGTGGGAGGCAGCATGTTATATACAGGGAGACAGTGAGCAAAGGATTTCATATAACAATCCCACCGAGCCACCCATCCCAGAATGACAGATCAGGCTCTATACCTCAGGAGTGCTTTCCTGCTAGCAGGATGGGATTGGAAATCCAAACATTAAATCCCATTCAGTTGTGCAGCTCACTCTGATAGGCAAGTCACATGCTCTCTCACAGCCTAACAATACTTCACAGGGTTGATGTGAAGCTATAGTCCTGCTCTGATCTTATTGGTGGAAACTATAAATGTAATAAGCATGCATTTACAGCAACAAGGAAATGCCAAGTCTTGTCTTTTTTTTCTTCCTCCCTATCCCCATTTTCACTTGCTTTTAACTCCAACATTTACTATTAGTTAACAGGCAATTTACCAAATGCGAATGAGTAACAGCCAGCATTTCTTTTCCTCTCTGTGTTTTAACTTTTTGCTGGCTGGGATGAAAGTGGTGAAAGACGTAGAAGTGGAAGGGGAGAGCAGCTTGTAAAATAATCACTTCTGCCTCCTCTTCCCAGATGCCAAATCTCAGAAGCAGTGTTACAGTGCTGTTTATATATATATATAAACAATAATCCCATGTTTGTTTATTTGGACATAAGAGCTAGTATTTTTATTTACTTACATAAAACATTTGTACACTGCCTTTCTTCTTCAATACCTTCTCCACAAGACGACTAAGTTTAATGGGCTATATAGAACATCACTGTACCCTATGACTTTCTAAGTTACTGTAGCCCAGGCCAGTAGCCAGGGGCTTCGGCTGGAGGAGGTTACTGGTCCCCATCCCCCTAATTTTTTTCTACCCACAATATGTATTAAAAATAATTAAATGTATTACTTTTTTCTGGCTTCCCTACACTTTTTGGTGCCTCCCAAATGTTTAGACTGACTATGTGCCTGCTGTACCTTGCAATGGGGCTTTAACATTCCAGACTGTTCTTTTCCAAGATCATGCATCTTACCTTTGGTAGCTGGATACCTCCTCTTTCAGACTGTTTCCCCCCTTTCAAACAAACTATTAATCTGCATCTCTCTACCTATGTATTACCTTCCCTGCCTATTTACATTTTCTGCCTTAGGATGCAATCTTATGCACTTACCTAGGACTTACTTACAAGCAGACATGTAGAAGAATTTGCCATTATTTATTTTGTATTCCACCCTAGCAAAGTAAGCTACAACCACATCTACAGATCATGCAATTAAAAAAAATATTTTCTATGTTACAGCTGCTTTGTATTTGCATAATAATAATTTGCACGTTTCCATATTTGCATTAATAACAATATGTTTCTGTTGCAACAGACATTTACCAAATCTATATATTTATTGGCTCACTTTCCTCCAAGGAACTCCAGAAGGCATAAATAGTTCTCCTTCATGTCCATTTTATTCTCACAACCCTTTGAGGTGCATTAAATTGAGAGAGAGACAGTGACTGGCACAAGATCACTAAGAAACTTTTATAGCAGTGTGAAGCTTTGAACAAAAATCATCCTGGTTACTGTCCAAATACTTTCTAGCTGATACAAGTACAGTGGCTATTTATTGTCCTGGTTCTACCCTACAGATCCTCCACCTGCCTTTCATTTCCTCTAACCTCCATAGTCTCTCCAGTCAATCCCCCTTTTTAAAAGGTCTTGTTCCTTCCCACTCTATTTTCTATATTTTGGTACATGCATTTTCTTTACTGCTTGCCTTTTTAAAAAAACCAGTACCGCTGGTTTGGACTGAGGAAAAGGTGTGTTGCTTTGCTCTAACTCCCATGGATGGCAGGGAGAGTGAGCTATCTCTTACTTTTAAACCATTTAGGAGGGCAGGCGGGGGGAGGGAATGGGGGTGGACGGCAGGGAGAGTGAGCGATCTCTTACTTTTAAACCATTTAGGAGGGCAGGCGGGGGGAGGGAATGGGGGTGGGGGTAGGGAGAGTGAGCGATTTTACTTTTTACTGCTGGGGGGGGTCCCTGCAGGGGCGGCGGCTGCTCAAGTCCTCCTGTCTGTCTGCACTGCAGTCCCTGCTGCCTGACTGAGAAAGAGCGGGAAGGCGGCCAGCTACAGCCCAACAGTATGCGTGTGTCAATCACGCATGCATGGCTGAGGGGGCCAATGAAAAGCCGGAGATTCTCCAGTTTAAATAAAGTATTGCCGGAGGCCGGAGACGGCCCCCTTTTGCCGGAGACTCCGGCAGAAAACCGGAGACCTGGCAACCCTAGCTAACCATTATTCACTACTTTCCCCTCATATTACATCTTTCATGATTTGCTTAAGTGATTTTAAATTGCTTTTGCAATGCATTTTAACAGAGACTGCAAAAAAAGTGACCCCAAAAGTCTATGAAATGAAACAGCCAGCGCAAGCCAGCGCAAGGCCTCAACTCTTCTGCAATGAGGTTATGAGCACTGCTGCTGCTGCTGCTCATGGGAGCGCCCTCAGAGTATGAAAGAGGGGAAAGGAAGAGAGAGGAAAGCAGCCTTGATTAATGGGTGCAAGCAGAGGAGCATTAATACTTGTGGCTGTGTGGAATGGTTTATGTTAAATCTATACTAGCTTGCATTTGCCACACAAGTTCAATTAAGAGCTGTTGGAAAGAAAACCACACTGCTTCTTCCCAGCTATATTTGTATATATAAGGGGGTGGGGGCACCAATAATCTTAATATTTGGGCAGGTGATAGAAGAGGCTTAGATGATGGATTTTGTCCAAAAACAACTACTGTACACATTTACTCCTTTAAGATCCAATAAAGCAAAACTTAATCAAAAGCTTTGGTCAACCTAAAACGGTGACAGACTTTCCTCCTTGAGTTGTTGAATGTATTAACCCAAGCAGCTGCAGAGCATGCTGGAGAAGAACCGGGGGGGGTAGTGTCTCAGTATTTGATCTGAATTTGGCATGCAACTTGAAATCAAGTAATTTATACAGGGGCCATGCTATATCAATTGTATTAAATTGTATCTATTTTGCTCCTAGTAGGGATGAAAAAATCTATCAATTTCTGTTCTATTAGTTTCTCATTTTTCCAATCTTAAATTCAGTTCCTCACATTTCTGCAGCAGTGTGTGTGTGTGTGTGTGTTTTAAAAAAATCCTCATGAAAATTCTCTAGCATTTTAGTGTAAATTTCACCTAATAAACACATCTTTGTAGGTGGTTTTGACTAGTATACACATTTTGCAAGCCATTTCACATCATATAATGCACTTTTGCATGTAATTTTCACTCATATTTATTTTTATGCACACTTTATCTTTGTATATGAATTTTTGTAAACATTGGTTGGCTGGTGAACTGCATTGCAAAATTTGGATCAGTGTGACTTTTGAAGGATGGCTGTGTTTTGATTCTCATATTCTTTTGGAAAGTGTGAATTTGATAAATTCAGCTTTAAATGTGAATGGAATTGAAATTCTCGCCCATCCCTAATTCCTAGTGCCAGAATTTTGTTGCACAATATGAAAAAAAAGATGTCCGTGTGCCTCCTCCTTCCCATGCAAAATACCTTTCTAGGGCCATATCCTGTTCCCTCTCTCACACACTCCCCCATTCACACTAACAATGCATGTCTGTCACACACTATTCATATATTACTCCTATTTCACAGCATTCATACACACTCTAACATCTGATCATTCCTTCCAAGCTTTTGCCTACTCTCTTTTCTGTTAAGCTCCTTCCCACTAGTCACACATATCAGCATCTACCCAGGCTTTGTGCGCTGACAAGGTTTTTGGTTTTTTTAGTTAAAAGTATGAATACTTGAAATGTTCATAAACATTCCATGCCACCAACAGCTGAGTCAATGGCTAGGTAGAGTTCATTTCAGAATTTTCACAGCCAATAACTTATAGTATTGTAAAAGTCTACAAAACATGGTGGCAACAAGCTGATTTGATTGTGGATTTTGTTAAGCCTTCCCTGATCTTCTAAAACTCCACTAAGGTAGCAGTGAAGAAGGTACTGTATTGTTACTTCTTAACAGCTGAAAAAGATGTTCAGAAACTCTCAAGTATTTCCCAGATACAGACAAGGTGCTCCTCATAAACATGAGGATCACACTGTTAAACTTAGAATTTAATTATGCTAAACTTTATGTGTGCAATGAATGCTTTCTCTTTGAAGAACTGACTGTTCAGCAGCAGAATTGTCTGTGCTTATACAGTGCATCTGATCTCTGTAAGCCTCACACGATCTCATGCTCACCTTGCAATGGTTCCTTATGTCTTCACTGCATATGGGGCCAGCACAGATATCACAGTTAACCATATCATACCTGCTTTTTTCAAGGACAGCTTCCCAGCCTTTGAGTTTAGAAATTAAGTGTTGGAGACTTTCCCGCAGAAGCATCTTTACTTTAGATAGTGATGCCTTGTATCATTTATGGATGCATTATGTAGCCTTTGAGTGAGGCACCAAACTCAGTGGTAATGCAAATACTTCAGTTAATAGTCTCAGGTAGCATGTGATGCCTTAGACCTTGAAGAGCCTCTGCTAGTCAGAGTAGACCAGGTGTGGAGAAGCTTTGGCCCTTCAGATGTTGCTGAACTACAGCTCCCATCAGGCACAGCAAGCATGACCATTGGCCAGGGATGATGGGGTTGTAGTTCAGCAACATCCAGAGGGTCAAAGGTTCCTCACACCAGGAGTAGACAATACTGAGCTAGATAGACAAACGGTATAAGGCAGGTTCCTATGTTAGGATACAGTCAATTATGTACTAAAAGAAATGTATGATAGAAGATCGTGGATGCTAATAGCAGTGGAGTAAAGGTGGAAGTACATAGGGAGATAGATGTGTAAAATATGAATAAAGAAGATCTAGTAACAAAACATGCAATTCTAAATACTGATGCAGAAACTTTATGGGCACCCAGAAATTGCTTGTGGAGGATGAATCACAAGATTACATAGCAACTATCATCATCATCATCATCATCATCATCAGCTACATTTATTTGTCACTTACTATATAACATGTCTCAAAGTGCCTTACAACTGTAAAAACATACAAATAAAAAAATTCAAAACAATATCAAAAGAATAAAACAACATAACTTACTAAATGTGTTCATCCAGCAAATATAAAAATGACAAATTCTACCCTACCCTACTAGGAGATGAATGCCACAACATTACTTACGGCAAGTGCCCATCCTGCAATCTGATAAAAAAAAGATGAATCCTACCCCACGCTATTAAAAGATGAACACCACAACAGGTTAGGGTATCATTATACCATATGATCCCAATTAAAAACCAAATACTTGGATAAACAGGCGACTAAAGGTTGTCTGATGCCTAAAGGTTGATAATGATGGCACACCTCCCTGGGAAAAGCATTCAGTTGGGGAACCATCACTTAAAAGTTGCTGTCCCCCACATTTCCCTCTGAGCAGGGATGGAAGGAACTGGTTCAGAAAGTGTGAATTTGATAGATTCGGCTTTAAATGTGAACTGAATCAAATTTCTCCCCCATCCCTACCTTGACAGGGTCACATGAACAAGGCAATTTTCTACTGAGAGAGTAGAAAAAGCTGAGTATTAGCATAGGACATGCAATGACCAACTTTCCTATCAAACCAGGGAAGGCCGAATTCTTCTACAAGGGACTCTAGCTCTACAATTCCTGAAATTCCAGTTAAAAACACTACAACACCAAATTCATTGCATGGAAACCTGGCATCGCTTCAGGCCTGGCGAACCTGTTCATCCATTATTCTGAGTCCCCTGTCTTTTCCATTTCCTTGCTATTGTGAATGTTGTTGTCCCTCTCTCCATGGCTTGTGATGCTATATGCATATGGGTAGCATCATAAGAAGACAATGCAGACAGAGCTGGAGGGAAGCCTAACAGGAGTTGCACAACATAAGATAAAAGTCCTGCTGGGTCAGCCAAATATTGATCTATTCAAGTCCACCATCCAACTTCCAATAATTAGCAGCTAGATGCCTCTAGGAAGTTCAGAAGCAGCAGAGTGTAAAGTAGGATTTGCAAATCTTTCAATTTCGCTTTCTCTCAGTTTCTCATTTTTTATTCAGTCTGAAGTTCAGTTCTCCACATTTCTATATCAGTTTTCTTATATAAAAAAAGTCCTCATGAAAAGTCCTAATATATAGATTCTTGCATAGGAATTTACCTTAATATAATGCATTTTTGTATGTTATTTTCACTAATGTATGCAGTTTTAGGCACACCTTTCCCCAATACAGGCATTTTTGTACACATTCCTTGGCTGGAGAACTGCATTGCAAAATTCGGAGAACTGCACATTTCAAAGGATGGTTCAGTTTATGTATTGTTTCAGAAAGTACAAATGAGATAGATTCACCTTTTAATGGGAATTGAATTGAATTTCTCTCCCATCTCTAGTGTGAAAGCAACAGCCCTCTCCTATTTAACTCCAATATTCTGAAGTACAAGTGGGACCTGCAACAAAATGTTAGCAGTTCATCCTCCTATTCTAACAGGAATGTTCCTGCTCATAATGTTAGCCAGCCATGCCCTCCTCCAAGATACTCCATTCCGTTTGCCCTTGTTTTCTGGTTTTCTTTTCCAATGGACACTCAACATTCTGTTGCTGTTGAGCTTGCTCAGCCCTTGGGCTGTTTTGGAGTTGATGTTATTGTTGTTATTTGCCCCTTTGGGTTTTATTCTTTTCCTACTCCTGCAAACCACAGGGGCTCCCCACGCATACTGATACCTCTCTCTTGTTTCTCAGCAACCCTGTTTTGACTCCATTAGCACTCACCATCTGTATTTGCTGTTGGAAGTACTGATACTGCCTCTGAACATGGAGTTTCTAAGGTGTCTTCCATGAATCTAGCTAATAATTTTCTAAAGATGTTAGTGGCCCTCACTACCTAATGTCAGCTTCAGTTCCATACGTTAATTGTGCATCATGTGTAGTTTTTTATTTTTCTCTGAAGGTGGCACGTGGGGTGGCACATCAAAGGGAAAGGCTGCCCTGCTCAAAAGGAATTGGGTAACATTGCCCTAATATATGAACAAGTTCTGAGCCAGCAAAGGCCTATGCAAAATAGCCTAGATAGACAGACTGATAGACACAGCAAGCATTGAGGTTACATTAGAATATTTAAAATGAAACTTGAATCCCCAAATATACAGCACTGATGTGACTGAGGGAGGGAAGGCAAAAGAGAAAAAACTTTTGAGAGACTATAGACCCCTTTTTATGATTTAAATGGACTTGAAATTTAAGATGGATAGTTACGTGTAAGCATTGTTTACACTGATAATATAAATAATCTCGTACTTTTAATGCATTGAATATAATGGTCTCTTTTCCTTAGTAATATATAAGGGTGATATATAGGTGTGTGCGCCATCCCCCCATAGAATAGAATCTCCTTTTCAGCGCCTCTGTTCTTACATTGAGGTGCTGGAGGGGAAATCAAAGTGAGTGAGGTATTGCACATCTATGTAAAGAAATCTGATTTGAAGTTTTTGTCGTTCCCGTGGCACAATCTACTTTGCTGCAGCTGTGTAATGAGTTCACATCTGTTAGCCCCACATGTTGATTTGCATTACGCAGATGTAAAGTCTCAATTTTTCTAATTAGCAACAACACCAAGTATATCTTAATTTTCTTTCCCTCTGCCTCAACTAAACGTGATATTAACAAGGTTACACGTTTACATCCTTGGTGTTTAATTGAGTAAGATCCAAGATTGGATTAGACTGCACTGTCCTCTTAATCTGGTGTCTGTCCGGATCTAAAACCAGGTGTTTGTAATCTTATGTGGCAGGCAAGGGACAGGAGATAGGGACATATTACTTTGCTTAGCACAGATATTAATGGTTAGGTGTTTCCCAGAAGTGGTTTCTTTCTGATGATCTGTCTTTGGAGTAACTGCAGGGAACCATATTTGTGCATTTGTAGAGACATATGCATGCACACAGGTAAAAACTAATTGCTGCCTTTTTAGAATATTAGAGAATATGCAAGTACATTCTTTCTCTCCTGCCCCCATGAGAAATCACACCAGGTCAACCTTTGTCAGGGGGACAATCTATGCCATGAACTTTAGTCCCCTCTGCACTCATTCTCCTCCATCTGCCTTTCCTTTTGTTTTCTGTTCTCCTTCTATCCAAGTCTGCCTGCTTCCCTATTTTTGATACTTGTAGCTTCTAAAACAATAAGCACTATAGGGGTGGTCCTCTGGTATTGAAACCATTCTCCATATGCCAAAGCATTTTTGAACCATTTACAGTTATTTACTGAGAAGAGAATGCTATCTGTACGTTCTCAGATGAACACTTCTTTATTGCTTCACAAGTTTCAGGCTTGAGCTCTAGTACTGTAAACAGGTATTGGCAGGGCCGGCTCCAGGAATGCCGGGGTCCTTGGGCATCAGCCTGCCCCGGGCCCCTCTGCTCCCCTTCCACGATCCGTGGCATGAGCTGCACCATGGATCGCAAGACAAGAGCTTCTGAGCCACCCACCGCCACCCGCCACCATCCCCTGCCACCATCTCCCCACTTCACCTACCTTTCTCTGCTGTTCTTTGCAGCTGCGTACACTGCGTGTGCAGGGTTGCCATCAATCACGATGGCAGCCGAGGTTTCCGTAAGGGACTGAAGCCTCTGCCGCCATCTTGGTTGATGGCACGCAGTGCGCGCATTGCTACCATCAATCAAGATGGCGACAGAGGCTTCAGTCCCTTACAGAAACCTCGGCTGCCATCTTGACTGATGGCAACCATGTGTGCGCAGTGCGCGCAGCCGCAAAGAACAGCAGAGAAAGGTAGGTGAAGTGGGGGGGATGGTGGCGGGTGGCGGCGGCGGGTGGCTTGGAAGCTCTTGTCTTTCTATCTGCAGTGTGGCTCTTGCCACAGATCGCAGAAGGGGAGCGGAGGGCCCCTCAGGGCCCCCCCAGGGGCTCCTGTAGTTGCGGGGCCCTCGGGCCAGTGCCCAACCTGGCCACCCTTTGGAACCGGCCCTGTATTTAACAGCTGTGTGGCAAGCAAAAATGCAGCAGGTCAAGCCCTTCTTAGTATGGAAGTACTATTATGGGAAACACTTCACCCTGATTACTCCTTAATTTTGTGTTATGCCACAGCCCCATTTTGTGACTGATGCCCCCAGAACTCTCTCAAAATGTGAAATGTGCACTCTGGTCCAAATAAAAATCTGGTCTGGTCATAGGTTGGTGACTCCTGCCCTACAGCTCAGTTGTGTATTTAAGATGCAAGCAACATGCAACTTACTACATGCTGCATATTAGCACGTATTCAGTCAGCCAGTGAATTTGCACTGCTGCAGTCAGGACATATCTGCCCCCACAAAAGCTGGTAGACTGTGACAACATGGAACAACATTGTGGCATGTAGCAGCTAGAATTTTGGACTTGGAAAGAGGACACCTCTGAGCATAAATTCCTGCCAAGCCATGCAGGTCACTGGTTGACTCTGGCCTACTCATTGCTCTATCTCAGCTTAATTTATCCCTGAGGACTGCTGAAAATGGGATAATAGGCTGCCCTGAGGTCCTTGGAGGAATGATGGGATACAGATCTAAGGAATAAATAAGTGAGATTAAATGTTGGTTTGGATACCCATATGGCCTCCATTGTCCCTTGCCTGGCCCAGATCTGCATGCTGCATGTGAACATCAGCTTTACTGACTGAGCATATCTAATTCCATCCATTTCCCTAAAAAATCTTGTGCAGAAGCACCCTTGCAAGCCAAGACTTCTTTTTTTTTTTTGAGGGAGAACATCAGAGAGAAAAAGAGTTCCCCTTAATATCAGCCACTCTCCTCTGGCCATCCTTCATTCATATTCCATCTGAATATACAGGGGGAATTCCTCTGGGATACAACAGCAATTATTTGTGTGATTTAATTGGCATTATCATTTTACTGGCTTGACAGAGACAAATCGCTCGACTGGATAGGACTGCAATAGTGACAGCACTGCAGAAGGGGAGAGTGTTCCTTCCTACAGCTGGAAAAGGAGACTGCTACCAGTGCATCTTAATAATTAGCTGTGTTATAATTAATTGGACTATTTGAGAGCCAGTTTAACAAACAAATGGAGGGCTTGATCGTTCAGTAATTGACAATTTGTTT
The DNA here is from genome assembly GCF_030035675.1 of Rhineura floridana. Lineage (NCBI taxonomy): Eukaryota > Metazoa > Chordata > Lepidosauria > Squamata > Rhineuridae > Rhineura > Rhineura floridana. The sequence continues at coordinate 37,351,309 of NC_084485.1, forward strand.
CCAATATGGTGTCTCTTTCTACCCATGCAAAACAGAGCCAGCCATGGGGCTGGCCTGAGGAGGCATGCTAAACAAATGAGCCCAGGAGACAAGAAGCAAGAAAGGAATTCCCCCCTCCCCATCACAAGTATTCCAGGGACATATTTTTGCCTTGAACAAAAGAGAGTTTGTTGCCTGTTTTTTTTTGTATGCTTAAAGCAGCAGCTGCAAAATTGCACTGAGAGCTCTGCTGGACAAGTAGTGACATGCTTCCAGAAGTTAGCTTACAAATAGTATGAGAATTGTCAAGATTTATTTTGGTGCACATTGGCAGAAGAACAGTGGTAAGTGGTGCACATTGAGGCAGGTGGGGCGGAAGGCAGGGTAGCCAACTGTAGGTGGAGCCAGGGCCAATGACAGGCAGAACCAACACATCCTAGTTTTGTCCCAATCTTCATTCCTGCTGAGTTCTACAAAGGCAACACTGAGACAGAGCAGGAAGCTCACAGTCCGTGCTACCCCCTAGATGGGTAGTTGTAAGGAAGCAGGAAGGCAGGTGGGGGCTGGCTGGAAGCAGACTGTGGTTGGTGGGGCAGTGCCTTATTCATACTAAGGGACCAGCATCCACCACAGAAGAATAGCCCACTGTGGAGAGACATACTGGATCAGATCAAAGGTCAGTCTAGTCCAGCAATCTAGTCCAGCATACTGCCTCTGATATTAGGATTGGGGAGACCTAGGTTCAAATCTTCACCCAGCTATGAGCCACACTGTGTGACCTTGGACCCGTCACTATCTCTCACTCTATCTCACAGGGTTGTTGAGAGAACAGGTGGGCGGAGCAATATACAGGAAGCAAACCTCCATTTGGACCAGACTCTGTACAATTCATTCAGCTCAGAGTGACCATATCTACCACTGCAGGAGCACTTTTTGTGGCTGCTGTGCAAAAATCTCCATCCAGTCCAGTTCACACATATAGGGATCGCTTGGGCAAAACTTGAGGCTGGTTTGTGGGGAACCTATACTGCCTGAGAGCCACATTCTATCATGAGAGCTATCGCTAGTCGGGCGGTATAAAAATCAAATAAATAAATAAATAAATGATAAACTTCTGGGGGACCACATACCAGAGGTGGACATGGCCAGAGGCAAAAAGCGGACAGGGCAACAGATGTAACTCTTTCCTTTGTATAGTAGGCTACATTCAAGCCATGCAAAGGTCAGAAGTCTCTACACACACTCTTCTCCATCCCCACAAACAGGAGGCATTCTGACACTTAAAGGACACATTCCAGCCAGGCAAAAGCACCCAAGGAGGGGGATGGAGCATGACAAGTGAGGGGTGTGGCCTGGGAGAGTCCCAAGGGCCAGATCGAGAGGACAAGAAGGCCACATTCAGCCCCTGGGACTGAGGTTCTTCATTGCTGTTGTAGTCCAACACTCTATACCACATTGGCCCTGTGCATCTGGCTCTTTAAAAAACAAAAACAAAAAGGCCTCTTCTAAACCTTCCTTCTCCCCTTTACACGATATGGCTGAGATCAGTGGTGATTGGTGCCCTTTGGGACTGGTGGGACTGAAGGCAGGGAGTCCAACAGTGGGTGGAGCCAGAGCCAATCACAGAGGTGGAAGCAGAGCCAATCACAGTCAACTAATTCTAGTTTTGCTCATATCATCCTTCCTGCTGAGTCCAACAAAGGCAGCAATGCTAAGACTAAGGAAGAAGAAGCTGCACAACTGGGCCTGGCAACCAAGAGGTCTTCTGTATCTTTAAAAGTTGTGCAGGGGAAAGGGAGAATTCTACCTTGTGGTTTTTCCTGTTACAGTGTTGCAAGAACACCTGCACTTGGCTGAATTTTCTCTTCTCTTAAAGATACAGAATCATTCTCAGGCCCTGAGCCTGGCAACTCTAGGTTGCAGATAAGAAAGCAGGCACATGGGGGCCTGACTGAGGGCAGACTCAGGTTGGTAGGGCAGCACCCTACTTGCCCTAATGGACTAGCCACCACTGGCTGAGATGATGCTGTGGGTGGTCTGTGTTTGTCTTTTAACTACCCGGATGTTTAGGTTTGGGGTACCTGTATGATCCTAGCAGCTTCAGAGCGTAAAGGCAAATAAAACTCCATGCTAAATTATTAAATGATAGCAGTTCCTAATTGGGTCAGTCTCTGGAGCGTATCTCATTGTTGCATATTCTTGGCATTGACCCCAGGGGTTGCATTTCCTTCAGTGAATAATGGGCACCTGGAAGTTCAGTTCTTGGCCACAAAAATAGATAAGTAAATAATGAAATCTGTGTCTTTCCCTCCCCATCTCAGCTGCACTGTTGCAGTGGCAGAGGCCCCACAATATTGGAAGACGCTGGAAACACTTCTGTCAACTGACTACGTTATTTTCCCCCTTTTCGTTTAAATGAGATATGAATAATTGATTCCGCTCCTGAATAATTAATAGGATATTCAATAATGAAAGTAATTGTTTGGCACATCCCCCATTGATAATCAACCTAATCTTAGCCTTTCAATATGTGAGGAATATGCATATGTAAAGCAGCAAAAGACTTTATTGGCCAATAACATAGCTAATGTGCACTCTAGGAGGTCACCTTGTTCAAATATCTCCCTGAGTCATTCATGTGGCTTGATTCTCCATGGATTTTGTTTGTTTGTTTGGTGCCCATGCTCAGTGTGCCCTGCAAGGTTTTTGATCCTTGTAACAATTCCCCTCAGAACCCCTTTTGCACATTAAAAAAAAAAACTTCAGTCACCAATTAATGCTTTCAAGTGTTTTTCTCTCTTTCCCTCTTCCAAGGCAATGGTGTACATATTAAAGAAAGGAAACCCATCTCTGAATTTCCAGTGTATGTTCATTTCAAGAGCGATTAGAGCACAGCTCCACAGAGATGACACCAGTCCTCTGGTCCTTTGCTTTAAGTAATAAGCCCCTTTGTGTGGGGGAGGGAGACACTCAAATGCAACATTTTCATTATTGCTTTTCTAGTTTGTTCACTCTCATACGACAAGGGGGAGAGCAGCTTCTATGTACTAAAAGTCTTGGAGAATAAGTATTAAGGGCTTCAGCATAGGGAAAGACTATAGCTCAATGGCAGAGTGTCTGCCTTGCATGCCGAAGGACCCAAGTTCAATCCTCGGCATCTGCAAGTAAGGCTGGGAGAGACCCCTGTCTGAAATCCTGGAGAGCCACTGCTTGTCAGTGTAGACAAGACAATCCTGAACAAGATGAACCAATGGTCTGACTCAGTGTAAGGCAGCTTTCAGTGCTCCTATTTTCCTAAATATAATATGGACAAAGTGAAAAGGATGAATAACATTGAACTAGGTAGATATCTCAGTACTGGAGAACCATTTAGGTTTCAACACGGCAATGAATAGAACCCCTTTTAGACCTAGGCCCCATCTGCACTATACATTGAAAACAATATCGTACCATTTTTTTAAAAAGTGGGCACAATGCTGTTTGGAGGGAGATAAGGCCCCATCTACTATACATTTAAAGCGGTATCATACCACTTTAACAGCCACGGCTTCCCCCAAAGAATCCTGGGGCCTGTAATTTGTCAAGGGTGCTGAGAATTGTTAGGAGACCCCTATTCCCCTCACAGAGCTACAATTCTCAAAGTGGTTTAACAATACATCCCTCATCCCAGGGAACTCTGGGAGTTGTAGCTCTGTGAGGGCAACAGCACTCTCCTAACAATTCTCAGCACCCTGCACAAACTACACTTCCCAGGATGCTTTGGGGGAAGCCATGGCTGTTAAAGTGGTATGATACTGCTTGGAATGTATAAGTAGATGGGGCTTTATATTATCTCCTTCCAAACAGCATTGTGCCTACTCCTTTTTTTCTTTTTTTGAGAAAAAAATCTGTAGTGGAGTAGAGCCAGACGTTGGTATCAAAGTCCATAGAGTGGGAAGGAGAACCTAATTCTGCCATCGCCATATGCTGTCCAAGGCAACTACACTAGTCCTGCCTAGTGTCAGTGGATTGAATCAGTTCAGTAGCAGAGGTGAGAGTCTGGAGGCAGGGTATCTCCTGATGCTATCTTCCTTGTTAGCAAACACTGTAACAGCCCTCCAGGCGTCTGCAAAGTTTTTTGATTTCCTCACTACCCTGCATAGCTCATTTTGCTACAGCGTTATTTTGCTACATTATTATTTTCTCTAATAATGCTGACTGACACCATCCCTCCAAGTGCCCATTATTTCTAAGACATAAGCCCTGCCTATATTTACATCACTTCTGGAGGCAAAACCCTTCCCCATTTTTCTTTGACATTGGTGCATTGGTGTTTCTCATTAAATTAAGAGGCAGTGAGCTGACAAAGCCAGTACACCAGAGGTGGAGGACCTGTGGGCTTCCAGATGTTGCTGGACTGCAAATAACCCATAACCACTAACCATTGGCTATGCTGGCTGGGGGTGCTGATTAATGTTGAGTTGATGCCCTGTCCAGCAACATCTGGAGGACCAGAGGTGATCCTACTTTCTCATTGCAGGTACTAGTTTTGAGCCACTCTGGCTATATGAACCACCCACCTTATGTTGACTGTGTACTTGCCACAGCTTGTGACATATGCAACCAGCAAAGGTTGGTAGGATGGAAGCATCATACTCATTACACAAACTAGGAATGGGTGAAAAATTCATCTAGTCACACTTCCAGAGCTGAAACACAGCTCTCCTTTACATTCACACGTCTTTGAATTTTGTGCTGCAGTTCTCCAATCTCAAAAAGTGAGTACAAAAATGTGTACATTAGGGAAAAGTATGCACAAAATGCATATACTGGTAAAACTAAAGTACAAATGCATTTTATTAAAGAAAAGTGCATGCTTGATAGAATTGTGTTGCAAAAATATGTATATTAGGAGAAATCCACATGGAAGTGTGTATGACTTTTCATAAAGGCTTTAAAAAATCACCCTGATGTAGGAATGAGAACTGAACAAAACTGGAAAAATGAGAAACTAAGAGAACCAAAACTGGCAGATTTGTCCATCTCTATCATAAACTATAGGGAATGTATATGCCCTGGATATACATTTGTCCCTCTTCAATCCCTTCAACTGGAAGTCCTCTAATGAAGGATTCAGAAAGAAGAGGCAGACAGAGAGAAAATTTAATCTAAATTGCCCACGAAGAAATACCAGTTCCAAGAGGAGATTACTTAATTTTATATGCACAGACATTAGCGGGTCTCATGTATGTTGCCGAAATCTGTTATCTGCAAAATGAGTCCCCCCTCCATACACACTCCTCCCTTGCTGTCGGAAGGCAGAGCTGGGGTCCCAATCCCGGAGAGCTGGATCCCGGAGAGTTGGGAGAAGAGTATTCGGATGGATGGCAGAGGGAAGGGGGAGGAACTTCCCCCCTTTGGAGCGAAGATGAAACAGAGGAACTGCCAGTGATAAGGTCGCTTAGCAACGGGGAGTCTGAGCCCTCCCTGGACATTCTCACGCCTCCCCCTCTTTCAGGCTCAGAGCAAGAGGGGAAAGAGGGAGGGCTGCTCACAGCCGAAAAGCGGGGAGGCAGTTTACCATCAGCCCCTCCCCTATCCCCCATCCTGGAATCGGAAACTTCAGAAGAGGAGGGGGTGATGCTTCCCCCCTCACCGCGCACATGCAGACAGCTGAAAAGACAGGAGAGAAGGGGGGAAGTACCTGAGGGGCAGTTAAGGAGGAGTGAAAGATTGCGCGCCCGTTTGGCCCCTTCTTAAAGAACAGGCGGGAAGAAGTCCCTTGCTCTGTCAACTTTCTCCCAATGCCGCAGGACCTGTATCCCTGTATTGCTTCATGAGAAAACGCAGTCTTTGTTTGGACATTACCCTAATAAAACACGAATTAACTACAGCCGTTGGTCTGGTTCCTGAGTCACATCCTGGGCCTGACACTTGCTCAGCTTTAGCTAACATTTACAGTAAATCTCTTGCAGTGACCATTAAATCTGAAGCTGCCTTGAGCGATAGTTTCAATGGGTGTGTTGACAGCCTGAGTGTTAATAATGATGCAAACACTAACCTGTTTATTGATTTGCTTTTTGTACCCTTCAACCTAACTCACTACTTCTCACTCTCGGAGGAGAAATCTGAGAATCAGTAATCAGGTGACAGCTCCGAGGCCCTTTTTGTTCCCAGCATTGTCATCTAACCCAAACTCCTGGAGATAAATTACAGGTACCGTATTCTGCTTGTGCCAGCCACTCAATATACTGTTACTCAAAACGAGATGTAGTATTTGTCACTGGTGCCAGCAGACAGAAGGAGGGGTGGTGGTGGCAACTTCTACAGACAGGAAAAGCTTTTAACGTTTGACAAGAGATGCATAGGAGAGTTTTAAATTTAGCCCTTCAGTGAAGGCTGCTGCCTATCCATTAAAGTAGCTTGTCACAGGACTGGAGAGGTAGGAGCAGATTTGAGATCTAGACAGCTTTTAAGATGTTTGACGACCCATAGGGAGGCCCACATAGTGGGTTTACCTAAGACATAAGAAGCGCCCTGCTGCATCAGGGCAAGGGCCCATCTACTCCAGCATTCTCTTAGCACAGTAGCCATCCAGATGCTTAAGGGAAACCCACGTGCGTGACCTGGGTGCCACAGCATCCTCCCCACTTTTGAATCCCAGCAACTGGTATTCAGAGGCATACTGGGCTGTATCCAGTGCTGCGTGCACAGAATTCCACTGTGGAACTTTCCTTTCCTCTCCTCTTATGATGCATCCCCAAACTCTGTTCCAGAGGGTCCACCAACCCTGGGTAACGTATGCTTTGTGCAAAGTGTTGGCCATTTTTTCTTGTTAACCTTATTCTATTTGTGAGACTCATCCCTTGAAGCAAAGTGTCAGGTTTTATGGGATGAAATAAGCAGGGTTATGTAGCCCAGGGCTTCCAGATTTAGAAGAAGAAAGTTCAACTTTACAACCATGCCTGATCTGGGAAGCTTTGGGGTATGGCTGGCCAAGTAGCCATATAGGCTGCAGATGAGATGCAGACAACTGAGGTTTATGGCAATCTTGAATAGAAGCAAGAGGACCCATAGATCTTGTTGCACCCTAGAACTGGGCCTATACTCATGCCTGCCTCTGCCTTGCCCTACTTCTCTGCCTGTTTCTTATTTCAATAAAACAGAAGCAAAACAATTCTGGCCTTGTGGGCAGGGATGCATGTGTTCTGGAGTACATATTAAGACTGCATCATCTTATGCATTGTAATTGATTTGTTGCACACTTGTAAAACATGTTGGCCGCCTACTGCTCTATGGAAAATAAGCTGTCCATGTAGAGACAGTTTATGTGAACACAGAGGGCTACCTCCAGCGAGCCCCAGCTAATACAGTAGGCTAGTGTGATTCATAGCAGACATGTTCTCTTATTCTTAAAATAAAACAACCTGTAATTTGAAGATTACTCCAGTTTATTTACTATGGAATTGTATATCCTGCCCTTCAAATAGAGTTCCAGGGTGGCTTACAGTACTAAATCAAAAGTACAATAAAAACACTTCGGTAAAAGTCAGCCTTCCCGATGAGAGCATTCCTGTCTGTGACCAGCACCTAGTGAAGGAGTTGGAGCTGGAAGGGGAGTCAAGGCTGGAGCAGGAGCAAGAGCAAGAGCTGAGCCCTGATGTTGTGAAGCTGAGTAAATGAAGTTAACACTAGGTGGCTAAGTAGGGTGCTGTTGATGAAGAAAGGGTCCAGAGGAAACTGAGAGGGTTATATCCTCATTGCTAACTCTTCCTCTTCCTGATCATCTGCTGGGTCATCGTTCATAGTTGAGTCTTCTCCCTCCTCCTGAGTGTAGGCTGGAGATGGGGAACCTGTAGTCCTGCAGGTGTTGCTGGACTCCCAACTCCTTTCATCCCTGGCTATTGACTATGCTGGCTGGGATTGATGGAGTCCAACAACATCTGGAGGGCTGCAGGTTCCCCACCGCTTGCACCCAAGAAGACCCGGGGCAATAGAGTCTTCTGGCAGCCAATTGGGCACTCCTGTGCTGACTCTTAGCTTCCACCGGGTTCATTGCCACCTTCACTCTTGAGGCCCAGGTAATGAAGGAGGAGAACTGAGGATCAAGGAAGGGATTGCTCTGCGGTTGAAAGGGTTACCAGAGGGGTCACCTGAGACATCCATGAGCTGATGCACTGCAGGCTACCTTGGAATTTTTGAAGATTCTTCCAGATCCTCAGTTGTACTAGTTTTCTGTGGGTTCCCGTGCCTCTTCATCAGAGGCCTCCCTAGATTAGGTTGGATCCTGACAATTTCACAATCATGGCACCACTACAGAGTAGACCATTTCTCCTTTAATCAAAGCAACTTACGCAAACTATAACAATTGCTAAAGGGGCTCTTTGTTTATTGATGCAGTATCAAGTAGAAGGTGACCATCCTCTGAGTCTTAATCAGTCTGAAGTACAGTCCTCTGATTGGCCAGACCACTGCATAAGAACTTCCTGGGTAAGAATTCTGGACATTCTGCCTTTGGTCTGCTTGCTTTGCACAAGCGTACTTGCTAATACAGCTTGGCACCTGTTGAAAAGGAACATGGTCTCACCCAATTCACTGTCAGTTACGTTTCAATAATCAAGTTAAAACAGTGTGAGTAATGTAGGAGAAGCTATAGGAGTGATGGTTGGTTTAGTGTCCATATCCAATCAGTCCAAGAAGATGTAGGACTTCATGTGTGCAAGACCAAATCAAAGTGGTTGGAGGCCCTGGTGCAGTTCCCCATAAGGGGCCCTCTATCCCCAGAAAGGAGTGAATGAATTTATTTTTTGTAAAAAACCCACCTCCCATGACAATGAGATTGTGGATATCCTATAAACTTAGGGTTGCCAGGTTCAGGGCCTGAGAATGATTCTGTATCTTTAAGAGAAGAGAAAATTCAGCCAAGTGCAGGTTTTCTTGCAACAAGTAATGGGAAAAACCATAAGGTGAAATTCTCCCTTCCACCTGCACAACTTTTAAAGATACAGAAGACCTCTTGGAGGCTGGGCCCAAAGCAGTGATGATAAAACACAAAGAAGGAACCACAATAAAAACAGGAAGGAATGGCATTTTAGAATTAGGAGGGAGAGAAGGTGAACTCATCCCTGCTAATAAGTGGCTGTGTGTTTGGAGGACAGAGTTCTGTAGGAGGGACAGGACTGGGAAGGAGGTTGGGAGAGCATGAATCCTCCAGCAGCATGAAGAAAATGAAAGGTTTCACACCAGGGCATTTCTACTCACCACTGTGGCTCTTTCACGCCTCCAAATCAATAAAGATGTGGGTGTTCCATTGATTTCAACAGACTAAAAAAATAAACCCAACAGAATTAATTTGCTAACGGTCTGGTCTGGATGCCTAAGAAAGCAAAGTATGTGAAGGAAGGAGCATGCAAGCCATGCATCGTTGAGGCCAATTTTTCTCTTTTTCTCTGCAAGCTTCAGCTGCTTTTTTTTTTGACCTAGACTTCTCTGACTGAATTAGGTGAACTAGGTGGAATACCAATGAGCAGTCAGAGGCAAGAGGGACAATGCAGACATAAGCCCTGGTGCAATTGTTCTAGCTGGATCATTAGTAATCTGGCAGGCTGTGTGTGTGTGTGTGTGTGTGTGTGTGTGATCTCTCTACATTTCCTGCACTTGGTCAATTCAGAATGGTGGTTGTCCAGATTCAGCTGCTCAGGAAACCTCCAGTTGCACCTTGATTCCTGATGCTTTGTCAGGAGAACAAGTTCTTCGATGACTGCAGAGAATCTTTTGATTTAGTTCTTATATTAAGCAGAACTGTATTTCAGGTATGAAAATGTAGCGAGTTGTATTTGATCAATGCTTCTATTCTTATCAGTCCCCAAAGATAACCATCCTCTCCTCCCATTACTTCCTGCTCCAAATGTAATGCACCCATCTTTACTTTCTCTTTTCACTCCTACAAGAAAGTAGCTGGTTCACAACTCGATCCTCATAGGCAAGGTTTATTCTCACCTAGGGGAGAGTGCATGGCCATAATTGTGCTTTTAAGGAGCAAATCCAATAACTTCCATATAAATTGTCTGAGAGAGAAAACTTCTTTGCTTTTGGTGTTTGTAGCTGTTTCAGCATTTTTTCCCTGTGGAAGATGAAAAACTTTTGCATTGAGCAAAACACAGATTTATAGTCAATAAAGTGAATTTTAACAGTTTATAGGAGCTACACATTCTTTTTACAAACTGTTATTAAAAACAGGGTGTTCTCTCCCCCACCAAGTTGTATGGAAGGAATACTCTTCAGTGCCCATCTTGTACGTATTTCAGAGTTCCAAAGAGACAAGTAGAACCTTAGGAATAATAAGAGGACCAGAGCTTACTTTTCACTTTTACTATTTAGTGACTTATGCTCGTGCAAACCAACTTAAGCTGTAAAGTTGTCACTTAATTGAACAGGATTGCATCAAATGTGGAAGAGGATTGCCTTAGAAACTAGAATTCCCACAAATAACAAACTTTGGGGTTCAAAATGCTCTTTAGCTTGGGTAGAAATACTAAAGAGAAAAACACCCCTTATGAGTCCAACCTCCTCTGCAAATTTGGCCCACAGATATCTCCTCACTTGGTTGTTGTTAATCACTTTTATTCTGCTTTTTTAGTGCACAAAATGCTTTATACTGTGAGAATTAGGCTAGGCTGAAAGAAAGTGACATGACTGTGAGGCTATGTGGTGAATCTTGTGTCTGAATTAGAGCTGCAGTAACATTTTGAGAAATTTATTTTTCAGCCATTCATCAGGTGGGTGTGAAGTGAAGTCCTCCCAAAAGATCATGGGGAGAGCAAGAAATGTCTCTGAATTTTTAAGGAGAGAGTTGTGGCTTGCGTTATTTAACCCTATAAGGTGGCCAAAACTTTCCCCATTTTTCTTGCTTTTTAATTTTGTTGCATTTTTCTTGCTTTTTAATTTTGTTGCATTTTTCTTGCTTTTAATTTTGTTGCATTTTTCTTGCTTTTTAATTGTGCTTATTGCGGCACAAGTCTCTTTCCATGGCATCCTACCAGCTGCACTGCCTGAAATTCCTTGGGAGTGATGACACATCATGTTGTACCATGCCACTCCCAGTTCCTGTTGGCCACACTTCCTGGTGAGACCCATCAAGATAAGTGATAACTCCCTCTCAAAGATTTTGGAGAAATTTCTCTCCTCCTCCCACAGAAAACCAGACCCCATTTTCACAGACTGAGAATATCTTCAGAAACTTGAGGGGGCATTTTGTTCCAAGCTTAATTCTGAATGGTGATAAGAGCCTGGTTTTTTCCATGTTGCATGCTGTGTCAAAATCCGAGAATACTCCTTGGCTAACATATTGTATGGCAGGCACAGTTTAGCCCTCTGCCTAGATTGTTTTTGCTCATGCAGGAAAAGCATCCTTGAGAGATGTCTTAGGAGGATGTGCTTTAAGCACAAGTCTGTAACCACCCCATTGTCTGGGAACAGAATTTTTTCAACTTCCCAGATCAGTGGTAACTTCTTATGGTACTCCATGCACACGGACATTGTTGAGCTTGAACTATTACTCTAGTCCCCATCACAATTAATGAAGAAAGGTACTTTTATTGGTAAAGCACAGAGAGACAACAAAACACACAACAAAAGGTAAACTTCCTTTAAACATTTGAAGAGTTAACCCTAAAAAATTTATTATTAATCTAAAAGACAGCATACTCACAAGTGGTTTGGATTTATAATGGAGAGCATCTTCCTTGAATGGGTAGTTTCTGACTCCACCATTGTGGGAAAACCCTTCTTTTTTCAACAGAATAGGGCGAAGGGCAATAGCTCAGTGGTAGAACATCTGCCTTGTATGCAGAAGGTCCCATGTTCAATTCCCGGCATCTCCAGATAGGGCAGTGAGAGACTCCTGCATGGAGAGCCGCTGTCAGTCAGTGTAGACAGTGCTAAGCTAGATGAACCAATGGTCTGACTTATTTATTTATTTATATTTAATTTGTATCCCACCCTTCCTCCCAGCAGGAGCCCAGGGCAGCAAACAAAGCGCTAAAAACACTTTAAAACATCATAAAAACAGATCTTAAAATACATTAAAACAAAACATCATTAAAAACATTTAAAAAAACTTTAAAAAAGGGTTACAACATTATTAAAAAACATATTAAGCAATTCTAACACAGACGAAGATTGGGATAGGTCTCAACGTAAAAGGCTTGTTGAAAGAGGAAAGTCTTCCAAAGGGCCCGAAAATATAGCAGAGATGGCAGCTTGACTTGTTATATGGCAGCTTCCTATGTTCCTATGAATGTTTTCAAGATTTTCAAACTGTTGGCCCATGAGAGCTTACCTTTATGTATCCAAAGTAGGGGTGTCCCATGACGGTGCCTCCCGGCTCATGCTTGTTCTTCAACCACATCTGCTGGTGTGCTTGTTAATTTAGCTTAGACTCTAGAAATTGTTGTTGTTGTTATGTGCCTCCAAGTCGACTACGACTTATGGCGACCCTATGAATCAGTGACCTCCAAGAGCATCTGTCATGAGCCACCCTGTTCAGATCTTGACTCTAGAAATAGTCTTCTTATTTGTAAAGTTATTGATTATGGTTGCATTCCCACTTTGAGCAAAATCAATGGCAAAGCTCTTTTTGTAATTTATATTGTGATAACAGGGGTTGGTATGATCAGATACGCACACAGGACTGGCTTTATATTCTTAGATTTCACCCCACCCCACCCCCAATTGGTCTTCCTAAGAGTAATTTCATGTAGTATCACTGACGCTTCAATATTTTTCTCTCTCTCCATTCTGCCCTCCTTAAACTATCTCAGCTCTGTAATTGGGTATCTCTTTTCTGATACAAGAAGGTGTTATTTGTTGTTCTACAGACTATTCTATTAAGCTGTTATGTTTCTTGGGAAGAAAAGGCCTTTGCTAAGTAGTACACAAGATATGCACCAATAGTTCTGCATCATGGTCTATCTATTTAGACGAAAGGAAACTTTTTTTTTGGTCTAGAGCCCAGATAGAAGATTATGTGCTGGATCTTAAATGCTTAAGCATCAGCAGCTCCACACAATGCTTACATTAAGTTAGTTCTCAATTGGTTATACAAGAGAGACACAGAAGCCTGTTATTTAGGGGATTAAAACATTGCTTTGTTGCATGCAACTCATGGACCCGGATGGGAATCAGGGGTGTAGTAGTCAAAGGTCTCAGGGGGTCTTAGAGCCTTTACTTTTTTAGGAGCAGGGTCCCTATGTCTCCAGTGTCCTATGAGCCAATCAGCATGAAAGGAGAGTGTGTTAGTCACTGAGAAGAGTATTCTAACATGGTTTCTTATTCTTTCCTGCTGATTGGAGCCAATCAGAGTAAGCTACTGAGAAGAGTCTAACACACTCTCCCTTTTCATGATGATTGGCTCCTAGGGACTGTCTGTTGTTGTGGGAGAAGGTGCACATGGGAAGGACTGAGGAGTGTGGAGATGACAATGGAGAGAAAATAAGAGACTGAGGGGATGTGGATGTGAGAGGGTGTGGCATGACTATCATGAAGGGACCTTGCGCTTCTGAATTTATCACTACACTACTGATGGGGATACATGTTTCTACATCTAAACTTTAAATGTGTTTTAAACTGGATTACTGCACTGAGCAAGGGGTTGGACTTGAAGGCCCTTATAACTCTACTAATCTGTGATTCTATTATTCTAAACAGAGATCAGCGTTAGCCACACACATAGATATTTTACAGGATGAGGATGTTTGCCCTTGGTTGAAACGGATTAACAGAGTGTAATGTGGATATTCTCCCACAACGAGAATGTCCAGTGTGTAAGTGGTCAAGTCATATGGAAATAGGCTTGATTTTGAAATGGGAATCCATTTATGATGAGTGGTAATTTTGGAATGCTGACCAGTTGGGAATAGCTACCATTCGTTTTGGTGTTTAGAGAGGAACATGAGGGTATCTAAAAAAACCTTCCCTGGGTTTTGGTGCTGAGGCTTTGAATGATCATCTGGCTCACACAGAACACAATATTATGAACACAGGGGGATGTACTCCTGAGTAAACTGCCATGGGATTGTACTGCCAAAATCAGTTCCATAGTTTCAGTGAATGAGGAGGTGTGCTGGGCACCAGGAGAAACCAAGCAGGGCATTTTGAAACCTCCAAGTTTCTCATCTCTTGAAAGTTATATATGCAAATGTGGAAATCCGCAAGGCAGTATTTTCCAAAGCAAATGCTGACATTACAACCAGCTCCTTAAGTACTTGTATAGCTGATTTGTGCTAAACTGCTTTGTCTGGCTGGCAAAGCTGTCTCTTTGCCAAAAGTAACGGTTATAAAATTATGACTTGTGCATATATAATGTTTGTGTTTCACACGATGACAGAAATGCCACCTTAGTAAAAACTGATTATGGATACAGCCACACAATTCACATCATGCAAGATTTATTGTATTAAGGTTATGCAATCATCTCATTGTAGAGACAAGGCTCGAGTAATAATATGAAAGGCATGTACTTCAATCTGCAATGCTAGATTCATTGCTGTTTTCTTATTAGCTTGTGGAAGCATTAGACCTGCATTATCCATTTTGCTATAGCTTCATTCAGCATTTTCACCAGAAAACAGATGCAGAAAAATTGGGATTATACAGCCACAAGAGTGGTTGTATACTATAGCCAGCGTGGATTTTTCACATTCCGCAATGTTAAATTGAAAATACCCCCCATTCCATTCTGATGCTTCCCATAAGCTCATTTCAAAACAAAACCTTACAAAACTTATAGTCCTGAACTCAGAAACGTTTGCTTAATAACCGTCTCAATTTTCATGGCAATACACAAAACAGTCAGAGAGAACAGAGAGTGCAAAGTGTAAAAAGAGAGGGGGGAAAAACCAGAGCCCTTTTGGACTTTTCCCCCTGAGAGTTCTCATAATATGTTGAAATTCATTATAAATCAGGCATGTTCACAGAGTACCTGTAATCCTAATACTGACCTTGCCCCATACTCTGACCTTCATCTTCTGCAGTTTAAAAGTTAAAAGAAATGCCTGGCTGATTTTTAATTAATTTAAGGAATTTTTGGCTGGAAGCCAATGATAAGGGCGGGCATGCTCAGTAAGGACCAACTGTCAGTGTTCTAAAAGCCTCACAGCTGCTGGACTTGGCTAATCAGGGGGCTACACCCACACCAGACTTTGATTTCACGTGAGACCATCATGGCTTCCCTCAGAGAATCCTGGGAAGTGTAGTTTGTGAATGGTGCTGAGAGTTGCTAGGAGATACCCTGTTCCTCTCACAGACTTTCAATCAGAGTGCCTGACTGTTAAACCACTCTGGCCACTGGAGCTCTGTCAGTGGAATAGGAGTCTCCTCTCAGCACCCTTCACAAACTACACTTCCCAGGATTCTTTGAGAGAAGCCATGACTGTCCAAAGTGAAATAAAGGCCTGGTATGGATGTGGCCAGGACAGCTTTGGTTTCTGTTTGGGTGGGAGGCTACATGTGCCTGCTGTAGAATAAAAAGGTGAGGGAAATGCTGAAAAGCAAAGATACTGTTCACAATGTTTTCCTTTTAGAAAGGAAAGGATTTTCCCTTTTGCCCAGTACCCACCCACCCAATCTCCTCCCCTCCTGCTCCCCCTCCCCCTCCCCGGGTCAGTGTTGGACTATGACCTGGAAGACCAGGGTTCAAATCTCCACACAGTCATGAAGCTGACAAGGTGACCTTGGGCCAGTCACTGCCTCTCAGCCTCAGAGGAGGGCAATGGTAAAACCACCTCTGAATACCATTTACCATGAAAACCCTATTCAAAGGGTCACCATAAATTCAGTCGACTTGAAGGCAGTCCATTTCCATTTTCAAACATGATTGCACAGAAATAAATCCCATTGAACTCAAAAAGTATGCAAATGATCAAACTAGGGTTGCCAGGCCCAGCCTCCAAGAGGTCTTCTGTATCTTTAAAAGTTGTGCAGGGGGAAGGGAGAATTTCACCTTGTGGTTTTTCCCATTATAGTGTTGCAAGAAAACCTGCACTTGGCTGAATTTTCTCTTCTCTTAAAGATACAGAATCATTCTCAGGCCCTGAGCCTGGCAACACTAGATCAAACCCACCCTCCCTTCTTCCTCCTATCCCCTCCCTTTTGCCCCTTCCTTCCCCCTTCCTTTGCCCCTCCCTCCCCCTCCCCTTCCAATTCCCTCCTTCCCCTTCCTCCCCCTCCCCCTCCCCATGGTCAGTTTTACCTATCTTAAGCATGATTGCATGGAAGTAAATACTGTCGAACTCTATAAGCATGCAAATGATCAAACCAGCCCTCCCCTCCCCCTTCCTTTGCCCCCTCCAATGCGCTCCTTCTCCTTCCCCCGCCTCCTCCCCCATGATCAGTTTTTCCTGTTCTAACCATGATTGCATAGGAGTAAATCCCATTGAACTCAATAAGCTGCAAATGATCAGACCTGCTTTCCCCCTCCTTCCCCTCTCCTCTACCTTCCTCCTCCCCTCCTCTCTTCCTTCTTCCTCCTCCCCTGCCCACTCCAGCCCTCCCCTAGGTCAGTTTTACCTATCCTAAGCATAATTGCACAGGAGTAAATCCCACTGAACTCAATAAATATGCAGATGATGAAACCTGTCCTTCTCCTCCCCTCCCCCTCCTGCCTGCTCCCATCCCAGTCCTCCTCTCTGCCTTTCCTCCCCTCCCTCCTCCTCTTCCTCCACCTGCCCTCCCCATCCCCTGTGGTCAGTTTCACCTACCCTAAGCATGATTGCAGGGGAGTAAATCCCACTGAACTCAATAAGCATGCAAATGATCAATCCATTCTCAGCAAGCTTGCACATGATCCCATTTCTTACCTCCCGGATTAAAAAGCAGGGAAATTCACTAATAGGCAAAAAACCTTGCAGTTTAAGAATGTACCTATAGCCCACAGATATTTCTATCCAACTTAAAAAACCAGGGAAATTGGGCAGCTATAGTGAATGCACCAGAGGAGCAGGAGACCTGAACTCCTCTCTGAGATATTGGACTGCCCTACACATTTGTCAAAATGCAAACACCATTTGGGTTGGTCTTTCACAGTCCAATCCACTTGCTGTGTAGCTTGGAAGAATTTGGTAACATGTGCCTCTGAGCATATGGTGAGTGGTGGCAACACCTGCACTCAGCCCAAATAATAGAAAGAAGACGTGCTGTGCTGATCTTGTTTTAGCTGGGAGGAAGCAACATTATTAAGACAGTTGATATAGTTCAGATGGTCACTTTAAATATGTCTGATTTCCTTTGCAATTTTAGTGAAGTTTCCTATAGGAAATCATTTTCTTTTGTTTCTACTTCTGTGAATATGTGAAGTACAGCAACACCTTTGCAAAATTTACACTAACAAAAGTCAAAACATAATTGTGGAATAATGGCACTGACTTCTGCAGAATAGTCTCCAGTGGACCTCAGAAGTGTCTCAATTTCCACAAGATAAAACAGTGGGAGGTGAAATATATTCTAGCAAAATTCTAGGTGTGCTGTATGTTTTTGACCGTGCCCACTTTGCCTTAAATGAAGTGGTTTAAACATAGCAGGCTGAAAACATGCATCTTCTTTTTTCCAACAGCTAGAGTCGTTGCTGAAGTAGCAACATATTGTAATCAGTCTGATTTTACATCAAACTGCAGTTTCAGATTCCACTGTTAATGCACCCAAAATAGAAATAGAACATAACCTCCAATTTGAAACACAAAAGGCTCCCTTCACCATCACATGACATTGACCAATAAAAAGGCATTGAAATTAATAAAAATAAATTTGACATAGATTTCTGGGATGAATAATGAGGAAAATAAAATTTTCTAGTTTAGATTCTCTGTAGAAACATTATTAACACAGAAAAGAAGCAAAGTAAGAAAACCAACAAACATACAAAAATATAATTCTCCATCTTTGGAGATGGCAGGTATTGCCACCACTCACCATATGCTCAGAGGCATGTTACCAAATTCTTCCAAGCTACACAGCAAGTGGATTGGATTGTGAAAGACCAACCCAAATGGTGTTTGCATTTTGACCAATTTGTAGGGCAGTCCAATATCTCAGAGAGGAGTTCAGGTCTCCTGCTCCCCTGATGCATTCACTATAGCTGCCCAATTTCCCTGCTTTTTAAAGTTTGATAGAAATATCTGTGGGCTATAGGTACATTCTTAAACCACATGGTTTTTTGCCTATTAGTGAATATACTCAATATGCAACGAGACAAAGTTATCTGAGTAACTATATTGGTATAGATAAAACAAATACATTTCTGTATGTCAGGGCTGGCTTACCTGCTGCCCTCCAGATGCTGCTTGACTAAACCCACATCAGCTCTAGCTAATATGGCAATAGTGGATGGTAGGGTAGGGTAGGCTGGCAGTTCTCACCTGACCTCCAGTCGCCCGCATCACCGCTGCATACTGGGACAGAGAGGGAGAGGTGTGAAGCAGTGGCAAAATCAGAATGGTGCAAATGCACTGGTGGGGCCAATCCAGCTTTCCTGGTGGGGCACTTGCACTGTGCTGACATCACCACCACATCACCCCTCCCCTTTCTGTCTCGGTATGCAACAGTGATGTGGGCGACTGGAGGTCAGGTGAGCACTATTGTCCCATCCTGCCACCCACTACTGCCACATGGGCTGGGACTGCTATGGGTTGGAGTCCAACAGCATCAGGTCATAGGTGAGGCATCCCTGCTGTATGCATATATTTGCCTGACTGTGCACCTTTATTAGCTTAGTATGAAACACTTCAGTTCAGAAGTAAATCTCTCTGGTTTTAGTGGGAAACTGAGCTGCTAGTGCATACTTCTCCACTAGGGATGGGATTCATTGGCTGGTGCCAGTTCGAAAGCATTCAACCTAACAGGCCAGTGTTGATTCTCATTTGTTCTTTGTCTGTTAGCCGTTGCTTTTACTGAACAATATATTGATATTTTGAAAAGGAAATATTGATAAATGAAAGGAAATATTGATAAAATCATTGTTCTTAATATCAATATTTTAGAGGCAGTTTTTTTAAAAAAAATCAAATTTTGAAAACAGCTGCAGAAAATCACTACATAAAAATCCGATCTGCAGTGATTTGAGAATAAGCAAATTAATGGAAAGTTCGAAACCAAATCTAAATTTTAGCACATCCCTATTCTCCATTGATTGCAAAGGGATTTCAGAACTTTCTAGTGGATTGCGCTTATAGGTTGGCCAGGGAAACGTACTATGCTTTATTCAGTTCCCAAACTACGTATATTAATCTTTATTAAGCATGAAGTGTAAAATGTAACAGCTCTTGTTTGAACAAAATAAATGCTTGCAACGACTGACATTGTCCCCTTGATATAGCAAAGCTGGCAAGGGACAAAGAAGGCATCTAAAAATACCATAGAGATTTAGTGTTGATTATTATGAGCCTGATGCATACATATAAATTTGGAACAAACAACCAACAACAACAATAACAAAATCATGCACATGTGGCCCCATCAGTTGTTGCACATTAACATCCAAATTTTCCCTTCTTTTTTCTTTCCCCTTTTGAGCAGGACTGCCCCAAGTGATTTTGCTGCCTGAGGTGACACTCAAGATAATTATTCACTAATAGGCAAAAAACCTCGCAGTTTAAGAACATACCTATAGCCCACAGATATTTCTATCAAACTTTAAAGAGCATGTTCCTCCTCGATTTCATAGTTCATTATTGATTTTGTGTAGACAAGAAGCCATTGCTCCTCCATTTAAACAGCTTTAGATTTTGTTGTGTGGCTTTCAGGAGTGGAGATGCTCAGCTCCTCTATCATTGATTACAAAAAGAGAAAGCTTAGGAGCACTGGAAACACCTTACCTCAGCAAACTCAAATGAAAGGGCACCTCTGAGCTGACAATGAGGGTATGTGGGTGTCCTTTTGTAAAAACCACTCCATAGATGTCCAATGCTGATTGGTCATCCAATATTAGAGTAAGGGGGCCTGGATGTGTCAGTTGCATCCAAGAACCATGCAGGCTAAAAAGATGAAAGCCAGCTTTAACTTCAGCCCCCTTGTGTCATTCCGTTGTTTTTTAATATGTGAGTCTCACAGGCTGCTTCGAAAATGGCTGGAGGCCTTTCTCAGTTCCATCCTTCTCATTTCAAAGTAAGCAAGATTTAAAAGAAAGACTCCTTTGTCCATCTTAGAGCTTGCTGTAATGATGCAGGATCTGCCTATCATTTTGTTTGGCAGTTCAAAAGTCATTTCAGAAGTGATGGCAATAATATCATTTAATCTGAAATGTGTTGCTACTTAAATGCTTTTTTCTGTATAGAAAGTGGAAGAGATACATTTGAAAAGTGAATACACTTTCTGATCAACAATCTAATTTTTTCAGGCATTTCCAGGCAGGGAGCCATGTTAGTCTTTGCAGCACCCCCCCCCGACAACACTGCTGCTACCCTTACTTCTCCTTCCTCCCCCTCTGTTGTTTTCTCCACTGTTGGGAAAGTGAGTAAGGACCTATCTCTCTGTCTCGCACACAAATGCATATAAAGAGTGCCAAGTCACATATGACATTATTTAGGATGTTAAAATAGTGTGTCTGTTTAGGCCTTGCATCCATCCAGGGAATAAAAACCCACCACTACTTCTTCACAAACCTCTGAAAACTGAGATACAGTTAGTGGCTACAAGAGAAAAACGCTCTTCAAGTAGTGGCCCCTTAGAATGGAATGCCCTCCCCAGAGAAACTTGCCTAGCACCCACTTTGATGTGTTTTCAACTCCAGGGAGATACTCTTTTATTTTCATCAGCCATTTAAATGCTGTACTTTTAATCTTTGGTATTATGTTGTGTTTTTACCACAGTTGTTTCAACTCTGTGGGTTCTTTTTAGGATTTTATATTAACTGGTGTTTGCTATGGCTTTAGACTCTTTCTCTGAGTCAAGATGACTTTTTCATTTTAAAATGATTTAAGTGTGTAAATATAGAATTTTGGAATTTGTGATTTTAAACTGTATGTTGCATGTTGCCCCAAGAACTCTTACTGTGCAGCTGTTCCACAGATCGAAGACATAAATGAATAAATACAGCCTGCACCTTGGCAGGTGTATTGCACCCAGTGAGATGAAGTGCCAAATTATTCAAAATCCTAGTTTAAGAGATTGAAATACTGGGAGAATGGCTGTAGCCCAGTGGTAGAGCATCTGCCTCACATATTCAATCCCAAGGGCTCATCTACATGGTGGTTTAATGTGTGTTTGGTGCTACTCACATCTACTTTTAATTCACATGGTTCACATGATGTTACTGGCAAACAGAAGCTATCGTGCAGCTTTCCCCCTGTAAATTTGTACTAACCCAATCCGCTAATCATACGGAAAGTTTAGAACAATACGACTACATTCCGCTCCACACATCTTTGAAGACAGTTTGTTTCTATGGTTTTTAGTGGGTGGGAGAATCGTCACTTTCAGCAATTCCCCACTAACTCTCCCACAAATTTCATTTTGTTTCCAGTGCTTTATCTAGCAACTTCCAACTGCTCTGTCCTCCCCCCTTCACAGTTCGCGGCAGCTCACCCTTCTTTCCTCTCCTTCTCCCCAAATAAACTTATTTCACTCCTTGTAACAGGCGATGGGAATTGCCATTGAATTTTATCATTTTTCCTCATATTATCTTTGCAGAGAGAATTTTGAAGTAACATCTCTCCGTGCCTGGTTTCCGATTTTTTCCCTAAAGAATCTAAAGTGGATTTTTTTAAAAAGTTGCCTCAAAATTATCAATATCAATATTTTGAGAAAATATTGATATTGATATTTTATTTAAAATATCAACATTAAATTGATTTGTTTTTCCAGCAGGGAAAATTAACTCAGAAAAAGCAAGGGGCAGCGGAGAAAGGGGGGGTAGATGACTGCACTTCTTTTCAGTCACCAAACGTCAGGAAGTGGTGGGGGCAGGAGGGAGCAGAAATACTGCACAGGTCAATGTTGGCGTGTGTGCGTTGATACGGTCCAGAGAAGCGACTCTGGAGCTGTGCAGAACCAGAAATAATCCAGGCCAGGCAAAGTTCTTTGTAAGAGTCTTTTACTGACAATAAGTTTCAAACGCAGTCCTCTCTCCATACAACTTTTCCCCCACACTAGAGCTTCTGCGAGAGCTGCTCTTATCAGAGCCGTTGCCCTTGCCAACCATCTGCTGGCCTTGACAACTCTGGCACTCGCTGTTGCTCAAGTTAACCCGTTTTCTTCAGGTTTCCTTTTCTCTGCAAAACCTCTGTCTGTGAGTCACATAGATTGCTTTACTGGCCAACAGCCCCCACCTGGGACTCACAGATCACAAAACTACATTTCTCTTATTTTACATTATGCATTACAATTTCAATACACATATATATACACATCATTTTGTTTCTCATTACTCATTCTCATTACAGTCTCCATTTCCATTTCAGTTTTGTTTCTTTATTCATACAATTTATTCATCATTAACTTTATTTTTCTCAGATTCATTTACATTTCATTCTTTAATACAGTATTTCCACATTAAATCCACAGTTTCTTTGTCTATTGGCCCTTCTTTTTCCCATTCTAAAGGATATTCATATTTGCACATGACCAGCAACTGAGCAAATGGAGGGAGTAAAAATATAAAATTAGAGAGCAGGGCCACAAGGAAACAGCAACACTAATCCTTCCCAGAGGAACACCTACTTGTGAGAATGGAAAACAATGGATTTGAAGCTACTATTGAGCGCAAAGTGTGGACCTTGCAAATCTATTACAGAGGTAAAAGCAATGTATTTGCTTTGAAGAAATGCTCCTATGTGGATAAGCCCCAAACATCACCCCCCGAGCTGTAACTCTAGAGACCCACTGCCAGTATGTGTTAACGCTACTGAGCTAGTTGGACCAATGGTTTGACTCAGTATAAGGCAGCTTCCTATGTTCCTTAAATATCAAATATTAGCCATTAAAGGGAGGGTTGTATTTTTTTTTAAACCAGCTTAATGATTTAAAGAAACAGCACTAATGCTCCATACTATAAAACAAGGGATGTATTTCCCAGGAATTTGGGAGAAAACAGCTTTACATTGTGTGTGATCTATTGTCAATTGTATATTTTATTTTACATATGACTATTTTAGAAAAAAAGTCTTTTGTTAATTCCTGAAAGATACAAGACTAGTCTAAACTGAAAATATGAACAAACACAAGAAATATGTATATAATAACCTACAAAATATTGAAAGAAAAATGCCTGTTATTTTAGGAATCTGATAGATTGGGATCAGTTTAGGACTACAACTTTCCAACCAAAATCTAAGCATAAATTACAATCTTACAAGTTTTGTTTTGCTTTTCAATTTATGGCTGAGAAGAGAAGAATAGATCCAGTATAAAATGAGCTTTGGGGAATAAATTAAATGAATATATCTTTTTAAAAACTCAAGAACCTTCCATCTAATTATCACTAAATGTGAAGTGTGCAATCACATTTTAGTAGACGGAACTGGCAGGGCTTCTCTCCCCCCCCCTTTTAATATAGCTGACCTTGTCTTTGACATTTTCTTAATTTTCTCACATACAATTTGGAATTCTGTTCCCTTCATTTACTCTCTGGTTTTAATTAGCTACAGTTTTTATGTCACCAACACTCCATGAATGTGCCAGTGTACAGAATTTTTTGTTCTCTGTACATTGGTGTTGGGCTCCCCTGTACAAAAGCTTACAGTAAAATAGGAAAAAAGTAGCACAGCAAAATTAGTATTTTGTTTCACATCACCTTCCTGCACATTAGTGAGAAGGATTCTTAGGGTATGCTTGCAGCAGTACCCATCTGATACTTTGTACCTCTTTGAATGTTTTAGATCCGTGCAGTGTGTTCAGCCTGAGCATCTATGTGTGCTTATTCAGAAATGAGTCCATTGAGTTCTGTATTGCTTACTATCAAATAACTAACGGTGCCTAGAATTGTATCTTTAGGTTGCAATCCTGAACCCTAAACTGGGGAATAAATCCCATTGGATTCAGTGGGATTTACTTCCGAGTAAACATTCTATGCTGTTACATAACTTCCTTCAGCTTAGGGATATGGCTTCAAATTTTACCTTCCCTCATGCTGGGAGCCAGCAGTAAGAGTGTCCACGTACAAAAGTGGAAGGACATCACCCCCCCCCCAAAAGGAAGACAAAAGAAGATGCAGATTTGCATAAAACTTGTATTTACTAATTCATGTATAGATGCAAATGTAGAAATAATTGGGTGCCTGCTCGGTCTGTTTTATCTTCAGACAAGATGTGGACCAGACAACATTTGTAACAAATGACACCTTCAAACTCACACTGACACCTCCCCTCCTTTCCTTCTCTTGTGCTCAGCGGGCTCTTCTTTGAATTTTAGACTTGTGGAGTTCTTTGGAAATGATGCCAAATGTACACACAGACAGCTGTGCACCGCTACCATTGGTGTCACATGTCATTAACCTTGCTGGGCTGTGCAAAAGAGATAATTAGGGTCAAGATGGCGATTAAGGCTTCAATCCCAGATCAATAAATAGGTACTTTTTTCTGCAAGCTGGGCTTTATTTGTTAGCAACCCAATAATTTTCTGGTATACAAAGAGTCACCCATTGGCCTTACCCGCAGTGTTGCCCATCTACTAGTTCCTGCTCTCTGATGTTTGCATGTTTGATGTGACATCTGAAATGGAAGTGGTGGTTCCCCTTTCAGAAGCAGAGTGAACACATGGATGTTAGGGGGCAGAGTCATGAGCAGGTGATATGTGAGCAGGACTTGTAGATATAGTCCTATTTTCTCCTCCGTGTGTTTGCTATATACAAGGAGTGAACAGGCCCTTTTGCTTCTTGTTTCTTATCACTATAACAAGGAATGTCAAGTAAAATGTTAAAGATGATCTTTTCTTCTAACAGAATTGTAGTTTTCAGTGCAATCTAGAGATGGGTCAGAAATTTGATTCAGTTCACATTTTAAGCTAAATCTAGCAAATTCGCACTTTCCAAAACAATATGAGAACTGACACATCCATCCTTCAAAATTTGTAATTATCCAAATTTTGCAGTGCAGTTCTCCAACGAACCAATGTTTACAAAAATGCATATGTTACGCAAAAGTGTGCATAAAAATGAATAAGAATATATGAGTGAAAATAATATACAAAATGCATTATAGGATGAGAAACTGCTTGCAATGATGTGAACATTAGTCAAAACTGCCAAAAAAGTGTTTTATTGGTATAAATTCACTCTAAAATGCTGGAGAATTTTCATGAGGATTTTTAAAAGAAAAATTCGCATTGCTTCAAAAATGTGGAGAACTGAATTTAAGATTGGGAAAATGAGGAAATGAAAGAACCTAAAATGAGAGATCTTTCCATCCCTCATGCAATCCTAACTATATCTACTCAGTCCTATTGAATTCAGCCTGGCTTACTTCAAGCTGTGGAGGGTTAGGTATGATGCCTTTCCCATTTGTTAAATTGAAAGTAACTTCTCACTCATTTAAATATCTTGAAAAGGCACCTAAGTTGCCTAATAGTTTTTTTTGTTGTTGTTATTGTTACTACTACTACTACTACTACTACTACTACTACTACTACTACTACTACTACTACTACTACTACTACATTTATATCCCGTCCTTCCTCCCACTAGGAGTCCAGGGTGGCAAACAAAAACACTAAAACACTCTAAAAGATCCTAAAAACAGACATTAAAATATATTAAAACAAAAAACCTTTAAAAACATCTTTTTTAAAAAAATGTTAAAAACATCTTAAAAAGCAATTCCAACACAGACACAGACTAGGAGAAGGTCTCTACTTAAAAGGCTTGTTGAAAGAGGAAGATCGTAGGTGCCAAAAAGACAACAGAGATGCCACCTGTCTAATATTTAAGGGGAGGGAATTTCAAAGGGTAGGTCCCAGTAGACTAAAGGTCCGTTTCCTACGTTGTGTGGAACCGACTTTTCTGATAAGATGGTATCTACAGGAGGCCCTCACCTGCAGAGCACAGTGATCAACTGGGTATATAAGGGGTAAGATGATCTTTCAGGTATCCTGGTCCCAAGTTGTATAGGGCTTTGTACACCAAAACCAGAACCTTGAACTGAGCCCGTAGCTAATGGGCAGCCAGCCAATAGGAAAAGTGTCTTAAATTTACTGGATTAACTCATAAATTGACTGGTTAAATTAATCAGCTACAGCTTGACAGTCCATTTTTTAAAATTTTCTCCACCATAACCTCCATATTTCTGTTAGATGAAAAAAATAAAAAAACAAAATAAAACACAGAGAATTAACTTAATCATATGAGGCCTTTTCCCCCCTAATTTTTTAAAAAAGCAGAACAAGAGAGAAAAGGCTATGATAAACCAAATATTGTTGGAGGTTCCAGAACAGCTGGTGAAAAGTAAAAGGCTTTGCTGTTCCTAAAGGTATATGGTTTATTTTTTGTCTGAGGTAATCCACATCTCAGTAGGAGGGGACAGTTCTGCTGCCTGTGTCATATACTCTCGTGAGAGGTTGTTTTAAAGGGTGGGTCACAACAACTTACATTGTCAGGAGAAAATCAACCTTTTGTAATGTATTACTGAGTTGCCCTCAGCTGGTAGCTTTTAGTATACCTCCCATAATCATTTTTATTGTGTCTGGCAGGGATAGAAAACCTGTTGTTCTCCAGATGTTCATGGACTCCAACTCCCATCAGTCCCAGCCAGTAGGGATGGATGAACTTGTCAATTTTCAGTTCTCTCTGTTTTTCAATTTTCCTGTCTTAAATTCACTTCTCCACATTTCTGCAGCAACTTGTTTTTTAAAAAAATCCATCCTTTTGAAAATTCTTCTGTAATTTAATTTGAATTTCTTCTGATGAACATATTTTTGTATGCAGTTTTGACAAATATACACATTTCTGCAAGCAATTTTCCCTAATAGAATTCACTTGTGTATATTATTTTTGCTTGCATATGCACACTTTACCCAAATATATGCATTTTTGTACGCATTGCTTGGCTGGAGAACTGTATTGAAAAATTCAGAAAAGTGTGAGTTTGGAAGGATGGCTGTGTTTTGGTTCACATATTGTTCCAGAAAGTGTGGATTTGGTACGTTCCCTTTCAATGCAAACTGATTCGAATTTCTCCCCCATCCCTACCGGCCAACATGGCCAACAGTCAGGGGATGATGGGAGCTGTCCAACAACATTTGGAGGGGTACAAATTCTGCATCCCTGGTCTAAATAGCCTAGCCCTTCCTTCTTTCTTACTTCTTTTAGCAAATAATGTGTTGGAATGTGTAGGAGGTAGAATTCAAAGTCTTCAGCCATAACAGCCCTACACAGGGCAGAGTGAACAAATCAATGTGGACATGTGTCTGTGTGCATAAACTTATACATAATTGAGGAGAGACACTGCTTGGCCTGAAGGGTGACTTAACACCACACCATGAAACAGCATAGATTGATACATTGAAGAGAAAGTGTCATTTTCTGGCCTTTATCTATCTCTGCATGTTAGGACAGTGAAAAACAGGGGTGTAGTCATCCAGGGTCTCGGGGGAGGGGAGTCTTAGACCCTTTACTTTTCTGTGAGCAGAGTCTCAGCAGGGTCTCTATGTCTTCAGCATCCTAGGAGCCAATCAGCATGAAAGATGAGTGTGTTAGACACCTAGAAGCGTCTTCTAACATGCTTCCTTTTCCTTTCCTGCTGATTGGAGCCAATCAGAGTGAAAGGAGGTGAGTCAGCCACTGAGAAGACTCTTTTCAGGAACTAACACTCTCTCCTTTTATGCTGATTGGCTACTAGAAACATCTGTCGTTATGGGAGAAGGCATTAACAAGGATCTCATTCTCAGAGCAAAAGAAAAAGAGAGGAAGGGTGTGTGGCTGTGATTTTCATGAAGGGACCCTGCACTTTTGAATTTGCCACTACATTACTGGTGAAGTGACCTGCTTCAGGTAGCACCATGAAGACAAGGAGAGGAGGCTCAATGAAGGCATGAATTAGTGTCTGAATGGGACAGCAGGATCGTTTCTTGGCTCAGCAGGGGTAGTGATGGGTTGCCATTTAGGTGCTGCTTCAGACAGCAAAATGTTTGGGGACTGCACGTGGGGGGCAGAATTGGGAGAGAAGCATCATCTTTGTTTCAGGTAGAAATACATCAAGCCCCTGTTCCCTTCAAAGGCTGGTGATTCCAGCCTGACTACAACAGAATGAATTGCTTCAGAGCAGCAGATGCAACTTGACCTGTGCCTAGGTAGGGTGGCCATGTGCCATCTTTATAGAAAACAGTCCTCTATTTGAAGAACTGTCAGAGTACAGATCTCTTTGGGGGAGGAATCCTCTGAAGGATTGGCTGGTCTAAGTCTGCTTAAAGTTAAAGAACCACAAGAAAGAAAAACAGGAGCTTTGAAGTTGCTCATCAACAGGTAGCCCCTGGACAGTAGACTTAGCAGACACTCAACACCATCTGGCCACAGACTTCTCCATTATGGTGTATTGTGCTTTTGTTTAAATTATAGTAATTATTTTCTAATTTTGCATGCATAAATATAGATCAGTATTTTATCTGCATCTGTGACCTTTTTTTCCCTGTGTAAAAAAATGTAGATAAGTTTATTTTGGTCAATGGCCAGCAAATAGAAAGTGGACAACATAATCATAAAACGTATAACTACAAAATGGCAGTCCACTAAAACCAATAAAATAATAAAATCTTTTAAAATCTCTGGGCCAATGTTTTCCTGCAGGCAATGGCGGCTACACAAAATTTGGCCACCATAATAGTGACCTGTGGTTCCCGATCTTCCAAGAGTTGCTGCACAACAGCTGACTTGGGGCCTCTGCACATTTTGTACATAGGGAAATAAATGAAGGTGTCATGAAGATCTCGATATAAGGAGCATTATAATATCACATGATCCACTGATTCCACTGCCCCAGACCCACAGGGGCAGACCCATAGGTCATAAGGGACTCTCTTATATCTACCTTCCAGGAGCACATTGAGTTTCGTGAGTGTGAACACCCTTCTATACTTAGCAATACTCAGGTTGGCTAAGTAATCTGCAGGCGTGGGTGAAACGTCACTGAGCCGTAGGTTGGGAAACGCTGCTAGTAAACTCAAGTTATTTTGCAACTTGGTATCCTTTATTCGTTGAATAATGGCATCTTTAGCCTTGTGAAAGCCAAGGTCTAGTACCGCTTTTGTCTAGAAACCAAGAGAAAGCAGTTTGTTATTTACAGTGTTTCCATTGAGATTGGAAAGTATCTGCAAGAGTAAGAGGGGCTAAGCCTAGAGGAGCAAAAGACATCCTAAGCCAGAAGTTAAATCTAAGAATCCAGGCTCGCGACTCCATTTGGAGGACCCCAACTTCCAGGCATAAAGCAACATTTGGGACACAGCCTGGAACTCCAAGGATGCTCCTTAGGAATTTAGATTGGATGCGTTCCAGGGGGGCATAATTATCCTGTGCACAGAGTTGCGAGCCTTATAATAACTGGGGGGTGACTTTGGCATTAAACACTTGCATCGCCGAGGGGACGTAGTGACCCCCTTTTGAAAAGAAGAAGGCGAGTAGGGCTCTTGCGCTTCTCTGGGCGTTCTCGGCTGCATTGGTAATATGCGTTTTCCAGGTACCAGAGGAGTGGAATGTTATACCCAGGTACCTAAAAACTGGGACCTGGTCAATTGAGTGATTGTTTAATCTCCAGCAATGTTTTGTCCTTTTACAGGAAAAAACCAGTACCTTAGATTTATCATAATTAACCTCTAAGTTCTCTAATGTGCAAAAGGAGGTTAGCGCTCTCAAAAGACGACGAAGCCCCACCTTATTTGAAGATAAGAGGGCCACATCATCTGCGTAAAGTAGGGCAGAAAGAGATCTGCCTGCCAACTTGGGGGGTGCAAATTCACCGCCGCCAGATATTTGGGTAGGGAGTTAATATAATAGTTGAAAAGGGATGGAACCAAGATGCATCCCTGCTTAACTCCATTGTAAGTTGGAATTGGGGCGGACAGATCGTGGTTACACCTTACCCTCAAACATGTTTTATCATATAAACTGCTGATTAAGATTAAAAGCCGCCTATCAATGTTAGTTTCACCAAGTTTTTTCCAGAGTCTCTCCCTTGGGATTGAATCAAATGCAGATTTAAAATCTATGAAGGCCACATAAAGAGCACCACCGGGGGATGCCATGTACATCTCCACCAAATGGAGGAGTACCAGACCCTGGTCAATGGTAGAGTGTCCTGGTCTAAAACAGGCTTGTTCTTCAGCTAGAATATTTTCATCCTTCAGCCAGTCAGAAAACTTAAGAACATAAGAACATAAGAAGAGCCTGCTGGATCAGGCCAGTGGCCCATCTAGTCCAGCATCCTGTTCTCACAGTGGCCAACCAGGTGCCTGGGGGAAGCCCGCAAGCAGGACCCGAGTGCAAGAACACTCTCCCCTCCTGAGGCTTCCGGCAACTGGTTTTCAGAAGCATGCTGCCTCTGACTAGGGTGGCACAGCCATCATGGCTAGTAGCCATTGATAGCCCTGTCCTCCATGAATTTGTCTAATCTTCTTTTAAAGCCGTCCAAGCTGGTGGCCATTACTGCATCTTGTGGGAGCAAATTCCATAGTTTAACTATGCGCTGAGTAAAGAAGGACTTCCTTTTGTCTGTCCTGAATCTTCCAACATTCAGCTTCTTTGAATGTCCACGAGTTCTAGTATTATGAGAGAGGGAGAAGAACTTTTCTCTATCCACTTTCTCAATGCCATGCATAATTTTATACACTTCTATCATGTCTCCTCTGACCCGCCTTTTCTCTAAACTAAAAAGCCCCCAATGCTGCAACCTTTCCTCGTAAGGGAGTCGCTCCATCCCCTTGATCATTCTGGTTGCCCTCTTCTGAACCTTTTCCAACTCTAGAATATCCTTTTTGAGATGAGGCGACCAGAACTGTACACAGTATTCCAAATGCGGCCGCACCATAGATTTATACAACGGCATTATGATATCGGCTGTTTTATTTTCAATACCTTTCCTAATTATCGCTAGCATGGAATTTGCCTTTTTCACAGCTGCCGCACACTGGGTCGACATTTTCATCGTGCTGTCCACTACAACCCCGAGGTCTCTCTCCTGGTCGGTCACCGCCAGTTCAGACCCCATGAGCGTATATGTGAAATTCAGATTTTTTGCTCCAATATGCATAATTTTACACTTGTTTATATTGAATTGCATTTGCCATTTTTCTGCCCATTCACTCAGTTTGGAGAGGTCTTTTTGGAGCTCTTCGCAATCCCTTTTTGTTTTAACAACCCTGAACAATTTAGTGTCATCAGCAAACTTGGCCACTTCACTGCTCACTCCTAATTCTAGGTCATTAATGAACAAGTTGAAAAGTACAGGTCCCAATACCGATCCTTGAGGGACTCCACTTTCTACAGCCCTCCATTGGGAGAACTGTCCATTTATTCCTACTCTCTGCTTTCTGCTTCTTAACCAATTTCTTATCCACAAGAGGACCTCTCCTCTTATTCCATGACTGCTAACTTCCTCAGAAGCCTTTGGTGAGGTACCTTGTCAAACGCTTTTTGAAAGTCTAAGTACACTATGTCCACTGGATCACCTCTATCTATATGCTTGTTGACACTCTCAAAGAATTCTAATAGGTTACTGAGACAGGACTTTCCCTTGCAGAAGCCATGCTGGCTCTGCTTCAGCAAGGCTTGTTCTTCTATGTGCTTAGTTAATCTAGCTTTAATAATACTTTCTACCAGTTTTCCAGGGACAGAAGTTAAGCTAACTGGCCTGTAATTTCCGGGATCCCCTCTGGATCCCTTTTTGAAGATTGGCGTTACATTTGCCACTTTCCAGTCCTCAGGCACAGAGGAGGACCCGAGGGACAAGTGACATATTTTAGTTAGCAGATCAGCAATTTCACCTTTGAGGTCTTTGAGAACTCTCGGGTGGATGCCATCCGGGCCCGGTGATTTGTCAGTTTTTATATTGTCCATTAAGCCTAGAACTTCCTCTCTTGTTACCACTATTTGTCTCAGTTCCTCAGAATCCCTTCCTGCAAATGTTAGTTCAGGTTCAGGGACCTGCCCTATATCTTCCACTGTGAAGACAGATGCAAAGAATTCATTTAGCTTCTCTGCAATCTCCTTATCGTTCTTTAGTACACCTTTGACTCCCTTATCATCCAAGGGTCCTATCGCCTCCCTAGATGGTCTCCTGCTTTGAATGTATTTATAGAATTTTTTGTTGTTGGTTTTTATGTTCTTAGCAATGTGCTCCTCAAATTCTTTTTTAGCATCCCTTATTGTCTTCTTGCATTTCTTTTGCCAGAGTTTGTGTTCTTTTTTATTTTCTTCATTCGGACAAGACTTCCATTTTCTGAAGGAAGACTTTTTGCCTCTAAGAGCTTCCTTGACTTTGCTCGTTAACCATGCTGGCATCTTCTTGGCCCTGGCGGTACCTTTTCTGATCTGCGGTATGCACTCCAGTTGAGCTTCTAATATAGTGTTTTTAAATAACTTCCAAGCATTTTCGAGTGATGTGACCCTCTGGACTTTGTTTTTCAGCTTTCTTTTTACCAATCCCCTCATTTTTGTGAAGTTTCCTCTTTTGAAGTCAAATGTGACCGTGTTGGATTTTCTTGGCAATTGGCCATTTACATGTATGTTTAATTTAATAGCACTGTGGTCACTGCTCCCAATCGGTTCAACAACACTTACATCTCGCACCAGGTCCCGGTCCCCACTGAGGATTAAGTCCAGGGTTGCTGTCCCTCTGGTCGGTTCCATGACCGACTGGTCTAGGGAATAGTCATTTAGAATATCTAGAAACTTTGCTTCTTTGTCATGACTGGAACACATATGCGGCCAGTCTATGTCCGGGTAGTTGAAGTCACCCATTACTACCACATTTCCTAGTTTGGATGCTTCCTCAATTTCATATCTCATCTCAAGGTCTCCCTGAGCATTTTGATCAGGGGGACGATAGATTGTTCCCAGTATTAAGTCCCTCCTGGGGCATGGTATCACCACCCACAACGATTCTGTGGAGGAGTCCGCCTCTTTTCGGGTTTCGAGCTTGCTGGATTCAATGCCTTCTTTCACGTATATAACTTCATAAGGAGATGGCTGGCATAGAGGTTGCTGATGACACACAGCAAGCTGATAGGATGATAATTTGCAGGATCAGCTCTTGTCCCTTTTTTATAAATAGGGATTACAATGGCTAGCCTCCAATCTTCAGGGATATAAGCTGTTTGATCTATGCATGTAAATAAAGCTGCCAAAATCGGGGCCCACCAGTCTATATTGTCCTTAAGAAATTCTGGGGGTATGTTGTCACACCTGGGCGCTTTACCCAGTTTAAGTTTATCAAGCAGTGTGGCAATTTCAGAAATGGAGACTGGAGGCCAATTAGGAAGGGTATTAAGATTTGTATCCTCCCCATTTGTACTCAAGCTACTATGGCTCTTGGCAAAAATAGTTCTAAAATATGATTCCCAGACTCCAGCAGGGATATAAAAATCCTTACTGGCAAGCATGATCTGCCCAATCTTGGATACAAGCCGCCAAAAAGCAGCCGAGTCTTTCGATCTGGATGCTTTTATCATGTTTTGCCACAGGTCTCTCTGGGCTTGCTTCTTTTTCATCTTAATTAAGGTTTTGTAGCATTTCTTAAGTTCATAGTACTCAGGGGGCATGGAAGGTAGATCAAGGATTCTGTATAACTTGTACATTTCCATAAGGGAATTCTTAAGATCAATACATTCAAAATCAAACCAGGATTTGGACTCTAGGTGGAAAGCACAGGATTTTTTCAGTCGTTTAGTGGACAGCTGATTATAAAGGGAGCAAGTCAACTCCTGATAGAGTTTTACGACTGATTCAGGGGCCTCAGCAGTTAATATAGCCTCTCGCAGGCATTGGGGACCCTCTGGCTGAAGGTTTGTCATTTCCTTGGCTATTTTGGGAGTCCATTTAATACGGGAGTCCCTGTGTTCCGCTAGCAGATTTAACATAGGGCCTCTAGCCAGTTGAAGTGGTCCATCTCCAAGATTAAGGAGCATTGATAGGGGTAAGTGGTCACTATCACCACGTATGCCTACATGGCAACTTGACACAGTGTTCAACAGGTCATAGGAAACCATGAAGTAATCGATGGTAGAAGCCCCCGAGTTCATTACAAAGGTAAATTCGCCGCTCCTGTCACCCTGTACACTCCCGTTCAATATCACCAGATCTAAAGTATTTGTCATCCATAGTAGGCACAGTCCCACAAAGTTGCATTTCAGATCTTTAGCCTGTCTAACGGGGAGGGGGTGAGCTGTCTCCAGTTTCGGGGGGACAAGATTAAAATGGGAATACAATGCTTTGTCATTGGGGCCAATTCTCGCATTAAAATCCCTGGCCACTATGACATGGGCAAGGGGGAATTCCCTCGTCAGACTGCTAATAAACCCCTCCAACTTTCCCCAGGGGGCCTTGATTTCCTGTTTCCCAGATCGAGGGGGGAAGTATACATTAATTAGTAATAGGTGGCATACAGGGGATTTAAGTAACAGGGTGATCACAATATTATCCAGTTCCCCAATTTTCCTAGTATGTATTCCCAATTTAGTTGAAACTAATACTGCTAAACCACCTTTAGGATGTCCCCCCCTGGCACTGGGGATTGCATCGAGGGAGTATGCGGTGAAGCCACTCACCGCAGGCTCTTCTCTCAGCCAAGTCTCCTGAATAAAAATGATGTTGTAACTGTTAATATATATAAGAAAAGCTGGATCAGAACACTTATTAGCCCAGCCTGCAACATTCCAGGATAACATCAATACTTGGGCTGAAGGCTTCATTCCCAAAAGCAAACATGTCCATGTAGAGTACGGCCCCGCTTTACGGCGCTTCACTTTACAGCGCTTTACTAATGCGGCGGTCTCAATTAGACACAATTAGACTAAAGCCCCAGTCATACAGTGCTTGTTCTGCTTTTACAGTGGTTTTCGGGTGTCGCAAGCCATTCTATTCAATGAGTTCCACTTTTCAGCGGCTTTTGCTTTACGGCGGGGGTCCGGAACGTAACCCGCTGTATGAGTGGGACCCTACTGTAATTGGAAGCCTTGCCTGCATGGGCAGGTCTCTGTGCATAGATACACTTATACATACATAGGCTCTGTTCTGACATTCAAAGAAATGCACATATGTCAGGGCAAAGTCTAGTGCAGCAATGCTACCCCCTCCCTCTCAAATATCTGTAAAGGGCTTTGTTGTTTCAGATAAGTGAGGGATGCTTT
Organism: Rhineura floridana; assembly: GCF_030035675.1. NCBI lineage: Eukaryota > Metazoa > Chordata > Lepidosauria > Squamata > Rhineuridae > Rhineura > Rhineura floridana. The sequence goes on from NC_084485.1 coordinate 37,386,577, forward strand.
CAGTCTGATCATTAATGGAGGGGGGTTGTTCTAAGGGTTCTATTTAATGTAAAACTGCTGGGGAACCTCAGATCTATGGGGCAAACATAGCCCTCAAGGCCTCTCCATCGGGGCCCCAGGACTCTTCCCGGCCACACCCCTCATTGGTCCTGCTTTGCACTCCAAGCAGAGCTTGGAAAAGTTACTTTTTTGAACTACAACTCCCATCAGCCCCAGCCAGCATGGCCACTGGATTGGGCTGATGGGAGTTGTAATTCAAAAAAGTAACTTTTCCAAGCTCTGACTCCAAGTATATTTGTTTGGCTTGTATGTGGCCTTGAATTCTGATAATGCCTCTTGCTTGTCTGGAGTGTGTGTGTGAGTGTGTAAAGTAGGTAAAATGCACATTTGTTGCTCTGCCCACTTTTGCCTCTTGGCCCACCCATCACTGCCATGTGGCCCTCGGAAGGTTGCCCAGAATGGAATGTTGCCCTTGGACTAAAAAAGTTTCCCATCCCTGATGTCAGTTGTTGTTGTTGTTTTGTAAGAAATGAGGTGCTAGTACACATATCTTGATGACAGTGACATGGGTGCCAGCCAGCATAGGCAACAAAAGAAGTGCCATAGTACCAAGAAGTACTCCATACTGGGGAGTACCAACACACACACACACACACACACACACACACACAGAGCACTGCCTGATGTAAAATATTAAGCATATAACTAACCAATCCTTTATAAAAGGCCACTTAGTTTTGATTATTATTTTTATTGTAGTTGAGCCAATGTTGTTGTAAAGGCAATTGTGATATAAGAACGGTGAACTCTTAAACATGACTTACATGGTTGAGGATTCCTGCCCAAATGAGAAAAAGCAGTTTACCTCAGGACTAGCAGAAGCACTTTGATCCAAGGCCGTCTTAATAAAGCCTGTAAGTTGCTGTTTCAGGATGAGACTCCAGGTGGAAGAAGATCACAACAGCTACAACTAAGCATCCACCATCGCCCTCCACTCCTGAATGCCCCTTGAACAATACTCCACCATGAAGAAACTTCTTTCCAGAGGCATTCTGGGTGGTGGTGGGGAATGGCAAACAGTCCCTAAATGGCAGCCTGCAAGAAGAACTTCGCTGTTGCTGTTGCCAAAAGCAAACTGGAAAAATGTAATGTGTTGAAATTCAAGAAAAGAAATGGAGAAAGGAACTACCACCTTTTACTGCTATCAGAAAGTACTATTTACAACCCTTTGAAAAATTCCCCCTCCCTCAAAAGACTCAATGAGTTAACCACCCCACCCCCAATGTTCAGCCCATGAACAGACAGCAAATTTGAGGGGAGCAATTGGCAATTGTTCAGAGGGCAGATACATTCTTTACACAATGCATAGTGAACACATGGAATTCACTACCCCAAGATGAAGTGATGGCTTCTAGCTCAGATGGCTTTTGAATTGCTTTTAACAACGATAAGACAAATTTATGGAGGATGGGTCTGTCAGTGGCAATTAGCCAGGTCACCTTAGTGCACCCTCCATGCTCATAGGCAATATGCCTCTGAATTGCTTGGAACAAACATCAAGTGTTGGGTGTTGCCTTTGTTGCTGTCTTGAAAACTTCCCAGAGGCTGGCTGGGCACTGCTGCAAATAATAGACCGGATGGATCTTTGGACTGATCTTGCAGGGCTCCTTTCTAAGGTACACAGAGTTTGCATTCCATTGGTACACTTCCAGTAAGAAAATACATTGTTGGCCTCATCTCTCCATGAAATTAAATTCACATTGAGACTTAATTCAGTAGAACCTTTCTCTATCTATCTGTCTCCCTCCTTCTCACCCACCCACCATGATGATATAGATTCAATACATATTACCGCAGAAGAAATTTTAAGCATCTAAATATAACATGCTGGCCTTCATCACTAATTCATTCAAGGTCCACTTTTTAGATGGCATTGACAGAATCCAGTTTTTGTTCTATGGCAATTCTGACAGAGAATATCAATATTTATGTTTAAGCCCTTCATATTTTATTCAATTCTGCAAAATTATGGTTTTGGAGCATTTCCCTCCCAATTTTTATGGATTTATATTTTTTGCTGTTTGATGGATGCTGGAGGCAGGGCAGAAAAAAACTGCTTGTAATGAATATACATATATGATGGTGCTAGCTGTGTCATCTGAACTTTAAAAATGGGTTAAATTCATTATTCATTGCAACATAGTTCTAAGCATACATGTCTATGTAACAAAGCACTTTTCTCAGAGGACTTAAGAAGATAATCATTGAATCAAGAGACAATGCCTGAATTTGAAATTGAACTAGCTTTCTACTTAGTGTTTTGTTGATTTATTTATTATTTGATTTATATCCCGCCCTTCCTTCCAGAAGGAGCCCAGGGCGGCAAACAAAAGTACTACAAACTTTAAAACATCATAAAAACAAACTTTAAAACACATTGAAACAAAACATCTTTAAAAACATTTCTTAAAAAAAGCTTTCAAAACATCTAAGATTAAAAACTTTTTAAAAAGGTTTAAGAACATATTAAAAAGCAATTCCAACACAGACGGAGACTGGGATAGGTCTCAACTTAAAAGGCTTGTTGAAAGAGGAATGTCTTCAATAGGTGCTGAAAAGATAACAGAGATGGTGTCTGTCTAATATTTAAGTTGCAGCTCAGCTGATAAGTCCTCCCTCTTATTTATTGGGTGCCGCACAAGAGTGCATTGCAGTCCCTTGGTTTTCAAACTGGTTGTCAGAAGCCTTCTTAGCTAGTGACAACTAAAAGCAGAACTACTGGAAATGAGAAACTAGGGTGGAAAGAAATAAGGGTCTGTGACCAAGGGACAGCAAAACAAACAAACAAATGAAATGAAATAAAGCCTTAGTTCATGGAGGACTGTTATCTTGGAAGATGGAGCTATCTGGAAAGATGTAGGGGTTTTTTTGGGGGGGGGTGACTATTCACATGATCATCAGATACATGGTGCACCCCCCTAATTGATTAGCAAGCAGAGTATATGACTACAACGAAAGCAATAGCTTCCTCATTTGCATACAGCACGCAAAAAGAAGCAAATAAAAAGAGTTTAAACAAAATGAACCAGAATTAGAATGGGGTAAACACTTTCCCATGAAATGGATTTTAGGATGGACTCTTGAACTCTTCAACAGCAAGACAGATCCATTTTCAATGGGGGTTGCTCTTGCTCTCTTCAGCTTCATTTGTAAGACCAATTACAGAGCATTCTGTACAACAATTACTGGCATTAAAACCACTCTGTTCCATTTGATGAATTTTAGTAGTAATTGAACACAAGAACCCATCAACTGAAAGACTGTCCAATCAAGTCTGCCCACATGCTGAACTGTAATTTCCACTCCTCAAACTCGGAATGCTGTGCTAAACCATCAAAGCCTCCTTTGGCTGGGTCAGACTTTCAGAGACTCATTTCCAAACAACTTTTATTTTATTTTTAAAGTTCTGACTCTACTGAAATATAACCAGCTATACTGTCTCTTTTGCAACCAGATATATGCAGCTCTTTCCGGGGAGGGGGGGGGAGAGAGAGAGAGAGAGAGAAAAGGGAGCTACCTGGTGTGATATCTTTTATTAGACCAACATCTGTTGGTAAGAGAATGTTAAGCTCAAATTAAAAAAAGAACTCAGCACCAGATAGAAGGGAAAGCTGTCAGTTTCTCAAATATATGCATACCAGGATGATATTGAACTTTGTGTTTCCTCAGATAGATAGCAGGCTAATTTTATCTCACCCTTTCACTCTGCCAGAACCAATTTTTCTCACAAATGTTTTAAAATGTGTGTGCGTGTTGAGTAGGATATTTGTGTGTATATACAAAGCATAATAATATTGCATGCCCCCCAATTTCTGAGTGGTGAGAGACTCCAGGAGTCCCAGTGCTTACCCAGGGTTTGGTTTCCTTGGAATGAAGGTCACTGGAGATGGTGGTGTCTTAAGGATATATGATTTTTTTTACGAATATATACAAGCTGAGCACAGCATCAACCCTCCAACAAATCTTGCTTCCCCATTAAGTTTATAGGGAAGCCCCCTCAAAGCCATAACTTTGGATTCAGCACAGAGAACAGTCAAACCTCTGTCTCTTTCCAGCTCCAGACCACCAGCTAGCTCCTGGCCGTAGGATGAGGTGGCTTCCAGCCAGTGAAGGGGGGCTGTCCCCTCCTGAAAGAGCACCACCAGCCAGTTGTTCCTATAGCAATAATTTGTTCTTGAACAAGTCTTTAGACATGTAAGTTCCAGCTAGGGCCATTAACTTAATTAAGAAATTGATTGACCAGTTCATCAGGTTCCTTCTGCTATAGATCCTAGCCTCACAGATAATAGAATTACAGGCTTGGTCCCAAAGACATCATCCAAACCTCAATCCTATAACAATAATAAAGCTATGGGAAAGGGTGCTCCTGTAACTGACTTTGACACAGAAGACAATATCTCTCACAAAATGGATGCCCCCGTCTCTCAGGAAGAGAAGTATCTCATCAAGGTAATGCCTTTTAGGATACTTCCATGGGCTAAACCAGGGTAGTCAACATGACTCCTTCCAGATGTTTGGGATGACAACTCCCATCATCCCTTACCGTTGGCCATGTTGGGTACCCCTGGGCTAAACCATGTGTTAAGCATCACCATCCTGAGAAAGCCCAGGAACCTAGTTGATTGGTCATTTGCTTCCCCTCCCCCATCTATCATGGCCCCCAGAACATAACATAACAATGACTAACTTTGAACATACTTTGTTTTACCTGGGGAAGTTTTGGGTGCTCCTTCCAGAATGGAACCCATATCATTGGCATGAAGAAGAATGCTCCACTATTGCCTGTAAGTTACTTGAACTAATTTTATTATCTTTATGAAGTGTAAGTGCTTTTTAATTTAATTTTAAAGCAATGTTCTGCTTTCTTCCAAACACTTTCTCTTGAAACTTTGATAAAAGGATTGAATTAGAACTTTGGAGTTAAGTATTTTTGTTAATTCAGGATTAGTCTCACCCACTTGCCTAACCATTTATCCATGCTATAAGCCCAGAGTCACACATGCACCAACAGGGTCCCCTGCCCTGCCCTTGAAATAAGAATTTTATTATAGCCAAAATAATAGGTTGTGGTATGTGATTGGTTGCAGTGTGTGCGCGTGTGGTGCCCACAACAGTTTCTCTGGTTTACAAATGTGCTCATGAACCCAAAAAGGTTGGTGACCTCTGCTATAAGCTTTTAAAAGGATAGGTGTAGGGAAAGATGAGAATTGGTCCCCTTGAGCTTACTAATAATATGTTCCAACACATAGGAGGGAGTGATGGCCACCAACTTGGATGGTTTTAAAAAAGGATTACACAAATTGATAGAGGATATGCCTATTAGTGGCTACTAGCCAAGATGACTTTGCTGTGCCTCCACACTCATTGGCATATGTTTCTGAATACCAGTTGTTGGGAACCGCAGGAAGAGAGAGTGCTCTTGTGCTCAGGTCCTGCTTGCAGGCTTCCCGTGGGCATCTGGTTGGGCACTGTAAAAAAATTATGCTGGACTAGATGGGCCATTGGCCAGATCTAGCAGGAACTCTCATAGCCCTAAAGTGCCTCCATCTTCAAAGTCAGGGAGATCACAGAGGTGGTGGTCTCAATGATTTTTGAGAAAGGGTCATATGAATTAGCTGAGAATGCTTATTTATTCATTCCAGAGAGGCAACAGCAGGAGAGGGCTAGTGCAACTGTTTGGGAAGCAGGATGCTGGACTAGATGGTTTTTTTTTTTTTGGTCATCTTCTGTTCTTATGGATGATGACATTGGTACAGCTGTTGATGCAGTTAGGTCATTTTAGACTCTGGGCTTAATGGTCTTGCAAGAGTTCTTCCACTTTAGCTTGTATTACTTCAAAATGTGGTAAGCCAAACACATGGATGTATGGAAGCCCTCCTGCACATTCTGTTGAGTGGGGCCCTGGACTTCTGCCCCAAAGTCTTGCACTTATAAGATCAAATGTTCTTAAAATAACCTCTCCTTTTCAAGGTTTAACCTTCACTGTATCCCACAGCATGCCTCTTAGCTTTGCTGGATCTTGCTATGGGAAGGGCCGTAGCTCAGTGATAGAGCATCTCTTTTGCATGCAGAAGGTCCCAGGTTCAATCCTCATCATCTCCAGGTAGGGCTGTCCATCATGTCCTGGAGAGCCAGAGCAGTCAGTATAGACGATTCATTATTATTATTCTTTGTTGTTGTTGTTTGATTTATATCCAGTGCGTGGACAACAGTGGTCAGGCTATCCTGGTCCAGAAACGTCCGCAGCCATCTTATCAGCCGAAGCTGGTAAAAGGCACTCCTAGCCACAGAGGCCACCTGGGCGTCTAGCAAGAAAGATGGATCCAGGAGCACCCCCAGACGACATACCTGCTCTTTCAGAGAGAGTACGACCCCATCCAAAGCAGGCAACTGACCAATTATCCGATATTGAGCAAGATGACAAGATGAACCAAGTCTGACTCAGTATATAGCAGCTTCCTATGTTCCCATGCATCCTATGTTACCATACACCCAATTGAAATCACTCAAGTCATGCCTCATCTAAATCTGATTAACATCCCTACTGCCCCAGTAGAATCTGAGAGGAGGGGGAGGGGGAAGGAGCAGCAGGGGGAGGAGGAGAAGGAGGAAATTGAACTGGGCTCTCCGCCAGTGAAACTGGGGAGTGGCTGGCAAACCAAGGATCCTGCCATACGGAGCACTGAAGCATCACCCAAAAGGAGGAAATGCATGACTTAAAAAAAGGACAAAGGAGGGCATCAATTTGCATAAAACTAGCATACACTAATTTATATGATAAATACAAATTTATAAATCATTACTAGAACTTCAATAGAAATGCAATACATCTCAGCATAATGGGGAATACTGAGACCAGGTGATCTGTGTGCCTGCTCCATCTCCTGTCCAGATGCTACCTGCTGATGAACAACTTCAAGGTCCCTTCTGTTCTCCCCTTTTATGTTTTTTTATCTTTACAGTGGACTTGGAGGACTCCTCTTAAAAGAGGTCTGTCTTGTGTAAAATACGACACATAGCCACCTAACTGCCATGGGATGGATGGCAAAGGGAAAAGAACAGTTTGGCTGCCAAATGACGAAGAAAAAAAGTCTGGCTGGGTTAGGAGGTTGTTTTTGTGCTCTGTCCATTTTCCAGAAAAGAAGCAAGGCTGGTTTCTTTGCCCTTTTTAAAAGGTGAACAGACAGGCTTTATGCTGAGCTCTATACCTGGACCTGCTGTGCAAGAAATTTATATCCTACCTCCCCCTCTTGAACTAAAACAAACTTCCCCCAATACTTGCTCTATGCTCCTCTTTGCTTCTCTGCAGGTGAATGAAGTGGGAAACGAGGCTGAATTTAGTGCTGGGCTGAACCCTGTCCTCCAATTACTCAAACAATTTCCTCCCCTATGAAAGAGGCTTCCATTTTTCTCCCTCATTCTCAGGACACTTGAGAATTTCTTTAGAATGCCACTGGATGCAGGGTTGAACCTACTATTTGAGCTTTAATTAAAGCATTGGAATAGGACTGGCTGCTGAGTGCCTGACATCAATGCACTTGCTGATTTTGTTTAAAAGGGAAGTCTTTTATTTAACCCTTTAAAAACTCACTCTGATTTCTTTAAAAGTAAAAATGAACAGTTGTCAGGTGCACCTTCTGTTCTTACTGGTTGAGGACATCATGGGGTTTTCAGGAAGTGCAGGCACCTGGGAAGGCTGCAGAGTGTAGACCGTTGGAGAGATGATTTATAGAATGATAGGACACCCTTCAGCCACTTCAAGAGTAAGATAAGTGCAACAAACATCCTGAAACCCATCCATGGAAACGCCACCCATTTTTTTATCTCTTCTTTGATATTTTGTAATGCAATTTTGTTTTTCTTTTATTGATGGCAAATGGTTGAAAAAACTGTTGGAGAGGTGTTTGGCACAGCAGCACCTGAGTTTGAACAGTGGAGTCTAGCCAGAGCAATGATGCTTAATGAAGTATCTGCCTACAATTAGGGATAGATTAAACTGTCAATTTCAATTTCTATCTGTTTCTTAATTTCTCCATTTGGAAATTCAGTTCACATTTCTGTAGCAGTTTGTGATTTTTTTTACAAAAATTCTGCACAAAGTGTACACATTTCTCCTGATAAATATAGTTTTGTTTGCTATTTCCCCTAATTCTGTAAGCAATTTCCCCCTAATCTACTGCATTTTTGTGTGAACATACATTACATACACTTTTTTGTACACTGTTTGTTTGTTTGTTAGAGAACTGCATTGCAAAGTTCAGAGAAGTTCAAATTTTGAAGGATAGCTGTAATTCATTTTGCATATTGGTTCATGAAGCACAAATTAGATTGCTTTGTATTAAAATGCACACCAAACAAATTTCTACCCTATCCCTACCTACAATAAAAGGTGCCTTTTTTAAAAAAAGTGTGAAACATTCCTGCTTTTCCTCATGTTTTCTTTCTAACTACATGTCTGAGAGAGGAATTCAGAGGATTAATTAGTTAATGTATATAAGAAGCTGGATAAGCCACTCTTAAGTATTATTAGTAAACCTGCAAAGGACATGGACCCAGGATAAAATCTACTGAAGCTTTGGTGATATGGATGAATGCATTTGACAGCACAGCTGCCAGTAAATCATTTTCTCAAGGCTGATGAAATGGGAAGCTAGAAAATACCTCCCTTCCCAGCTGAACAAGGTCCAAAACAAAGAATAGGCACAAGTAACTGGAGGTTACATGAATGTACACACACACACAAAGTTGGTGGACTGACAGAATTTAAGAGACTATAATTATGCACAAACGTTAAGTTCAATAACCAAGGAATCCTAATTTTAAAGACAACATTATGGCACCTTAGTTTCCATTTATCTATGTGGAAGCTCTTCAAGCTTCTGATTACATTCCAATAAAATACTTATGAGTATTTTTTTTCTGATTATGATTCAGCTACATAACCTACACATCCACATCTCTGAATAGTTAGTGATGTTCTCCTTCAGCTATTTTACTTTCATAGTCTCACAAGCTTATACTAAGGGCAGTGGTGATGCCAGTGGGGCAGAGGATCCACTTCAGGTTTTAGTCCAAATGGATTCACTGCCCCACTGACATCGGAGCCACCAGTCTCCACTGACTAAGGGTTGTAATCAGTAAGTTTCCTTTCCCCCTTAATTGTTATATTGTTATGTATGTACTCATTCCCCTTTCTTTGCCTGTATTTTAAATTTTATTTCAAAATAAAAACCCATGCTTAAAACATTTTGCTTGAAAAATAGCATGCATACATTTCCATCAAGTGTTTTTCACACACGAGACTCAAAGTCATTCATGCTTCATTCAGCTTGTATTGCAAAAAGTAAAGCCTACATCACCCAGAATGTTCAATTGCATTACAAGCACCTTCTCCTCTTTCTCTATCACACAGGGCAAGAGAGGCTCAAAGATAAATTAAAACTCTGGTGTGAAAAAAGCCTTTATAAGTTGCACATGGTCTAGAAGGTACTGTACCTGCATTCCCTCTCACTATGCACATGAGGATTCCAGAATTATTACACATGAAACAAAAGTTCAAAATCGCATATCTCAATTTGACACCACTTGTACTGGAGCTCTCTCTCATTTTCATTTTTTAACAATGGAATCTGGGAGCAAGAAATCTTGACTGCTCATGATATTGCTTTGTGCTCTTTCATGGTAAAATTAACCCACCATTTTTCTTTACCCCATGAGGTCTAGAAACATTCTTTGTTTCCCCCCCATTTTTTTCAATGGATCTCAGATTCTCTTTGTGGTGGGCAAACTATTATGTTCAAAATCCCCAGTTGCTTTTGCGTGGCACAGGCACAGCTGGTCAGATTTCTAGACTCCCTGATGGTGAGCTGTTGTGATTTGGTCACACTCCATTACAAAGTGCCTGTCTGCTTTTTTGAACATAGTATTTACTATAACAACAACAACAACAACAACAATAATAATAATAAAGTGTAGGTTTGGTTTTAATTTGTGGACTTTTTTTTTAAAAAAAGCACTGCAATTAGGAAACCCATTAAATGGTAGCAATTCCAACATAATTCTATTAAATTCTGCCTGTAAAGTTAATGTTACAGACTTTTTAACAGATGTTTTAATTAGACATTGTTATTAAAGGAAACACTAGAAATTAAAACCAGCCCTAAAATGTGTTAACACAGACATTTTTCCTGTATTGTGTAGATGGCAGCAACAGCCTTAGCAAAGGGATTTTGGCAGCCAGTTGGGAAGAGAAATGTATTAGAACATATGCATTGCTCAGCTTATAGCATGCAAGGGAAGTTCCTATAGAATTTCACATCCGGCACCACCTCAGGCCGTTGTTTGAACTGGAAATGAAAGCTGCAATTGCATTCTAGGATAGCAAGCATATTTTAGCACAGTGTATTATCATACGGTAGACACAATTAGCCTTGCCACTGTACTTGAAGAGGGGATGGTCTGCAAGGCAAGGCAAAAAAAAAAAAAAGCTTGATCTTTAAAGAGGAAAAGTGATAAACTGATAGCATTCCAGGGCAGGGCAACATTTTCAGATTATGAACAATGGCACTGAAAGCATCTACCTTCTGTGTCAACTGTTTTTTAGCTGAAGTGAAGTGAATGTATGGATATTAGGAGTCGCTACGTAAATTTTACTAAAATAGCAGGATTAGCCTGAGATGTAGTATCTCTGCCCTTTTCTCCTCTATGTCTATTTTCTGAGCAAAAGTTGCAGTTGTTTGTGTGTGTACTCGGGGCCCAGCTACAAGTGACTGTTTCTCCCTGACTGGTATTTTTCTTTTGTTTTTTACATGCCAAGAAGGCGGGGTGGTTTCAGATTGAGCAGAAGACTAGGAAGCAGGGGAGGGGGTGATGCAGGAGAAAAGAGGGTGACTATTTAACCCTTTACTTGACAGCCATTTTTTCTCCTCAACCCTCAGCTGTTTTTCTCCTCAAGAAAGAAACAATTCAGGGTTTCCATATCTTTCTACCTACATCTGGGGAAATAGTGTGCGCTCGGGGGGAGTATTAACATCTGTGTGCACAAGCGGCTATCAAGGAAAGAGTTAAACAGCTACTCATCCCCTCCCGCCACAAATGAAGTTAACCCTTTTTTCTTTTCCCCCAGTTGCTCCCCTCCCAAACTTTGCTACAGGGCTCCTGTTCCAGGTTGAGTGGATCCATAAACAGGATCACCCCTATTCAGGCCTGAGAGTCATCTCCAAAAATTTGTTGTGGATCCCCACAGGTTCTTTAAAAAAAATAAAAATAAGACAAAGCCGTCATTTTCGCTCGACTTAGCTGAAAAACAGAGACTCCGTTGCACTATATTTCTTCAGGAAAGGTTAGCTTCTGTGTGGCCACCTATAAAATGTTACTGTATGAACCTCAATACGGTCTCTGAGAGGAAGGAGAGGAAACCATGACTTGCAAATCTGTGAATGCATATCCTGGGCTTCGGGTGATATTATAAATCTCTAATCAGGGCCCCATATTTTGATGTCCCCATGGTCCTAACATTACCACCAGGACCTTAGTTTTCTGAGGTTTCCTATTATAACATAATAGATGGATCTGACATTTTAAGACTCGTTTCTAGTCGCCTGCCCTTTGATTGTAGAGATCAGCATATTACAAAATACTTCTTAATAATATGTATGCAGCAGTCTGAGTCCTCCTCTTGTATCGGGGGGGGGGAATAACAACAAACGCATGCCTGAAAATGCACACAACTAAGGAGCAAATAACAAAGAGTTGAAAAGCTTGTTTCAGTTCATGCAAGCCTTCCATTTTCTAAGGTCAATGAAGCTCAAAACAGTCAAAATGTCAGAATATAGAGCTTTCTATCAGCCTTCCCCGACTCGGGGCCCTGATTCCCATCAGGCTCTCAGCCAGCACAGCTGTAGTCCAAAACATGTGGAGTGCAATAGTTTGGGGAAGCCTGCTATAAATCTTTCATTTGGTGGTTCTGATTAGAGAAATAAACTTGAGTTAGACTATCACTTTCCAAGATATATTATCTACTGGGCTGGAACAGGATGTAAATAAAATAAATAAATATTGAACCAGGGTAGCAAAGTTTGTTTATATTTACTGTAACCTTCCATTACAGTGGAAGATAATGATATGCCAATGCAGATTATTATGATATTCTGCTTTCTAAATAAAAGTTACCCTTTTAGGGAACTGGGGTGAAGGTGTTGCTGAAAGACAACCCTCCCTCCTGCATGAAGAAACATTATTTGTGACTAACAGCAGTGATTCCTTCTTAGGATGCTTAGTTATCTTGTTTAGAATATAACTGTATTTCCATAATAGTTCATTTTGGGGAGGACACTACAATTCCTATTAGGGCCGTGGACTGTGTCAGGATGACTCCAAAATCTTGAGCCAAAGTGGGGTGCCTTGGAGGAAATTGAGACTTGTGAGAGTAGTAGTAGTAGTTTATTACGGTCGAAGACCAGACTAAATACACTCAGGGTCAAATAATCATAAAACAGATAATTATGACAGGACACACATTTTTTGTATAAAAATAATCACTAAAAACCCAAACTCAGGCCTGTATTGGTAGTTGAGTTAATTGTGCTCTTCGGAGTGAAATAGCAGCAGCACAAAATCTAGCTACCTTAATTGTGACCTGCGAAATTTGGTCAGATAAAAGATATCTTACATGGAAAGCAGCATCCCTGCCTGGGAGACTTTGCGTGATTGGGGTGATCAACGTGTGTCGGAGATCATTATAAAAAGCACAGTGCAATAGAACATGTCCCACAGTCTCTACGGCACCCACTCCACAGGGGCATAATTGCTCGGCATAGGGGATTTTCTGAAATCTGCCATCTAAAAATGCCGAGGGTAGTACATTAAACTTGGGCATCGTGAATGCTTTCTGGAGCCTCGGGGTAGGAAGGGAAGCAAGGTAACACGCAGGGGTAAAGGGTCCAGGGCAAGGTATAACTCCAAAATTGGGCACTGGTTGAGAACGATGATTTTGGAGTTCAGCGTTGAGGATTCGTTGAGAGATTGCCTCCAGCGCCTTGGTATGGCCTAACAAAAGCACAGTAGTAGCCAAAAATCCTAGACTGGAAAGTTTCTTTTTTTTTTTTTTTCAATTAATTTTTATTCTAATTTTCAAAACCAAAATAATACAAAAAGAAAACAACACAAATCAATAACTAATACAATACAAAAAAAACCATATCTAAAAATATTGACTTCCGATTTGTCATAGTTCAGCTATAAATCTATAATATATAACAAACCTATCTCTTAATAGATTATAAAATCACCTTCCTCCAGCGGTTTTCTTAGTTGGTTTCAAATCTCATTAACATCATATCATTTTAATATTCCACAAAAAGTCAAAGAGAAGTTTCCAATCCTTGAGATATATATCAATCAATTTTTTTTCTAAATAAACATGCCAATTAATCCAGCTCATCAAATCTACTAAATCCAGTAATTTCAAAACACTATAATTCAACTATAAATCTATAATATGTAACAGACCTATCTCTTAATAGATTATAAAATCACCTTCCTCCAACAGTTATCTTAGTTGGTTTCAAATCTCATTAACATCATATCATTTTAATCTTCCACAAAAAGTCAAAGAGAAGTTTCCAATCCTTGAGATATATGTCAATTGATTTTTTTTCTAAATAAACATGCCAATTAATCCAACTCATCAAATCTACTAAGTCCAGTGATTTTAAATCGCTCTTCTGTCATTATCCATATTGGGTCCATCTTCCATCTTTACGCACCCAAAAATCTTGCTGTCATAGTCATATAATAAAAGTCTGATAGGAATTTCCTCCATCACAGATATTTTCTTACCATCAAATCCAAACGTATCACTGAAGTATTGTTGCAAAGCCGCATCTCTGTTCCTCTTTTCCACGTGATGCACTAGTACATCTCTTGAAGGTTTTTCCATTGACACAAAACAGGGATTAATTCTGTTAACTTTCTCCATTTCAAGTTCCATCAGATCCTTCCAGTCCAAAATTTTTTTTGAACCGATAATATCTTTATCTCCAATCTCTTCAATTCCTTCAGGGACAGCGCTGAATTCCAAACTGTAATATTTGTCTCCAGGATCCATCACAGCCAGGAAATCCAAATCTTTTTTCATGTCCATAATTAAGCCAATCTCCATAGTTTGAACCTTGCCTTTAATTTCTCTTTCATCTTTTTTTTGTTTTCCAGATCTATCTTTATTCTCCTTTCTCATAGAATCCTGAGTTTCTTTCAGCTCCTGTCTCATTTCGTAAAATTCAATTCTCCACGCTTGTCTATTATTTCTCAGTTCTTGTTTTATTGAGTTAATCCCATTCATTATTTTCTGAAACATGTCTAGAGATAAAGTCCCTTCTTGTACATCCATGGTCTTCTTAATTGTCGTTCTTAAAGCCAAAGGAACAAAACTCCTTCAATTTTCAATGTCCCAAACAAAGAGCAGCTTATTTCTTTAACCAGTTACAAAGGAGTTAATTTTTCCAACAAACTAACGTCACACGCTAGACAGCCCTTATCTCTTATCTGCCTGAAAGTGTAAGAACAGCTTTAGTTCACAGCGTCGAAATAGCTAGTAGCAGAGAGAATGAGCAGATTCGTCAAAAAAAAAAGTAGATCAAAAAGTAGTCCCAGCCATAGATCAAAAAGATTTCTTATCTCCTCCAATCAGAAATCTCTCGCCCGTTGTAATCTTTAGAATGCCATTTTCCATGTCAGCTTTTTGCAATAAAAAAAAAAGATAAGCTATTTATATTTTCTTCCCCCCTAGCTCCGTGAACAAAAAAAGGAAAGTCTTACCTCACCTAGGTTATCTCAATTGCTGTTACTTTGACAAATCTCTTTAGCTGTATAGATAAGAAAATGATGAATGTAGACAGGAGGATGTTTGCCTGTTAATCCGTATAAAAAAAAACGGGTCACTTATCCAGCTGAGCTAGCATAAAAATCCTCGCTCTGTCTGAGCTGCTGGAAGACAGACAATTCTGACGAATTCCAGACTCCAACAATCAAAACAAAGCTACGTGGGGAATCTCACGTTTCTTCTTTAACCGGAAGAAATTATTCCCAGTCAGAAAAGAGCCTTCTGACTGAATTTAAACTGGATGAGTTTCATCCAAGACGGGAGCCCGTCTCAGAGGCTGCACAGGCGTAGGGATCCACCTGGGAAGTCGAGACTGGAAAGTTTCATAGTTAAAGTTTTCTTCCACTTTGACTGGAAGACGTCTGACAGGACAAGAGGGGCCAGACTCACAGGTAGAAACAGGAGTTTTAACCAGTACTTAAACTTAAGTGTCCATATACGGGCCTCTATCGAGGGAAGCCCACTTTCCAGGTGAAGGTAGGCATTAGGGACACAGGATGGAATGCCCAAAATCGTCCTCAGGAATTTGGTTTGGATCACTTGGTATGGTGTGTATTTATCGTATACACTAATCTGGGAGCCATATGTCATTTGTGAGATAACTTTGGCAACAAAGACTTGTATGACAGAGGGAACATGTTGCCCACCTTTGGTGAAAAAAAAGGACAGGAGAGCCTTAATGTTCCTCTGTGCATTAGTAATGACAGTTTTAGTTTGTAGTTGCCATGATCCCGTAGAATGGAAAGTTACTCCCAGGTACCTAAACAATGGTACTTGTTCAATTTGGCGACCACTTAAGAGCCAGCGGTGCTTAGCTTCTTTTTGGTAAACACCACTACCTTCGACTTGGCCTGGTTAATTTCTAGCAGATCTTTTTTGCAATAGTTCCCAAGCGCCCTCAGCAGGTGACGCAGGCCAACACTAGTTAGAGATAGAAGTACTGCGTTGTCAGCATACAGGAGAACTGACACGGGTTTATTCGCCAGAGTGGGGTGATGGGAGGAGACCAACGTCAAGCTGCTGACCAGGGAGTTGTTGTAAAAATTGAACAGGGAGGGGGCCAGGATACAGCCCTGTTTAACTCCCTTAAAAGTGGGAACAGGTCTAGTCAGGCTACCGGAGTTGTTACATCTTATGCGTCAGTGAGTATTTTCATGTAGCCGCCGAATAAGTAATAGCAGACGCCTGTCGATGTTTGTGGCCTCAAATTTTTCCCACAGCCTATCTCTGGGAATAAGATCGAAAGTTGATTTAAAATCTGTGAAGGCGGCGTAAAGGGCACCTCCCGAATTGGTTGAGTATTTTTTGACCAAGTGTTGGAGCACCAGACCATGATCAATAGTGGAACGCTCTGCCCTAAACCCAGCAAGTCTGGATGACTTGTGAGAGTTGATGTGGGATCTGTATGAGGTGGTCACAAGTTGAAACACAGACCTCTGAAGTGCTTCATGGCACACTGGTGATCCAGACATAAAAATAAATAAATCTGCAAACAAGTGTCTCCTACTTTGGGGTGAGTAAAAAAGAAACCACATATTCCCTATTTAAAGTCACTGTGGGGTAATGGGGGAAGGGAGAGCAAACAGCAGAGTGGGAAGAGGGCATGAAGGGAGTGTTCCATTGTGACTGGCAGGTCAAGCTTGTAAACAGAAGGGATGCTTTTAGTCAGAAAGTGAATGCATTTTAGCACTTCCCCTTCCCCAAATCAAATTTAAAGGATCCCCACACAAAAGCCTCTGGACCTATTGTCTGTAATTTGGAAGGTTGCTTACCAAGGGACACCTCTCTCATGTCTGTAGTTTTCAAATCAGTTGCCCACAAAACTTAGGGTGGTGGGCTAAGCAATTCAGCTTCCCAATCCGCTGTTCTGGAGGGGCTTTGGATGGGGCAGAGACATCACTCCATCCAGGCCTACCCGGCTCTGCTGGCTTTTTGACTGGTGGCAGAGCTCCACCATCAATGGGTAAGACTTGCAAGTGAGGAATGCCTCAGTGCACCTGCCCAAATTGCTGGTGGGCATAGGGTTGCCAGGTTCAATCCCTGAGACTGATCCTGTGTCTTCAGGAGAAAAGAAAGTCAGCCAAGTGCAGGTGTTCTTGCAACCCTATAATGGGAAAAACCACAAGGTGGAATCCTCCCTTCCCCCTGCACAACTTTTATAGATACAAAAGACCTCTTGGAGACTGGGCCTGGCAACCAAGAGGTCTTCTGTATCTTTAAAAGTCGTGCAGGGGGGAGGGAGAATTCCACCTTGTGATTTTTCCCATTACAGTGTAGCAAGAACACCTGCACTTGGCTGACTTTCTCTTCTCCTATACAGGATCAGTCTCAGACCCTGAGCCTGGCAACCATAGGTGGGCAGAAGCTACTGTCAGTGACATCCCTGCTGACAGAAGGCAGCAGAACATTCCAAAATGGGGTGTTTGAGGGCATGGTAAGGGGTGCGACTGAACTGGCGTGGGATCTGCTGGCCATCGCATTATAGCATGGGTGAGGAACCTCAGGCTTAGGGGCCAAATGTGGCCTCCCAGACCTCTCTATTTGTCCCTCTGAACTCCAGGCCACATCCCTCGCTGGCCCTGTTTTGCACCCTGCATGTTTTTGCCTGGCTGGAATATGTCCTTGAATTCTGATAATGCTTCTTACTTGCCTGGAGGGAGGACAGAGTGGGATGTTTGAGTATGCACAGAAACTAGCCTCCTGTACACAGCCAATATTTACATCTGTTGTTCCACCCACTTTTGTCTTTGGCCCTGCTCACCACTGGCATGTGGCCCTCAGAAAGTTGCCCAAAAGGGAATACGGCCCTCAGGCTGGAAAAGGTTCCCCATCCCTGCATTATAGCAGTGGGTCTGATCCAGTCCTCTTCACTGTGCCAGTCTAGGAGCCGGTGCAGTAAAGTGATATTGTTCTCTGACCCCACCTGCTGCCCTGGCTGGCATGAGTAGCAACAGAGGTGGCTATGCCATTCTATCACGTTCAGCGCTTCCAGCTAAGGGTTTGGATTGACCCCTAAGTAATTCATGCTTAACCTACTTTAAGACTGTAACAACTGCTCCTAATTCCTGTAATACTCCAGATATTTAGTATCATGTTGTGTTATTACATTAGCACTTGGAAAGAAGTGCTACATGTTTTCAGGACCTACCCTATTTCAGTGACAGTTTGTTTATTTTAACTGTTTTTAATCTTGAATTTTAAATTGTTGTAACCTGCCCTGCTGGGAGGAAGGGCAGGATATAAATTTACAAACAAACAAACAACACACTTTCTTCAAAGATGTATAAGGAGGGTGTTATCCTAATTTTCCTTGGAGATCGATTGAATGTGCGCAAAATTGGCAAGAGTGAGTTATGGTCACAGAGAAAACAGAAGCTGAACATTCCTTGTGCTTTTTTTACTAGTGTGGAAAGAGGTTCAAGGAACGCAGCTGCAACTTCCTGCCATTTCCCTGCCACTGCTGTGTTCCTCCATGTTCACATGCAGAGCCTTAATGCATGGAGTAGTGAGAGTGTGTCCCTCCCTTTGTTGTTTGGTCCCCCTCCCCCATATACCATTTATTGCTCCTGAATTTTGTTAGCCAGTTGATTAAAGGCTGGGTCGAATGTTTTGCATGCAGAAGGTCCCAGGTTCAATCCTGAGGGCTGGGACAGACTTTTGTCTGAAGCCCCGGAAAGCTGCTGCCAGTCAGTGTATATAATATTGAGCTAGATGGACCAATGATATCAGGCAGCTCCTTCGTATGACAGTTTTTTGATGGGATGTGCAACTTCTGTTTTATTACGGGGGTTAATTCTGAACTCTGTTTGCACTGTGTCTGACTTTGCCATTCCTACATTCTTTAGCTAGGTGTGGGCTTATGGGAAGGGTGAGTATCTGCACATTTTCTTGCCATTCACACATTCCCCCCACTTTCTAATTCTTCATATTATTTAATTTATTTATTTATTATTTGATTTATATCCCACCCTTCCTCCCAGCAGCAGCCCAGGGCGGCAATTCTCTTTATGCCCTTTAGTGCTGTGTACCACATCACAGAATGGGGCAAAGAAAGAGAGGAAAAATGCATCAGGCTCAGCAGCAACTACATGTACAACTCTCACTAGCTACCAGCATTTCACTGCTGAGAGATTAGTGGAGCAAATTGATTAGCTACATTAGGGAGGTTCAAATGAGCCCCTCCTTTCACATTAACTTCATGTGTGAAGGGGTATTGTGCAGGCTAGCCTTCTGTACGCACCACTGATGCACGTGCCAGTGCATACCTGCCAGCCATTTGTTTATGGGAAGAGGCCCTTTGTGCATACAGAAGTGTCCATGTAGCGCTCTTTCATGCAAGGGCTAATCATAATTCACCCACATGTGTAAGTCAGTATGTGCATAGGCCGCTTTCTCACACTCACCAAATGCACAGCTGGTAGGACATGTGACCAGTGGGGATTAGCCCACAAGGTCCTGCAACCTGCTCACACCTCCTTTTAAAAAAAACTATCAAGACAGTTCAAGGAGCAGCCATGTATATTATGTATGTATGTATGTATGTACTGCCTTCAAGTTGATTCCAACTTATGGCGACCCTGTGAATAGGGTTTTCATGAGGCTGAGAGGCAATGACTGGCCCAAGGTCACCCAGTGAGTTTCATGGCTGTGTGGGGATTCAAACTCTGGTCTCCCAGGCCGTAGTCCAACACCTTAACCACTACGCCACACTGGATTACAAATCCAAAATTGCCCAGCCCCAGGTAACAAAACTTGAACATCACAAGGTGAATGTTTTTGTTGTGGAAACTGAGATTGCATCTGCACCATTACTTGTAGTAGCATTCCCACCACCAGCAACACCAGCACTTCCTCCTCTCTCAGCAGACTGTACGGAGCTCTATGATATTGCTTTGCCTCGTCCACAAGACTCAGTGGTGGCTCAGATTGAGTCAGTCATCTGTTGACTCTGGCATATAAATGGAAAACGACATCCAGTTTTGGGGAGCGCTTTCAGCAAACCCAAAGAACAAGTTGTGTTGCTTCTGGCAACACCAGGGCAGAGTCCAAATGTGGAAGCTCAGTTTGTCCCCCAGCATGTTGTGACAATTGCCATGCGAAAACATACCTGCAGTCCCACCACCCCAGCCATGTCATTGCTTACAAAAATGTGTACTAGTCAAAACTGCATACAAAAAATGTGTTTATTAGGAGAAATTCTCACAAAAACGCTGAAGAATTGTCATGAGGATTTTTTTTTAAAAAAACAGTAAATTCCTGCAGAAATGTGGAGAACTGAATTTAAGATTGGAAAAATGAGAAACTGGAGAATTGAAAGGAAATGATATATCTCTTGATCCCTAGCCCTTCCCTAGGACTTGGTTCTAGGGTCAGCAGCAGCAGATGTAAACACCCTCTTCCATGGGTAATGAAGAAATCCCAGGGAGAGGGAGAAGGAGAGACAGATCCAGATGTAGGAGAAAAATGACCTGTAGATAATCACCAAGCAATGCTTTTTTATTGTACAATAATAAATTTATTTCTTTAAAAATGTGCAGTAAAAACATTAGCATCATTAATTACAAATTATAATAGCATGTATATTCCCTGACAAAAATTCAGCAAAAATAATTACATCATAAATTATAACTTGTTTTACTATATTATGTTGTTATCATTACCTATCTATCTTTTACCTAGCTATAAATTACGTAGCTATTAAACAAGTCCAAATTCCCTACCTTTAAAACAAATATAAGCAGAAATGATATAATACAAAAATATTATGTATTACCACTATATTATATTATTATAATATAAATACAGATAATGGAATACCAACAGAAAAGTAAAAGTATATAAAGTACAAAGGTATGAATACAGACACACACACACAAAACAGCCCACTTGCTTTAAAAGAAACAGTTCACTTTTATTCTTGAAGTCTGCTGTCTCCTTGTCTCTTTTAAAGTTGCTCAAAGTGAAGATCCTATGCAGAGTTAGGCATGCCTAACTTCATTGGTTTCTCAATGGCCTCTGATGTGCCAAACTCCGCATAGAAGTGGGTGTTGTAACACTAAGGACTGAACTCTATACTTGGCATTAAACATGTTTTTGCATTTTATGTGCAGGTTCTTTTAAAATGTTAATAGCATCTAGTGGAGAAGTGAGGGACAGTTGATCATTATTTGGGTCACAATAGACATGAAGGGGAAGTGTAAGTCTTTCCCCTCCTGCTCAGTCTTGAGAAACTGAGAGGAACTGAAATTGACAGATTCATCCATCCCTAGTTTAGGGTGTGGATCAGATTCTCCACCTTCACTCCCCGGTTCTTGCAAATGTCCCTGATGGTGGAGGGGTCAATTATGTATGCATCACCATAGCTATGACTCTGATTTCTGAAAAAGGAAATAAATTACTTTGATTCATCAAAGACATCTTTTCCTTCCTGTTTCTGGCCCCTGCCCCAGATTCTTCTCTCAAAAGAAGACAATAAACCCTTCCCTTTGTTTTCCACATTGTTGAAGGTTTTTTTCAACTTTATTTTGTTTCTGTGTTCCATTCACTCCCCACCCCCACCCCATACAATGCAGCACATGTCAGCTTGAGCAAGGTATGTGTGCATTTTGCTGTTTTATGGCTGTACTGTTTGTTATTTAGGATTTGGGATTTTTAAATATTGTTTGGCTGCTGCTGCTGCTTGATTGTGTTTTTTGTTTTTACCTACAGGTTTCTACCATTTTAAATTGTTTCATTTTATTGGGTTGGAAGTTGAACTAATGGTTTCATTCCATGAGTAGAAGTTTCCACTCACTGAAGGAGACTTCCACTCAGAGAAGGGCCTTTTTTGTGATGGGGAACCATCCATGAATTAGAGCTCCTTCTTATGCTGTTCACAGAATGAAACCTTTGGATCCCCAACTCCTTATGTTTTATGTAAAGTTCAGTTGTAGAAAGTGACTAATAAAGAATTATAATAAATTGATTTAGACTGGGATAATGACTCAAGGAGGAAGGTTTACTCCTCTCATGCAGCTGTCTGTGGCTTTGGGAGTTCTGCAACTTTTCTTATACTCCTAAACTATTAAGTCTTCTCTCCTTTTGAGCTCTTTAAAGTTTAAAAGTGGCATAAAATCTAAATGAATGGAAGCATTCAAGCTTTTAATGATCATCAGAGTCAAACAAAATAGGAAATCATCTCAGAGCAACAATTAAGGATAAAAGGGGAGAAAAATACCAGGAACAAAGACAAGTGGCTAATTAACTGATGTAAAACTGATATAAAACAACAGAATCTGATAGCCAGATGAGAACCTGCATGGCAATTACTTACAAAAAGGTAACATTTCCCAATTAAAGCAGTTCCAAGAAGTTGTGTTAATTATATAGGTTCCTCTCTCTCTCTCTCTCTCCCCCCCCCTCTCTCTTTTATTAAAGTCACTCAGTGTTCATGATCTATGAGAAAAGTGCTAACATTTGCAAATTGCTAGTTTATGATAAATGAATCGTGGAAATTCAGCCGCCTCGTTGGGGCCCGGCTAGATTGCGAAGTGCCTGCATCTCCCGCTGCTGCAGCCCTGACCCTGACTTCACACTCATTGATCACAAGTGGTGCATAGCTGTGACCACCAAATGCATACACTGTTGCTGTGGGACTTGCTTTTTTCCCATAGTATTTCATCACGGTTCCACATCACAAGTGCCACAGTGACCTTTGGCACTTTTTACGATAAGACTAATACCTGCAGGAGATTTCCCCTTATCCCAGTAATCACTGCTTCTGTCACTCCAGTGGAAATTCTCCCTTAAGAGAGGCCATTCCTTTAGAATATCCCTCTTTAAGTAGCATAGATATAGTTTCTCAAAACAGTATGTCTGGGAGTTGGAGGGGTGGTGCTTTGTGCATCTGAAAATAATCTCTAAAATGACTGGCACATTTATTGAGAAGTTTGCCCCACTGAGATAAAGAGAACTGCTAAGGAATGAGCTTGATGATTTTTAAAGCACACTTGGAAATATGTTTCTAGTAAATGGAGTATAGAGGAGATTTACATTGTGTTTTAATGTTTTTATTTTAAATATGTTTTAGTGTAATTTTTAATATTTTAGAAGTTTCTTGGAACCTGTCAAAGGATGGCTTACTGCTGTGGCTGCTGAATTTCTTTCCTGCTCAAGATGGGGGGGAGGAATGTTCATTAGAGCCTTAAACCACACCTTGGCACCTCAGGCATAATTTTGCTGGTCTTGCACCCCTTGTGCATGCGAGGCCATCCGGAAAGGAATAACAGTTTCCTCATTAGCTCCTGCCTGGCTCCCCCCTTTTCTTTGCTCTCTGTTGGACTACAGATGCTGCATTCCCCACACAACTCAGGGCATGGGAGAGATGAGGAGGATTAACAGTTTCTTTCTTCGTGCATCATGTCTCAGAGCCAGGCAGGTGAATGTGCTGGGAGAGGCAATGGCAAGGGTGTGGTATGGCTCTTTTATCTACATCTTTCTCAGCTTCATTTTTGTACTCACAACTCCCTGCTGCCCTTGCCAGGTTGGGCACCATGTTTGATGATATGCCAGTAATAAAATCTTCAACCTTGTCTGCTTCCATAAAATGGCTTGAAGAGGGCTGCCTGGCACACTGATCCTAAACTGATTCAATGGCAGTAAGTTGGACGTAGCAGAGTGTGTGTGTGTGTGTGTGTGTGAGAGAGAGAGAGAGTGAGTGTGTGTGAGTGTGTGTGAGTGAGTGTGTGTGAGTGTGTGTGAGTGTGTGTGAGTGTGTGTGAGTGTGTGTGAGTGTGTGAGTGTGTGAGTGTGTGAGTGAGAGAGAGAGAAAGAGAGAAAGAGAGAAAGAGAGAAAGAGAGAAAGAGAGAAAGAGAGAAAGAAGGGTGACTTTGCTTGATTTTGGCTCTGGTTTCACCCATCAGCTCCACACCATACATTTAAAGCACATCCAATGCACATTTAAAGCACATGACTTCCCCCCCCAAAAAATCATAGGAAGTGTATGTGATGTTCCTGTATTAATGTATATATGGTAAGTGCTGTTTGTATAGAAGATACATGGTAAGTGGAATGAAAGAGGAGGGGGGAGTAAATGAGCAGTAGAATGCTGGATGATTGGCTGAGTGTTTGGATGGCTGAGAGTATAAATGGAAGGATGACAGTTGAATCTGCGTGGACGTGAGTGGGTTGTTTTGGTGGAGTTTGGAGGTGGGTGTGAGTTGGTGTATGTCAGGAGAGTGTGGAGAAAGAGGGAGGTGGAGTTCGGATTAGTAATAAGTCAAATATCACAGTAATAGATGAAACCATAAGCTCGTAGATCATTATCAAAGTTATCTTGTTATTAATGTTATTTAATAAATACTATTTTGGTTTACCGAAGGCCTGATCCTTGGCTGGGGTTTCAGAGACCAGAAGGGAGGGTAAGGTGTTAACCAAGGCTGAAGGGAAACAGTAACAAATGGTGGCAGCGGTGAAGAGGAGAAGATAACATTATAAGTATCCAGAGCAACCCCGAGTTATGAGTTATCTGCATTGATACAAGGGGGTTGGGAACAGCATAGGCATGCAGTCATGAATGTAACCAGATAGAGAGACTCAGGCAAGGTCTCTGGGAACATTGGTTGTAGAACGTGACTGGTGGTGCTGCCTAGCAGGGGGATCTATTGAGATCTGTGCTAGAGTGGAGAAAGAAACCATAAAAAAGGACAGTCCGGACTGGTGGAGTCCCTGGTGGTGCCTAGTGAAAGGCAGTAGCCACGAGCAGGTAGGAACCTCACAGGGAGAGCCAGGGAAGGGCGTCACAGTGTAGTTTGTTAAGGGTGCTGGGAATTTGTAGGGGAAACCACACTTCCCAGAATTCTTTGGGAGATGTCATGTACTTTAAATGTATGATTTGCTTTAAATGTGGATCTTTCTGCCTGACATCAGCTCTGTCACTAGTTGATTTTGCCCATGGGTCATAGACCCTTCATAGAAAAAAGGGTTCCCACCTCTCCTTTCATTGCCTAAAATCAATAATGTTGGAATTCTCAAACTGCAGTTGGTGCCCTCATGTCTCTACCCCTCTAGAACTGATTTTCAGGTTAGGGCACTTTCTCAAAAACCATGTTAGGAGGACCAAAAATGTAATGTTTGTAATGCACTTTAGCAAATGGATCCCAACTGGAATCAGGCTACTTCCAGGGCATATGGCACTGGAACTGACCACTACACCATTGTTCTGCAGCATCTCTTGTGATGTTAAGACTATTATTTTGTGTCAGGGTGCATTTATGTCAACTTTTAAATAAATCTGCTCATGAGGAACTGTGACAATATACCATTTCAAACTACACACAGCTTCAGATAATTGATCAGAGCTGGTACCTTCCTATGCCCATTGTAAGGGCGCTCATATGTTTTGTTAAAACAATTGTTTGATTGTTAGTCTTAGTCTACACCAGGGGTGGGAAATGTGTGAACCTCCAGATACAACCAGCATTGCCAATGACCAGCGATGATGGGAATTGTAGTTCAGCAATATCTGGAGAGCCACAGTTTCCCTCTCCTGGTTTACACCCTAAGCCTTCAAGAACATCACATAATAAAGGGCTAGCTACCTCACATCCCTGATCAGTCATGAAGTTCACTGGGTGAGCTTGGGCTTGTCACTGAACCCATCTAACAAAGGGATTGTGTGCCAGGCCAGACCTGTCCTCCAGCCTTCCAACACTGGAAAATGTCACACCTGCAGATGACCTTGTTGCCAGAGAGCTTCGGCTATGGGGTGGTATATAAGTACAATAAATAAATACATTCTGCTGTGGGGGAAAAAGTATCAGGGTTGTGTTCCTGCTGCACTGCATCACTGCTACATGACACAATACTGGTTTAATAAGGTACTAATTTTTCTCTGACAAAATCTGGAAATGGAGCTCAAATCAGAGGCACACCCAAGTATATGGCTCAGATTATCTCAGCTATTTGCTATACTAAACCTTAAAACATGAACACATCAGGTGCAAAGCAAACCATCAGAGGGAAGCAGAGACTCATGCAAACATTTATAGGAATGCATGTAGGTGCACACTCATAGATATAAATCTTGGCCAATAGTAATACACATGAAATTTGCCATCCATGAAAGGCTCCGGGTAAGAAATGACAGTGTCCCAAAGAGACCCAGAGTAATGAAGTTATGGAGAGCTTGAAAATGTTGGTATTACTTTATTACAGAGTATTGAAGAGAGCTTGAGAGCTCACGCTCTGAGGATCATATTCAATAAAAAATAATATCTCCAGTTTCCACTCATGGCCACTCAAGTACCAAAAAATCAATTCTCGTCATTGAATTGGGCCCTAAGGTGCAACAAAACGGGTAAGATTCACAACAGTACAGCAGGGGAAGTGAAAAGATGTAGAGCACATGATCAAGGACCATTTCCCCTTTTTTAAAGTATCTGTGCAAAAGCAGGACAAATGTACCTCAGCAATCCAAAAGCAAGATGTCTGTCATGCAAAGTGTGAACTGGCCCAGACAAATTAACATGGGAAAGAAATAGAAGTATGGACTCCCTGTTAAACGGAGCTACACCCTCATCACTCTTCCATTGCTCATTTCTGTAAGGATTACAAGAGTAACTGTACCACAGAGATCATGGCTGCTTAGGAAACAGAGTCAAGAACATATCTGGGCATGTCCCATCTTGATTTTGCTGGATGAGCTGCTGATGGAGGAGAAGCAGCAGGTGCATACTCCTGTTCTTAAAAGGTATGTAAAAAGTACTTAAGCAGGTCATGGCCTCCTTCATAACCCCTACAGAATATCAAGACTTGGAACTTGCAGTGGGTCTTCCCCTGAACCAGCTTGTTATCAGGTGGGGAAATTGCTTGTAGCTGTAGTCAACACTGTAGTCAAGAGGAGATAAGTGCAGGGAGATCAGCCAGACCAGAACAGACACTTCTTCTCACCAACAGGAAACAAGAAGTCAGGTGAAACTCACTGACTTGTATAATGGCTTCTGAATCACTAGTCCTGGGGAATCCACTCATTCTGCTGGCTGCAGATTTTCTGTTGCCTTTTTGACCATGTGGCCATTCCTCCCCCCTTGCTTTGCATCACCTCCAACTTTTCCTTCCCTGCACCCCTCCAACTTGACTGGAACCAAGCTAGACTTAGAAGTACCTGCCACTGTATGCTTTGTTTTGCACATTCATTTTAGGAAGTACCCACTTGGGACACACCTTTTTATTCCTTCATAGATGTTTTTTCTTTAAGATGACAAAGATCATTTAGTGAGAAGTGTTGGCACATTTTAGACGGCTGGAAACTGCACAAAAGTACAGACAGCTGACACAGAATACCTTGTTTTTTACTGCTGAAATACTAAAAAGAGTGCACGTTTAATACATCTTATATGTGCTCCCTAATTGCTAGCAGATGTTTTATGAACATTATTAAGCATACACACACACCAGTGTGCCATACTTCAAACCGGAGGGGAATGCAAGACCTAAGTCTACATGCTAGTGTTTCCAACAACAACACCTCTCAATGCCAATAACTGTTTATCAAATTGCATTCCAAATTCAGTTGAAAATCAATGTTAGCCCCAATGGAACATATCAAAATAACACTGATGGTGTTTTGAACTGAAATCCAGTGGAGCTGGTGCTGTTGGAGAATGGAAGGTAAGTGACTAAGCCATTCTCCAACTCTTCCTTTCCTTCCCCCGCTTTCCCATCATTAACATTATCCAACCTGGTCTCATGCAGAAAAAGGATGAGTACAGTTTTGTTCCAGGCGTATTTGACACGTCCGTCCAAGTGTCAGACACAATAGGACTACTGGCAGGATCATAAACTGTGAAATCCCTGTGGAAGAAAACATGAATTTCAGATGCTCATGCAAAATTCATTCAAACAGCAGAACCTTTTAATCCACATTTAGGGCCGTGTTAATCATACACACAGCAGGGGTTGGCAACCTTTTGAGGCCTATCAGAACATTGGGATTTTTGAGTGAGTGCCATAGCATCACCCCCTCTGGTCACTTGTCTTCCCCTTTCCCCCTGATCAGTCCCTCCCCCACAGAGACACCTTAAGAAGAAGCATGATTGTACATAATGATGTGGGTAAAAGTTGGATCCAGTACCTTTAATTTGAGCTTTGACAAGCAGAGAGAGCTGAAAGAGGAAGTTGGAAAGAGTGTCAAGTCTTTCGACTTCCTCCTTCAGCACTGTGTGCTTCTCAAGAGAGAAAAAGAGGGGGAAAGGGGGGGAAGAGAAAAGAGAGAAAAACCCTCACCACCTCATGACCAAGATGGCAGTATATGTATCTATGTCTGTTGGGGAGGGTCCTTGTAATCAGCTGCTCTCTAAGCTGATGCAAATTCATGGAACAAGTGCCTACAGCAGTGGTTCCCATCCTGGGGGCTGTGACCCCCAGTGGGGCTGCGAAGTAATCCAGAGGGGGCTGCAAAAAGTAAAGAACTGAATTATTATTATTTTTAAAAAGTCTTCACTCCCTGGATGCTGTCTGCTCCTTATTGCTGTCTGCTTCAAATGAGAAAGGGGGACTTTGCTGAAGTGCCAGAGCATCTTTCAGGTGTGCCAACAGCAGGCATCTGCCTATACCCACATATATTTGCACGTGCGAATGCGCTGATGCAGCCAGGCCTATTTAAGCCTCCGGCGTTGCTGTCAGCAATAGTGCCGAGTTGTCATGGCCACCCTTGCTTTTGAGAGCCCGCTTCAGTCTGGTGCTGGCCCTGATTATATTTTAGTGCATTATACACCACCTTCTTGACAGAGAAAGGTGGGATATAAATCTTTGGAATAAATAAAGGACCTAGGGTGAGGAACCTGTGGCCCTCCAGATGTTGTTGGACTATATCTCCCATCAGCCTCAGCCAGCATGGCCAGTGACCAGGGATGATAGGAGTTGTAGTCCAATAACATCTGGAGGTGCACAGGTTCCCCACCCCTGACCTAAAGCTCCGCCCTGCAAACATTGGATTTTCTCAGAGGCCAATTTTTGCATTTCCCAGAGCAAAACTTGCAAAAGCAGGCCCATACTAATTCAGCCAGAAGGAGTTATTTCTTTTGCATTATGATCCATGCCAAAGACTAAAATGTTTCACTGTGACATGTTTGGGATTGTAGCACTCCAGGTTCCCCAAATCACACTGAGCAATTTGATTCCTGGTAACAAAGGACATCAAGTTTAAATGTCTCCATAGTTTATTTTTTTCCACCATGTAAGCAGTCCGTGGTGGCTTGCAGTTTTAGAGCAAAAATCTCAAGACCACTTGATAATTTAAATCACTAGCTGTTAGCAGATTTTACTTTGAAAAAGCATCTTCTTCAAAAATTAAGGAATAGGCATAGACTTTTTGTTGTTCTCCTTTTCCTCTCTATAAAACACAAAATTGTTCAGGCAATAAATATTATTCATTTAGAACTGATGTGAACCAAATGTTTCTTATTTCTTTTGCTTGAAAATATCCAATTTTTAAAAAAATATTTCATCTGTTAAGGCCTCTTGAGCCAAAACATAGCAATGGAGGCTGCTACAGGAAAAAGACGTGAAGGAAACTCAGACTGTATCCTTTAAAACGCAGTTACGATTAGCTTCTTTATCAGTCCAGATCTACCCCTGCTGGTTTGGGTTGTGGTTTTTTGGGGTGGGGGAAGAGAGCGATTAAGAAAGAGGAACCATTATGGGATGAAAGCACACAGCACGCTGTGGGGAAAAATGAAATCAAAGTGCACGAATGCAAACACTTCCTTCCAGGATAATATTTAGATTTTAATTTCTTCTTCTTTTCATTTCATTAAAAAAAAGGGAAGAAAGAAACCCCAAAGATGGGTGAGTCAGTTTTAGATAGTGCACACATCTGTACAGCAATAAGGCTACTTTCAAAAGTACAGCTCTCAGCAGGATATTTATTTAATTTGTATTGGTTTTGGACTGCTGCCTATAATGAGAAAAGATACAGGCAGTTGCTGAGGAGATGGCTGCTGGAACGTGGAACTTTTTGAACATTAAAGTACAAAAAAAGCCTTTGCGTGTATTAAGGTTTTAGTGAAAATTCAATAACTTTTGCTTTAGACACTTTGCTTTGATGCTTATAAAGACAAGAGAGCTTGAGACAGGCAGCAAATTAGGAATTAAATCAGGGTAGGCTATGTAAAATGAATCCTGCAATAAACAAACTGATCATGTTTTCCGTTTCTTTGTCTTTGTTCTCTCACTGTTTGGGCATTACTCTGTTGCCCCTCCCCTTAAGATTATGTGGAAAGAAAGCAGAACCACTGATGCCACTCCCACCATCCAGGGAGTGCTCCTGGATCCATCTTTGTCACTGGAAACTCGGGGATTCTCCATGGCTAGGAGTGCCTTTTACCAACTACGGCTGGTACGTCCGCTACAGCCATTCTTGGACAGGGCTTTATGCATTGGCAACACCAACTCGGTTACTGCAATGTGCTCTTTGTTGGCCTATCTTTAGACCTTATCCAGAGGCTCCAGCTAGTGCAAACACTGTGGCTAGACTGTTGATGGGGATATACTATTGCCAGCACATAACTCCAGGGTTCAAAAGCTTGCACTGGCTGCCCATATGTTACCAGTCCGGGTTCAAGGTATTAATTTACAAGGCCCTTAACAACTTGGGTCCAGGGAACCTCAAAGACCACCTGATCCTATATATCCCTGCCTGATCTCTGAGGTCTTCAGGGGAGTTGCTGTTAGTGGTCCCCCATGGCTCAGATGCATGGCTTGTATCCACCAGGAGCCCTGTGTTCAGTACTGTGGGCCCAATTTCATGGAACTTCTTTCAATTTGAGGTCAGACAAGCCCCTTCCCTGTTGAACTTCTAGCACCTACTGAAGACTGTTTTTTAAGTCCAGCAGGCATTTTAATTAAAGTCTGATTTTATAGTTTTAAATCCTTGTATACCATTTAGAGATTATTGTAGTCAAGTGGGATATAAATTGTTGAAATATATGCATACATAGGTACAAACATACATGCATTCCCCTGGTAGTCCTGGCCCTTCCATTCCATTAAAAATATAAACAATTCTCACATATGAAACGCATTATTCTACATATAACATTATACACATATTACATGCATAACACTCCAGGTTTCCTAAAGTAACCAGCACATAAACAGATACAGATAACAATGTGTATAACTGTATAAAAATACATGTATATATTAATATGCTTATAAAATTATGCTGCAGAGATATAGTACAGTATGGGGCTTGACTCTTGTATACATGCTATATACATCATATACATGGGGGGTTATGAATAATGTTGCATATAATTAGGCTTTAAAATAGTGCACAAGAGCTTGGACATAGGTGAGTGCTCAATGCAAGAGGTGTGTGTGACTTTTGTGAGTGAAGCTCGGTTGCGATGGAACTGCCAAAATATAAATCCGTTCCTCCATCTGAACTTACATCTCCAGTGACCTAAGTGTTGCACCCCTGAAACATCTCACCAGTTTGGGAAGAGAGGCGAGGTTACCAATAGGATGGCTCAGGTTTCTTGTAAGTGGTCCACAAGTGATGGAGCTGGGAAATGTTTTTTGTTTTTAATAGAATAATATTTGGTTCTAATTATTGTATCATCATTGTATTATTATTAAATTACTGTTGTAATTCTGAGAGCTACTTTGTGGGCCATCTAGGTCAAAACACAGTATGAAAAGTGAAAAATAAAATGTAAAAATAAATAGGATTATTGGTCAACAACAGCTGAACCTTCTATTACTGTACGGTTGCAATCTTATATACACTTATCTGGGACCAAGTACCATTAAATTTCTTTGGGCTTACTTCTGAGCAAACCTGAACATGATTGCACTAGCAAATGTCAGAAATCTGGTGAATGCTGATGTAAATGTTAAGATTTTAAAGAGAGCCAGAGGGAGATGTCAGAAAATTCATCATCTAAAAAGCAACTGAATGCCTTCAGTAAATGCACAAATGTCAGCCACATTTCTACTGTTTGCTAGTAAAGAATATATCCCATGTCAAAAACAAGCCTCATGACAAAACATTTATGATATTTTTCAGTGGGCCTTCTGAAAACTTTGGCTTTTTGCACAGAATTCATCTTGAAGGAGTGATAGGCATGGCAGACACTAAAACCACACTGGCAAATCTGTTTCTGAAACTAAGATCTAACTTTCAGCGCAATATGAGTGTTCTTTAAAACAGAGATGAATAAGATGCATGGTTCTTAACATAAAACTAGTATTTTGATGGAGATTTATTTTCAGCAAATGTAAAAAGATATTGGAATCAATCTTTCTCCTTGCAACCAAGGAATCTTTCTCCTTGCAGCTGATGAAAGGTCATTAAGTAATGAATTTTTGGAGTGTCCAAAATTCTAATGGGACAGTGTGTATTTTGTAAAAGCTTGAAGACACATATTTATGCCCTCTTCTTCAATCTGGGCTGCAGCATATCTTCCATTTTAAAGTTACAATTAATTTTTTTTTGTAAACCATGCCCTGTCATCTAAAATGGACAAGAATATATGTCCTTTCAGCCTC
This sequence comes from Rhineura floridana, assembly GCF_030035675.1. NCBI lineage: Eukaryota > Metazoa > Chordata > Lepidosauria > Squamata > Rhineuridae > Rhineura > Rhineura floridana. The sequence goes on from NC_084485.1 coordinate 37,419,051, forward strand.
AGAAATTTGTTAGTTTAGATCTGTAGCCAATTTCTCTATAAAATTTAAAGTGAATTGGACAAGGAATCCTGAATTATAACACTCTAAAAACAAAAGGGTGAAAGCTGCCAGGTTTTTCATCTGGCAAAGTTCGTATAGTTGAAGTGAGGTCAATAAATCTATGGCAGTTTATACCAGCCAAGAGTATGACCCAGAGATCTTACAATACTATTCCAGAAAGTGTCCTCATTCCAGAACACTAAAACCAAAAACAAATAGCGAACAAATCTGAAAGATGACACGGAAAATCTGGGGTGTTTTTTTTGAGGCTCTGCAAAATGCATACCTCAAGAAGATCCATTTTTTTAAAAAAATAATGCATTTTAGCCAGAACTTGGAAAAGTTACTTTTTTGAACTATAACTCCATCAGCCCAATCCAGTGGCCATGCTTGCTGGGGTTGATGGCAGTTGCAGTTCAAAAAAGTAACTTTTCCAAGCTCTGATTTTAGCCAGGGAATTCAGTAGAGACAAAATTCTACTCCTGCTATGCAAGGTCAGTAATAATTCAAAATGCAAAAGTGGAGATTGTAGTCAAAAACTCACTGAGGATGTATGAGCCAGTCCAAGGTTGTGAGTAGCCATATCAGAGTCTAGAATGGGAGAATCATGGGTTAGTAGTAGAGCACATGCTTGCATGCAAAAGGTCCCAGGTTCAACTTCAAGCATCTCCAGGGACGGCTTTGGAAGACTGCTACCTGAAATCCTGGAGAGTTGCCACTCTGAGTTAGTGTAGACAATATGAGAGAGATCAATTACATACCCCCCCAAAGAAAAGAGGACTAGAGAAGACACAGATTTGAATCTGCTTATTTATATGTATAGATGCAAATTCAGAAATAATCACTATAATTTAATTAGAAATACAATACATCTCACTATAGTGGAGAATCAGGTGATTGGGTGGCCTCTGTGTCTACTCAATTTGCTGTCTGCTAACTACTGATGGGCAACTTCAAGATCCCTGCTTCGTATCTTCAGACTGGGCTTGGACTGGACAGCAGTTGAAACAGAGGATTATTTCAGAGGACTGTCCGCTAACAACCCTTCAAATAAAGGACTGTCCTCTAATGGAGGATACATGACTATCATGTAAATGGGCCAATGATTTGACACAGGGCTCATCCAAATGGAGCGGGATAACCCAGGTTTTCCATATCCACTGTGTCATCCGAGAGTCCTCACTTGCCCCTTTTCCTGCTCTTTTCCCGCTCTTTCCCGATACTAAAAACACAATTTTTTCCAGCCGCACACGCAGCCGGAAGATGCGGCATTCTTCTCACTTTTTTCTGAGCTCCGCCCTGACACAACCCACTATCATCCAATTGGTGGGGAAAATATGATGTGTGCTCCTCTCTCCCCTTCCACCTCAATCAGTTACGCGCATGTGCTTTAATGTGATATGTGTTTCCCATTCAAGTTTACGCATCTTGCTGCTGCTTCCACAAATGTGCTTGCATTGATTTGCGCTATTATGCAAAACGGAACTATTCTTCTGCCTGGTTAAACTGCTTTTGATATACACACAGTATGATCGGATGGCGAGAGCATGTTCCTTTGCTGTCACCCTCATCCTCAGCACTACTGCCACCCCACCTCCACTCTACCAGCCTCTGCCTTTTTGTGTATATTTGATTCAGCAACGTTAACTGCTGTATCCGCAAACGTCACCATTACCACCTCTTCCTGCTCAGCACCCCCTCCCTCCGCAGCCAGTCCCCTCACCGCCACCCCTGCAGGTCCCAGCTTGCTTCCCATCCCGGGATGCTGCTCCTGCAAAGAGCTTGCAAAGACAGCTTCTGCCCCAGCTGCTGCTGCTCCGTCATCCGCCCTTCCTCCTGCCTGATCCATGCCAGGACTTGCAAACAGCCGCCGGCTCGGAGCTGCGGCTCACCCAGCACTTTTGTTATCATTGCAGGCAGCTGGAGAGGCGCGAGAGCAACCCAGCTGTAGCGAGACAGCCTCAGCTCCAAGCCGCCACCGCGATCCCTCCTCTCCCCTCTCCGTTGTCACCACGCCTCCTCCGCTCCCCAAGAAAAGGGGGGAGCCAGCTCCGGAGCCCTCATGGGGACTCCCCCATCCCCACTCTGCCTCCCGAAGGAACCCCCAGCCGGGGGGGGGAAGTGGAAAGATGCAATGGCGGGCAATCACTTCTTTCTCCACTACCAACCAATGTTAACTGCGGTATCTGCTTCTGTGCAAAAGCATATTTCCGCATCTGCACAGTATATCAAATTTTTTGGAGAAATAAGTGCAATTGCCAGTGTGTGTATCTCCTTAAATATCCATAAAGGCAGAAAAGCATACATTTGTCTAAGCGTAATATCGCAAATACAAACAAGAAAGGGGCTGCTGGTCGGTTTCACGCCTGCCTCTGGAAAGCTTTGTCAATTTCATCCTACTTGCTGGGGTTTTTGTTTCAGATCATTTCCCCGCGGGAAAGAAAGGGAGAAGGGGGGTGACATGTTTCTTGATCTATGGTTTTCCAGTCTCTATGGTTCTGGGGAGAGGGGGCGCTGTAGCAAACCACTCATATGCAGGGCAGGAAATGCCCATTATTTCTCCAAAAAAGCAAGAAATGTGTCACCCCCTCTCCTCCCTTTCTGTCCCCTGGCAAAATGATTTGAAACAAAAACCCCAGCCAGTAGAATGAAATTGACAAAGATTTCCGAGGCAGGCATGAAACCGACCAGCAGCCCTTTTCTCATTTGCTGTGCATTGCAGATCTCACCCAGAGCGGCCGCCCAGTTTGCAGGCTGGCAAAAAATAAAATGCATCTGCGCAGTAGTTGCAGACACACACCCCAACACCCCACCATTGCGATGATTGGTTCAATTTTCCCGGACTTATACTCGCACATGCGCAAAAGTGCAGATATGTGATTGGCTGGAATGAGGAGAAGGGGCAAGGGGAAACGCCCAAGAACCGCCCATCAGCTGTAAAGTCCACGGTATTACATCCTAACTCCTGAAGGTACAGCGGATGATTCCCGATTTTAAACAGCAAATTGCATTTTTGCCGATATTGGAAGGAGCGGATTTAACCCGTGAAAATGTGTAACAGCGCGAGACGTCATTTGGATGACCGAAAAATAATGAACACACATAGCGGGCATGTCACACATTTTGCAGTCGTCTGGATGAGCCCTCAGTTTAGAGCTTCCTAAGTTCCTATGACTTGGGCCAGAGCCTAGCAGCAGAAAACAAAAATAATGGCTGCTCCATTGACCAGGCAGCAATGAGAAGCCTAGCTATATCAGACCTGGCCAATCCAGAGGCTTTGTATTGCCTTTTAATTGCGCACCCCAATGTTGTATGGTTGGTTAACGGATATATGTCAGTGGTTGAGTTGTGCTTTGCAAAAAGTTCCAAATCTAATCCTTGGTGTTTCCAGTTAAGAGGATCAGACAGCAAGTAAGATAAAACACCTCTGTCTGCACCCCTGGAAAGCCACTGCCAATTAGAGTACATAATGCCAGGCTAGATAGACACCATGTTTGATATGACATAAAGCAGCTTTCAGCACATGCCGCATTCCCTTCTAAGCCTGAGGAGGATGCTAAGGCCTGAGCACCATCCATCAAAAATAGTGGATTTTGATGTATTGAACTGGGAAGGGGTTCATGTTTGTGGATACTTGCATCCAGGAGTGGCTTGCCTGGTAGCTTCCTAGCTGCTTAATACCAGGAGAGAAATGGTTGAGGCAGTGAGATCAGGCCTGTGCAGTGCACCAGTGGCTCCATCAAATTATGGGTCACTGTATCGTGAAAAAAATATTCAGTAAGACGGGACGAGTTATAAGCTTAATGCAATGTTCACAATACTACTTTATGAAGCAAAAACAAAAATCCATCCAAATGTTATGTTTCCTTTTCCCCTCAAATATCTCCCAGGATTCCCTGGTCTGGACTGTGCTGACCTCATCATCCACCCCATGCAATATTTGAACAAGCAGGAATCAGACTGGAGGTGGATACAGTTCCCCTGGAAATTGATGGCATTGGGGATATTGAATCAGCAAGTCTACATACTAGGGATGGAAAGTTCTGTCAATTTCGGTCCTCTCAGTTTCTCATTTTTCCAATCTTAAATTCAGTTCTTCACATTTCTGCAGTAATTTGATTTTTTTTAAAATCCTCATGAAAATTCTCCAGCATTTCAGTGTGAATTTCTCCTAATAAACAAATTTTTGTAGGCACTTTGGACTACAACCTGGGAGGCCAGGGTTCAAATCCCCACAGAGCCATGAAGCTCACTGGGTGACCAGTCACTGCCTCTCAGCCTCAGAGGAAGCAATGGTAAACCCCCTCTGAATATCACTTACCATGAAAACCCTATTCATAGGGTCACCATTAGTTGGAATCGACTTGGAGGCAGGCCATTTTCCCCCACACATTTTTGCAAGCTATGTCTTGTCATATGATTCATTTTTGTACGTTATCTTTATTTTTATGCATATTTTCCCCTGACATATCTATCTTTGTAAACATTGTTTAGTTGGTGAATTGCATTGCAAAATTTGAATAAGTGTGAATTTCGATGGACGGCTGTGCTTCCATTCTCATATGGCTTCGGAAAGGGCAGATTTGATACTTTTGGCTCTGAATGTGAATTGAATTTCTCACCCATCCCAACTACACACACACCTGATAAATCATCTTTCTAAAAGCACCCACAAGATCACAGGTCTGGAGGGGGTTAACAGTGTATGAAGTCCAACCCCAAGCTCTATGGTGGGATCACTGACATGTTAGCTCCTGCAAATCCTAAACCCTGTAATGTCAGTTCTGGGATTCTACAAGCAGAGGTCAGGATCACCCTCCCAAGGATTTCTTGTACTATGGTAAACCTTGGGACACCCCTAAGCCTGCTGATACTTCCTTCTTGTGCATTGATGTTGGAGAACTGAGGTCACTATTAGTATATGATGGGTAGATAAAGACCTTATGTGTAGGGTCAAGTTAGTGGCACTAACAAGCAAAGGCTAGGAAAAAGTATCTCAGCATTTGTCTGCATCAAAGCTGAAGTCATTCCCCATAAAGCCCACAATCCCCTCCTTCTCCTCTCCAGTGACTGGACTGCTATGTAGCATGTGACTTTGAACAAAGCAGTGAGATCTGTCCTACTCAATCCTTATGGCAAGTGCTTAGTCTTCCAGAGTTTGCAGGAGGTTCTTCACAGTCTTAACACAATTCTACATGCAGGAATGTGCACATAGAGTCAAGGGCTTGTTATGTGTTGCTCCATTCATATTGAATACCATTTAATTATGAAAACGAAGAGAATCTGTCCATGCTTGTAGTACCATTTCTGTTGGTGAAGATTAAAAATCGCCCCAGCATTCCTGAATTACATTTTTAAACCTATTATTTCAATGTGATTAACTTCACTTCTTTTCATTTAGCTATAAGCAAAATCTTGTTTACAATGCAAAAAAAGGGCATTTGCTGTAATATTGGCAATAATAATAAAAATTAACATTGTGGAGAAATAATTTATGTGTAAACCAGCATAAACTTGTCATTGATGCATGAGTTTCCTCTTCAATTAATAAAAAGGAGGAAATGTTTAAAAACAATTTATCAAAGACATACATACAGTTCATACATCATACACTTACAAAGAAGGTACTAATATCCATTTTGTAAATAGCACTAAAACCCTGGGTGTTATGCACATGCTGGATTCTTCAATGAGGCCTAATTAAAGATGTGGTTGGTTCAAGGCTGGCCCAGATCATTGGGCAGATATTTTGTTGCATGTATTGGCTCTGTAGAAAGTTAGCAGTCACCTAAAGGACTGGGGAACTACACTGGAGGCAGTGAAGTAATAATACAAGGGTGAGGAACCTGTAAGCCACCAGATGCTGTTGGACTCCAAATTATATCAGCCCCAGTCATCATGGCCAATGGGTCAGGGACTATGGGATTTGTAGTTCAACTCTGCATTGGGAAGGCTACAGGTTCCCCACCCCAAAGTAATGGGAAAAAGAAAGAAGGGGCCATAGGGACAGCAGTCCTAGGAGCAAGACATGAAATAGAAATATGTGGTCTTGAAAGGAGAAAGAGTTACATTCAGAAACCTACAACAGACAGTAGGTAAGACTCTGTTCTGGTGATGGTGTTAAAGATGAAATCCTTAGATATGCCTCTGAGTCAATGGGAATGATGCATGTGCTTTCCTCTCTCTCACTCAGATTAAAGTCTTGGATTTTAACTTTCCTCTTGTGAATGAAACAGAGCTCATGGGATGGGGATTTCCCATCTCTGCTTTCCCTCTACAGCTTCATGTGCCCCAGAAAAATCTGTTCTGAGGGATTGGGGGGCAATTGGGAATGGTATGGGATATGGTGCACTGGCGTCAGCTGAAGAGGGAGTTGGTGAAAATTGCTTCCCCTTCCCCCCTTTACATGCACAGAGGAAGAAATTAGGATCCAGGCCACTGGGATTTAAGAACTTTAGTAGTTGTGTAGAAGAGGGAATTTCAGCAGACATCATTTGCTATTAAATCCCACCTTTCTTCACAATCATTAAAGGTGCAGTCTTCCCCCCCCACCTGGCTACTCTACAGACAACCATATACAGTCACTCCATATCTGGAATCCTGTACTGATTTCTGCCCCATTCAGTCTTGTGCTTACCAGGATTCCATTTACTTTTCCATGATCCTGTGGGTGCTTCCCCCCGCCTTTTTTTGTGCAGGTGAGGACAGTTTTTATGAGGATTGGGCATATGACAGCCACATGAGATGCAGCCACATGCACAAGACACCAATAGCAGATCGATTCAGACTTAATCCCTCCTCTAGAGCTTTTTTTTAGGACCAGCAATGCGACACAACCTCTCCTCTTAACCTCTTTTGGAGTTATAATTGGTGTTTTGCCTGTAGTGACTGAGGCAAATGACACATTGTAAGATTTACAGATATCCAATTTTATACACTTTATTTATTCTTCATCATTTCTTTTTAAAAAAACATGATTAGCAATTCAGAAAACATTTCTGTTAGAATTTGATTTATTTCAGCATCAAGAACTATGTTTTTATTCTATTTTTTTTAAAAAAAACTTTAAAAGAGGGAAATAAGTCTGATTTCATATCTGTCAGTTTTGATTTATCTGTTTCTCATTTTCCCAGTGAAAATCTTCCTATGTGGCAAGCTCAGTTTGCCATGTTTCCATATCAGTTGATGATATAATATTCTTCATAAAACTTGATCAGCATTTTAGTGTACATTTATCCTAATGTACACACTTGGTTATGCAGTTTTTGCCTAATATACACATTTTTGCAAGCACAACCCCCAAATAGTGCATTTTTGTATGTTATTTATGCATTTCATTATACTTTCTTGTCATGACCCTAGGTTCAGGCTTCCGTTCTTTGGGGGATGAACCAGGGATTCAAAGGGGGGGATTTCCCTCAGGTCCAGCCACAGAAGCACCTAACCTACTGGAAGCACTTCTGCAAGAAAATCCCATGGATCCAGTACCCCTCCAGCCCAAGGACATTGTATTGCCCTCCTTTGACTTAGAAGACTCCATCAATGAAACCCCAGTCAATCCAAGTCAACCCTACTCTGTCAGATAAACAACTGCTGAAGAAGGCTGGGTCCCTTTAAATAACGAGGCACCTCTCAGTGTAGGTGGAGCTAGCTCCTGAGACAGAGCAACAGCTGCTGAAGCAACATCTGAGTTCTGATCACATACAGTATTCACAGCTGGATCCTTGCATGGAGCTGTCCAGTGTATCCTCCCCTTGTCATTGTTCACATCAGAACACTTTCCCCTAACATACACATTGCAAAATTTGGAGAACTGTGAATTTTGGAGGATAGCTGCATTTCACTTCATATATTGATTCAGGAAGTGTGAATTAGGTAGTTCCACATTAAAATGAGAACTGGACCAAATTTCTCCTCCATTCCTAAATGAGACACATATAATGCTGAGCTATTCTGCCAGTCAACCTGGAGAAAGCAGACAGCTGAGAGCCCCCAGAAACTACTGTGTCAGGTCCTGTAAGTCTACGTGTGACACAAGTTGTCATTTAAATAAACAAGGGTCTAGCCCCTATTGAATGTAGGAAACACTAAAAACCATGCGGTGTCTTCAACCATGGCATCCATCAAGCAGCCTTTCCCAACCTGGTTGCAATTCCCATCAGTGCCTGCCAACATACCCTTGCTGACTGGGGCTCCTGGGAACTGTAGACCAAAATATCTGGAGGGCACCAGGTTGGGGAAGACTGCAACAAAGTGTCAAGATCCAGATGTTTTTCTTTACTGGTTAGTACTGATGTGACATATTAGGCATCCCTCCAAAATGTAAGTTTTCAATTTAAAAGTGACTTTTCTAATTTCACTGCATTTGCCCTGCTTAAAATGTGCCCACTATGTTTCTTTCCCTGACTCCCTTTGCCCCAGGAAACCAGATAAATAAGAAGAGCCCAGTTTTAATCTTGCTCCATGCAGGAGGCTCTCTCTGATGAAAAGTGTAATTTTCAGAAAATGCTACCTTTAATAGATTAGTGGCTAATTCCCCCCTCCTATTTTGTCTTAGACATACTGAACTTCTATAACTAAAAAGGGGGGTAGAGAAAAATACGCAGATAAATGCATGAGTTAAAGGTACTTTGCTGCCGCTGTCACTTTTCTACTGAAAACTGATAACAATGGCAAGTTCTAAAAATCCAGCCTGAAAGGAGAATAATTTAGATTTCAGAGTTTGCGGAGCATACGCTGCAACATCAAAACCTAAATTTCACAGCCATCCCCAGCATTTGTCAGGCAAAAATAAATAGGCCATGCAGCCTTTTCCCTCCAAGTAACCAATCAGAGCACAGTTTCAGCCCAGGGACTGAAAATACAAAAGCAATTTTATTGTTGATGTGCAGTATCCCTACACCTCCATATGTACCCTTTACAGTCTGGCTTGCTTCAAAACAGTATTATTTGCAGCTGTGACATTAGAGACTTGTGAAAAAGCCATATCTAGGGGAAGTTTGGGGCTGATCCACACATTTGATCAGTGCTGGCTCCATGCTTTGAGAGGCCCTTTTCAGTAGGCTGGCCCTCAGTGGAGGCCCCTCACTAAGGGCAGGTGGGGCACTACCCACCCTAAAGCCCCAGTCCCATGTCTGTTCCTTACATTCATACACAGTATATTACCTATAGCCCAGTCTCCTTTCTCTGTTCCTTACATTCATATTCAACACCATACCTTGCATTTGGAGACACTCTGGACTTATTTCTGTCCATCTTTTGTTCTGGCCAATCATCTTTGGATAGCACAACCAATCACAATCATTGCTGTGGTCCCACCCCTGTCTTCAGGGGTAATAATAATAATAATAAATTCTAGTAGGAGTGGCTTGGGGAGGGCAAGGGTCCCTCAGCACCTCCATTTTGATTTTATTTCCCATAAAATAAGCTCTAACCAATCAGGAGGAGATCCTCAGAAATTCATTGGAAATCCCATAGCATTGGGGCAGGACTATGAAGAGCCTACTCTGCTCAATGCTCAGAGGCATACAGTGCAATCTGTGCCAATCAAATGCATGCATTTACAAATTGCTTGTTGCTCTTCTGTGAAGCTGAGTTACTTTCTGCTCCTTTTTCAAGCACCACTTTAAAAGCAGCAACCACAATCTTCAAAATCAGCAATATATCATTGTGAATTCATTGCTAAATTTCTGGGTTCATCTCTCTCTCTCTCTCTCTCTCTCTCTCTCTCTCTTCATTGAGAGGAGGAGGAGGAGTGAACAATCCCAAAATCATGTTTAGCATAGGATGGGGGCAGAAGCTGATTTCTTCATAGGTCGGACTGGGCCCTATTTACTGTAGAGGGGAGAGACAGGAAAGGAGATTCTTGGAAGCAAACTGCCTCTAAAAATGTTTGGCTGGCATCATGGAGTGGGGAAAGAGTGTGGTTTCTTCATGGGCTAGACAGGACCTTTTTATTGTCAGGATGGGAGAAAGAGGACATACGTGGTGGTATGGACCTGGACTGGACCTTTTTTATTGTCAGGGTGGAAGGGAGAGGAGATTTGTGATGGCAAACTGTCCCAATAATTGACTGGGCTGGACTGGACCTTTAACTTTTATTTTTGTTTATTTAAAATATCTGAATATTTGATATGGGCTTATGCAGGGTAACTCCCATTAGTGATAAGAGCAAGAACTTATTATACACCCACAAGAGTGGCTGTATACTATAACCAGTATGGGTTTTTTGCATTCTGCATTGTTAAATTGAAAATACCCCCATGCCATTCTGCTGCTTCCCATAAACCCATTTCAAAACAAAACTTTACAAAACTTATAGGCATAAACTCAGAAACGCTTTCTTAACAACTGTCTAAGTTTTCATGGCAATACACACAATAGTCACAGAGAATCGAGAGTTCAAAATGTAAAACAATAGAAAAAAATCCAGACCCCTGTTGGACTTTTTTCTGTCACTGGTCTCATAATTTGTTGAAATTAATTAAAAATCAGCCATGTTCACAGAGTACCGGTAATCCTATTACTAACCTTGCCCCAGACACTGATCTTCATCTTCTGCAGTTTAAAAGTTTAAAAATGTATGACTGATTTTTAATTAATTAAAGAAATTTTACATGGAACTCAATGATAACGTCAAGCATGCTCAGTAAGAACCAACTGTCAGTGTTCTGAAAGCCAGACTCACAGCTGCTGGGCTTGCCTAATTAGGGGGCCACACCCACACCAGACCTTTATTTCACTTGAGACAGTCATGGCTTCCCTCAGAGAATCCTGGGAAGTGTGGCTTGTGAAGGGTGCTGAGAGTTGTTAGGAGACTCCGATTCCCCTGAAAGAGCTCCAGTTGCCAGAGTGGTTTAACAGTCAGCCCCCCTTCTGGGGATTGTAGCTCTGTGAGGTAGAGCCTCTCCTAACAACTCTCAGCACCCTTCACAAACTACACCTCCGAGGATTCTTGGGGGGAAGCCATGACTGTCTAAAGTGGAATAAAGATCCAGTGTGGATGTGGCCAATGATAGCTTTGGTTAACTTGGGTGGGAGACTACATGTGCCTGCTGTAGAATAAAAAGGTGGGGGAAACCCTGAAAAGCAATGATACTGTTCACAATGTTTTCCTTTTGGAAAGGAAAGGGGCTTCCCCTCTGCCCAGTGCCTGCCTACCCAACCTCCTCCCCTCCCCCTCCCCCTTCCCGCCCCTTCCCCAAGTCCGTTTCACCTATTTTAAGCATGATTTCACAGGAGTAAATCCCATTGAACTCAAAAACATGCAAATGATCATTGGGCAGCTATTGAATGCGCCAGGTGAGCAGGAGAATTTGGTAACATGTGCCTCTGAGCATATGGTGAATGGTGGCAACACCTGCAATCAGCCCAAATAATAGAAACAAAACATGTGCTGTGCTTGATCTTGTTTTATCAGGGAAGAAGCAGCATTATTAAGGCAGTTGACATAGTTCAGATAGTCACTTTAAATATGTTTGATTTACTTTGCAATTTTAGTGAGGTTTCCAATAGTAAATCATTTTCTTTTGCTTCTTTTTCTGTGAACATGTGAGGTACAGCAATACTTTACACACTAAATAAACTCCAAAAACAATTGTGGCATACTGGCACTGATTATTCTACAGAAGAGTCTCCAGCGAACATGAGAAGCATCTCAGTTTGCATTTTTTAAAATTGTTTTAAATTTTTTAAAGTGTGTTTTAAATTGTTTTTAAAAGATGTGTTTAAACTTGTATATTTGTTTTTAAAGTTTTTAGTTACTGCAAACCACCCAGAGAGCTTCAGCTATGGGGCGGTACACAAATACAATAAATAAATAAATAAATAAATAAATAAATAAATAAATAAATAAATAAATAAATAAGATAAAAAAATGTGAAGTGAAATATATTCTAGCTAATTTCTAGGTGTGCTCTGTTTTTAATTGACCATGCCTACCTTTCCTTAAGTGAAGTGGTTTAAGCATAGCAGGCTGAAAACATGCATCTTAGGCAGGCCAAGCTTGTTTTTTCCAACAGCTAGAGTCATTGCCTAAGTAGCAACATGAGAGCCAGTGTGATGTAGTGGTTAGAGTGTTGGACTACAACCTGGGAGACAAGGGGTTCGAATCCTCACACAGCCATGAAGCTCACTGGGTGATCTTGGGCCAGTAACTGCTTCTCAGCCTCAGAGAAAAGCCACGGTAAACCACCTCTGAATACCATTTACCATGAAAACCCTATTCATAGGGTCACCATAAGTCGGGATCGACTTGAAGGCAGTCCATTATATTGTAATCGATCTGATTTTACATCAAAGTGCAGCTTCAGATTCAACTGTTAATGCACCCAAAATAGAAATAGGACATAGCCAGTTTGAAACACAAAAGGCTGTCTTCCCCATCATATGACATTGACCAATAAAAAGGCTTTGAAATTAGTAAAAATAAATTTGACACAGATTTCTAGGATGAATAATGAAAGAAACATAATTTTCTAGGTAAGATTACGGTAGAAACAGTAGTAACACAGGAAAAAAGCAAAGTAAGAAGAATACCAGCAAACATACAAAAACTGTAATTCTTCATCTTTGGAGATGGGCAGGTGTTGCCACCAGTCACCATATGCTCAGGGGCACATGTTACCAAATTCTTCCAAGCTACACAGGAAGTGGATTGGACTGTGAAAGACCAACCCAAATGGTGTTTGCATTTTGACAAATTTGTAGGGATGTACAATATCTCAAAGAGGAGGTCAGGTCTCTTGCTCCCCTGGTGCATTCACTACAGCTGCCCAATTTCCCTCCTTTTTAATGTTTGATAGAAATATCTGTGGGCTATAGGTATTTTCTTAAACTGCAAGTGTTTTTTGCCTCTTAGGAATAATTATTTTAATTGAAACAAAAAGCTTAGCAGTACTTTCAAGAGGACCAGATGTTTCTTTTCTTACCGTCTTTCATATTGGAGTGTGGGGTGTGGAAGAGAGCAGGAGAGTAGCTGAAAACACAGACATTCCGGCAATCCAGTTAGCAGGGTGTGTGGGGGGTTGTTGCACACTTCCAGCCCCAATTTCACTTTGAATAAGAAGGTGGAACCTGTGTAGATGTTGTTGATCAAAAGGAGAAGGAATTCTGAGTTGAACAAATCCGTTTTTATAAAAACCAAGAAACCTAGAGATTCAGTACCTTGTGTGAATGCCTGAGTCCTTGCACCAATGGAATCGTGGAGGAACTTGTGGAAGTTCCTGCTACAGAATTTAGAACTGATCATATGGTGTGAAAGATTCCTTTTTGTAACATTGTGGTTTCTTGTTTTTCCTACTTGCCATATCTTTTTTCTGAGCAATGGAAGCTTACAGTTTACAAAACTGGGTTTTTTTAAAAAAAGAAATCCTGGAAATCTGTAACCAATAACTATCCATCATACATGAATACACTGCTGAAAGTCAGGGAGGTTCTTTCTGCATACCAGGGAATAAGCCAAACAAAAGCTTAAATAAAACATAATATTCCTGAATATAATATTTGCTGTGACACATAGTCTCACATATATAATGGCTATATATAATGAAGGAGGTATGATTTAGCTGTAGTTACTGACATAATCCTATTCATTTTACTTAGAAATAAGCCCCACTTGGTTCATTTAGGTGGGTGTAGAATTGAACCCTGGTCTTCCAGGTCCAAGTCCAGCCATTACATTTATACAATTACAGCTGCTCATTTTAAATATATATTATTAATTTGCCCAAATGTGTCTTCTTTTCTCACTATTCACTTGAGTTCTTTGAATGGTTTAGGGTTGGCACTGGGGGACAGCAGCCGCCTTGTGTGTGACAGGCAGAAATGCTTATGAATGAAAAGTGCATTTGGATGAACAGGAACAGAACTATTTTGTTCCTTTTTTTAAATGAACTTTCCAAACACTGCTGGTTACTAACACAGTCCTCTTCTATGGTCCTATTCTTAATGTTTTAAATTGTCTTAGTATCTTAAGTGTATGTTTCATGGTTTTAATGTCACGAATAGTTTAATTCTTTTTTAATTGTATATTTTTGTATGTTTTTCTACCTATGTGTAGTTTTTATTTGTAAGCCGCCCTGAGTTCCAGTTTTGGAAAAAGGGCGGGTAAAAATAAAGATTCATTCATTCATTCATTCTTCATCTTATTCAGAAGTAACTAAACCTCCATGGTGTTCTGTGGGGCTTACTCATGGGAGCAAGCATAGGACTAATGCCTTTTGTAGTGCCTTCTAAATGTGAGTTTCCACCAACTCATTCACTTTGTGCGCCAGTTTTTTTAATCAGGATTGGGAGAGCATTACTGAATGAGCAGAGATTTAGGTTTGTGTTGACTACTGAGGAAGTTCCACCTAACTGTGTACATGCTCATGGCAGCAAGCATAGGACTAAAGGTCTGTTAGGTGCTCAGTATTACTGAAAATTGTAAGTGTACTTTTAAAGTGTCCACTGTTTCTTTGCAAAGGAGGATAGCGAACAAACCAGAACAGGTGGAGGCCACACAACTTTTCTCCCAATCTGAAAAGCTACTGTGAGAGCAGGAGCCCCTTCTGAACCAAAGAAAGACACTTACCAGTTTAGTTAGGTGCTATTTGTAAAACTACAATGCTCAAGTGTCCACAGTATGTATGCAAGAGAGGGGGAGGGGGGGGGAAACAGCCGTTGGCCATGACCTCATTGGCCACACCCCCATAGCAGCCCCACCAAGTCTAGTGGTCACCAGCTGCCACTGCCTGCCCTATCACTAGATTGAGTGAGGCAGTGGCCTCAGAAGGCTGATGGTGGGGGTGGCAACATGTTTGAGCTGTAGGTGTCATATGGCCTGCCCTGCCCTGCCCTGCACACACACATACACACACACCCTCCAAGCTACCTTGCTGCCTTCAGATGGAGTGAAGGGTACTTTCCTTGTTAGCACTGGAATTGAATGCTGGCAAAAGCTGATCTGTAACAGAATCCCTTTTGAAGGAGTCACTTTACCCTGCATACAATCATAGTGAGACATTGGCTTTAAGAAAACAACAAACTAGCATTTCTTAAAGGAGCTTGGAAAAGTTACTTTTTTGAACTACGACTCCCATCAGCCCCAGCCAGCATGGCCACTGGATTGGGCTGATGGGAGTTGTAGTTCAAAAAAGTAACTTTTCCAAGCTCTGGGAAATACATGTTGATAGAAAAGATCCCTAGTTCTGCCTAAGGTGGAGATGCAACAAGGCAAGCTTGTTCCTGCATCTAGAGAAGAGAGGCCCAGAGGATCTCCCCTCCAAAGGAAGAGTGAAAGAGGAGAGTGGAAGTAGGAAGTGAGGTCAGCAACCCTAAGAATATCAGTCTAGGATTGGAAGGAAGATCAACATAGGTTAGAAGGAAAAGACAGTCTAGGACGCATGGATTCTCTCTCTCTCTCTCTTGTCTACTCTTTCCCATGCAGACTCATGAGCCTTAAGTGCAAGCTGAATTGCACCCCAACACTTTTAACAGTTCCATCAATGACTGACTTCTGTTCATGCAGGGAAGCCATCTTCTCCTTTGCCACAGACAGCAACATGTCTTGGGGCAGCCCTGACAGGCCCTTCCCTGAGCAGCTTCACTTCCTTCTCACTGCTGTCATGAATTTGCATGCACATACTCCTTTGAACCCAGTCCACCCAGAGGCAGGGGACAAGAAGAGTGGAGTCCTCCTCTGTCTGCTTGTTCCTGCCATTGCTCACTTTCTTCAAGAGGACAGGTGAAAAGGCAGCAACATCTAAGAGGAGGAGGAGTAGCAGGACCAGAGATCAACAGCATGCCCCCTAGTAGGGTGCACCCAGCAATGCCAGCCCCTTGCATCAACCCTGCATATCTTTATCATTTGATGATGGCAGTTTCAGGACAGGACTTGAGTGAGCATCACAGGTCAAACATCACAAATAATACTTCCACAGCGCCTGCCATCATATAAACAAAATGCTGTATACCTGAGTCCCTTCCTACATTCAGCTGGGATTCATCAAGTGCAGAGTGATTCAATGATGAGAAATCAAGGGCTAATCTACACGATGAGCTCTATCTCTCGTTTAAATCCTCACCAGAGTTGGCTGTGGAGACCATGTCCAAGTGCCTGGAATCCGTGAGTGGATGGATGGGAAGGAACAGGTTGAAACTGAATCCCGATAAGACTGAGGTGCTACTCGTGGGGGACAAGGGAAGGTTGGGAGATATTGACTTGATGTTCGATGGGGTGAGACTGCCCCTAAAGGACCAGGTCCGCAGCCTTGGGGCTGTTCTGGATTCCAAGCTGTCCATGGAGGCTCAGATCTCGGCAGTGAGCCGGGCAGCTTGGTATCAATTACACCTCATACATAGACTGCAACCCTACCTTCCTGTTCATCAGCTCCCATTGGTGGTACATGCCCTGGTCACCTTGTGAGGCGTCCTTCCCTGGCTCTCCCTGTCAGGTTCCTACCTGCGCGTGGCTACTGCCTGTCACTAGGCACCACCAGGGACTCCACCAGTCCGGACTGTCCTTTTTTATTGTTTCTCTCCCCGCTCTAGCACAGATCTCAACAGATCCCCCTGCTAGGCAACCACCAGTCACGTCCTAATACTAGTACTCCCAGAGACTCTGAATACTGGTATTGTTATTCTCTTCACCGCTGCCACCATTTGTTACAGTTTCCCTTCAGCCTTGGTCATTACCTTACCCTCCCTTCTGGTCTGTGAAACCCCAGCCAAGGATCAGGCCTTTGGTAAACCAAATTAAGTATTTATTAAAGATAACAAAGCTAACAAGATTAACAAGATTTCTTCTTAAGGCACATAAGCATATGGTTTTACTCAATACTAATCCGAACTCCACCCCCCTCCTTCTCCACTGTCTCCTGGCAAACAACTCTCTAAACCCCACCAAGCAACCCACTCAGTTCTCTTCTCCCCCCCAGATTCCACTCTCACTCTTCCTTTTATACGTTCAGCCATTTTAAACACTCAGACAATCATCTAGCATTCTACTGCCCATTCACTCCCCCTCCTCTTTCACTACTTACCATATATCTTCTAAACAACCAACACTTACCATATATACATTAATATAGGAACATCACATTCCCCCCCCCCTTAAAACAACGGCAGAGTATTATTCCTGTTCCAGGATTTATACGTCACGTTAACAAATAAAAGTCTCTATGGGGAAAATGTCTTTCTTTGTTCCTCCGTCTGGTCACGTCACTGCAGTCCCAGCCACTTGCCTGGAAAGTCCATCGGCCAGTACATTGTCCTTGCCTTTTATGAACTGGAAGTCCACTTGATAGTCCTGTAGGGCCCAGGACCACCTCTGCAGCATAGTGTTATGGTTTTTCATAGTCTGCAACCATAACAAGGCCCGATGATCCGTAGTCACTGTGAATCTTTGTCCCCACACGTATGGGCGCAACTTGTTCAGTCCCCACACGACCGCTAGGCACTCCTTCTGGACCGACAAATAGTTTTTCTCCCTCGGCGTCAGCTTGCGACTCAGGTACGCCACTGGATGTCTGGTGCCTTCTCTCTCCTGCAGCAAGACGACTCCCAGCGCCAGGTCCAACGCATCTGTAGCCACGATGAATGGTTTTTCATAGTCTGGTGCTATTAATATGGGTCCTTGGCACAAGGCTTGCTTCAGTAGATCAAAAGCCTTCTGACATTCATCCGTCCATACCACACGCTCAGAACACTTCTTCTTTGTTAATTCATGCAAGGGGGTTGCTATTTCCCCAAAATTTCTCACAAACTTTCTATAAAATCCAGCCACACCCAGAAATGCCCTTACTTGTTTTTTGGTTAAGGGGATAGGCCACGCTTGTATTGCCTCCACCTTGCTCCATAAGGGGGTGATTTTCCCACTCCCCACCTTATGTCCTAAATAGATTACTTCCTTTAGTCCAAACTGGCATTTCTTAGCTTTTATTGTGAGGCCTGCTTTTCTTAAGGCCTCCAATACTGTTGTCAGGTGTTGGACATGCTCAGGCACCGACTTGCTAAAAATGGCCACGTCATCGATATAGGCCACTGCAAAATCTGACATGCCTCGCAACACAGTATTGATTAGCCTCTGAAATGAACTTGGTGAGTTCCTTAGTCCCATGGGTAAGGTCACAAACTCATATAACCCATCTGGTGTACTGAAGGCAGTTTTGGCTCTGGATTGCTCGTCTAGTTCCATTTGCCAAAATCCTTTACAGAGATCTACTGTAGAGATAATGGTTGCTGTCCCCAATAACTCTAACATTGTGTCTACCCTGGGCATAGGATACACATCTGGGACAGTAATTTTATTGATTAGCTGATAATCAATGCAAAACCTGGTCGTTCCATCTTTTTTCGGAACCAGGACAATACTTGAGGCCCAGGGACTGAAGGATTCCCTGATCACTCCTAATTCCAGCATATCTTCCACCTCCTTTTTGATCTCATTCAAAACTTTCCCATTCACACGGTACGGAACAGATCTGATTGGGGCATGATCTCCAGTATCAATGGAATGTATAACTATACTGGTTCAGCCAGGTTTGTTGCTAAAGAGATTCCTATAGGTTTTCAAAACTCTCAGAATCTCTTCTTTTACTTCCTCCTTCACCTCCTCTGACCATTCCACTTGATCTACCCCTCCTTTGTCTTTGCTTTCCTGTATCAAATCTGGAAGTTCAGGCCCACTTCCCTCAGGGAATAAGGTAACTTGCAACACCTTTGCATCCCTGGTATGGTAAGGCTTCAACATATTTACATGAACCACTTTGCTTTTGTTTAATTGGTCTGTGGTGATTACATACGTCACTGTGTCAAGCCTTTCTCTGATGGTATATGGTCCTTCCCAGTTAGCCTGTAATTTGTCATGTTTCCTGGGTATGAACGCCATAACCATATCTCCCACATCATACACACGTTCCCTGGCTGTTCTGTCATACCAGTAACGTTGCTTCTCCTGTGCTTGACTCAAATTCTTTTTCACCATCTCCATCATTGATGTTAATTTATTGCGGAATTCCAATACAAAATCTACTACAGATGTTTTGTACTCTCCCAGGGTTCCTTCCCATGAATTTTTTAGCAGTTCCAAAGGTCCCCTCACTTTTCTAGTGAACATGAGTTCAAAGGGTGAGAAGCCTGTTGACTCCTGAGGGACTTCTCTGTATGCAAACAAGAAGCATCCCAACCATTCATCCCAGTCTTGTGGGTGATCTTGAACATAGCTTCTGATCATGCCCTTCAAAACGCCATTGAATCTCTCTGTTAACCCATTAGTGGCGGGATGGTAAGTAGTGGTCTTTAGATGTTTTAGACCACAACATTTCCACATACATTGCATCACTTCTCCCATGAATACACTGCCTTGATCCGTCAGCACTTCATGAGGGAAACCCAGCCTCATAAAGATTTTTAATAAAGCCTCTGCCACTACGGATCTTAGTGCTTCTGCGTCTGGGTACCTGGTGGCAAAATCCACCACCACCAATAGATATTTCTTGCCATGCCTTGTGGGTTTGGAAAAAGGGCCCACCAAATCTATCCCCACTCTATAAAAGGGTTGTCCAATTATAGGAAGGGGCTTTAAGGGTGCCTTAGTCTTTACTCCACTTTTTCCCACCTTTTGGCATATTCCACAAGATAGACAATGTTGTTTTACATCTTTGGAGATGTTTGGCCAATAATAGTGTGCTGCCAATCTCCTCTTGGTCTTTTTTATTCCCAGATGTCCTGCACATGGGACATCATGGGCTACCTCTAGCAATCTGGTTCTGTATTTGCTAGGTACTATCAATTGCTTCACTGGTTCACATTCATCCTTTCTCTCAGCAGGCATCCACAGTCTATATAAAATCCCATTCTCACACACAACTTGATTCCTCAGTTTGTCAGTGAAAGGAATCTGTTGGATCAGAGCTTGTTCCTTTATCTGCTTCAAACTTATATCTTTTTGCAGCTCTTCCCTGAATTGATCTGCCTCATCATTATCAGAGACCACTTGATACAGTTTGTCTCCTTCAGCAGGCCTGCTAGTGGTTGCTATGGTGACCTGAGGCTGGTTAACAGATTCCACCCTGTTTGTTTCAGCCCCCCTTAATATGGCTTCTTTTTCTCTGCCAATTTGCTGTCTGGTCACTACATAGATCTTTCCTTGGGCGCCCATTACATCCCTTCCCAGTATTACTGGTTCTTGTTGCTGGGCATTAATGCCTACTTTATATCGGCCCTCTCAGCCTCTCCAAGTCATTTCCATCAGGGCCACAGGCAAACTTTCTGGTTGACCCCTCACTCCTTGGATAGTCACAGTTTCCTGAGGTAATATTACCTCAGATTTTATTAAATCTGGCCTCAGTAATGTCTGAGCGGCACCAGTATCAAGCAATGCCCAATAATTTGCCCCTTGTACACTCACTTCCTCTCTCAGACTTGAATCAAGGTCTGTCACTTCTGTCCAGTTTATCTGGCAGAACTGAACCTTTTTCGCTGTTTCTAAAGCCTTGGGCTCTGTTTTCACTGCCCTTGTCTGAGCAGGATTACTAATGGGGTTGGCAACCTCACATTGAAAACGTAGGTGCCCCGGTCTACCACATTTGTAGCATAATTTCTCCTCACTTTTAGGGTACACAGATCCACTCTGGGGTGTCCTGTGCCCTTCAGATTTTACTGGAGGACTCACTCTCTGTGGTACCACATCCCTTCTGCCAGCGTTATATGGTCTGGGTTTAAAATCTCTTGATGTTTTCCCCACCCAGCCAGTTCTGTTGGAGGTGAAGTGATCCGCCATCTCTGCGGCCTCCTGCACCGATGTAGGGGAACGGTCTTTGACCAGGAGCCTTATTTATGGTGGTAACTGATGGTATAATTGATCCAATATCATGAGGTTTTTCACCTCCTCCACAGACTGAGCTTTTGCACTTGTCAGCCATTTCCCAAATATGTCCATCAGTTTTGCCCCCAGCTCCACAAAAGACCTACCTGTCTGTATCTGGCAATTTCTGAAAAGCTTTCTAAAATAATCAGGCCCCAGTCTGAATCTTTTAAACACTGCTTCTTTGAATTCAGCATAGGTGACGGGCCTGTCTGAGGGGAAATATTGGTATACCTCAGCCAATTCCCCTTTAATCAGGTTTGATAAATACTGCATGTATTTATCTTCAGGTAGCCCCCACAACTGAGCTGCTTTTTCAAAGGTGCTGAGGTAAATTTGAGGATCTTGACCAGGCTCATAGACAGCAAAGTCCTTTGGAGTAATTTTTATTTTTGCTCCATCTCTGTCCTTTCTTGTTTCATCAGAATGAAACTTCTCTCTTTCAAATTTTAACTTTTCTACTTGTAATTCGGCATCCACTGCTCGTTGCTTCTCCCTCTCCTCAAACCCCATTCTCAACTTCTCAGTTTCCAACTCCCTCTGTTTGTCTTTTTCCTCAGCCTCAAAGACCCGCTGTTTGTCTTTTTCCTCAGCCTCCATCCTCATTCTCTCAGTTTCCATCCTCAACTTCTCTCTCAAGTACTCTATATAAGCGGGATTGCTTAAATATCCTTCTGGGGTCTCTTCTCTGACAGGTTGTTTTTGCTGGGCAGTTGCAAATCCTATAAGTGCTACCCTCAATTCATCTACCCCTTTACCCTCGTGAGGTAAATTGAATGTTACGCACTTCTCCACCAGCTCCTCTCTTTTCATTTTTATATATTCAGCCATGGTGTTTGAGTTCACTCACTCTTTGCCACACACTCTTTGCCAGTCACTCTCACAAGTAATCTTGTTTTGTTATTTCTGTTTGCCACACCACTGTTAGGGATTCTCTAGTATTCGTATCTCACTGCTACAGCCAACACCTGTGACGTAGTCTCCTTTGTTTGGATCTGGATTCTCTGTTGTTCGTATCCCACCGCTACTGCCACCACGTGTGAGGCGTCCTTCCCTGGCTCTCCCTGTCAGGTTCCTACCTGCGCGTGGCTACTGCCTGTCACTAGGCACCACCAGGGACTCCACCAGTCCGGACTGTCCTTTTTTATTGTTTCTCTCCCCGCTCTAGCACAGATCTCAACAGATCCCCCTGCCAGGCAACCACCAGTCACGTCCTAATACTAGTATTCCCAGAGACTCTAAATACTGGTATTGTTATTCTTTTCACTGCTGCCACCATTTGTTACAGTTTCCCTTCAGCCTTGGTCATTACCTTACCCTCCCTTCTGGTCTGTGAAACCCCAGCCAAGGATCAGGCCTTTGGTAAACCAAATTAAGTATTTATTAAAGATAACAAAGCTAACAAGATTAACAAGATTTCTTCTTAAGGCACATAAGCATATGGTTTTACTCAATACTAATCCGAACTCCACCCCCCTCCTTCTCCACTCTCTCCTGGCAAACAACTCTCTAAACCCCACCAAGCAACCCACTCAGTTCTCTTCTCCCCCCCAGATTCCACTCTCACTCTTCCTTTTATACGTTCAGCCATTTTAAACACTCAGACAATCATCTAGCATTCTACTGCCCATTCACTCCCCCTCCTCTTTCACTACTTACCATATATCTTCTAAACAACCAACACTTACCATATATACATTAATATAGGAACATCACACACCTCTCATTTGGATTACTGTAATGTGCTCTATGTGGGGCTACCCTTGAAAACGGTCCGGAAACTACAACTTATACAAAATGTGGCGGCTTGACTACTTACAAATTGTCGTCGCCGGAAGCACATCACTCCAGTGTTGTTCGATCTGCACTGGCTTCCAGTTGTTTTCTGGGCCCAATTCAAGGTGTTGGTATTAACCTTTAAATCCCTACATGGTCTCAGCCCAGTTTATCTGATGGAGCGCCTCCAACGCCACCAATTATGCCGCCTGACAAGACCAGCCACACAGGGCCTTCTCTCAGTCCCGCCAACTAAAACAGCTAGGTTGGTGGGGACTAGAGAGAGGGCATTCTCAGTGGCGGCCCCCACTCTCTGGAACTCCCTCCCGTATGATCTCCAGCATGCCCCTTCCCTGAATGTATTCCACCAGGCCTTGAAGACCTGGCTTTTCAGACAGGCCTTCGGGACTTCCGGGGAGGGTTAATCTCTATGACTAATTGCCTATTACTCTGAACTGTCATTGTTTTATAATTTTTATCGTTTGTATTGTATTATGATGATGTATTTTTTTGTAACTGAGTTGTACGTCGCCTAGAGTGGCCACTGGCCAGATAGGCGACACATAAATTAAATTATTATTATTAAATTATTATTATTATGGTTTACTTGGTGCTACTCACCTCTCCTTTAAATTTGCATGGCTCACATGACGTTATCCGCAATCAGAAGCTATCATATAGTTTTCCCCCTGTAAATCCATACTAACCCATTCCACTAATACGAAAAGTGGAGAGAAAAAATGTCTCCACTTTGTTTGTCTAGTGCTTTTAGATGCTGTGCTCTGCTGCTTTTAAGTGGGTGTGTCAATCATTCCCCTCTCCACACCCATTATCTCCTCCTCCCTTCTTTCATTTTGTTTCCTGTAGGCTGACAAGCAATGTCTGATTGTTTTCCTCCATTCTGCTGGCCTTTTTTATGCTGCTGCAAATGGTGCCTTTATTTTCTTTTCCCCCTAACTTGTGCACAAAAGCACAACACTGCTCAAACAAAAATTTATGTTTCAGCTGTATCCTACCAGCCACAGGCAGGGAAAACACAGATATTCACGCTTCCGTTTTTTTTAAAAGGAACCCTAGTGCAGCTGAGCATGCTCAGTCACCTAGCAACCAGAGGGAGTGGAAATGTATAATCAGAAGGTGGGGCCACAAGGAAAAAGTGAGACTCATCCTTCCCAGAGAAATGCCTACTTGTGTAAATGGGAAAAAGTGATTGGTATCTAACATTGAGCAGGAACTGCAGACGGTGCAAATCTATTATGAAGGTAAAAGAAGTGTATTTGCTACAAAAAAATGCTCCCATATAGATGAGCCCAAGTGTTGCTTATGAATGGGTGAACCAGCTCTTAGATAAGATACTGTATTTTCTACTGGGCTCCTGCTGGGAGGAAGGGCGGGATATAAATAAATATCTAGCAAGATCAGGGATGCCATGTCTGAACTCACAAAACACTATGTGGTGATGGCCACAGCTCTGATACTGTTTTGTTTTTGTTTTTGCAAAAGAATTAGACGCACTGCAAGAAAGTAGGTCTCTAAATTGTTATTAGCTAAGAGAACTGAAATGGAACCTCAATGTGTGAAAGCAGTATACTTCAGAGCCAGTTTAATATAATGGTTAAGGTATGACTTGGGACACCAGGGTTCAAATCTCCAGTCAACCATGAAGCTCAGAATGAGTCCTTGGGTCAGTCACTATCTCTCAGCCTAACCTACCTCACAGGATTGTTGTGAGGATAAAATGGGGAGGGGGAAACCATTTACGCCACCTTGAGCTCCTTAGAAGAAAGGTGGAATATAAATGTAATAAATAAATATCACAGATAATAAAAGTCCATGCTGACTCTCCAAATCTTCATGCTGGGGGAGCCATTGATTCTGACTGAGCCGCTACATAAACATGGGGGTTGGCATTTCCAAATTCCTGTCTACCAATGTATGATCCATTCGTACTGCCAGCTCTGCAATTGTGCCCTCTTTGTAGCTTTAAATGCATGCACCTCATTTAGCATAAAGTTGATACTCATAAAGGCTAAATAGAAGAATACTATTATAATAGTATGGGGCTTAGAACCTGTAGGCGCCACTGCAGTACAAATGATAAATAGCAAGAGCTGGGAATTAATAACATAATTTATTGGATTTGTGTGCAGATAAAAACATTCATATCCCAGACAAAAACTCTAAAAGGCTAGGACAGAGAACATGCTACTTTCCCCCAAGATCACAAACACACACGTTAAAGGCAATAATAAAATTTGGACATTTTACCTTAGCAGCAGCCCTTCACTGTGTTTGATTTTTTTTAACCCAATTTCACTATTAAGGGTGAATGAATTCTATTCCATTTCCTGTGTTTCAGACTTGAGAAACATTATATGGAAAAGAGTAATCTGTGTGTATTTTAACAATGAAAACTACACTCTGCAGAGAACTCTCTGCAATGGATATATTTTTTAAAAAACTAGCCTGCTTCCAGCTGTTTCTGGTAAGTCAACTGAAAACTGTACTCCAGTAAATTTTACTTGCAGCAAATTAGTACATTTCATTTGGAGCAGATTCCTGGCTGCTGTCTACATAGCTCTATGCAAACACAACTGGCTACACCAAAGAACTACTGATTTCCATTAACTATACCCACTTTATACCTAGTCTGTGTGCAGACTTTATGGTTATGAAAAGGTTATCAGAGTTATCTCAATTTTGCACATGATGGTTGCCAGGGACGGCCTCAGGCAAAAGACGCCATTGAAACCAACCACTAGGGATGGAAGGTTCCCTCAGTTTCTCATTTTTCCAGTCTTAAATTCAGTTCTCCACATTTCTGCAGCAATTTGCCATTTTTTTTAAAAAAATCCTCATTAAAATTCTTTGACATTGTCATGTGCATTTCTCCTAATAAGCAGATTTTTGTATGCAGTTTTGACTAATGTAGACATTTTTGCAAGCAATTTCTCCTAATGTATTTCATTTGCATGTTTTTTCACTAATATATTTATTTTATGCACACTTTTACACAGTATGCACATTTTTGTAAACATTTATTGGACAACTGCATCACAAAATTCGGATAAGTGCAAATTTCAAAGGACTGCTGTATTTTGCTTCTCATATTGTTTCAGAAAGTGTGAATTTAATAATTCGGCTTTAAATGCAAACAGAATCGAATTTCTCCTGCTGTCCTATCAACCACACTCACAGCTGATTCCTACTCCATCTGTGGTGATGAAACAGCAGACTAGCTTAGGGGGTGCAGGGCGGGCTGTTCCCCAGAATCTGCTGCTTGAAGCAAGTATCTCACTCTGCCTAATTGTAGGACAGGCCCTCTAGTTGCAGAAATATTTGTGATTAGCCCATAGGGTCCTTTAGGCTCTGTCTGCATATTACATACATGGGTTTTTAGAATGTAGTATAGGAGGTGGTGGGAGAGGTGTTCTACCCAGCTTTTGGATATCTTTTTCATTGTTTTCATAGCAGTATCGTTTAGCTTTATTGCTAGCCTTTGTGCTTTGCTTGCCAATATCCTACAGTTTAGTATGTTCATTATACATTGTATCTGTTATTTTTCTTTGAGTAACTTGAGTATTAACTCCTTCAGTTCTCTGTAACGGTTGATTATCATTTTACGTTTAGTACTCAGGTATAAATACGATGCCATAGCTTGTCAGGACAGTTTTATTTGCATGCTCACTGTTGTGATCCCATACGTGTATCAGATTGCACTGGAATCTCCAGGGGAGACTACATTTTGCCAACTGAATAGATATAGGTGGTAGGAATTTTATGTGATCTGCCAGTTCTTTCTGATTAAGGATGGGGGAGAAATTTGATTTTGTTTGCATTTTAATGAGAAACTATTTAATTCACACTTCTTGAACCAACATGCAAACAGAAACACAGCTATCTTTCAAAATTTGCACTTTTCCAAATGTTGCAATGCAGTTCTCCAACCAAACAATATGAACAAAAATTCATATATTGGGGAAAATATGCACAAAATGCATACATTGGTGAAAATAACATACAAAAATGCATTATATTAGGGAAAATTGATTGCCAAAATGCATATATTGGTTAAAACTACATACATTCTCCTTTTATTAGGAGGCAGTTGCTGACAGTTTTTCATGAAGGGACATAGTTCAGTGGTAGAGCATCTGTTTGCACACAGAAAGTCCCAGGTTCAATCCTCAACTTCTTCTGGTATAGCTGGGAGATAACTTTATCTGAAACCCTAGGGCCTAGAGAAACCCTGCCAGTCAGAGTAGACAACACTGAGCTAGATGGACCAATTGGTCTGATTCAATATCAGGAAGCTTCCTATATTCCTATAAAGATTTTTTTAAAAATTAAATGGAGAACTGAATTTAAGAAAATGAGAACACACAGTGTGGTGTAGTGATTAAGGTGTCGGACTACGACCT
Source organism: Rhineura floridana (assembly GCF_030035675.1). Taxonomy (NCBI): domain Eukaryota; kingdom Metazoa; phylum Chordata; class Lepidosauria; order Squamata; family Rhineuridae; genus Rhineura; species Rhineura floridana. The sequence goes on from NC_084485.1 coordinate 37,446,132, forward strand.
GGGAGCCCAGGGTTCGAATCCCCACATAGCCATGAAGCTCACTGGGTGACCTTGGGCCAGTCACTGCCTCAGCCTCATGAAAACCTTATTCATAGGGTCGCCATAAGTCGGAATCGACTTGAAGGTGGTACATTTACATTTATGCATATATAGGGGGGGCTAACTCATATAGAGAGAGTCAGTGTGGTGTAGTGGTTAGAGTGTTGGACTATGACCTGGGAGACCAGGGTTTTAATCTTCACACAGCCATGAAGCTCACTGGGTGACCTTGGGCCAGACACTGCCTCTTGGCCTCAGAGGCAGGCAATGGTAAACCCCTCTGAATACCGCTTACCATGCAAACCCCATTCATAGGGGCGCCATAAGTTGGGATCGACTTGAAGGCGGTCCATTTCCATTTTTCATCTCATATAGAAAATATGTCTATCTATCTATCTGTCTATCGATATAGATATAGATACATGTGTTGTACACTACTTAAATGTTCTATGAGTTCGCCACATATAAATATTTTTTCTAAATATAAATAAATCTGCCACCTGAAATATCCGCCTGACTCTGCCTAACGGTAGAGCAACCCCTGACCATGGTGCTTAAGAGCATTTAGCAAACAAACAAAAAAGCATCAGCCCCTGCCCCAAGGGCCTTACAATCTAAATTTGGCAGTAATGAATCATGGGAGTGGTGGTGGAGAAAGGGAGGGGGCAAGGCTAGCAAGAGAGGAATGTGAGCAAGTGCTTAAGGACCCATCAGTATGCATAGACCAACAAGGTATTCCAGTGCAAGAGCATGTGCATTCTGTATTGGTTTGCTCACCTTTAGTTCTCTGAACATGGAATGTCAAGTTATAAGGAATGCCACATTTAGCTGACACATATGTTCAAGATTTCACAGGTTCTCGTTGTATAGGGATGAGTGCCAAGAGGTGCTTCCCCACCCTTTGCTGCCACGCCACCTCTCACTGGCAGTGAAATCTGTTTGGTTTTGCCGACCTCTTTCGTTAACAATCTCCAGGCCCTGCCAAGGAAAAGAGGAGAGGGGACCTATGCACAGCTGCTAAATAACACTGTCTAAATAGTGCATGGGTTTCCTAAGTGCTAAAAAGGAAAGGTGTGTTTACCACTCACCTCCCCCACCCCAGCCTCAGACACCCGCTGTTCTTAAATGCGACTGCACAATATGTGAATAATAAAATAAGCTATAAGAGCTTCGTTGCTGGCTCAGGATCAAAGAGTGTGACAAGTGTATAATCTAAGTAAAAACATTAGATCTGTCTGTTTATGGATCTAATAAATTATGTTAGAATTGTGCTGTTATAAATCCAGCCTGTCCAGTAAACCCAACAACTAATACATCAGTTGCTTGTCTACCGATCTGACTATCCGTTCCAATTGTTCAGCATGCAGATAACAAGGTGCCTTACAAATCTCTTAGTTAAATGTCATTTGTTTCAGTGCCATAACATGCTATGGATCATTGCTCACACACAGTAACCCAATTATATTAACCTGCACAGCAATACAGTGTAATGACATGACATTAACGTGAGTACTTCAGAGGTTTTTGAGAATTTGGTCTTTCCTCATGCAATGAGGACTTTGTTTCCTTAGTGTTCCTGTTTCCCCCTTAAGCAAAAGAATAAAATCAAATAAATGATGGACTATCAATGCAATAAATATTTATGGCAAAGTGGCTGCTCCTTTCCCCCCCCCCTATTTTTAAACAATGTGATACATTCACAGGCCTTTAACTGCTGACTTTAGTGGAGAAGAGGTGGGCAGTCATCTTCTTCAAAAGTGATAAAAATATTGCAGGAAGGGTTTTTGTCACCTCCCCCTCTTTTTTGAGGGACTGCTGAAAATTCTCTGAAGATTTTTTTTATGAAGGGGCGGTTACCTTTCGCAGTGGCATATACAGTTCCTTTTATTCTCAGATAGCCAATGTGGTGCTCTCCAAATGTTAATGGACAGCAACTCCCATCATCCCTGACCCTTGTTTACTCTGGCTGGGCTGTCAGGAGCTGTAATCCAACAACATCCAGTGATACCACATTGGCTACCCCACATTGTCAATTTTAAATCATATTGTTGCTGTCATCTGTGGCAGCATCAGTTCTTCTTAGTCTGGCAGCCACCAGCCCCCAATTCCCCCCCCAGTGCTAGTACATGATATAGCATTATTTTGAGAAGTCTTTGAGGGGAGGGGAAGCAGGGAATGTCAACTGCTGGTAAGGGAGCCAGTAAGGGGCCACCATTTTCTACCCAGAAGCCCCTTCAAACACAGGAGGCAGCCTTACAGTGAGTCAGGCCATTGGTCCATCTGCCTCAGTATTGTCTACACTGATTGGTAGTATCTTCTCCAGGGGTTTCGGCAGGGCTCTCTCCCAGCCCTATGTGGAGATGCTGGAGACTGAACCTGGGACCTTCAGCATGTAAGGCAGATGCTCTACCACTGAGTTACAGTCATTTCCCCATGCTACATCATGGCATACCATCACTCCAGGCCATTCTGAAGGGTAGAAAATGGTGGCCAGAAGATTCTGGAGAATGGTAAATGATGGACAGTGAAAAATTCCCCATTTCTTTTTATCTCTTCCCCTCACCTTTCCATTTTTGGAGTCACAATTTCTCTAAAAAGAATTTTTGGCTCAGCTTTACAGGCGCATATAGTATCAGGAGGATCTGTCCTGGCACATTTACAAGCCTTTCTCTAGTTCTCTTCAGAAAGAAAGATGTAAACCGATCTTGCAAATGAAGGTAAACCCGCTGACACCAGCTAAAAATGAATTTCCCACTCTATGAAATGTCCTAGCATGGGAAGAAATGGTAAAAAGCCTTCACCTACAGCACATCTTATCTGTTACGATGAACCTACTTTGATCACTTTGCCTCTTTCTTTATTATTAGGGTGCCTAAACATTATGAAGAAATCTGTGATGATTGGTGGTGAATGCAAGGCATGTAATATATACTCACTAAATTCTTTCTGCCGTGCTCTTAAATGCCTCCAGCTGTCCCTACACTGAAGTTAAATATACTGTGCTGTAAGACTGAGGCATAAGTAGAAACTGTTAAAATAAATCCAGCCATTTTCTTCCCACTGAATTTATTATGGTTGGGGAGGCAGAAGCTTCATAGGGGTTGCTGGATGAAAACTACAGCAATATCAGATGAAAGGGGCGTAGGTTGAAATGAATTGAAGGAGTGTGTTGCCGATACATTGGAGGAACAAGCCAAAAACTTACTTAACCCACTCCTGTTGAATGGATTAGCTACAGAGACAATGAAACAGACATCATCTATTAGAGCTATAATTTGAAAAGGAGAAGGTCATGGTTTGGCATAATAAACTGAAAGGCAATTCTTTATATAAAGACTAGGATGAAGAAAAGGAGAATGAGGTCCAAGGGTAGACATTTGGGTGTCCTTAGATGGAGTAAAAGCATGTGTTTCCTTTGCTTATTCTGGAACGTGTATTTCCTGATCCTGGTGGTCCGTCTCATCTGCCCTCATTACCCAGTAGAACTTTGATAAAGCCTTCTTTGCCTGTTTCTTGGGATCTGAGTGGCTTTACTCTCTGAACATGCTATGTCAAGTTATAATGAATGTCAAGAATATAACAAATATTAACAATGGGTAATTTTCAACAATTTACAAGCTCAGTGGAAAAAGGTATCTCCCAAGATATTCCAGAAAGGTGGCTTTCAATTAAAAAAAAAATAATCAGGCAAAACCCAGCAGTGTAAGAGCAAAGCAACTGCACATTCCTTCACTTTACATGGAGGGATGCAAGCAGCTTGCCAGTAGCAGGAAACACCAACATGTTGTCCTCCAGATGTAACAACTCCCAGTGGCCAGCATGGCCAATCATCAGGGATGATGGGAGTTGTAATCCAACAACATCTTGGGGGGAGTGTATTTGTTACCCCTGGCATGCAGATTAAGGTGGAAATGAAATGTAGGGTTCCTGCCCTTGTCCAGGGAAGACCAGGACTGCCAGCAGGGGAGGGGGGAGAGACTCCCAGATCTTGCGTGGAACCATGAAAAGCCTTGAAAAGCTCCTTACTCCTCCTTGGGTCTCTTTCTCCCTTAGGAAAAGGTCTGGTAGGTCTCCCCCGTGCTGGTTTTGGCGAAGAGGCTTGAAAAGCAATTTTCTCTTCCCATATGATATTTTCAGCTATTATTAGGTCTGTCCCCTTTGCATCCTTTGGGACAATTAATTAGAATCAGATAATAAGTCCTTCACTCATCCTAACTAATTGTACGGAGAACAACCAGCTTCCCACTGCAGATGTCTGCCCTCCAGTGCAGGGCTGCCTACGGGATTTCCTGGCCCTGGGACACTGTAGGTGGATTGTTCTATGTTTCTATATGGAACCAATTACCTAGGAAGGCAGTGGGTTCTCTAGCATTGGCGGCATTCAAGAGACAGTGGATAGCCACCTGCCGGATGTGCTTTAGCTTGGATTCCTGCACTGAGCGGGGAATTGGACTATATGTCTTATAGGTACCTTCCAACTCTATTATTCTATGATTACCCTGGCATTCTTCCCCCAGTGATCATTGGCAAGAACAGCTGCTGATGTGCATGTATTAATTCAGCCTGATCTACCTCACAGGGTTGTTGCAAAAGATAAAAGTGGGAAGGGGAAGGCAATGTACCTGACCTTGAGCTCTTTGGAGAAAAAGCAATATACAAATATAATGTAGCATTCACAGACCATGTCGGGATAAACAAACATGCACAAAGCCAGGAAAGCATCCCCTCTCTCCATATTTTAACTCAGTAGAGGTTGGGTATGTGGGGGCACTTACATGACCTATCATCACTAGTGTTGCTATGGCTTACCAAGAGTGGGAGGGGCAAGATGGCAGCATGGTTGGCCAAGTTGAAACACATTGGCGGGAGCTAGAGATGGAATGATCTGTCAGTTTTGGTTGTCTTGGTTTCTCATTTTTCCAATCTTAAAGCCAGTTCTCCACATTTCTGTAGGTATTTGCAAAATAATAATAATAAAATAAAAATCATCATGAAAACTTCTCAACATTGCAGTGCAAAGTTCTAATTAAACACATTTTTGTGTAAAGTTTTGACGAGCATACACCTTTTTGCATGCAATTTCTTCTAATATACTGCAACTTTGTATATTATTTTCACTGATATATCCAGCTTCACGAACATTTTCCCCTAAAATACGCATTTTGGAAACATTGTTTGGTTGGAGAACTGCATCACAAAATTTGGATAAGTGCAAATTTTGAAGGACGGCTGTGTTTCAGTTCTCATAATGCGAACTTGATAGATTTGGCTTTATTATTATTTATTATTTTATTATTTATTAAATTTATATACCGCCCGACTAGCAATAGCTCTCTGGGCGGTGAACATAAAATAGCATAAAAATACAATGAATAACAAAATAATACTAAAATACAATCAACAATCCAATACAATAAACATTTTTAAAAGTAAATCAGTGTAACTTAAAATGCTTCAGAGAATAGGAAGGTTTTGACCTGGCGCCGGAAGGAGAGCAGAGTCGGCGCCAGGCGTACTTCCTTGGGGAGACTGTTCCATAGTTCAGGGGCCACCACTGAGAAGGCCCTAGATCTTGTCATCACCCTCCGGGCCTCCCTGTGAGTTGGAACCCAGAGGAGGGCCTTCGTAGCAGAACGTATTGCACGGGCCGGTTCATATCGGAAGAGGCGTTCCGCAAGGTATCGTGGTCCCGCACCGTATAAGGCTTTATAGGTTAATACCAACACTTTGAATCTAGCCCGGAAACATATTGGCAACCAGTGCAAGCGGGCCAGAACAGGTGTTATATGTTCGGACCGCTTGGTCCTTGTCAGCAATCTGGCCGCCGCATTTTGCACTAGTTGTAGCTTCTGAACTGTCTTCAAAGGTAGCCCTACGTAAAGCGCATTACAGTAATCCAAACGTGAGGTTACCATAGCATGTACCACTGATGTGAGGTCCTCCTTACTCAAATAGGGACGTAGCTGGGCTATCAACCGAAGTTGGTAAAACGCATTCCTAACCACCGAGGCTACTTGAGCCTCAAGTGAAAGGGAAGAGTCTAAAAAGACTCCCAGACTACGAACCCGGTCCTTTAGGGGGAGTGTAACCCTGTCCAGGACAGGGTATATATCCACCATCCGATCAGAGAACCCATCCACCAACAGCATCTCAGTCTTGTCTGGATTGAGCTTCAGTTTGTTAACTCTCATCCAGTCCATTATCGCGGCCAGGCAACGGTTCAGCACGTCGACTGCCTCACCTGAAATGTGAAGTGAATCACATTTCTCCCTCATCCCTAGTGGGAGCACAAGATTGGCTCCTCTAGTGTGTTTGCACCATGCCAGCCTGACCACCACTTCGCTCCTCCCTCTCTTCCTCTTGGTAAGTTGCAGTGACACTGGTAACAAGAGATCAGTTAAGTGCACAGCCCGCCAACCACTACTGCTGAAAACAGTTAAGCTGCACCATTACACAGCCCTATATTTTACAGCGAAACAAGACAAAACAAAAAACAAAAGTGTGTCAACCCTGATAAACAAATTCATGGAATTCAGGAGAAGAATGCCTGCATGGGGCTCTTGCGCTCCATCTTTCTGGCAAGTGGATCCTCTGGGTTGGTTATTTTTACTTGTTTAACTGAATTTTTATTGAAATTTTTATATCTGCTTTTGGATTAGATTGTTACCTCCTTTCAAGCCTTTTTGAAGGGGCCTATCAATGGTGAAGAAGCCAATTCTCCCAGCTTCGCTAACTATTGAGTTAAAAGTAATCTTAAAACAATACTTTCAAAGATAAATGCCGCATATTGACCAGATAAATGTTTTCTTTTATTACTTCAAAAAGCTACTGAGCTATCAAGAGGCCCCACCCAGACATTAGGCAGCCAAAGGAGATGAAGCACTTCTACCCAAAGGCAATTGTTTCCCCTTTCCTCACTGCAATGCTCTCTCACACACACATACACACACTGTCCCACTTCATTGCCCATTGTTGCTTTCATTTCATGGTAAATTGGCTATAGTTTTAATTATGCATTATCATAGTTGTCATTCAAAGATGCAGAGCTAAAACACAACTTGGAAGCTAGTCAGAAGTAAAAATACAGGAAGCATGGCTCAGATCAATAGAATAAGTCTGTGTGGCCCAGTCCCTTTGCCAAATTCTTTTGTCTCCTGTGTAAAAAAGAGGATAATGGCTCCATGAGCCGTATTTATTTGCACCCCGTTCTAAGGAGTTGTTAACAAGAGTCATTTGCATTCTGGTCTATGGTATTAGCTGGCCTGTATGTGCTACTAAGGTTGAGCCAAAAATGTTCTGAAAATATTTTTTTCTGACAAATTGTTGAGGCTTTTTTCCTTCTGTTGAGCTCCACTTGAACTATTGGAGATTTTAAGCCCTGTCTTGAAGGGTATTCAGGAAAACAGCCTTCCCAATTTCATGCTGGATGCAGCTGTGGAACCACTTTTGATATTATTATTTTATTATTACTATTACTATTACTGCTGCTGCTGCTACTACTACTACTACTTATTTGATTTCTTACCTGCCCTTCACTATAAGGTCTCACAACAATTCAAAATTTATTTATTTATTTATTTATTTATTAAAAACAAGTTTATTACAAATCACAGTCATGGGAATAGGGTGAGTCCTGAAAACATACATCTCAGGTGTTAAAAGCCAGGGTAAAGAGATGCATCTTCAGCAGACAATGGAAACTTTCTAATGAAGATGCCAGAGCCTTCTCTGTGAGGAGTGAATTCCACAACCTAGGAGCTGCCACCAAGAATGCTCCCTCCCAGGCCACCCCCCCCAAACGTCTGAGAGTGGTAGAATTACCAAGGTCTGCTGATCTTAATACCTGAGAGGGTCTTGAAGGAAGCAATGGACTTGGCCCCTCCTCCTTTCAGTCCTCCTCCTCTTAGCCTATTGCTTCTTTCATCTACCAATATGAATGAAAATCAAGTCTCATTCAGCATCAAGTGCTCTGAAATTTCTCAGAAGAGAATTTTCTGGGGAAATACACATACACGTGCACACACCATGAATATTTGACAAAATGCTCTCTCTTGCAATTTCACCACCCACAAATAGCATGGAGAATTTTGCAGGCTGTCTTTGCTCAGCCCTTACATATGAAAGATAGTGAGTACTGACCGCTATGTACTGAAGCAGGGCCACTATGAAACAAGAGGGAAGTATTAGTTTGCTTTGTGGGAACTCCAAGGTTTTCAGAAGTACAGTTTTAAAAATATCTAGCAGTGCCCTTGGGCCGCACCTATTAGATCTTTCATATTGTTACAAAAGGGGGCTGCCAGAGAAACTAAAATATTTTCAGGTTCCCCCCCAAAGCATTCTTTTTATACCTCTTTACCGACTTTATGCCACCCATCTAGACAGCTGCTTCAAGGAGAATTTTTTTTGTTTCCACCAGGACTAATTCATTCTCAGAACTTGATCCCAGCCTATCAAGTTGGGGATGTGATGGCATCACATAGCCAATCTGATTTGGCATTGTGGGCAGCATTGCTGAGGCCCAGCATAGCTCTCAGAATGTGGTTCTGTGTCCTGTGTTGCATTAGCTTCATTCTAGATAAACAGAAGAAGGGAAGACATTTGTGCAGGACAGTCATTGTGGCTGTTGCAGACTGGAAACATATCTAGGGCCAGACAAATCAGGGAAGGAAAATGAGTGCAGCTGCTATTGCAACCACTGTTGCTTCCTAAGTTAGTGCCAAGTTACACATTATGTTAGCTATGTAGCTGTGTGTCATGTCCCCCTCAGAGGACTCATCCAAGGAGGAAGAGGAATGGGAGACCACAGACCCAGGAGAGGGGACAAGCAGGGAGACAGCACAGGACCCTTCACCAGACCAGGGACAAGCCCCTTAGGGAGCCCGCCTGTCAGAGTCAGGAAGCGACCAGGAGGCTGCCACGTCCCCAGCAGAGAGAAGACACCAACAGGTGTTGCAGCAACGAAGGCAATCAGAGCGATTAAGGAGCAGGAAAGCTCGCAAGAACACAGGCTGATTGTAAGCACCTGGGTCTTGTCAGTCTGACTGTAAGCCTGACCAAATGCAGAGTATAAAAGACTGGAAGGAAAGGGAGACTCCTTGCTAGAGTCAACAGCAAGCCTTGCTGCAGACATTACTCCAGCTCTCCTGTTGACCCGTATCCTTGGACCCTGCCCTGCCTGATCAGAATCTCTTGGTTTATGAACATTGGATTACCTTAAGGCAGGAGTTCTTAACCTTTTTTGTGCCATGGACCCCTTTGGCAGTCTGGTGAAGCCTATGGACCCCTTCTCAGAATAATGTTTTTAAATGCATAAAATACAATACATAGGATTACAAAGGAAACCAACTATATTGAAATACATTTATCAAAATATAAAAAAACCAAATTTATGATATAGTAATATATGTGCTTCTTTATTAACGCATTAAATAACAAGACAATACATTTAAAATATAGGCAAATTAAAGTTAAATTTTATTTTTTAAAGACATATCATTGTGAAGGCTGTTGTTGCTTTGCTTGAATAAGAACATTAAACTGTGAGATGGTCTTTGACAATGCAACACACATGTCATGTTGGACATCCAATCAATTTTGAATTTTTGTTTTGATGGTTACAAGTGTTGAAAATCCCGATTTGCAAAGATAGATTGTTGTAAATGGAATCAAAGCTTCCATAGCTCGCTTTACAAGGGGAGCATAGGCTTCTCTCAAGAAACACCAGAATTCTCCAAGGCTTTTTAAGTTAAACTCCAGTTGTAGTAAGTTTTTTGTCCTAAGATCAATGAGTTCATCTTTGGCTAGGTCAACATCTTCGATACAGTTTATATCAGAAAGAAAAGGATTGCGGATCCATAGTTCAACTTTAATGCCATCAAGAAAGAAATAACTTTTGAAAGAGGTCTGAAGTGTTTTCAGGTGTTCGCAGATTTCTCTTTTCAAAGAGATTGACAGAGAATTTTGTATCTCAACTCCATCTTGGTAAAGCACTTCCTCCAACATTTGAAAGTTTGCAAGGATGTCGGCCTCTACTCTCTTCTTCCATATCGGCAGCTTAGTCAAGAAAGTTTGTAATTTTTTAGTAGCATCCGTAATGGTGACTTCAGGACCTTGAACTGAAAGATTTATCTTATTCATGAGAGCCAGTGTGGTGTAGTGGTTAGAGTGTTGGACTATGACCTAGGATACCAGGGTTCAAATCCCCACACAGCCATGAAGCTCACTGGGTGACCTTGGGCCAGTCACTGCCTCTCAGCCTCATTCATATGGTTAAAGTATGCCAGGTAAGCCAACCCATGGATAAAATCCTTTCTTTCAAAGTGTTCCAAGAGTGGGGTTTTTTTTTCTTCCAGAAAAAGCACTTCAAGACTTGTCCTCTTGAAAGCCTGCAAACTTCTGTGTGGTAGAGAAGCACTTCATATTCTGTTCCCATTTCTTGACAAAATCTTTTAAAAATGTGATGATTGAGACCTGCTTCTGATAAAGACTTTTATGGCTGCTGACAAAACTTCTTTCAGGGTTGTTGGAAGAGTCTTTGTTGCCAGTGAATGTCTGTGTAAAAAGCAAAACCAGATGTATTACCAAGCATCACAGGAGCTCCATCTGTGCAAAGTGTATGAAGCTTTTCTTTCCAGTCAAAGTTTTGTGTGACTTCACTGTTTGGTGGCTGAACGACTACTAGGCACAGAGTTCCCCAATAGTTGGCCAGCTACGTCGCACTAGCGTCTGTAGACAGGAAGACTGCGATCAAGTGCAATCTAGCACCAGGTCTAATAACTACCATAATGTCAAAGTAGTGATGAGCGTAAACAATATTTTATTTATTTATTTATTACATTTATATACCACCCCATAGCTGAAGCTCTCTGGGCGGTTTACAGCAATTAAAACGATAAAAACAAATATACAAATTTTAAAACAGAAAAAACAATTTAAAAACACAATTTTAAAAAAATTAAAAACAATTTAAAACACATTAGATATTTTGAGATATCTGCAACACCTGTAATGTGATATGAAAATATCTGTGATTTCTATTAGTGACAAAGTCACAGGTATTGCTAATACTACTGTGGGTTGTTGCCTACAGTCATAATTGAAGGAAATGCTAAATTTCAGTTAGAGGTTAGTGAAAATAAAGATGTAATTTTTTCCCCATCCAAGTTCACAGACCCCCTGAAATCTATCCACGGACCCCTTGGGGGGTCCACGGACCCCAGGTTAAGAACCCCTGGCTTAAGGACTCAACTCTCTGCTTTCCCCTTCGGCACTTCCCAAACAGTAGCATGTTGCCTGGCAGATTTATGGTCTGGCCTGCAGCTAGTATCTGTTAATTAGCAGCTTGCCTCTGTGCACCCCCGCATTTGACACTGTGCCCTAAACTGCAGGGCTGTGTGTGTGGTTTTTTTCACACAAATTGCCAGTATGGGTGAAGCAATATAGACCAAGACCCTAGCATAGGGACTGGGAGATTAAACCTTTTGCCCATGTTATGGTCATGATCCAGATCAGGAGCCCCGCATCTGTACAGGGGGAAAAGCTCCCATTAAAATGAATGAGATTTCCCCCTAATATAAAGTACTAGTGCAGGGCTCTTGATCCAGCTTGGGGCCACCAGGGGGGGGGATAAAGAGTTAGCATACTCCCCATGCTAGGGTCCTGATTCATATCAGCCTCCCCTCAACCATCAATACTGGTAGCTTGAGTTAAAAAACACACATTTAAACCTGCATGTAAAGGCATAAGCTACATAGCTAATGGCAACATGTAGTGTGGTCCTGAGATGGGCAAACTTGAACTCCTGTGTGGGAAGAATGTGCCATTCAACAACTTTCACACAGCAGAAAAAGGCATTAACTTGCTCACTCCATAGTTTTCATTGCAGCCAGCCACAGTTCTCAAATATCACACAGAAATTGTGTTTAATTCTTATCTGGTTATATCCTCAAGTACCTTAGTTACAGTCCCTTGCTCTTTCAGAGACCTCTAAACAGCATTCTACTCCTTCAAGGTCTCCTGCCATGAACAAAACTGTAAGCCACTGCTATGCTCAGATATTTGATATAGCAATTTCCTTGTTGCTGTTGACCTCATTCAAAACAATAGCCAGATTCCCCCCCCCCACCGGTTCCCCCAAACGTCAGGCCTTTAAACATTTCTACAGTGATCAACTGCTCTGGCAGTTCAAACACCAGAAAAATCAGGTCATCAAAGTGTGTCTGTTAAACAAAGGAACGAGGCGGGTAGGAGAGGGATAAATTTATCTTTGTGCAAGCAATAAGCAATGCTTACTGAGAGTTTCAAAGGTGGCAAAGATGGAGGTGATGAGATCCAGATTCAGATGTTTCGAATGAAAATATAGAGATATTATGACTCTCGTTAGATTTCTGTGACACACGTAATTGAACCTTGGCATCTTTTAAAATAGATGTTCCCTTCCACATCACATTTACTTACACATTTAGAAGGTACAGGAATAGCATACAAAAGCAACACAAATGGTCCTGTGAAAAATGTCCTCAGTCACATACGAGCAATACTTTTCATTCTTCAGGAGGCTGCGACTACTACTTCTGTTCATATCATACCCTTGCAGTGGGAGTTTAATGTGCTGCTCATTGGGTGTTGGCTTTCAGGGATATATGGTGTCAGCTTAAGGCTGTCCAAGGACCAGTAAAAGGATGAACTGTGTTAGCTTCCAGTTTCCTCTCTCTCTTCTCTCTCCTCCCACCCCAGTTTTGATCAAAAATAGATTTTAAAAGCCATCTCTATTACTCGCTGGAGAGACGTTTTAGGTTTCTGTCCTCCCGCACGTCAACTGCTTCAGCAAAATTTAGGAGTCTTGGGTTTGGACCGATTCAAATAAAGAAAAGAAAAGAAAAGGAGAATTGTGTGTACCTTGAAAAAGATTACCTCATCCAGGACCTTTTCAAACCAAATCAATGAAAAATAGGCCTGATCAGGGCCATGTGATGTTAAATGTATCTTTGTAAATGGCAGTTTTTTAAATATGTGGATTGCATCACAGGGGGCAGGGACAAATGGGGGAGAAATTCGACTCAGTTTGCATTTAAAGCCAAATCTATGGAATTCACACTTCCAAAACAATATGATAACTTTGAAGCCATGCTTTGAAATTTTTACATCCAAATTTTGCAATGCAGTTCTCTAACCAATCAGTGTTTACAAAAATGCATAAGGGAAAATGTGCATAAAAATGAATATATTAGTGAAAAACATACAAAAATGCATTATATTAGGAGAAATTGCTTGTGTTTATTAGGAGAATGTGTTTATTAGGAGAAATTTGCACTAAAATGCAGGAGAATTTTCATGAGGATTTTTATAAAAAAGCAAAATGCAAATTTCTGCAGAAATATAAAGAACTGAATTTAAGATGGAAAAAATAAAAAATGAAGGAAACAGGAATGGATAGATCTTTCCATCCTTACCTCAGTACCACAGCAAAAGAGAAAAGGGTTAACCCTCCTCCACACCTGCTCTTATCCTATTAATCCCCCTTGGTGATTATTCATGTATTTATTTAATTGCATTCATGAATTGCTTCTTATAAAATGTCTCACAGCTATTTAACAATAAAAATATTTGCAATAGCAACATATTAAAACAATTTCATATAACAAACAATTTCATGTATAAAAAAACATTTCAAATCCAAAACAACTACAAAACATCTCCACCATAAAAGGCTTATTGAAAAAGGAAGGTCTTCAACAGGTGCTCTATGATTTGCAAAGACACATTTAATGAAACACATTGTGATGCCAATGGCCTTGTGATCTGGCAGGGATTAAGCAGAAGCACTGATTGTATGAATGGTGTAGCCATGTAGGTTCTACACATGTAGCTGGCACAATCTGTAGGCTCATAGTGGCTGGGACAGCTTGAATTGGGATTAATAAAGAAACAAAAAGGCTATTTGGAATATACTATATACTGGATCAGGTCATTGGTCCATCTAGTTCAGTATGGTCTACACTGACTTCAGCGGCTCACCAGGTTTTCTGACAGGAGTCATTCCCAGCCCTGCCTGGAGACTTAACCTGGAACCTTTTGCAAGCAAAATATGTGCTTTACCGCTAAACTACAGCCCAAGGTGCTACTTTAGAAGCATAGGAAATTGGGAATGCAAGTGCTATTCATTTCAATATCAGTTTGAGTATTGGCACTACTTCCCCCCTTTCCACCCTCTTTTCTTTCATCCTTTTTCTTTATCCTTGCAACGAAGCTGTGCTGTTAATTACATTGAAATTACTATGCTGTAAATGGCCTGTTTTCATTGATTTTTTGAAAAGAGTTGGATTATTAAAAATGTTAGCATAAGGATGCTTGTAGAAAATATTGGGTGCTTTAATGCAAAGCAATTGGCACTTCCAGTATTAAACTGAACACAGTCATTGTACAAAAATGGCCAGCGCTTGCCTAGACTTGCACCACTGGGATTTAAGGATAAAGTGACCAACACCCCCAACCTTGGCATGGTCCTGGGTCATTCAGCGTTTTTCTTACTTCCCTGGCTTTAAATGTAATTTAGTATTTGAATTATTTAACCGTTTCCTTTTTTAAAAATTAGCTAAAACTCATTTTGACATTTAGGGCTTATCCACATGGGAGCATAATGTCGTGCTAAAGACGCTGTTTTTACTTCCGTTTTCTGTTTGTACCATCTACAGTAAGGGATCAATGCCAGCTGCAAACATGGTGTTTTCTAGTCATAACTGAGGGAAAGCATCAATCACGCCGTTTCCTAAAGACCATGCCCTTTAATTTAACATTTCCACTTTCTCCGTTTACCTGGCAACCGAGCATGCTCAGTTTGTTCTACCAGTAAGTTTCATTTTAAAAAAACCGACAACCCGGAAGTGTGATTATTGGTACAATACAGATGAAATACAAATCTTTGTTTTAGCAGTGTTATGCTTTTGTGCACAAGTTGGGGGGGGAGAAAATAAAGGCACCGTTTGCAGCGAGATAAAAGAAGCTTATAGAACAGGAGAGAGAAGTGGAAGTTTCTCTTCATTCCACAGGAAATGAAAGAAGGGAGAAGGAGAGAGTGGGTGTGGAGAGGGGAACAATTGACACACCTACCTAAAAGCATTGGAGCACAGCGTCTGCAAGCCCTAGAGATATGGAGTGAAGACATTTTTCCTTCCCTTTTTGGATTATCAGAGGATTGGGTTAGTATGGATTTATGGGGGGAAACTGTGTGATAGCTTCTATTTGCCAGTAACGTCATGTGAACCACACAAATTAAAAGGGGATGCAAGTAGCACCAGACACACAGTAAATTGCTGTGTGAATAAGCCCTTAAACTTAACTTTGAGAATGATTTATTGCTTTCTTTATGTGGACGAGTGGGACTGGTATTTTAGCTGTAGTTACTACTCTCATGCCACATCTGTTTTTGTCCCCATTCAACCATCCCTCTCACTTCAGAGATTTCAGCATGCATTGTCTGTGGACCTTGCAGCAACAATAAGGACTAGAAACATCTTGTTTTTAAGAGAAAAGAAAAGAAAGCTGAGGTTCTCAGAAAGCTACACTCTGCATCTGTTACCACATTCTATACTCTCATGGACTCATGACATACACACACAGCCCATATTTATGGTTAATGATCATCCACCACCAACATAATCATTAAGCATGTTTATTTGGTAATAAGTCTCACTGTGTTTGATAGGGCTTACTCCCAAGTAAGTGTGCAGAAGATTGCTGTCCAAGTCTGTCTGAAATGTGTAGGCCTTTGTGGATGGATGTCAGATGAGGGAGGAGGGAGAGAGAGACAGAGTGAGAGAACGCAGAGAGATCGGTTCCCTTTCTAGGCCCTGCAGTGCATCTACAGTGTTTGTGCAGGATCACTGAGCTACAGCAGGCATCCAATATAAAATGCAGAACATGCTATCCAGATGCATCTCCCGTCAAGTAAGATTAACTTTTCACTACACAGCAGACTTGAAAGATTCCCAAGATGCAAGCAAAGTTGCATGAATGCAGAACTTCCCCCTGCTTTAAGCCTTAGCCTCCTGGTGAATATTTCAGACAAAGTTCTGTTAAACAGAGATCAGTGCTGCCAACACATATTGATGATTGATACAAACTTGTCTCACATCCTACCTTAGTTTTAAACATCATTAATATGCCCTTGCCACATATAAAACAAGAACTAACATTTTGCTGTGGGCACTCTCTGGAAAATTACTTAAATTAGTTATTTCAAGCCTTGAGATTGGAATTTTGTGCTGCTTTGCTGCTGCCCATATGAGAGAGCAAGAGACCAAGAGAGATAATAGGTTATCAGGGAGAAATTGAGCATATGGAGCCAGCTGTCCACCACGCTTCTCTGCTCAACAACAGCACCCCAGAGCAAGTGACTTCCTCTTGTTTAGGTCATCTCCCATAAAATGGTAGGTTCTTATTTGCTTCTTATGTTGCTGGATGTTGTTCTATAGCCAGATCCTAAGCACATTACTTAGATTATGCTCCATTGCTTTCCAGGGGTGTTACTTTCAAACAATGCATTTAGTATCAGAGAGTTTGATGGGGTGATGAAATGTGATTGCATCATCACATTCTTAGTTGCAATTCAAAGCCTTCTGTTAAGCTACAAATTCAAGACGGATTCTTATGGAATGTTTTCCATTGGAAAGATATTAATTCTTACGGGTTTCTCATGCAATGCTTTTGCTTCATTTTGACCTAAACTGGTCCAATTCTGTTCTGGCAGGAATTCTGGAATTCGGCTGGAGCCAGTGCACACTTTACCAGTTTTAGCTGGCATGTCAGCCACAGCCATTCTTGGACAGTGATAGCTTTGCTACAGTGGTTCATTCATTGCCAGCCTCACAACTGTTATTATTTGTATGTTTTTAATTATATGTGTGCTTTTATCTGGGAGCCGCCATGAGTTCCAGTTTTGGAAAAAGGGCGGGGTAAAGATAATGATAATAAAGTAAATAAAAATGATTGTTATTATTATTTCACCTTATATCCAGAGGTCTGAAGGCAACTTACAAAGTAAACAAATATTTAAAATATAGAACAATAATAATTAAAAGTGATCACACTAAACATCTTCCTCAAGTACAAATTTCTCACCATAAAATGATCAGAAGTCACCAGCAAAAGATAGAAATCAGCTAAAAAAAATTGCTGAGTGAGCAAGAGACAGATATCAACATTTAAATACCTGAGTGTATAAAAAAAGTTGCAGCCTAGTACCGAAAATATGTTAGACTTGGAGCCGTGCACATTCCAAAGGTAGAGAGCCACTGCAGAAAAGGCTCTTGCTTATGTAGTCACCCTCTGCACCTACCTTGGATAAAGTTCTCTAGAACCCCCCCCCCGAAGATGACCTGAGGGTCTAGGTGGGTTAACATGGGAAAAGACACTCCATATGGTAATAGGATTCCAAGCCATATATGGCTTGATAGGTTAAAACCAGCACTTTGAATTTGGCCTGGAAACCAACCAGTGCAAAACACTTAGCATCAGAGTTATATATTATATGTTTGACAGGTGAATACATTTTTAAAAGCAGTCGCTACCCAAAATTGCTTGGGAAGTCAAAGAAAGTAAAAAATAATTACATTTATAAATGGATAATTCAGTTGTTTAGTTTTCTAAATGAACAAAAAAAGTATTTTCATTCTGATGCTGTTGAGTAAACTATAATATACAATGCTGCCAAATTTGGTTAACATCAGTGCAGGTTCAAAAGGTTCAGTCTGCCATCCAATGGTATCCAAACATAAACAAAAATCTGCTCCTTTGTCTCAGAGACCATCATGCTGAGTTTGGTTGCAATATTTTAAGAGGCATCCTAATCAGTACAGTTTGGAATGGTTCAGTCCACCATCTTGATTCAAATGGCATCCAACATTCTCCAAACATAGACAAAATCCTGTTCCTCCATCTCAGGAACCATCATGCTAAATTTGTATGTCATAATACATAGACAACAGCTGGTTAGACAGACAGATAGGCAACTTTCCCAAATATAGTTAAGCTATCCCCAACCAGATAGGGGGTTGGGCTACCAGCCAAAGCAAGTGGAAGGCACTCTGCACCACAGCCATCTTGCTCTTTAATCTTGACAAGGTCCCCTCCCCTTCTGCTAAAAATATAAAGAATTCTCAGCCCCAGCCAGCATGGCCAACAGTCCAGGATGATAGAAATTGTTGTCCAGCAGCATCTGGAGGACCACAGGTTCCTCATCCTTGCTATAGGAACACATCAGTTTGGCAGCCCCTCTGTTTCACAGTAGGCAGATACATGGAAAATATTGTAGGGTTGGGTTTTTTTGCCGAGTTTCTTTTGTATTTGCCTGTGTACTTATTCAAGCTCCATTATTATTTTGTCCAAGAACATTCCATGACCTGATCATACTAAATACATTTGAAAAAGAAAATGAAGAACCACAAAAATGTAACTAATTTTTCTCAGGTTGCAGTCACAGATCGCTTGAGTGCCATTTGCTCAAAGTGGATAATTGCATAATTTTGCAAGTGTGGGAATCTTTGCCCTGTTCTACCTGGCTGGTTTGCTTTTGTTTACCAATATGCTGTTAATTGAAGACATTGCCCAATTTCCCCACTTTTTAAAGTTTGATAGAAATATCTGTTGGCCAGACATATGTTCTCAAACCGTAAGGTTTTTTTTTTTTTTTTGCCTATTAGTGAATTTCTCTGCTTTTTAATTGGGGAAGTAAGAAATGGGATCCTGTGCAAGTTTGCTGAGAATGGATTGATCATTTGTATGCTTATTGAGTTCAGTGGGAATTACTCCCCTGCAATCATGCTTCTGGTAGGTGAAACTGACCATGGAGGAGGAGAAGGGGGGAGGAGGGGAAGGCAAGGGGAAGGGGAAAAGGGTGGAGGAGGGGGAGGAGAGTAGGCATGAGGGGAAAGGGAGGAAGATGACAGGTTTGATCATTTGCATGCTTATTGAGTTCAATGGAATGTAGTCCCCTGCAATCATGCTTAGGATAGGTGAAACTGACCATAGGGAAGGAAGAGAAGGGGGAGGGAGAGAGGACTGGAGTGGGGAGGGGACGAAGAGGAGGGTAGAGGGAGAGGAGGAGGAGGAGGAAAGGGAGGGGAAGGGGAGAGGGAGAAGGGGGGCAGGAGGGGGAGGGGAGGGGCAAGAAGGAGGGGATAGAAGTGAGGAAGAGGAGAAGGAGGGCAGGTTTGATCATTTGCATGCTTATTGAGTTCAGTGGGATTTACTCCTGTGCAATCATGCTTAGGATAGGTAAAATGGACCTGGAGGAGGGGCAGGATGGGGGAGAGGGCAAGGGAAGGGTGGGGAGCAGAAGGGAAGGAAGGGGAGGGAGGGAGGTGGAAGTGAGAGGACAAGTAGGGGGAGGGAGGGGATGAGATTGGGTGCGCACTGGGCAGAGGGAAAGCACCTTTTCTTTCTAAAAGGAAAACATAGTTAACAGTATCATTATTTTGGGGAGCCTTCCCCACCTTTTTATTCTACAGCAGACATATGTAGTCTCCCACCCATATTTAAACTAAATCTGTCCCTGGCCATATCCATACCAGGCATTTATTCCACTTAAACCACTCATGGCTTCCCTCAAAGAATCCTGGGAAGTGTAGTTTGTGAAGGGTCCTAAGAGTTATTAGGCGATTGCCCTATTCCCTTCACAGAGCTACAATCACCGGAATTCTCCAGGACAAGGGGCTGACTGTTAAACCATTCTGACCACTAGAGTCCTGGCACTTCACAGGATTCTTTGGGGGAATCCATCACTATTTAAAGTGGAATAAATGTCTGGCATGGGTGTGCCCCCCGATTAGCCAAGCCAAACAGCTGTGAGTCTGGCTTTTAGAACACTGACAGTTGGTTTGTACTGAGCATGTCTGCCCTATTATAGATTCCAATGTTAAATTTCTTAAATTAATTAAAAATCAGCCATGCTTTTTTTAATTTTTAAACTCCAGAAGATGAAGGTCAGAGTATGGGGCATGGTAAGTAATAGGAATACAGGTACTCTGTGAACATGGCTGATTTTTTAATTAATTTCAACAAATTATGAGACCACTGACAGAGAAAAAGTCCAACAGGTGTTCAGTCCAGATTTTTTTTAATCATGTTTCAGACTTTAAAGTCTGGATTTTCTCTGAGTGTTTTGTGTATCACTATGAAAACACAGAGAAGCAAGCGTTTCTGAGTTTAGGACTTTGTAAGATTTTGTTTTGAAATGAGCTTATGGGAAGCAGCAGAATGGCATGGAGGGTATTATCAATTTAATATGGTGGAATGTGAAAAATCCATGCTGACTATATTATGCAGCCGTTCTCGTGGCTATACAATCATGTTCTCAATTTCAGGCAGGGCAATTATCATCCACTGCCACCTGGCCACTGCCTCAATGGACTGAGTGTGCACACCCTAAAACATCCCCCCATATCCTCTGCAAAGCACTTGAGTTTGTTGGCAATCATAGACAGTGCTGTCTCATGACATTTTGTTGCCTGAAGTGGAAATGAAATGCCCCCCTACACGCATGAGGTCAGGTGCTACCTGAAACAAGTTGCTTTATCCTGTTTGTATGGCAGGACTACTCTTGGATATGCAAAAACTCTGATGAGGCAATCTGCAAAGGAGTCCCTAAACACAGAGGGCTTGAAAGGTTGTCTTGCAAATAGTTTGCAATGATGCTAAAGCATAGAATTTATTAATTAATTTATATATTATTTAATTTATATCCCGCCCTTCCTCTCAGCAGGAGCCCAGGGCAGGAAACAAAAGCAGTAAAAACACTTTAAAACATCATAAAAACAGACCTTAAAATACATTAAAGCAAAACAACTTTAAAAACATTATTTAAAAAAGCTTTAAAAACGTCTTAAATAAAAAGGGTTAAAAAACATATTGTTTAGAGGGAAAAAAAGGTTTAAAAAACATATTAAAAGCAATTCCAACACAGACGCAAACTGGGATAGGTCTTAACTTAAAAGGCTTGTTGAAAGGAAAGTCTTAAATAAGCACCGTAGAGATAACAGAGATGGTGCTTGCCTGATATTTAAGGGGAGGGAATTCCACAGGGTCGGTGCCACCACACTAAAGGTCCGTTTCCTATGTTGTGCAGAATGGACCTCCTGATAAGATGGTATCTGCATCTGCAGTGATCGACTGGGTATATAAGGGGTAAGATGGTCTTTCAGGTATCCTGGTCCGAAGCTGTATAGGGCTTTGTACACCAGAATTAGAACCTTGAACTTGGCCTAGTAGCAAATGGGCAGCCAGTGCAATTCTTTCAGCAGCGGGGTGACATGTTGGTGATACCCTGCCCCAGTGAGCAGTCTTGCCACCACATTTTGCACCAGCTGCAACTTCCAGACCAACCTCAAGGGCAGCACCACATAGAGCACATTACAGTAATCCAGCCTGGAGGTTGCCAGTGCGTGGAAAACAGTGGTCAGGCTATCCCGGTCCAGAAACGGCCATAGCTGTCTTATCAGCCAAAGCTGGTAAAAGGCACTCCTAGCCACGGAGGTCACCTGGGCCTCTAGTGACAAAGATGGATCCAGCAGCACCCCCAGACTACGAACCTGCTCTTTCAGAGTGAGTATGACCCCATCCAAAGCAGGCAAATGACCAATTATCCAAACTTGGGAACCACCAACCCACAGCACCTCCATTTTGCTAGGATTCAGACTCAGTTTATGGGCCCTCATCCAGCCCACCACCGAGTCCAGGCAGTGGTCCAGGGCTTGCACGGTCTCTCCTGATTCAGATGTTACAGAGAAATAGAGCTGGGTATCGTCAGCATAATGCTGACACCTCTCCCCAAAGCTCCTGATGACTGCTCCCAAGGGCTTTATATAGATGTTAAACAGCATGGGGGACAAGATGGTACTCTGATGCACCCCACAGCACAACTGCCAGGAGGCCGAAAGACAGTCACCCAATGCTATTCTCTGACAGTGACCTTGGAGATAGGATCGGAACCACTCTAAAACAGTGCCTCCAATACCCATTTTACCAAGTCAGCCCAGAAGGATACCATGGTCAATGGTATCAAAAGCTGCTGAGAGATCAAGTAAGAATAACAGGGTCACACTTCCCCTGTCCTTCTCCCAATAAAGATCATCCATTAGGGCAACCAAGGCCAATCAGTCCCATAACCAGGCCTGAACCCAGACTGGGATGGGTCAAGATAATCTGTTTCATCCAAGAGTACTTGCAATTGCTGTGCCACGACCCTCTCAATCACCTTCCCTTAAAAAGGGGGTATTTGCGTCAGAAATGTCATTTGTAGCAATGCATATTGAGCTAGATAACTAGTAAAATAAATGTGCACAATTTGGGAGACATGGTAAGAGACAGAAAGAGAGAGAGTTGTGAGGAGAGGAAGACTGGGCTCTGAGGATACTTTTTGAGTTCAGTCCCATCCTTATGATCCTGTAAGTGATGAAAGATCAAGACCTGATTTAGTACAGTAGGGGCCTGCTTTTCGGCGGCCCGCTTTTCGGTGTTCCGCTAATACAGCGGCTTTCAATTAGAGTAAGGTCCAACTCACACAGTGCTTGTTCCGCTTTTACGGTGTTTTTCGGGTGTCAGGCGCCATTTTATTGACGGAGTTCCGCTTTTGGCAGGTTTCGCTTTTAGGCGGGGATCTGAAACGTAACCCGCCATATGAGTGGGGCCCTACTGTAGTTTCCACTGAGAGGCCCAGCTTCTATACACAGCGGCTATGTTTGCCATTCATACCTGCTGATGTGAGTGGCCACTGTGGAGTACAGCACATGCCTTGCAAGGAAAAGGTCACTGATTCAATCCCTGGCACCTCCTGGTAGGACTGGGAAAGGCTCCTCTCGGAACGTGTGCTCATGTCATGCTTGTGGGCTTTCCATAAACATGTGATTGGCCACTGTGAGAACATAATGCAGATTAGATCTGGATTTGGTCTGATCCAGCAGGGTTCTTCTTATGCTCTTAAATTCTGGAGACCTACTGCTAGTCAATGTAGACAATACTGAGTTAGATGGACCAATGATACAAAGCAGCTTCATGAGTTCTCTGTAATGCAGCAAGGGGGAAGGACTCATAGGCCAGGGATTGAGCATCTGCTTTAAATGCAAAAGTTTCCTGGTTCAGTCTCCAGCACTTCTAGCTACAAGGCTCAGTTAGCAAGTGGTGAGAAAGATCCCTGCCTGAAGTTGCCACCTATCAGAATAGACAATTCTGGGCTAGATGAATCAATGGTCTGACAGTTTTGCATGTTGTGACTTCACTACGTAAGCAGAATCACTCACTGGGATCAAGTAATCATGTTTTACTATACTTTGAATAATATCCTAATCTCACTGAAGCAGTCAAGTGGGGTCTCAATAACTGTCCAAAATACATTGTTATAATGAGACAGTATTTTCATTCTGCGCTTATTTCTACTTCCAATATTTTTTAAAAGACCATCTGACTATTTAAAAAATGATAGTCTGCTGAAAAGATCCCTTGCTCTTATTTTGAGCTTGTATCAGGAAAAAAGCCTATTTAAAAACATAAATAGCTTTCTTTCTTTCTAAAAAAAAAGGCACTCTAGTTTTGGCATTAACACTACAAAAAAGATGTAAAATCTAGCTATGAGGAGGTAATGACTGAGAGTTAATGCCCTTAAATCAGAGGACTAGTTCTACAGGCAAAGTCTGAAATCAACAAATGCATGTACTTTCTTTGATATGGGCAGCCTGGCAACAGCCTACCTGGATATAAGAGTAATATTTGGGGGGAGGGGGGAGTCAAAAGGAAAAAAGCAATTTTTCATATTGTAATAGCTTTCATTCTGTGTCTTAATAAATGCATGTTTGTAGATTTGTATAAGCATGATGTAGGAAGTCTGCAAATAAATGTAATTTGCAACAGGGGGATAGCTAACCACTAGCAAACACTTTTGAATAATGAATCCCTACTGTATCAGATGGACGCTATTCATAATAATTCCTTGCTTTTCTCATTTTGTCGTGTATAGTAGCGATTAATCAATTTGCAATGTTATGTCACCCACAACAAATTGCTAGCACCAAGACAAATTTATTGCTTTATGATAAAAGAACTTGTTTGGGTAGAAATAAATTAAATTTTGGGGTTGTTATTCGACTAGGATGTTTACATATATGACCCATGCTGCGTAGGCCAGCCAAGGTGAGGATATCCAATTATTACTCCTGTGTTCTGAGAATACTTCAAAAACATGCAAAACGCAAATGATATGTTTGTTCAGCTAAGTAGTCCTTGAAGAGAGCAGGGCCTCATGGGAACCAATATAACATGAATAAAAGTCTGTAAAAAGTTAGGTCACATTATTTGGGGCAAATCCTCGTGTCCTGCAGTTCATCTGTTCTCTCATGTGCTTTTGAAATATTACTTTGTATTATATATGCTATAGAGGGCAAATGGCTCACATAAGCAAATACAAGGGGCGTGCACTGGCCACAAGATTTGACTTGTATCTATAGGTTTGGGATGCAGCCGAATGTCTTTCAGAGCCACCCTGTCTCTTCCCAATTCTCATTATTCAGGTCTGAATTAGATCTGTTTAAAACAAAACTCTGTTCCCTCTTGTTCATTATTATGGGGGATCTAAAAACTGCTATAACTTTTTTCTTTTTTCACAGAAGTGGATGAAATTTGCAGGCGTAGTAGCCCCTCCAGAGCAGATTAAGTTTGCCACATTGTAGGCAGGTACATTCAGAGATTTTTGTTCAGGGATACCTTTAAAATTTGATTTAAAAAAAACCAAAGGAAAAGTCTATAACATTTTCACTTTCTTCAAGAATTGGATGCAACTTTCACCCTTTCCAAGGGGATGAAGCCTGTCTAATTTCAGAGTAATAACTGCAGTGATTCTCCTAAAAAGGAAGCCTTTACCATTTTGGGGTGGGTTCAATAGGAATCACAGGAAGTGGGGCGGTAGTGTCCTGTGGGGGGATCACCCCTCAAGAAGAACTCTATTACCCCAAAGATTGTTAGTGGGGGATGGGCTTCTACTGTTCCTCAGGTTTGTGTGGACAGAGTGGAGATCTCCAAGTTAACTTGCTTAGACAAATTTTAAGCAAGCTTAGGCAGTGGGCACACTAGTCACTTCAAAAGCAGTGAGAATTGTTTTTCTTGCTATGCTTTGAAGCGACTCTGCCCTTGGCTGGACACATCTCCCTTCCCCAGTGCTGTCTTCAAACCTTTCAGGACTACCCACAGCAAAGCGTTGGGCCAATGACTGTCTCTGTCTGAGCCTACAGCAAAATGTTTCCACAGGCCACACCTGGAGGGGCAACAGGTTGATCTACTAATCAGCTGAATTTCTGAAGCTGATTTTTTTAAAAAAAGAATGCACTTGAGCTGATCTGAGCAGGTTTTAGAGTAAAAAGGAGTGGAGTTTGACTAGTGTTGTGTGCCCCCATTTTCAGAAAACATAGGTGGAGACATGCTCGAATCGGCACAACATTAAATGTGTCTCTACCCTTACTCAGAGATAAGCCCCACCAGGCTTACTCCCAGGTATCTATATAAGAAGGATAACTGCAGCTGAAGAAACTCAGGAACAATGAACTACCATAGTTTCCAGAAGTCCACTTTTAATCAGCAAAAATGATGTGCCTACTGATTCTTCAGTCTAAGGAACAATGGTAGCAAATTGTTAATCTTAAAAAATCTCTGGGGCAGGATCTTTACTAAGGAAAATATACTCTTTGCTTTTCAAATTGTCTCCTCCTTCCAGGATTTCAGACCTTGCATGATCAGAAGATAACCACAAAGGTGGTCAGTGGTATGGAGAACAAGTCCTATGAAGAAAGGCTAGAGAGCCTGAAGAAGAGAAGACCAAGGAGGAAGATGATAGCACTCTTCCCATACCTAGAGGGCTGTCACTCACAATAAGGCAAAGGCTTGTTCTTTGCTGCTGCAGAGGGCAGGGCTAAATCTAATGGGCTTATGCTACAGTAGCAGGAGGATAGATTTCACTTGCACTTTAGGAGAAACTTCTTGACAGTAAGCAGTTCGTGAAAACAAAATAAAAATATAGTTTTGCCTCCTGGGAAGGCCCCAGGACTTTCCTTTTTTAGAAATTAACCATTGCAGAGATTCAAGAAAATTCCTTTCTCTGTTCACACTGGGGATAGGATCCACTGTTTTGCTCCGCTTTGATTGTAAGTCCGCCCCCCGCCCCCGTACAGGCACTTTATATCCGCATCCATTTGTCTCAGCTTCCTTCTGCTCCAGTCCAATCCTTATTGATAGGACAGAATTTTAGCAGATAAAATTATTGATAATGTCATCGAATAACCGGTCTTTTATCCCATCAGCCCCGTGTTCATTCCTTTGATGGAGGAGGGGAGAGTTGTCTGGAGCTAGCTAGAAAATATTCCCACCTTTAAGAAATAAGACAAACCTGTGTATGTTTGTGGGAAGTCCACTGTACAGGCATGAAGGCTGGTGCTTCTACCCTCCATCAGCAGAGGATACAGGATCTGTTGTATTGGTTCTATATCCCTGGCTGCAGAGACACCCAACCCCTTTATACTAAAGGGTGGGGAGGAAAAAAACAGTGTCATTTCTGTAGCTCCTGTAGGATTTAACAAAGCTGCTTATTACATGGTAGGCTAAGATCAATAAATACAAACAATCACAACATTGATATTAAGGGAAGAGGGTGGTTTTTAAAAAAAATCAAATTCTGAAAGTGTAAGTAGAAAGTCGTCAGTTCAAAATCCGATCTGTGAAGATAGAGACTGTGGGATAAAATTGATAATTCACTGTTCAGTCCAAATTCTGGAGAATCCTTGCTCATCCTTAGTTCAAACACACGCACACACATTCCTGATCTTGATTTATATTTTAGTCTGCTGCATTAAAAATAAAGGGAAACATGTATCACTACAACAAACTCAGCATGTAGTCTTTTTTAAGCAAGTAAGCAAATGTCTTAAAAATCAACAAAGCATGTTTCCCAATTAAACATGAAAACATTTGAGAGGAGGCGAGTCATTTCTGCTAGTGCAAACATAGATTAGTTGTAGAAGGCAATTCAAAATCCCTGAAACCCATCACGATACATAGAGTAGTACCAGCTCACCATTTGTACCGATTGTTCGAAAGGATTAAAAGAGCTTTCATTGGCCTTCATTCTGTGGGACCAAGCCCTTGTGAAACTTAGATATATCAAGGCATCCGAGTAGAAAGAAAAGTATGCAATGTAATTACAAGTTCCCTTATTGCTTCTTTCCCAGCGACAGAAGTAGGGGGGAAATTGGGAGGGAGACAAAAAAAGGGGCAGCATATGTTTGGATAGTGCAACACTGTCTTGAATGCACACACAATTTGAAAAATAGTGCTGAGGCTTTCTTCAATGGTGGTGAGGGCAGGAGTCAAGCACTATTCTCCAAACTAATAATAATAAAAAGTCTACCTAGCATGCAGGAGTGGTATTCAACTAAATAGATCCATTAGTGCAAGAACTTCCCTCCCTCTCCTCTCTTTGCACTCCCCCTGTGCCCTCCCCAAATCTGCTCCAGAGGGTATGGGAAAAAACCCGAACAGATTTAGGAGGGTGCGGGGTAGGGGGTCACAGGGGGTTTAATGGGAGTGGAAACGGGAGAAAGGGAATTTTCTTTGAGAAGCCAAAAGTCCTTGTGCTAGCAGATCTATTTAGTTGGGTACCATTCCATGTTTAAAAGAAGAAGAACTGAACCAAGAAAGAGGTCATCATTCCATAGAGAATCCCAGGTTTCATTATTTTAAATTATGTTTCCTCTCTGCATGGATACAATGATAAGCTTTGAACAGATGAAGATACTATCTGCTAAAGGCTGTGAGATTAGCAATTTGGAGATCCTAACTCCTGAAAGTCTTTCTGCTTATAGACTAGGATGGACTGTCCTGCACAGAGCTTGGCAAAGGTACTTTTTTGAACTACAACTCCCATCAGCCCCAGCCAGCATGGCCACTGGATTGGGCTGATGGGAGTTGTAGTTCAAAAAGGTAACTTTGCCAAGCTCTGGTCCTGCAGTTACTCTGAAAAGATGACTGGATTCAGAAAGTGCATCATAAATATTAAGTACATAATGGCATGTTTATCTAACCAAAGGCCCATCTAGTTCAGCATTCTATTCCTCACAGTTGATAACCAGGTGCTTATGGGAAGCCCACAAGCTGGATGTGAGTGTGATAGCACTCTCCTGCCCATAATCCTCAGCAACTGGTATTTAAAGGTATACTGCCTTTAATCCTGGAGGAAATATATAGCCATTGTGATGGCTATATATGATATGTTTTCCTCCATGAATTTGTCTAATTCCATTTTAAAGCCATCTAATTTGGTCGCCATACCGACATCCCCACAAATTTCAGGGTTTAAGTATGTGCTGTGTGAAGTAGTACCTTTTGTCTGTCCTGAATCTCTCACCATTCAGTTTCATTGGATGACCCCAAATTCTATTAAGGTGTGAATCATTATTATGGTTTGAATGCACACAACACTGCTGAAGCTAGGTAGGTCCAGATCTGGTCAGTGCCCAGATGGGATTCTGCCTGCCTTGGGAATCTATGTATGCTGCCTTGAGTTTTGTGGTCAAAAAAGACATGTGGAGATTAATAGTGGAGCAAGCTGAACAGTAGCATAGCTTGGGGGGGGGATTTCCACAGCAACCTTAAAATTAACATCACATCTCATGATTTTTCAGTACATCTTCTAATTTAGGAACAAGCAATATCTTTATCCATTCTAGTTGCCCTACATAGTTTCTACTTCTCTGGAAATGTATGCAGTTTACCACAGTGTTTGGATGTTGACATTTCCTTAGTTCTTTTGAGTGGGGCCAGAAGTTCTCCAAAGTTCTTGCTGAGACCCAGAAGGAGTAAAACTGCAATTCTGCGCAAAGTTGTCTTGGAGCAAGCTCACTAAACTTACTAAGGCTTACTTCTGACTAAATAGACATGGGACTGGGTTGCACACCAAGCCTGTTTCCAGCTGCCTGAGCCTCAGTGGCATTGTTCCAAGCTGATGCCAGCATGACAAGCAGAATTAAACCCAAAGGTTGTGGTACGGGTCAATGGCATCGTAAGTAATGCTCTATTAATCAGGCAGTTCCTTTGACACCTGCTCTCCCACTTTATTACCCATGACAGCAGCCCATTGCTGATACCAATCAGCACTCAGAATCTGATAAGGAAGTTCCCATGCCTGCTGAATACCCATTGTCTATGAGCGTGATGAAATCTAAGGGTATTTTGCAATTATTTTGCCTGCCAGAACCTCCTTAATCAACCTGTTTAAAGCTAAGCAAATCAGCTAAACAAAACTCTGCACTAAATAAATAAATAATTCTCAAATATATTAATGAATTATGTAGAGATGACAGAATATTTTAATTCTAGCTTTCAGTGATGCCACATTGCAGGACAGTTGGGGTTCCTAGAGCACGGGAGTGAAAACAATCAGGACACAATCTCAGCCTCACTCTCTGATCTGTTCAATAACAACAATAAAAAGCTGGGCTTCTAAAGACCCATGAGGTTGATTCCTCAAGTACAAGGAGTGTTGACAACCCCACAACAGCCCTCCACATGCCCTGAAAAGACACTGGTGAAAGTTAAAGAATCCTCCACTGCCACATGTGACACAGTCTGAGGGGCTACAGTTGGAAACGAAAATCGACAAAACCCTATGCCTGTACAGAAACCAGATTTCAGCTGAACATCAGGAAATATGTCCTAACTGTTAGAGCAGTATGATAATGGAACCAATTACCTAGTCAGAGCTTGGAAAAGTTACTTTTTTGAACTACAACTCCCATCAGCCCCAGCTAGCATGGCGCTGGCTGGGGCTGATGGGAGTTGTAGTTCAAAAAAGTAACTTTTCCAAGCTCTGGAGGTGGTAGGCTCTCCAACATGGGAGGGATTCAAGAGGCAGCTGAACAGCCATCTGTCAAGTATGTCTTAACTAGGATTTGTGCATTGATCAAGGGGATGGACTCGATGACCTTAGAGCCCCCTTCCAACTGTACTATTCTATGATTCTGTGATACTTCCAGGGCACATGTGGAAGTTCTGGATCCCATCCAATATGAATAATAATAATAATTCTTTCTAAAATGTCAACAAATGCCACACAAAAATAAAATCAGAAACAAACCTTGCCCTGACAGGTACAGTCTAAATCACTTGACTTCAGCTAGTGGTTTGTGACCCAAGTAGGTTATACCAGAGCCACAACCACAATGTTCTTTTCTTTTAATATAATTTTTAGGAGAAAAGAAAAAAACAAAGCAGAAAAAGGGGGAATGTAGATGGGTAAGATTATTTGGAAGGTGGGGTTCGAGAGAAACAGGTCTGTATGATAAAATAAATAAATAAAACTAGGTCCCATGAAGCAGGTTGGGGTTAAAGGTTAAAATGAGTGATCTAAAGAAATCACAACCCAGATAAATAATAGTGACTCGCTTCTAAGTGCTGTTTCCTGAGCATAAGAACATAAGAACAACCCTGCTGGATCAGGCCAATGGCCCATCTAGTCCAGCATCCTGTTCTCACAGAAACCAGACAGTCAACCAGATGTCTATGGGAAGCTCACAAGCAGGACCTGAGTGCAAGCACACTCTCCCCTCCTTCAGTTTCCAGGAACTGGTATTCAGAAGCATACTGCCTCCAGCCATGGAGGGAGAACACAGTTATCATGGCTAGTAGCCATTGATAGCCTTGTGCTCCCAGCACTGGATTAACCATTAAGCAAAATAAGCACGTGCTTAGGGCACCAAGGGAAGGGGGGCACCACAGAGTTTTTTCCCTTATAACAATTTTATTAAGAAATGCATAAAACAGTGTTGAAAATTTGCATTTTTTCTGTTGCCCTAGTTATAAGTAAACAATTTGCTTATATAGCTTACTGCTATTTAGTGTTAAATAAATAAAAAAAACAGTTTTTATTTAATATAGTTGTGGGGTCTGGCCTGGAAGAAAACTGAATTTTCCATCTCTTATTTCACCTTCAGCACTTATTGTCTTGTCAGTTAAGCAATGGAAGGGCCGAGGGGGGCACCATTGTTGGGTTGTGCTTAGGGCATCAGTTGGCCTTAATCCGGCCCTGTGTGCTCCATGAATTTGTTTAATCCGTTTTTAAAGCCATCCAAGTTGGTAGCCATCATTGCCTCCTATGGGAGTGAATTCCATAGTTTAACTACGTACTACATGAAGATGTGTTTTCTTATGTCTTTCCTGAATCTTCCAGCATTCAGTGTCATTGGATGTCCATAAGTTTTAGTGTTATGAGGAGAAAAAGTTTCCCTATCCACATTCTCCATGCCATGCAGAATTTTCACATCTGCTGCATACTTGGTTGTGTGTGCTGCATTGGGTCATGTATGAAAATGGAAATGGACTGCCTTCAAGTGGATTCCAACTTATGGCAACCCTACGAATAGGGTTTTCATGGTAAGCGGTATTCAGAGGGGGTTTACCATTGCCTTCCTCTGAGGCTGAGAGGCAGTGACTGGCCCAAAGTCACCCAGCGAGCTTCATGGCTGTGTGGGGATTCGAACCCAGGTCTCCTAGGTCATAGTCTAACAACTGTAACCACTACACCACACAGTATAATGTAATGTATAATGTATAAAGATTGTAAATATGCACATATCAGAACCACAGGAAAAATTCTGTTTTCAGTTTCCTTTAACTAACTTCAAGCAGGGCATTTTATGAAAATCCATCTGCCTATTCATAGTTTGCCAATATTTGTTCGTGATGTCATACCTCCAATATTTGTCAGTTTTTCAGAGCTTGGAAAAGTTACTTTTTTGAACTACAACTCCCATCAGCCCCAGCCAGCATGGCCACTGGATTGGGCTGATGGGAGTTTTAGTTCAAAAAAGTAACTTTTCCAAGCTCTGTTTTTCATTTAAAGGTACTGGACATTTTTATTCACAGGTGTTTCACTTGCAGTTGCACAGCATCATAAGTTTTGTAGATTTCAGGTGAAATTAATGGTCAGGTGTTTTTGAACATTTTAAAATATCACAAGAATTCAGATGATTTCTTCCTCAACCAGTAGTATAGTGGCAAATTCAGAAGGGCAGGGTCCCTTCATGATAGTCACAGCTATGCCAGCTCACAGCTACACCCCTTCTAAGATTATGCTTTCTTCAGTCATCCATTGAGCTTTGTCTCTCTTTTTAATTAAAGGTATTGTCTTTTTGCATTCTTCTCTGATAATGTCTCTGGCTTCACTCCATAGTTCTTCTGGTTCTCTGTCAACTAAGTTTAAAGCCTCAAATGTGTTCCTTATTTGATCTTTATATTCTTCTGGGGTGTTATTTAAATTGTATTTAGGCATTATGATTGCTTTGTTGTTGTTCTTTAGCTTTACTTTGATTTTCGATATTTCCAGTTCATGATCTGTACCACAGTCTGCTCCTGGTCTTGTTTTCACAGAAAGTATGGAACTTCTCCATCTTCTGTTACCAATTATATAATCAATTTGATTCCTAAATTGACAATTTGGTGATTTCCATGTGTACAGTCATCTTTTTGGTTGCTCAAAAAAATGTGTTTGCAAGAAATAAGATATTGGCTTCACAGAATTCAACAAGTCTTTCTCCTGCTTCATTTCTATCTCCTAAGCCCCATTTCCCCACAATTCCTAGTTCTTCTCTATTCCCTACTTTTGCATTCCAGTCCCCCATGATTATCAGCACATCTTGTTTTGGTGTGTGATCAGTTTCTTCCTGTACTTCTGCATAAAATCTCCCCAATTCCTCTTCTTCTGCATTTACTGTTGGAGCATAGACTTGGATGATGGTTATGTTAATAGGTTTCCCATTTAATCTCATTGATATAACTTGCTCAGACCCTGTGTATTAGCTCCTAATTGCTTTTGCTACATCACTTCTCACTATTAAAGCAACCCCATTTCTTCTTGATTTCTCATTTCCTGCATAAAATACTTTGTAGTTGCCTGATTAAAAATGTCCCATTCCCGTCCATTTTAATTCATTCATGCCAAGTATTGTAATGTTGATACGTTCCATTTCTTGCTTGACAATTTCTAACTTTCCCTGGTTCACATTTCTCACATTCCATGTTCCTATTGTGTGTGTCATGCAACTCTGGACTCTCCTTTTGCATCTGTGCACATCAGCCTCTGGGCTTTCTTTTGGCTTGACCCAGCTGCGTCATTAGTCACAGCGCTACTCGTACTTGTTCTTTGTTCTTCCCCAGTAGCTCGGTGAGTGCCTTCTGACAATCTTCCACCACTATCTCATGTTGCATTTTGGATACTCTGTTCATAGGGTTTTCATGGTAAGAAGTATTCAGAGATGGTTGCCTTCCTCTGAGTTTGGATGCATCTTAGTCTGGTGTCTCAGCTTTGACCATTCCACCTTGGGTGCCCCTGCTAGGAGTCTAGCCTCTTGGTCTAGACTCCTGACAACATTGCTCTCAGCTTCTTAGACACTCTTAAACCCCCTCACCACGTGAAGGTGTGCATCATAGAGGAGGCATAATTATTTAGCTGAATGCCACCCAATGTCTGTATTAATTAACTCCAACATTAAAATTAGCTGGGCTTTTCTGTTCATTATACATTATTCTACATGAGGGCCCAGAAGCAATGTATTTATCTATCTATGGCCATCTGAGTTTAGAGGACACCTGGATTTCCTTCTGCTGCCACTGGTTGTCCAAAGTAGAGTAATTTATAATGCTTTTGTCCATATACCTTATTTTAAAATCCTCCTTCAGTCCAGGAGAATTAGGGCAACGTGATAGACAATTAAGGTGTGGGTGGCTGGGTGGTGGGGACAACTCCACCATTTTGGGAAAAAAGTTGTTATCACATCAGAGAATTTATCTTGTCATGAGAGGGAGCATGGAGGAAAGAGCTATGCCAATTCATACAAAAAAAATCAGATAAAAAACTTAAACAGATGCTGAAAAGCACTTTGAGATTTTCCTGATATACTTTGAGTGCTTTGCAAATGAAAGATTTCTTACTTAAATAAAGAACAGCAAGCTTAAATATACATTGGGTAAATTGTTTTTAAAAAATGAATCCTGCTCCCCTCCGCCCACCTACAGTCACCATAGGTTAAGCAGCTAGATGGTGGCTTGGCCGGAATAAGATAACTGAGATTTCCTGAATGCTTGATGGTCATTGCTGCCCAGGACTCCTTTAAGAGGAAGGGTGGGATATACATTTAATAAATAAATAAAATGTCAATGGCACATCAGTGTTCACTTTAACAGGAATATTTTGATAAAACTCTGCTTTGAACAGCTCTGCCTGGTTTGCCTTCCTCATTAATGCAGCCTTCCAAAGGCATCTGTCTTAAAACCTGCAATTACATCTTCTCCCTGGCTTTTTTTTTTAAAAAAAAAACTCACTCCTTTGGAATAATTTATTGTGAAGATGACCCAAGCGAGAAAAGTGACACATCTTAAATGTGCTACCCTAAGAGCCTTCTGTACACTGGACTGGAGACTCTCTCGCCAAACAAACTTCTCTGTGCACAAGGAAGAGGCCCTGTGTTGCTTGAGCCAAATTGGTGGGAGGGGCAATAAGTATTAGAAGGATGTTTTTTTCATTCATTACCACCACTTTAATCACTTAGAAGTCCAATTAGGTATAAATCATTAGTATTAAGTTACTTTCTCCAAGTCTCTCTATAACACACATGATTGGCTTTGGAGACTAGATTTAGCACACAGCTGAAAAAGGCAGGCAGAGGGGGTTTCCCCCCTCCTTTCCTGGCTGCTCTGAAATTGATAAATGAAGCCAACATTCTAGGTGCCGCAGTAATTTCTGTAGTGCAGTCAAGTGCTAGCTCCCTTGCCTCCTTTCAGCAATGAGGGCATGGTTCCCTTTAATACCTCAGCCTTCCCTTGGGCTGCCAAAAGGGCATCCCAGTGCCAGGAACAGTTTTATTTCTATGCAGAAATTCCCAGTGCATGGAGGAGGGACCCTTTTGATTCATTAGCAGCGAGAGCCTTCCTTTATTATGGGCACAAAGGCATCAGAGATGGCACTTTCTATCTCCTCCTGGTTACCATCCCTTAATACTTTTCATCATATCTCCCCAACAGCCTGGGAGGTATGTAAAAGTAATGGTGCTCTTGCCATACTTTAAGTCCCATATTCTCCCCCTTTTTGCTCTTTCCCATGGATAAAATTTCCCCAGCGGCCAGAATTGCTGTCTGGGAAGCATATTTCCTTCTAATCGGTTTTACAGCTCTTTTAAAGTAATATGTCAGATCATTTTCTCCATATACATAGTTAATGAAAGTAACCCTACAAATTCATTTTAAATAGATGGAAGTTGTTATAACCCTGATCTGGAATTTATTATGTTCATTACAATCTTGCTGAAGTAGGTAATGTAATGGACTATTACTTTTATTATCTTTTTAATCCCTCAAAATTAATATTTGACTAATATTTGGCATCACCCTGTTAATGTTTAAACAGAAATTGTTACCACCATTCATCTAATAAATAATGAAATGCTTTTTTCCCTTCCATCTGAGAGAAAAATAACTTGGAAATGTTTAATTCTGGATCAGTCCCAAAAAATTGCAAACCAAAACTGTAAGTATGTGATAAATCAGTGTTCTTGTTTGGAATGTTTAAAGGACAGGGTTTTAGTGGCTTCAGATTCCCTAGCTGTGACATTGTTAGTGTTACTCCTTAATTTGCAATGCCAATAAACCAGATGCCTTGCACTTCTCTCTAGGTCAAACCACTTGCTTAATAACCTATTGTGCATTTAAAAATAGGAGGCCTTTTAAAAGACACTATTCATTATTTACACAAAATAAAACCCACCAGATGCTTTTGATTTAAAGGAAGTTCTTCCATTACGTGTTTTCTAGCTGGTTGTTCTGTAACAATTTACTCTGCAAGGGACAATCAAAATGCTTCTTCTTAAATGCATAGGCCTTGCATACTCGACTTATTTTCCCTAGATGCACACCACTGTAGCCTAATTTGTTTCTATACGACAATGGCTCACCCTAATGAGAGCACAAAATGATCTTTAGAAATATTTCATGGGGAGATAAACTCTATTTTTTGCATCAGAAGTATATGATGGAAATTTGTATTAAATGAATCCAAATACAGTCTTTCAGTATAGCCCCATCTTCAAGTATGTATTTGTTTGCTTGTTTTAAAAATCAGCTCCCCCAATCACGCTAGTCAATTCACAATAAAAAAGAATACATTTATACTTAAAATCAAATGAATATTTAAAACAGTACATTACAGTGTTCTCACTTTGGAAACAGCTGCAAATTAAAAGTATGTGAAGGGAACATAAAGCATTGGTACAGTACATGTTTTGCATGCGGAAGGTCCCAGGATCCATCCCAGGTGTCTCCAACTAAAAGGAACAGGAGACGGGAACTAGCTCTGCTTGAGGTCCTAAAGAACCTCTGCCAGTCAGAGTATAAATAATGGTCTAGATCAGAGCGGGGAGCCTTTTTCAGTCTGAGGGTCACATTCCCTTCTGGGCAACCATCTCTGGGCCATGTGTCAGTCGTGGACAGGGCCAGAAACACAAGTCGGCAGAGTAACAAATGTGAATTCTACCTTTGTACAGTAGGCTAGTTTCTACCCACACTCACACACCTTGCTCTGTTCCCCATCCAGAGAAGCAAGAGGCATTATCAGAGTTCCAGCCAGGCAAAAACACTAAAGGAAGGGGTACGCCAGGGCCGGTAAGGGGTGTGGCATGGAGAGATGAAGTACAGCTGAGCAAGAAGCATGGCTTGGAGAGAATCCTGAGGGCCAAATAGAGAGGCCTGGAAGGCCACATTCGGTCCCTGGACCTGAAGTTCCCCAACCCTGGGCAAGATGACCCCATATAAGGTAGTGTCCTTTCTGTGCTGGACCAAGGTCATGATGCAGCCTTGATTGTTCATAACCAATACCTTGAATGAGGGCCCTTCCAGGCTGGTGTTTTATTATGGGTGTATTCTAAAATACGTTTTTGACACAAAAACAGTGCATTACTGCACCACCTTGATAGTGGTGGCTGATGTCCATTGGAACTGATGGTGCAGAAGGCAAGGAGACCAACAGTAGGTAAAGCCAGTGTCAATGTCAGGTGGAGCCAAAGCCAATGACAGGACTATCCTTATACTTGGTATAAGTAAGAAGGCAGACTGAGGTTGGTGGAGCAGAGCCCCATTCTTCCTTATGGACCAGCCTCCACTGCTGGACAAATCATCATGAATCTACAATAAAAAGGAAATCTGGAGGGGCCCTTAGATTCAGAGCTACCAGGTAGCAAGTGCACATGTTTTAGAATGGACTACATATCTCCCCACCAGTGCAAGGAGTTCCATTGCTTCATTTTGCTCCGGCTGAAGGCTCTAAATATTTCTCAAGGTCATCTCTATAATGAGAACATTTCAATATTCAGTCCTAAAAGTTTCAAAGGCATGGAGGGCAGCTGTCACATTCAGGTTTTCAAGGAAACATTTCACATTTCATGTCTATGTGATCTAATTAAAACAAAGCAGTACTGAATAGCAGATGTTACCTGAACAACAGGATATATACCTGGTTCTCCAGCAATTGCTACTTCTGATTTGCCTGGATTCTGTTTCAGTTTGTTAATCCTCATGTACTTGAGGAGGAACTCATTCAGAAGAGAGGCTGCTGCCCTGAATTGGTTCTGAGAAGAAAAACACATCAACATAATGTTGGCAACTTTGATGCTCGGATAGTGTCATCTTCTGTGGAAGGCCTAACAAATATGATCTTTACCATTCATGTTCCATACCCTTATGTTCTCATCATACATTAAAGATGATCCATCAATACTAGTGGTCTTTTGTGTTCCTCAAAGATCAATCAAGAAAAACAAGGCAGCATTTCCTCTGTCCAACCCAAGACAAAGATTGATTTCTAACAGGACGATTAAAGCTTTATCTGTTCTGTAACGAGACCAGAAACCAGATATCCACATTAGAAAGCATCATCCAGAAATTCCTGCAATTACACATAAACCAAACATCTGATCAAGAGGTTGGAAGCAGGCACCCAAGTTGAGCACTGAATGCAAGCCCTGCTTGTGGCATGGATTGCTTCATTCAGAAGATTCAGTTGGGAGCTCCTACGTGAAATGATTCCCAGAAGGACTTGCATTTGGCACCAAATTAAAAAGAGTCTAAGCCAAGTCCTGCTAGAAGAGCGAAGGAGAGAAAACAGTGGGTGGTATGCAGTGCTAGTCCTGCTCAGAGTAGACCCACTGAAGTTAAGAGATATGACTAACTTGGGTTCATTAATTTCAGTTAGTCTATTCTGTGCAGGACTTAGCTAAATACATTCCAATTTTCCCACTGTTTCGACCCAGGATTGTGTGAGAAACAGTTAAGATCTATTTGCCCACAGCTTTGTCATATCTTCTTTCTGTTCTGTTGAAGGCAGGGGATGCCTGAAGCTGGGTGTGTGTGTTTGAAAGGACTCTGTGTGCTGCTGCAGCTGTTGCCATTTGCCCGCAACTGTACCATATCTTCTTTCTGCTTCAGGGAAGGGGCTGCCTGAGGCAGCGCCTGAGCATTACGCAAAGTGTGACACTGACTTAGCAGAGTCAGCTTGGAATCCATGCCCTGCCAAGAAAAATCATCACCACAAGTGCTGGAGAGAGATGGGCAAATCAACAAGTTGTTGTTACTGAAAGCCTGCCCCTTTTTAGGGTGAAAACTTGATGCTTTAATGGGTTTTGGTCCTCAGTTTGAGAGATGAGGAAAGTGC
This sequence comes from Rhineura floridana, assembly GCF_030035675.1. Classification (NCBI taxonomy): domain Eukaryota; kingdom Metazoa; phylum Chordata; class Lepidosauria; order Squamata; family Rhineuridae; genus Rhineura; species Rhineura floridana. The sequence goes on from NC_084485.1 coordinate 37,484,947, forward strand.
ATTGCCTACTATGTTGGAAAAAATGGTTTCTATATCCCCAGGATGAGAGCCTGTTGGTGATAGTTTCTGCCCCCTTGAGTGAGAGTCAAGGGGGAGTATTTGGTATGAATGTTTTATTTTGTATGTGTGTGTGTGTGATTTGTTTATACATGTTTAGATTTGGGTGGCTCTCATGGTGAGGAGTGTGCCTTTTTTAGGATGTGAGATTGAGTTATGTGAGTACTTGTAAAGTGATTTGAAGTGTGCTAAAATAATAAGCTTGGGAGTGTTGGTTTAGAATGTTGACATGTTTGTTGAACATGAGTGTGTTGATCTTGTAAGGGTGTGTTTGAGTAAACTGAATGATAACTATTTTCAACTATAGTTAGCTGAAATTCTGTTTGTTATTATAAAGTGGGCTGGTTGCTTTAATTGTTTTGCTTTTTATTATATTGTGATTAAGAAATGAGCTGATTTATTTTGTTTACTATGTTTAAAAATAAGTTTGTTTTTTTAACTTGATTTTTATTAATTTTTTCTTGAAGGTTAGGGAATATTTTATTTAGTCTGCTATGTTTGTTATGATTTTTTCTTGTACTTAATTTTATATGCAACAGTATGTTGATACTAAAAAGGATGTTTGTTCAGTTATTAATTGTATTTTATCTACTGTGGGGTTTTTTTGTATTTGCCATTTTAACTTATGTTGTATACCGCTTAGAGTTTTATTTAAATGTAGGTATATAAATTGTCTAAATAAAATAAATAAATATCTATATCTATGTATGTATCCATCTCTCTCTATCCCTATCCCCTTGTTTAGTTTGTCTCCCAACTTCCCTCTCCCATTATATTAAATATATTTTTGTCATTTTTATAAAGCCATATCCTGAGCAGATTGGTGGGAAAAGAGGGTAAGCAAGGGTCCAGGGAGCCCATCAAACAGACTGCACTTATCCCTTTAGGGCAGGGGTGGGGAACCTGTGGCCCTTCAGATGTTGCTGAACTCCAACTCTCATAAGACCTTCCTCTTTCAACAAGTTTTTTAAGTTGATACCTTATCCCAGTCTGCATCTGTGTTGGAACCTCAAAGTTAGATTACTGCAATGCGCTCTACGTGGGGCTGTCTTTGAAGATGATTCGGAAACTGCAGCTTGTGCAAAATGCAGCAGCCAGATTGGTAACAGGGACCAGACGGTTCGAACATATAAAACCGATTCTGGCCTGCTTACATTGGCTGCCTGTATGTTTCCGAGCTCGATTCAAGTTGCTGGTTTTAACCTATAAAAGCCTTACATGGCTTGGGGCCACAATACCTGATGGAACGCCTCTCCCGACACGAACCCACCCATACACTACCCTCAACATCCAAAACCCTCCCCTGGGTGCCTACTTGGGCCCCCAAATTATGGAATGATCTTTCTGACGAGGTGCGCCTGGAGCCAACACTGTTATCTTTTCGGCGCCACGTCAAGACTTTCCTCTTCTCCCAGGCATTTTAGCATGTTTTTAATTTTTTTTTTTAAAATGTGTTTTTAAATTTGCATATTTGTTTTTAATGTTTTTAATTGTTGTGAACTGCCCAGACAGCTTTGGCTATGGGGCGGTATATAAATGTAATAAATAAATAAACAAACAAACAAACCTTTTTTTTTTTAAACATGTTTTTAACCTTTTTTTAAAGATGTCTTCAGAGTTTTTTTAAAAATGTTTTTAAAGAAGTTTTGTTTTAATGTATTTTAAAGCAGAGCTTGGAAAAGTTACTTTTTTTGAACTACAACTCCCATCAGCCCCAGCCAGCATGGCCACTGGATTGGGCTGATGGGAGTTGTAGTTCAAAAAAGTAACTTTTCCAAGCTCTGTTTTAAAGTCTGTTTTTATGATGTTTTAAAGTGCTTTTGGTGCTTTTGTTTGCCGCCTTGGGCTCCTGCTGGGAGGAAGGGTGAGATATAAATAAAATAATAAATAAATAAATAAATAAATAACCTCTGGCCAGCATGGCCAATAGTCAGGAATGTTGGGTGTTGTAGTTCAGTAACATCCAGAAGGCCACCCATCGATTAGGAGACCTTAGGCCCCCTGCACTCAGACCCAATGGTCTTAATTTTTCTTAATCTTTGTGGGGAGACAACAGTAATCTCCATACTGAACTGGTGACATTACATATTTTTTACATCTATTTATTAAATTATATCCTGCCCATCCTCTTAGAAGGAGCCCATTGAAATTTAACCCTGTAGGCCTGCTCTTATTTTTTTTGGGGGGGGGGAGAAGTGACTTGAGGTACTGAAGACAAAGCTTTCAGAGCTATGGAATGGGAAGAATCTTTGGTTCAAAGATGTGGCTCATAAACGTTCTGAATGTCTGTTTCCTGTTGCAAGGAAGGGCTGAGATTTTTCTTGCCCTGAACCTCTGGATTCTGAAATGAAGTGAAAGACAAATAAATGATCGCTATGGAGACTAGGCCTTGGCCAAGCTGGACCATAGTGTGAAGAAGGTATGAAGTTGAATACTTCCAATGGCTCTGGGCTACTGATGGAAATACCTGTCTATTTCACTTCTCTCCATTTTTCATTTTTCCAATCTTAAATTCAGTTCTCCAAATTTCTGCAGCGATTTGCATTTCTTTTTAAAAAATCCTCATGAAAATTCTCCAGCATTTTAGTGCAAATTTATCCTAATAAACACATTTCTGTAGGCAGTTTTCACTAATGTAAACATTTTTGCAAGCAATTTTTCATCATTTTTGTATAATATTATTTAATTAATTAATGTGTTGGTCGCCTCATAGCCAGCAGTCTCGTGGTGGTTTATTGTTATGTAATGCATTTTTGTATGCTATTTTCACTCACATATTCATTTTTATGCACACTTTCCCCTAACATATGCATTTCTGTGAACACTGTTTGCCCGGTGAACTGCACTGCAAAATTTGAATAAGTGTGAATTTCAAAAGTTGACAGTGTTTCAGTTCTCATGTTGTTTCAGAAAGTGCAAATTCAGCAGAGTCTGCTTTAAATGCACACAATCAAATTTCTCACCTATGCCAACTCCAGGCCCAGAATATACCGATTAGAACTAAGATTACCTGTCCCACGACAAAGGGAAGCAGTTTGTAAACAGTAAACAAAATTGTAGTGATGACTTTTTTCCTCCTGACCTGTCACTTACCAATACAGAACTAGATTTTAGTCATGGGTGATGAAGAGAAGGGGACACAGAGAGAAAAATAACTCATTGGTGAGCTGGAAAAGATTCTGGGGGAGCAGAGAGAAGATTCCAATTTTTGACTGGTCTTCATCTTAGCTTCATTTCTTTTTCATGCCAGCAGTTTTGTTTTTCCTGATGCCTTTTTGTACTGTAACTTATCTCTTCTCTGGAACAGAGATAGGAGAGAGAATAAAGCTTTTAGATTTCATTTTTGCTAATTTAACACAGGAGGATTAGGGTTTTTTTTTCTGTCTTGAGGTTTCCACAGCCTTTTCATACAGCTTCTGATTAATCTTCATTACTACATTGGGAAGATGTCTCTCTTATCAGAACTATTTTTTGCAATGTTTATACAGAGCTAGCTTTTCTTGAGCTCTAACTTAGGGACAGATTTTTTTTAAAAACCAATATTTTTTATTTAGACTATTTCTATATCACTTAATATATAAAATAATCTCTAAGCCATGTACAGAAAACTTAATCAAAAGTTACAAAAATACACAATGTTACATATACAAATATTACATTAATACAAGTTACTAATATATATATATACCTCTCACCTCTCCTCTCAACTTCCTGGCTGTCATCCAGAACTCCACCCATTCAGGGACCAAATTCACAGCTCACCCACAAAATTTCACAGCAAAGAGGGCTCCTGGAAATGCCTGCCATCACCTTAGTCTTGCTTTTATAGGCAGACATGAAGATGGCTAGAGCTTCCTCAGGCTGCTCACTGCTGTGCCCCTGTTTAGCACTTAATCAGCTGCACTCCACACACCCAGTTCCAGGCTACAGCAGGTTTGTTTTGGCAAGTCTCCTAAAGCATCCCAAGGAGAGCAAACAGGCTAACCCTCCACTCACAGTTCTCTCTCTGGCCTCTGCACACTGCTCCTCTTCTTCTAATTGGGCTAGATGCCGCCCCGGAGGAAGGGCAGGATATACATCAAATAATAAATAAATAAATAAACGGCTGCTTTAAATAGGTTTAGTTTTTTAGAGCTGAGTGGTTAGTATGTTGGACTACGACCTGGGAGACCAGGGTTCAAATCCCCACACAGCCATGAAGCTGACTGGGCGACCTTGGGCCAGTCACTGCTTCTCAGCCTCAGAGGAAGGCAATGGTATACCCCCTCTGAATACCAGTTACCATGAAAACCCTATTCATTGGGTCGCCATAAGTTGGGATCAACTTGAAGAAAATCCATCCCCCCCCCATTCCCTTTTCCTTCTTTTTATTTTTTCCCCCTCAGGAGAGGCTCAGGCTTCATTACTTAATTTTTATATTCCTTCCTTCCTTCCTGAACTAATTTTCTATTGGGATTTTCCTGGATTCTCTAACCTAGACACCAGACTGATTTCTACTAACCTGCATTTAGGGCCACAGGAACCTGTTCGCTGAAATTCCATTTTGAGTTGCTACTACATTCTCCTCTAAAATGCTATACAGTTAGGACAACTGGGAATTTATAGCACAATTCTGTGCATGCTTTCTCAGAAGTAAGTCCTACCGCATTCAGTAGGAATTACTCTTTGGCTGAGTGTGTTTAGAAGAGCAGCTTTAGTAGGCTTGGAACTAGAGGATTGGTAGAGTTTAGGTGGGCCAATGTAAGATTTAGCAATGATTAAATTGTAGCTAATTTTAATCTTGCGTATTTCAATCCTTGCATGTAATAGCCACTTTCTTTAATACAGGGTATTTATACTTTATTTTCCACTTTGATCACTGTATCCTGTTTTTTCCCCCCACGCACACACTGTTCCTTATCAGTTCCATCCCCTAAGATTAATTTATGTGTTTATGATCTTCTTTGTGGATGACGCTTACATCTATCATAAGATGAAATGCATTCACTTGTCATTTACTAATGTATTTCTAACTATAAAATATTTTCTAAGCGGTCGTGGCATCATGCAGCATCACATGGGGGCAGGGGGCAGCAGCAGGGCAGGAAGTAAGGAGAGGGTATGAGGCACGCAAGGGTGGCTGGTGGGGGTGAGTGGGCAACCAAGTGAGCAGGACAGCCGGGTGTGAGGCAAGCAAAGCAAGTGGGCAGGTGTGTGGGGGGGATGGCAAGCAGCCAGGGGGCAAGTGGCAGCGGTGGCAGCAGCCTGTGCGGGACACAGGCAAATGCCTAGGTGGGGAGGCAACCTAGGCAAGCTACGCAGAGCTGCGTGATGGCACTGTTTGTTGAGGGGCAGTGACGCAGCAGAGAAACAGGTTATGAGGGTTAGCGGGCCTATGGCGGCCAGCGCACACCAGCACCTGGAGGCACTGGGGGGAATTGCAAGGGGTGGTGGTGAAGAGAGTGGAGTGCCTGGGGGTGTCTGGGCAGCATCTAAGACTGCCAAAGAGCACTCATTTGCAAGTGTGCGTGTGAATGAGTGAGTCCCTCTGTGTGCATGTGTATGTTTGGGGGTGGGGAGTTGGCGAACAAAGTGGCAGAGCCCTCTAGTTAAATACATTTTCCAAACTAATTTCAGCCTCTGCTCATATCTGATCACACCCTCCCACCCATTAGGGCAAAAGTCAGTACTTCACTTTCAAACCTGTTGTAATTTAGCTATTGTTGTTGTTATGTTCCTTCAAGCTGATTATGACTGATGGCAACCCTATGAATCAGAGACCTCCAATAGCATCTATTATAAACCACCCTGTTCAGATCTTGTAAATACAGGTCTGTGACTTCCTTTATGGAGTCAATCCATCTCTTGTTTTGCCTTCCTCTTTTTTCTACTCCCTTCTGTTTTCCCCAGCATTATGGTCTTTTCTAGTGAATCATGTCTTCTCATGATGTGTCCAAAGTATGATAACCTCAGTTTCATCATTTTAGCTTCTAATGATAGTATTTGTTCTAACACCCAATTATTTGTCTTTTTTGCAGTCCATCGTATGCACGAAGCTCTCCTCCAACACCACATTTCAAATGAGTTGATCTTTCTCTTATCCACTTTTTTCACTGTCCAACTTTCATATCCATACATAGAGATCGGGAATACTATGGTCTGAATGATCCTGACTTTGATGTTCAGTGATACATCTTTGCACTTATATGCCTTCATGTCGATTACGACTTATTGAGACCCTATGAATCTTTTGGATAGATTCATAGGGTTTTCATGGTAAGAGGTATTCAGAGGTGGTTTACCATTGCCTTCCTCTAAGCCTATGGCACCCAGTATTCCCAGGTGGTCTCCCATCCAAGTACTAACCAGGGCTGACCCTGCTTAGCTTCCGAGCTCAGACGTGATCGGGCGTGTTCAGGGTAGTATGGCCATAGGCTTGTCAACTTTAAAGTTACATAAATCTTCTGTTGTCATTACTTTAGTCTTCTTGATGTTCACCTGTAGTCCTGCTTTTGTGCTTTCCTCTTTCACTTTCATCAGCATTCATTTCAAATCATTACAGGTTTCTGCTAGTAGGATATCATCCGCATATCTTAAATTATTGATATTTCTCCCTCCAGTTTTCACACCTCCTTCATCTTGGTCCAATCCCGCCCAATTGGTTTCTCCATATTCTGTCCTTACAGCAGCCTCTTGTCCAGAGTATAGGTTGTACATCAGGACAATCAGATGCTGTGATACCCCCATTTCTTTTAATGCATTCCATAGTTTTTCATGATCTGCACAATCAGAGGCTTTGCTGTAATCTATAAAGCACAGGGTGATTTCCTTCTGAAATTCCTTGGTCCATTCCATTATCCAATGTATGCTTGTGACATGATCTGTGGTACCGTTTCTTTTCCTAAATGCAGCTTTGACATCTGGCATTTCTTGCTCCATCTATGGTAAGAGCTTTTGTTGTAGAATCTTGAGTATTACTTTACTTGAATGGGATATTATGGCAATAGTTCGATAATTACTGCATTCCCTGGGATCCCCTTTCTTTGGAATTGGGATATATATATTGAACACTTCCAGTCTGTGGGCCATTGTTTAGTTTTCCGTATTTCTTGACAAATTTTTGTCAAAATTTGGACAGATTCAGTCTCAGTAGCTTGTAGCGACTCTATAGGTATGCCATCTCTTCCTAGTGATTTGTTTCTTCCAAGTATTTTAAGAGCAGCTTTCACCTCACATTCTAAAATTTCTGGTTCTTCCTCATACGGTTCCTCCATGAATGAATCTGTCATCCTTGCATCTCTTTTATATAGTTCTTCAGTGTATTGCTTTCATCTTCCTTTTATTTCATCTCAGTCAGTTAGTGTGTTCCCCTGTTGATTATTCCATTTCCCTAAAGGTAAAGGTAAAGGTGTCCCCGCACTTATAGTGCAAGTCGTTTCCAACTCTTAGGGTGATGTCTTGCGACGTTTACTAGGCAGACCGTATATATGGGGTGGGATTGCCAGTTCCTTCCCTGGCCTTTCTTTACCCCCCAGCATATGCCGGGTACTCATTTTACCAACCACGGATGGATGGAAGGCTGAGTGGACCTCGACCCCTTTTACTGGAGATTTGACTTCCTCCTTCTGTTGGAATCGAACTCCGGCCATGAGCAGCACTTCGGCTGCATTACCGCCACTTACCACTCTGTGCCACAGAGGGCGCTCAACATCCCTACTCTTGGTTTAAATTTCCCTTTAATTTTTCTAGTCTTTTGGAATAGGGTTCTTGTTCTACCTTTTTTTTTTGTCCTCTTCTATTTCTATACAATAACTATTGTAATAATTCTCTTTGTCCCAACATACTAGTTGCTGTATTATTGCATTTAGGGTTCTAACCATGTTTCTGTCTCTTTTTGCTTTTGCTTTCCTTCTTTCTGCAACCATTTTTTCATCAGTCATCCATTGAGGTATTTCAATGGATTTTCAACTTAGCTATAATGTCCACTAAATAACATGAATGATATTAAGGGCTAAGGCTGCAATCCAATACATGTCTACTCAGAGGTTAGCTCCATTGGTTTCAATGGGACATACTCCCAGGTATGTGTGTATTGGATGCAGCATTAGTCTGTCACTAATTTTTGTTTTGAATTCTGTGATGGGTATTTGCACAATAATCAAAAATGTCGTCGTGACATCAATGTGCATGGCCCTTTACAGAGGACAAATCCCACCCCCAAAAGCTTATTATGCAAATGTTTACAGAGGGTGACAACAACAAAGATGGAAGGTTTGGGGGAATAGAAGCAAGATATAAGAACGTTCCAGTATTTCACTTCCATAAACTTAGGCTTAGTTACAGTAGGGTGTGTTATGTGAACTAAGGAGTGGTATGCCAAAGGTGTTACATAAAAGATGGATTTTGAGGAGCTATAAAAATCAGGGCTGGCCTGACTGCATAAACAGGGCTGGTTCTTCCTGCCTAAGGAAGAACATTTTGGTGGAACGCTAATGCAGTGTCATATGATCTAAAGGTTGCATCCAGCCTGAGAGTCACACCCTAGTATTTTCTATGATGTTGTACGGGGTCTTCCTGGGATCCCCTTTTGAGCAAAATGTCTTGCTCCAGTCCTGGTGAAAGATGGACTATGATGGTGGCTACACTGCTTCAATGGTCTTAAATATCACTTCACATCTCTCCTGAAGAAAAACAAACAGATTTGCTACCGAAAGCAAGAAATAATCTTTCAGCCGCATATGACAGGACCTCTCCTTTCTAGTCCTGCCATAATGATATTCACGTCTTCTGTTCGGTAGTGAAGAAAAAAAAATAAAAGGAGCCAAGAAAAAAAATTGAAGTTCCAAACGCTGTTTTAATAAGAAGGAAAGCTTTTTTTTTCTCAGCCTAGCCCTGAGGCAAATAATGAAAGTGTCAGCCCAATATTCTTGTAGGTTTAAGCTGAATGGAAGTGTTCCTTTTGAAAAGCTTGTTCTGTCTGAGTGTCGTGAATGTGCTCCTCATCCAGCCTCTCATTGGACACTCATCTTGCCTGTGCTGATGTGGCTTTTCATTTAGCTAAAGATTAACAGGATGCAACAGAATGACAGGCGTCCAGGACAACTTTCCTGCACAAAACACAATTGTTCCTATGCAAGTCTGTGTGTCTAATTGGGTACCAAAAAGGGTACTGAAAGCACTCTTCATACGTCATTTCAGTATTGCTTGCAACAACCCTGAGAGGAAGGTGCTATAGTTATCCCCATATTGTAGAAATGAGATAAAGTAGTTTGCCTAAGACCATCTAATTGAATTCATCACACTGCTGAGATCTGAATCAGGGTCTTCCTGGTTCAACACTGCTCATCTTCTTAGCCATCGCGCTGCACTCCCAGCTGCAATCCTATACACACTTACCTGGGAGTAAGCCCCTTTCAACTCAATGATGTTTACTTCTGAGTAGATGTGTGGGGAATTGCATTGAATATCTCAATAAAATAGCTTCTATTTTTTGTGTTCCAGAGTTCTGACTCAGTTTTCCCATACCTCCTTCCATGTGCTTTAAGTTCAACTTCTGAAAAGCTCCAAGGAGCCATTTACTTCAAATATATTTTAACTGTCTGCATTTGAATGCATATGGCAATGCAAGTGTTGCAGTGATATCTTTATAAGCCGTGAAATGGAATCAATTACTGTATGTGTCTTTCCAAGGCCCCCAGATATTTACAAGCTGTGGCAAACCAGTGGAGAAATTTATTTCCTTGCTTTTATCATTAGAGGTGTGTAAAAACTGCACCATGTGTAGTCTAAGGCACACTCTAATATCACCAAACTAACTTCATAAATGGCATGTGGAACGGGGATGGTGAGGTATTATCGGCAAAGCCATTGTAGCAGAACAATTATTCCCATTTTGAATAAAGGTGCACTTTGAGCTTCTCAACTGATTACAGTTCTTTCTTTCTTTCTAAAACAACTCCCAGTACAATTAATTAGCTAGTTAAAGCTAAGTATTACAGCAGCTCTGTGCCGTTAACAACTTGAGGCTGTTTGGGGAAGGTCGCACTATTGCCTGACTAATATGCAGAAGATGTGTGTAGCCTGTTGCTTGTATCATGCTTAAAACCTGAATGTAGGCATCAAATTAAGATTTGATCAAAATCTACATTTTAATATCTGATTAATCAGTGAAGGCTTTAATCATATCCGTGAATCCATTAATGCTCTCTTCATCCCTAATTGCTTGGGAACGAGACGACTACCAGAGAGAGTATGCTGTAACTGAAACAATTCTGCAGTGCAATCCAGTTGGGAAACTATTAAAAGCAGATGAAATCATAAACCCAAGCATGGAAGGCAAATCCTGTTATTCCTGTCGGCCGGCTGGATAAACAGGGTTTATGCACATCTCCCCTGTCCACTGTTACACTGCAGATTTTTTTTAACCCTCTTGGAATCCTTAAGTACAGCAGAATGGAAATGGCGTTGGAGAGTGGAACTGTAAGCAGGGAGGGCGGAAAGCCTCTTGAAATGAACTGCACACAATCCGTTGTGTTGGCATGATTGATACTGGAGCATGTAGGTGTAATGAAACTGATGCTGTCTCCTCTGCACCTGTGATTTATTGAGTACAAATTTAAGATGAGAAAAGGCCCCCTACCAGGAGCTGCATCTTCCCCCTCAAAGGGAGGATGCTCATCCATCACCGGCCATTGCAAAGGGCCCAATGGCAAGCTGCTCATCAGATGAGCCAATAGTCTCTTTGTTGGGATTCCTAACAAGTGTTGGATCAGCAAAAGTCTATTTAGGCTTGTGGACCTTTCAGGACCAATTTGTAGTGGGTCACTGATTCCGCTTGTGTATTATCTTCTTTACTTACAAGTACCAGTTGGGCAAGCAGCAGAGATTAATGGTTTTAGCTGCTGACTGTTTGTGGCAATCTACTGCTTCTGGAGCCAAAGATTAAGATTTGTGTGTGTGTGTGTGTGTGCGCGCGCGCGCGCGCGCGTGCGTGCGTGCGTATGGCTTCCTACTAGTACTGGGTGAATGGACAGAGGGTTTTATGTGGCTGAACATCACTTTTTCCCTTGGCCACAGAAAACCACACGTTTTACTTTTTGAGCTACTCCTCTTCACTGACAATAATGTTCCAAGATTAGTATTCTAATCTTTTGTTTTCAGAAATCTGACTGTAAATGCTTTTGTCCATGTTACGGCCATCACGGTGAGGCCATTATAAATCACTCCATATGAGAAACAGTGTTGTTCATTTATTACATTTATATCCCATCTTGTTCCCCAAGGAGCTGAAAATACATGGTTTCCCTCACCTTTATCTTCTCATCACAACAACCCTGTGCAGTAGGCTGGTCTGAGAGATAGTGAGTAGCCAAACAACACCCAGGGAGCTTCATCATAACTGTGCAAGGATTTGAATCAGGGAGTTCCCCAACCCCAGTCTGCCACTCTGAGGACTATACCACACTGCAGTTTGCATGTAGCAGCTGACCATGTGGACCTTTTTCATACCACTACCGACCTTTGTACAAGAAGTAGTGATGGCCACCACTTAGGATGGCATCAAAACAGGATTAGGAAAATTCATGGAGGAGAAGGCTATCAAGCCATGCTGGCTATGTCCTGCCTCCACTACGAGCGGCAGTATGCCTCTTAATGCCAGTTGCTAGAAATCATAATTATTTATTTTATTTTATTATTTTATTCAGCTTATATCCCGCCCGACTAGCAAACAGGTCTCTGGGCGGCAAACATAGAAACATATACAATAATAAAATTACAAGATCAATATAACAAATATAAAAGTACATCATCTAAAATACCAATTACAACATTTACATAAATAACTTAGATTAAAATGCCTCAGAGAAGAGAAAGGTTTTAACCTGGCGCCGAAAAGATAATAGTGTCGGCGCCAGGTGTACCTCCTCGGGGAGACTATTCCACAATTCGGGGCCACCACTGAGAAGGCCCTAGATCTTGTTACTACCCTCTGGGCCTCCCTATGGGTCGGGACCCGGAGGAGGGCCTTCGTAGTAGACCGTAGTGTACGAGCCGGTTCATAACGGGAGAGGCGTTCCTGCAGGTATCATGGTCCCGCGCCGTATAAGGCTTTATAGGTTAATACCAACACTTTGAATCTGGCCCGGTAGCATATTGGAAGCCAGTGCAGGCGAGCCAGAACAGGTGTTATATGCTCAGACCGCTTAGTTCTTGTTAGCAGTCTGGCCGCCGTATTTTGCACTAGCTGTAGCTTCCGAACCGTCTTCAGAGGTAGCCCTACGTAGAGCGCGTTGCAGTAGTCCAAGTGTGAGGTTACCAGAGCATGAACCACTGATGTAAGGTCCTCCTTACTCAGATAGGGACGTAGCTGGGCTACCAACCGAAGTTGGTAAAACGCATTCCGTGCCACCGAGGCTACATGGGCCTCGAGTGATAGGGAAGAGTCTAAAACGACTCCCAAACTACGAACCTGATCCTTTAGGGGGAGTGTAACCCCGTCCAGGACAGGGTATGTATCCACCATCTGACCAGAGAAACCATCCACCAGCAGCATCTCAGTCTTATCCGGATTGAGTCTCAGTTTGTTAGTTCTCATCCAGACCATTGTCGCGTCCAGACAACGGTTCAGCACATCGACCGCCTCACCTGAAGAAGATGAAAAGGAGAAGTAGAGCTGCGTGTCATGAGCGTACTGATGACAACGCACTCCAAAACTCCGGATGACTGCACCCAACGGCTTCATATAGATATTAATGAGCATGGGAGACAAGACCGAACCCTGCGGGACCCCATATTGGAGAACCCACGGGGTCGAGCAATGTTCCCCAAGTATTATCTTCTGGAGACGGCCCACCAAGTAGGAGCGGAACCACTGCCAAGCAGTGCCTCCAACACCCAACTCCGCAAGTCTCTCCAGAAGGATACCTTGGTCGATGGTATCAAAAGCCGCTGAGAGATCAAGGAGAATCAACAGAGTTACACTCCCTCTGTCTCTCTCCCGATATAGGTCATCACACAGGGCGACCAAGGCCGTCTCAGTGCCAAAACCAGGTCTGAAACCCGACTGAAATGGATCTAGATAATCGGTTTCATCCAATAGCGCCTGGAGCTGGTCAGCAACCACTCGTTCCAAGACCTTGCCCAAGAATGGAACATTTGCCACTGGTCTATAGTTGTTAAAGTCCTCTGGGTCCAAGGAAGATTTTTTCAGGAGTGGTCTCACCGCCGCTTCTTTCAGACAGCCAGGGACCACTCCCTCTCGTAAAGAGGCATTTATCACTTCCTTCGCCCAGCCAGCTGTTCCATCCTTGCTAGTTTTTATAAGCCAAGAGGGGCAAGGATCAAGTACCGAAGTGGTTGCACGTACCTGTCCAAGCACCTTGTCCACGTCCTCGAACTGAACCGACTGAAACTCATCCAACAAAACATGACTAGACTGTGTTCCAGACACCTCATTAGGACTAACTGTCATAAAATGGGAATCTAGGTCCCGACGAATGCATAAGATCTTATGCTGGAAGTGCTTAGCAAACTCATTACAGCGGGCTACCGATGTATCTACCATGTCCTGTGGGCCAGGGTGGAGTAGCCCTCGGACAACTCTAAAAAGCTCCGCTGAGCGGCAGAGAGATGACTTAATAGTGGCGGCGAAATGTTGTTTCTTCGCCGCCCTCACCGCACCTACATACCGCTTGGTAGAAGCACAAACCAGCGCATAATTGCATTCGTCGGGAGTTCGTCTCCAACTCCACTCAAGCCGTCTCCTATCTTGCTTCATCGCTCTTAGCTCCGGAGTATACCAAGGAGCTGTATGAGCTCTACAAAGGAGAGGGCGCGCAGGAGCGATCGTGTCCACTGCCCGGGTCATCTCTGCATTCCACAGATTACCCAGGGCTTCGACAGGAGCGCCAGTCCTATCAGCCGGAAAATCCCCCAGAGCCCTTTGAAAACCTTCAGGATTCATTAGTCTCCGGGGGTGGACCATTTTAATAGGTCCCCCACCCTTGCAGAGGGAAAAGACCACTGAAAGTCTAAACTTCAGCAAGCAGTGATCTGACCATGACAAAGGGAGAGATGTAAGACTCCCCACATCCAGATTACTATCCCCATGTCCAGTAGTAAAAACAAGGTCGAGAGTATGCCCCGATGTATGTGTTGGGCCACTAACACGTTGAGACAGCCCCATGGTTGTCATGGCGTCCATGAAGTCCTGAGCCGCCCCAGACAAAGAAGCCTCGGCATGGATGTTGACATCCCCCAGTACTAATAGTCTGGGGGATCTCAACAATACCTCCGAGACCACTTCCGTCAGCTCAGTTAGGGAAGCCATTGGGCAGCAAGGTGGGCGGTACACCAAAAGAATTCCCAGTCTGTCCCTCTGGCCCAACACAAGGTGCAAACACTCCAGGCCCGTAACTGCATGGACATGGTGCTTGGTGAGTGAGATGGAACTTTTATAGACCACAGCAACCCCACCTCCCCGACCCTCAGATCTCCCATGATGCTGAACCAAATACCCCGGTGGGCAGAGCTGGGAGAGACTAACTCCACCCTGCTCGCTTACCCAGGTCTCGGTTATGCATGCCAGATTGGCTGCCTCATCCATAATCAAATCATGGATGAGGGAGGTTTTATTTTGTACCGATCTGGCATTAAGAAGCAGCAACTGGAGATCTGAGGGTTGGCTGAGAGGACAACCAACAACCCTGCGGATATGAGAGGGACCGGAACAAGGCACAGCCACTACATGTCTGGGCCGCGTTCCCCTTAACTGGCATGTCCCTCTCATAACACCATACCTCCCTCTGCCCGTCACTACGGCAATTGGGGCCCCCTCTAGTCTCCCCACTTGATAGAAAGATCTCTTCCCCAGGCACATTGTAAACTATAATACAAAAATACAAACAACCATATATACAAACATACACACTCACACACAACACACACTCACTATACAACCACACCATTCAAATTCAGCCAACATGCCAAAACCTAGGCCCGCATACTGTGCACGCAGATGCCAGCTGCAAGATCTCTCTTCTTCCCACCTAAACAGTCAGATGATGGTAAAGGCCCACAAAAACGTCAGCTGCGGTGAGAAACAAAGCCGTGGCGGCCACAAGGCGACAGCAGGCCAGGCACAGAGCAGCAGCAGTCTCTATGGGCAAAGCCGCAACGGCGGCAGTGACGGAGAAGCACACCGTAGCAGCAGCCGCAGAGAGGAAAGCAAACAAAAAACAAACAAACAGACACAGCACACACAAAAAAACCCAGGCCACCTCAGCCAGCCGGCTTATGTATCCCTCCAAAGAGGGACAGGTGATGGGAATCAGTCACAGCTGGCTGGGTACCTGGGGCCTGGTCCTGCAGATGTACGTCTGGCAGGCAGAAGTCCACAGGGAAGGATGGTGGAGATGGTGATCCAGCAGCAGCAGCAGCAGGCTCTCCTTCCCTGGGCAGCGGTGTTCTTCTCTTCCTGCAGGAGAGAGTGTTGTTGCACTCGACTTCTCTTTGTGGGCTTCTCCTGAGCTTCTGGATGGCCGCTTTGAGGACAGGTTCCTGGACAAGATGGACTATTGGCTTGAGCCAGCAAGCTCGTCTTATGTTCTTATGAAGTGAGGGGGAAAATACTGACCTATATGGCAAGGCACCACTAAAGATGAAAAATTTCTGGAAATGCTGAAGCAATGGCGGGGAAACGGTTTCGTTTTTTAATGGAATGTTTTGGGGAAAACTGAAATGTATAATGTATGTATCAGACTGTTTTAACAACAGAAAATATATCATTTATAACTTAACATATAATATTGTACTATTTGGCATGTTTATGAAATTTAGGTTGTAATCCTATACACATTTACATGCCATTAAACTCAATGGGGGTTTACATTTGAGTAGGCATGTACAGGAATATCTGTTTAAGAGCAACTCTTTACATGATTATTCAGAAGTTAGGGTGCAGCCCAACTTGATTTTGGGCCAGACTGGGGGGAGTTGGATGAGGCGGATCCATGGCTGAGCTGGCAGGCTCCTGGTGCTGCTGGGCTCTGCCAGCAGAAGCCCCTCCCTCCTGGTGCTGGTGCTGCCGGGGTCCACCAGGAATGGCCAGCTCAGTGGGCAGACAGCCAGCGGAAGCCAGCAGTAGCCCTGAAAATGGGGGGTTCTGGAGTTATGGCAGGGGAAGAGCCATGGGGGGACTTACTCAAGATCCAAGTCCCCTTGAGAGCTCCCCTGGGCCCCAATCCACATGAGAATTCTGCTAGCAAAAAGGCCAGAGGAATAAAATAATGCCAATGGCCATCTATGGGGAGCACTTACTCCCCAGTAGGCCTATTTGTGGGAGCTGACTTTTCCTGTCTGGCTCCCACACACAGCTCCTGATGGAGCCTCCATTCAGCCGGGCTGTCGGCTCCTCCTTCCGGTTACCCATAAGTTGGATTGCTCTGCCTTTCCTGTTGTGTTTAATGGGGCTTGCTCCCGAGTAAACCATATAAGATGGCAGTTTCAAAGTATTAATGCCTTGGTTCTATATAAGTAAAACTGTGAATATACGAAATATAAAGGAGAGAGCTCCAAACTGCTACATGCAGTGCTGTCTAGGATTTTTTAGGTACATCTTAGGTTTTGCCAAAATAATCAAAGTTAGAAACAGAAGCCACAATTTTGCACTAAACAAAAGAAACTTAGTCTTAAAAAAAGGATCTTACTCATTCCAAAGGCATATTTTTTCTAAATAGGAGTTGTTGATTTCCCCCCAGCATTCAACAAAATGTCCGTTGTGAAACCTCTCTCTCTCAAGTACTGCCTCAATGAGAGCAGGAGTGGGCAACCTTTTTTTCCATCAAGAGTTGAATTCCCCTGGAAGTAATCTGTTGGCAGCGGGAGGGACATGGCAATGGGTGGGATGAGAGATACTTCCCACACTCTCTCCCCCAGCCCTCTTTTCTCTGATGGGTAACCCTTCTGTCAGCTGATTAATTCTCCCCTCCCCTGCAGCCCCAATGATGACTGAGCCCATGCTGCTCAGCTGACTGGGGAGCAAGGGAGGGTGGGGGAAAAGGAGGCTGGATTGCAGGGGGGGAAGTGGATCTTTATTTGAAGCCCCACCCCTTGTTCTTGCTGCTTGGCTGACAAGCAGAAGGGTGCATTGTGGACCACATAAGATTAGGTAGTGGACAAAAAGCAGTGCGCCCCCCCTCCCAAATCTCTTCTGGCTTTTCATCCAACCCTCTGGAGCTGATTTGAGGAGAATGCGGGATGCTCAGGGGAGAAGGGGGGGAAATCACATTGCACAAGCAGAAATCTTTGTGCTGCTTACTTAGTGTTACACTGGCTACAAACCAGCATTTTCTGTTCCTCAGGTTATTCCCATCAGTGCTGTTCATTGCTATGGAAGGACCATTAGAAAAATATCAGAATTTGAGGAATGTAGGAACACACAAAATTGCCTTATGCTTTAGTCTTTCTACTCTAGCTCAGTATGGTCTACAACTGCCTTCCCCAGTGTGGTGTCCTCCAGATGTATGGATGTATAATTCCCATCAACCCCATGGTATAATTACCATTATCCCCGGTATAATGGGAGTTGTGGTCCAAAACATCTGGAGGGCACCAGGTTGGGGAAGGCTGATCTAGACTAACTGGCAGCAGCTCTACAGGGTCTCTGGCAGAGTTCTTTGCCAGACCTATCTGGAGATGTCAGGTATTGAATTTGGGACCTTCTGCATGCAAGCATGTGCTTTACTGCTGAGCTGCAGTTCTTTCCCAAATCAGGAAAAGAATGTAAATACCACTTCACTCTAACCAGCAGAGCAGAAGGTGGGGTCTTCTAGGACATGGAGCTGGTCTAGTTTAGACGACACATTTCTCATATGCTTTGGGTGCCTTTTGACAGCAGAAAGAAGAGGGGTAGGCCAATCAGCTTTCACATTAGTATTTTAACTTGAGCTTTTTGCCACCACTGTGCCACAAATTTTACTCTAGGTAGGCAGTAGTGTAGTGGCAAATTCAGAAGTGCAGGGTCTCTTCATGAAAGTCATGCCACACCCCCTCACAGCCATGCCCCCTTCTAAGATAATACAACCTTCAAAGATTATACAATAAAATGAGGTTTCGTTCTCATACTTTGTTTGGAGTTCTGCTGAGCAATGAATGCAAGATGAGGGTATGCCTTTTTGAAGTTCAGCAAGAAGAATACAATGATAGCTTCCAAAAGACTCTTCTCAGCAGCTAACATACTCCCTTTTCATGCTAATTGGTCCGTAGGACACTGGAGGACCCTGTTGAGACCCCGCTCCCCAAAAAGTAAGGGTTTATGACCCCCTGCACCCCTGGACAACTATATCCCTGTAGGTAGGTAAAGGTACCTGGTTAACACTAAAGGAGTATAGAACTGATATAAAATCTAAGTATCCCTTTTCTGCTTAATAATTTGGGTTTGTTGTCAGCTTCACCACCAAATTTACTAAAGAACATAATCAATCTGGATAGTGTGTGAATTTGAAAACCCAAAGGTTAATGTCAGTTCAGTTTCAGCTAGGGATGGGCAAAGAATTTGTTGGGTTCACATTTTAATGAGAACCTACTAGGCAAACCAAAGTGCAGCTATCCTACATGTCTCTGAATTTTGCAGTTCAGTTCTCCAATAAAAAAAGTGTATATTGGGGGGAAAGTGCACACAAAAATGCATGATATTAAGGGGGAAAGTGCTTACAAAAATGCATATATATGGCAAAATTACGTACAAAAATATTAGGAGATATGCACATGAAAATGCATATAAATTTTCTATGCAGTTATTTTTTTAAAAAATCACAAACTAATAAGGAAATGGGGCCAATATAACTTAGGACTGGAAAAATGAGAAGCAGAGAGAAGCCAAAACTGGAACATTTGTTCACCCCTAGCTAAGGTCAGAATTTCTAAATCTCCAAAGTAAAACTTTAAGATGTTCTTAGTTTAAACAGACGAGAACAGAAAATCAAAGAAGAGTAAACATAAATGCAACACAGCATGCCAATCAGCTAAAAGATACATATTAAGGCACAAAGCTCAGATAAATTGCCTATTTCAGATATGGCAGTTATACATTACCAGCACAAAGTCAGTTTTCTTTGTCACCTTTCCAGCATGGACACACTACAGTCCCCAAACAACCTCGAACAGACAGCAGAACTTTGTGGCTGCCTGAGGCGAATTCTTTTTTATTGATTTTTTTTTAAACCTCCATGTGACTCTGGGTCTCCTGACCTCACAACCCACATGGCTCAGGGTCAATGAGAAAGCATTTCTGTTAGGCTTCAAACTTACACAAAGAACTCAGATCTGTATTTGATACCTGTATGATTCAGAGGTTTATGTCAGCTCGTTAGCAAGTCTACAACCAGGAAATACAACTTTGTTTGTTCATTCACTTAAATCAATTTTACCTTTCAACCTAAAATTCCCAAAGCTGCTTACAACATATTTTAAAATCAATAACAATAAAACCATCAAAACAAAAGAGCATTAATTTTCATCAGGTGGAGAATCCTGAAGAGCCACTAAAAACAACTAAATTCCTCCCTACCGGCTGCCCGAGCTCATTAACTGTCTGGGAAAACAAAATATTTTTACCTGGCATCTAAGAAGTCATCAGATTTGGTGCCAGGTGACAAGATAAGGGCAGGGAGATAGTTGAGATGCCACAATCAAGGAGACTGTATCTCTAGGTCCTTGGTGTATCACCTAAGATTAAATGGTTTATTGGGAGGGGGGAGAGAGAGGGAGAGAGAATAATTCTTAAATGGTTTGAATCAATTTCTTAGCCTAAAGCAATGGTCAAGGAGAAAGAACAAAGCTAAGTTGAGGATAGTGTGGTCAACATAATGCAATTGTTATGCTTCATACTGCAATCCAGTTTGTACTGACCCATGACAGAGCCTTTTCAGTGGTGGCTCCCAATTTATGGAATGCCCTCCCCAATGAGGTGTGTCTGTCTCCTACATGGATGACTTTTAGGAAAAATTTGAAAGCATTTCTGCTTATCCAGGCATTTGATGACTGAAGGAGACTATTCCTGGCAACCCAGAGATCACTGGACAAAAGAATATTTTTATCTGTAACTGTTTTTAGAAAGTTTTTAATTGTTTTTTTGTCATTAAATTGTTTTGTTCGCTGCCCAGGACTCCTTTGGGAGGAAGCATGGGATATATATTTCAGCAGCAGCAGTATCCAAACCCTGGCCAGGAAGCGGCAGGGATTAACAAGTGGTAGGGCTACCACCACATCTGCAGACCTGCTGCTCATGCCAAGTTACAGGGATCAGGCCTGTCGTGTGACAGCAGTGGGCCTGACCTCTTGATCCTGCCAGCAGCACTTCTTCTTACCTCTCTTTGCTGGACAGAATGGGGATTTCCACATTGGTGGCATGTTGCTGGCATCACTCTGTCGACAGAGGTCAATGGAGGCTATTAGGGCTGGACAGAGGGCACCTTCACCTAATAAAAAAACTCCAGACTGCTGCAAAGAGGATTTGGACTGCAGCCTTAATATAGTTTATTTCTATGTTTTGTTATAAAAAGACAATAAGGGTGGGCATGATGGCAACTTATACAATTACACTTGGTGTGGCATTTCCCCCTCTCCCATATCACTAGGAACCAAACTACACATTACTTAATTGCATAGTTTGGCTCTGCATGTTTATTTTCACTGAGTAGCAAGCAAGGGGCCCTATTAGGACTGGGACTATGGTATGGGTGGAATGTTATCTTTAATCCTTTCTTTTCATCCCAACAAAAATTATTTCCTAAAGCTCCTATTGTTGGAAGTGGGGCAAGACCAACTCCTGTTTTGTTTTTTTGTTCATGTTCCAGAAGGGAGATAGAGTTAGGGTCCTCCAGATGGCTAGGCTTGACTACCTTTACCTGTGATACTCTGACTGACTTCCTTCCATTGCAGACTGATATACTTAGGGAAGCTTATCTGCCCCTCCTCCTTCCGCCCTCTTCTTCGACTGTCCGAGAGAGAGGAGACATCTTTGTCTTTGCTCTCTCTCCTGAGCCATGAGGGCAATACCCACATCTGGGCATTGCACCTCCAACTTAGTTAGTTAGAACTAGGTATGCCTTTCCTATCTACTATGTATTTCTATAAATAAAGTAGCTTTTCTTATTTTACTAAGTCTTAAGTCTGAGTGATCCTAACGCAGGGTAAAAGCTTGCCACTTACGTAAACGCACACACTGGCACACACACATCTCAGACCGTTGACGATCTCTGTTTATTTCTGTAAATTTACATAACAGTATTTGCATTGGGGGAGAAGCTGAAATACTGGGGACAATTTTTGTCATGACCATGGCACTGGCCTAAAGGATTAAAAATACGATCCATTCTGATCCTGATTCACCGCTATAGCTGACCTATCATAGTATATATACAAACTGAAGAAAGTAGGCATACAGTGCTAAACTATGCATTTAACACAGCTTATAGGTTTGCTCTGCATCTCACGGTCACCCAAAGGAAGTGAATGGCAGCAAATTCAGGATGGGCCAGAGAAAGTGCACAATAAATTTATGGCCATATAACATGCAAATCATAAAATATAATCCAGTACACACTAAAATCAGGTAAACAAAATCTAGCACAACTTTTCCCAACCTGGCATTTTCCAGAGGTAAATGGGCTTCCACTCTTGAACATCTGCAGGGCCATAGTTCCGGGAGGCTGATCTAGTACAATCCATCTAATCAGAATAAGAGCAAGAACCATTTGAAAAGCATATATCTGCCAACTGGTATAAAAACAGACACTACCATTTGCTTTAACAGTAATCTGTCAAAGATGTTAAAATGACTTTTCAAAATGTTACAAATAGTAAATTCATTGTTTTAAATGTATAATGTTATAATCCGTTGAGGATAGGTCTATTAAAAGCTGTTAGCCATGAAATATAAAGGGAACCTGGATGTCCAGAGGACAATGGCCTAGAGTGGCCATTGGCCAGATAGGCGACCCACAAATTAAATTATTATTATTATTATTAATAAATGTTTGTTACTGGATGGGGGGGTGATGATATCTGTCAGAGGCCCTCACCTGCACAGCATAGTGATCAACTGAGTATAAAAGGGATAAGATGATATTTCAGGTATCCTGGTTCTAAACTACATAGGGCTTTGTACAGCAAAACCAGAACATTGAACTTGGCCCTGTAGCTAATGGCCAGCCAGTGCAATTCTTTAAGCAGTGGGGTGACATGTTGGCAATACCCTGCCCCAGTGAGCAGTTGCACTGCAGCATTTTGCACCAGCTGCAGCTTCCAGACCAACCTCAAGGGCAGCCCCACATAGAGTGCATTACAGTAATCCAGCCTGGAGGTTACCAGTGCATGGACAATAGTGGTCAGGCTATCCTGGTCCAGAAACAGCCACAGCAGTCTTACCAGCCAAAGCTGGTAGAAGGCCCTTCTAGGCACTGAGGTCACCTGGGCCTCCAGCAACAAAGAAGGCTCCAGGAGCACCCCCTTATGGAAGTTGTCTTATAGAAAACTTAGATTTTTGAAGGGCCCATCCTCTGGCCTGAAGACAGGCACCCCTATTTTCCATGGGCCCCTCCTGGTGTGTAAACTGAGTGAGGTACTGTGGGAGGCCTTTGGTTCCTCACGCTCAGGGGAAGACACCCATGAGGGTCCTGGCTCTGGCTTTACATCGCCTGCTGCAATGGGAGGTTGTTCCATGGGCTCCTGTCTCTGCAGACTCTGATTCTGTGTTGTGATCATGAGATTTTTGAAGTAGGAAAACGTCTGTACTCATGGAGTGATCCCACATGATTTTCCACCCTGGAAAATCAGGGCTCTAAAATGTGTGTAGAGTCTTGATGAGTACAGAAGTTTCCCCGCTTCAGAAGTTCACCCTTCAACTAGTGGAAGGTGATTAGCATGTGACATGCTAATGTTATGCCCATGCTCCCCCTCACACAATTCCCAAGAGAATTCCTGAAGCCAACTCATGTCTTCCTTCTGGGGTTACTGGAAGGATTTGACTGGCCACTGTGTGTTAAGGATGTGTATTTGTATTATAACAAATGAAAAACTGAATCAAACAGGCCCTATTTGGTTCAATTTTCACTGATTATGAAACAGATATCATGAGTAAGAAATGGACACAAATGGGTTCATTTTCATTAGACGATTCATATCTATTCATTGCTTATTTGGATTGGAGGAATCTCCCTATCTCCAGCGGCTGCCATTTTATTTTCTTGGATGTTGCTCCAAGGGATGGGGGGAACAGTAACTTTCAGTAGGTGATGCGATTTTTTTTCTGGGGGCTGCCATTTTTTCCCTTAGGACATCCTAGGATAGCACAAGAGCTGGGGTATTCAGGGGCCAAGAAGAAACCACATAAGAGCATAAGAAGGGCCCAGCTAGATCAGGCCAGATGTCCATCTAGTCCAGAACTCAGTTCTCAGTTCTCAGTTCTCACAACATCTAGATGGCCACAACAAGCCTACAAGCAAAACCTGAGAGCAATTGGTATTCAAAGGCATGCTGCCAGCAGAATCATAATAATCCTGCTGGGAGGGGTAGGATATAAATCAAATACTAAATAAATAACTAAAAATCTGGGGCATTCTGGGGTCAGGATGCAGCCATCAAAACCATTTCCAGTGCTGCTGCCACTGTTGGAGTAAAAGCCAATGAAAAATGAATGTAATTATAGAACTATAGAGTTGGAAGGGAACTGGTGGTCATCTAGCCCAACCCAGCTTAACGCAGAGTCTGCTATGCAGGATACAACTGGAGAGCACATCAGCCCCTGAGGTGGATTGTTCCTGTGTTGAGTAGCTCTTTTGATTAGGAGGTTTTTCCTAATGTTTAGATGAAATCTGCTTCCCTGTCATTTCCACCCAAATGGTTATTTTTTATAAGAAAAACAAATGTGAATTGCACACCTCTAGTGGGTAAAGCAGGATACTGGACTAGATCCAGCAGAACTTTTGTGATTTTATATTTTCAGGAGAACATTTTGGCAAGCCGCTACAGAATAGACTGTATGCATTTTGCTGCATATGTTTCCCTCATTAACTTAAAGAAGTTGCACAAAATCTAAAAGAAAAGGATAGGGATGAAAACAATCCCTTTATTAGGAATCTTTTTATTAGGCTGGAGTAGCTCAGTGAGTGAGGAATGCATGAATTCACAAAGCCCATTTTTTAAAGGAAAGAATGTGATCACTGCCTTAATAAAAATGATCTAATTATCTCAATAACTCTTTTTTTTTAATTGAAAAAATGCCTTTTCTGTTCTAGCTCCCCTGTTTCATGGATCATCAGTCACAGTCTCTGGGACCACCCGAGCCCACCACAATAGCAGTTGAACACATACTATTTACATAGGATTTCATTTTGTATGGCTGAGCTCCAGGACAAGATGTTGCTTAACCAGCTGACAAGACTGGGAAGACAGAAATCAGGGTGATTTGAAATGTTACATTGCACTGTGAATTCCAAGAGGTAACCAAAGACCAAATACTAGGTTTTGTACTGGAGGTGTGGGCAGAGTGATATAACGAAGACAGACAAATTACAAAAGTTACAGTCAAATCGTAACATGGCAATCTGTCGTAGGCCCACTCACCCAGGGTAAAACACAGTGCTGAAAATGGGCATTGCTATGGTTCAACAAACATCATTCCTTTTAGCCACAAAGTCCTGCCCATGTTTTACTTATTTATTAAATCTAGATAGCCACCCAACAGTAAATATCCCCTTGGTGGCTTGCAACAGAGTCATATTAAAATGCAATATATACAGGGACAGGTGGATCTGTCCATTTCCGTTTCTCTTGAAATGGAAATGGACTGCCTTCAAGTCGATTCTGACTTATGGCGACCCTGTGAATAGGTTTTTCATGGTAAGTGGTATTCAGAGGTGGTTTACCATTGACTTCCTCTGAGGCTGAGAGGCAGTGACTGGCCCAAAGTTACCCAGTGTGGTTCATGGCCGTGTAGGGATTTGAACCCTGGTTTAACTGCTACACCACACTGGCTCTCTTTCAGTTTCTCTTAGTTTCTCATTTTTCCAATCTTAAGTTCAGTTTTCTACATCGGCTTGTGATTTTTTAAAAAAGTCCTCATGAAAATTCATCAGCATTTTAGAATAAATGTCCTTACACATGCTTGTTTGTAATTTTGCCTGATACACACATTTTTACAAAGCAATGTCTCCTAATGTAATGCATTTTTATAAGTTATTTTCACTAATATATAATTTTTCTGCAAGCTTTACCCAAGTATATGCATTTTTTGTACACATTATTTGGCTGGAGAGCTACCCTGAAATATTCAGAAAAAAGCAAATTTCTAAGGATGGCTTTGTTTTGGTTCATGTACTGTTCTGGAAAGTGTTAATTGGGTAGATTTGCCTTTAAATGCAAACTGAATCAGATTTCTCCCCTGTCCCTAGCAATATACAACTATTAAAATCAAGAATAAAAGGTAGCAAAACACTTCCTTGCAAGGGAGGAATCATGAATGGAGCTGCAATGTTTTACTCCTGATTAAAGGGCTCACAATCATCCCCCCTAGTTCTGATGTTCAGGCTCTGAGTGCTATTGCTTATATTGCTAAAACACCATCACTCTTGCACAAGAAGGGAGTGTCAGCAGGCTTGGGAAAACCTGAGGTTTGTAGAAGTACCAAAAGAAAAATTCTTAAAAGGGGATGGGAAAGCAGCCTAATGAGGACTGAACATGCTCAGGGGCCATGGAATGTTGTGGGATGAGAATGGAAAACCAAGAGAAAGGAGGACATGTTGGAAGTGTGGCAAGAGCAACTCCTCTTTGTTCTCATTGCATACTTGGGGGAAGACAGAGAGAGGGTCCTCCAGCTGGCTAGACCTGCCTATCTTTACCTGTGCTCTTCTCTACTTGTCTTCCTTCTGTGTAAACTGATACTCTCAGGGAAGCTGACCTCACTTCTGACCCTCCTTCCTGTCTACCCTCTTCTGCAACTGTCCAAGGAGAGAGAAGCATGAAGCATGAAGCACCTCCAGCTTAGTTAATTAGCTAGAACTAGAGTACTTTCCTAGCTATTACATATTTCCTTGAATTAAGCAGCATTTCTTATTTTTACAAAGGCTTAAGTCTGACTGATTTAAATGCAGGGTAAAAGCCAGCTTCTTCAGGTAAACACACACGCGGGCACATGCAACTCAGAATGCTGAAAACTCTGCATATACACAACAGGGGAACAGAATAGCTAGAATCCTGAACACCAGTGTTTCACACTGCAACATTTTGTTGCAGGTCCCACTTGTAGAATTATTTACCTTGATAATCGATGATCGACATTGATGATAGTCGATAATTGACATAGATGATCTTGTACATGTTTATTTCCACTTTAATATCATCTGACTACTGGGAGAGCTGAGGAATAAGTGGTAACATTTTTAAAACACATGCACATCTGCAAGCAACAATATTCATATAGGAAAAGTGACTGCAAGGGAGGTTTTGAGGGTCTTACATGAGCCAGACATAAGCAAGTCATAACACTCCTACACATGTGCTGGCTGCTTCTAATGCAAATGTCAGACCATAACCTACCAACTTCATTATGGATATACTGAATAGACTATATGTTGCTGAAACCCCTTTTGTGACTTGGTACCTGCTCACTGAGGAGCCACCAACATCCCCCATATAGACTACTTCTGGTTCAGTGCTACAAACAGCACTGACTAAGCCAAGGGTAGCCAACATGCTATTCTCCAAATGTTGATAGACTCCAACCCTCATCAGCCCCAGCCAACATGGCCAATAGTTGTTGTAATAGGAGTTGTAATCCAGCAACATCTGCAGGGCACCATGTTGGCTATCCCTGGACTATGAGTGCAATCCAAACCCCTGGCCAGCAACAGCAGGATTTTGTGGAGTGGCATAGCCACCACTGCTTCTACAGCCTCACTACTTTCACCAGCCAAGGAAGACATCTGGGGTCAGGAAATAATGACTCTTTGCTATGCCAGCTTCCAGGCCGGCTTGATGAAGAGGCCCAGATCACATGATGGCAGCAGGGCCAGCTCAGGCTTCAGAGGTTCCTGGGCTGCCCCAGCCCCACCCTCAAAGCACTCCAGCTCCGCCGGCTATCAGTAACCTTCTTTCTGCCCATCATTTGGGTGGGCACACCTTGATAGTGGCAGAGGCCAGTAAAGCCAGGCAGGGCTGGACAGAGGGACACCTCCATCTCATCCAAACCCCCTCCAACATGGCAGATTGGGAGTTTAACCATATACTAAGCAGCTGTCAAGGTGTTGTCTTAACTACAAATGCACATCCAAAAGAACATAAGAAGAGTCATATGCAATTTCAAACCAGAAATCTCAAAAACAACAACAACCCACCTCTGGATGAGCCTGATATAACATGGGGTATCTTCAGGTCAATGAATTTCTCTATGATTTGTGCCTGGAAATACTTGGGATGGATTATGCCAGCCTTCCCCAACATGGTGCCCTCCAGATGTTTCTGACTATGTCTGCCATCATCTCCAACTTTAAACCATGCTGGTTGGGTCTCATGAGAGTCATTGTCCAAAACATCTGGAGGACACCAGGTTGAGGAAGCCTGGGTCATGCAGTCTGCCTTGCACTGTTTGATCTGCCCCAATGAAATCTTAACAGGTAGAGAGGACCAATTCACACATTTCACTTTTCCTATATGGAGATAAT
Source organism: Rhineura floridana (assembly GCF_030035675.1). Classification (NCBI taxonomy): domain Eukaryota; kingdom Metazoa; phylum Chordata; class Lepidosauria; order Squamata; family Rhineuridae; genus Rhineura; species Rhineura floridana. The sequence goes on from NC_084485.1 coordinate 37,512,702, forward strand.
ATATCCATATTGATAAATATATATTTTACTGTGGACTGTTATGTGTTTTTCATGCAGTGTCTCCTTTAATTGGACAGCCAAAAGCAAAAACAATAAAATAAAATAAATAATCCTTGAAACTGAACCTTACACTATGGTAAATATGGCTGCATTCAGACAGTTCTTAATTCTGTTTTCCTGATGTTTTATTACTTGTTATTTTTTGCATTTTATGTGCTCTTTTACACGATATAAAAGCCATTTCTGGAAATCTAACAGAATCAAGTGGATGTTTGTTGTCATATCTGTGTAAACTGTTTCCAGAAAAAAATCTGTTTGCAACTCGGTTAACCCAGAAAATCATGGGAGTTTTCTTGGGATCACACCATTGCTACTCATGTAACAAAATCTGGGGCAGTATTCTGGCATAAAGAAGTACACATGTGCATAAAGAGAGAGACATGTCCAATGATGCCCTCTGTTATATCACACAACACCCACTGATGTGAATGAAATTTAATGCAACATGGTAGTATATCGATGGAAAAAAACCACCGTTTCATAACACAACAGGTACTGCATTGTGAAAGGAACATTAGAAATCAGGACAGAAGCCCTAGCAATATAATCAGGAAAAATAATGCAGTAAGCTCCACATCTGAATGCAGCCTATGTATTGTCCTGTATTGAATTTATTTCTTTATTTCTGTGTAAGAAATATACAATATATGAAAAAGGCCTAATATTAATGTAATGTCCTTGCTAATATTTAGCAAATATATTTTTATGTCCCTTATCCTGGTCATTGTTCCATCTCTCTTCCATTAATATCATAGTCTTCTCTCCCCCCCCCAGCTAAACAGGACCACAAAACATAAATAAAACTAGTTTTCTGTATATCCATCCATCTGCAATAGAACCTCACCTGTTTATTCTGTTAATTTTGATCTGGTTGTGCAGGGTTATTTTTTATCTTGCATAGCTTAGGCTATCTCTCAAGCCTATAAAGAGATATCAAGGCATTTCCCCCCTTGGACATCATATATCCATTATTAGCTTATTGGATACACACATCTGTGTGAGTGCATGTCTACTGCCAGTGGTGTAGTTGGGTCACTGTAGACTCTGGACTTTAGATGGTAATGTGATTTAGGGACACAGGAACATGGGAAGCTGCCTTACACTGAGTCAGACCATTTGGTCTCTCCAGCTCAGTACTGTCTACACTGAATGGCAGCAACTCTCCAGGGTTCCAAGCAAGAGTATCTCCCAGCCCAACTTGAAGATGCTGGGGATTGAACCTGGGACTTTCAACATGCCAGGGAGATGCTCTGCCACTGAGCTACAGCGCTTCCCCATGAAAGGAAGCATATTACTATGCTTACTTACTCTTGGATGAAACAGATTATCTTGACTTATTCCAGTCTGAGTTCAGGCCTGGTTATGGGGCTGAATCAGTCTTGGTTGCCCTGATGGATGATCTTTATTGGGAGAAGGACAGGGGGAATGTGACCCTGTCATTCTTACTTGCTCTATCAGCAGCTTTTGATACCATTGACCATGGTATCTTTCAGAGCTGACTTGGTGAGATGGATATTGGAGGCACTGCAATAGGATCATTTTCAGAGAACAGCATTAGGTGATAGGTTTTGGCCCACTGGCAGTTGTGCTGTGGGGTGCCACAGGGTATCATCTTGTTCCCCATGAATCCCTTGGGAGTGGTCATCAGGAGATCTGGAGCAAGATGTCAGCGGTACACTGATGATACCCTGCTCCATTTGTCTGTAACATCTGAATCAGGAGAGACTGTGCCCTGGACTGCTGCCTGAACTCGGTGGTGGGCTGGATGAGGGCCAATAAACTGAGTCTGAATCCTAGCAAGACGGAGGCACTGTGGGTTGGTGGTTCCCAAGTTTGGATAATTGGTCATTTGCCTGCTTTAGACGGGGTTGTACTCCCTCTGAAAGAGCAGGTCAGTAGTCTGGAGGTGCTCCTGGATCTGTCTTTATCACTAGAGGCCCAGGTGACCTCAGTGGCTAGGAATGCCTTTTACCAGCTTCGACTGATAAGACAGCTGCCGCTGTTTCTGGACCGGGATAGAAGCTGCAGCTGGTGCAAAATGTGGTGGCGAGACTGCTCACTGGGGCAGGGTATCGCCAGCATGTCACCCCGCTGCTGAAAGAATTGCACTGGCTACCTATTAGCTACTGGTGCTGGTTTTGGTGTACAAAGCCCTATACAGCTTGGGACCCGGATACTTGAAAGACCATCTTATCCCTTATATACTCAGTTGACCACTGCGCTCTGCAGGTGAGGGCCTCCTGTAGATACCATCTTATCAGGAAGTCCATTCCACACAACATAGGAAGCAGACCTGTAGTGTAGTGACATCTACCCTTCAGAATTCCCTCCCCTTAAATATTAGACAGGCACCATTTCTGTTATCTTTTTGGTGGCTACTGAAGACTTCCCTCTTTCAACAAACCATTTAAGTAGAGACCTTATCCCAGTCTGAGTTTGAGTTGGAATGGCTTTTTAATGTGTTTTTAAACTTTTTTTAAAAAAAATAGATGTTTTTTAAGTTTTTTAAAATTGTGTTAAAATATTTTTTAAAATATGTTTTTAATGGTAGTTTTGTTTTAATATATTTTGAAGTCTGTTTTTATGATGTGTTAAAGTGTTTTGAGTGCTTTTGTTTGCCACCCTGGGCTTCAACTGGGAGAAAGGGAGGGATATAGTTCTGATAGATAGATGATAGATAGATAAAGGTTTTTTTAATATACTTTAAAGTCTTTTGTTTTTAAGATGTTTTAGAGTGGTTTTTAGTGTTGTTGTTTGCCACCCTGTGCTCCTTCTGGAAGGAAGGGCGGGATATAAATTTCATAAATAAATAAATAAAAATACTTGAACATATAGTAAGGATCTACATGTGGGGGCCCTGCTACCCATTCTGCTGCCCTGGACTTCTGCCCCAAAGACCTGCTCCGACAGCACCAGGGTTTATCGCTATGTGCTTGAAAAAATTAACCTGTGAGCTCACAATAAGTATTACATACAAACACACACACCTCCAATAGCAAAAGGTCAAATCAACACATTTGGTTCTCTTATCAGGACGTATCTTGAATCAGCACTCTTCCTCCAACGCTGGCTCAGTCTCTTCCTCCAAGATATCACCTAACTATGCCCAGCATTTTCCTACCCAACAGATTCAAGGTAGCCTTTTGCAAACATTTGACCCACTTTTCCTTGTCATTTAGGCTTCTTTCTCAATATGGACTGAGAAGAAAGAAAACAGAGCAGACAGAATTGTGCTTCATTAGGTGAATAAAGCCGTGCAAGGGTAAGGTGGGGCACTCCCCCTCCTTTCCCCCACTGGGCACAATAAACCTGATCCATCGCTCTCTGATCAACAGCAATGTGAAAATTGCAAACCTGACCAGTACATCAAAAAGGTGTTGGAAAAATATTTTGTGGAGGAAAAAATGCTAACTGTGCATCCTTCCCCCGCGACGGCACTGATATTAAATCTGGAAATAGCACAGAAGAACTACCACAAACACATACACACAGAAGCTGTCAAAACAGAAACCAAACAAAATCCCTAATGGGGACTCAGGGTGAAAAGATCAAAAAAGAAGAGTATGCAGCATCAGGCTTGTGATTATATTTAAATCTTTAGGCAGCAGATATGGGGATTCCAACATTCTCTCTCTTTTTTTATATAACATTAAAATTTATGTTATATAAATTTTATATAATTTATATAACAATGAAATTGTTAATCAGCCTGAGCAAAAAGATATCTTCCAGAGGACATTGTACAGCATGATATGGACTTGCCATTTGTTCTGTGAGTAACCAGCAGTATCTCTGAATTACTTGCAGCTTTGATTCCCAAGCACTACCAATGATCTATAAAAGCTTGTCCAATATCTACAGTGGCAGTTCCCAAACATTTTTCCCCCACAGAGCACTTGAAAATTGCTGCTGGTCTTGGTGGGCCACTTAGTTATTGTTCTTTGTCTGTCGTAGTAATTGTAATGCGCTGTGTTGCTGCTAAGTGATTTTTAATTATATTTGCATTGCTTCTTTTGTTTCTTGTATTGTATTTAATTGTATTGCAGTTTGCATGCCATAGAATTTAAATTTTAATACAATAAAATACAATATTGTATTTTGTAATAAATATCAATATGAATAATGTAGTGAAAAAAGTGGATAAGAGAAAAATCAACTCATTTGAAATGTGGTGTTGGATGAGCACTTTGCTCATACCATGGACTGTGAAAAATAAAATAATTGAGTGTTAGAACAAATTAAACCAGAACTATCACTAGAAGCTAAAATGATGAAATTGAGGTTATCGTAATTTGGACACATCATGAGAAGACATGATTCACTAGAAAAGACAATAATGCTGGGAGAAACAGAAAGGAGTAGAAAAAGAGGAAGGCCAAACAAGAGATGGATTGATTCCATAAAGGAAGCCACAGACTTGAATTTACAAGATCTGAACAGGGTGGTTTATAACAGATGCTATTGGGGGTCTCTGATTCATAGGGTCGCCATAAGTTGCAATTGACTTGAAGGCATATAACAAAAACAGCCACAGACCACCTGAAAGAAGTTCACTGACCACTGCTGGTCCATGGACCACAGTTTAGGAACCTCTGTCCTATAGAAAACTTGCCAACGTTCTCCATAAGGCTTCAACAAGGCAGTTCTCAGCACTATTGAGTGGAATGACAGTGAAGTATCTAATTCAGCTTTATCTCCTAAGGCAGGGCAAGACTGGACTGCCTTCAAGTCGATCCCGACTTATGGCTACCCTATGAATAGGGTTTTCATGGTAAGTGGTATTCAGAGGGGGTTTACCATTGCCTCCCTCTGAGGCTAGTCCTCTGCAGCTCGGTAGGGCTTGCTCAGCTTGCCACAGCTGCATAAGCCACCTGCCAGCTGGAGGACAACTGGGCTCCTTGAGACTATGCAGCTTGCCCATGGCTGCTCAGGCTCCACAGGTGAAAGGGCATGTAACTCCTGAGCTGCTCACTGTGGGGGTGATCTTTAGCTGGCCCTTTACATCCAGGAGACACAAGCGGGGATCTGAACTCACCTAAAGCAAAGCTGTGGAATTCATACATACAAAACAGAGTGTCAGCACACAGATTCACAGATCTAGCAATGGCTTTTACTAGTCCTAACAGCTGAGACCAAAACTCCCTTGATCAGAGGTGAGCTGCATGCTTCTAATTACTGGCTGCTAAGCAAACAAGAGATGTTATCACTCTCATGCCATCTTTGTGAGCCTCACAGTCCTCCCCCTCCAATCCTCATGGCTGGCAATAGCTAGCTCAGGACTACAGCTGAAATGAATTCTCAATGAGCAGGTTTGAATTCTAGAGCAAAACACATCAAATGTATGTTCAAAAATCAAACAACACATTTTCCTAAGCTGCATTTTCTCAACATTCCCAGTTTTAACTCATATAAGATTTATGGGTGGTTTTGAAAATAAAAAGATTGAATTTGGCAAAGGGAATACTTACCAATTTTCCTCAAAATTGATTGGCAAAATTTTAAAGGGTATTGTTGTTTTTCAAATAGTGTATCCCAAAAAGGCAAATCTCCAGAGTGAAACTTTGGTTAAAATCACGTAAAAACCAAAAACAAAGCAGCAACAGAGGAGAAATGCTCTTCTGCATGTCAAACAAGCACTTGAGAAACAAACAAATAAATAAGTCTTCATTAATTTACCCACTATTCTACATGAAGCCACTAAGGTAGCCTGGAGAGCTTTGCTTGAGAAGTGGTTCCTCAGCTGAAACACCAGCACTGAAAAGCACCAACCTTGCCATGAGATCTAATTTCACTACAAAAAGGAATCCTGAGCAAGGTTCTCAAGATGTTCTGTTATTGGGCTAATCAAAGTTGCAAACTGCAGTGTCACCCTGGACTCTTCTTAAAATAAATATAATTCAAACTTGTGCATGATGTTTCCCCAGTGGTGGCCAGCTCGTCATGTGCATCTAACATGACAATGTGACTACATGAAAGGGTTCAACTTTTGCTGTGTCACTATTTTCCCCTGCATTGGGTAACTGAAACTGGCATGCAGTAGCAGATACACATGGCTGTCCTTGATATGGAGACTTCTTACATACCATAAATCCGGTGGTCTTCTGAAGAGACAAGCTTCACTTTAGACTTTCCCAACTGCACATTTTTTTCATTAGCAGAGCTGGAGGTGTGTGTTTGTGTGTGCGACTGCCTATCATAGAATTTCTTCTGTTAGACATGCAGCGTGATAATTCTAAAATACCAAGAAAAGCCATTGCTATATGGGTCCTTCCTCTGAAGAAATGGAAACACAGAGTTTGCAATCAAATGAATAAAAGATCTGTGTGGATTTGCTGTTATTGTTGTTGGTGGTCATAATGGTGATGACTTCGCCCATCTTTTCCCTTCAGTGTTATGAGCCATATTGATTCAAGGGCTATAAGAATATCATGTGCAAAATGTCCACAGAAAACCTAGGCCACACTGCCCAATTAAATCAAAGGATTTGAGGTGTAAGATGCTATAGCCCCAATTATTTATTCAGGGCCTTAAAACAAAAACTTTCATTAAAAAAAAAGATTGTGGATTGAGGTTGAGAACAGAGGAATGTGCTTATGCTGACCACCCACATTCAACGTCACTGGTATCAGTATTTTTCACTAATTGGGGATCTCCTGCAGCTGAAACATGTTAGAAGATTTCCCCCTGAAGTTTAGTGGGACTAAACCATGAGGACTAGGAACTTTTAAAAAATGCAATGAAAATTGAGAAAATGAGAGAAGTTTCTTGGTAAAAATTATTCCTCCTTTTCCTGATTTCAACTGCAAGATTTGTGTGTGTGTGTGTGTGTGTGTGTGTGTGTGTGTGTGTGTGTGTGTGTGTGGTTAAATCGCTGTCATGCAGTTATCCACCTTGAGCTTCCTCAAGTGAGTGCAAAACTTACATTTCTGCCTTATTGAGGGTGGAGGAAGAAGGACAGAGCATGAAAAGGGAGATATATTTCTGATCATAACTTTGTTCGCTCTGGCACGAGGAAAAGAGCCTTCTGGAGGTGACACAGACTCCCAAATGAACATAGATGCCTGAACAACAACAAACAAAAAGCAAAAGCAAATATGGCAACTTAAGGGGCACAACTTAATTACACTTAAACGCATTACTCTAATGAATTCATCAGTTACACACAAGCGATAATGCTGTGCCTTTAAATACCTGCGGGAGGGGGAAGCTTGGGGTAGCGGAATACCTTTCCTCCTTCATTCTGGGCAACGCGAACACCTCGAGGTACCTAGCCTCGCTGAAGTGCTTCTCCCTTGGCTTCTCATAGGATAGATCCACCTGAGTGCTGCTGGGTCAGTCAAAAGAAAGAAAGAACCAGCACGTGGAGAGTTCGTTTACCCAAAGACTCTGCGAATCCTGCGCCGGTTCAAAGGTTCTGTCCGATCCAAACACTTCCAAGAATGCCATCGGGTTTATAGTGTCAGGGCAGCAACCCGAGGTCAAATCAGACAGGGAGAGCGAGAGAGCGCACATTAGGAAATGTCATACTTAAATTCGTGGGCCAAAGCAGCCCAAACATGCCAACCTCAAAATCCCCCCACCCACTCCGTCTGATGCACGCTTAACACACACACACTGGTCTACAATCGATGATTAACCAGAGCTGTTGTTACTTTACGCGGAAAGGCGGGGGAGAGGAGACCCATCGCAGAACACGGTGGCTGCTGTCACAGAGTTTGACATGTACAAATGCAGCAAAAAGTGCGACCTTCCTTCCGGCCCTGCGATTTCCCTCTCCCCAGATTTTTTCTTTCTTGCTTTCCCTATCCCCGCCAGCACTCTTCTTTCTTTCTTTCTTTCTTTCTTTCTTTCTTTCTTTCTTTCTTTCTTTCAACAATCACGCAAACTTGCAGACAAAATCACCAACCTCCCACGATCAGAGCTTGGGCGATGAAAAGTTAGAAACCAGCGCCTCTTCCAATCAGCGCACAGACTCCACTGCATTATACACACACACAAACACACACACAAGTGTCAGTTCTCTCAATGGAATGTGTGTACGTAGATAACGGGTTAGTAAATGCAGAGAGCCGAGGTGTGTATGTGGGGGGGGCAGAGCTTGGAAAAGTTACTTTTGTAAACTACATCTCCCATCAGCCCCAGCCAGCATGGCCACTGGATTGGGCTGATGGGAGTTGTAGTTCAAAAAAGTAACTTTTCCAAGCTCTGCGGGGGGGTGAGCAGAGAGGGCGCGATACAATTTCATCACCAACACATTTCAAACCACCTTCCACTCAACTCGAGGAGAGAGAATTTTCCCCTAGCGGACGTGTTTTTAGATTCGCGGTGCACTAGTTTGCTTGTTATTTTTAGAGATCCCCCCCCGATCCTGAGCAGACCCCACCCCCGGATTTCATTGATATGCAATTCCCAGCAGCAAGACAAAGGGGAAAAAAGTCCCTATCACCTCGTTCAAATAAGTTCATGAACCTTTTCACACCGAGATCTACAGAGACATCTCTGCTGCAACTAATATGGCTTGCAACTTTGTATATCGTGAGCCGGCTGTTGCATAGGAACATAGGGAGCTGTCTTATACTGAGTTCAGGCGACTTTTCCACGTTGACTGGCAGCCGCTCTCCAGGCGTTTCACAAAGGAGTCTCTCTCTCTCTCTCTCTCTCTCTCTCTGCCCTATCCGGGGACTTTCTCCCTGCAAAGCAGACACTCTGCCACTGAGCGACGGCCATTTCTCAGCTTATTGTGAAATGATTGTGATCTTCCTCTGAATTTTCGAAGGGGGGCGGGGGGAAGAAATCAGAAAAAGAAGTAAAAGAAACACTGAGAAGTATTGCTTAGAATCGGAAAACTTTAAAAATGGAAACTACGAGGGGCTCATGAACACATGACAGTACTGGCTCATTTTCCACGTCTGTCTCGCTCTCCTTACACATATATACACACACACCCTTTTGGTCTTGGATCTGTGAGATCCAATCAACTGGCATTTTTGACCTTCTCAGGGTGAAACCACCTATTCAAGATGTCGATATACCTTCTTTAGATTTTTTTTTTAATTAGAACTCAGCCTTCTCTGGTCTTAGACTGGGATTTCGTCCCATATATACTGGGCTTCAGTTGGACTGCATCCTCCAGAAGTAGCGAAGCAGACACCCATCCAAAGGCTTGAGGTTTTTAATCTGGTTGTGAGTTAATAACTTCCACTGCGTTCAGCCCTCCTCTCATTGTATATGTACTCAATCCGCATGATCAACTGGGAGCCCGGAGTCAGGCGCAATTTTGACTGAGAGCGCTTCGGGTCTTTGCCCCCCTTCGAATGCCCTGAGTTTCCTCTTGAAGGCCAGGTAGTCCTTAGCTTTGGAGTTTCCTCGCCGCCTGCTTAATTGGTTCTTGACCGGCCCGCTTAACTGTCCGTCTTAAAAGCCAGCGGATGCTACGCTGGTGCTTTCTCACTGCCGTCCTGTGGCTGATCCCCTTTGCGGAAGAGAGAGGCGCGCGGGTGCCAGGGGATAGCCCGAGCTTCCCTTGCCTCCCGATCACATCGGCAAAGAGAGTATCTCTGCCTATGGTCAGGCTGCTACGGAGAAGTCATCTCTCGGAGATTCCGCGAGAACTTCCTCGCTGGCAAGCGATGCTGAGGATCGGAGACTTCAGCTTGCCTACTACCCCAGATCGCATTCTCCTTTGGATCCGGGTTGGTTCGTCTGGACGCCAGTGACCCAGATTCAAACCAGGATCACCCCATTCACTTCTGCGATCGCACTCAAACAGCTTTAAAATTTAAACATTTCGATTGAATTGGGCTGTGGATCTGGTCGCTTAGCCAAAACAGGCTTCTAGCAGCGCCCGATTTACGGATCGACAGCTGCAGTCCCAAACCAGGCTTTATAAAAGGGATTTACGCTGCAATCCTTAAATCCAGTTTACTAGGGAGTAAGTGCCACTGAAGGTCTGGGCTTCCGAGAACCATGCATTGCCTTGCTTTTCACGGCAGCTCCCGGATTTTATGCACAGCACTTGGAGCTAAAACCCCTTGCTTCCTTTTATTTCTTTTTCTTTTTTATCTCAGTGAATTCAATGGGATTTGTTTCCACTGGAATATTCCTTCCAAGACAAGGCAATATCCACAGCCTGCACAAATATCTTTGAAATCAATGGGAACTCCTGCTTTTCCGCGCCTCCCATTCATTTGGGGGAGGGGGTTGGGTTTGCACTGTGTGTGCGTGTGTAGGGGGCGACCAGGTGCTCAACGTCCTCTATGTGTTCACTTTAGGATCTCAGCTTACCATACATACTTCCTTGACAAATGTTTGAATGAAGTCCTCGAACTCACTTCCGACTAGGGCTGCAATTCTAAATTTACGCCACTTGAAAGTAAATTCCCAGGGCCGGCGGAATCCCAAGGAGCTGTGTTCACAATTGAGGTGTGTTTGGGAGCGATCCACGCCACAATGAATTCTGCGCAAAACTCTCCCCTTTATTAAATATCTCTGGATCTCATAATGTTGAATCCACAATAGGCCAAAGCGTGTCGCCTCGAAGTGATTTCAGTGGAAGGGATTTCAGCAGGCGCTTGACTTTCCCACAGGATCCCACGCAAAGTGCTTCGTTGCTACTGGCTGGATCGCGCGCAACGTGTTTAAGCTGGGGGGCCTTAAACTCTGGCACTTAGGCTTAACTGGTTTCTGGTGGACTCTCTTTCCGTCACCCTGCTTTCATCAGAGGACGGCCCTTCCCCTGGCCCGCATATAATCCTGGGGCCGATAAAAAACTTTGACGACTTACAGAAATAAATAAAATCACCCAATAAACTAAACCAGCCTTTAAATAGGAAAATCGACGTAGGGCGCAAACGCTGATTTCGAACAAAAGCCGAAGGGTGTCTTTTGGTTTGGTTTGGTCCCAGCTGAGCCCACGTTTTGTTAAACCGTTAATGGGGGGGGGATAAAATGGGCTATTAAAAAAAGAAAGAAAATAGTTTTTTGTGGTTTTTTTTAATTTAAAGACCCTTTACAGCTGTCTGGATAGTTTATGAGAACCGAGAAAGGCCTCCTAGAAATGTCCAGGGAGGCGCGCCAGTTCCGGGGTAAAAAGAAAAGGAAGAAGAGGGGGACGGGAGGGGAGGGGAGGGCAGGGGGGAAATCAAAGATTAAGCAAAGCAGTAAAATTATCCCGCAGGGAAACATCCTCTCAGCCATCCCCCCCGCAACCCTTCAGGGTCTCCACCTTGCAAAAGGATTAATTGTCAGAACGGACATTTTAAGGGGGGGGGGAGGAAAGGCAAGTTAATGGAGGGATCGCTCGCTCGCTTAACTAGCCTAGGGAAAAAGAAGAGGCCGAGTCCCGGGAAATGGGTGGGGGTGGGAAAAGCCTGCATCCCCCGCCAAGGACCCTCGGGGTAACAGGATCCTTGATGGGGTGTGGGAATGATTTACCCCCCGACCCCCCTCCCCAAAAACCCACCCAGCTGTTTCTGGGGATATAGCCCCTTCTTTCCCCCTGTGCAAGGGAATGGAGAGAGCGAAGTCGCGTGGCGTTCCCTACAAGGGGCCCCGCGAGCAGTGCTCGCGGAAACGCCACGGCAGCGCAGCCTCGCCAAGGAAAGGGGTTTCAGGGTGGATTGCAACCTCCCCTTCCTCTCCAGAAACGCGCAGCGAGGGATGCTGAAGTATCCGTGCTTAAACCGGATGCAGGAGAAAAGCTCCTCACTCCCCCGATCAGCAGCAGGATCTCCATAGTAAGTGTTGATAAAATAACTCAGCAATCTGCAGGAGGGAGCGGGAGGGATCTGCAGGAGGGCTGCGTGGGGAGGGAACAGCTTCCTTCAGGTAAGGAGAGGGATCGCTTGGCCTTTTCTTCGTGGACGAAGAACTGCTTCGGCCATTAGTTCTTCCTTCGCGGTAGGCTCCTCTTTCTGCTCTCCGCACCTCCGGATCGTGGCAGACGGCTTACATTTGAGTAGACGCCTGGTGCTTTGCATTTTAAAAAAAGCTTCCCTTTTAAAAATAAAATAAAATAACATCAACCAAAAGACTTCCTTTGCTGTTCGGTGACTGATGTAGGCCGCAGCTCAATGGCCCCGATCCAACGGCCCAGCTGGCGTAGCAAGCCTTACCACAGACATACGCACACACGGTTAGGTTGGAAAGCAGCCCCTCTGGGTCTCAATGGGACGTACTTCTGAGTAAGTGTGCTTGGGGATCGGGCTGTAAAAGCGAAAAGACTTGCAATGGTGGAGAATTATTCGTCGGAAGTTTGTTTTGTTTTGTTTTAAAGTCAGTGAAATCAACACGGAGAACCTCTCAGCATGCGAAGGCGGCGATCCTAAGCTGCCTGCGAGCGATCCTAAGCATGCTTACGCAGAAGCAAGAATGTCAATGAATTCGATGAGGTGTATTCTTTAGTCAGCGTGGACACGGTCCTCAGTTGGAAGTAAAATCAGGAGGATCGGAGGTAACTTTCAAGTTAACTTTCTTAGGAGATTGATGTCAGGCTGCGAGAACAAGCATGCTTTTAATTTAGGCGACGCTAAAGTCCTCGGTCCTACAAATATTGTTTCCCAATACGTTTCCTATGGATCTTACTTACAGGTAAATATGCTTAAAATCGGAGGAGGGAGAGAGGCTATCCTAGCTCTACAGAACTCGAAAGGATTTCCCTTTCTTAATTAACTTACAGAACAAACCCTATACATCCCACTGAGTTGAACAGGGCTTCGTCAGAGTTACAGCCTGAAGGGCACCTCTCTGTTGTGGTTATAATATAGCGGTCCCCATTAGTTCTCTTGCACTTTACTTTCAGGAAATGTGTTGAGAATTGTGGAGCACAATCCTGCTGTTTGTCACACTCATTGTGTGACTTAGGTAGACCCAAGGATCAAGACACCCCATGTCAAGCGCTCGGCCCCAGGGAGGATCCGAACTCAGGACCTCCCCGTACTTTTAAACCGAGAGCCGTTCAGTCATCACAAAAGCGAGAGGGACGAGTTCTTCCCTCGATACTTGCGCTCTCTTCTAGTTATGTACATGTCCCTGTTGAGTGCCGGGGAGAGGGGACGTGGACAGTTACTGGATATGATTAAACGGAACTGTAAACAAAATCCCCGGGAATGTCAGACAGGGAACGACGGCAGAGGAGCCTCCCTGTCAAGCTGCAAGCCTCTAATTGCTTGAAAGTAAGCGCCCTTGAGTTCAGTGGCACTACTTACAAACCAACAGGCAGAGGAGGTTTACCAAAGGATTCTGGACCAGGCACGTGGAAGGATGCAAAGAGATACTGATTTTGCCTGTGTGCGTGTGGATAATTAGGTGAGCTGCTGTTGTCCGTGGCAGAAAAGTCCCGCACAGATCTAACCTTTCCTCAAACTCCCCGAATACCAAGGAGCGGAGATTTCCTAAAACTTGCCCATCTTCCAAATATTCTGGATCCCCATCACCATTCGGCCGATGCCTGATTTGGGCTACGAGGACAAGCAAAAGCCTCGCAACTTTACTAAGTCCTTTTTAACTCCTCGCAGGCCTGCATTTGCCTCTCTCTCTGCCCACCCCCACATGCCCACCCATTCCTTCCTTCTGGCAAAGCAGGCACAGCTCCTATAGGGGACATACATCTTTCTAACAGGCTCTGGTGCTGGTGGTCAATAGGCCCCACGAAAGTTTCTGCCCTGACCTTCAAGGGAGCTTCAGTCTCTCAGTCTCAGGCGCTTTGGGAACAGGCGTCTCCTTCCAATCCCACCCTCCAACTTCCCGGTGGTTTCAGCAGAATTTCAGTTCCAAGCCTGTTTGAGGCAGAGAGTGAAGTGGCACGCCATTAAGTTCCTTGGAAAAACACGCGATGAAGACTGAGATAACAAAACCAGACACGTTTGTCCTTACGTTCGTGTCGCACGTGGCACTGCATAACCATCCATGCTTCCATTGCATCTAGCGGTTTCCGGGTTAGAATAAAACAGAAACCACAGTACCCAGTTCTATTTAAAGTTTTGATCGTATCTTTTTTTTAAAAAAGGAGGGGAACCTCTGTGTATCAGTCACTAACAGATATCCTCTTCCGTATCTGAATGTAAAGATCAGAGGTCATAGAACATTTGTTCAGTCTCCCCCCTCCCCCTCCCTCTCCCTCCCTCTCCCTTTCTCTGCGTATACATGTATGCACCTTTTCTGTGGGAAGATGGCAGGTGAACGAATGAATCACCCAGCAGTCTTTGGTGAAAAAGGACCACTTGGATCTAATACGCTGTGCTGGTGCCGGAAGCCGGATCTCTCCCGCTACTGACTTAACTTGGGGTGTCCCTGCAGTTTCTCTTCCTCTTACAGCTATGCATTCGTCAATTTCACCTCTTGCTCTGATCATTTTCCCCCTCTCGTCATATGCAACTGGGCGCTATTCTCCGTGTGACCACTTGGGGTCGCGCTTTATGTCTGTTTGGAGCAGAGCAGCTGAAAAGAGAAAGCGCCTTAATCTCCCTTAATCGTTACAAAATGTTCAAACAAAAACAGTGTTGGTGGACAAAAAAAGGGGGGGGAAACCTTGCAAAATGAGTTCTTTGCATGCAGTCACTCGCGGAGAAGGGTAAATCACAGGCCTGCCGCAGAAGTGAAATATAGTTCTAGTTGATCCCTCAACTCACCTAGCAAGGGGCTCTAGCACTGCTGCGTTTCTTGCTTTTAAAATGATTTCTAACGTGGGGTGTCGCTCCCCCCCATACAAAGACACCTAATATATTCAGTCTTGGCCGTGTAACCATGTCCGCAGACTTCTTCCACCCCATCCTTCAATATGAAGGCGCGCGCACACCTCATCCCGGCTTGCCCTTAATATCTTGGGGGAGAAACACCCTCCCCTCCCAGCCTTTCCTCCTCAAAAAGATGATGATCCTTTATTATCACTTTCTCCCCTCCCCCGCAAATAAATTCTTGTTGTCCTTTTTCCTACAACAGGGGCTCTGGGGGTGATGGCTCTCAAAAGAGAATTAATAACCCATTCCAAACTGCGAGTGTGGGGGGGGGGAACGGGAGAGTGTCAACTGCAAAGCCATAGACAGGCGCGGGAAGAGCCGGGCAAGATAAAAACATGAAAGGACCACAAGCCAGGCTCGGCGGGCTCGCTGCGCCAGCTCGTTCCACAGCTGCGAGTCAGCTGACTGGCTGGGAGCTGTCACCCTCCTTGCAAGCCCGCCCCGGCCCTTCCCCCACTCCCGGCTACCCCGGGAACTCCGCGTCCGAGCCGCGGTTGGTCGGAGCGCTCTGCCGGCCCCGCCCCTTTCGCCTGAGTGTCATCGAAGAAAAGCGTATAAGTAGCAAAGAGGCAAGGCTGGGCGAATCACAGCTGTTCAATCGGCGCTGGGAGCTGCGGCTGGGAAGCCGAGCGCAGCTCGCGGAGGAGGAGGAGGAGTGGTGGTGCGTGGGTGCTGGGTTTCCCCCCCCTTCCATTCCTCCCCTTTCCTTTCTCCCTCCCCTTTCCCAGCGCGATCCTAACTCTGCAACCGCAACCAACCAGCCGCCCTTCTCCTTAGCAAGCGAAAAGTTGCTCCTAGATTGCCGTCGTCGGGCTGGGCGAAAGAAAGGCGGACTTACAAACCAGAGACTGATTGTTGTTGCTGTATATCTGTTTTCCCCGCGTCTCTTCCTGCAAGAGGGAAAACACACAAACACGCAGGAGCAGCTTCGGGGGATTTTTCCGCGCCCCCCTCCTCCGGTCTTTTTTTCTTTGCCTTTTGCCAGCGGGTTTCTGGCAAAGGGGTGGCGGGGAAGGAGATGACAGATCGCTCTGATTTTTTGCATCACAGTCTCCGTTAGAGCGAAGGGGAAGGAAGCATCGCGGGCCCAGAGTGACATAGAGAGTGTGTGAGTCTAGCTCTTTCCTGGGCTGGGCTTGGATGCGACGAGGCGGCGAAGAAAGTTTCTTCGGGCTAGCTGGCCCCGCGGAGTCTTGGACTCTGGAGTGAGACGGCGAGGCAGCGAGCCGCCCTCCTCCTCCGAGCCCCTCTCTCCACCGGGAGAGGAGACTCTCCCACTCGAGCCCAGCGCTATGGCTGGCGAGCTGAGCATCGGCCCCGAGCTGCCCACCAGCCCCCTGGCCATGGAGTACGTCAATGACTTTGACCTGATGAAATTCGACGTGAAGAAGGAGCCCTTGGGCAGAGCCGATCGTTCCGGCCGGCACTGCACGCGTCTCCAGCCGGCCGGCTCGGTCTCCTCCACCCCCATCAGCACTCCCTGCAGCTCGGTGCCCTCCTCGCCCAGCTTCAGCCCCACCGAGCAGAAGACGCACCTGGAGGACCTCTACTGGATGGCTAACAGCTACCAGCAGATGAACCCGGAGGCGCTCAACCTCACCCCAGAGGACGCAGTGGAAGCCCTCATCGGGTCCCACCAAGTGCCCCAGCAGCTCCAGGGCTTCGAGAGCTTCAGGGCCGCCGCCCATCATCACCACCACCACCAGCATCATCACCACCAGTACGCGGGGGTCACCCACGAAGACCTGTCCGGCAACGGACACCCTCACCACAACCACCACCACCACCACCACCCTCACCATCACCAGGCCTCCCCGACCCCTTCCACTGCCTCCGGCTCCTCCCAGCAGCTCCAGAACCCGCACCAGCCTCACCCCTCCTCCTCGTCCTCCTCTTCCTCCTCTTCCAGCAGCGTGGAGGACAGGTTCTCCGATGACCAGCTGGTCTCCATGTCGGTGCGAGAGCTCAATCGGCACCTGAGGGGCTTCACCAAGGACGAAGTGATCCGCCTCAAGCAGAAGAGGAGGACCTTGAAGAACAGAGGCTATGCCCAGTCTTGCAGGTACAAGCGGGTCCAGCAGAAGCATCACCTGGAGAACGAGAAGACCCAGCTCATCCAGCAGGTGGAACAGCTCAAGCAAGAAGTCAATCGGCTGGCCAGAGAAAGAGACGCCTACAAGCTCAAGTGCGAGAAACTGGCCAGCAATGGCTTCCGAGAGGCCGGATCCACCAGCGACAACCCATCTTCTCCCGAGTTCTTCATGTGAGTCCTTTTAAAAAAACAAAAAACAAAAACCCAGCCAACCGAGATATGTTTTCCCGCACCCCCCCGCCCCGCCTCTCCCACCCTCTGACATCTCCCCATCCATCCCACCCTCCTGAGCTGAGAGTCAGAAGCATAACCGAGGAGCCTGGGATGGGGCGAGGGCGGGGAGGAGTTGCCTGTAATCCAGGACTCTGCTGTTTTTGCAGCGACTTGTCTTCCTATAGATTAGCTGCGAAGATCTGAGGGGGAGGGGGAGGGACGCAACTTTTTCATCTTAGCTGGCCAGAGAGAGAGAAAGAGAGAGAGAAAGAGAGAGAGAAGCTGCAATGGGGTGGGGGAGAGAGAAATAGGTGGGGAGGGGAAGAAAAGGCCTGTTTCAAAAAGATGTTTTATACGAATCGATTGCTTGCTTGTAGAACTTTAACCTGGACTTTGCAAAGGAAAGGGACGGGCCCTGGACATGCCACCTAGAATTATCTGCTCTGGAGTTGTGTGCGTGTGTTTTTAAACAAATAAAAAAAATACCGAAGGAAGAAAACAAGAGGGGGCAAAATACACAAATTACCTGGAAAAGAGGAGAGGACAATGTACGCAGACTCCTCCTATGTTGCCTGCCTTTGAGAAAGTGACTGGGACGTTGCCATGCAAGAGAGGAAAAGGGAGAGGAGGAGAGAGGAAACTCCTCGGTTTTATTGCCTGCTTGATTATAGAGAGAGAAAAAATACGAAAAATCTGCATTAAGAATATTAATCCTGCATGCTGGACATGTATGGTAATTTCTATTTTGTACCATTTTCTTGTTTAAACTTTTCGCATGTTGTTGATCATCGACCATAGCTGCTTCTTCTGTTACCGTTCCTTTTCTTTCATTGAGTAAGGAAATGTCAACAGTTATATATATATACATATAAATATAAAGTCCTCTTTTTCTACTGCTCATGCAACTGTTTGTTCCTAGTTCTCTATTTCTTTCTTTTCTTTTTTAAAATAAATAATCTGGGCTCAGTCCACCTGGAACTTCACCTCTTCATGTCCCATTGAAAGGATTAGGACTGCTCTTGGTGGATTGGGCCCTCTGTTCGCTTGTAAATATCAGCCACATCAACCCGCACAGGGCAAATCATCATAACATTTCAGCAAGCTGTGGCTTTTTGAAGGTTTTGGTCGTTCTTTAGAGAAATAATACACTTACAAAAAGAGAACGAAAAGGAAAATGATAAATTCTGGGCATTTTTTGCATTCAGAAAACAACTTTGTATATTTGGTGCACTTTTAGAAGCTGTAACTTTCTTTTAATTGTTTTAGTTTTCATTTTGGTTTTTGTTGGGGCAGAGAAAGTGACAAGCCTAACCTCTTAACACCCCCCCCATCTTAAATATACTTTAGAAGTCAACTCTTCCGAAATCACTGGGGTTGACCTCCTGATCTGTGTGGTTAGAAAGTACAAGTTCCTCTAAAGTAAATTGGACTTGACTTGCAAGTGTGTTTAGGGGTGTCCTTCAGAAAGCTAAAAGGCTAGTAATCTAGGAAGAATATTTTTTTAATATTAAGCTGGGTCGCTTAACCACAGTCCATCAGTCCATACCAATCTTCCGTTTGGGGCTACCCGATTTTATCACACACTCAGGAAAATAAGAAAGGGTTAGGACTTTGCGATTAGTTCCCCGCCGCCCCCAGCAACAATTGGCCGCTTCATTCCTTAAAGCTGCGAGTCAGTTTCAGTGGCTGCGTCCTGAGCAGCTCACGTGCTTGCGTTCTGATTGGAGTTAAGTTGATCAGAGGAAGCGTATGAATGGATTCTGAATGCATTAAAAAGGCTCTTTTTAAAAATGGTTTTGAAGACCGACTTCACTTTTTCAAGTATATTCTTTTGCAATGTTTAATCTGCTTCTATATGCAGCCAGTGAGAGTTTAGCCAAATTTCTTCGCATCTGCTAATAGTCAATAGTTTGGAGTCGTATGGGTGTTTTATTACTCCCCCCCCTTTCTGGTGTTCGTTTTTTTTCCTCCTGCAGGTCAGTAAAAGGATTTTACGTTGCACTGACAAAAATACCAAAATGAAAACCTTTATTTTTTAGTTTTCTTTTAGGGTTTGCTGGCACTGCTGGCCGGATGCATTTTAAGTTTGTATTAGTTTATAAATTAACAGTAATACCAAGAATCGTGAAAAATGAAGAGCATGGTGCTTGCCGTTTTAAATATTGTGGATATTAATAGTCATGCATCAGAAGAAGAAAAAAAATACCCCTCTGAGCTTTTGGGTTTTTACGGATTCAACTGTGTTGAAGTCGCAACATTGCAGCAGCAGCAGAGAGAAAAAATGTTTTTATTTCATGTAAACGTTCTGAAGGGATCAATTTAAAATCCTGCTTATGATATGAAAAATATTAAAAAACCCTCTTGGTCTTATTGTAGTTTTATTCAGACTGGTTTCTGTTTTTTTATTATTAAAATTGTTTCCTATTTTTGCTTACTGATATCATTGAAATGGCATTTTCTTTGGAGGATGTGGTTCTCTTGCCACTTGTGAGCTGGATTCCTGGAAGAAGGTATTTATTGCTATTGTTATTATCTGGGTCCAAATTCATCAAATTAAGCGACCTAGCATTGTGTACTTCCAGTCTGGTCGATAAGGTGCTTATAACCCAAAGTACTTTTTAAAGCATCATGCTGTCATCTGATCCTATGTCTATTTTCTCAGAAGTAAGTTTCATCATGTTAAAAGGGGATTGCTCCCATTGAAGCGTACATAGAAGCCCGGACACTTCCAAGATGTCACACACATTCACACACCCCTAAGCGCTGTACCTTAATTTGTAGATGCTGGATCAAGGTAAGGTGAAATAGACATTATTATTATTATTCCATTACCATGGCCTCCGTGATCTGTTTTAGTCGTTATAATATTCTGGTTTGTTTGAAACTGAAACCCTACATTCTGATTCTCAAGGCGTTGACTTGGAAGCAACCGCCTTTGAGTTTAACGAGAAGTTCCAGGACAAAGAAGTTTAGGATGTGGGTATAACATTGAGGTTTTCTGGCTTTCTTTTAGTCCATTTCTTCAGTGTCTTTAAACAGAGAGTTCACAACATGAATGGGGGTGGGGGATCGGGTAAGACCGTCTGCTGCTCTGAAATGGACAGACCTCTAAGGAACTTTACCCTGAGCACAGCACTACACCCGTGCTAAAAGCGCCCCCACGGATCGGGCACTTTCACTCTCTGCAAAGGTCTGCCTGTCTGTACCCTTTCAGAAGAGACCAAACAATCCGATCCACTAGGCAGCTGAAATTGCTTACGTCCTTCAATTTGAGTGCAAGTCCCTTGGCCTGTCTCTAGCCCCCCCCCCAAATCTGGCAACACACGGAGAGGAGCGTTCAAAGGGTTAAACACAAACATATGCTAACTCTGCACATCTCCATCTATACTACTCCCCATGATTTCAGTGCAGTTTTACACCTAAGAGAGGTTGCCCTAGCTTGACTTCTAGGCTGCTTGGAGGGGGTGGTGGTGGCCAGATAAGGAGCTGCAAGTCTAATCAGGCTTGGGGAAAAAAGTCCTTGGCAAGCCAATCCACTGACTCTCAGACAGTGGAAGGGGGCTTACGGTGGTCGGGCAGAAATCCAGGCCAATCCTGTAAGCTTGACAAGGCTTACAGAAGGGCGGGGGAGGTGAGCGGCTATGTGCACATATACACATACAAACTGCCACTCGAGCTTCCCGAGGCGGACACCTTCATGCAGAATCAGCAACCCACCCACCCCCTCATCCGGGGCAAAAATAAGCTGTGAATGTGTTCATGAAGTAGAGCGTGACTGACGGAGCAACTCTGACCCTGAATAGTACCGGGGGTAATCCTTGGAAATAACTCCCCTGGAATTTAACAGAAATTCGCGGGGTTTGGGGAGCGGGGTGCTAGCCTGAGGACACTGACATTGCCCGAACAGATCTAAATTCGGAGTTCTGTATTTCCTGATCTAGCTCAGCTTCACCTGCCTCTGACAGATCTGTATCTCCCAGGCGACCTCTGTTCCCAGGGGTGACCTTCGCCTCTGTCAATCGCCGCCACAGCTGATTCGTGCTTTAACCACGTTCGATTCTTCTGTGGACTCGTTGAGTTTAGGCTGATGGTGGAAGTAGCTGGAAGACCACCCAGCAGCGACGGTTCCTGCCTCCCCTTCCTGACACAAACAGATGTGTTGCCACATCATCAGAAACAATGTCAACTTGCATTGACTACATACTTTTTTTAAAAAGAGAAAAATACTCGAGAATTTATTTTGAACTGATTTAGGTACCCTCGGGGTGATCAGAATGGGTCTTCCACTCCCCCTGCTCAGGTTCGTGTGTAAGTGTAGGAGGAAAGGGGGTGACATTGCACTAAGCCAGCCTGACTTCAGCATGCTAACTCAGAAAGTGAGCCGGGCTGAGTTGAATTGGGACTTGCTTCCTAATAAGTGTGCCGGGCTTGTAGCCTTAGGCATGTTGACCAGGAGAGTAAGCTCCATGGAACAGCGTGGGGCTTAACGCGCCAGTAAACTTGGCTGGGAGTGCGGCTCAATTAAAACCCCATTGATTCCAATGGAATATAGACCTCCAGGCAGATGTTTGCAGGATCCGGATGGCAAAACGCCGCCCTTTCAGGGCCTCTGATCTTAAGAGACTGGCAGGTTGCACAGGTACGAAATCCGAACAGTGAGTGTGTTGCTGTTTCTGTTTTTGTTTTTTAAACTCCTTTTAAGAGCACAGCGTGTATATGCTATACACCTTGCAATGCCCTTCCAGAAGAGAGGGAGGGGTCATTCCTACAAGGCATGAGAAAAGGGGTCGGTGGGAATTATTTAAATATGGGAGGACGCACTCAACCACATTACAATACGCGCGCGCACACAAACCCAAACGTTGCTTATGTATTGATCACCTTAACCAGACAGCGATGGATGCAAGCATTCCAGAGAGATCAAGTCCCTACTTGCCTGATAGAGAGGATGGGTGGGAGGAGAAGAGCCTCCTGTTAGCCGCCGCTAGCAGCACGGTGCAAGAGAGACCAGGACTTACAGAAGAGGGGGGTAGGGTTTCATTTCCCCTCGCTCGGGCTGTCGGAAGGCCTGGGAGGAATATCGTTCGTGGGAACTGCCATCGCATATTAATGTCTTCTCATGCATGCATTGAATAAATCACTGCAGCTAATTGAGCAACCATCCCCACCCCCTTGCAACAAAACAGGCCACAGAAAAGTACAAGGGAGCTTCTTTCTAGGCGCCCGGATTCCCATCAAATAACTGTGTCAGTGGGAAGGTTCAAGGGCAAAGGTCCGTTTCTGTAGGAAGCGTCTTTATACATTTTAATTTAGTTTACTTTAAAAATAAAAATCAACCACTGGCTAGGCTTGGGGAAATAAAAAGGCGACTGAGCAGATCTCCCCGAGAAATCTTTCCCGGAGCCACAGCACTCAAGAGCTGGACCCAATGCAGGCTAAGACCCGGTGGTGCCGTCGGAGCCAGACTTGAGGGCAAACGTCCAGGGCCCCACTCAGCAGGATGAGCAGGATGGCCCCCAATCCTAGCAGGGTTAGCTTCCCACATTGTGAAGTAAGTCAAGGAATCCTCATGATCACGCCATCAGAGAAGGAAGGGTGGCAGAAGATCATTACATTCAGCATCTGAAATTATGTAACTGTACCGCTGCTAAGAACATAGGAAGCCGCATTAGATATGAAGCCAGACCGCTGGCTCATCGATATCGAGTTTGTGATTACACTGACTGGCGGCTGCTCTCCTGGGTTTCAGGAAGGCGTCTTTTCCGGCCCACCCTGGAAACACCGAGGATCGAACCTGGGACCTTCCGCGTGCAAAGCACGCTCACCTACCTACCCCTGAGCTGCGGCCCTGCTAAGATGGCCTTGGCTTTTTGCAGGGAGACACAAGTTGGGCCTTTGGCAGTGGACGCAAGTTGTCTACTTGCTGAACAGCGACGAGAAAAGCCGGACCCAGGAGGAAGCAGCCTCATCTTGCAGCGTTGCGGTCATAGTGTAGGTCCTGGTAGTGCCGCCTCTGCAAAAGAGAGCGTTTCTTAGGCTCCATCCATTGAAGTTCCAAGGATGTCAGGACACATTGATGGGCATATAACAGTGCCGTGTGTGTGTGGGGGGGAGAGACGTGCAGGCACGCACACACACCGACTGCAATCCTCTGCAGCCTTGCTCGGGAATAAAGCTTACTTCTGAGTAAACATGCATAGTAATGCACTGACACACACATATTCTGGTACTGGGGGCCGTTTCAAAACATGCGCTCCAACAAGGCTGTTCCGAGCTCAGAGGGGAAATGAAACTTCACTGAAAACGACCGAGTTTCTTGGGGATTTTTCCACCTTAGCTGCTCTACAAATTCGATCACATTTGTTGCTTTAAAACCGCGTGTGTGTGTGTGGACACGTACGTACACACGCACACACAGAGCGTGATTGGGGAAATTACCCTAAAAAGAAATTTAATTTTTTTTAAATTAACATTTTATGCAGACGGCTTTAGCAGGACAGAAGTAGGAGGCCCAACACAGCCAAGGTGAAATGTGCATGCTTGTGTGTTTATGTTACTGGATAGAAAATACAAATGACTAGAAGTAATGGGGGGGGAGAGAGAGAGCGCTTGTAGGATGGATGCTTGACTACAGGAACTGGATGAAACAGGCAAAGATGCCTAAGTATAGGCTGCAAGTCCTGCCTTGGACTAATGGGACTTACACTAATGGCCCGTTGAATTCAATAGGACTTACTTACTTACTTAGGACTTACTTCTGAGTAGGCATGGTTAGGGTGGGGCTGTAAGTATGCATGCACGATTGCAGCCTAAGAATCATAGTGATACAGCTACAGCATGGAAAGAGACAGACAGATTCATATAAATATGAAGCTGACACAAGATAGGCAGACGCCACTGTGTGCGGATAGGCATAGAGGGTAACTCCGAATACAGACACGACTGGGGTGGGAAAGAGACATTTAAATAAAACTAGGATGGCTGGAAACCATCCAATCCAATCTGAGCGCTCTCTCTGTCTGCCTCTCCCCCTTTCTCCCCCACCCAGATTTTTCTTCTCGTGTTTTTTTTCCCTCTCCGAGGTGTCTACACAGAAGCAGATGAATTCACCACTGGAGCAAAGCGCCCGGTCGCCCCTTCTCACCCCCTTTAGAAAAAATGCATAGATTTCCTGCATCAGCCTAAATTCGGCCTGTTATCTCGCTGCCTGTCGCAAGCCGAGCGTCTCTAGCTGGCTTGTCTTTTTACTCAGCCTTCTCCCCAGTGTTCTCTCTCTTCAACGGCGAGATGGTTAGCTGGTACCTCTTCAGCAGGCAGGCCTAATGAAATCCCGGTTAATTTTCTTCGAGTATCTCTCGACACAGAAGGACTGTTGATCCAAGCATCGGATGGAAAGAGGACAGCGCAATGCAAGCTCCATCGCTCTCTCTCTCACACACATACACCCTGTTTTACGGTTAGGTTTGCTGGGTCCCGTTAGCAGTAGAACACGAACAGCACGATCCTTATACATGTTTACTCAGAAGTAAGTATGCATACTTCTCCGGAACATCCCTTCCCCCCCCCTCTGTGTGTGTGTGTGTGTGTGTGTGTGTGTGTGTGTGTGTGTGTGAGAGAGAGAGAGAGAGAGAGAGAGAGAGAGAGAGATTTATGTTCATCCACCCATCCAAGGGCTGTCCTTAAATCTGGGTTGGGACCAGTGTTTGATCTATCTCAATGTATACTTATTTATGATACGTTCCGGGCTCAGCTCAAGCTTTCAACACCCTCTGCTGAAACTCCACGTATGTGGTGGAAGCTATCGATGGTTACTCAGAACTGAGGGAAAGGCACTCTCTGCACATGCTCAAGAACACCCCGTTTTTCACTGCACTAAGACACGACCTGGTTTTCCTTCAGAATAGGCAATATCTGAAAAGAAGACTCTAGGAGTCTAGAGGTGCTGGTTCCCAGCAGCTTCTTAGCGTCAGCACCCCCGCCCCATATTTTAAAACAGCTCTCCTCTGAACTGCTGAACGAGAACTGTTGCTCCGACCCATCGGGTCTCTTCTTAAGCTCTTCTTAGCCTCTCATTCCCTGCACAGCTTGACCCGCACGCGCGCTCATTTCCCCTCTGTTATTGATTGACAACAAAAATCAGGAAGTGTTATGCAGAGAGGAAGAAAGTGAAGCAGATAGGGAAGTATTGGCGAGGGAAAGCAAGCTGCGAGGGGCGCAATGCGAAGCGGAGGGGGCGGAGAAGAGCTCAATCCCCCAACCTTTGATTCAGAACACAACTAGTGTTTATATCTCAAGAGTACTTTATTTCTGGTGATCTATTGACTGACTGCATTCACCCCCACCTTTTCTCCAAGGAGCTCAAGGCGGCATACGTGGTTCTCCCCCTCCTCATATAATCCCCACAACACCCCTGTGAGGTAGGTTACAGTGAGAGGCAGTGACTGGCCCAAGGTCACCCAGTGAGCTTCATGGCTCAGTGGGGATTGGAACCCTTGTCTCCCACGTCATAATCCAACACTCTAATAGCTACACCTGGGCACACAAAAATAACCCCACCAGTTGCTCTTAAATGCACTGCCCCCTTATAATCTTGACTATATCAAAGGGAGGGTCTATGACCTTTGCTATGAATCTAGTCCCACATACCCAGGGGTGTAGTCATTTGGGGTGTTGGGGGGTCTTAGACCCCTTACTTTTTTGGGAGCAGGGTCCCAGCAGGGTCCCTATGTCTCCAGCATCCTGTGAGGGAATCAGCATGAAAGGGGAGTGTGTTAGCCACTGAGAAGAGACTTCTAACATGCTTCCTTGCCCTTCCCTGCTGATTGGAGCCAATCAGAGTGAAAGGAGGTGAGTCAGCCACTGAGAAGACTCTTTTCGGGAGCACACACTCTCCAGGCTGATTGGCTCCTAGGGATGTCTGTTGTTGTGGGAGAAGGCATAAACAAGGGTCTCATTCTCAACCCAGCAGCAAAAAAAAGATGAGGGGAGAGCATGGCGGTGACTAACATGAAGGGACCCTGCACTTCTGAATTTGCCACTATACTACTGCACGCACCCCCAAACCTGAAAAAGAGCCTCTGATAGGGAGATATCAGATTGGGCCTAAGAGAATCAAGGAGTCCCACCACAATTTTCAGAAGTCCTTTATTTTTGAAGGATTGCTGTAGGAAGCTGCCTTCTACCAGTCAGACCACTGGTTCCATCAAGCTCAGTATTAGGGTTTCAGGCATGGCGTTCTCACAGAGCCCAACTAGAAGTGCCAGGGACTGAACCATATGAGAGGAGACGTTTTGGATCTCCCATAATGTGCCTTTAGTATTGACATTATGGTTTAGAAACCACAAAGTAAAGGTGGATCAAGGTCAAATCTGAGCTCTTGGCCCTAATCGCAGTGCCAGACATGCTCCAACGTTGCCATGTAACCGGACCATGTGCAAAGTTCCTTCCCTCCACCATTACGTGCATCCAGCTTATTCTGGGATTAATAGCAAGGATCAAGATTCCCCCAACAGAAAATGTAACTTCCAGATAGGGTTCAATCCATGAAAGATACACACACCACTTCTCGGTGTAGAAATTAAACACTGCTGCCCTGCTAGTAGGACTAACATGTGCACCACATTTTGCTGTTTCTGAAAAAAATGAAAATGGACTGCCTTCGAGTCGATCCCGACTTATGGCTACCCTATGAATAGAGTTTTCATGGTAAGCGGTATTCAGAGGGGGTTTACCATTGCCTCTTCAGCTGGCTAGGGCCTGCTCAGCTTGCCACAGCTGCACAAGCCAGCCCCTTCCTTGTCCGCAACTGCCAGCTGGGGGGCAACTGGGCTCCTTGGGACTATGCAGCTTGCCCACGGCTGCACAGGTGGCAGGGCACATGACCCCTGAGCCATTCACTGTAGGGGTGATCCTTAGCTGGTCCTTGATACCAAGGAGACAGGAGCGGGGATTTAAACTCACAGTCTCTGGACTCCCAGCCAGGCTCTCCTCCCCACTTTCTATAGGAGTCTTTTTGCAGCTGCGCAGTGGAATGAGTCATTATGGTTATTACTGACCTCTTTTTAATATAGCAGAAGCTGAGACTGAAGACAGGGATTTTCCCACTCTTTACCTGGCCTGGGGTGTGACGAGTAATGGCCGATTGAAAGGCTTGAGCTGTATAAGCCCCGTGCATCTCCACAAAGGCATTGCTGTGCTTAGGTAGACGTTAAACTCTTAAGAGCACGATCCTACTAAATATATTTATTTGGAAGTAAGTCCCAATGTTTTCTATTGCGCAACTTCCTGGCAAGTGTGCATTAGGCTTGCAGTCTTACAGCCCCAATCCTTTTGCCCTACGCATTTTAAGCACTTATTCCCCAGGAAGTGAGCCGGGCAGGGTGGCAAGCTTACACACGCTTTCTTACGAGCACGCCTGTGGGATATACCTTCGAGTAAGAGCACGTAAGATAGGACCGGGCCACGTATCTGGGATCTGGATCAGCCCCTGCTCTCGCTCGTCAGCCGCGGAGACGAAATACGGCCAAACTATTCTCTACATCTCAAACACGCTGGGAAAGAAGTCCAGCTGATCTCAGTGGCGTCTTGCTTCGGAGTGAACATGCATAGCTTCAGGCTGCAGAGGGGTCCTCAAAGGGACCGGATCCTGAAGTCAGGACAAGGGGTTTTGTTTTCCTGGGGTGAAGGAGACAGTTCCTGGCAGAAACACAACCTATCTTCCACTGACAAAAGCACCTCCTTATTTCTATTAAAAAAAAAAAAGCGGTTGATTCCTGCGCCGCCACCTCCGTTTTGCAACGAACGCGTGTCTTCCACTCAAACGTGACTTCCCCCAACAGCAGCCCAGTTTGTCCCCCACCCCTATTTTTTGGCGTGGTCGGAGATTCCCCCCCCAATCTTGATTGTCGCTAATATCCAATTTATCTGATTTTTTTCTTTTTCTTTTAAAATATTGCTATTGGTTTGAGAAGTGCATACACTTAAAAAAATAGGCGGGAGCGGAGGCAGGGGCGGGAGAAAACAGCTCCGGCTTTGTAACCTCCACAGTTGGCTTTTGCTGCCGCTGTTGGTGCAATGTAGCCGCAGCAGCAAAAAGCCCCCTTCAGTGCAAAGCATATTACTTTGTCTGATCTTTCAGTTTTGCAAGAGCTATTGCTAACAGCTGTAGGGAGATTTGCATTGCTCCAGGTTTGCTCTCCCCGCAGGGCAGAGAGGAAAACGACGAACAAGATTTTGCCACAGAATTAAACAAGTCAAGCAGGAAACGCAATTGGGGATCGGGAGGGGGACGATTAGCTTTGTGCCTGGAACCTTACTGGAATATTTTTTTAAAAGGCTTGGTTAAAAGTCAAATCTCCCTTGGATGATCGGGAATTTAGCACGTCAAAAACACACACGCATCCCTTATATATACACATTGACTTGGGACTGAGCTACACTGAAGTGAGAGTGACTTCCCTCCAAGTAAGCCTGGATAGGATCGGGCTGAAAGCTTATGCTTTCCTCCTTGGAAGGAAGCCCTTGAACCCTGTAGGGGTTGCTTCCAAACACATCTGGATAAAAACTGGCTTTAGGGCTGCAGTGCTGTCAACCCGTAGACCGAGCCTATGCATATTTATTTGCTCGCAAGGAAATGGAACATACTCCCTGGCAAATGTGTGTAGGATTGCAGCTTTACTTGGCGATAACACCACTGAATTCAGTGGGACATTACTTCCCAGTAAACATGCTTTAGAAATGCATGAATGTGTGTGTGTGGATATATGTATGTATGTAAATAAATTTAATGTAAATAAATCCAACTTCAGTCATATTCAGAGTAGACTCATTGAAATCAATGGACTAACCGTTAGTCATAATAGATCTACTGAAATCCAAGGATTTAACGTCAGTCATACTTCAGTCCATCTATTTCATACTTCAGTCCATCGATTTCAGTGGGCCTACTCTGAGTATGATTCAGTCGGATCTTACCCAATGTTTGTTTATTTTTTAAAATTCAGTTAAAATCTTTTTTGGGGGTGACCATAAAAACTCTGTAGGGACACTTTTTTTTTCTTAACCAGAGATGCCGCCTGAAAAACTTTTGCAATCCAGTAGATGAGTGTTACTATTAAGCCTTAAAGGGGCTAGGCTGGTAGCATATTTATTAGGATGAGCTGGGGACTGCAAAATAACCGTTCCCAGCTGTTTTAGGTTTTAATTTTTTTTAAAATATATTTTTTATCTTAACTTGGAGGAATGCCCATTGTGCTCGAGTAAGCTGTTTCGGCTGGGTGATTGATAGAGCAAGGTCACCGAGCTCTCCTGGGCGATTGGTATCAAGTTTCAGATAAAGCCGCCGGAAAGCTCCGTTCTCGTCTCCCCTCCTTCCTTGCTTCTCGCCCTGTTCCTTTTGGCCTGGCGGAAGAGCCTCCTCCCGATCTAGGAACCAAGGGCAAGGGGCATTTCACCCTTCCGGCGCACTTTATAGAGACCTTGCGTTTTCTGCTTAGCTGTGCGGCTCTGCGGAAAGGACGCTTTCGTTGGCTTGGCAAATCCGAGCGGAGCTGGGAAGCTCGAGACTGCTCTTCTACCTTTATAGCCAAGGGCTTCTGCTTCTCTCGCCACCCCTCTTCGTGCTTTGCAGACTGTCAACACTGTGGAGCAGCTGCAAACATTTCAAATATAGCATGTTTTAAACTTCCTGATCTATTTGGTGTATTTATGGGGCAACTTTCCCCCTTTAAACGGTGCGAGCCTATGGATATCTACTCAGAAGTAAGCCTGACTGCATTCAATAGGGCTTGCTTTCAGATGAGTGGTTTTAGAACTGCAGCCCATCTACAATAAATGAAAGAAGGTATTACCTCTTTTTTATCACGTTCTGCCCCCCACCACTTACATTACCCCCCCCCCCTTTAGAGTTGGGTGTAGCCTTAGGTTATCTGTGGGTATGTACAGGTGCATAATATCTGCACACATGTACACACACACTTCCTGGAAGTCTCACTAAACTCAATGGGACTCACTTCTGAATAGACATGCATAGGCTTGCACTACACATTTATCCCCCCCCCCGAGACCCAGTGTGGTGTAGTGGTTAAGGTGTTGGATTACAACCTGGGAGACCAGGGTTCAAATCCCCACATAGTCATGAAGCTCACTGGGTCACCTTGGGCCAGTCACTGCCTCTCAGACTCATGAAAACCCTATTCATAGGGTCGCCATAAGTCAGAATTGACTTGAAGGCAGTACATTTACATTTAAATATATACCTCCATAGATTTCACATCCCTCCCCCATTCCAATACATTC
This sequence comes from Rhineura floridana, assembly GCF_030035675.1. NCBI lineage: Eukaryota > Metazoa > Chordata > Lepidosauria > Squamata > Rhineuridae > Rhineura > Rhineura floridana. The sequence goes on from NC_084485.1 coordinate 37,543,098, forward strand.
TGTAAAGTAGACTTGTAGAAGCCAACACAGCTTGTCTTTTATATAGAAGGGGGAGGGAAGACTTCTGTGTTTACTTTTCTTGCTCTTTAAAAAGGTATCTTAAATAAATGATACACTTTTCTGAACAAGGCACGAACTGCTACACAAACCTTCTGCACAGCTGTGCTCTTGGAAGGGAGGAAGCCTTTCATGCAGCATGCTTTCCCCTGCATGGTGGTTATTCAGACGTTGAAAGAAACCGATTTCAAAGGACAAAAAATAGCCAACCCATGCTTGATATACTAAATGATTTCTGGATATTCTGTGGTGTTTGCAATCCTGCCATGGCCATAATTAGAACAAGCACCTTGCAATTACAGAAGAAAAGTGATAACATAGAGACTTCCAGGCTTCCTTCTCCCACCCCTCTGCCCAAGTGGTTAGGAGATGCTTGCAGAGATAACAGCCCTCTGAATGTATTTTATTTCCTCTTTTAAAGTTTCATTCTTTCTCCAAACCCCCAATGCCAAATGCCATGTTTCCATGTGGCACGTGCGCTCCCTTAAAAGATTTGTTTAGCTGAGGAAACCGCTGCTAAGCGGTGAGAAAGGAATTAAATATATAGAATGATAAGCTGCTGCTAAGACATATGAGAACACTTAAATTAATAATAAGGACTTGTTCTGAGGCAAAATTCAATTTTGCTTCCTATTATGCAATCTTTGCATGTAAAGTTGCTTTAATGCAAAATAGCAGCTCATAAAAAATTCTGTTTTATTGGGATCAAAAATGTATGATATCCTGAGGCAGGAGGGGCAGGGCAAAAGGTGGGTAAGCAATGTCCTTTTGGCAAGCTTTGTGCTTTCTGAAAAGAAACATTTAAAACTTTTTAAAAATTATCCCTGAGATGAAGGTATGGTAGTGGGAAAGTTTCAGATGTCGTAAGTTGCTTCTATAAGAACACCCCTGAATGCTGCCAATCTGCTGACTGTATTCTTTGGGCAGCTTCCTGTTGCTTTCACTGCAAAGGTCAGAGACATCACAGGCCCCTGATGATATTGGCCAAACAAGAGGGAAGAGCTCTTGAGATCTCCAGTTTTATCTTTACAATTGTATACTCTCCCTGACACATTTATTAGTAAGTGTGAACATCTGCAGAGACATGCCATTGCAAAAGGTTAGGTCTAGACTTACTCATGCTTAGACTAGGCCTACTAAAATCAAAGTGACTTGTTAATCATGACTTTTGCCCCATTGATTTTAGTGGGTCTACTGCTCAAAGCACAGTTAACTCTGGCTCCACCCTAAGCTGTCTACAAATGCTAGGTGTATTGTACCAGATTTTTTTTTCAAAAAGAAAAACCAAAACCCTTCATGTATTTTTCAACGCTATCTCTATTGCTTTCTTAGAACCATGCTGTAAAGCCCTCTGCGAGAAAACCTCACAACACTTTCTCAACAGTCTCATCAGGGTAGGTGATGCAGGGTGATCAATGTGGAAAACTGAGAGTGGGCCCCAGGTTACCTATACGGTGGAGGAAAAGGACGTTGGGATGGCCTGAAATGACTCCCTTCCACACATCACATTTCAACTTCTTTCCTCCTCCTCTCTTTGTCTGTGTCCTTCTTGGCAACTCCTTTGATACCATTAAAAATAATAAAAAGTGGTTCTTGCTGGCTACATGATCCAGCCAATCAGACACCATGTAGCCAGTGTGATACTACAGAGCAGGGGTGGGGAACTATTTTCAGCCTGAGGGCTACACTCCATTCTGGGCAACTTCCAGGAGCCACATGCCAATGGTGTGGTGGTGGTGGGGAACAGAGACATAAGAGGGCAGAACAACAAATGTGAATGTTACCTTCCTTCCAGGCATGCAAGTAGGTGCACCTCCTTCCAGGTGTTCAAGGACCACATTCCAGCCAAGAAAAAACACACAAGGAAGGTGCAAAGCAGGACTGGTGTGGGATATGGCCTGGGGAGAGGATGTCATCTGGGGACAGACCTGAGTAGTGCAGCAGCAAATTCAGAAGTTCAGGGTCCCTTCATGACAGTCACAGCCACACACACCCTTTTATCTTTTGCTGTTGGGTTGAGAATGAAATCCTTGTTAATGCCTTTCTCCCACCACAACACATGTCCCTAGCAGCCAATCAGCATGAAAGGGGAGAGTGCTAGCTCCTGAAAAGACTTTCCTCTTTCAACAAGCCTTTTAGGTTGAGACCTATCCCAGTCTGCGTCTGTATTAGAATTGCTTAATATATTTTTAATAATGTTTTTAACCCTTTTTTAAAGTTGTTTTTTTAAAAAATGTTTTTAACCCTGTTTTGTTTTAATGTGTTTTAAGATCTGTTTTTATGATGTTTTAAAGTGCTTTTACCGCTTTGTTTGCCGCCCTGGGAGGAAGGGCAGGATACAAATTAAATGATAAATAAATAAAATAAATAAAAGAGAGGCTGCCTCACCTCCTTTCACTCTGATTGGCTCCAATCAGCAAAAAAGGATAAGGAAGCATGTTAGAAGACTCAGTGGCTAACAGACTCCCCTTTCATGCTGATTAACTCATAGGGTGCTGGAGTCAAAAAACGGGTCTAAGACCCCCTGAGACCCTGGATGACTACATCTGCAGAAAGAGAGACCTGGAGGGCTGCATTTGACCCCAAAGCCTGAGTTTCCCCATTCCTGTCATAGAGGCATGTAGTCATGATTTATTTAGATACTTGCCATTTAGGGTTTTATGTGCTAGTACTAACCCTTTGAATTGGGCCCAGTAGTTCACTGGCAGCCAAAGCAGCACATGGTCCCATCAGGCTGTTTCACTTTTTAGCCTAGCAACCACATTCTGTGCTAGCTGCAACCTCCAGCATGTCTTCAAGGGCAGCTGCACATACAGTGCATTAGAATAGTCCAGACAGAAAGTCACCACATCATGAAAAACTGAAGCCAGGCTATCCTAGTCCTAGAACAGCCATAGCTGGCAAATCAGCATCAGCTGGGCACAAGCATTCCTTGCCACAAAAGCCAATTGGGACTCTAGTCACAAGTTGGAATCCAAGAGTACTCCCAGACGCAGAGCCGCCCCTGGGCACTGGGAAGTGGGGCAGTTGCCCTGGGCCCCGCACTTTGGGGGCCCCCCCGCACTTGGCAATCTGCATATAAAAGCAGCTGCCACGTCCTCCTCATGGCCGCAGTAGCGAGCTGAGGGGAGCGTAGAAACGAGCCGGGAGGAAGAGGTGCAGCGGCGGCCTCCTGATGGCCGCGGTAGCAAGCCGGGAAGGAGAAAACCTTGCAGCGAGAAATGCTAAGCAAGTCTACAACAAAGGCTGCAAAAAAGGGAGCGGCAGCCAAAAAATACAAAGCCACTGCCACCAACAAAGGCTGCAAAAAAGGGAGCCGCAGCCGCAAGTTCCTAGCAGCCGAAATACAAAGCCGCCACTGCCTGAGGAAAGGATATATATAGAGAGAAAGAATGTGGGGGGGCCCCAACTTTGCTTTTGCCCCAGGCCCCACACATGCTAAGGGGCCCCCTGGCCAGATGACTTCCTTAAGGGGAGTATAAGTCCTCCAGGAATGGGTCATACTCCTAATTCCTGGACACATGAACCACAAAACATCACAACAACATGACATCACAAAACCCAATTTTGTGACATCACTAAATCAGTGCAGGGCTTCCTGTTCCCATTCTGAATGGAGAAATGTTTGTTGTGTGTTCCCCATGTCGCAGCCTCCCAACTATTACAGAAATGGGGAGCTTTATTTTTAAAAAAGGATGAAAATAAATGGTGAAACATTTTTCTGAAAGTGAAGTTTTTTTTATGAAATCTGCCCCCATTCAAGTTAAGCTATAAATAGGACCATGCAGGAACATCTCTCTCACAGGAGAGCTCTTTTCATTTCCTGCTTTACACATGGATGTAAGTAAATTCAGCATCAGACTTATCAATTCCAGTGGCAAACCTTAGAGAATAAAATGGCCAGAAAGAGGATCTCAGTATTTCCAGAATGCCAAATTTCCTACACTTCTATAACCTGGTTGCCATCCTGATATTGATAAGCTGTGAGGAAACTCAGTCCAATTTAGTCTTGTTTTGTTTGGGGGCAATCCATTTCTGAAGGAAAGAAAGGGCAGTTTTACTACTAATTAAAAAGAGATCAGAATCAGATTCCCTGGCAGTTAGAAGAACAGAAATTAGATAGGTAGCAAAACAGTTTGTGTTAAGTACTTCTCAGAAGCACACATCTACTGCTGTCGAATTTGCCAACCGTTTCAAGTACTGGAAACTTTGAAGCTATTTTCGCTCATATGGAACCTTGGACTTTGACATTCGGCAAAGCAGGGGTGGTCAATGTTCCAATAAGAGCTGTATAACAAAATCTGCAGTTGGTTGAGACTTGACAGCCCCAAGAGATGTAGCCACCACTATTTTCCCCTTTTGCAAGTATTTACATATATACAACAACAGGCAGCCTGGCAGTCACAGGAGGCTCTTGAACCACAGTTTAGTCTGCCTTTCTGCACAGGATGATGTCAGATTAGCAGACCAGTACAGGGACTGACCGCCTTGTCTAGTGTGTCAATGAACAAGGTGAATGTCCAATGGAGGGGTGGAGAATCTTTTTCAGCCTGAGGGCCTCATTCCCTTCTGGGCAACCTTCCAGGAGCCACATGCCAGTGGTAGGTGAGCCAGAGGCAAAAGTGGGCAGAGCAACAAATGCAAATTTGACCTTTGTACAGTAGGCTAGTTTCTATACATACTTACACATCCCTCTCTGTCCTCCATCCAGGCAATGCACAAGGACAAGGACACATTCCAACCAGGCAAAAACACTCAAAGTGAGTGCAGGCAGGGGTGGTGATGGGTGGGGTGTGGCCTGAAGAGAGGTGGTATGGCTGGTGATGGATGTGTGATGTGGGGAGAGTCCCGAGGGCCAGATAGCCTGGAAGGGCCCAGTTGGTGTAATGTGAGAGATGGAGAAGCCATGCCTCCGATCTACAATTTATTGTCATAATCTAAGAGGTCGATGGAAGGGTTGGTTGTCAATACCCTGTGGCAAGGAAACACAGTCTGTGTATGCTCAGAGATGGTCTCATTTTTATTGCTTCCCATGTTCCAACACTGAACCAGTGGGTATTGAAAATAAAATCTAATACTGAGCTCAGAAAGGTCACCTTCCACTCTGGACTCTAATAGTGAAGTCAGTGTCCATGTGCCAACAGAAATGGTGCCAACATAGACCAGTAAGAAATGAGAGGGACATGCCAGGATGCTTAGGGGAGCCATGGGGTTTACAAAAGTAGTGCACCCACTCCTGAAGAAGCCCACCATGGACGCAATGGTTTATAGTATGGACTCGTGCTGGGAGGAAGCACGGGATAAAAATCAAATAAATAAATAAACTACTGCCCAGTTGTAAATACCCCCTTCTTGGATAAGATGGTGGAGGGAGTAATGGCCAAGCTATTGCAGGTGTTCCTGGAGAACACAAATTATATGGATCCATTTCAATCTGGGTTCAGGCACAGGTTTGGGACTGAGTCAATCTTAGTTGCCCTGATGAATAATCTGTATTGAGAGCAGGACAGGGGGAGTGTGACTCAGCTTGCGCTTCTCAGTCTCTCCGTGATGTCTGATACCATTGATCATAGTATCCTCCTGGACTAGCTTGGTAGGATGGGTTCTGGGGGCACTGCCTACAGGGCTGTGTTTAGAGAGCAGCATTGGGGGACTGTGTTTCGTCTCTATGATCCTTGTGTTATGGTATACCACAAGGTACAATTTTGTCCCCAGTGCTGTTCAACATCTATATGAAGATACTGCGTGTGGGTATTAGGACAAAGTGCCATCAGTATGCTTATGACACACAGAGCTACTTCTCCATAACATCTGAGTCAGGAGAGGCTGTGCATAATCTGGACCTGTATGGGTGCAGTGGTGGACTGGATAAGAGTCAATAAACTGAGCATGAACACTGGGAAGACAGAGGCACTGTGTGTTGGTGGTTCCCACATCTGGGAGATTGGCCAGTTGCCTGTACTGGATGGGGCTGCTCTCCCTCCAAAAAAAAAAGTTTGGAGTCTGGGGGGTACCCCTGGATCTATCTTTGTTGCTGGAGGCTCAGGTAGCCTCAGTGGCCAGAAGTGTCTTTTATCAGCTACACCTGGTGTGCCAACTACAGCCATGCTTGGACAGGGATAGTCTGGTTGTGGTAATTCATGCATTGGCAACCTCAACTTTTGATTATTGCAATGTACAGTATGTGGGGCTACCTTTGGGCCTGGTCCAGAGGCTCCAGCTGGTGCAAAATCTTGTGACTAAATTGTTGAGGACAGACTATTGCCAGAACATAACTCCAGTGCTCAAAAGGTTGCACTGGCTGCCCATACGCTACTGGCCCAGGTTCAAGGTTCTTGTATTAATTTACAAGGCCATTAAGGTGGGTCCAGGTTACCTTAGGGACTGCCTGATCCCTTATATCCCTGACCAATTACTGAGGTCTTTGGGGGAGTCACTATTAATGGTCCCTCATGGCTCAGATACAAGGCTTGCATCCACCAGGAGCCATGCGTTCAGTACTGTGGACCCAATGTTATGGAACTCCCTTCCAGATAAAGTCAGACAAGGCCCCTCCTTGTTGAACTTCTGGTGCTTACTGAAGACTTTGGTTTTATAATTTTAACTCATTTTTCTTTTTATTGTATTGAGTTTTTTATACACTACTCAGGGACAATAGTAATTAAGCAGTGTATAAATTGTCAAAATTGCTCTGTCTAGGTATGGACAAAGCAATCAACACCAGCCCTTTACGTCTTTTACCGATCAGCTCAAACAAGTTGTTTCCCAAACCTTCTAGCAGGCTTCTTTCTTTATCCTTTAGAGCTCTGTTTAAAAAGAGCTTTACATCCTTTCTTGTTCCCGTGACAACCCCATGAGGTAGGTTGCCATTAGTTTTATTTTGCAAATGGGGAAACCTGCCAAAGGCCATCCAGTGAACCTGCTGTTGAGTTCTGGAGAGTGTTTTGGATGAACTCAGCCCCTTTAGACATCATGGGATTGCACTAATTTCCTATTCACATCATGAGGATACAAGGAATCTGGAGAAAAAGCTAAATGGATTGCAAACCCACTTGAAGAACAAGAGGGAAAATGGCTGAATCTTCAGCAGTGTGTTCCAAATTTTGGATCCTTCTCCCATCTTTGGGTTCTCCATTAAGTTACATGTACAAATTTATTCCAAGTGGAAGTTCATTTCAGACTGTGGATGGAGGTGCCTTTTGTCAATGTTCCCCATGCTGAAAATCAAATCTCTGCCAAAAGAAAAAGAAAAAGAAATGCAAAGTGCATCGGGGCAAAGACTGAGACCAGGCTGCTCCAGACAGTGCTAGTTTTTTTACTTGCACATATTTCTTTCTTTTTTCTTTTTACCCAGGGGAACATTGTGTCAAACTGTGATTTCCCCATCTTATGTTTGAAGTGGTACACCCAATTCTACCACCTCACTACTCCACCACCTCATTTGGCTACCTGTGAAGGCCAGGTCTTAGGCAAGTTCCTTTCTCTCAGACAGTGTCTCCCCCTCAATTCTGTAATATGGGGATAATGCAGGGCTGTTGGTCAGTACTGCTGAGCTGATGAATATGAAGTGCTTTCAACTCCTAAACACTATATAAATGCTACTATTAGCACAATACACAAGCTCCATTCCTCCATTCCACATATACCTTATTCACAATCTCTAACAAAGGTGAAACACAGGTAGGAACAGCCAGACTTAAGCCTGTCTTGAAGCCAAATGGTACATGACAGGAATCCTCTCTATCTGTCAAAAGCTGAGTGATTGATTACTGATAGTAATGGTGAATGGAAGGCACTTTGCAAGTGTTTCAGTGTGCTCTTGTCTTGATTATTTATGAATGTTTATGATGCAGGGATAAATCCTAACACAGAATATAGGTTCTGAAGTGAAGCCTTGTGATTCTTGACTAAAATTAAACCCAGGATAAGAGTTCAATTTGCATGCAGAAGGAGGCTGTGTGGTAATGTCACCCAGTTCCATAATTGATGAAGTAATCTGGATCAAATTTAAACATAGCAGACTTATCATCTTGTCTCTGGTACAGAATCTGAAAATGTGGTTTCTCATAAATTAATGCAACTGTACATATTTTGTCTCTTCTTTCATCTGTATCCAATTGTACTTTACAGTAAATATATCATAATTACCGGTGTCTGGTGTTTATATATGTAACAACTGATAGGAGACACTATTTTCTTTAATAGCCTGCATGGTAAACAAAGGGTTCTGTGCTGCAAATAAAAAATAAAATCAAAGATAAATGTGGTACTTGGAGGGTTAAGCAAGGTCTTAGAATCTGAGTAAATATTTATATGAAGTGCTCAAAGAAGAGAAGAGAAAAAAAACCCTCTCAATATAACTAAATATAAATTACAGCACTTTATATTAGCTGTCAGATTATTCTAGCCCTTGCATTCAAATACTTGTTCCACTGGTAATGCTACATGCAATATGCAGGTTTATGCCTTGTTGCATGCTTGACAAGTAATTAAACTAAATTGTTTGGAGGTTTGCATAGATTTATCCAGCCCACAGAATAGTCAAGCAACCTGTTAACATGACGGTGACTACAAGGGCATAGTTCTTCACTCCCACCACCATTTAAAAACAGGAATGAAAGCAAGCAACTAAACTACCTAAATGGTCATTCTGTACTGCACTGTTCGTTTGCCAATAGGCTATTTGCAACACTGCTATTTTCTTTGCTTTGTAAGGAAGGAACAGTGTATGGTAGAAATCACCTATACTTGTGGAAACAGTAAATAAAGCTGAAGCAAATTTGGCCAACCCAAATTCTTCTAAGATTTTTCTTGTGACTGCAGATATCAAATTTTCACTCAGAAAGTGGGACCTACCAAGAGAGAACCTTGAGGTTCTTCTGTGCTTGCTGATACCTCCATCTTGGGCATGGGTGATGACGTTTGGGCTCCATAAGGATCCACACTCAGATAATGACCTGGTTCGCACAACATGCTAAACCAAACCATGGCTTAGCCAGACTGTACAAATGTTTGGGCACTCAGAGAGGAGCTCACAGCAAATTTGCTCCTCCCTGGTCCTTTTTGCTGTGGTGCTACACTGAACTAAGTCATGGTTTGGCTTAACTTGTTCAAACTGGGACATGTGGCTAAGTTTTCTCTTCATTAAATAGTAGTTAAGGATGGGGGAGAAGTTTGATTAAATTTGCATTTATAGGTGAACCTACCTAATTTGCACTTTCCAAAACAACATGTGAAACAAAACACAGCCATTGTCTGATATTTACACTTCTTCACATTTGCAGTGCAGTTCTCCAGACACATTGTGTGTACAAAAATGCATATACGAGGGTAAATTGTGCATATCAATACATATACTAGCAAAAATAGCATGCAAAAACGCATTATAAAAGGGAAAAATGCTTTGCAAAAATCTGTATATTAGGCAAAATTACACACATTTCATATTAGGAAAAATGCACTAAAATGCTGCTGACTTTTCATGATGAGTTTTTTTTCTAAGAATTTGCAAACTGATGTGGAAATGTGGAGAACTTAATTTAGGATTGGAAAATATGAGGAATTTAGAGAAACTGAAATTGATGGGTTCCCTCATCCCTAATAATCACTATCTGTAGCCAAGAACAAACTCTCAATTTTATCAACAGAACAACTCCATCACGCAGGTTAAGCTTAGGGAGAGTAATTGGGCTTGTCACTGGGTGAGCTTGATGACTGAGCAAAGGCTTGAAGGATCGGGATCGTCTGAGTTTCAAAAGATGTAAAATCAGCTAGGCTCAGTACAAAAATAATGATACACACGCACACACACACAGAGCCACATACAGTAGGGGCCTCGCTTTTCAGCGGCCTGCTTTTTGGCATTCCACTAATACCGCGGCTTTCAATTAGAGAAAGGCCCCACTCATACTGCGCTTGTTCTGCTTTTATGGGATTTTTGGGGCGTCGGGAACCATTTTATTGATGGAGTTCCGCTTTACAGCGGGTTTCACTTTTAGGCGGGGGTCTGGAACGTAACCCATTGTATGAGTGGGGCCCTACTGTACAAGTTTTCCAAGGGAAGATTTTTTTCCTGTGGAAAAGTATTTCATGTTGCAATTCTGCTACCCGTCAATGAAGTTACATAAGTACTACACCAAGGGCTGACAGACTTCAGGTTTGTGGATCTACTTTTCATTTGCTTGTTGCTGAAATTATGAGATCCACCAACCAGAGCCAGGTGCAAAATAGTAGCCGGGGTTCAGCCTAGGAATTTGTTTTCATTACCAGAAATGAGCTCACAGTCTTGCCAACTCCTGCTTTTCCCCCAAGGAGGGCCAGAGCTTTCATGAGTCAGGCTGAGGCAATTGTCTCAGGCAGTGTGTGCACATGTGTGGGACAAACTGCCCACAGCCCCCCTCGCTTGCCTCACCCTCATAAGCCCTGCTGCCGCTGTCGGCCACTCACGCACCCGCTGGGGATCCTCCCCTGCCTTGTTTGCAGGAAAGGCCAAGTGGGCCCCGGCAAGATGGCTGAGAAAATTGTCTCTGTTAGTGTGGTTTGCTGCAGCAGTGAGAAATGGTCTTTAAACTTAAACTGGAAAAGCTTCCCCCTGACAATTCTGGAATGTAGTAAAACGGTTGAAAAAGACAAAAGCCTTTTTCAGAAGGAAGTTGGCAACTCTAAGTGGAGCCTAATTCAAAATGTGAAGAAGGGCCATTAGTCTACAATTTGGGGCAAATCCATATATAATGTTCCAGCATATTACCATTTTACTCACAAACACAAGAGACGGGCTTATTCTGAGTCAGACCACTGGCCCATCTCACTCAGTATTGTTTACACTGACTGGAGGCAGCTCTCCAGAGTTTCAGGCAGGAGTCTTTGCCAGGTTTGCCTAGAGATGCCAGGGACTGAACCTGGCACTGTTTGCATGCAAGACATGTGCTCTGCCACTGAGATTGATATAGCTTCATTCACCTAGTCCAGATGTCATATTAACAGAGAGCTGTGAAATGTCCAGCCAGCCTTTCAAAATCATGTAGGAGGCAGTGAAGACTAACCATCTAGCCAACATGATGGGGTTAATTAAGTTGCCATCAATATCTGCCTCTGCTTTGCCCCACCCAGGCCCGTACACAGGCACCACATGGCAGAGCTGAAAGAGCCTTTTAGCCAAAAAAATCGTAGACCCCGAGAAAAGGGCATGTTTGTTTCTCTCCTGAAATAACAACTCAACAGCTTCATTACAGAAGCAGCCTGAGTTTTGTTGAGCTGCCGCGGTTAATGAAATGGCTGTACCTTTTGCAAATAAAGTGATGCTCAGTATTGGGATGGGTTGATAAAGATGATGCTTCTCTGTTAATTAACTGCTGGGCCTGATGAATTAATGGGCTTCCTCATCGTCTCAGTTGATGCCTTTAATTGCTCTCCCTCCCCCCCGCCCGTAAGGTTTCGTTTCTCCCATATTGAATTTGCTTTCCCCTCTGGGTTCCTCATGCAAGAAATTCTTATGTTCTTTGAAAGCAGTTTTATAGTGCTAAGTTGTCCTTTATGTGGACAGTTTAAAGGCATAGGATAGCAAGGAGCTCACTTTCCCTTTTTAGCTCATAGGCCAAGGTCTCTCTGCATCCCCATCCTCTGGTATGTCTGCAAAGTGAAGCTAATTTTAAGTTTATATTGCAGAGCAGGGATGGGGAACTTCAGGCACGGGGGCTAAATGCAGCCCTCCAGGCCCCTCTGTTGGGCCCTCAGGACTCTCTGGAGGCTATGCTTCCTTCTCAGCCACACCCTCTCTGCCCAGGCCACATCCCTCAGAGGCTTTACTTTTTGTCTCACTGGAATGCCTCCCTGAATTCTGAGAATGCGTCTTGCTTTGCTGAATGGCGGACAGAGAAGGGCATGTAAGCCTTTGGCCTACTGTACAAAATTTTACATCTGTTGCTCTTCCCATTTTTGCCTCTGGTCCTGCCTACTACTGCCATGTGGCCCCTGGAAGGTTGCCCAGAAGAGAATGTAGTCCTCAGGCTAAAAAGGATCCTCACCTTTGCCTTGAAAATGGAAATGGACTGCCTTCAAGTCGATCCCTACTTATGGCTACCCTATGAGTAGGGTTTTCATGGTAAGCGGTATTCAAAGAGGGTTCACCATTGCCTCCCTCTGAGGCTAGTCCTCCGCAGCTGACTAGGGCCTGCTCAGCTTGCCACAGCTGCACAAGCCAGCCCCTTCCTTGTCTGCAACTGCCAGCTGGGAGGCAACTGGGCTCCTTGGGACTATGCAGCTTGCCCACGGCTGCACAGGTGGCAGGGCACATAACCCCTGAGCCACTCACTGTGGGGGTGATCTTTAGCTGGCCCCTGAATCCCAGGAGACATGAGTGGGGATTTGAACTCACGGTCTCTGGACTCCCAGCCAGGCTCTCCTCCCCACTGTGCCATACCAGCTGTAGACCTTTGCCTTAGGGCCTTGGAAAGAGGTAGTGGTCAGTAGACATGGTCGAGAATATTCACTAAATTGGATTTATTACTGGATTTTGACATAGTCCAACAATCCACATTGTTTTCGGACCAGCACTGATTTCTTGTGGTGAGTTGCGGTTGTCATTATATTATTGTCTTCTTAATCAGCTTTCCTCTAAGCTGATGCATTCTTGGAACAAGTGACTACAGCATAAGCATTTTCATTTTCGTTAGCAATTACGTTATTTTTTCCCTGGGAAAAAACCTGCAAATTGGCAATTGTGCAAACAATTGGGAACAAAAAAAAATATGGATTGGTACTGAAAGCCAGACTGTTGGAATTCAAACAGACAGGAACCAGCTACCGAACCCCATCCCTAGTGGTGATGGAGGCAGGAGGTGCTCACCAGGCTTAAGTGGGAAAAGATGCTCCATCAGGATCTGGGGAGCACTTGCTGCCTCTGCCTTCCTTACCCAACCCTAAAGTAAGTTTGGGGGCCTTTGGGCAGGAGGAGGTGGTGGAGAGTTTGCACTACACATGAGCCCCAAAGCTCAAGCCTTTGTAGGTGCTTGATTGGAAATTATAGTTAACTCTGATAACTCTGACAACTCTGACAACGGGTCAACCTGTTTTGCAGAAAACAATGGGATGCTCATGCAATAACTCTCCTCTTTACCCAGTGTGGCCATACAGATGCAACATACAAGACGGTTCCTCCTTTCTGAACTGATGTTTAGAAGAGGAGATTTTGGCAACTCCCCCCTTTTTTTCTTTTTGCAGCACTGTGATATTTATCTCTTTATTTCCAGAATTTACAGCCAATTTCTATTTTTTTAAAACACATTTACAAAGTTGCTAACAATAACACTTTCAGATATGACAGGCAAACACCAAACCAAATGGCACCAGACCAGAAGAAGAAAAGAAGAGCATCAACAATGCAACCAATAAGCTCCCCAGATAAAATGGCAAATAAAAAATAAAATAAAATCAATACGTCTTCTCAGGAGATCAAAAAACAAGCACTGCTCACTAAAAAGCCCTGGCAAATACAAAAGTCTTAATGTGCTGCTTAAAACGTAACAGGATAGATGCCAGAGAGACCTCTCTGAGGGTGGCATTCCATACACAAGGTGCCAGTATTGAAAAGGGCCTCTCCCCAATCACCAGTTCCCACACCTCTGAAGGGCACCTGGAGCAAGACCTCTGATGAAGATCTTAACTCTCTGTCAGGGGCAGGGCGGGTCACTCACATAAGGAAAGGGAGTCCTTATGCTGTGCCCACTGAAATTCCCTCTTCTACACAACTATCAAAGGTGTTAGGAGCTTTGCCACCCAATCAATTTATACACTCCAGTTCTAAAATGATAGGTGCACGTCCATATGGTTCAAATTAGAGAAGCAGATGCATTCTTTTGATGCTTTCATTCCTCCCACTCAGTAGTGTAGTGGCAAATTCAGAAGTGCAGGGTCCCTTCATGAATCAATAGTCATGCCATGCCCCCTCACAGCCACACTCCCTCGCTCACTTGCTCTCTGTTGTCATTTTCACACTCCTCAGTCCTTCCCCCATGCACCTTCTCCCACAACAGACATCCCTAAGAGCCAATCAGTATGAAAGGGAAGTGTGTTAGCTACTGAGGACAGTCTTCTCAGTGGCTAACTCACCTCCTTTCACTCTGATTGGTTCTAATCAGCAGGAAATGATAAGGAAGTATGCTACAAGATTCTTCTCACTGGCTCACACCCTCCCCTTTCATGCAGATTAGCTCATAGGATGCTGGAGACATAGGGACCTGGCTGGGATGCTGCTCCCAGAAAAAGTAAGGGATCAAAGTCCTCTCCCCAAGACCCTGGACGACTACATCCCTACTCCTAGTACATTACGGTTGCCAGGCTCCAAGTTGGAAACAGCATCTTTACCTTTAATAGCTCATAGTGTGGCTACTATCCAGCCTGCACCATTCCTCTTCAGCTCCCCTTGCTCAGCTTCTCTCTGCATCTGCTGACAACAGATGGGATTTCAATTTGGCCAACTCACAAACCTCCAAGCATCTTGGTTGTGTGCTCATACTCACAGCAGGAAGGTTGGGGTGGTGGCACGGAAAGAAAAATTGGGGCCTTGGTGGTCAAAGTGGCAAATTCAGGGAGGGCAGGGTGATCCACAGTTGGCAGGGTATGGCCAGACTCAGTGGTGGGCCCTCCTGAAGCACGGGGGTCCTGGGGAATGCCCAAGCATGCTGCATTGTTAACACCTGGCCTGATTGTCCAGCCGCAGCAGCAGCAGGTTGTTGTTATTCACACAAAAGAGATTTACACAAAAACACATATAATACAATTCATTAAAACACCCCCACAAAGCAATCCCCCCAAACAGCAGCAGAAAGCACAACTAACTGTAGTCCACTCAAAGCCTGGAAAAACCTTACATCTTTACCTGACACCAAAAATATGTCCGTGAAGGTGCCAGGCAGGACTCACTGGGGAGAGTGCTCCAGAAGCAGAGAGCCATCCCCCAAATCTCCTTCAAAGGAGGGACCTGGAGAAGGACCTCAGATGAAGAGAGAAGGGCAGGCAAAAGAATGTAGAAATGAGGAGACTGCGTAGTGGTGGCAACCACTCAATGTGTATGCATTGTTAAAGATAAAATGTGCAGGCTAGTAATCATACAGTACACACAAGCAAAATATCTATATCTGTCTATGTAAGATATGTGGGCATAACATGGGCCATCTAGCCTAATGGTTCCAGTTACAATCTGATCATACAACCTGAAACTGGCTGTAATCCTTTGAAATTAGCCTCAGAATCAAATCTTGTACCTCCCCTACGTTGATTAAAAACTGAATGGCAGCAGTGACAGTTGCAAAAGAGTAGAAAACAGCTCTGAAATACCATACCGGCCTATTTGGAGAGCTAATGGACAAAGGAAAGTATTGGAAACCATTCTGAAATCTAAAACTTCTATAATAAATTGCATTTGATTTAGCAGGAGCTTCACCATTGTTATATTTTCTTTCCACATTTAATTTAAAGTGGCAATTCACTTTCCTCAGCTTTTTTTTTTTGTAGCTGTGTAGATTAAATCAAAAATAGAAAAATGCATGGAATAGATCTGTGGATGTTCAGGGATGGAGGACAACTTAATGAAGCAGAAACTGAAATACCATAAGTATCCAATAGCTTTAATTTATACAAATATTATCTTTTACAACTTTCATAATATGATGCAGTGGAATTTGGGGGCGGAAGTATAGAGAGATCCAGCTTTTCAATATTATTTTATCCAGTTTAATGTTGGGGTTTGAATCCAGCCCAATTCAAATCCAAAGGGCTACAAAGAACTGTGCTCTGATTGTTTAGCACACATGAAAATCACACTCGTTCTATGCATTACTCAGAATGAGAAGGTCAAATTCTGGACTGTAGTACTTCAGACTGTTTGCTTGCCCACATAAAAAGCTCTTTGGAAGTAGTGAACCAGGATGTCAGAAGAAAAGAGGGTGATGCCATTCTTCCCCAACCTGGTGCCCTCCAGATGCTTTGGATGATAATTCCCATCATCCCTAATCATTGGCTATGCTGGCTTGGGATCATGAGAGTTGTAGTCCACAACATCTGGAGCCCACCAGGTTGGGGAAGGCTAAGCTATACTCCTTCTTTCTGATATGTTAAATGGAAATTCCATATTCCCCTGAGTAGCATGAGGTAGACCCAGGAATACTAGATGGTTAAACAGTATGTTTATGGACCGGCACATGGGTGGTGGATACAGATTCAGTTGTCCTGGCTCAAGGACTGAGGAAGTTGAGTAACTCAGCAGCTATATCCACAACTGAGCAGTCCTATTCAGGATCCACTCTGCTCACCCCCTATGGGGAGGGAGCTAGAAAAGGTGCCCTAAACATAGTCTGCTTCATCTCTCCCTGACTGGATTACCATGTCCAGTGGGGTCACCACTTACTGGTCGCAAAAAGCAATTGAATTTTGGACATGGAATATACGGACATTGCTGGACAACGCAGATAGTGCTGGACAATGCAAGACTGGCATCATTGCGAGGGAGTTGAGATGTTTTAATATTGACATAGCAGCACTCCAAGAAGCTCAAAGAGCAGGAGAAGGACAGCTGAAGGAAGAAAAAGGAAGTGACACCTTCTTCTGGAAAGGACTGCCTGACCAAGAACGACAAATACATGGAGTAGGCTTTGCTAGTAAAAATAATCTTGTGAAGCTCTTGTCAGAAGTTCCTATTGGCATTAATGAACGGCTCTCAACTCTCTGGTTAAAACTTGCCAAAACCCAGCAGACAACTATTGTAAGTACTTATGTGCCAATATTAGATGCTGATGAAAACATCAAGGAAAAAATTTATACCGAGCTGGACACCATCTTATCAGAGATACCTAAGGAGGATAAAATATCTTCCTGGGCGATTTCAATGCAAGAGCTGAGCGTGATTTCGATTTATGGCCAGAAACCATTGGGAAAGGAGTTGGCAATAGCAACCTGAATGGAATTCTACTTCTGACTAAATGTGCAGAGCATAATCTTGTTATTGCAAACAGACTCTTTCGCCAGAAAAATAAATTTAAAACATCATGGAAGCACCCTTGGTCAAAACACATGCATCTCCTGGATTACATCATTGTCTGTGCTAGAGATCATCGTGATGTACTCCTCACT
The DNA here is from genome assembly GCF_030035675.1 of Rhineura floridana. NCBI lineage: Eukaryota > Metazoa > Chordata > Lepidosauria > Squamata > Rhineuridae > Rhineura > Rhineura floridana. The sequence continues at coordinate 37,560,279 of NC_084485.1, forward strand.
AGGGCCATGATGAGTGCTGATGACTGCTGGACAGATCATCCATTAATTTGACCCACTATGGCCATTAATATTGTTCCTCAACATACGCTCCACGGAAGAAAAACAAGGCATAAAATGAACATCCACGCCCTTCAAGATCCTATTAAGCGAGCTTGTTTTCAAACAACGCTTGAGAAATATCTACCTATGGAACTCCCTGAAAACATTGAGGAACACTGGATTAAACTGAAGACTTCCATTATTGCAGTATATGAACAAACTATTGGATACCAAACTAAGAAACATCAGGATTGGTTGGATGAAAATGATACTAACATTGAATGTATCATTGACAAAAAAAAGGAAAGCCTTCTGGATATGGCAGAATGACACTGATTGTGCTGCTAAGAAGAAAATCTATTCCAGTACAAAGGCTGACGTCCAACAAAGAACTAGAGAACTTAAAAATGCTGGGTGGATAATAAAAGCTCAAGAAATCCAGCATTTTGCAGATACTTATGATATATGGAGCTTTTTTAATGCCACAAAGGCCATCTATGGACCAACAAATTATGGTACAAACCCCTTACATTCAATGGATGATACCAAACTTCTTAAGGATAAAGAGTCTACTGCACTGAGTTGGAAAGAGCAGCACCACAACCTCCTTAATTGTAACTCTATTGTGGCTGGTGAGGTCTTCTCGCAAATTCCGCAACAACAAACTAGAGACAACCTTGCAGTATCCCCTAATTTGGATGAAGTCAGTAAAGCCATTAATCAAATGAAGAATAGCAAAGCTAGTGGACCTGATGGGATTCCTGCTTTAAGGAAGGTGGGCCTGAACTTACACAACTTCATAAGCTCATTAAAAAGATCTGGATGAGGGAGGAGATCCCGGAAGACTTTAGGGATGCCATAATTATCACTCTTTTAAAGAAGGGTGATGGAAGAGATTGTGGGAACTCTGTTCCAGGCATCTCTGTTCTTGTTACCGCAGGTAAAATCCTTGCAAGGATCCTCGCAAATCGCCTCCTACCTATCTCAGAAGATATCCTCCACGAATCCCAAAATGGTTTCTGCCCTTCCAGGGAGACAGTGGACACAATCGTCACTGCACAACAGCTTCTGGCGTTTATTGATCTGACTAAGGCCTTTGATACTGTGAATCAAACCGCTCTCTGGACCATCCTTCTGAAAAATGGATGCCCTGATAAATTTGTGAATATTGTGCGACTCCTTCATGACAACATGACTGTGACAATTTTTTGATAATAATGGCTTTCAGAGCGATCCATTCAAAGTTGGATCAGGCATAAAAAAGGGATGCATCATGCTCCGACCTTATTTGCTATTTTCATTGCCATGATTCTACACCTTACTGAGGGGAATCTTCCTAGTGGTGTGGAAATCATATATTGAACAGATGGAAAGCTTTTTAATCTCAGTAGGGTAAAAACAAAAAGTAAGGTAATAACCTCTGCTGTAGAACTTTGATATGCCAATGATAATGTAGTCTCCGCACATTCAGAGAAAGATCTTCAAACTATCATAAATATCTTTGCAGAAGCATATGGAAAGGTTGGGCTCTCACTTAATATAAAAACCCCCAAAGTGTTTCAGCAGGTGTGAACTAGTCCCTCTGTAGCACCATCAATCCAGCTTAATGGTGCGATGCTGGAGAATGTTGATCACGTTTCCTATCTTGGCAGCCATCTCTCTGTAAAAGTTGACATCGATGCTGAAATGCAACATTGTCTGAGCTCTGCGAGTGCCGCATTCTCCCGAATGAAGCATAGAGTGTTCGAGGATTGGGATATTCACAGGGAGACCAAAATGCTTATTTACAAAGCCATTGTGATACCAACCTTACTGTATGCCTGTGAAACATGGACCATTTATAAATGCCACTCCCAACTTCTTGAAAGATTCCACCAACGCTGCCTCTGGAAAATTCTGCAAATTTACAGAAGATAGATGGACTAGTGTTAGCATTTTGGAAGAAGGAAAGACCACCAGTGTTGAAATAATGATCCTGCAGCATCAACTTCGCTGGACTGGCCATGTTGTTTGAATGCCTGATCACCGTCTTCCAAAGCAGCTACTTTACTCCCAACTTAAGGATGGAAAATGGAATATCAGTGGACAGTAAAAGAGGTTTAAAGATAATCTAAAAAAATGTAACATGAGCATCGAGAACTGGGAAGTTTTGGCCCATGAGCTTCCCAATTGGAGGTCAGCTATTATCAAAGCTGCTATGGACTTTGAAGAAGCACGAGTACAGGGCAAAAGGCACAAACGAGCTAAGCGGAAGGCACATCAAGCAAATCCTCATCGTGACTGTCTTCCATCTGGAAACCTATGTCCTCATTGTGGGAGGCTGTGTGAATCTAGGATTGGCCTCCACAGTCACTTATGGACCCACTGTTAAAGACCTTATCTTGGAAGACAATTTTACTCAGTCATGAGTGATCGCCCATGAAAAAATGATGATGATGTTACCTCCTGCCCCCCGTCTCCATAATTTCCTTTGTTGTCTACTGTTTGCCCTCCTATATCTGGTCAATGCCATCCTCCACTTCTGTACACACTCTGCATCTGATCAGGTCCTACTTTGGTGATGGTGGCTTCAGTATGGAGAACTGGTGTTGGTTGGTTTCCTGGGGCACTTTGCTATCTTCTCCAAGATAGCACTGCTCCAGGACAAACGCTTGTAATACATTTGCGCTTCATACTCTTGACCACACAGAGCCCCCTTGAAGGCATCCCCGTCCACTGATGCAGTTGATGGAGGAGAAGTGAAACCAAGGTGGCCACTTACACTTTGCCAAAAAAACTTTGCATCAGCAAAAAGAGGACAAAAGAGGGTACAGATTTGCATACCAGTTGCATACAATAATTTTATACAGAGATGCAAATTTAGAAATAATGAGTATAATTTAAATAGAAAATACAACACATCTCACCATAGTGGGGAAGACTGTGATGAGGTAATCTGAATGCCTACTCACTCTGCTGTCCAGGTGGTATATGTTGATGGGCAACTTCAAGGCCCCTGATCTCATAGTTTTTTTAAAAAAATCTTTCAACCTGAGTTGGGCTGGATTGTCCTTCAGACAAAGGAATGTTCTTTATAAAGTAGGCCACATGACCACCTAATGTAGCACTGACCAATGTGGGGTGAGAGCTGTGGAAAAACAGAGATAGGACCATAGAACATTATATTTCAGACAAACTTTGCCCAACATTTGCCACCCCTACATTTTGTTTCCTGAGATGGTAGTCTCACTTCCTTCTCACGATGTCTCCTGTAATATTTGGGTGGGAAGCCTTTAGCACAGAGTCTGCACACCTTGTGGTCCACCAAGCCAAATGCTATGGAAGGAATTTCACAATGGACTTAATAGAGTCATAGAGATGGAAGGGACTTCTAAGGTTATCTAGTCACATCCCCTGTTGATTCAGGAAACCCAGTGCTACAGCATCTCTGACTGGCTGTCTAGCCTCTGCTTAAAAACCTCTAATGATGGAAGAAAAGTTCACCACCTTCCGAGACAGTCTGTTCCACTGTCCTACCAACAGCTCTTACCATTGGGAAGTTCTTCCTAATGTTCATTTGAAATCCCGTTCTAGTAATTTGAGCCCATTGGTTCAGGTCCTTCCCTGTGGAACAACACAAAACACATTTGCTTTACATCATCTATCTATGCGAAAACAGCCCTTCCAATATTTGACCATAGTTGTCACATTGCCTCTTCATTTCCTCTCCTCCAGGCTACACATACTCAACTCCTTCAACTGTTCCTCATAGGACTTGATAAGCCCATTCTTGCTGCCTGTCTGGGCCTAGAAAAACAAGGAGACTATCAAAGTCCCAGCAAGCTCTACTGCAGGCCTGCTGGCTGTGGTTACATTAGCAGGTTGCAAATAGTGCAGGCCTGGTTATGGAAATATATGTTTTTGGCATGGGCAAAACATCCCAACTCAAAGTATGATCTTGCTCCCTCCTCCAGGAGTCTTTTGGTCTCCTAAGCAAGGAGTGGGTTCAAATCCTACTCCTGACAGCCTGGTGTGTGTTTGTTGGTTTAACGTTTCTTGAAATGGAGGATAGCTATCAGCAGTGATAGCTGAATGGAAAGCAGCATTCCTCTGAATGTCAGCTGTAGTAGTGGATGGTGTGGTGTGGCAGTGGCGTTCACTTGACCTCCCAATAGCAGAGTCTCTGCTGCTTACCAGGAGGGAGAAGAGGAGGCACAAGGAGGTCAATGCAGTGCAAACGCATAGGTACAGCCAATCTGACACTCCTGCCAGTGTGTTTGCATGGCACAAACCTCCCTACTACTTTGCCCCTCCCCCTCTTGGTAAGCTTGACTCAGCTGTTGGGAGATCAGGTGCATGCCACTTTCCCCTCACACCATCCACTAGTGGTTATGTGTGTGTGTTGGGGGGAGGGGAGGGAGCAAGCAGCAGCTGAGGGCTTTTGACTCCATGCCCTCATGTGGGCTTCCTAGAAGCACCTGGTTAGCCACTGGGGGAAACAGGATGCTGAACTAGATAGATCCTTCTCTTATGCTCTTATTTTAGAATAGCAGAAAGCATTTGAAGATAGCTGCATCGTGCTATGTAGATGCTGCCTGGAGCATATTCACACTACAACAGCAGTGCTGTAAGAAAATATGTGGATGCTATTGAACTACCTGTAACTTTGGTTCCATTCCATTGACATTGCTTTGAGCATTACATATGTGGGTTTTAGAAGACTGTAGCATCTGTATTATATTTTGTCCACAACTCCTGAATTTCTTCTCCAGATCTTTGTTTTACACAGTACATTAGGCTTTCTGGGGAAATGAGATGCCAGAAGTCTTCCTTGTTCTGAATAAAAGCATAGTCTGTTAGCAAAAAGGAGATGACTTTTCTTTATACTTCATCCATTTTCATGATTTGTTATAGGTCTGGAATCATTTGTTCCTTCATAGGCTGCCAAATGTTTGGTCTGATTTTAACCCTCATCCTCCAGATATACATATATAATCCAAATCTCATTCTACAGAAAGCTTTCTCTATCAAGATCTGTTCAGTGGTTAGCTTCCGTCATACAATTAGAACTGTGTGACAGAATGGGAAGGAGCATGCTAACTCCACCTTCTGTGTTGTGTCACAGGGCCTGTTCCTACTGCCCTCTATGCATTGCAGGGCAAATGTCTGCAGAGGGGGGCCCAGTCTCATTGCATGGGCGCCCTGCATGATTTAGACCCCTGATCATGCAGTGTTCTAAACTGCGTAGGGGCCTTGCATGAGCATAGCAGGCCCTCTGCTGCAGATGTTTGTGCTCCAATGAATGGAGGGTAGTGGGGTTTGCATGCTCACCTCTTTTCTCCCTCTCGTCATGTGTGGGGCTTAAGAATGGCCTCTTCCCTGCAGTCCTTTAGTCGACAGGTAAAAACTTTCTTATTTCAGCAAGCCTTTGATTCCGAAGGCGGCTAAGGATAGGCCCAAAAGGAGGTTATATTGTTCTTGCTTGTTTATTTTTTAATTATTCTGATTTTATGAGTATAGTTTTTAATTATCAGAAACAGTTTAATGCTATTTTAAATTAGAGTTCATTTTTTAATTATATCTGTCTATATTTATTTATTTATGTATTATATGCTTTTAACTTTGGTAGGTTTTAATTGTATCTGTTTTTTATCTGGAAGCCGCCGTGAGTTCCAATTTGGAAAAACGGCAGGGTATAAATAAAGTTAATAATAATAATAATAATGCCTGAAAACTTCAGCCTCTGGGTGAGCATTTGATTGACATCAGAGTTAAAGATTGTCAACTGGTAAAACCTGGGGGAAGGGAAAAATATGTTCAGAGACCAGAAGAACCGCCTTGCTGGATCACACCAAGGGTCCATGCAGTCCAGCATTCTGGTGCCAGTGGCCAGCCAAATACTTCTGGAAAGCACATAAGCAAGGCATGAAGGCAACAGACTCCAATTGTCCCTAGCATACTACCTGGATGCTACATAGGGAGAGATGTGGCTATAGGGCCCACTTTGTATCTTTTAAAAGCTGGCGCTTTGTTTGCTTGTTTTCCTTCACCCTCCCAATCTTGTTTTCCTTTATTGTGTTTTCAAGGTTGTAAGGCTGCAGACAGGGACAGTCTTGTTATTAGTTTCATATCAGCTGCTTTAAGAACTTAAGACAAGGTGTAGCATTTCTTTATGGGAAGAGCTGTAGCCCAGTGGTAGAGCATCTGTGCTGCATGCAAGTGATCCCAGGTTCAATCTCCGGCATCTCCAGACAGGGCTGGAAGAATCTCCTTGTTTGAAACTCTGGAGAGCTGCCTATCAGCGTAGCCGATACTGAACTAGATGAACCGATGGTCTGAGTCAGTATAAGGCAGCTTCTCATGCTTTGGTGGCCTTAATGACTTAAGAAGAACAAGGTAGAAATGCTCAAAATAAAAATAAACAATGCTAGATAGTAGGGATGGAAAGATCTGCCAGTTTTGGTTCTCCTGACTTCTCATTTTTCCTGATCTTAAAATCAGTTCTCCACATTTCTGCAGCAATTTGTAATCTTTTTTTAAATAAACTCGTCATGAAGGTTCTCCAGCATTTTAGTGCACATTTGTCCTAATAAACACAGTTTTGCAAGCAATTTCCCCAATATAATGCATTTGTATGTTATTTTCACTCATATATTCATTTTAATGCACAGTTTCCCTCTATATAAGCATTTTTGTAAAATGTTTGGTTGGCAAACTTCATCACAAAATTCAAAAAAGTGCAAATTCTGGAAGACGGCTGGGTTTTGGTGCTTATATTGTTTCAGGAAGTGCAAATTTGATAGATTCAGCTTGAAATGTGAATTGAATCAAATTTCGCACCCATCCCTACTGGATACTGCCTTTGAATATAGATGTTAACTCATCACACAGCCCTTTGCCATTGAAAGCTTCACAATCCCTCCTCCAGGCCCCTGCTGCAGGCATCAAGTTATGTTTTCTTAAAAAAAAGAAGAAAAAAGAAAATCCAAATTGTCATCTATCAGCAAAAGAAACAACCGAGGGTCGGAAGGCGGGGAGGGGGTGTGGCAGTTATCTACCGGGAGTCTCTGGTCTTCACCAGGTCTCCGCTCCCAAGGAGCAAGTTTGTTGACTGCATGTACTGGAGGTTGGGCCCGAAGGGCTGTTTAGGGATCCTGATTGTGTACCGCCCGCCCCGCTGCACGGCAGACTCCCTGACCGAGGTGCTTGAGGTGGTCTCGGATGTATGAACGCTGTCCCCAGAATTGTTAGTATTGGGAGACTTCAACGTGCATGCCGAGACCACTCTCATTGGAGCCCCTCGGGATTTCCTAGAAACCATGGCTTCTTGGGAACTGTGGCTTAGTAATACTGAGCCCACACATGTAGCCGGTCATGCTCTCGACCTTGTATTTGTCCTGGGAGTGGAGGGGAGTGGTCTGAAGTTGGGGGCTATTTCTTCGACCCCCATGTCATGGTCAGACCACTATCTGGTGAACTTTGTTCTCTCAATGCCACACACCCTCCGCAGGGGTAAAGGACCCATTAAAATGGTCCGCCCCAGGCGCCTGATGGATCCTGATGGATTCCTGACTGCCCTTGAGGAATGGGAACCTGCTGAAGGTCACCCGGTCAAAACACTGGTGATGGAATGGAATGAGGGAATCACCAGTGCATTAGACCGGGTGGCTCCGAAACGTCCTCTCCCCCTGAATAGAACTCAGACAGCACCGTGGTACACACCCCGGTTGCGTAGTCTGAGACAGGAGGTGAGACGACTAGAACGCCGGTGGCGGAAATCCCGTTCTGAAGATGTCCGAACACAGGTTAGAGCAGCAATAGCTGCCTACCAGGTGGCAATAAAGGCAACAAAGAAGGATTTCTTTGCTGCCTCTATTGCATCCGCAGAGTGCTGTCCCAGGAAGCTGTTCCAGGTGGTCCGAAGCCTGGTCGGTCCAGTCGCTCAGGAACCCCTGGAACATTCTAAGACTTCCTGTGACAAATTGGCAAAGCACTTTGCGGATAAAGTCGAACATCTAAAGAACTCGATTCCGTATGCCGTGGATGCAGTAGATAATCCTGAGTTGGCCAGCTGCAATCCGGTTTCATGGGATCGGTTTCGGCCTCTTCCTTCTGAGGATGTGGACAAGGTACTTTCAACTGTAAAGTCTACCACCTGTCTGATTGATCCTGGCCCATCATGGTTCCTTGTGAACTGTAAAGAAAGATTGGGCGAAGGGATTAGGGCGGTGGTAAATGCATCCTTGAAGGAGGGTGTAATGCCACCGGCCCTCAAGGAGGCAATTGTAAGACCTATCTTGAAAAAGTCCTCCTTGGATCCCCAAGTTCTGAACAACTTTCGCCCTATTTCGAATTTACCATTCTTGGGCAAGATCATTGAGCGAGTGGTAGCAAATCAGCTGTCAGCACACTTGGAGGAAACGGATTATTTGGATCCATACTAATCGGGTTTCAGGACTGGACATGGTACTGAAACAGCCTTGGTCGCTTTGGTTGATGATATGAGGAGGGCTATGGATAGGGGAGAATTCACCTTCCTTGTCCTCCTGGATCTCTCAGCGGCTTTTGATACCGTTGACCACGGTATCCTGTTAGATCGCCTGGGAGGGTTGGGAATAGGAGGCACTGTTTTACAGTGGTTCTGTTCCTTTCTCTCTGACAGGCATCAACAGGTAGCATTGGGGGATGAGATTTCAGACCCTTGGCCTCTCACTTGTGGAGTGCCACAGGGTTCTATTCTCTCTCCCATACTATTTAACATCTATTTAAAACCGCTGGGTAGTATCATCAGGAGATTTGGGCTGTGGTGTCACCAATATGCTGATGACACGCAGCTCTATCTCTCGTTTAAATCTTCACCGGAGTTGGCTGTGGAGACCTTGTCCAAGTGCCTGGAATCCGTGAGTGGATGGATGGGAAGAAACAGGCTGAAGCTCAATTCTGATAAAACCGAGGTACTGCTTGTGGGTGACAGGGGAAAGTTGGGTATTGTTGACCTGGAACTCAATGGGGTAAGATTGCCCCTGAAGGATCAGGTCTGCAGCCTCCTGTCCTCCATGGAGGCTCAGATTTCGGCAGTGAGCCGGGCAGCTTGGTATCAGCTCACCTGATACGGAGGCTGCAACCCTACCTCCCTGCTCATCAGCTCCCACTGGTAGTGCATGCCCTGGTCACCTCTCGACTGGACTACTGCAATGCGCTCTACGTGGGACTACCCTTGAAAACGACCCGGAAACTACAGCTGGTACAAAATGCGGCGGCCCGTCTGCTTACAAATAGCCGCCGCCGTGATCACATTACGCCGCTGTTAGTTCATCTACACTGGCTTCCAGTTGCTTTCCGGGCCCAATTCAAGGTGTTGGTATTAACCTTTAAAGCCCTATATGGTCTCGGCCCAGTTTACCTGAAGGAGCACCTCCAGTACCACCAACTTAGCCGCCTGACTAGATCAGCCACGCAGGGCCTTCTCTCAGTACCACCAACGAAAACAGCTAGGTTGGTGGGAACTAGGGAGAGGGCATTTTCAGTGGCGGCCCCCACTCTCTGGAACTCCCTCCCGTTCAATCTTCGACATGCCCCTTCCCTGGATGCATTTCGCCGAGCATTAAAAACCTGGCTCTTTGGACAGGCCTTCGGGACCTCCGGGGTGGGCTAAGCTTCTTATCACTATTACTGAATGCCCGTTGTTTACATACTGTTTTATGCTGTAATTTAATCCTTTATTGTCGACTGTATTGTATTGCTATGTATTTTAAATTGTATTTTAAATTGTATTTTACTGGAATTTAATTGTGTACGTCGCCTAGAGTGGCTTTGGCCAGATAGGCGACACAAAAATTAAATTATTTTTTTATTATTATTATTTAAACCTAGTATTGCACCTAAATAACTGACAACTTGAGAGTTACCAAACAATTTCATTCCTATAAAATGCATGGCTTTTCCAATAATAAGTGCAACATGCAAGGTTTTATAGTGAGATTCCTCTTTATGACAACAGTGATGGTTTCCTAATTTTTGTAAGCAGCTGCTGAATTTCCTCTGACTCCAAGCTTGCCGTCCTTCAAACTATTGCTAATCCAGTCACTTATTTCATGAATAAACGAGTTATGAATATGCATATCAACCAGAGTGGAGCAGAGGCTGTGCTGTCACCTTACATCCAGAAGGTCATGAACATAAATCTTCCCTGATGCTAATATTCCATCCACCTCGGCTACATATTGAGCTCCTTTCCAGCTTCCAAGAGCAGTGAGAAAGAGAGAGAGAGAGAGATCATAATTGGGTAGAAGCTTTCACGTCCTCATTCCCAGGTGGTTCTTTTTGAATGAAGTATGGAAGAAAGGGAGAGGCTAAAGTTAAAGAATGGGGCTAGAAAGAAATTAATATGCCAGACAATCACTGGTAGCTCATCAGTCACTTATGTGAATGGAAATGTGATGTCTTTTCCAGGAGGCTGACAAACCAGAGGCCTGGAGAGGGTAATTTGCTGTTTCATATATGACCAGTTAGACTTGTCTTGCAATAAGTCGTCTCTTACTCCCCCCTCCCCCCACTTCTATGCTCTGCACCCGGAGAATACATGCAACAAACTGGCAATTAACTGAGATTATTGGATTGGGTTTACCAGCTATTTGTCTTCCCTTTAAATGGCTGGCTAAGTACAGCAGGATATCCACTTGGAAAGGTCAGTAAGGCTTGAGTTACAACGCAACTTGTCCCAATGGTGCTTTTCTCATTCACTCCTTAGTTTTCACGCTCTTCCTCTCTTTTCTCTTGGCAAATTTAAATCAATAGGATTCTCCCCCCCCCTCGGACCTAGGCTAGAACAGGCTGGAACACAGATCTCTTCATTTGTTTACTTTTCAGCTTCCTCTCTGGAACAATCCTGGACCCACCCTTTCATCTAGGAGTCTAAAATTTATCTATCTATCTATCTATCTATCTATCTATCTATCTATCTATCTATCTATCTATCTATCTATCTATCTATCTATCTATCTATCTATCTATCTATCTATCTATCTATCTATCTATCTATCTATCTATCTAATCTAATCTAATCTATTTATCTATCGTCATCATCTCATATTAGCTAAATCAAGAGGAACTCTTGGAGGCCTTACAGGTGTCGAGCATTTGAAAAGTATGACTCTTCACCCTCCCCCTTCAGTCTTTTTAAGCCCAAGGAGTGTCAAGAATTACAGCTAACACTTAATTTTTTTCCAGGCTGGAGTCTTTTGGAGAAGAATATCCTCTGCAGTTACTTTTCTTATAAAAATGCACATTTGCTTTAAGCATCTGTACAGATGTTTCCACTGAGCTTCAGAAGCAGATCTTGCCTAAATATTAACTTTAGCACAAGGAAAGGAAATGCAGTATCCTTCTATCAAAGTTCATCTTTCAGTGCAATAGGATTTGTTATAGGAAGGACCATAGGCATCTGTGGGAAACCGGATGCTGAAATAGATGTTTTTGTTTGCTCTAATAAGGCTTTTCATATTTAATTTAATTTAATTTTCAGTTTGTACACCACCTTTTTATATTATTGTACTCAAGGTCTTCAATAATACAGAAATGTCAAAATATACAATAACAAATCCACATCCTATAACAATTCAAATATAACAATAAACAAAATTAAAGAATCCATTTCCTATTTAATACTACTAGCAACCTAGTACCCAGCATTGCTTGGGAATAGCAAGTAACCAAAAAATCAGTGCAGGTTTGAAAGGTTCAGCCTGCCATATTGTTTCCAAATGTATCCAAACAAAACGTGCTTCTGGATCTGAGAAACCATGATGCAAACTTTTGTTATGATATCTCAAGAGGTGCCCAAATGCACAGTGAACAAACAAACAACTTTGTAAAATATATAGTATATGGGATAATATTGACAAGAACATAAAGAGAGTCCGTCTGGATCAGTCCAAAGGCCCATCTAGTCCAGCATCCTGTTCTCACTATGACAAACCAGATGTTTATGGGAAACTCCAGAGAAAGACGTGAGCACGTAGCCTTGTCCCCTCTTGTGCTCCCCAGCAACTAGCATTCAGAGGCATACTGAATCCATCCGAAAGCAGAGGTAGAACATAGCCATCATGGCTAGTAGCCATTGATAGCTTTATCCTCCATTAATTTGTCTAATCCTGTTTTCAAGCCATCACTACATCTTGTTACAAATGAAAATAAAACAGAATCACCCCATCAGTTACAATCAGACATTAAATTATCATGGAGGATACGGCTATCAATGGCTACTAGCCATGATGGTTATGCTCTGCCTCCATGGTCAGAATCAGTATACTTCCAAATATCTGTTGCTGAAAACCACAGGAGGGGAGAGTGCTTTTGCGTTCAGGTAGGTCTCGCTAGTGTGCTTCCTATAGGCATTTGGTTGGCCACTGTGAGAACATGGGCCTGATCCAGCAGGCTCTTCTAACATTATTAATGTTCTTAATTATGAACAACCACAATAATATCAGCAAAACCCACATAGAATGTTACAGACTAACCAGAAAGAGCAACTAGGTTACTTTCTCTCCTGCTCCGCTGCTTCTGTTTCCATGTTACCCAAACTTGTATTGTCTTGAGGACACAGCATTGTTTGCTCCATGGAGTCAGGCTCAAAATATTTTCTTATGCTCTTATTAGTGGTGGCTGATGCCCCTTGGGACTGGTAGGGCAGAAGGCTGGTACCCAACAGTAGGTGGAGCCAGAGCCAACAATAGGCAGAGTCAACCCCTGATTGGTTGTAAGTAAGAAGCAGGGCATGCTCCAGGCATGCGGGGGGCTTTGGGCATCAGCTTGCCCTGGGCCCCGGTGGGTGGGTGGGTGTGCACACGCATGCCCCCCTGCATCCCCGCATGGCCCCCCTACCTCTCTACAGTAGTCTTTACCATTGCCCTTAATTAAGATGGCGGCTGCAGTTTCCCTAAGGGGAATGAAGCCTCCGCCGCCATCTTTGTTGATGACACACGTGCATGCTGCGTGCACACGCACATATCTTTGCCATCAATTAAGATGGCGGCAGCAGCTTCAGTACCTTAGGGAAACTGCGGCCGCCATCTTAATTAAGGGCAATGGTAAAGACTACTGTAGACAGGTAGGGGGGCCACGGATCATGGAAGGGGAGCGGAGGGCCCCTCAGGGGCTCCTGTAGCTCTGGGGCCCTCGGGCCAGTGCCCAACCTGGCTGCCCTTTAAAACCGGCCCTGGTAAGGAGGCAGGCAGGTGGTGGTTGGCTAAGAGCAGACTCAGGTTGGTGGGGCAGTGCCCCATTCACCCTAATGGATGATCCTCCACTGGTTCTTATGATTAATAGAAATCCAAAAAAGAACAACACAAAATGGAATAGTAACTTAGTAATAATGTAGAATGCTAGTTCCACTCAGAGTAAACCCATTGAAGTTAATAGACATGACTTAGGGTCATTAATTTCAGTGGGTCTCCTCTGAGTAGGACTTACATGAATAGAACCCTAAGTCACACCTTAAAATGAGCCACTGAACTACATAAATTTAACTGCATAACTTTTCAGTGGTGGAGCTGTACAGGAGAGTTTTTGCAGATAATCATAAAGTTTTTATTTATTAAAAAAAGTTTTTATTTTCAATAAAGCAGAAAGAACACTGCTTACCATTTTAAACATCCTAAGTGGTGGGCAGCTCATAACCATCTGGTAACAACTGATTTGATGGAGCAGAGGGAGTGATGATGGGTTGGAAGATCAATTGGAGCAGCCATCAGCAATTGTTAGGGTGACCAATTACAACATGGCAAATAAGGAGGACAAAAGAAGGCACCAATTTGCATAACAGTTGCATACATGCCATCCTAGGCTGAAATCAGTTGTCCTGTATGCATGCTCATTCAGTCTGATGGGCAACCTTGGTCCCTGCAGCATGATGGAGCCAACCTCTCAACATGGGTGTTGCTGCAATTTACTCGGACAGCAGTGGACTGGGGCAGGTCATCAGCAAGGCCAGGGTTGTGTGGATGCACCACCAGGAGCACTGCCAGTGTGTATCCACACTGCTTTGAATTCACCCCCCTCTTCCACCCCAATGCCATTCAAGTAAGCTGCAGCAATGCAGTGTGGGGAGGACAGTCCTCCCGCCCGGCTCCACCACACCACCTGATACTGTATAGAAGACTGCCTCTGATAACCCTTCCTAACAGAGGACAGTCCTTTGTCAATTAATGTTTTTAATTGCTGTAAACTGCCAAGAGAGCTTTGGCTATGGGGCGGTATATAAATGAAATAAATAAATAAATGATACATGGCAATCCTAGCACCCATGGGACCTTAGAAGCTGCCTGAGGATGTTGGGCCTGTTGGGGAAAGTTCCTCTTTTTCAAAGTGTCTGATTTGCGTCACTTCCCACACTTCCATCAAAGCTGTCATCCATGGGTACTCAAATTACAGACATTTTAGTGACACATGGCGGGTGCAGCCTTGCTCCTGGAGCCACTGCTTTTCTTCCGCCTTGCGGCCCAAAGTACTTTGATCAGCTCTTTGCCGTATCCCACTGTTCTCCATTTGGTTGCTGCCCTTTTCTGTCCCTACTTTTCCTTCTTGCAAGAGACCTTGGCTGCTGCACTGCAAAGTGCCTGCTGCTCACAGACTCTGCCCCAGGTGGCTTCTCATTTGAGGCAGTTTGCTGAAGAGCAACAGGCATCTGTTGCTATGCGGCAATCAAGTGAGAGGAAAAATGCAACATCCTTTCAGGAAGGCCTTGCAAGGCAGTGGCAAAGGGATGAGAACCTCAGCATGGTGTAGATGTGCCGAGTGGCCAGCAAGCTAGCAGTATTCAGGATGTCACACCTCAAGCTTTCACTCCACCCAAGGGTGCCGTTGTCTAGGGTTGCGGGGCATCATAGACCTGTTACCTTTTTTGGGAGCAGGGTCGTAGTCAGGTCTCTGTGTATGAGCCAATCAGCATGAAGAGGAAATGTGTTAGCCACTGAAAAGACTCCTTGTCCTCCTGTGCTGACTGGAGCTACTAACATAAGTCTCCCCTTTCATGCTGACTGGCTCCTAGGACAGTCTGTTGTATTGGAGGACTCTTGAGACAACAGGGAGAGCAGAGGAGATGAGGGAAAGTGGGAAAGAGGTTATGGCTGCGAAGCGGTGTGGCGTGACTATCATGAAAGGACCGTGCACTTCTGAATTTACCACTACACTACTGACTCCATCTCTTAATGTGATCAGGTAAGGACATTGTAAGACTAAAACAACATGCACATATTCATATTCATAGTTCTATGGCACAGCACCCAACTCACTCATTCTGTCAACACAAGGATTTCTGTTTGCTCAATGGGACTTCCCCTCTCCTCCCCCTGCATGCCCCCTAAATCTGTTCTAGAGTTTTCCCCAACCTTCCAGAGCAGAGTTGGGTAGAGTGCGGGGTGTATGTGTGGGAGGAGAGGGGAGGAAGTCTCATGGCAAAAGCAGAAATCCTTTCATTAATGGGATGTGTTAGCCGCATACCATGCATAGCTAATAAATATTTTTCTGATTGATTATAGGGGAAAATCAAGGGCAAGGAACTGGGTGAAGGGTTGTCACCAAGGGACAGCTGGAGGTTTAGGGAGGCAATCAGAAAGGGATACTCCATTAGAAGGAGATAGGGACAAAAGATATAAGGTGAAGGTGAGGTAGACAGAAATACAAGCGAGATGACCCATCTAGGTGAGATGAGTATGTCAACAAGAAGCACCTGGTCCTACACATGTAAGAACCTTTGTATGTGTTGTTTAATTCTCTGTGTATTATTTCTTATCCTTTATTTCAGGTGTGGGGGACCTCTGGCCTGAAGGCCAGTCCTGGCCCACCAGGGGTCCAGTTTGGCCCGGAAGACCATTTTACCCAAACCATGTCACCTGTCAATCAGATGGTGTCACAAGGGGTGTCAGGTGATGGACATGAGGGCCGGGCTCAATTCTGCATTGGCTGTGGGTGTCTGCTTCCAATGGTGAATAAAGTTTATTCTGCCATTTCTGTTATAACTGTAGCTTAATAAAACTTTTTAAAAAATCACTTGAACTTTTCTGATCTATCACTACTTGTTTCAGATGGTGAGGAATTGATAAATTTTACCTTTGCACAGTGGGTTCATTTCTACACACAACACACACACACACACACACACACAGAGACAGACAGACAGACTAGGGATGGAAAGATCTGTCAATTTCAGGTCTCTCAGTTTCTCATTTTTCCATATATTGCGCTTATTAGTGAAAATATACAAAAATGTATTATATTAGAAGAAATTGCTTGCAAAAATGTGAGGAGAAATTTTTTAAAAAAAAATCACAAAGGGATATGGAAATGTGATGAACAGGCCTTAAAAATGGAAAAATAAGAAAGTAAGAGAAACCATAATCGACAGATTTGTCTGTCCCTACAGAAGTTGTGTATGCATGTCAAAGGAGGTAGCCCCGTTCTTTGAATAGCAGGACTCAGCTGTATAGGAGGTAGGATAGTGGCCTACTCTAATAGTAGAAAACATTGGGTGTGCAAGGCACAGTCTCAGAATCTGTGGCACATCTTGTTTCACAGCCCAATAGAAGATTATCAGTTCAGGACCTACCTTGGGTATTGAAATGTGCAATTTGAAATTGCTCTTAGAAAGAGCTGGTGAGCTAGGCTTGCAATACAGGAAATAAGCATGGGCAGGTGAAGATAGCCTGCTTGCTCCCCCACCTCCATCACTGCCTTATAAAGCCTTTGTCAAATATTTTCTCATACCCATTGCTCAGAAAAAAATGGTAACCCAATCCACTTTTGGCTTATATTACATATTATAGCTGACACACCATAGTAATTCACAGCCAAAGCTACTGTCGTTTTTCAAGAGTGTGAATAGCAAAGTCTCAGATCTGAAAGCTACTGGCTATATTAGAGAATTAGCTGCTAGATTGTCTTTTAGCTGCCAAGCAATTATGGTATAGGCAGCTTGACAATGTGTTTAGGCCCAAGAACTGAACTGATTCAAAATTATATACTAACAAGCTAAGGAGGCCCCTTCATGTTAAATGCACTCATACGGTTTTTCTTTCATGTCTACTTCCTACTATGAAATAGAGTTTAAATCACACATGCATGGTTGATTAACATCTCTGCAATGCAATCTTTCATCCAGCAAAGGGGGCACAGGTTAGTTTACTGTGGGGGGGTGTTATGGATATGGAAAGTAGCTGAGGGCGAAAGTAACTGTGATGGTAGCAGACTTCTGTGCAGAATTTGGTCTAGCTATAGAACGGGATGGTCGGGTTAAAGCACAGAAGGGAGAGTGCGAGATGTTGTGCCACAAATCACATTTTAAATATGTTTTTCTCACGGGGAGTCTCTGAAACCAGAAGCAACCTTTCCTAGAAGAAAAAAAACCCCAACACACACAAAGTATACATTTAAACAGGGTTGGGGAACCTCAAGCCTGTGGGCCAAATGCGGTCCCCAAGTCTCTCTATCTGGCCCTTGGGACTCTTCTCAGGTGATTGCCCTCACCAGACTCCTCAGGTGTTTTTGCCTGACTGTTAGAACGTGTTCTTGAACTATCATAATGCCTCTTGCTTGCCAGGATGAAGCAGGAGGGTGTGTGTGTGTACTACTGTACAAAGTAAAACCCATATTTGTTGCTCCACCCACTTTTGTTTTGAGTCCACTCACAACTGGCATGTGGCCCCTGGACGGTTGACACTGAGGGAATGCGGCCCTCATGCTGAAAAAGATTCCCCACTTCTCACACTGCCACTATTTTGCCTCTTGGCCTCAGATTTTGTAGAAATGGACCAATTGGGGCTCCTCACATGTAAACAACAGCCCTATTCAAATGATCCCATCCGAACATTCAGTGAAACATGGAGCAAGAGGGCAACCACACCTGCAGGCCTCACCCTAATGCTGGTGCCTGGTGCACTTCTCTGGCACTGCCCCTGACCCTTGTATGTTCACCTGAAAGTAGAGGCATCAAGGGAGTGGACAGAGGGGTGTGCTGACAACAGGGAAGAGCTGGACTGGCTGGTGGGTCATCATTATGGATGGAAGGAACTGTCAGTCTTGGTTCTCTCACTTTCTCATTTTTCCAGTCTTAAATTTGGTTGTCCACATTTCTGCACCAATTCGTGATTTTTTTTAAAAAAAATCTTCATGAACATTCATCAGTGTTTTAGTGTGCTTTCCCCCCCAATTAAACACATTTTTGTAGGCAGTTTTGACTAAGGTACACATTTTTGTAAGCAATTTATTCTAATATAACGCACTTTGTATGCTATTTTCACTTATATATTCAGTTGTATGCACACATCCCTCTCATATATGCATTTTTGTAAACATTGATTGGAGAACCATATTGCAAATTTGGACGTGTGAATTTCAAAGGATGATTATATTTTGGTTCTCATCTTGTTTTGAAAAGTGCAAATGTGATAAATTCGGGTTTAAATGTAAACTGATATGAATTTCTCCTCAATCCCTCATCATTACCTTTGTGCTGGCCTCCAGGCATGCTTACTTGGATGGGGCAGAGAAGGGCAGCAGAGAGGGTGGGGCAGTTCAGATGCACCGTCAGGAGCACTGGATTGGCTCTGCCAGTACACTCATACCGTCCCAACCCCGCCACCATCCTGCCATTCCCCAATAAGCAGCAGCAACACTGGCATGCCCACACTGCTCTGATCTCACTGCCTCTTTGCCCCCCCACCCTGCCCTGTCCTGGTAAGTGGTAGTGACACCATGGTCAGGAAATGGGCTTTGCGGCACTGTCCCATCCTGCTGGCTGCTCCTGCGGCAGGGCCAGGGCACAAAGCTATGCTTCTTTCTTTGTACATTTGCTGAACATACAGAGAAACATATGAACAGTACCAATGAGACACAGTGTTCTATGCAGACTACAAAATATGACAAAAAGGCTTGCAGTCTACATTAGATGGACAAGACAGGGCAAGGGCAGGGACTGACGTGTAGCAGTAAGGTAAAATTAGGATAGTTTACGAAAGGTTTGCAAACACAAAAAGGATCTAGATGTTGTTGAACAAGTCTTGTGGTCATGTAATCAGACCTTCTCCAATATGAGCTCCTTCTGTTTTGAGAAAAATAATTTAACAGTCTTGTGGCACCTTAAGACTAATAAATTTATTATTGCATAAGCTTTCGTGAACTCAGGCCCACTTCTTCAGATGCATGAAGTGAAATCTTACTTGGCAGATATATAAAGGAGAACATTACAAGGTAGGAGCTGAATGGCAATGAGATGCGATTATCATTTCATAATTAGAGCATAAATATATAAGTAGAGCATAAATATATGTTAAATAGGCACACCTTTAACCTCTTACAGTAGCAGATTGGTGATAATTGCTGAGATGCTTGTATTAACTCCTGTAGTGAGGCAGAGAAACATTTACATGAAACAGTCATAGATAGCACAGATATCCTGGCATTGGTAAGCTAATTAACACATGCAGTGTGATTAAAAACTATGCAGCTGTTTAAAATATTCTTGATTAGCCAGTCCCTTTAATGATTATTTTGTATTGTTTTTAATGGGGGGTTTATGCTTTATCATTGTACACTGCCCTGATGTTTTATATGGCGGTATGCAAATTCTTTTATAAACATAAATAAAAAATCCTTTGTCTTGAATTAACCCACAAGTGATGGCATTGGATGTCTTGATAAGGTCTTGTGTTTTGAGGTTCACTGATACGACCTTTGTGAGGCTGCCAACACTGTCAGAGATAAGACTGGTTGCTATAAGTAACATAAATCTTTTTGCTAGTGGCACTTTATAGTGTAGCACTCCCTTGCATCTGAAATAGGGCAGTTCTGCTTGTTTGGCCCTTTTAGGGGAGCTGTAAAGACTTTGCATTTGGGGCAAGCTTTTGACCTGTAAGTGAATTGGAAATGACATATGTTTAAAATTTATCATTATATTGTATTAAATTGATGTATTGATATTATAATACTTAATTTCTTGTGTTTTGCTCTCTGCATAAGCAATTACTTTACTTTTTCTTAACAGTCTGAGAACTAAAAAGTTGAAAAGTAGTCTATAATTTTGAAATAAATAAGTAAAAATGTAAGATTCCCTAATGCAGGGTTCTTCACTATTGGGTCCCCAATGCTGTTGGACTACAGTTCCCATCATCCCCAGACAGTTTACCCAACAGTCACAGGGATTACGGGAGTTGTAGTTCACAGATATCTGGGGACTGAAGGTTGAAGAACAGTACTCTAACATCTATAGAGAAATATTGTAGGGAAAAATCAATTAAACAATTCACATTATACTGTGTTTGTTTTGATGTTTTCTTAGTCTTAGTATATTTTATAGTTCAACATGGCAGCTTTAGCTTTGAAATTCTGATTATTATTTTTTGCAGAGGATCATTTGATGAATTTAAATTTAACTGTGAAATGAACATGAACTGAACTAGTTAATTCAGCAAAGGGACAAATGTGAACTGGAATTAACTTCCCTTTGGACATATAGTTCCTACTGGGCTCCTACTGGGAAAAAGGATGGGATATAAATCTAATAAATATTAAATAATAATAGTTCCTTTTTAACATGAACTTTCCAAGCTTTGGACTAATATATAGCCATCACGACTTAATATCCACTGATAGCCTTATCCAGGGCTGACACCAAAGGGCAGCCAAGTTGGGCCCTGGCTGAGGGCCCCTGTGGCCCAGAGGGGCCCCTGAAGGGGTCCTCATTAGGGTGGGAGAGTAGTGCTCCCCTTCTGCGATCGGTGGCAGGGACTGCCGCAGATCACAGGGAGGAAGCTTCCAGGCTGCCTGCCCGTTTGCTCGCTCCACCTACCTCTCTCCTGTCTTTGCTGCTGTGCGTGCAGGACTGCCGTCAACCAAGTTGGCAGTGTAGGCTTTTTAAGGGGCTGATGCCCTACCACCATCTTGGTTTATGACAGGCATGTGCATGCACATAGCATACTGCACATGCGTGCCATCAACCAAGATGGCAGCTGGGGCAACAGCCCCTTAGAAAAGCCTCCGCTGCCATCTTGGTTGATGGCAGCCCTGCACGTACAGCAGCAAAGACAGGACAGGGGTAGGCGGAACATGCAGGCACCATGCACCTGGGGCAGGCTGGTGCCTAAGGACCCAGTCATTCCTGGCACTGGCTCTGGTCTTATCCTGCATATGAGTCAGAATTTAATGATGCAGCCATCAAGTGATGAATGCCCATATATTATTTGTTTATTTATTGATTAGATTTCTATACCACCCTTCCAACCAGTAGGAGCCCAGGGCAGCTAACAAAAGCATAAAAACACCCTAAAACATCATAAAAACAGACTTTAAAATATATTACAACAAAACATCCTTAAAAACATAGTAAAACAAAATATCTATGTACAAACTATCCCATATTATTAACATTCAGGAGGAATTTAAAAACATGATTGTTCCTGGCAACAATGGAATTATTAGCTGTGAAGATATGTGACTTTTTAGAAATGTTTTAGATGTTTAAAATGTTTTTATTTATTTTATTTCTTAATTGTATTATTTTGCTGTTTGCAGCCCTGCAGTCCTTTAGAAGGAAGGGTGGGACAGAAATATAATTGATGATGATAAAACCCGGGGGGGTGGAACCTTTTTCAGTCTGTGTGCTGCAGCATGCTAGTGGTGGTTGGGGCCAGAAGCAGAAGTGGGTGCAGCAATGAATGTGACTCTTACCTTTGCACAGTAGGTTACATTCCAGCCATGCAAAAGCCAGAGGTTTCTGTATGCACACTTTCACACACAGCTCTCCATCCAGGCAAGTAAGAAGCATTATCACAGATTCAGGCAGAAAAAATCACTTGAGGAGGGCATGGAGCAGTGCCAATGAGAGATGTGGCCTGGGAAGGTGAGGTGTGGCCTAGGTATTGGGGGTGGCCTAGGCAGAGTCTTGAGCGAGGGCTAGATATAGGGTTGCCAGGTCAGAAGCATCCCAAACCCTGCGATTGCAGAGGCAAGCCCTAGTGATGTCATGGAGCGGGCCATAGTGATGTCATTAAGCACCAATCACAGTTGTTTGGAGCATACAATTCAAACAAACATTTCTCTGATTGGAAATTAAGATAGAAATCTTAGCTAAAGGAGGGTGTTCCCAGGTCCAGCTGAAGTGATGGGATCATTCCTTCTCATCTGCTTAGGGAGCCTGAGTAGGAAACATTTAATCCAGCCTACTTGCTTCTGGGAAGAAGGGTTTAAGTGCCCTCAGGCCAGGCCAGTCACCAGAAGGCCACTGTAGGAAGAAAGGAGCCTAGTGTTGTGGAGATGTTAGATGCGAGCATTCGGGAGTAAAGATGGATGCCCCTGAAGGCTGCAATTCTAAACACACGTACTAAGGGACTAAGCCCCCATAGAACTCAATAGGACTTATTTCTGAGTAGATATGGTTTGTATTGTGCTGTTGGTAAAGCGTGACTAGGGATCCTCTGCAAAAATATCCATATCCAAGCAGGATTGGCAACCCCCTGCCTGGAATGCCCCGCACCTGCCTTGTAACATGGCTGCTCCAAACTTCTTTACAGACTTGACCCCTCATTTCAGAAAGAGGTTTGAGAAATGAATAAGAGGTAAGAAGATTCTCTACCCTTTTCTGCCTAATCTGTGGGCTGCTATAAACTCACTTTGACAGCCAACCCAATTCCAGTGAGTAATAATTGACAGTGAGAAAACGAACATGGTTTGGTCTACCTTCAAAAGCAGTAGACTGGGAACAACAGCAATTGAAGCCATACTTCCCAGTATGTGAATTCTCTTTTACCACTATTGGGCAAGAAACAACCTGTCACACAACCAACAAGGTGCATCATCAGTGGGTTTAAGGGGGTTGAGCGCATTGAACCACTGTTGTTGCTTCTATGGATATAAGGGAGTGAGGTTAAAGGTAAATGAAATGGAAACAGAAAAAGAAAAGACAGTGCTGATTTCCTAAATTCAATACCATACCAATCACAAGAAGATTCCTGTAAAGCAGAAAATTCAGCATCCTACAACCAGTTAATAAAGTATAATAATGGACCCAAAACTGTGACACCTAAGTAAGCCCTGCCTAATTGCTTTTAAAAATAGGATTGGAGGGGGAGAGAAAGATTTGCAACACAACCACAATCCTTTGCTATGTTCACTCAAAAGTCCCATTAATTTTTCAGCAGAATCCTAAGCATATGTACACAAAAGTAAGTCCTACTGAATTCAATTGCGTTTACTCCCAATATGTGGGATTAGCATTGAAGCTTTACTCCCAGAAAAGCAAAGTTTTCAAAACAGGCTGTGAATTAGATGAATGAACTATCCTATTCAACAGCCTAGGAAAATTTAAATTTGTTTGACTCTTCATAATTAGAAAAGCATAACACATTATAATGGCATTTAGTTCTGCACACAAGAGAGAAAGAGACTTTTGCTATTGCTGAAAGCTATACACTTACTCAGTTTATGAGATTTTCAGACAAGCAGGAAAAAACAACAGTTTTCTGGTCTTGCAGTGGGTTCTAGCTATTGCCTTGAGGTCAACAAATCCCTTGTCAATCACAACCCTGACTTCACTTATTGGTCTGAAAGGGTGGGGTTAGAGCAGCCAGCTACAAGCTCATTTAACAGAAGTTGCAGGGAGAGCTGACATTCTGGTGTATATCTCTTGAACCAGACCACCTAAGAACTTATTTTTTTTAATGAAAGTTGAGAGTCCAGAGACTGGGGTGACCCACCAGGAGACCCAGAGAGGACCCCCAAAATCCAGAGTCTCTAGGCAAAAACCAGAGACCTGGCAACCGTAGGAAGCCTTGAGGGTGAAATTCAAGCTCTGGGCCTGAGCTTCCCCATCCTTGCCATAGAATCATGATTCTTATAAGCTTTGTAGTAATACTAGACTTTTGTACAGAATTTTGAGAGTTTGTTAATTTTTCTGTGTAGCTATTGTGTTTGTTTGTGTGTGTGCATGTGTTTGGCTCTTAATTCTTGAGTTCAAAAGAACTTCATGTTATTTCCCCTCCGTTGGCTAATGCCCAAAAATTGTTCTATTAGTACCTGAAAACTTGGCCAGACCCAAAAGGGAAACATGGAGTGAGCTAGCTGCAGGTTTCCCTTTCTCCTAGATGTAATCATTGTTCCAGATGGCATCTCCATCAACGTTCCTTGGGGGACAAAGAAACCATTTTATTCATTATTAAGTTAAATGTAAAGGTTTTATATATATAAATTGTTAAAAGCTCAAACCACTCTGAGGGTCCTACCAGGGTGGTACATTAAAATACACATTTGCCACCAAAAATGCACTCATGTATCTCATTTCTTCTTCTCATGCTGTGATGTCTAATCAGAGAAATAGGTGATATGGAATCATCATGAAGTGTGTGTTTTCTGTCTTCGCTAGTGGCGGCCAGTCAATAATGCAGAACAGGGGTGGAAAAATGCATAATGTGGAGACATCTCACGGGCTTCATTAACTAGGCATTACTCTGAGAGGAGAGGAAATAAGACACAAGGGTGCCATTTTTGGCAGCAGAATCACATCTAAGGTAACATCTGGCTTGAGCTTACCTCTGAATCTCTATGGAAATATGTTTTGAGGATAATAGGGATGAGGTGAATATTGGATGAACTGGATGGAGAAATGAAAAAATGCAACCTCCCCTCCCCCTGGAATAGATCAGTCCCAGTTTAAGATGGGTACAGCGTCCTTTCAAGTGGGGCCAAATTCAAACTGGGACTTGCACCCCACTTCCATTGCCGCCACACTCTTCCTGTTAGTCCCTTAAATTGAAAAAGCCTTACTATGAGGGATTGTGATGGGATGGCAAGCAGTGGAGACTCCCTTGAGAGCTTCTGCTATGGGACGGTATATAAATACAATAAATAAATAAAATAAATCCATGTGTCTTCCCTCAGATACGTATGATGTGCACGGGGGCATTTCCTTATTGGGATCATGGGTCTTCACACAGTTAAACTATGGGTTTTGCTACCACAGGATGTAATCATCTCCACCAGTTTGAACAGCTTTAAAAGATGGTTTGACAAATTCCTATCAGGCAGGAGTGAACCTCTGGTCTGCAGACCAAATTAGGCATGGCATGGGCCCAGTTTGACCCACAAGGCCATTTCCTCCAAATCATGCCCACCTGCCCCACAACTTACATAATATGTGACATCATATGTGATGTCAGGTGTGGGGCAGACAGAAACATGGCTGCCTTGGAAAGTGGGGCTTGCCATCAGTACTGATCAGCTGGTCACCAATGACAGCAAACCTGTTGGTATCAGCTGTGCTACAGAGTTCCTGATGGGGAACTCAATAGTACAGTTGATCCCTGCGTAAAGCAGGCTTGCTGTAAGTGCCAACACAATGATCAGGGCTTGCTCTAAGTGCAACTGTTCCTTTGCATTGCTGGCTTGAATTCAGGCTAGTAGTGCGAAGGATCAGCCATGCCCAGAAAAGGGGAGTCACCTGACATCAGTGTGATATCATGTGACTGATAGGCCAGTGGTTCCTCCCTCGCCAGACACAATATCCACAGGGATTGGGGGAACTCAGGATCCAACCCACCAGCTGCAAAGGTTCTGCATCCGTGATGTAAGGTAAGACTATCAATAGGTACAAATCATAATGGTTGTGTACTGCCTTCAATATCAAAGGCAGTATACCTCTGAATCAGAGCTTGGAAAAGTTACTTTTTTGAACTACAACTCCCATCAGCCCAATCCAGTGGCCGTGCTGGCTGGGGCTGATGGGAGTTGTAGTTCAAAAAAGTAACTTTTCCAAGCTCTGCCATCTGAATGTCTGTTACTGAAGATCATGAGTAGAAGAGTGCTATCATGTTCTTCTCATAGGCATCAGTTTCTCATAGGCATCAGGTTGGCTTTTGATCTGATCCAGCATGGTCCATCTTATGTCATAAAATCATAGAATCGTAGAGTTGAAAGAGGCCTATAAGGCCATCGGCTCTAACTCCCTGCTCAGTGCAGAAATCCAACTTAAAGCATACCCGACAGGTGTCTGTCCAGCTACCTCTTGAAGGCCTCCAGTGTTGCAGAGACCACTACCTCTCTAGGTAATTGGTTCTATTGCTGTACTGCTCGAACACTTAGGAAGCTTTTCCTGATGTTCGGTCAAATGCTGGCTTCCTGTAACTTGAGCCCATTATTCCGTGTCCTGCACTCTGGGATGATCGAGAAGAGATCCTGGCCCTCCTCTGTGTGGCAACCTTTCATGTACTTGAAGAGTGCTATCATATCTCCCCTCAGTCTTCTCTTCTCCAGGCTAAACATACCCAGTTCTTTCAGTCTCTCCTCACAGGGCTTTGTTTCCAGTCCCCTGATCATCCTCATGGCCTTCCTCTGAACCGGTTGCAGGCATCAGTGCTGGTACAGCTTGGGCTTCTGCTGGCCCTGGCTAGGAGCCAATCAGCATTCTCTGGGGGCTGGGGATGTGAGTGATGGTGGACCAGACAGAAGACTGCACTTCACTGATCTGTGTCCCGGCTTTAAAGGAGAACCCAGCTGCAGCAGCACCTGCAGTTTCTCTACTGCCACTGACTGACTCCCCCTCCTTCCCTTAATAATATCTTGCTGTGGACAATTGTTGGCCACTGTTTAACAGTGTCAGGAAAGAATTTTACCCACAACCAAATTGGCCTTGGTTTGTGGGTTTTTTGTCTTTTTCATGGCAAGGTAGTACATCTCCAATTTGTTATGCATATATCTGTCAGAACTTGGTAGGGGAGGTCATTGGGCAGGATCCGTAGACTAAGTGGGGATCCCCATAAGGGGTCATAAGCTGGCATGGTAAAGCTCTAGGCCCTAGCTCAAGTGGCCAGATTCTACAGGTTGCCATGGGACCCACCAGCCTGGCCAACACCGAGGTGGGGACCTCCCACTGCAGCTCCTACCAGCAATCCAGCAAGTGGGCTAAGTGGAGGATCAGGCCAGCAATTGGGCTGCCTGATGGATGGACCTTTGCCCTATACCACACCAAACCCCAATGTACTGTAACTGATAAAGCGGTAGCCAATTTTCCACCCACATACTGTCTCCTGTGGTTCTTGGCTCTGTCACCCTGCCTCTCTGTGCCAACACACAAACAGCACTCTTCAGTAAAAAGCAATTCCTCCCTGAGCAAACATTCATAGAATTTGACTATGTTGCTTGTTGGTGCTGAAGTTGCTTGTTTGTTCTGTCTTATAAAATGGAAACATCAATGTCCTCATGTTACAAATATCCAGTGCCTTTTTTCTGATGGTATTCACCGGTATGAAATTCCGGCATCTCTTTTTTTTGCTCCCCATGGCAGCTGTTTTGTGCTGGCACCCACAGCACTTCTATCAAGATATGAGTGCCAGCACCTCATTTTTTAACCAAACCAAACCAAAACAACCCACCTCATGGCAAATACCACTTTCTCCTTTGTGGTTACCGTCCATTTATCTCAGATATACTGTTTTCTAATCTAGGCAAGCTGCATTTGTTCCAGCTAAACTTACAATAGAACACAGGCTATATTCCCCTAAACTGCAGAGGTTCATCAACTGAGGGTTTTCAGGATGTATGGCTTGTACCATATTAACTGGAAATACTGAAGTCTAAAATGCGTTTATAGTGTAAGTTGCATCGAGTCTGTTTTAGCAATAGTTATCTAATCAATTGAAACAACAACTACGACAATGACATCTGGGAACTAGCAAGGCAATGACCTCTGCGTTCCGTCTTCTACACACTGCCTACCAGAAGAGGTTTGCCAGGAGGGAAGAGCCAATCCTGTGCTCCTGCTGGAGTGTTTGCACTTTGATGACTCCCCCCCACATTAAGCCACAGCAACCCACTTACAGAGAAGCTAGCATAGCAGCTCTGCCACACCCAGCAAGCCACTTCTGCCACTTACAGCATGTATGGTATGGTGGATTTGGTAGGTATGGTGGACAACATGTATGGTGGATTTGGTCTGTACAAATGCTGATGGCACCAAGAATGGTAGGGCATAAGTTGGGACAAAGCTCAGGGTTTGAGAATATTGGAGGTAGCAGTAGCAGTGACAGCAAAAGTGCCTCTTGTGCTCAGATCCTGCTTACAGGCTTCTCATAGGCATCTGGTTGTGAACAGGATGCTAGACTAGATAGGCCACAGGCTTGGTCCAGCAGACATTTATGTTCTTATCATGCATCATCCCTGACCATTGTCCATGCTGGCTAGAGCTGATAGGAGTTGGATTCCAACCAACATCTAGAGGACAACAGATGAGACAGCTCATGACCTTTTGGTACTCATGTTGGTCTCTTCCTAAATGCCTGTGTGGTGTAGCGGTATAGCATAGATGTAGGGAACTTCAGGCCTAGGGGCCAAATGTGGCCCTCTAGGCCTCTCTGCCTGGCCCTCCGGACTTTTCCCAGGTCACACTCTCTTCCCTTCCTCCACCTCCTCACCAGCCCTGCTCCACACCCTCCTCAAGTGCTTTTGTCTGACTGGGTTGTGTCTTTGAACTGTGTTAAGGTCTCTTTTGGTTTCATGGAGAGAAGGCATGCATGTGAGTGTAGACGCCTCTTGTTTTTCTGTGGCTGGAATTTAGCCTGCTGGACAAAGGTAAGGATCGCACCCATTCCCTGTCCACTTTTGCCTCTGGCCCTATTCACAACTGGCATGTGGCCCCCAGATGATTTCCCATGAGGAAATATGTTCCTTGGTCTGAAAAAGGTTCCCTGTCTCTGAGTGTCAGACTAGGACTGAACTGACCCAGATTCAAATCATGAAGCTGACAGGGTAATCTTAGGCCAGTCACAGTCTCTCAGCCTAACCTACTTCACAGGATTATTGTGATGATAAGATGTGTGCAGCAAGCAATGATATAAATATAAATAAATCAAATCTGACCAGTCCTTAGTATTGCAGCCTGAGTGAACAACTATGCAATTATTTCACAAAAATATCATCTGAAAAGACTTTCTCTGATATGTACATAACATGTCTTGATGAGAGTGTTTTAGTAGTCACAAGCACCTACTTTACTAGCAATAAAACTTCACAACCTTTTCTTAGGATATTTTTCTTATGCTGTCAAAAAATGGAATAGCATTCTGACTTTTCACATCTTCAGCTGTCTGTTATATTCTGCAACACAGTGTGAGTCTCTGCTTCACATGCTAATGGACACAGCGATTAAACAGAAGCTTTCAGTTTAGAGAAGTGTGATTTTGCTGTGTAATGTTGACCTGATCTGTAACTCAGTTAAATGGAAGAAACAGGAATAAATCTAACTCTTTGATTTCCCCCCATATAAGTTCCACTTATTGGATGGAACTTACTTCTTAGCACTTGAGCATAACTCAGTTGTGGAGGGGGGATCCCCAAAAACATTTTTCCAACTTGCATTGATTTTGCTTTATAGAGTTTAGGAATTTTTTGTTTCCCGGGAGTGGAAAAAATCTAGAAAGACTAGTCTGGAACTAGAAAGCAAAATGGTTTCTGTTATCATTTCAAGGAATACAGTGAATTCAAGAACTGGTTCTGTAACCTTCCAATGGGTGTGAAATATCACCTACCATAAACAGCTTTTTGACAAAGATACTATTACAAAACTGGGGGAAAAATACACAGTTTTAAATACACGTAAAGAGTGTACTGAAAATGCATGAGCATATCGACACTTTCACTGATGCAGAAGCACATTGTGCAATGTGCATGCTGGCATTCTGAGTCATTGTTGGTGCTAAATAGGTGATAAAGAGCAGTGGTTGTTGCTGCATGGATCCATTTCAATCTGGTTTCAGGCCTGGCTATGGGACAGAGACAGCTTTGGTCGCCTTGGTGGATGACCTATGCAGAGAACTGGACAGGGGGAGTGTGTCTCTATTGGTTCTACTGGACCTCTCAGCAGCTTTCGATACAATCAATCATGGTATCCTTCTGGGCCGCCTTGCTGAGATGGGACTTGGGGGTACTGTGTTACAGTGGCTCCAGTCCTTCCTGGAAGACCGAACCCAGAAGGTGGTACTGGGGGACTCCTGCTCGACCCCCTGGCCATTGACCTATGGGGTCCCTCAGGGTTCAGTTTTGTCCCCCATGTTATTTAACATCTACATGAAACCGCTGGGAGAGGTTGTCCGGGGTTTTGGAGTTCGGTGCCATCAGTATGCCAATGACACTCAGCTCTATTTCTCTTTTCCACCTGAAGCCAAGGAAGCTGTACAGGTCCTAAACCAGTGTCTGGCATCAGTGATGGACTGGATGAGGGCAAACAAGTTGAGATTAAATCCTGATACAACAGAGGTACTCCTGGTCAGTCGGAGGGCAGATCAGGGAATAGGGATTCAACCGGTGCTGGATGGGGTCGCACTCCCCCTGAAGTCTCAGGTTCGCAGTTTGGGTGTACTCCTGGACTCAGCTTTGAATTTGGAAGCCCAGATTGCTGCTGTATCCAGGAGCGCATTTGCCCAATTAAAACTGGTGCTCCAGCTGCACCCGTTCCTGGAGCTGCTTGATCTGACTAGGGTGATGCATGCCTTGGTTACATCCCGCTTAGACTACTGTAACACGCTCTACATGGGGCTGCCTTTGAAGACTGTTCGGAAACTTAAATTGGTACAAAGAGCTGCAGCCAGAGTGCTAACCGGGGCTGGTTACAGGGACCATACAACCCCCCTGTTACAACAGCTCCACTGGCTGCCAATTTGTTTCCGGTCACAATTCAAAGTGCTGGTTTTGACCTACAAAGCCCTATACGGCTCAGGTCCAGGTTATTTGACAGATCGTATCTCCCTACATGAATCTCTCCGGGATTTGAGATCTTCAGGTGAGGCCCTTCTTGTGCTCCCCACACCTTCGCAAGTACATACGACGCGGACACAAGATAGGGCCTTTTCGGTGGCCGCCCCTAGGTTATGGAATTCCCTTCCGAGTGAGGTGCGATTAGCTCCCTCCTTGCCGTCTTTCCGGCGACAAGTAAAGACTGTTTTATTTCGATGGGCATTTGGGATAGAGAACGACCAGGATTAAGTGTCATAGGATTGGTGACTATATTATATGATTTTATTACTTTAAATTGTCTGCTGTTTTTAACGTATGCTTTATGGTTTTAATTTTTCTCATAATTTAATTCTTTTTTAATTGTATACTTCTGTATGTTTTAATGGTGTTGTTTTTACTTGTAAGCCGCTCTGAGTCCTATTGTAAAAAGGGTGCGGTAGAAATAAAGTTTATTATTATTATTATTATTACATGGAACTACAGTATCTGTTAACAGAAGAATTTGGATCAGATACCAGCCCTATTTCTAGCCCAGTTCAGATGTTGACTTTCCTGAATGGGTGTTCAGACTTATATAAGATAACTGTTCTGTATAAAGTTTTCAGGAATTATCACAGAACATTTTCTAAGGAAAGTATGGGGAATGAAAACTGATTAATACTACAGTTTATTGTTGAAGCCTACGGCCATACTACCCTGAACATGTCTGGTCTCATTTGATCTTGGAAACTAAGCAGGGTTAGGCCTGGTTAGTACTTGGATGGGAGACCACCTGGGAATACTGGGTGCCGTAGGCTTAGAGGAAGGCAATGGTAAACCACCTCTGAATACCTCTTAGCATGAAAACCCTATGAATATAACAACAAAAAAGCTTCATATGTCATAATTGACTTGAAGGCATATAACAACAACAACAACATATTGTTGGAATGATAATTTAAAGGAATCTTAATGTTTTTGTTAAGGACCTAAGAAGAGCTGCCTGCTGGATCAGGCCAATGGCTCATCTAGCCCAGCATTCTGTTCTCACAGTGGTCAACCAGATGTCTATGGGAAGTCTGAAAGCAGGACCTGAACACAAAAGCACTCTCCCTTTCTGCCATTTCTACCAATTGGTATTCAGAAGCTTATTGTCCAACTGTGGAGGCAGAGCATAGCCAACATGGCTAGTAGCCATTACTAATCCTCCGTGACATGAAAGACATGAAACTTCAGTTGATGTTTTTGCTGCTGCTGCTGATTTATAAACCACACATTATTAAAAATATCATGGCAGTGCACACAAAAAGAAA
Organism: Rhineura floridana; assembly: GCF_030035675.1. NCBI lineage: Eukaryota > Metazoa > Chordata > Lepidosauria > Squamata > Rhineuridae > Rhineura > Rhineura floridana. The sequence continues at coordinate 37,592,354 of NC_084485.1, forward strand.
TGGAAACAAAATGCAAAGTTAAAATAATAATAAAGTTCCAGGGCATGTGGAACCTACAAGAGGGCCACACTTGATGATCTCAGGGTCTGAGTAGAATGAGATGGAAAAAGGCTGGTCTTTCTGGTCATTGGGTCCTAGGCTGTTTAAGGCTTTATACACCAGCAGTAAAACCTTAAACTTGGCCTGGTAGCTAATTGGCAGCCAATGCAGATCTCTTATCAGTGGTGTTACATGCTGGCAGTAAGGCACTCATAATAGCAGCCTAGGAGCGACACTCTGCACCACTTGCAGCTTCCAGACCAACCTTAAGGACAGCCCCACACACAGCGTGTTGCAATAATTCTATACTGCAAACGTACTGGAGTCTAATAAGGTTGTGGCACGGCATAGAAAACCTATGGATATAAATATTTGCTGGAGATGTAGTATTATTCAGCCAGCGTGGATTTTTCACATTCCGCAATGTTAAATTGAAAATACCCCCCATGCCATTCTGATGCTTCCCATAAGCTCATTTCAAAACAAAACCTTACAGAACTTATAGTCCTGAACTCAGAAACGCTTGCTTAACAACCCTCTAAATTTTCATGGCGATACACAAAACAGTCAGAGAGAATAGAGAGTTCAAAGTCTAAAAAGAGAGGGAAAAACCCCAGAGCCCTTTTGGACTTTTTTCTGTCAGAGTTCTCATAATCTGTTGAAATTCATTAACATTTCCTTTAAGAAACTTCACTAAAATTGCAAAGTAAATCAGACATATTTAAAGTGACTATCTGAACTATATCAACTGTCTTAATAATGTTGCTTCCTCCTTGCTAAAACAAGATCAGCATAGCACGTCTTCTTTCTATAATTTGGGCTGATTGCAGGTGTTGCCACCACTCACCATATGCTCAGAGGCACATGCTACCAAATTCTTCCAAGCTACACAGCAAGTGGATTGGACTGTGAAAGACCAACCCAAATTGTGTTTGCATTTTGACAAATTTGTAGGGCAGTCCAATATCTCAGAGAGGAGATCAGGTCTCCTGCTCCCCTGGTGCATTTGCTATAGCTGCCCAATTTCCCTGCTTTTTAAAGTTTGATAGAAATATCTGTGGGCTATAGGTACATTCTTAAACTGCAAGGTTTTTTGCCTATTAGTGAATTATCTAATCTAATCTAATCAAGCATTATTGATACTTTATGTTACAGGGCTGCTGTATGATTTCCCACTTTTCAGGAAAGAGGTTTTCAGCAAATAATATAGTGTTAAATGTTAGATGTTCATTTTCATTAAGGAAGCACTTTTTCTGGAATATTTCCAGCAACTTGATTTAGAGCAAGAACTTTGGCTCAAGTGGGATTTTTTAGAAGCTAAATAGAGCTAGAGCTAGACAGATAAATACAAGTGGGACATGGAACAAAATGTTGCAGTGCAAACTGCTATCCTCCACAATGGTACTCTAATCCATCTCTTTCTCTGTTCTTTTCTAGCCACTCTGTTCTATCAGCCATCCCACCCATTTTGCTCACTGGGATGTATTTCAGGTCCCTGCCATTAGGGTTTTTTTTCTTGATGATTTGTACTCCTGCAAACCTTAGGATGTCTCCAAGTCTGCTAGTCCCCACCCCCTTCTTTGTTGGTAGTGCAGACTTCTGAACTTCAGATACAGAGGTAATGATTAAAAGCACTGTAGTTTTATTTTTATACACCAGGTGTGGGGGACTTTTGGCCCTGCAGATGTTGCTGAAGTAAAACTCCCATCAGCCCTAGCAAGCATGGCCAATGATCACAGAGGATTGGAGTTGTGTTCAGCAACATCTGGAGGGCCAAAGGTTCCCCATACCTGGTATAACAGACACAGAGAGGGAGCAAGGAATCAGGAATCTGCTGTTAGATTATTTTTTAAAAAAAGAGGAGCAGAATCTAAACACAGGATTGATGTTGTTGCACAGTTGCCAAGTCCAAACTTTACTAGGACTTCTGTACTTTTAAGACAGGGATGGGGAACCTGTGGCCCTTAGACTTCAACTTCTATTAAACCCAGCCAGCATAGCCAATGGTCAGGGATAATAGGAGTTGTAGTTCAGTATGAGCCAGAGGGCCTCAGGTTTCACATTCCTGCTTTAAGATCTGTAGAACAGATGCTGCATTTATTTATGAGAAGGGCTGTAGTTCAGGGGTGGAGCATCTGTCTTGCATGCAGAAGGTCCCAGGTTCTGTCCCTGGCATCTCCAGGTAGAGGTGAGAGAGACTTCTGCCTGAAACCCCGGAGAGCTGCTGCCAATCAGTGTAGCTAATACTGAGCTAGATGGACCAATTGGTCTGACTCAGTATAAGGCAGCTTCCCATGTTCCTATGTTTATCACCATTGCTACAGCCTGGAGAAGCTGCGCCCTTCCTTTCTATGCATCTGTTAAGCCATGGTACAGAAGCTGTTCAGAATTGGTACCTAACAGGCTCAGCTGTTGCTTGCACAAATGATGGCTGAATAAGGCTGCCACTTTTCAAAGAAGAGCTAGAAGTCATTTGAGCAGCTGTGGATTATGTTGTGCTTCTGTTAATAATATGACTTATGCAGCCATTTGGAAATCATTTAAATATTTTTAAAGAGCTGTAGTACAAGTCTGATGTATGTGCACACACACGCACACACACTTCATTGAGATACTCATCTGTTTTTACATGGAGGGCTTTGCAAAAGAGTGGAGGGATTTTTTTTTAATAGCTATGACTTTGATACTGGTGGGGGAGGAACTGCCAGTGCAGGAATTGAAGAAGAAACGGCAAAACTGCACCTGTTCTGTTTAATAAAAAGATGTATCTGTTCTGTTCTGGGTTTTTTTGAGGTAAAAACTAGTCCGCAGGACCAACTAAATAGTTAGGACAGGAGTAGTTATTTTATCAGGGTATTAGACTGCTGAAGGAGTTCCTGTGATGAACTTGGCTTGGGTACTTCTAAGGAAGAGTTTCTGGTCTTAAATTGTGTTTGGCTTTAATAAACTCAACTGGTTTCTGTGTACCTTTGAGGTTTCCTCTTGTCTTCATTCCTTCCTGTTGTACATCAGCGATTCCCTCAGTTGCTTGTTCCAGTAAAGCTCTGTATTCATTGGTCAATTCTGGGCAGCTAGTTGGTATTCCAATGTTGCATTACCAGTCATGTGTTTCAGCAGTGGCATGATAAAAAATGATGAGTTAGCAAATGTTCACTTGTGGCTAGACCATCTTTCTCTGCAACAATACAGTGTGGTCTCATGCTGGGAAAATGTGATATCCCCTCAGTAGAAGAACTAACTTGAGCAAAGATATCTAAATCCCTTCCCCAACATGGAACTCACAAATGCATATGTGCATGCGCACACAGTGTGGAGGAAATTCCTGGAGTCCAGCAGCGCTGGTGTACTTGTGCGGGCCTCAATGATCACCCAGAGCACAGGAGGAGCTGAAACTTGCTGCTTCTACTCCAGTGTCAGAGAGTGTTCCTTGTTCAATGCATCCAAGCATTTAAATAATATGAAATGAAGAGTTGGACTGTAGCCACAATGTGCTGGTATAGTTAGTAATTATCTGGCTGACAATTATTTGGTTTTATAATGCAGAGAAAAGAGGAAATGTTACAATCACTTAAAAAAAATCCCCTTTATAACTACCAAACATCCTGTTTTGGAAATGCTGTAATAGTTACTGAAACAGTTGAAAATAAAGATGAAATTTAAACTGGAAAAGCTTTGGGAAAAACCCTGATGAAACTATGATGAAAGGCCATTCTTAGGAAGCTGAAGCCTGGTTGCAACTGTATGCAATAATAAAAAATAACAATATAATGATAACTGATAACGCACATGTTGAAATGCCAGGGTGCTTAATTTGGACAGCTAGCAAGTGTGCAGACAGACTTGTTACAAAATAGCTGCACTAATTACAGCTAACTAATTTCAGATGGTTCAAAGATGGTTTGGAAACTTCAGTTAGTGCAGAATTTGGTGGCCAGATTCCTGACCTGGGTAAGTTGGTCGGTACATATTACACCGGCTGCACTGGCTACCAATTAGTTTCCAGGCTCAATTCAAAGTCCTGATTTTGACTTACAAAGCCATAAGTGGCTCAGGACCTCAATATCTCAAGGAACACCTCTCCCCATATCAGCTGACCAGGACTCTGTGCTCGTCATAAGAGGCCCTTCTTTGTGTGCTTCCTCCATGGGGGGTTCAGTGGTGCCCCCCCAACTGTGGAATGCTCTCCCAAGGGATGCACAACTGGTGCCTTCTTTATCCATCTTTAGGCACCAGGCAAAGAACTTACTTTTCACTCAGGCCTTTGGCTCCTGAAGAGTGCTGTCTTAGTTTCTTTTGTTTGGGTTTTACGTTTTTATATTATATGTTTTTAAATTTGTGTTATATTGTACATTTTGAAATCTGCTCTATATTGTATGTTTTAAAGTTGCCTAGAGATCGCTGGCTATGAGGTAACCAACAAATCAAATACATAAATAAATAAATATCATACAAAAATCATTATACGATGAGAAATTGCTTGCAAAAATGTGTATGTTAGTCAAAACTGCCCACAAAAAGTTTTTATGAGGAGAAATTTGAACTAAAATGCTAGAGAATTTTCATGTGGATTAAAAAAAATATTCACAAATTCCTGCAGAATGTGGAGAACTGAATTTAAATTTGGAAAAATGAGAAACCGGGAGAACTGCAATTGAGAGATCTTTCCATCCCTACTCTGCACCCTTATATCCTACCCCAATCACTGAGAATATCCAGAGGAGCGCTGTTAGTTCTCCCCCATGTTACTGAGGCCTCATTGGCCTCAAGTAGAAGTTGGGAATTTAGTGTTGTCGGTCCCGTGCTGCAGAATACTTTTCTAGCCGACAGTTGACAGGCATCCTCACATTTGACTTTCAGGCCTCTCTTGGAGACCTTTTTATACTAACAAGCCTATGCAGTTGTCTAAACTTTTCTCGAGTAGCCAGTCGTTTTACCAATTGTTCTGTATGGCTTTTAATGTTGTTTAAAATATTTGTATATTGCTGTGCACTGCCCTTATGTTTTGTGAGGGCGGTATATGAATGCTTTTATAAATAAATAAATAAATGGGAAGGTCTGAAGGGAATATAGAGGGTTGTGTGGGGAGGATTCTAAGCTGAATGTGCTGAGAAATTTTCTCCAGAAATTTGTGTACATTTCAGAGAGTGCGGGGGCGAGGGCCAATTCATGCAGAAATATTGTGGGCAGGGTGACACATGTGGCTCCATGCCCCTCACACTGTTCATGCCCTCACACATTATTTTGAATTCTTGAGTGTGGATCCTTTTGTAGCCAAACTGACACCACCCACACATAACAGGGGCATATCAGTAGTGGTGGGAGAACTTAAAGGTTTGCAGAAATACAAAAATAAAATAAAATAAAATAAAATAAAAGCTAAACTTTCCAACAGCCAATAAGGACCGAGCATTCTTGGTGGCCATGGAATGCTGAGCTGGGGGAAAACTGGAGCTGGAATGTACTGGAGCATCTTGAAAGAGGGCATGGCTAGTTGGAATCCTGAACAGGAGCAATCCATGCTGAAACATTTTGTTGCAGGTCCCACTTAATGATTTATAAATGTTTATTTAAATACTTGGGGATACTTGGTCATGTCCATTAGCTTCAGTGAGTCTGCTCTGAATAAAACTAGTATTGAGTCTTAGAAGCATTTAACATCCAAGAGATTTGCCAAGCAAGCCTTTGGAAATCTAATACTTCATTCCTTCTTCGGTGGTGGTGGTGTGTGTTGTTTTTCTGACACAAAAACACAGGAGGTAGGGCAAACTAATATCACAGCAAGTCAGCTTCCTTTGTCAGAAACGACTTGATGCAGGATTGCTACAAGTATTATTATATTCTTAATGTTCTCTCAATGCCTTTGGATCAGAAATGCATTTAAAAGGACTAGAAGGATTAGGAGGACCAGAAATGTAGCATCAACATAAGAATCAGTGCTGACATAAACATTTATTTAATAGTAATTAAAAATACATTAAAAACTTACGGAGGAAAAATTGGGAATGCTTACAGAGCAGTGGTTTTCAGTAAATATTATGCAAAATATGCAAATAACTGCAAATGTACTTAATTGGCAAAATGCAGCATTACAGAATCTGGCTGTTCATAACACAGAATTTAGGTTCCCATGATGCAGATTTGTGTTTTTTTCCACACTGGAGAAATTAGACAGCTGTGAAAAGTCTGAAACTTTTGTTCTGTTGACACTGTTGCCCACAACCCTCTTCCTTCATACTTCCTTGTTATCTGTTTGGTCCATTCATTCTTCCTTATACTTCCTTCTTCCTTTTGAATGATATCCAGTTGTGCCCCACTGTTGACGATAGGCTCTTTGAACCAGCACAGGATTCCATGACCCAAAAGAAGGGACAGATGGCTGTTGCCTGTTCCCCCTTTCTCCTGTTGTCCCCCTTCTAGCCCAGTCGTGGAGATTTGGTAGGAGGATGCAGGGAACTGCAGAAGGAAAGGTGAATCAGTAAAAATAGCCTCCCCCTCTTTCCATTCACCAAAGCCTCCCGTGGATCAAAGGGCCTTTCATCAGTGGATGGACAAAATTGGACACAGTCCTATGTCTTTTTATTTATAATAACAACTCCTACCTCTGCTGTGGGCTGTGCTTCCATCTCATCCACTTTTTTTTTTTTAAAGTCAGTAGCAGTAGCTCACTGAAATAGTAAAAATCCCCAAAGACCAGATTCAAGAGTTAGGTGTTGATTCATTTCCTAAAAACTGAAGGCTTACATTTATTTATTTATTATTTGATTTATAGCCTGCCCTTCCTCCCAGCAGGAGCCCAGGGTGGCAAACAAAAGCACTAAAAACACTTTAAACATCATAAAAACAGACTTTAAAATACCTTAAAACAAAACATCTTTAAAAACATTTTTTTAAAAGCTTGCAATACTTTTTTAAAAAAAGGTTAAAAACATTGGTTTTTTTTTAAAAAAAGTTTAGAAACATATTAAAAAGCAATTCCAACACAGAAGCAGACTGGGATAAGGTCTCCACTTAAAAGGTTTGTGAAAGAGGAAGGTCTTCAATAGGCACCGAAAAGATAACAGAGATGGCGCCTGTCTAATATTTAAGGGGAGGGAATTCCACATTGCTAGCTGTACATAAGTATCAGCAGTGCTATACTAAAATCTGTCCTCCAGTTTCTCAAAATATTTATTCCCCTGCTGTAAAAGAGGGTTCCATTTTTCGGCCTCATTCTCAGAGCACTTTAGAATTTCTTTAGAATGTCAGCGAGTGCAGCATCATGAGCTTATCTTATCACTGAGAGGTGGCCAAGGGTGGTAGTGGCGTGTTTTTTTCTTTCAAGTAAACATGTCCGCAGCACTCTGTAGTCTCCCTGGCTGCCTGCACTGCCTGCTCTGAGAAAGCCCGGTGGGAGGAATTCCACAGTCTCTCTCCCTCAGCTTTAACTGAAGCCTGGACATTGGAAAGGCAGCAGAATGCAAATAACTGGTGAGATGATTTGGAGAATAAAAGATGGGACGCTCACAAACACCCCTCAAGCACCTCAAAAGTAAGGTAAGAACAGCAAAAAACCTAGATCTCCTTCATGATAATTTCACTGCAATGTCTCTCCCCTTTGATAATATTGAATGTTGTTTCTGATCTCATTAATTAATGGAGAATGGCTGAAAAAAAGTGGGAGAATTTTTCTGCGCCGTACTATTTTTTTTTGGGGGGGGGACTTGTGCATTGCCAAAAAAAATGCATAACCAAAAAAGAGAATAAAAGAAGACAGTAGTTTGCGTTGGATATGCTAATTTTATATTTAAAAGCACATTTAGAAATGATTGCTATAATTTAAATAGAAACACAATAGATCTCACCATAGTGGGGAAGACTGTGACTAGGTGAGTTGGCTGGCACAGTCTGCTGTCCAGGCACTAACTGCTGATGGGTAATTTCAAGCCCCCTTCCCCTTTTTGGGGCTATTTAGCTTTAAGCTGGACTTGGACTGGACACCCTTCGAAGATAATTTCAAATAGAGGGCTGTCCTCTGTAAAGCATGACATAGAGCCACCCTCATTAACTGTACATATGCCCATAATTCCCCTAAGCAGCAAAGTTACAGTATAATGGGTTGCTAATTTCTGTATGGCTTTATTGCTTAATCAATGCATTTAAATCTATCATTGCCATCTGGCTAGAAGAAAATGGCTTGAGCCTCCTTCTTAGGAATGCAGGAAGCAGTCTTATGTAATGCAGTATTGCCTACTCTGATAGCAGAGGGTTTTTTCTCATTGTTTGACACTTTATCTTTTTAAAAACTGGAGATGCTGAGAATCGAACTTGGGGACCTTTTGCATGGAACAGGTTTGCTGTAGTACTCACCTCTAGGGTCTCCTTTCCCATTCTGTCAACTGAGATTTCATATGCAGAAATCAACAAAGCTTTTCATGACATGGGCCTAAACACGATCACATGCTCATTGCTACGGATCAAAGTGCTCAGCTGAAGTTAAGGGCTCAGCTATAGGGGTCAATTCAAAAGTGGGTAACCCTGTTTATTTGACTCATGCTTTAACAGTTCAATATCCTGATATATATTAATTGATGTATTTCAGTTTGTACTTTTTAAAATCATGCTTTTAAATAATGGCAGTGCACCACTTTGGGGGCATTTTAAGCAATAGACTGAATATTGGAGTGTAAATGAATCTTATTTTATTTGTCTGTTTGTTTGAGGCCCAACCCTAAATCATCAGTGGTTGCTTTGGGCACAATCCATTGGAAAGCTTTTCTGAGCATCCTCACTCTAATGGAGCTTGCATAGTTAAACGATGGAATTTGCTTCCACAGGATAAAGTAACTGCCAATAATTTGGATTGCTTTAAAAGAGGATTAGACCAAATCATAGAGCATAAGTCTGTCAATGGCTACTAGCCATGATAGCTGTGTTGTTCCTCCAGTATTGGAGGCAGTATGCTCCGAATACCAGTTGCTGGGAATCACAAGTGGGGAAAGTGTTCTTGCGCTCAGGTCCTGCTTGTGGGCTTCTCATGGGCATCTGGTTGGCCACTGTGAGCACAGGATGCTGGACTAGATGGGCCTTTGGTCTGATCCAGCAAGACTCTTCTTATGTTGCACAGAAAAACTTAAAAGGTGGATTTAAGTCCATTTGAGACTCTCACCACTGTCTGTTTCATGAACAGCCTATCAGGGAATTGAGCAGGAGATGGGAGGAGAGGGGAAACTTCTTGGGGTGCAAGATTTTTTATAAAGTACACTATTTTCCCTTGTGCAGGAATCAGTGTGTGTTAACAAAGTAGACCTGTATAAGCAAGTCAGCCTGTGGCAAAGGAGTAATCCATTATACGTTGGGTGGTTTCTGTGGTGCAATAGACTGTTAAGCAAGGCTTTCCCTCTGGCAGTCCATGCTAAAATCTAGGTCACATTGTAAGTAAAACAAGTTTGTGAACCTCAGACAATAGAGGCCATGTTGCAAATTGCCTTTGTGATGTGCAAGTTGGAAGAATATTTTTTTAAAAAAGTGACGCGACAAGGCGACATGGAGCGTCTCTGTCTTTGTTGCATTGAATAGATTGGAGGCAGGGTATGATGTAACTCTAACACAAGTAGGTGATGTAAATTATAGTGGATATCTGATCTTTCCCCACATGTGCAGCCTTTTCAAGCCTTCTTCAATGTAAATGTGTGCCTATTATTATTTAGCACAGCTGCTAACTTCTTTTAACATGAGAGAGTTTCATATTGGGCATTGGGCGCTGAAAACCAAAGAACCAATTCTGTCTTTTGATTGTCTCTACAGATAGAGTGTGCCAAGTTTACTACAGTTTTTACTTTAGGGCTGGTACACACTTGGACTTGTATCTGTCCATCTCTCATCACTTAATTACTCATTGCTTGACAATTTCTCAGTCAAATGTCTAAACTCCCTCCATTGGCAAGTACTGTGTTTAGGTCATGACTAAGCTGTGATGGCTCATTCATACGTGCAAGTCATCACTAGATGCTACTTGTCAATGAGCAGACATTTGTGAACTGGCACTTAGCCTCACACCAACCCTGGGAAATAGTTATGCGTATTTTAGATCAGGGCTACAGTTTGAAAGCACATGATGCAGTTAAGTAGGTCTGGGTTGGGTCAATGTCTGGACAGCATTGAGAAATTCTTTCAATTGGCAGATACATCTGTCAACAGCTATGAGTTCTGATGGCTATATGGATCTGCTGTATTCAAAAGTTGTACACTGCTAAATAAATATTTTATTAGATAGCTAATACACTGAAAACCACAACCCTGATATGAGATAGGTGGCCTTTGACCTGGAAGACTTGTCTGATGTTCTCCATGTGCATGCAGTTACTGTATATCCTGGGAGAAGCCACCCTATGGCTGCCCAAGTTCCACATCTAGAAATGTAAACAGCAGTGATCTGCTTCATAGAGTTGGTGTTTAACTGCAAAGAAAATTATGTTTGCAAAGTGTTTACAAAGGTCTGTGTGTGTGGGGAGTGGTAGTAGCATATGAAAAAGGGAAGCTGGAAATATGATGCTAAATTAATTTGATTTAGAAGTAAATCCGCTGAGTTAAATAAACTTGATTCCAAGAAAGTATATTTAAGACCAGAACCTCAAAGATTGGAACTTATCTCACAACCACCAGTGAAACTATGGATACACAGGACTGTGAATCTGGATCTTGCAGTGGCACCAAGCCCAGCACAGTGTCTGCTGTGCAATGCATAGGCTATCAGAATGGTTTAACTATGTGCAACTGGCAGCGTTAGTATCCGTTGCAATTCTGCAAGCCTCCTTGAATCTCCATTCACTTTGAGTTGAGAGTGCATTTTTCCTGGAATGTATATCATCTCCTGACTCCTGAAAATTATAAGTTAATTTCAACCAAGAGACATCTGCTATGCAAATCATCCAATCTACTGCCGTTCTGACATGCCTGACCTACAACACACCCATCCTGCTAGCACCTGTTTGGCAGTATCTATACATTTGGTGTGCACATAAAGAAAACATTATATTTAGGCACTTTCTGGTAAAGGGAGAGTTCATTGAGAAAGCCACACTCCTATGTTGTATTTTCTCCCAAACACATTTTTAAAAGCCTCCTATTTGTACTTATGTTCTGTATCTAGATTGGGGTGGGGAGCACATAGCCCCCCAGATGCAGTACAGGGATAGTCACATGTTGCATTCAACAAGTGTGCAATCTGTGTATCTGTCTACACAGACTGTACACTCATACAGTTATTCATATGTAACATTCAACAAGTGTGCAGTCTTGTACACCTGTGTATAAAATAGCTGAACCGCACAAATCAAGAAGTGTACAGTCTTTCACTCAAACACTTGTACATGTGTAGAGATTACTTGTATCTGTGTTCATTGTCATGTGTGAATAAACCTTACTATTCCATCATCCCTGACCACTGGCCGTGCAGGCTGGGATTGATGGGAGAGTCCTACATATGAAGGGCAAAAGCCCTGTTCACAGTTGCAGCAGTATGGGACTCTGATCAGAGGTCACATCATCAGTATCAGCCATACTCCTGACTCAGAAGAAGAGCCCCATGCCACAAATTGAAAGACCACTAATTCGGCTATCTCATATAAGTTTTAACATGGTAAGCAGATACCCCTAACTGCCCATCCTGAATAGGTCTTCCTCCTTCCAGCCTCTTTGCAAGCCACTTCCTTTTGGCATCTTCACATACCAGGAGGAAAAGAAAACCATTCGAAAGATTTGTTATAGCATTAACTGAGATTGTGGACAGGACACAGCACCCCATTCCTCCCTTCCCCAAGTTCAGTGTAACTCATGCAAATGGTTTTGGTTGCAAACAAATCCACATTGACCAAGAAGGAGCACACTGTGACTTCCCAACAGCTGAGCTGCCGCTTACTGGGAAGAAGAGGGGGAGGGTCAAGGTGGTGGGAGATTGGTGCAGTGTAAATGGTCTGGAGGAGCGATGGATTGACATTTACTGCGTGGCGACCTCTGCACCGTCCGCACCATCTCACACTTCTCCCTCACGGTAAGCAACAGCAACTCAGCTGTTGGGAGGTCAGATGAGCATTACTGTCCTACTGCACCATCCGCTACTGCTTAAAGTTATTTATTCTTTGTGTCTTATGCTTGGGTTCAAACAATGAATGCCCCTGACAACATGGAGGAATTAAAGCACTCCTTTTTCTCTTTAGCACTGGATAGAGCTACATGTTGTGGAACAAATGTGAATGCAGGGATGGAGTATTTTCAAGTTAGAATGAGTAGATGAGAGGTAGGGATGGGGGAGAAATTCAGCTCAGTGTGCATTAAAATATGAATGCACTTAATTTGCACTTCCCAAAACAATCCACAACCTGAAACACAGCTGTCCTTCAACATTTATCGTCAACCCAAAACTGCCTATGAGGATATCCATATTAGGCGGAAATGTGCATAAAAATGCATATTTTTGTGAAAATAATATACAGTAATGCATTCTCCTAATTGCATTAAAATGTGTATATTAGGAGAAATCTGCACTTTAAAAATTCTTTTAAAAATGCGCAAAGTTGTGGAACCTTTTGTGGAAACTGGACATGTTTAGCCTTGAGAAGAGAAGACTGAGGGGAGATTTGATAACGCTCTTCAAGTACTTGAAAGGTTGTCACACAGAGGAGGGCCAGGATCTCTTCTCAATCATCCCAGAGTGCAGGACATAGAATAATGGGCTCAATTTACATGAAGCCAGATTTTGACTGAACATCAGGAAAAACTTCTTAACTTTTAGAATGATATGACAATGTATCCAGTTATCTAGGGAGGTGGTGGGCTCTGCAACACTGGAGGCATTCAAGAGGCAACTGGACAGCCACCTGTTGGGTGTGCTTTAACTTGGATTCCTCCATTGAGCAAGGGGTTGGACTCAATAGCTTTGTAGGCTCCTTCCAACTCTACTGTTCTAGGATTCTATGATTCTGTGAAATATGGGATAAGGTTTGGAAAATGAGAGACTGAGAGTAACTGAAATTGGCATATTCATCCTAGTGGGAGGGATGCTTCAACTTTCCAGTTTCCTTGATTCATCCTCCCCTCAGGATGCACTCCCTCTCCTCAGGATGTTTGGGAATAAGGCCAGCTTGGGGAATATAGCCCTAGGAAGTGGGGAAAGGGTACAGGAAGATTTGGACAAGGGAAGGGTCAAGTACTATCCTGCTCACTGATTCTCCACTGCAAATCTATCCTGTCCACAATAAAAGTATTACAAGAAAAAAACATGATTTTTTTGGGGGGTGCCATGTTTGTTTAATACATTTATATCCCATCTTCTTTCCATCCTGGAACTCAGGGTAGCTCTGTTGACCTCTCCCCCCCTCCGACTACTATAGTGCACTCTACATGGGGCTGCCCTTGAAGACAGTCTGGAAGCTGCAGCTAGTGAAGAACGTAGCTGCTAGGTTGGTGAGTGGGACAGCCCAAAGAGGTCATGTGTCACTGGTCCTGAAAGCTGCCAGTTCATTGGCTGCCAGTGAGCTACTGGGGCCAAATCAAGGTGTTAGTACTAGCATACAAAGCCTAAAAGGCTTAGGATTTAAATACCTTAAAATGTTCTTCCCCCCAAATCAACCATCTTAAACCCTACATTGAGCAGGGGAGGCTCAGTTAGTAGTGGTGTCACTGGGTAATGACTGGTTGGCACTGACTCATGACAGAACCTCCTCAGTGGCAGTTCCCCATTTGTGGAATGCCCTCCCAGGTGAGGTACATCTGCCTCACTCATTATTGACATTCAGGAAGAATTTTAAATCATCCTTGTTCACCCAGCTGTTTGATGGCTGAAATATACTGTTCCCACCTGCCTTGGCATTATTAGCATTGAGGGGGTGTGACTACCTTAAAGATGTTCTTCATTATTTTCAACAGTTTCAAATATGTTTTTATTTCATTTTTAATTATATTGATTTTACTACTTTGTTATTTGCATCTTTGGGAGGAAGGGCGGGATAAAAGTTTATCAATCAAATAAATAATAGATAGGGTTCTCCAGAGGTCTTCCATCCAGCCCTGATCAAATCAAGCCCTGCTTTGTTTCAGCAAGTTTGTTGCATTGTGCGTCTTCAGACTTTTTTGCTCTGGGATGTTAGCCTTGTTAGGCATAGCTTTGTTCTTTGAAACTCAGCCAACTTAGTTCAAATGTTGTAAAAAAATATTGGAAACCAGATAAATGATGCAAAAGAGGCAAATATATGTAGCATCCTCATCCTCATGTTTGCGTATGCCTATTTTCTACAAGAGACTGTGCCCAGAGCAGCATACATAACACATGAAAAGAACAATACGTAGCTCACCAGGTGGGACAAAGCCAGTAGCCTAGGTTCCCAGCAGATGGTTCACTGTTGCTTACTAGAAGAAGGGAGTGAGGCAGTGGGGGGTTGGCATGGTGGAAATGCAAGAGCTGAAGCGCATTATTGGCTCAGCTGGTGCAATGGAACTGCACTGACTCCCCCCCACCCTACTCTGCCCCCTCTCCCTCCCAGTAAGCAACAGTGACTCACCTGCTGGGAGCTAGGCCAGTAGAGCCACTCCATCCGGTGAGCTGCTTTTGAGCTAGAGATGGAAAGATCTGTCAGTCCTGGTTCTCTCAGTTTCTCATTTTTCCAGTCTTAAATTCAGTTCTTCACATTTCTGCAGCAGTTTGCGATTTTTAAAAAATCCTTATGGAAATTTTCCAGCATTTTAGTGAGATTTTCTCCTAATAAACACATTTTTGTAGGCAGTTTTGACTAACGTGCACACTTTTCCAAACAATTTCTCATCATATAATGAATTTTGTATGCTATTTTCACTCATTTTTTCATTTGCACACACACTTTCCCCTAACATATGCATGTTTGTCAGCCTTGTTTGGTTGGCGAACTGCAATAAAATTTTATTTTATTTATTAAATTTATATCCTGCCCTTCCTCCCAGTAGGAGCCCAGGGCAGGCAACAAAAACACCAAAAACACTATAAAACATAATAAAAACAGACATTAAGATATATTAAAACATAACATCTTTAAACAAAGCATTTTTAAAAACATCTTTTATCTATATCGATAGATAGGTAGATAGATAGATAGTATCCTGTTCAGCTACTGGCACTCTTTCCTTCCCTCTTCTACCATTTTCAGGATAATATGGAAGGCAGTATTTTCATGTGCCTTCTAAGGAGAGTGTTTAAAAAAGAAAGAAAAAAGAGTAATGAAGCGTTGAGAAAGAAATGTGTCAAAAATATTTCATGTTAAGCATTTTAATCTATCATGCTTTATTGAGACATTTGGCATATTTTCTCTAGCAATATTCCCCCAAAGACTTTGGCATGCCAACTCTTTTCCTTTTCCCAAAGTACCGCTGTGAGTTTTAATTAATCGCTTTTTAGATTTTAAGGTAGCTGGAGGGAAACTTGCTTTAACCGGAAAAAAAACCCCTCCAACCTTGTATATATTGACACACCTTTAAGGCAGCCAACTTAGCTTCGTATTAATATGGATAAGAGACTCATTAATTAGGCAGTTGCCAAGAGAGGATGAGACTGGGGGGGGCAGGAGGTAGGTTTTATAAAAGTTGCACATCATTCAGGACAAGGGTCTGCCTGGGGCAAAAGCTATGAAGTTAATTCTCTGTATTAACTCTGGCAGCCTGCTCCTGAAGTAAGAACACCCCACCAGGCCAACAGTTCCATTTGATCAGGTAGCAAGTAAATTAGTACACCGTTTACCCTGGCAATGATGCTTGCTGTACTTTTAATTCATGTGTTATGGGACTCCCCAGCCCAGTTACTGCTTATTTTACCATGCATCTGTAGTCCCACCCAGCGGAGGCCACCCCTGTCTTTCTTCCTGTGCCAGCTCAACTTTCTGCTTGCTGCCTCTCCTTCTGACAGGGAAGCGTTTATAGGTTGTCCTCACCTGGGTCTCTTTAGTTCACTTGACTACAACGAGATTTCAATGTCAGGTATGTTGTTACAAGGGAGGGGAGAATAAAGAGATGCAATCCCCTAAGTTTAAAGTGTATGTCTTAGGAGCATATAGCAGTATAGTGGCAAATGCAGACTGTAGGGTCCCTTCATAATAATCACAGCCACATGCCCTTCTAAGTTTATGCAACCATTTAAGATTATAGAATAATCTGGCCAGGCCTGAATGCTGCTTTCTGCTTCTCTATCACTATCACCATTTGACTGTCTTTTCTCACTGTCAGAGATGTTGCTTGAATTACTGAATTCAGTGTCTACATGTTTATCTCTGCTGCTACCAAACTCCTTGACGGTGTAGACGGGATGCTATCATCGGGATTCATTGTCTCTTCTTCTGCAATTATAGAATTCTCACTCTCCTATTTCAAAATTGGCTTTTTGAAGTAGGAATTAATAGGAACTCCTTTCACTCTGATTGGCTCCAATCAGCAGGAACAACAAGGAAGCAAGTTGGAAGGCTCTTCTCAGTGGCTAACACACTCCCCTTTTATGTTGATTGGCTCATAGGACACTGGAGGCACAGGGACCATTCTGGGACCTGGCTCCCAAAACAGTAAGGGGTCTAAGACCCTCTGAGACCCTGGATGACTGCATCCCTAGGAACACAGGAAGCTGCCTTATACGGAGTCAATTGTCCATCTACTTCAGTATTGTCTACACTGACTGACTGGGACTTAGGGTTGCCAGGTTCAGTCCCAGAGACTGATTCTGTATCTTTAGGAGAAAAGAAAGTCAGCCAAGTGCAGGTGTTCTTGCAACCCTATAATGGGAAAAACCACAAGGTGGAATTCTCCCTTCCCCCTGCACAACTTTTAAAGATATAAAAGACCTCTTGGGCCTGGCAACCAAGAGGTCTTCTCCCAGCCTGACCTGGAGATGCTGGGTATTGAACTTTGAACCTTCTACATGCAAGGCAGATGCTCCACAACTGAGGAGCTGTGGCCCTTCCCCAAATATCTGTGTTGGAAAGGTTGACTAGCTTTATCTCCTTCCTGCTCCTGCGCCTCCTGTAACCCATATTCTGGGGATAGCCAATGTAGTGCCCTCTAGATGTTGTACTACAACTCCCATCATTCCTGACCATTGGTCATGCTGGCTGAAGCTGATGGGATTTGGAGTCCAGTGATTTCTGGAGAGCACCACATTGGCTATCTCTGCTACAATCACTCCATTTACTTAGGAGAAAGTGTGTTCTCTGTGTTGTTTTTTCTGAGAGAAGTTGCCACAGCCAGTGAATATTGGTGGTGGTTGTGAGGAAGTTGGTATTGGTGACTTCACTGATCAAAAGAAAAATAAACCCATGCTTATATAACAATAAAAATCTTTAACTATATTTCATAGCTGTAACTTCCATCCTTTCCAGCCAACATGGTCAATGATCTGACATGATGGGAGTTGGAGTCCAGCAACATCTTACCCAACTCTGGATTAGGAAAACAAGTCAGGATCAGAAACTATGTCAGAAACTAGAGAGCCAGTATTGTGCAGTGGTTAGAATGTTGACCTGGGAGGCCAGGGTTCAAATGTCTGCTCGGCCACGAAGCTCACTGGGTGACCTCGGGCCAGTCACTGCCACTCAGCCTAACCTACCTCACAGGGTTGTTGTGATGATAAAATTGGGAGGGGGAGAACCATTTTTGTATGCCACCTTGAGCTCCTTGATGGAAAGATGGGTTAAAAATGTAGTAAATAAATAAATAAATAAATAAATGCCTCGATGTTGACTTGTTTCCCTAAACCAGCAGTGGGGAACTTTTTTCAGCTGAGGGCTGCGTTCCTTCATGGGCAACCTTCTGGGAGCTGCTGGAGAGCAGAAGGTGTGGCCAGAAGCATAAGTAGGCAGGGCTGGAGGCAAAGCAGACAGATCAATGGATGTGACTCTTACCTTTATACACCAGGCTATATTGCAGCCATGCAAAAGTCACCGATTTCTGTGCGCCTCCTCCCACATCTCTCCATTCTCCATCTAGGCAAGCAAGAGGCGTTATCATAGTTCACAAACAACATTCTAACTAGGTGAAAGCACTTGAAGAGGTTGTGGATTAGGGCTTATGAGAGGTGTGGCTGGGGGAGGGTGCATGTCCTGGGGAGAGTCCCAAGAGCCAGATAGAGAGGCATCCAGATTAGGCAACCGACCCTGAAGTTCCCTCACCCTTGCCCTGAACTATAGTTATGGCTAACCATAGTTAGGTTGGATTTGGACATAATGACAAACTGTGGTTAATTGAAAATATAAGCAAAAGCTTCCAATAGCTTCATGGCTGAGCTGGAGGAGAGGGGAGGGGAGACCTCATGAGTCCAAGATTCCTTCATGTAAAGCTAAACTGTGTAGGAAGGCTTCTGTGGTAAAGGCTAGGCATTCTCCTATATGCTCAAATAACACAATGGCTAGTTTCCAAATTCGTGCTTAGTCACCTATTGTGGAACAATGGGACTTCCTCCCCTCTCCTTGCCCTGTGTGCTCCCTAAATCTGTTCTGGGAGCTCCTCCAGTTTGGAGAGGACATGGGAGGAGGAGGGGAGAAGTTCCATGGCACAAGTATAAATCCTTGCACTAATGGAACAAGGGGACTGGATTCTGCCCTCTGCTTTTAAATGAGGACCAAATGAAAATCTGTGAGCTAGCCTTTGAGCATAACAACCTCAAGTGGATTTTTTTTTTAAAAAGGGGGGGGTTGAGAGAAGGCAAAGAGAAAGAAGTTGCTGGCTGAGAAATTTCCCTTTTTTTAAATTCCCTTCTCTTTTTCTTTTGTTTCTCTTTTGTTTGTTTGTTCATTTGTATACTGTCAAGGCTAAGGAAGAAGTCCCTGCAATGCAAAAGCAAACTCGGTTATATAGTTGGTTCTAATAAAAGTAGGTTTTTTCTTTCTAATGCGCCAACGGCTGTCTGCAATTTTTGCCTTGCACGTGCACACACTGATGCAACACATGTAAGGCTCACTTGACCGAGCATGGTGTTCTATACCACGGAGAAGGAAAGGTTTCTACTAGAGGTCGGCATGCCCCTCATTTCTATTCCAGAGCCTCATCTGTTCAATGGAATATCTGCCTTCATGAGTTAAACATTGGGCCCCGTACAAATACGGGTTTTTAGTACCATTTTCTGAAACCTAGGTGGAATGGTGCTTCAGCAATTCAGTGTACCTACTTTGAAGATGCTTGTTTGATATCTCAGTGGTTGACTCAGCTGCAAATGGGCACCTGAACAGTACAGCCACATAAATTAAAAAGGCATTCCTGTGGGTTGTCTATAGGCCCATAGCAAGAGTTTACTTTGCTCCTGCTGTGCATGCAATCCTCAGTATCAATTTGCACTAATATAAAAACACCTGTTTTTGGTCTGTGCTGTGGAGAAACGCATGGGCAATGTCTGTTCAAGACGCTGAGCCGGAATGGAAGGTGAAGACCCTTTTGGATGTTGCTGACTTGCAGTCTGACTGACCCCTCCATGCCTTCACCCCCGCCTTGCCTCTCATTCTCAGTTTTTTCTAGTGTTGTGTCACAAATTATTTCCGCAGTTCTCCATCAATTAATGAGAAAAGAAATTATAAATTTCGAAACGATCAAAGGGGGAGAGAAAATTTCAGTGCAATTCTTGTGGGTGAGGTGTTTTTGTTGTACTTACCTTACTTTCCATTTGAGTGAAGGCTTTTTTTTTTAGGGTCCTTTCTTTCAGTTTACAAAACAGTTACTCTGATGCTCTGCACTACCTGAAAACCCCTTGATATGAACCTACCTGGACCCTTAGATCTTCTTCTGCAGCCCTTCTCTTGGTCCTCCCTTTCAAGGAGGCTTAGAGGAGGCTGACAAGGGAGAGGGCTTTGCCAGTCCAAATGTTTTTATATATGGAATTGATTTTAATTGTTTTTTACTGTTGAAGTTTCCACTGTGAAATCGGTTGGAGATATTTTATGGGAAGCAATCCTTCAATGGAATCAAATAAATAAATAAAAGTTCATAAAAGCCCCCAAGGATGCTGAAATATCAATAGGGTACAATGATTTCTAAGTATACATTAGACAAAAGGCACAACTGCAGTTTTATTTTCTTAGTGCCTAACTAATTCCAAAGCTAGATCAGGAATCATCAAGGAAACTGACTGCATTCAGATCCAGCTGAAGCTCCAGAATGATCATCACTCACTCTCAGATAACTTATTTAATAAAGTGCTTTTTACAATAGAGGGAGCCAATAGAATCTTTACCATTTGGATGCATTTTCTATGCATTCTGTGATTATTTAAAAATCAAAATCTTATTGAAGTTAAATACCCCTAGGATTCTGCTTACTACAAAGTAGTAGCAGGCAACATGTACAAGAAGGTCTGCTCCACCATAGTTCCCAATTACAATTTCCCACTCAATCGTTGTGTAGTCTTGGAATGAATGAACAAGAGCCTGACTCAAAAATATCCTCTGAAGGAATTAGTGCCCCCCTGCTTCTTCAGCTGATGCCTGAAGACAGGAGGACAGTGGGGAGGCTTAACTATGAGCCTGCTGGGGACTTGGTAGGATTTGCCTGTGTCTCTCATTTCCTGTCTTCTCCCACAGGAAGAGACAGGTGGCAGAACAGGCATGAGATGTTTGACCTCTGACTTGCATCAGAAAATATTTGTGGCTAGTTAAGGATCTTAGAATTTTCAGTTCAATTCTATTGCACTTTTCTGGAATTCCACTGCAGGTGGAACAACAACAACAATAGCCTCAGAAATAAATGGGGGAGGGGACCCTAACTTTTATTTATTTATTTAAGGCATGTGTATTAGGGCTGTGCACAGCCCCGCTGATCCACCCCATGATCAGCCCTGGATCAATTGGGGGTTGGGGCTAATGTTTAATTAGGGTTTTAAAAACACATGGGGGAAAAGGAGGAAACACTGTGTCTCCTTCCCCGCCCCCCTCCAAGAGCAGGAGGGTTCAGTCCTGCATGGTGCTGCTCCTTTGTGAGGGCTTCCCTGCAGTGTTAGGGTTACTATAACCTGCACCACACAGGATTGAATCTTCCACTTATGAGCTTGTAAGTACATGGCTCCATCCTGCACAGTTGTGCTTCCTCATGAAAGAACGACAAACTTTGCCGCACAGCATCAAATCGTCTGCTTACCAGTTAGTAAGCAGAAGATTCAGCCCTGCATCACGCTGCCCCAAGGAATATCAAGCAGGAAGGGGAAGAGACTAGGGAGGAAGAAGAGGTTGCGGGGGAGGGATGCCCAGACACAAAGGCATCAATCCCCCACCCTTACCTTCTCCTGGGAAGACACAGTTGCCAGCTGGTTAGGTAGGTGCCTCTCTTTTTGCAGTCTTACTTTCTTCCCGCTTGTTGTCTGTCTCTCATTCCTGTCTGATGTCCTGCTCTGGACCACCCGATCTGCAGCGATCCAGGGCTGTCTCAACCTGACACACCCGATGCCCCTAAACCAGCCTGATTGAGTTTGAGCCTTGGCCAAATCCAGTGCAAGTTAGCCTAATTTATAAACCACTTAATCATGACTATTTTAAAGTGGAATACATAAAAACGAACCATACAGAAAATAACACAATCAACATTCATCATAAAACTGAACACTACCTTAAGATGCCTGCTGGAACAAGAAAGGCTTAATCATACATCTGAACTTTAGGAACGAGGCCCATCTAATCTCAGTTGGAAGGGAATTCCACAGCCTTGGGCCCACTACACTGAAATACAGGTTCTAGTAGATATGAGCTGGGCATCTGAGCCATGGGGAACCACCAACATAGACTCCCCCCAAAGATGTCAGTGCTCAGGCTGGGACATAATTTGTCAGGCGATCCTTAAGATATCCTGGACCCAAGTTGTAAAGAGCTTTGTATATTAGTACAAGAACTTGGAATCTGGCCTGGTAGCATATGTGCAGCCAGTGCAAGCTTTTAAGCACCAGAATTATGTGCTGGTGGTAATCTGTCTCCATCAATAGTCTAGCTGCAGCATTTTGCACTAGCTGAAGCTTCCAGACCAGGAGCAAGGGTAGTCCCACATACAGCACATTGCAATAATCAAGATTTGAGGTTACCAATGTATAAATCATCACAGCCAAAAATCCCTGTTCAAGAATGGCATAGTTGGCACACCAGCTGTACCTGGAAAAGGCACTCCTAGCCACTGAGGCTACCTGAGCCTCCAGCAACATATATGGATCTAGGAGCACCCCCAAACTACACCCCTGTTCTTTCAGAGGGAGAGCAGCCTTATCTAGGACAGGCAAATGGCCAGTCTCCCAGGCACTTGAACCACCCAACCACCATACCTTCATCTTCCCAGGGTTAAAGTTAAGTTTATTAGCCCTCATGCTCTCCACAATCCTTGTGACTCAGATGTTATGAAGAAATAGAACTGCATATCATCAATGAATTGATGACGCTTTGCCCCCACATGCCTATTGACTGTTGCTAATGGCTTCATATAGATCAGGGCTTCCTAGACTGTGCTCTTGGACCACCAAAGTGATTTGTGGTATGTCTGTGGGTTTGTGGTTGTAGTTGGGAGATTGCAAATCCATTGCATTAAATATTCATATTGATTTTTAATTGCATTTCTGTAGCTTCTTTTATTTCTTATGTTGTATTTTATTTCTTACAATTTCAATTCCATGGAATTAAAATTTAATACAATACAATACAATATCAAAGAAATAAAAGAAGCAATCAAAATAAAATTAAAAATTATACAGCATGTAGCACAGCTTATTACAATTGCTACAACAGGCAGAAAAAATCATTAAGCAGACTGCCAAGACCCTCAGCAATTTTCAAGTGGTCCGTGGGGTAAAAAGTTTGGGAACAACTGATTTAACACCTGTTAAACAGCACTGGTGACACCACAGCACAAGGACCATGGAGCCAAGACACAATCTCCCAATGCTATTTTCTGGATTGGCCTCATGTAGATACCATCTCATCAGAGGGTCTATTCTATATGATGTAGGAATCGGGCCTTGTGAGGTAGCACCCTTTGGAACTCCCTCCCATTACATATCAGACAAGCTCCGTCTCTGTTGTCTTTTTGGCCCTGTTGAAGACTTTCCTCTTTCAACAAGCCTTCTGAATGGAGGTTTTTATCCCAGTCAGTATCTGTACTGGATTTGAAATGTTTTTTTTAAAAAAATATTTTTAACTGTGTTGTAAAATCACTTTGAGATGCTTCATAGGAGCTCAAGGAAGCATGCAAGGTTCCCCCCAACCCCCATTTTGTCATCAGAAAAACCCTTTGAGGTAGGTAGGGCTGAAAGAGAGTAACTGACTCAAGGTCACTAAGTGAATTTCATAGCTCAAGTGGGAATTTATATCTGGACCCTCCAGGTTCTAGTGCAACACTCTAACCACTGCACCACCCTTGATTTAATTGCTGCAATTGCCAGTTGAAAGCATCCTAGATATCATGGCTAGGAAAGACCCCTGCTTGAGACTTAGATGGGCTTCCGGCAGTCAGAGCAAACAACACAGAGCTAGACGGATCCATGCTCTGACATAATGAGGTTGTTTCACAGGCTTGCATGTGCAAATGAGTGAGAGTTAGCGAGGAGACAAGGGGCTGTTATAAGTTAGCGTTATATATATATATATTCTCTCTACAGCGCAGGTATCCTGGCCACAGTCTTTCCATTAGGAAAGAAGGGGCTTAACCAGTCCAACCAGTCTTCTAGCCCAAAGCAACAAATTGCCTTCTGTCCTGCATAATCTTGTAGAGAATGAATCACTAATCAAGCACTATGTTCAATATGTGCTTTCAGCTTTAATTTCTAAGAGCAGCTATGTTGCCTATTAAAGTCACAATGCCCATTCCAGTGGTGCTAAAAAGGGATATTCATTGACAGTTCATTTCCAAGCATAATTCCAAGTGATGGTTTTCATTAGGGGTATGCACTAGTCACAAGATTCAGTTTGGAGCCTGATTCAACATTTTGGGACACAGCTTAACCTGGACTGGTGCTTTGTAGACTGCCTGGTTCAGCTCAGGGCCTGTCCAAATACACTCATTTTCCCCACCGCCATTGATAACTAATATTAATTTTTAAAAAAGCTTTTGACAGAAGTGGGAGAAATTTGCAGGCATACTAGTCCCTCCAGAATAAAGCCTGACTGACAATTTAAAGAAAAACGGATCTCGGGCTTTTGCGCTGGGCTCCATTTAAAGTTGGTTTTAGGGCTGGAAGAACTAAAATGAATTCCCTTTCTGGGCAAAATAATTTCCTCTGATTACAAGTTACACCAGTCAGTTACAAAGTTCCTGCCTCCTTCTGATATTTTCCTTAAGCTAAGTTTTCATTTTCCAAAGCTGCTCCCTCTAATCCTACACATTGGTGTTCTCCATATACAGTAAGTTTAGATATATAATTTTAAACAGCTTTTTTGCAGCATTTTCTTGACTCATGCCACCTCATATACATTCCACTTCAACCTTCAACAAGCCTCATATCCCCTTGAGGCACCCCACATTAGTTCAGCATTCATCCACATCTGATGCACTCCCCTAGTTTTCATTTTACCATCTTGTGACTTTCCAAACTCCACATCTATTGAGATCATCTAAATAGTTCTGTCCCTGCCTGCAGTTAGGCTGGTGGGGACCAGAAGCAGGACTTCCTTAGCATGAGTGTCTAGTCAGTGGAATGCCGCCTCCAGGAAAGCTCACCAAACTGGTTTCATCTTTAGCTTTGAGAACTTAGTTTTATTTCTGTAGGCAATTGGGAACAAAGGTGGATTTTATCTTACCTGACTGTTCTAATTATTTCCATTGCTATCTTGTATTCTGTTATTTTATTGGGTATAACTTGAATTCAGTATTTGAAATACTGCATTTTACAAACTGGTTTATACCGTTTTAGTCTTGTAAGCTGCCCTGATGTTCTATTGGGATTATGCGATGGGGCTAAATGTGAAATAACTACTCAGAATGCAATCAGTTCTGGTTAAAATCAGTGGGATTTTGTCACTTTATATCAACAGGAGCAAGATTCCATAGTTTCTGTTTCAATTAGTGATGAATAAATCCATCAATTTTGGTTTCTGTCAGTTTCTCATTTTTCCATTCATTTCTTCACATTTCCATATCAGCATTCATTAAAAAAAGTCCTCATAAAATTAAAATTTCCATGCAAATATCTCCTAATATATATATGTTTGTACACAATTGTATCTAATATACAATATTTTTCAAAGCAATTGCCCCATATAGTGTGTTTTTTTGTGTTATTTTCACTAATATATGCATTCTTATGCACATTCTTGTATATACATTTTTTGTAAACATTACTTGACTGGAGAACATCATTGCAAAATTCGGAAAAGTATGAATTTTGAAGTATGGCTGTGTTTCAGTTTGTGTATTGTTTTGGAAAGTAATTAGTAAGATTCACCTGTAAATGTGAACTGGATTGAGTTCCCCCCTCTCCCTAGTTCTAATATAATCAAGTATAACAGTTTCTGATGCTGGATAAAGTCAGCCAGGAATTTTCCCTGCACAGGCCCCATTGTGATGAATAGGAATTACTCAAGAGTGTAAATGCGTGTGTTTGTATCTGTTACATCCACTGTGCCTGCAGCAACCTTCAATAGTGTCCAATTTAAATATGTATTAGCAATCACTTTTAGTCTTGATGTATGCATTATTATGTAGTAGCAACAGCATTGTCATTGATACCATAATAATAATAATAATAATAATAAATTTAATTTCTTCGTCGCCTATCTGGCCAATGGCCACTCTAGGCGACTTACAAAATTATTAAAATACAATTAATAAAATACAGTAATACAATAAAAACAATAGATCTACAACAACAATATTAAAACTGGGTAGGAGGCATTACAATTATATCGATTAACCCTCCCCGGATACCCCGAAGGCCTGCTGAAAAAGCCATTCATTCCATAGGAGTGAATAATTTTCATTTTCAAAGTCCATTTTTATTCTAGTCTTTTTTTTGTGAGGAAATCAGCACCCAAACAGATGAGCAAAGAGAGATGTCATTATCCAAATTAATACATAATGTCTGCATTCCAGAGCACTATGAGCAGATCAGTCAAGCTTACACTGCTGGCTGTGGCAGATGGAGCTCTGCCAATGCATAGGCTACATTCCCTTGCTACTGCCAGCAAATTAAAATCCTACAGAGGCATCAATGGTGAGATGAGGGCCTGATCCTCACCATGCAGGCCACAGCTTACTTTGGGCCCTGGATGCTACTATGTATTTTAGTTCCTTTCAACATTAAGGAAAATCAGTTTCAGGAATTAATGGCAAATAAAAAACAAAAAATAAACTTTTAGTAGAACTGCTCGGCAGATTGCCAATGATATGTTAATTATTGATCATCATTATTTCATAGTTGATGATTGATTAAATTAAGATGGATCCCAGCTGAAATTGTAAACCCAAAACACTTGACGCTATGCAAGAGACGTGAAACTACTGTCCTATACTGTCGAGCCCCAGGTGACCCAGGGGGGCCTGGATCAGGAGGTGGAGGACCCCCAGGGCCCCTTCCCAGTGCAGAGTGACTCTGGGGGGTAGTTCTTCGAGGGCGCACCCCCAGCTCTGCAGATCAGAGAGTTGTCAGATGTGGAGGATGCTCCTGAAGATCTGGAGGGAGGAGACATGACCAACCACTCTCTGATTCCCATGGGAAATTTGCCCACTCACGTGGAAACCCCTCCCTTGCCAAGCATGCCAGGAGAGCCATTGGAGCAAGACCTCTCTCATGCGCCAACTCCACCCCAGGATTCCTTGTCTGGCCCTTCAACTGCCTCCCTGCCAGAAACATCTCCTCCCCCTTCAGTGGAGCCAGCACCTGAGGAGTCTAGACTGTCCGATGAGCAGATGTGTATGTGCCCTCTGTCACCTTGTGTGTGCTGCCGAGAAAAGAGGCTTGGCCAGAGGGAGGTCCCATGCAGGAGTCAGAGATTACGAGCAAAAACTTTTCCTACTTAAGCCCCCCCCTGATGAGGGTTCTGAGTCAACTCCCCTTACATGCTGCAGAGTAAGCCTGAGTAGTCTAGTTAGGGATTACAGTGTGCTAGTTAGTGAAATGTATGACACACCTTGCCTTCGATGTTACTCTAATAAAACAGGAATTAATTCCAGTCTCTCCTCTGTTTCATGATTCTCACTCTGGGCTGGACATATGCACACATATATGGGGGCACATTCTAACACACTCAGTGGGATTTAAGTCTCACTAAAATGATGAAACTGAGGTTATCACACTTTGGACACAATGAGAAGACATGATTCACTAGAAAAAACAATAATGCTGAGAAAAACAGAAGGGAGTAGAAAAAGAGGAAGGCCAAAAAAGAGATGGATTGATTCCATAAAGGAAGCCTCAGACCTGAACTTACAAGATCTGAACAGGGAGGTTCATGACAGATGCTCTTGGAGGTCACTGATTCATAGGGTCTCCATAAGTCATAATCGACTTGAAGGCACATAGCAACAAAAAACTGCATAGGCCCAGGCTGTGTGGCTGCAGAATTATAAACCTACGTTCTAGCTATATTCAAAGGTGTTTACATGAGGGAGAGCTCAATGCCATCATGCAGGGCTCAGCCAGCTTTGAGATCTCCTGTTCCTGGCAAATGCCAGTGATATTACTGAAGGATGTACATTATAATATAGCTCTTAGAAGCCCCAAGTCCCAATATAGATCCTTTTCAGATCTTTGATATACTCTGGTATATTACAGGTCCAGTTTGAAATGGATCTGAGCTTATGCTGGCAAAGATTCTGTTAATTCCTGCCTACAGTGACACCTTTTTCAAATGAAAAGTAGCCTGCTTGTTCAACTGTGCAAGACTCTGTGGCCATACCTATAGACCCTAGAACTCCCCACCTGCAAAGACTCCTCTTACATCCTCTCTGTTGACCAGGGATGGAGATCTTCAGACACTCCAGATGTTGCTGGACTACAACTCCCATCATCCCTGACCACCGGCCATGCTGGCTAGGACTGATGGGAATTGGAACCAGCAACACCTAGAGGGCCACGGGTTTCCTATCTCTAATTTACACTTCATTGCCTGTGAAAAACTTCAGGCTTTTAACTTGTCATATTATAAGCATATGGGTGATCCTCTGGAGAGTGACATTTTATCTGGTGTGTCTTCTTTTTATCAGCTGTACTCCTGTTTTGCCTTAATTTTTTTTTTTTTGCTTTGATTTATTTTTTGGAAGAAACAACAAAGAGTTTGTGGCAGTTTAACGCATTTTTAATGCATGCTGCCCTTCAGATGTTTTGGACTACTACTCCCATAATCCTTGACAATTGACAATGCTGGTTGGGGCTGATGGGAGCTGAAGTCCAAAACATCTGGATGGCACCTGCTTGTGGAAGACTAGAATACATTTTTATGGACTGACCTCCGCTTTATCAGGTGAGCTTTTTTTTTTTGCAGATGGAAATGTATTGGTATTGGTATCACATTGTCTTTATTAGTGAGGTATAGATGATGTTGTTATCCACCTTGAGCATTTCCTTTTAAGTGGAAATACATTCTTTTATAATTGCTTTATATTCTTTTATTGAAAAAGTAATACATTCATATCTATATCTGTCTGTCTGTCTGTCTATCTATCTAATCCCTAAGCCAGCCACCTTTTCTGGCTGGTTGGCCAGATCATTATCTCCCCACCGCTGGCAGGCCAAATTTGACAGGTGGGCAGGGCCAACCACCTGTCCATCACCTGATGTCATAGTGATGTCAGGTGAAGCTATGCTTTGAAACCCTGGATGTTGGGACTTCAAAGCACAGCACGGGGCTGTTTGGAAATCCTTTGTGAAGCTACTTGCAAAGGGTTTTCAAACAGCTGGATGGGTGCTCAGATTTTCAAGGGCCTAAGCATACTGATTTGGAAGGAAGTCCTACTGAACCCAGTATAACTTACATTTAAGTCAACATGTTTCAATCAGGCTGTGAGTGGTAGTCTGGGTTACTTCAAAAAATTCTCATTTAACTGACAAAATGAATAAGGGATACTTGTCAGAACTGGGTGAGGCCTGTCTTATCCCAACCCCTCTGTTTCCAAATCATAGTTAATGGCAAATACCTCACAGGTACTACCAGCAGCCTCAGCCAGTCTGTGCCCCTGCACATGATGAGCCTGTTCTCACTTGCCCTCATGTCTGGAAAAACAGAGCAAACTTCAACGAGTTGGATCATAGCAATTTAAAATAGCCAGGCCATGTTAATGCACTGCCAGAGTCACACTTTCATTAGCATGGAAATAGATTTTAAAACTTCATGTATGAAACGTTCTAAGTCTATGGCAAAACTGCTATTGACTTTAATAGAGCTAGACTGCACTCTTTCACTGATCACCATGATAGGCAAGATGCCTGGAGTCAGATAAAAAATGTTTAAAATATTATTAAACAACAGGGTGGACTGAAAAAACACACACACTTGAAAATCAAAACAAAAAAATCAGATATGAACTTTTAATTAGGGTAAAGTGTGGGTTGGCAGGCTGACAAAGAGGTGTTATGCATATGAGGACAGAATGAATTTTAGAGTTCTTCACATATGAAGAGCACGGCTAGTTTATTTATTTATTTTTAACTAATGAAGAGTTGGAGGTGGTAGCCTTCTAGGTCTTAGAAGCACCAAGCTCCAGTATGGATCCTTTTCAGACCTTTGTTGGATACTTGTATATCCCAGGTGCTGTCTGAAATAGTGCCAAAAATCCAATTAATTCTAGTTTTCAATGGCACGTCTCATTTTTAAAATGAAAAACAGTGTGCTCATTCATTTCTTATCATCTGTGGCCATGCTTAGGCTCCGGAACTCCCCACCTACAGAGGCTCATCTTGCCCTCCATCTATTCACCAGGAATGGGGAAATGTATGGCCTTCCAGATGTTGTTGGATTGCAACTCCCATCTGCCCCAGCCAGCAAGGCTAATGGTCAGACGCAAGGATAATTGGACCTGTAGTCTAACAATATCTGGAGGGCCTCGGGTCCCCAATCCCTGCCAAATAATAGAGAGATGTATTAGTTTGTGAATGGTTTACAGCAGGGGTTCCCAAACTGTGGTCTGTAGACCACCACTGGTCTGTGAGCATCATTCAGGTGGCCTGTGATGTGTCCGTGGATTTGTGGCTGAAGACAGGAGACAGCACATCTATCACATTAAATATTCATATTGATTGACTGGAGAAGTTGGGAGTGCAGAAAGTGGAAGGTTTCACTATGTTGACCAGAAAAGCCGGCTTGTACAGTGTTATAACAGGGCTGACCAATATAGTGGCTTAATATAGCCTGCCACTTCTCCTCTGTGCCTGAAGTAGACTCTCAGACATGAGTCCACGTGGTCCATGAAGTCACCATGGACCTCATGAACCTTGAGGATCCCAGAGTCCCTAACACTTAATAACATTTAAGGAGAGCATTCATTTCACACTATCTGGCTAAGGATGAGTCAGGTGTCCAGTTCCTGGTCTAATCAAGGCAGATGCATACATGTTGCTGCTGAAAGAGGTCTATAGAGGCTACACTTGTCATACCTTCCACTGGGAGTGGTGGTGGTGAATCTGTCTCACAGTCTGAGAACCATGGTTCTGCTGGTAGACCTGCAGATATGTGGAGGATTATGGTTTCTCTGCATCTATCACACTTAAAAATAGTCATTAAAACTCTGGGAGAACAGATTTCCTAATAGGACTTCCTGATTTGCACTTGGTTTGGCATGACTGTGAGAAGAGCTTGTGTAGCTGTTTCCATACTTCTGCTTCTGGTTCTTACAAAACTAGGAAGTCAAGAAGTGTGTGAAATTGTTGACAGTAACAACAAACTCCCAACTCCTCTTGTTAAAAAAAAAATCTTATGCATTTTAAAGTTCTGTTTATTTAAGTATCCCAAAGCTGCTGTTGCTGAAATTATCAGGTGAACAGTTTACTTAGTGTTTACTTTTAGAGTTGTCAGTGCCACAATATCACCCACCCAACATCAGAAGCAAATGAGTTTGGGGCTACTGAACCACAGTGTTATCGTGTTTCAGCAATATTGTTGCAAACAGGTTGGCTAAAGCTTCAGTGAAGGTTCTCAGCTGCCTCAGTGATCCAGGTAGGAATGCCAGATTCAATATGGAGCAGTGCTTCTACTAGGAACTGTTTTGGTTGCTGCAGCAACGTCTTCCACTTAACACAACATTAAATAAAAACTTTGTCCTATCAAAATTCTCTCTTATATGGAAAAAAGGTAGAGACAGGGCAGCTTGGGATACCATGTTCCCTGGAAGTTTATTTATTTATTAGATTTATATCCCACCCTTTCTCCCAGTAGTAGCCCAGCAAGGAGGTTACCTTTTTTCCTTGAAGGGATGGAAGAGAAATTCATTTTTTTTGCATTTTAAGAAGAAATTACCTAATTCACACTTTTTTGAACCAATATGTGAATCTAAATACAGCTATTCTTCGCTGAATATTTCAGTTCCGTTCTTCAACCAAACAATAGATGTGAAATGTATACATTAGGAGGAAATGTGCATAACAATGCATATACTAATGAAAATAATATGCAAAAATTGTATTAAGAAAAAATATTTGCAAAAATAAACTTAGAGAGCCAAGATGGACAGATTCATCCATCCCTACCTTGAAGCTATTTTATCAGTTATACAGATGTGGAGAAAGAGGAAGTGTAAGCCCTACTTCCTGTTGTTGCACAATTAGGAGGTTATAGCCATTGTAAAGGGGCTTGCATGGGAGGGAGAAGAGATGTGCAAGTACAATATATGGAATCAGATTACACATAATCCAGAAACAGATTGGACGCAACATATTAGACCCCTTCTGCCAAAACCTGGGATGAAGGACTTGTTGGCTTACTTGGCCCAGAGAAATATATGTTTGCGTAGAGATTTGTCCTAACTAGGGATGGGAAGATTGGTCAATTTCAGTTTCTCGTTTTTCCAATCTTAAATCCAGTCTTCCACATTTCTGCAGCAATTTGCAATTTGTTTTTTTTAAAAAACGGATGAAAATTCTCCAGCATTTTAGTGCAAATTTCTCCTAATAATAATTTTTTTTAGGCAGTTTTGATTGATGTACACATTTTTGCAAGCAAGGTCTTATCGTATAATGCATTTTTAATGTTATTTTCACCTATATTTTCATTTTTATGCCCTATCCCCAACATATGTATTTTTGTCAACATTGGTTGGCAAATTACATTGCAAAATTCAAATAAGTGCGAATTTCAAAGGATGACTGTGTTTTGGTTCTCATATTGTTTCAGAAAGTGTGAATTTGATAGCTTCAGCTTGAAATGCAAACTGAATCAAATTTCTCACCCATTTCTAGTCCTGACTTTTTCAAAAGACAAGTTAAGGAGCTTCCTGCACCAGTGCCTGAATTCCTAGGCAGAAGGGCAGAAGGAAAAGATAATAAAATCATAAGGTTGGAAGGGAGCTAGGGGATCATTAAGTTCAGTACTTTGCTCAGTGCAGGGATTTTGCACATACAGCATCCCTGACAGATGACTGTCCAGCTCGGCTTAAATATCTCCAGCGAAGAAGTTCCCACCACCTCCAGAGGCAGTCTGTCAAATAGCTCTTAACATTACAAAGTTCCCCTGCTCCGCATGACATTTAACCAAAATATGATTCCCAGCAATTTCTACTCGCTAGTTCTAGTCCAGCCCTCTGGAGGAGCAGAGAACAAGTCGGCTCCATCTTCTGTATGATAGCTGTTCAGATTTTTGAAGGCAGCTTTCATGTTTTCCCTTAAGCTTCTCTCCTCTAGGCTGAATTCCTACCCAGTACTTTTCATCATAAGCCTTAGTTTCCAGACTCTTCATCCTCCTGGCCACATTTCCAGTTTGTCAATGTCATTCTTAAAATGTGGAGACCAGAAAGAGACACATTATTCCACATGCAGCCTGACTAGGATCACCAGACAACCTATTTACTGAGCATTCATCCTGATTTCCTTGCACATTTTTTATATGCAGTGGTGGCTGGTGGCTCCATGTCAGTAGGGCAGTGGAATCTGTTCTGGGTTTCAGTCTGAACTTTCAAGGACCTGTCCAAGGTTGAGTCTAAAATAAAAGGTTCAGACTGAAACCCGGAACAGATTCCACTGCCCTACTGACATGGAGCCATCAGCCACCACTGCTTACACGGAGATTAAACTATGCCTGATCTTTATTGAACATTTGTTCTGATTTGTTTGTGGGCAGGTTATATGACAATGAATCATCATCCTGGTTTACTTGCATGTTTTTTGTTTTTTGTTTTTGTTTTTTTAAATATACATATTCTGGTTAATCATTTGTTCATTAAACACTTTTCCATGCATTTTCCCATCACTTTCCTAACTGCAAAAATCCTTTCTTTTTTTTTACTGGATTTGTTGTGCCAGGGTGAAAGAATACTTTAATCCACATTAATGGCAGAAACCTAAATTTCTTGTATGCACTTGAATCCCTTCCGCAAAATACAGGCAGTCTGGAGGCAGCACAGTACAGAATAAAGTGGAACATCTTCCATCACAGGCCTGCTAAGGAAGCCTACCTGCTAAACGCATTTGAAATAAAAATAAAAGGTGAGAGCAATTCTGAACCTGTTCACTTTGTTTCATACACATACAACCCTGCATTTATTTGCTTATCTACATTTTGCTGTTATGTTGCCTAGATAACAGCAGTCAAGCTTGGCTGATATAAAAGTCCCTATCTTCACATTTTCTACAGCTCCTTCCTATCGTTTTTTCTTTTGTGGTTTTTATCTGATTCAGCTCCTCCAAAGACACCTTCCTTTCATTTAACAATTGTCTTAGGAGGAAATGCAGTCGCTGTGCATTTCCCCTTTTGTGGTCTCACTTAAATCTTACAAGCCTCACTAGGCTATGGGTTTCCGTTGCTCAAATGCTGTCTCCTCTTTATATCATTGCTTGATTTATTATTGATTCCACTTACAGCCCACTTCTGGCAACAAACGATTCCTACTGAAAGTCTTTAAGGTTTTCCAATTTATGGCTTTCACACTCCAAGTCTCTGATTATCCCCATTTCTTCCCTTGCACCTTACTGACTCATTTTTAATGTGGACTGTTGTACTGCTTTTTGGTTGACCACATTTCTGCTACAGCATATCCCTAACCTCTGTTCATTCTTTAAAAACAAATATAATGTTATATAAAAAAGATATAGAGCTGCAAAAATCAAAATCTGGAAAGTTATCTGCTGACAATTTTCATATGTTGGAAATGTGGAGGCTGAGCAAGAGCTACAAGAGAAATTTCATCAGCCTTCCCTAACCTGGTACTCTCTGGATATTTTGGACTACAACTCCCATTAGCCCAAAGGTGATGGAAATTATAGTCCAAAACTATCTGGAGGGAAGGCTGTGGTACATGCACAGTATAGCATAGGTCTTCTCATTTGAATTTCCCCTCAAGTATTCCCTATTATGGATGTTGCTGAATACAGAGGTTTTAGACAAAACACTATATTGCATTCGGCAAGTGGAAATTAACAACAACAACAACAACAATAATAATATAGTATATGAATATTCCAGAAATTGGATCAGGGCTGACATGACTCCTTTAAGCTAGTCCTTTCTGCAGTTTTTTTTGGGGGGGGCAGGAAGGGGACATGTTTCAAAGTACTAACAGCAGAGGCTGGTATTCCCCTTTTCATGGAATTATTTTTTTTCTATTCCTAGTATGCTCCGGAGGTCATTCCCCCCCTCACCCCTAAATACCTTTGTGGAAGAACACTACATCAATTCCTGGGATATTGTTGGATAAAATAAAATAAATGGCTGCCCTTGCTGCTACCCCCACCCCCATGCCCTCCATTTGTTGAAGTGTCTGAAAGCCTGTTTTTAAAAAGGCAAATATGTGTGTGTGGGAAGGCAAACTTCTGCTGTCAGGATTATGAAACATAAGTCTACACACACACACGCACACACATATACACAAAGGGAATTATTATCTCCTGTCTCCCCTCTTCATCCCTTTTCGTACCCTGAATGTCACTGAAGAAGTTCCTGGCAGGCCTTTTGGCACAGCACTATCCGAAATTTCACTGTCTACTACTGAAAATGTCCTATATATGATGGCCAACCTGAAACCATAGATGAACCTAGACCTTCCACCTCCTGAAGTCCATGAGCTTCTGGCAGGAAGCTGGAGCCTAAAATGTAGCAGGTAGAAAGGCACTGGACCAGGCAAAAGCAGAAGCTCCGATTGCTAGAAACTTTATGCTGAGCTTGGCAAATCCAGAGGCTTCATTGTGCTTGGTGCTGTTGTTGCACACCCATATTCTGAGGCCCAATTACATAGTAGCTCACCAGGGCCAGCCTCAGATCTGAAGGTTCCTGGTTGAAGAACTATTTGTTTCATAATGGAGTTTCATATCTGCTGGAAACTCCAGTCTCCTTTCAGGTATGACAATGGTGAGGAACTTGTGGGCCTCCAAATGTTATTGGATTACAGCTTCCATCATTCCTGACCAGTGGCTATGTTGACTGGGACTAGTGGAGTTTGTAACCCAATAACATGGGGAGGACCCCTGGTTCCCCATCCCTGTGGATATCACATCACATAGATAGATGGATAGATTTTATATCTCACCTTTCCGTTTAAGAACTCATACATGGTTCTCCCCCTTTCCCTCATATTTTATCCTCACAACAACTCTTTGAGGTAGGTTAATGATTGACTGGTGACACAACATCATGGTACAACAAGCAAAACTGCCTGGAAAAGTTTAGGATACAGTTCCAACCTACATTTCACTGACTGCAAAAAGGAAGGACTTGGTGTGTGAGGATTTCTGAAGGAACACCTCCTCCAATTCTCATTGAGATGATTGATGCACAGGTGCTGCAGGCTGCCTCTGATTGTCATCAATGTTTATCTTTAATATTTCTAGTCATTTGTGGCCCTCTCTTCTTATGGTCCAGTTATGGTGTCATTTGCTCTGGAATTATTCATCACCTGTCATGGATTGCTCCAGCAGGGCAACCTTCAAGCAAACTGTTTGAAATCTTGTTGCCCTATATGATTTGATCTTCCCATAACACCCACGTCGGGGTGGAATGAAGCTGCATCTCTGCAAATCCCCATCAAAGCAAGAAGAAAAGAAAAGAAAGGAAGGCACACCCAGCAAACTGAGGCAATGAGTAAGAGGCTCGCTTAAGGTGAGTCGAGCTTGCATGTCTTAGATGGCAGTGGCCGTGACTTTTGCTGGGAAGGAAAATGTCCATTCAAGAAGTGGATCCTGTGGGAAGGGAGATTGAGGAAGTTCATATGGCACCTTCATTGTTAGGTTGGGATAGAAACAAACAAACAAACGAAGGAAGGAAGGAAGGAAGGAAGGAAGGAAGGAAGGAGGGACGGAGGGAAGAAAGAAAGAAAGAAAGAAAGTAAGAAAGAAAGCTGTCAGAGTTCACCAGGCAAAGGACGAGAAACAAATATCAGAGGCATGTTAAAATCTAAGTCAAATGAGAAATGAGCATTACCACACACACACACACCACTCACTTCTTCTTTAGCTCAGATTTTAATGTGAGCTGGAGAAGATTTTCTGGTTTAGAACTTCTGTGAAGAATTACACCTCAGAAAACTGGGGCTTGTAAGTCAAATCTCACCTCCTGCAATGGACCCTGGGGTGAGATGGTCCGCTGTGGGAGGTGGGCTTTTTCCTACACTCCTGTTATTTTCCAGGGATAGCTCTTCAGATCAGACCCCTGGCATAGCAATGGAGTTGTTTCTCCATTGTTTTGCTGGGGACTGCTTTGAAACGCTGGAAAATATTGCTAGTTAGTTCCACAATAAAATAAGCTATTTAGT
This sequence comes from Rhineura floridana, assembly GCF_030035675.1. NCBI lineage: Eukaryota > Metazoa > Chordata > Lepidosauria > Squamata > Rhineuridae > Rhineura > Rhineura floridana. The sequence continues at coordinate 37,629,206 of NC_084485.1, forward strand.
GATTTGAGGGTAAACAGTCCAGCTAATTTCTGAGCTAATTGAAGATGAGCTAGTTGGGGGGGGGTGTCTACTGATTCTGCTCCTTTGGAGGAGGACTCTGAGTATTCATCTGTGTGCACATAGTCCCCTTTTTTTACAATAACACTGAAAGTACAAGCGCTGAGAGGAGTTGGCCAGTGGCTGGGATCCAGATTACCTCTTGTGCATTCACTGAACATGTAACCTATAGGGGCGGGGGGGGGGAAGGAGAGGGTTCATAACAATCCTAGTGTCATGCAGAAGCACCAATAAGATACCTTCCCATTCTGAATTATGCACTCCATGTGATCCATGGATATATCCATATTTTTGTCCAGAGAGGCAGGGTATCAGGGCAAACTGCAGAAGATGTGTGTGATTTATGGATCTCAGTTGTGTCAAATGTGCACCCAAAAGATCTTCTCCACCCCCAATATTTAGTACATAAATAAATATGTTAGTGCCTTGGACAGAAACAAGTTCTTCAAGCTTTGCTCAAACTTGGCTTAACTTCGAAGGCTACAAAGATCCTTGAATGTTTATCATGGCAAGTGGCCATGTAAGGGCAACATTTGTTTTTTGGGGGGGAGGCTGATGTGACACTACTATTGTAGAAGTGGACAGGGAGGATTTTCCCATCCCGTGATAAATTTAGACCAGATCTTCAGAATTGGCCTATGAGACTTTGTTGTTCCAAGCAACTGTAACCTAAGATATCCTGAGATATTACAGATGATGCTAGAGTGCAATTCTTTAAATGTGTGCTGTTACGTTGGCATTCCATAACATATTATCAGCATCCCAAACAATAGCTTGAGTACCTTGTGTAATTCTGTATATGCTGTACTTTGGCATAATTTTTGCCCTAGCTCAATGGTTTTCTTAATAGCCCTATTTCATTTCCCACAAACAGTTAGAAAACTGAGGAATATTATGGTGAGTGAGTAGGCCTCTGTAAACCTGTTCTAGTACAATAAATATAACAAAACTTTTCTCTTCTTTGATGCTCCAAGCTCAGGAAATGCAGAAGACCAGAGTTTTAGAATTTGCTGAGAATTAGGCGTGGCTCTGCTGATTTGTCACCAGTTGACATTCATACTAGACATTATCTTGGTTGCCTTTTCAAATGTGATGGCTCTATAGAGATACCATCTAAAGACATTTCCTGGAGTCACATAGTCTCTGCACACATAGTCACACTGGAAAAAAAAAAGAGCTGGGGAATAATTTCCCCCCATGACCACAAGTGCACTAGGCATTCTCTTCTATACAGACTTTATTGAGATGAGCGTTCATGAGCCAGCACAATCACAAGGGCTCAGAATTCTTGAGCATCTCTTGAGGTCCATGTCTCAGTAGGGGCCCTACATCCTATTCCCAGAGTCTTTGCTGTGGCTGCTCCTGTTCACTTGCCTACCCAAACAAGTGAGCAATGAGAGGAAGAAAGAGAAAGAGCAGTAACTTCTGAACATCTTGCCTGCTTAATTTGTGCAAGATGATATTGACTGGGCCCAGAGGGAGAAGCAAGACAATGGCATTAGCTAGCAGTAGTGGTGAGGAGGACAGACAGACAACAGAAAGTACTTCTTCATGAAGCACATAGTTAAACTACAGAATTTGATCCCACAGGAGGCAGTGATGGCCACCAACTTGGATGGCTTTAAAAAGAGGATTAGACAAATACATGGACGATATCAATGGCTACTAGCCATAATGGCTATGCTCTGCCTCCACTGTCGGAACCATATTGTTCCTGAATACCAGTTGCTGGAAACCACAGGAGGGGAGTGTGCTCTTGTGCTTCAGTCCTGCTTGCGGGCATCCCATAGGGATCTGGTTTGCCACTGTGAGAACAGGATGCTAGACCAAATGAGCCATTGGCCTGATCCAGCAGGCTCTGCTTATGTCCTTGTGTTGGATGCACTGAGAGTACCTTGCCCCTCAAAATGTGGAACTGACATGAGTTCTATCTTGAAGCAAAGTGGAAGCATTTGGGTGGATACTTATGAACTGCCAAATAAGAGGGCACTGATTTGCATAAAATATGCATATGTCAATTTATATAGAAATAGTTTCAAGTGTAGAAAAATACTATAATTTAAATAACAAGATTGTATTTGTTATTGCATTTATATCCCTTCTTTCCTACAGGGAGCTCAAGGTGGCATATATGCCTCTCCCCCATTCATATTATCCTCACAACAACCCTGTGAAGTAGGTTAGGATGAGTGTTGGTGACTGGCCCAGGGTCATGGTTGAGTGGGGATCTGAGCCCTGGTCTGCCAGGTCCTAGTCCAATAAAAGGAGAGGGGAGTGGAAGGCATCCAAATCGGCAGAAAGAAAGAAAAAAAGGGGGGGGAAACCCCAGGATGCCAGAAGACCAATGTGGGTGAATGATGATCAATAATCTTGTTTATTGAGAACGTTATAAAATATATGTCCAATACTCTGACCACTACAGTGCCACACTGGCTCTAACCACTATACCACCCATCTCACCATAGCATGGTGCGCTGTGACTAGGTGTCCTCTGTGCCTGTTCAGGCTGCTGCCCAGGGGCTAATGGTTTATAGGAAACTCCACACCCCTCCTGCTTTTCTTCTTCTTCTTACGGTCCATTATTTTAAACCAGACCTGGATGAGACAGCTCTTCAAATCAAGGACGCCTTCAAAAAGAAGACTGCTTTCTATAAAGTAGGACATAGGACCACCCTACAGAGCATTCCATAGTGAGCAGGAGGCATGTGTGGTAGAAAAAAACAGTGGTTTGATGTGACATTTGTGGGGAGAGAGGGAGGGCATGAAAATCTGAAGCTGGCTCCAAACTCAGCCAGGACCCATGGGTAGTGTGGGGACAGGAAAACATTACATTACATTACATAATATTACATATTATTTCTATTACAGTCTCTTCCAGATGATCCATTTATTGAGCATGTATCCTGATTAGTTTGCACAGCATTTGTTGGGAGGTTAGATGCCATCATCTATTTATAGAGCATTCCTTCTGATTTGTTTGCAAGGAGGTTATATGATGTGTCAAGCAATCGTTATCCCACACTTCCCAGTGCATTTTCCTGTCATTTTCTGTATTGCAAAAAAGTCTGATTTTGGAGGGGGAAGTGTGTGTGTTACGTAAGGGCCCAAATCAATCTTAATTGCCCAACCTGCATTTTCTGGTATGGGATTGAATCCCACCTGAAAATAGCAACAGCCTGGAAGTGCACTCTCTGACAACATGGATGAGCAGAACAAGTGGAGGTGGAGCAAAATGGAAGCATAGCATGGTCTATACTAGCCCAGCTAGTGGCTGAGGGCAGGTGAGGTTCCAGAAAAAAAATAGAGAGAGGAGGCACAGAAGAGGGAAATAGATTTGTGTGGGTGGGTGTAAAGCATATTAAGTGTCTTTCTTTCAAAATGTAACTCCAGGGGTCTAGCTAATACACTGGAGATGATGGTGGCAGCTGCAGATGCTAGCCTTGGCACTTCTTTGTATAGTACCAATCTATACAAAAAATCCTACAGGGTGGGTTGTTGGGGGCCCCCAGTGTTTTCAGAGCCTGCATGCCTGTTCCCACTGCAGTTGCCCATAGCTATCTGTCCCCTGGCTTAGGCGGAGAAGGGGGCTACTGGAGAGGACCTTGACCAGGGCCCCCTCCAACCTGGCGTCTACTCTGCTTTGATTATTTATTGTCAAGTTGGACATGCCTAGCCTTGTTCTGTCAGTGGTAAGGATGGACATATCTGTCAGTTTCTCAGTTTCTCATTCTTCCTTTTGTAAGATTAGTTCTCCACATTACCACATCGTTTGCATTAAAAAAAATCCTCATAAAAATTTAGCAGCATTTTAATGCACATTTCTTCTAATATACACATTTGCGTGCAATTTTCCCTAATATATGCATTTTTGTACCACCACCTTCCCTAATATACTGCCTTTTTGGATGTTAGTTCACTTATATATGCATTTTATGGACACTAGAGATATGCTAGAATTTTGTACAATTTGGATTTGGCACGAAATTTTCCATTAATTTGCTTATTTGCTATCGTTGAGGATTGGATTTCTATGTAGTGATTTTCCGCGGCTATTTTCAGATAAAATATTGATATTGATATTTTTATCGACATTTTCTTCAATTTACCATTTATTTCCTTTGATTTATTGACATTTCCTTTCAAAATATCAATATTAATATCAATTTTTTTTCTGAGGGGAAAAAAGGGATCAGTAAAAGGAGCAACTTGCAGACAAAGAACAAACGCGGATGGATACCAGCCAGTTAGGTTGATGGAATGTTTTCACCCTGGCATGGGCCAAGGGATCCCCTTCCCGATGGACACTTTACCTGAGTATATGTATTGTTGTACATGTTGCTTGGCTGGAGAACTACACTGCAAAATTTGGGGAAGTAGGAATTTAGAAGGATGGCAGCTTTTCGGTTTGCACATTGTTTTGAAAAGTGCAAATTAAGTAAGTTTGCCTTTAAACGTGAACTGAACCAAATTCCTCTCTCTTCCCCACTCAGTGGTCCTTAAACCCAATTCTTTATCAGAGATAGGGAACCGGCCTTCCAGACATTGTTGGACTCCGGTTCCAATCAGCCCCAGCCAGTATGGCCGATAGTCAGGGATGATGGAGTTGTAGTCCAGCAACATCTTGAAGGCCACAGGTTTCCCACCCCTGCTTTAATGTTTCAGGATGAGGCCTGTTTCTAGCTCTGCAACTTGAGACTGCCTAAAATGAGATGCTAGAAGTGAAAGCATGGGTTAAATAAGTGACAATCTATTGATTCAGTTATAGTCCCTCTGGCAATTGGCTAATGTTCAAAATCCCTCAAAACTCAATGTGCTGCAAAACCAGCCCCAGTTCTGGGCAAACCTCTGCCCCCTCATTTGAGAATATCTGCAGGTGTTTGCAATCTGGGGTGTGTGCATGTGCTGCTTTCTACAAAGTACATACCTTTTTTGCAGCAGATAATTTGTGCCCTTCCCAAATTCACAGGGTAGTTGTGGGGAGGTGGACCCTTTGGAATTGCCTTAAATTGCTCATTGTGCAAATTTCCATAGTTTCTTCCAGTCAAAAGAAACCCCATACTTGCAAAAACAGATGTAAGAGCTTAAGGGAGAGTGGCATATTTTTGTAGGAGAGGTATCAACCATCCTCAGCTCTTCACATATATATGACAAGTACATGATAGAAACACACCTACTCAGTTTATATAAGCAAGCTGTTTTGTTAATGATACGATCGCTCAATTGTTGTCTCCAGTAGCTTAATTACAGTGAATGAGGGAGCATGCTGTAGCACTGTATGGTGGACAATGTCTTATAAATGCAAATCATCAAGCTGTTTACTCCGAAGTAATTGCATTCCAGTTAAAGAAAAAAGTAAGTGATGGTCTATAGCTGCCAAGCTTTTAGGAGGTACCACTTCCTAACAAAAGTTATCATCACCATCATCTTAAAAATAACTCTCATAACATGTTAAATGAGAAAATGATTTTTTGATTTAAAGAAACTTGCAAAAATTGCTTCCACAGAAGGCAATTGATCCAAGATTTCCAAAAGATCAGAGCTACTCTTCGTTCCATGGGGGGAAGCACTGGCGACCTATAGGGGGAGGGGGTGGGAGAGCTCTGGCAACTTATGGGGTGGTAGGAGCTTTGGCAACCCCTGTGTGGGGGAGGGGAAGCTCTGGTGACCTGTGGGGGGAGGGGGAGGGCTTTGATGACCCATGGGGGGAAGGGGGCAGCTTTGGCAACCTGTGGGAGGGGGAGTTTTAGTGACCAGTGGGGGAAGGGGAGAGCTTTGGCATCCGTGGGGGCGAGGAAGGTTTGGTGATTTCAGATGAGGTTGGCAAGCAAAGTGAGCAGGGGCGGCAGCCCCTAGTTTACCCATATTTTTTAAAATTTGGACTCATAGATTTCCTCCCCTTTAAACTTGGCCTGTTTTCTCAGAGGAGAGTCTCATGGATTCAATGGAACTTATTCCCAATGAAGTGTACATAGAACTGCAGTCCTAATAAATTAAGTTAGGGACAAGGGATACCGTGGCTCTAAATATATTGTTGGGTTCCAGCTCCCCATCAACCAAGCCAACTTGGCCTATGGTCAGGGATGATGGGGACTGTAGACTAACTACTTCTGATGGGTCACAAGTTCTTTACCCCTGAATTAAATGGTGGATAGAAAACTGGATCACCGGCCTCTGGTATATTGTAATGGCTGAAAAACTGACATACAAATTGCAAGCAGCAAAGGGAAAATAATCAGCTCTGGGTTTTCTGCAGTATGGGACATGTTTGCAGTTTATATTAGAGAGCATACACCAGCAACAGGAAAGACAGGGGCATTCCTCAGGCTCTGGGACAAGGACTCGCATGGGAGATGGAATTGTTGCAAAACTCTCACCTTTGGTCTGCAGGAATTATTAATGATGTATATTTTATTTGTACTTTGCTATATTGATATGTGTAGTGCCATCCTACTGCTTTTTAAAAACATACTTTTAGAAAAAGTAAATTGCAATAACTATAGCAAGTGTCCAAGAATAAATAATTTTTGAAAATTAAAAATATCTCCAAATTAGACATAACAGTGATGTAATTGTGAGCCATTAGTCATTGGTCACTCAATACAGACAAGTTCATATGCAGATCAGCATTGGTAATGGTATTATCTTTCTTTCATTTGTTTGTTCGATCTTTCCTTCATTTTGAAAGATTTTTTTTAACTTCCCTTCACATGGTTGGATTGGGGTGTCATCCACTATTCCACGCAGGCCTCATCAACTTGTACAGGACACATCTGTACAGGACACATTTGTTGCCACAATTTGTCCTCACTGTGGCCTTAGTAGATGTAGGATATGCAGAAATTCAACAGGTGCAGCTTTCCCCATCACTACTCCCATTCCAAGAAATGTAGACTTGTTGAATTTCTCTCTGTACAGCGGTTAAAGGCACAGATTGCAGACAAGCGAAATGAATTCTTTGCATTGAGCTTAATTGTGAAATATACTGATCTACCTATGAACTATACATTGTTGGCCATGTCGTCTGGAAGTTGCAACATCTGGAGGCCCATAGGTTCTGTATCCCTCCTGTAGCCACTACCCTTCACTGGACATTAGTCCAGATGGTGAAATCCTAAGCCAACTGTGCAGAACTTCAGAAGAATCTCTTCAAATTGAATAAAAGGACAACAAACTAGCAAATGAAATTCATAGTAAGTATAAAGTGAAGCATACTGTGGCATTTCCCCCCCAAATTCAAATATATATGCTGATGGGGCCTGACACTGATGATTACTACCAAGAAAAGGATCTTGGGGGTTTCATGGATAGTTCACAACAAACATCAGCTCTTGGCAGCAACAGTGAAAAGGCAAACTCAATGGCTGTGTTTGCACATCATGCTAAGCCAAACCATGGCTTAATGCAAACGTGCTGGCTGCTGAGGAGGAGTTCACAGCCACTTTGTTTCTCCCAGGGCTTTTTAAGTCAGCATAGCAGCTAAGCCAAAGTTTGGCTCAGCATGTCTTCTGAATCTGAGATCATGGTTAAAATATCTCCTTAACCATAATCGGTAGCCAATGTTTGTCCAATGCTAATAGGCTGTGGTCAAAGAGGAGACCTTAACCATGATCCTGGGTTCAGACAACACTCTAAGCCAAACATTGGCTTAGCTGCCATCCTGTGCTGACCTAAAAAGCCAAGGAGTCTTGGGGCTGTGAAGAGGGTGAGGGCATTCCCCTAGGCATGATTTGTTGTGGATGGGCTTATTCCTAGGTGAGAGACTGGAGCAACTGTGAGGGGCCGGATGTGAGTTAACCTGGTTTCCAAATGAGAGGGGGAATGCTGTGGAGCTACATCTGTGATGAGAACGTGAATGCAGCTCACAAACACATTCCAGAGTGATTGGTGGTGATTTTGCTATTTTATATTGTTTGGATTGACTATGCTTTTGTATCTTTCTTTGGTATTAATACGCTGTTCATGACTTTGGGGGCCTTTAGGCCCAAAAGCAGAATATTCCACCAAAAATGGTGGTGGAAGGTGATGGGAAGGTATGCTTGCTTTTTTAAAAATGCTGCAGGATGAAGAGAGTGGATAGAGATCTTTTCCCCTAGAACTTGGGGGTCACCTAGTGAGAATGATGGTCACTAGATTCAGAGTAGACAAAAACTAGTTTGTACAGCACACAACTCACAGAATACACTGAGATATGATGTGCTGATGCCCATTCATTTAGACAGCTTTGTTTAAAAAGAGACACATTTGTGGATAATATGGCTATGAATGGTTATTAGCCATTAGAGCTTCATGGAGCCTCCATATGTAGAGGCAGTATAGCTCTAAACAGCAGTTGCTAGGGACATAGAATGGGGGAAGGCTGTTGCCTCCTTTCCCTGTTTTTGTAGCTCCCTGGAGAAATCTGACTGGTCATTGTTCAAGACTGGATGATAGACTAAAATGTGTTCCCTTGATCTGATCCACCTTGTTGGTGCTGTGGACTGCCCTCTCCTCTCCCTACTGTGACTTACAGTCAGCACAGGAGGCAGGGATAGTAGCTGAGCCACGCACCATCACAACATGGTTAGAAATACTCAGAAAAGCATATAAGCAGGGAAGAATACAGCAGCTGTACCAATTGCTTCGCTATGTGAGAGAAGTGTGCCTTTTGGTGGTCTAGTGATTGCAGGCCACTTTCCTAGCCTAGAAAAAATGGCTGCCTTGGGTTGTATTCAGTGTAGCACTAAGTAGTTCATTCCATCAGCACAAGGATTTCTCCTTGCTCAATAAAACAATATCACCTTCTCCTCCCACCCCGCACACCTCTTAAATCTGTTCTGGGAGTTCCCCCAAACCTCCACAGCAGATTTGGGGGAGGGATGGGGGAATTCTGTTGCGCTAGAATTAATCCTTGAGTTAGCACAAGTTTTTAGTTGAATACTGCCCCTTCTCTGGAGCCAGTGCTCAGATGATGACTCCAATGATGAAGGTGAATCTGTCCATTTTGGTTTCTCTGTTTCTCATTTTTCCAATCTTAAGTTCACCTCCACATTTCCACATCAGTTTTGGAATTCTTTTTTTGTAAAAAGTCCTTCTGAAAACTCACCAGCATTTTAATGTGAATTTCTCTTAATATACACATTTTTGTCTGCATTTTTCTTAATATACACAGTTTTGCAAAGCAATTTCCCCTAGTATAATGATTTTGTGTGAGATATTTTTGCATATCCACAGTTTGTCCTAGTATATGCATTTTTCTACACATCACTTGGCTGAAGAAGTGCTCTGCAATGTTCAGAGAAGTACACTGTGTTTCGGTTCACATATTGCTTTGGAAAATGTGAATAAAGTAGGGTTGCCTTTAAATAGGAATGAAACTGAATTCATCCCCCCATTTCTAGATCAGATGCGGCCATCCTTTCTGCAGTGCATTGGTTGGAATTGCCACCCGTAGAGATAACACTTGGGTGAAATCTCTGCTGCAATGTTTATTGAAAACAATTAGATCATGCACTGCACCTCCCAGAACACTCCAGAGAACCAACCAACTTTGGAACAGACACAAATGCTGCTTCATGTACCTATTTTTATGTATGTGCTATCAGCGCCGACTCTGATGAGACCAGTAGCCTGCCTGAATTTCCAGCAAATTGCAGGTGCTTTGGTAGGCCATGCTGAAAGGCAGATGGAGAGATAATTGGCATTTTCTATCCCTCCAGGTTCTTTTGCGGCTGCAGTGACTCCTCCTTAAACTTGTCTGCACAACCTGTTGGTGCTATAATTTGTAGGACTGGGTAACCCCCAAAGCTTGTCAGGCAGGTTTAGTAACTGAGCCATGGCTGAGATGATATACCTGGCTGGCTGGTAAGCTTGTTCAAAGGCTGTGCGAGCAGTGCAACATTAATTGTGTTAGTGTGTTTCCTCTGCAGTCTCTGATGGCCTGATCCATATTGCTGCCATTACACCAGTGTAATCTGAGAGTTACCACTGTGAGGAAGAGGATTATTAAAACTGGCTTCTGAGAGTATCTAGTATGAATCTCACACAAAAGTTATCAAAAGCTTCACGTTACCGCTCCTACTCTCCCATAAGCGTAAAGCATAAGAGAAGGTTTAGCTCCCCTTTCAGTGATCCTTGGGCAATGAGGTTTGGCTTCTGGATTTCTTGTACATTTTAGTAGCTTTTAATCCAGGGATAACCAATGTGGTGTCCTTCAGATGTTTTGGAGAACAAGTCCCATCATCCCTAGCTGTTGGCCATGCTGGCTGGGGCTGATGGGAGTTGTAGTCCAGAGTATCTGGAAGGCGCCGTGTTGGCTTCCCCTGTTCTAATCTGTGTCAACCCATTTGCTGTGATAATGATTGTGGTCTCAGAAATGAAGATGACTCTTTAACCTTCCTAGCCAATGGGCCATGGGTGGTATTCAATGTTAGTCCTACTCAGAGTAGACACATTGTAATTAATAGACATGACTATCTTAGGTCCATTAATTTCAATGGGTCTACTCTGCATAGGAGTTACAGCCCCATATGGACCCCGCAAGACTTTTTTCCATGGCCTCTGAGGATTGCTGCAATTGGGTGAGTGGAGAATTTAAAATCCTCCATCAGGATTTAGGAGGTTTCTCCTTCCCCTTGATCACCAGATCAATCATCTGGTGAGAGGGCAGAGAGTGGCTCTGCATTGCATGTGCATGTCTCTCTGTGAGTGTCAGTCTCTCTCTCTGTGTCTCTGGTGTACATGTGATGTGTCTGCATGTACTTTTGTGTACTCTAATGTGTATATGATGTATGTGTATGCCCATGACACCTGTGGGATGTCCATACACATTTTGGCATGTGGGCCCCAGAGGGGTCCTCAAAGTTGAAAAGATTAACCACTGTGCTCTAATAAACAGCTAGATGAGGGACAACTAGCAGCTTAATATGTGGCAGGGGGGAGGAACATGTGGCACTCTACATGTTGCTGGACTACAGCTCCCATCATCCCTGATCTTTGGCCATGCCAGCTGGGCTCATGGTCATGCTTGTGGGCTTCCCACAGGTATCTGCTTAGCCCCTGTGGAAAACAGGATGCTGTGCCAAATGATAGGTTTTTGGTTTGATCCAGCAGGGCTCTTCTTATGTGTTCAAAGCGGTGTGGCAGAGGTATGTTTCTTCCATTGCTGTAATGATAAGATAGGAGAAGCTGCAACTGCTGAACTTCTGTCTGCCATTTAACCCTTTTAACAAGCTTGCCAGCAGTTGTTACTAAACAGATGAATAAAGAGAAAGCAAAGGGGTGAGGTTACTTGACTCTTGTAATAATACTTTGTATACCTATAACACATGTAAGTATTAAAATCACATCACATACTATTTTGGCAATCCTTACAGTTCTGAAAAGTAGGTATTATCATCCTTACATTGCAGAGTGAGAGTCGGGCAGGCAGACTTAAGAGTAGTAGTTTACTTAATATCATAGAGTGAGTTTATAGCTGATGTAAGATTTGCACAGACTGGGATCTTCCTAGCTCCTAGCTTACCCTCCAAGGCCTGATCTATGTAGGTAGCAAAAAGAGTTGGCAGGATGATAAAGTGGCAACAATGGACTTCACCAGTCCAGCATACAGGTATGGGAAGGAGTACCACTTATAAATGCTCCCCTATATTCAAAACTCCCAGCAAATAGAAAATCTGCATAGCATTAAATAATACTGAAACTTTTCTCCTTGATGTATTAGGGGCCCGTCCATATCTACCATGAAAACCCACATTTTCAGTGTTTGATTTGTCACCTGAGAGTCCACACCTGAGCTGTTTGTTATTTGTTCGCCATATTAAAAACTCTAGAGTTTATGCATCTATATGGGTAGACGTGGAATTTTAAAGCTATATCAATGTTTTGCTAAGCTCTGCCTGTCATTCCATTGGTCCACATCATATCACATGTTCTATGTTCTCCTGCCTCCCACTGTGTGAAAGCAAAATAACATTTCCGTAGCTGCGCCTAAAACAGTTTGTAAACCAAAGGGCACAAAAATCAAATTTGAATGTTAAAAAAGCCCCGTGTAAACCCTTCAAAAACTTATTTTTTCCCCTCATAATAAAAAAGCACATTCTATTTTTGGCATTAGTGGTTGTGTTTTCCATTATTTACGTGTTTGTTGGATTGTTTTTATATGATTGCAAAATCTGTAGAATACAAGACTGGAGTACGACCTGGAAATAGCTTAATTCAGTACTGGAAATATAACTCGCTATTAGAAAATAAGAAAGGAGACATGGAGAGATGACGGAAGAATGCCTGTGGAATGCATACACTGGAAAGACCCACAGCAATATATTCGAGCAACCGAACGTTAATGCGATTGATAATCGATACAGCAAAACTTATCAGTTTTTCAGCAGTATGCCAAATGCAGATTTATCAATGCAAAAATCCTTAATAGTGTGCAGCCTATGGATGATGGTGGATTAATGAGGACACAAATGAATTACATTGCAGATTATACAGTGGTATAGACTGGTATAGGTTTGTATATTTTTCCATGGAATAATATTCAGAAATGGCAACCCACTTCTGGAATCTGAAGTGGTACTTTCCACTCCATCCTTCAGTCATTTCATGCAGAATGTCCCAGATTCAAACCCTGGTGTTTTTTTTTTTAACAAACAATGGCTTTGGAAGCAGGGAGTAGTAGACACCCTTCAAATATTAACAGGTAGCGAGTTCCTGAGAGTAGGTACTGCCACACTAAAGGACTGATTCCTTACAGATACAGAACAAACATTATGCGTCACTAATGAAAGTGCCAGTTTGGCAGATCAAGGCAGTCGAGTGGGCATATATGGGAGAAGGTGAGGAAACAAGTAGGATCCTTTTTTTTGTAGTGAGTGTTTTTGTTATTGTTGGTGTTGTTATAATGTTGTATTTTTTAAAAAAAACAATGGCTTCCGTAGCAGATAATGTGAAAAACCACTGCCAAAGAGCTGTTGCCAGTAAGAGTGGACAATACTAAGCTAGATATATGGGCTCCTGCTGGGAGGAAGGGCAGGATATAAATCAAATAATGAATAAATAGAGAAATAATCTGACTTTCTGTAAGGCAGCTTCCTGTGTAATGAGGCAAGCCTCCCACAACCTAGTGGCCTCCAGGCATTGCTGGAATGCGACTCCCATCAGCCCCAGCCAGCATGTCCAGTGGTGAGGGATGATGGGAACTGTAGTCCAACAACATCTGGAGGGTGCAAGATTGTGGAATGCTGTTCTAGACACAGGAATGGGAAACTGTCCATTTCAGTTTCTCTCATTTTGTCATTTTCCCAATCTTTCCCCCCCTTTTGCATCAGTTTTTGTATTTTTTTTAAAGTGAATGAAAACTTATCAGCATTTTAGAGCACATTTCTCCTAATATACTGTAGGTTGTTATGCAATGCTAGTCCTACAGAGTAGCCATGTTGACATTAATGGACAAAACTAAATTAGGCTCATTAATTTAAATAGGTCTACTTTGAGTAGGACTTATTGAATACAATCCATACACATTTTTTCATGAAATGTTGCCTAATATACACATTTTTGCAAAGCAATCTCCTCTAATTTAATGCATTTTGTGTGCTACTTTCACTAATGTATGCATTTTATACATATTACTAGGATGGAAAACTGTACTGCAAAATTCAAAGACATCCGGATTTCGAAGGATGGCTGTGTTTAGGTTCATGTATTGTTTTGGGTAGGTTCAGCTTTATATGCAAATTGAATCACAATTCTGCCCCCATCTCTATGCGTAACACCAACTCCTGTTCATCAGTGCTAGTAACCTTTATTTGAGAAAATGCTGTTTTCATCCCTGTCCTTCACCTCTTTGTTTTGTGCTGCAGACTCATGATTCCATGTGTTAAAACTTTACTGAAAAATTAAGCAAGCCGAAGAAGCATGACAGGACCTTAGAGGTTTGATACAAAGAGAAGGGAAATCGATGGTAGGAAAGACTCCGATTGACTTCCAGACCCCAGCGGGTTAGCCCTTTAATACCTTGACTGTGCTCTCTCAACTCTGCCTGAGCCAATGCAACATGGCAGCAAGGGGTGCTTCACAGAGCGAGACAAGGCTTCAAACAGAATGGGGGGGGCAAATCTGCAGGCAGATATTATGTTTGTGAAAGCAATGTGATTCATGGGCTGCCTCTTAAGGCTTAAGAAAACAACAACAAGGACTGGGCAAAAGAAAAAGGAAAGAATCTGCCTAAACTCCCTAAGTCAGGTTTTGTATACGCCACATGAGATGATTCACTGTCTGGTTTTCACTTTGTTCAACTCTGTTGGCAGACAGGGTGTCTCTTCACAGCTGTACGGCAGTGTCTATAGCCTCCCTGCACCACTCCTCCCTTTACTGTGAGCCTTTTCACTCTGGTTATTGTCTCTTGATTTCCTCCCGATGACGGGAGTTCCCTTCCACCGTACATAACAAAACTGACATGCCCAAACTGTCAAAGAGAAATCACTTCAGCCAGATTGAATAGTTTCCTTTCCGCAGTTATGTTAAGATGGTTCAGAGGGATTCCCCTGAAGGAGCCCTGGTGTCAGCATGGGCAAGCAGTGGTGGAAACCCTGGAGCATATTGTGTCCATATATTATTGCCCCAGACAGGATATATCCAGAAGTGCTGGGTGGGGCACAACTACTATGCTAGCTCTCTGGCAAATGGGTCATTGTTGCTTACCAGGAGGGAGAGGGGGAGGGGAAATGCAGCTGGGAAGTTGGTGTGGTGCAAATGCATTGGCAGGAGCACTGGACTGGCTCAGCCAATGTGCACCAGGCTGACTTCCTGCTGCCTCACTTCTTTCCCTCCCCTGCTGGTAAGAAACAGTGACTCACCTGCTGGGAAGCTAGCATTGTGGCTTCGCCCCATCTGGTGAGCCGCTTCTGCGTAGATCATCACCTTAGGCAGAAATTTGTAGCAAAGTGTTTGGAGGTCAAAATGGATTGGGTAGGATAGGATGCTGACACACCAGACCCATAGGATCGTATGTGACTTAGCTAGCTTTCTAGTTGTCATTTTGTTTATTAAAATGGAATGGGCTGAATTCCTTCTCACTGATTGTCAACATGATTTAGAACATCAGTGGGGACTCTGCAGCCGTTGGGCCTATTTAGACCCAGTACGGGTCCCAGTTTGGCCTGTGCGGCTGTTCCTTACAAATTGTGTCCACCTGCCTTACAGGTGAGGACATATCTGTACTTCTGAGGTGAGGAAATGAGTAGGAACCTTTTTTGTAGTGTGTGTTGTTGTTATAGTGTTGTGGTTGTTGCAAAATATTGGCTGTTCCAGTAGATGATGCCATTAATTTGTTTTAATTATAATTTGAGTGGTGTATCATTTTTAAAATTGTACTATTGCATGATTTGGTGATGGGACTTGGTTAAGCAATAACGATTTATAATTTGGTTATTGCCTCACCTGTGCAACAGGTGCCAGGAAAGTCTTCCCCTCCCTCTTTTTGTTCTTTATTTAGTGTGGTTTTTTAAAGTTAAAGATATGAGATTAGCCAGTGGGTCATTGCCAGTTTTTCTTTCCTTCACTTGCCCTGCCTCAGTGCAAGTTTGTCTTGCAGATATTACGCAGGGTGAGCTTTCCCCAACAATGTTTGTGTGGCAAGCTGGTATTAATGGCACAGAAGTAGAGCCAATAATAACACTTGCTGCTGCAGCAAGCTCTCCTGAAAATCAAGATGCTGCCTTGGATCTTTTTTTATGTCTCCCACACCAGCACCAGACTGGTGCTTTTTTTGCGGGTATATTCTGCAATGTGTCATTGATGCAATAATAGTGCATTAGTGGTGGATTTATATTGGACGGTCTACATATTATTCTGCTTTATCTGTTGTTCTGTGTTGCTTCTCCAGTACTACTGCATTATTGGCATCTGGAAGGGCGCTCTTGCGCTACAATGCAACAAAAGGGGGACAAAAAGTAAACTGGAGGATTTGTGGGACCCAAAGTTACAAGATTTCAGCAGGAAGCTATGGGATGTGCACTGACTGGAAACAAGGCAGTGTGACCATCCAGAAACTTTTGCAGGCATAGTTAGTATTGAAGCTAACTGCAGATAACTGCCCTGATACCATCGTGAGTTCAAATGATCATGAATGCACAATAAAAAAGATGCCTGTAGAGGCCCTTTGTTAAGTACCCATGTTAAGCATCAGTGGATAGGATCCATGGGAAGCTGCCAAGAGCCCACCTCTGCTGTTACTCTGCCCCCTTTTCTGGTGATCCAATGGGATCCCCCCAATAATTGCTAATAATGTCCCAGAATGGTGTTATGTCACTCTGTGAGCAATCACAATGTTAGCAGCCAAAGAAATGCTGCCTGCACAGCCACCCTCCTTCTCTGGTAACCCTGTCCAGCCACTTCTGTACCCCACAGAAGAGGACAACTGTCTGCCGTCTGACCAGCAGTGGCAACAGAGGGTTTCATGCCAAGGGCTCTCTCAAACTGGAGCTGGCCCTGTAGGTAGTTTTTCCAGACAATACCAAAAAGCTACTGGATATAAACCTTTTATTGTAGACCCTCTCCCCCGTTTCTGTTTAGCACTGCTATCTCTGGAGAAAGCAGTTATCAGAAAGCTCTCAAAGAGTTTAGTATTGCCGAGTGTATATAGAATTAGAAATGAGAAAATGTCCTCACTTTGTCATGGGTTCCTTACTTAGCCTTTGAGAAGTCACCCATTCTCTGCCTTAGTTTCTCTTTTGTAAAATGGGAATCACAATGACACATCTCACAGGGTTATTGTGAGGATGAACACAGTAGCAGACAGTAGCATAGGCCTTTTTTAAAGTATTAGGCACATTTTCAAAGGACAAGTCGATCAGTGCCTGTCAGCCATTAGCGATGAGGCAGACAGCGACCGAGGAGAGGGAATTCTTGTTTCTGGTCCCCCACTTGTGTTACTCCCTAGGAAGTCTCGCCTGGTACCTACATTGTTGTCTCTTTGATGCCAGGTAAGAACTTTTGTAATTTTTTAAAATAATATTTCATAGCTGTTTTCTCTAGTTGCTTTTAACTATTATTTTATTGTTTTTATTGAACTTTTATGCCTGTATTTTTTCTTTCAATTTTTTTAAACTGCCCTGGAATCTTTAAGTAAGCTTGTGCTATTTATTTATTTATTTATTTTCACAGCCTTCATGTACAATGACAGTAACCCTCGAAGTATCAAATGCTGGAGATATCTGGTCCATCTTGTAGGTATCCAGCAGGCTGCTGCTACTCTCTCTGTGTGTCTATGTATACATTCTGAATCTATACTGGACAAGTGGGATCCTTCTTGGACTGATTCAACAAGACAAGTCTTAAATTCTTATGTGTTTTTTTTAAAAAAGCTTGGAAATTCGTTTGCAAAATACAGTGTAATTCTAGACAGGCCTATTCAGAGGTAAGTCCCATTGATTTCAATAGGGCTAACTCCCCAGTAAGTGGGTATAAGAGCGCAGCCTAAAAGTAATGCATCAATTGATAAATAGTTGTAGGATATGCTTGTATTGTCACACCCAGAAAATGGATTGCACGTGCAAATATTTCCATCTGCAGCCCATCTTCCTGCTTTCAGAAATGAGCTGATAATCTCTAAAGGACACGCATACATGAATCTGAGTGGTCCTGAGGCTGCTTGAGATCCCAGGGAGCAAAATTGCTCTCAGAGCTAACGCAGTTTGACTTTCGCTTTCCGTTGCTCCATGCCAAGAAGGGCTTGGCCAGCCTGAGGATGTGGCCCTTGGTGCTCCTACTTTCCTAAGGCCAGATCATTAAACTGAATTATTTATGAATTCACAATTTGCCATTCCTCTCATACCTAAAACTAGTCTAGCAGTCAAGTTCTTCGAGTGGAACCGGAATTTAGAGACTTCCCACACGGTTAGCTGGAGACCACAAAACACCTTTCACTTCCTCTGAAGAGGTCACACTAGTAGTACAGAATGGCAGTACCATTGAGAAGCAAAAGCAGATAATCCCAACGGAGCCAAAGTGTTCAATATTTATTTATTGCATTTATATCCTGCCTTTCTTTTCACCATAGAAACCCAAGGCAGCTTACATATGGTTCCCAGGCGGTCTCCCATCCATGCACTGACCAGACCTGACCAGAGCCTGGGATAATAGAGCAGGGTGTGTGGATTGTGGTAACTTAGTGCACCCTTCAGCCTCTCATATCAGAACATAATGCACTGTCTCTTCCAGAAGGAATTTTTTAATCATCATCATCATCAGAAAAATGTTGCAGTACGGAATGCTTATTTTCTCCTTATGTCTGTTGCCATCGTATGAAATATAGCCTTCTGAAGCTGGTAGTGCAGACTGGAAGGCAGGGGTGGAAAAACTCAGGCCCTCCAGTTCTTTCTACCTGGGCCTCAGGACTCTCCTGAGGCCTTCTTCAGGATGAATAATTCACTGGCCCTGCTTTGCACCTTCCAGGAGTGTTTTTGCCTGGTCAGAATGTTTTCTTGAACTCTGACAATGCTTCTTGCTTGTCTGGATGCAGGATAGAGAGAGGTGTGTGATGTAGAAAGTACCCTACTGTACAAAGGTAACATTTTCATTCACCATTCTGACCACTTTTGCCTCTGGCCTTGCCCACCACTGGTACGTGGCCCCTGGCAGATTGCCCAGTGGCTCTTGAGCTGAGAAAAGGATTTCCCACTCCTGCTGTCTTGCATGTGACAATGCTTGCCTTGTTAGGCCTTTGCCAGAAGCAGAGTTGTGTTACAAAGACAGTTGTAGCACCTTCCTGAACATGTCATGAACAGCAGTAGCCAGCAATACATGAGAAGAAGAGATGAAGGCAAATCCAAGCAATAATGCAAAACTGATTTTGACTTTTGGAACTGTGAACATTTTCAGGGCTTGCTTTAAGAAATTCACTGTTGAGGTATACTCCAAATCAGTTCTAAACCGTGTTAAAGAATGTTTGGGGCAATAATATAAAGGATTAGCTTTGTGCCAAAACTCGTCAACCCCTCACCATGGAAATGTTGGGGTGGGGATAGGGAGAGAAGAAAGAACTTACTCCATGGTACAGCAATATTGTCATGCAGTGCTGGATGACATTATTTGGATTCATTTCAGGATGGACTGGAAACAGCCTTGATTGCCCTAGTTCATGTTACTTGTTGTGGAATGGATGGGGGAGAGCATATCCCTATTAGTTTGCCTAGACCTCTCAGCAGCTTTCACTACCATCAAACACAATATTCTTCCAGGGTTTGGAGTGGGAGATATGATGTTATGATGATTTTGGTCCTTCCTGGAGAAACCTTCTCAGAAGGTGGTGCTGGATGACTTATGTTCCATCACGTGGCCATTGGATTTTGGAATGCCTCAAGGGTCCATTCTGCTACCCATGCCTTTTCACATCTACATGAAACTACTAGGAGAAGACTTCTGGAGGTATGGGCTGAGGTGTCATCACTATGCAGATGACACTTGGCTCTGCTTCTCTTTCCCAAGGAATCTGTCAAACCCTTGAACTGGTGTCTGGAGGTGGTTTGGGGCAGAATGAGATCTGTGGTTGAAGAAAGCAGATATGCTGGATGAAGGTTTGCAAATGTAACTTGGATGGCATTGCACTCTCCCTGAAGGACCAAGGAAGCAAGTTTATGAGTTCTCCTGGACTTGGCACTGACAAGAGAAGCTCAGGTGGTCATTGGAGGCCAATGCTCATTGGGACTGGGGGGGCAGAAGGCAAAGCTACCCAACAGTAGGTGGAACCACAGCCAATGATAGGTTGAGCTGACTATTTCTGGTTTTGTCTTCATCCTCCTCCCTGCTGAGTTCTTCAGAGGTAACACTGAGACCAAGTAGGAGAAGACTGACAGGCAGTGCTACCCCTTGGACTGGTTATAAGTAAGGAGATAGGCAGTGGGGGCTGGGCAGAGGGCAGATGAAACTGGGGGGCAGTCTTCCACTTGCTCTAATGGATCAGTCTCCACTGTGCGGTTGTCAGAGGTGCTTTTTATCAGCTTAGACTGGCACACCAACTGAGACCCTATTTGGAGACGACAGATCTTGGTTCAGTTACCTATCCAGTAGGGACAACCAAGCTGGTCTGCTATAACAGTCTATGTGGAGTTGCCTTTAAAAATGGTTCAGAAACTTTCAATGGTGACTGCCCAGCTAATGCCCACTAGAGGGTTGCAGCATTTACCACCGATATTGTTCTAGCTATGCTGGTTGCCAGTGTGTTACTGAGCTCAATTTAACATGCTGGCAATGGCCTTCAAAGCCCTAAATGGTTTGGGACCAGGTTAATTGAAGCACCACCTTCACCCATATTAGCCTGCTGCACTTTTTAGATCCTATTGGTGGGATTGTGGTGAAAGCAATCAGACTGGCAGGAACAAAAGAGCAGGCTTTTTGGGTGGTGGGTCCACATGTGTTCTAACTAGAATCTGATAAGCTCCTTCACTGCAGGCTTCTAAGCAGGCATTAAAAATGTATTTCTTTGCTAATGCCTTTCCATAGTTGTATAACGCTGCAGCCACTGCAGTGATACTCTGTTCTGTCATTTTAGGATTTTACTGGCTTGTGCTGTTTTAATGCTTTAATATTTACCATTGCCTCGTATTTACTGTATTGTTATTAATATGTGGTCCACCTTGCTGGGAAAGTTTTCAAAAAGGTGGGGTATAGAGACTGCTAATATTTGTTGGCTATAAACAGCTTTCCCTAACCATGGATGTGTAGGATATCAGTAAAGTTGACTGGAATGTAGAATTTTCCATAGGTAGTTTTATTTTGGATGAATATCAAGACATCTCTATTCTCTCACTAAATAAGTAAAAAAACTTGTTGAGAGAAAGAAAGAAAGAAAGAAAGAAAGAAAGAAAGAAAGAAAGAAAGAAAGAAAGAAAGAAAGAAAGAAAGAAAGAAAGAGGCTTGCTTTTTTTCCTTCCAAATGTTGCTCACATAAGGAGTTAGTGAAATCTAGGGCGTGCAGGGCAAGACAGATAAGTACACCCTACTGAGATTTAATGCCGGATCACAAATTAGTCTGAGCGAGCAAGGCATTGTTTAAGAGAGTAGCTCCCACTCCAGCTTGCTAATTAATCAAGCACAAAAGCCTCATCAAGGAACAGTCCAACGACAAGAAGCAGATTAAGACAAGGTTGTCTGGAAGGTTAAAGATGCACAGGTTTAAAAAATTAAATAATGAACTACGAGAAGTTTCCACCATTTACCTGCATTTATAAGTAACATTGAAAGTTTGAATGACACCAGCAGAAGTTGGGAGGGTTGTCTGATATTTTGTCCTTCATTCATCCTGGCATGGAAAGATAAAAGCGCATCAATTGTTCTTAAGGGTGGAGTATCAGTTTTAAGCTTCATTGACTGATCCACCACACACACCTCCATGAGAACAAATGGTTCTTTCCAATGAAACTGAACAATTACATTAGGGCCACTAAATGCTACCAAGAGCATGCTGAATTTGAGCCAGTCCTGAAGGCTGTTTTAATGACAGTATTTAGCCACGGTACAGTAAAAGTAGAGTATATCTGAGCTTGCAAAGAGTGAATTTTGCTATCAGTAAATTATGATGACCACACCACCTGTTTGGGATTATGGAAAAGGATTTCCAGGTTCAAAAGATGCAACCTGAAGGCAGACTGAAGACCTGGCAACTCTTCATTTAAAAATGAAGGGCTAGCCCAGAGTGTCGTTAGGGATAAATGCTTGCCACTGCATGTTCTCAGTGCAGTACTCTCTAAATTCCAGTTGCATGAGTCTTGATCCAGCCATTCCAATTCAGTAGATGGAAGCAGTGCTGTCATCAGAGTGGGACTTTGGGGCAGAAGTCCAGGGCCCCACTCAGCAGAATGAGCTGGAGGAACCCCACTTTAAAAGAAGGGAACTAATACACATTACTGTCTAAGGAGCCTCTCTAAGAAAGGTAATGGTGCTGGTTCATGATGCTTTGCTGCCCAGATGCTTCCACCCCTGAAATTCAGAGCAATAAGTTGTCATGCACCATTCAGATATACCTTCTGAATGCAGGAGGAATGAAGTACTGAATCAAACCCTTGGTTCATCTAGTTCAGCATTGTCTGCACTATCAGCAACTCTCCATGGATTCAGGCAGGAGCCCTACCTGGAGAGATTGAACCGGGCATCTTCTGTATACAAAGCAAATGCTCTGCCATTGAGCTACAGAGCCTTCACCTTCTCTTTTCAGCTATTTGCACCACAGCCACCACTGTGGTGCCATCGGAAGAAAACCACGTCATGATGCTGCCTTGCAGGGCTAGTCTTGGAACAGCACCTTTTTGTGAATATTTTCACAGCCCTAAGCTCATCCGTGCTTTCCCTCTAGATTCATTAGTTAGGGCTTAAGGATGACTGGATGTGGCCCATTCCATTTCTTTATTGTTTCCTGTATTTGCTCTATGCTGTACTTCACTCCTCCAGTTGGGCTAGCAGATTTTCTCAAGTTAATTCTGGAACTGGAGTACTGTTTGCAACATCTTTCCATTTTCTCAGTTCCTTTGCATCCCCACCGCTTCCTTGTTACCAGACCATACAAGCACATTGATCAAACACCACCCTCCCCAATCTTGCTGTGATTCTACACACAATTTTGTATTATTTTGGGTTTTTTGGGAGGGGGATTGCATGACATGCTACTCATCACTAGTAAAACAGAGAAAATAGTGTTTTTGCTCCCTTGTGGGTTCCAAGTGCCTTGAGAGCTCCAGCATGCTGCTTATGTTCAGTGTCACCTGGTCAGCTCCTTCCCCTTTCATGATTAGGGCTGTTCTCATCAGCAGACACACTCTTAGGCTTCTTTATTTATACTCCTGCCATTGGGTATGCTGCCCTAAACTTTACAACCCTTCTTTCTCTCTACTCTGTTTCTTTCCTCTTTGGTAATGCTTGCCATCCCCTTTTATTCAGCTGTATTCTCTACTCTTTTAATTCACCACAGGTGATGCCCTTTCCCTTATTCCTGCTTTAGTCTACGTGCTTATCCACATGGGAGCATAACTTTGTACTAAAGACACTGTTTTTACCTCTATTTTCTATTTGCACCATCCACAGTAAGGGCTCAATGCCGCTGCAAACACACTGCTTTCTATTCACACTGAGAGGAAGGATCAATCACACCATTTCCTAATGACCACATCCTCTAATTTAACATGTCCACTCCTCCTGGTTACTTGGCAACTGAGCATGCTTAGTTTGTTCTACCAGTAAGTTTCATTTTTTAATAAAACAACCCAGAAATACGATTATTTGTATTTTCACTGGTACAATACAGCTGATATACAAATCTTTGCTTGAGCAGTGTTATGCTTTTGTGCACAAGTTAGGGGAAAAAGAAAATAAAGGCACCGTTTGCAGCAACATGAGAAAGGCTAGTAGAAGGAAGAGAGCAGCCAGAAGTTGCTTGTCAGCCTACAGGAAATAAAATGAATGAAGGGAAGAGCAAAGTGTCTGCAAGCACTACAGAAAGGGAGTGAAGACATTTTGTCCTTCCCTTTTTGTATTATTAGAGGAGTGGGTTAGTATGGATTTACAGAAGGAAAACTGCATGATAGCTTCTGTTTGCCAGTAATGTCATATAAACCATGCAAATTTAAAGGAGATGTGAGTAGCACCAAACACACAGTAAACCACCATGTATATGATCCCTGAGTCTTACTCCTGTTTCCCTGGGTTTTTTTGCCTGTTTACTACCTGACTCTCTATCTGTTCCTCCTCCTCCGTTTCATACTCACTCACACATTCAGACTCCTTTTCTCCATTCCAGTCCACCCACTATCTCATCTTTACTCTCTCCTTCACACCAGTTTCCCATCCTCCCTTCACACACACACTCTCCTCTCTCTTGCAGGCTTCCACTCATCCTTGCTTTCTCTGCTGTGGCCTCTTTCACATCTGCTTCCTTTCCTATATGTCAGTTCGTCAGCTCCTGTTTTCCCTTCTCTTTCTCAGTGGCTGAGACCGACAGCCAATGCACCTCTCACCCCACCTTTATCTTGTGGCTGGCTGATCAGTGCTGTGTCATCAGTGCACTCTCCCCACAGTTTCACTTCTGCCCCAACTGGCTCACTTTCCAGTTGGATCAACACTACCTTGGCGCACTGAAGAGGATGCCTCCCTGACCTCTCTTCTCAGAACTGGAATCAATTGAACATACAATTACATCAGCACTGCTTTTGGTGATTTTTTAAAAAAACATATAAATGCACACAATTGTGCACCAGTAAAGGAAGCCACAGACCTGAACTTACAATATCTGAACAGGGTGGTATATAACAGAGGCTATTGGAGGTCGCTGCTTCTTAGGGTCGCCATAAGTTGTAATTGACTTGAAGGCACATAACAACAACGAATAACAATAACAACAATAACAGAACTACCTGAAGGAATGCCTTTTCCCATACAGCCCTAAGTGAAGTTCTGCACATAAGGCCCCCCTGGTTAGGTATGTGCAAACCTGCCAATATTGATGCCTCTCATTTTTGCAGTCTTAACTTTGCTTTTTCTGAATGAAATCCAGTGCTGCCATGCCACTCACAGAATAGCTTTCGATCTAGTGGAAATGTCTGCTAGTGTGAGATGCGGTGGGAAAGGCCCAGGGGCCAAACTTAGGCCCCCAAGCCTCTCTATCTAGAACCTAATTTCAGTTTTCTGACACTTTCATAGAGCGGGGAGGGCAGCTCACAGGCTTCCCTTGGTGAATTCTGACTTTTATACTGTATGTATATGTTTATGTTTATGGATATTGTTTATGTATTTTGCTTTGTAAATTAATTTGATTTTTTTAATGTACCTTGTGTATTCTATTGTAAACCGCTTTGAGATCTTTTAGATAGTAAGCAGTCTATAAATGGAAATAATAATAATAATAATAATAATAATCTGTCTCTTCACAGAGAGTTGCATATAAACACTTAACAGCCATTTCTCTCCTATATCTGAGACCTTAACTGTGTGATATAGCAAGTGATGTTTACAAGACAAGGGAGAGGAACTGATTCTTAGACTATGAGTCTTACAACATACAGATAGAGGAGACTATTGAAGATGAAAGCAATTACAAGAGAACATGTCTGATAAGGCAGGTGAGCATGGCATTACATCTGGGGAAAGTTACTTATAACTGAGGTCTTGCAAGAACTGAGGTAACCCAGGGAAAATATAGCAGTACGTGGAAGAATTCAAAGGTATATTTGGAGAGTTGAAATGGTAAGAGATTTTACACTCGACACAGTCTTGGTTTAAAATACAGTATATTGGCAGTCTGGAACTCTGAACTCCCTTGAAAGAGGTTACTTCCCTACCTGTCATTTCACTCTGAGCTCAGTTTGATTCGATCAGAGGGCAGCTCTGTGGATTTTGTTATGCAGGAGAGACAGACAGACCTCCACATATACTTTTGGATGTCACTTGATACCATGCCATCCACCATGGGGCAGACACAATGTCAGGTTTTTTAACACCATGGCTATCTTACCACCATGTTACACTATGGAATGTACCTTAAAAATAATGTCATAGCCAAGCTCTTCTTTAAAGAGAAGATAATCTCTCTAGGCCTGACAGCTAATTGGCAATGATGTGCAATTGATATTCCAAGCAGGTTACACCTTATTACTAAGATAAAGCTTGATGTAGCAGAATGGTCAAGGCAGAACTAGAAAAAGGTAGTTTGGAGCTGGCTGCCTAAAACAGCTTTTAGGATATGGAAATTATTAGGATAGTGGGACAGCATGCAGTGTGCCTTCTGCACCCTTCTACTGCCCGCCTAATCTGTACATCTGTAACTCATAGAATAATACATTAGTAGATGTTGGACTGGAACCTACAAGGCCATCAAGTCCAACCCCCTGTTCAATGCAGGAATCCAAATTAAGCATACCCAACAGGTGTCTGTTCAGCTGCCTCTTGAATGCCTCCAGTGTTGGAGAGCCCACAACCTCCCTAGGTAATTGGTTCCATTGTCATACTGCTCTAACAGTTAGGACGTTTTTCCTGATGTTCAGCTGAAATGTGGCTTCCTGCAACTTCAGCCCATTATTCTGTGTCCTGCACTCTGGGATACCTGAAAAGAGATCCTGACCCTCCTCTGTGTGACAACCTTTCAAGCACTTGAAGAGTGATATATCTCCCCTCAGTCTTCTCTTCTCAAGGCTAAACATGCCCATTTCTTTCAGTGTCTCCTCACAGGGCTTTGTCTATAGGGGTTTAAGTAAGTATGCCAACCACACTCCTTCAATCCCCTTAGCCTTGCAGATTTGTGAGTCAGCCAGCCTTGAGTCAACAGATGCCAACTGCCTGACTTTATAACAGTGTCTTTTCAACTGAGGTTACCTCAGAATATGTGTTTGGTTGTGTGAACTGAATGCTGTATGGTGTTCCCTCTACAAGAGAAAGTATTGGACAGTTTGTCTTTCTCTTTAAATGATCTGGTTAATTGAATTCTCTCTCTCTCTCTCCCCCAGCCCCCAAATATTTGGCACTTAGTCACTGTCATTAACTCTCCAGAAATAAGTCCAGCATTGTTATGCTTGGAAGTCACTATTGTGAACTGAATTCCAGGCTTTGTGTATGAAGCATGAATTAGAGGAGAGGGGTGAAGGCATTGATAACAAGGGGCTACTTGCTGAGATAAATGCCTGCAGTGGGTTGAGGAGGAGGGAAGATGTAGAATAAGTTATGGGTGGAAAGAAGATGCTGTGGAAACAAACATGCTCAACATGAGCAGTTTATAGTGTGCTGTGGAGAAACACATTTAGTGAGGCAAAACAAAATATTGACTGTTGCAGAATTAAAACCTAGCTGAGGGCGCAATCCAACTTGTATTTATGCAGGCTGAGAGGGGAGTTGGATATGGTGGACCCCTGGCTGAGCCAGCAGGGCCTCGGCTGTACCAGGCTCTGAGGGTTCCACAACCAGAAGCCCCAGAGCCGAGACCCGGCCACCTTAGCTGGGGGGCTGCCGGTGCAAGCATTTTTATAGCATTCATATCTGACCTGTAGGTCTTTGGACCCATTCATTACCTTTTAAAATGTTATTCATAGAATCATTTTCTCACAGTAGCTTTGGACAAACGTTACTTTTCTAGACTGTGGGAAGTTTCTTTTTTTTTTTTAAAGCAACGATACACATGTTCAAGGTCATGGGGTTTTCCTTTGCAGCAAAGCCACACATTTGGGGAAGCATGAGAATCTCTGGGGGCAAAAAATGCCCTGATGCAGTGAAAGAGGGTTCCTTTACCCTCTGTTTGCAAATGACTTGCCATGTGATGTGCCTTTTGAATAGGGATGGGAAGAAATTCGATTCAGTTCTCATTTAAAGCAGAATCTAGTAAATGTGCACTTTCTGAAACAGTATAAAAACCAAAGCACAAGCCATTCTTCAAAATTTACAGTTCTCCAAATTTTGCAATGCAGTTCCCCAACCAACCAGTATTTACAAAAATGCATATATTAGGGGAAAGTAGTGCATAAAAATAAACATACGAGTGAAAATAGCATACAAAAATTCATTATTAGGGGAAATGGCTTGCAAAAATATGTACATTAGTCAAAACTGCATACAAAAAGTGGGTTTATTAGGAGAAGTTCACACTAAAATGCTGAAGAATTTTTGAGGATTTTTTTAAAAAAAATCCACAAATTGCTGCAGCAATGTGGAGAACTGAATTTAAGACTGGACAACTGAGAAATGGAGAGAACCGAAAGTGACAGATCTTTCCATCCGTGCCTGTGAACCCTGGCTCTCTTGGCCAATCGAACAGGGAGGTAATCTCCAGAGACAGGCAGAGCCCAGTTTGCTACCTTTTACCTGCCAACTGGGAAATGGCAAGACTCAGAACTCAGGTGTGGCAAATGTTTGATTGAGACCTGAAGTGGATTTGAAAAAATCATCTGGGCGAAACGTTTTGTCTCTGTGTGTCGCACACACACAGTCAGTATCAATCTGCACACATACAGCCAAGTCTCTGACAGGAACCACAAACGGTTTGCCACCTGTGCAGCCCTTTGGTCAGCCTAGTCATGGCCAAGAAGACCAGTTGTACTTTGATTAGTCTTCTCCATGCAGTTGACTCTATGAAGTAAACAATGCTGTATATAAGTGTCTTGTTTGTATATAAGTGTCTTGTTTGCCTTGTTTCTGTCCATGCAGTAATCAATGAGAAGTTATCAATACTGTGGTGTAATTTCATAACGTTTTCCCAGAAAATTACTTGGGAAGCTATTTCATTATAGTTTCCATTTGACGGATGATGGACCAATAGATTACCCAAGTCAGAGGTTTTTTGGGTATTTTTATGGCTGGGGAGAGATTAAAAGTAAAACCTCATCCTTCCGTTTCAACTTTCTTTCTAACCAGTGAACCATGAGGATTATGGCTGATTCCTTCCATGTTGCTCAATCAGACCTAGATATATAGCAGAAACAGCTGTAAGTAAGTGTGTGTGTGTGTGTGTGTGTGAAATGACCAGTAGTGTAGTGGCAAATTCAGAAGTGCATGGTCCCTACATGTTCATCACAGCCATGCCCCTTCCCTGCCTTTTTTGATGTGGAATTGAGAATGAGATCCTTGTTAATATCTAGGAGCCAACTGGCATGAAAGGGGAATGTGTTAGCTACTGAGAAGAGTCTTCTCATTATTTGACTGACCTCCTTTCACTCTGATTGGCTCCACTCAGCAGGAAAGGACAAGGAAGCATGTTAGAATACTCTTCCCAGTGGCTAACACACTCCCTTTCACGCTGATTGGCTTGTAGGATGCTGGAGACATAGGGACCCTGCTCCCAAAAAAGTAAAGGGTATAAGACCCCCCAAGACCCTGCATGACTACACCCCTTCAAATGACAATCATGACATTTGTGTCTTCACAATCTCCCCACAAATTATATATTTTCTAGCCCAAGAAAATAGAACTCTTGATAAGCTATTTGAGGTGTTCTGCTCCAATACACATCGGTCACCTCCTAACTGCAAATTCTTAATTTTATGATGGTTCTAGAGCAAAGTGTCATGGGGTAAAAGGCAGCAAAGGGAAAATGAACTAGGTGCTAGACTTCCCATGGAGTTCAGCATGGACATTTTTACAAAAAGATTATGCGTCTTGCTCTAATGTGGCAGGTTTGCCGCTAGCTTTTGTTGGTTTTTAACCTATATCTCAATAGGATTTAAGTCTTAGATTTAATGTTCATGAGATGTTGTTTATTGCTTACTTCAAGATCATCAGATGATAAAATCTGACATAAACTTGGCAAATTGTCTGGTGCTTTCCCATTTATTTATTTGAGAGGGTAATGATTTTATTATCAAAATAACAAGCTTGGGTACTTATCTTGGGGGGAAAAGATCCAGTCTAATACTGTAAAAGTTGCAAATGGCTTCAGTAAAAACAGAACACAGTCATTCAAGGGCATAGATTTGAACAGATTTTACACAGTAATAATTCATTTTCAGTCCAAGAAAGGGCCTCAAACTGTGAGTTGCAGCATGTTTTGGGGTAGGTTTTACAATGAAGGATTCTTTGTCACACTTAATATTTTAATCAAATACATACTTCCTATGTACATATATAATAAAATCAGTGGATGCTGGTGGCTCCAATGTCAGTGGGGCAGTGAGTCTGCTCTGGGTTGTAGTCTGAACTTTCAAGGAGCTATTCAACGTGCTTCAGCGTATATATCAAATAAAATAAATAATCACAATAAACACCCACTAGCTTCCTCCCACAGTAGTCAGATAGCTTATAACCTAGTCTTGGTAGTAATGACCAGCAAATGCCTGCATGAACAAATAGGCTGTGTACACAGTGCCATTGCCTCTGGCTCCAGTGCATTCCCATCCCTACTTTTTGAATCCTTCTACACGTCATCCACACCACACAGGCATCTTGTACTTTCTTCTGAAATAATGCATTTTCATGCAGTTTTCTTCAAGCTAGCCTCAATCTGACTTGAGAACTCTAGGCTTACTCAATGCACAGCAAATCTCAGATGTGTACAATTAAAATGCTTGCCTGTCCTGCTGAGGGTGGTCCTACATCTCTGACACTAGTGAGGGGGGGTGTATTGTGGAGAAGCATCCTACTGGCCACCGTCCTGCCGGCTGCCTTTGCCTTCCTGTTGATTCAGAACTAAACCTGCTATCCTAACTATGTCTACTCAGAAGTAAATCCAATTGAATTCAATGGGGCTTATTCCCTGGTAAGTTTCAATTTTGACTTCGACTGAACATCAGGCAAACCTTCCTAACTGTTAGAGCGGTACAACAATGGAACCAATGACCTAGGGAGGTGGTGGGCTCTCCAGCACTGGAGGCATTGAAGAGGCAGCTGGACAGCCACCTATCAGGTATGCTTCAAGATGGATTCCTGCATTGAGCAGGAGGCTGGACTCAACGGGCTGTTGGCTCTTTCCAACTCTACTGGTCTATGATTCTGTGATCAGTGGGTTAAGATTACAGTCTTGTTCATTTCAATTGGCCTTGTTGTTGTTGTTATGTGCCTTCAAGTCGATTAATACTTATGGTGACCCTATGAATCAGTGACGCACAATAGCATCTGTCATGAACCACCCTGTTCAGATCTTGTAAGTTCAGGTCTGTGGCTTCCTTTATGGAATCAACCCATTTCTTGTTTGGCCTTCCTCTTTTTCTACTCCCTTCTGTTTTCCCCAGCATTATGGTCTTTTCTAGTGAATCATGTCTTCTCATGATGTGTCCAAAGTATGATAACCTCAGTTTCCTCATTTTAGCTTCTAGTGATAATTCTGGTTTAATTTGTTCTAACACCCAATTATTTGTCTTTTTTGCAGTCCATGGTATGCGCAAAGCTCTCCTCCAACACCACATTTCAAATGAGCTGATTTTTCTCTTATCCACTTTTTTTTCACTGTCCAACTTTCCCATCCATACATAGAGATCAGGAATGCCATGGTCTGAATGATCCTGACTTTAGTGTTCAGTGATACATCTTTGCATTTGAGGACCTTTTCTAGTTCTCTCACAGCTGCCCTCCCCAGTCCTAGCCTTCTTCTGATTTCTTGACTGTTGTCTCCATTTTGGTTAATGACTGTGCCAAGGTATTGATAATCCTTGACAAGTTCAATGTCCTCATTGTCAACTTTAAAGTTACATAAATCTTCTGTTGTCATCACTTTAGTCTTACTTCCAAGTAAATGTGAAGGACTGCAGCCTTAAAACAGGAGGTGGGCCAGGAAGAGATCCATGCTCATCTCTGCTAATCTGAGTCTCTTCAAAGAAGAAGGAGGGAGGGATTTGCCTCCTCCTCTCACTCACGATTACTTAAAGTGCCAGCAGTAGGAGAAACAAACCTGTGTACTATCTCCAGACAGGCCCCTCAGAGGGTCAAGAGAGCAGAGAGTGCTGCACAGAGGCAGAGAATGAAGCAGGACAAAGATAATCTGAACAATTTGGAGCCTAGAATGCACAAGCAGCACCCTCTCATCTCCCTCCCCCCTGGCTGTCTGGCCAACTGCACCTCCTCCCTCTCTGCCCAAGGACACATCAATTGCACCGCCAGCCACCGTTTGCCACATACAAAAAAAAAAATTGCTGGGTTTTGAAAAGATGACAAGGGGGAAGCTGTGTGTATATGTATTAGGGTCGCCAGGCTCAGGGCCTGAGAATGATTCTGTATCTTTAAGAGAAGAGAAAATTCAGCCAAGTGGAGTTTTTCTTGCAATCCTGTAATGGGAAAAACCACAAGGTAGAATTCTCCCTTCCCCCTTCACAACTTTTATACAGAAGACCTCTTGGAGGCTGGGCCTGGCAACCAAGAGGTATTCTGTATCTTTAAAAGTTGTGCAGGGCTGGATGTGGGCTAACAAACTGAAACTTAATCCAGACAAGATGGAAGTACCGTTGGTCAAGGGAAAAACTGCACCAGGGATGGGGTTGCAACCTATTCTGGATGGGGTTGCACTCCCCTTCAAGGAGCAGGTTCGCAGTTTGGGGGGAGTCCTGGATCCTGCCCTGCTGCTTGAATATCAGGTGGCTGTGGTAGCCAGGAGTGCTTTGGGCCAACTCAAACTGGTCTACCAGCTGCGTCCGTTCCTAGAGGCAGTTGACTTGGCCACAGTGACACATGCATTGGTGACATCAAGGTTTGATTACTGTAACACACTCTATGTGGGGCTGCCTTTGAAAATGGTTTGGAAATTGCAGTTGGTTCAAAATGCAGCCACCAGAATGTTAACTGGAGCATGGCACAGGGAGCATGTCACCCCTGTGCTTTATCGACTCCACTGGCTCCCAGTTTGTTTCCGGGCCCAATTCAAAGTGCTGGTTCTGACCTTTAAAGCCCTAAATAGTCTTGGACTAATATACCTGAGGGACCGCTTATACCCATATGTACCTGCCTGTGATTTAAGATCTGCCTCTGGTCTCCTCTGCATGCCTGGAATAAAAAATGTTAGACTGACAGACATGCAGGAGAGACCTTTTTCAGCTGTGGCCCCCAGGCTTTGGAATACCCTACCCCAAGAGGTCCGCTTTGCTCCCTCCCTGTTGGTTTTCTGGAGACTTCTGAAAACAATCTTTTTCCGGAGAGCTTTTGGGAGGGACTGAAGGTTAAGCCTGACACTGATTTTATGCCTTCTACTTAAATTTTACTTTTGTAGTCCCTTTAGTACCACCACCAATATGTGTGTGTGTGTGTGTGTGCATAGTATTTTATGTATTTTAATTGTATTTTATGTATTTTAATTTATTTTAATGTTTTTATGATTTTACTGTTTACAATTTTATTATGTACGTGTTTGATTTTATTTTTGTAAGCTGCCCTGAGTGCCCTATTATAGGGTAGAAGGGCGGGATAGAAATATTTTAAGTAAATAAAATAAATAAGTAATAAATAAGATGTATAAGATTGGGGCTGCAGATGACCACCGTGTGAAGATGATTTCCAGGGGGATGGAGTCGAAGGATGAAAGCTTCACCAATAGGAGTTAAGAGTGGGCGGAGGGGTGGGGAAACCAAGCAGGCAATTCACATTGGTGAAGACATCCCACCCCTTCATGTGGACAGACAAACAGTGAGGCAGCGTAGAAACCCATCAAAGCATACTGATATGTACAACGTTGTGCAAATTTGAGCTAAAACACAGTGAAAAAACCCAATAATCATTCACTTGTATCTAACCATCATCATCATCATCATCATCATCATGATTTAACAGAACTGTTAAAATACCTAAATTGAATTAGCCTCCTATAATCAATATGTTTACCAGAAAGGAATTATTTTAATGAAAATAAAGATTAAGGTTTGACATTATCTTGAACTTGTATATTCAAAAAATGTATCAAAAGTCTGTCTTTCAATAAATTTATTAGGTGCTCAATCCTCTCTGTCCCTTATGTGATAGGTGAGTTTAGTTAAGAGTGCTGCTTCCCAAATTGTGCCATACCACTCAGGAGCATAAACAATGTTTTATAAAGTTTTCCTTCTTTGAATGGCAAGGAATGAAGTAAACTTAAATATTCAGAAAAAGTAATGAAATGGGTTAATTTGATGAGTCCCATATGCCTGAGAAAGTTTATCATCACAAGTATATTTCTTCCAATATTTATGTGGTGCAATCGTACATTGTCCAGGTGACGACTGGCTTGGAGTGTCTCCACCTTGTGCTGGGCCAGAGAGACAGACTGGGAATTTTGTTGGTGTGCTGCCCGCCCTGCTGCTCAACAAATTTCCTAACTGAGCTGACAGAAGTAGTCTTGGAGGTATTGTTGCGGTCCCCTAGACTATTGGTACTGGGGGACTTCAACATCCATGCCAAGACTGCTTTATCTGGGGCAGCTCAGGACTTCATGGCCTCCATGACAACCATGGGGCTGTCTCAATTTGTTACTGGCCCGACGCATGTGTCGGGACATACCCTTGATTTGATCTTCGCCACTGGACATGGGGATGGTGATCTGGAGGTTGGCGGTTTTTCATCTATTCCATTGTCATGGACAGATCATCGCCTGCTGAAGTTTAAGCTCACAGCGTCCCTTTCCCTCTGCAAGGGTGGGGGACCTATTAAAATGGTCTGCCCCCGGAGACTAATGGATCCGGAAGGTTTCCAAAGGGCTCTGGGGGATTTTCCGACTGAGAAGACTGGTGCTCCTGTCGAGGCCCTGGTCGAACTGTGGAATACAGAGATGACCCGGGCGGTTGACACGATCGCTCCCATGTGCCCCCTCCTATGTAGAGCTCATACAGCTCCATGGTATACCTTGGAGCTGAGAGCGATGAAGCAAGAGAGGAGGAGGCTTGAGTGCAGATGGAGGCGAACTCCCGATGAATGCAATTATGCCTTGGTAAGTGCCTGTTCTAAGCGATACATAGTAGCGGTGAGGGCAGCAAAAAAGAGCTATTTTGCTGCCACCGTTAAGTCATCACTTTCCTGCCCAATTTAGCTTTTTAAAATTGTACGAGGGCTTTTACACTCTGGCCCTCGGGACATTATAGATTCCTCTGTAGCCCGCTGTGACGAGTTCGCTGGGCACTTCCAAGATAAGATCGCATGCATTCGCCGGGATTTAGACTCCACTATTATAGCGGACCTAATGAAGCATCCAGAGCACGGTCTAGTCCTTATTTCTTGGATGAATTTCAGTCTGTGCAGCTTGAGGATGTTGACAAGATCCTTGGAATGGTGCGGGCGACCACGTCTGTGCTGGACCCTTGCCCCTCTTGGCTGGTGAAAGCTGGCAGGACCGGAACCGCCGTCTGGGCCAAGGAGGTGATAAATGCCTCTTTGAGAGAGGGAGTGGTCCCTGGCTGCCTAAAAGAGGCAGTAGTGAGACCACTCCTGAAGAAAGCCTCCTTGGACCCAGATAATTTGAACAACTATAGACCTGTGGCAAATGTTCCGTTCCTGGGCAAGGTGCTGGAGTGGGTGGTTGCCGGCCAGCTCCAGGGGCTCTTGGATGACACTGATTATCTTGATCCATTTCAATCCAGTTTTAGGCCTGGTTTTGGTACCGAAACAGCCTTGGTCGCCCTGTATGATGACCTTTGTCAGGAGAGGGACAGGGGGAGTGTGACCCTGTTGATTCTCCTTGATCTCTCAGCTGCTTTTGATACCATCGACCATGGTATCCTTCTGGGAAGACTCATGGAGTTGGGAGTTGGGGGTACTGCCTGGCAGTGGCTCCGCTCCTACTTGGTGGGTCGTCACCAGAGGGTAGTGCTTGGGGAACATTACTCGACACCCTGGACTCTCCATTGTGGAGTCCCACAGGGATCAGTACTGTCCCCCATGCTCTTTAACATCTACATGAAGCCGCTGGGTGCGGTCATCAGGAGTTTTGGGGTGCGTTGTCATCAGTATGCTGATGACACGCAACTCTATTTCTCCTTTTCATCCTCCTCAGGTGAGGCTGTTAACATACTAAACTGTTGCCTGGCCGCGATAATGGACTGGATGAGAGCGAACAGACTGAAGCTCAATCCAGACAAGACTGAGATGATGTTGGTGAGTGCTTCCCCTGCCCAGATGGTGGATGTTCATCCTGTTCTCGATGGGGTTACACTCCTCTTGAAGGAACAGGTTCGTAGCTTGGGAGTTCTTTTTGATCCTTCCTTGTCACTGGAGGCCCAGGTGGCCTCGGTGGCACGGAATGCTTTCTACCATCTTCGTTTGGTAGCCCAGCTACGTCCCTATCTGGACGGTGATGACCTCACCTCAGTTGTTCATGCTCTGGTAACTTCTAGATTGGACTACTGCAATGCGCTCTATGTTGGGCTGCCCTTGAAGATAATTCGGAAACTACAGCTAGTCCAGAATGCAGCGGCCAGACTGTTGACGCGGACCAGAAGGTCCGCTCATATAACACCTGTTCTGGCTCG
Organism: Rhineura floridana; assembly: GCF_030035675.1. Taxonomy (NCBI): domain Eukaryota; kingdom Metazoa; phylum Chordata; class Lepidosauria; order Squamata; family Rhineuridae; genus Rhineura; species Rhineura floridana. The sequence continues at coordinate 37,665,115 of NC_084485.1, forward strand.
TCTGCACTGGCTCCCTATTTGTTTCCGGGCTAGATTCAAAGTGCTGGTTTTGACCTATAAAGCCTTACACGGCATGGGACCGCAATACCTGGTGGAACGCCTCTCCCAATATGAACCTACCCGTACACTGCGCTCAACATCTAAGGCCCTCCTCCGAGTGCCATCTCATCGAGAAGCTCGGAGGGTGGTGACTAGATCTAGGGCCTTTTCGGTGGTGGCCCCCAAATTGTGGAACAGTCTCCTTGATGAGGTGCACCTGGCGCCGACGCTGCTATCCTTTCGGCGTCAGGTGAAAACCTTTTTATTCTCCCAGGCATTTTAAAGTGTATTTTAATCTGTTTTTAAAGTGTATTTTAACTGTACTTTTAGTGTTGTATTATGATGCTGTTTGCTTTTTGTTGTTATTTGTTTGTTTTTGGTTTTTGACTTTATTATATTTATTGTAGTTATATATTGTGTTGTTTTTATCTCTTATGTACACCGCCCAGAGAGCCGTCAGGCTTGGGCGGTAAATAAATGAAATGAAATAAAATAAATAAATAAATAAATAGTTTAGGCTGCAAACCTAGAAATAAGCTCACCTGGAAATAAGCTCCGCTGGCAACACTATTGTTAATATTGATTTGGTAAAAGGTCTAATAAGAAGGGAATATAATGTTTATTTAATTTATTTAGAACAGGTCTTTCCTATTCTTCTTTGCAAAAGCAATTCCAGAGTGTGTTACAAATTAAAACAAATCTGGATACATCATGCAAGTACTAAAACAAGGCAGAACAGCCAATTACATCAACATCAGCACTGGCACTAAGGTCCACCAAAAGCCTGAGTGAATAATCCAGTCTTCAGCTGGTGCAAAAAGGTTAAAACAGTGGATGCCAGCTGTGTATCAGAAGAAAGGGAAAGCTTAGATGCCATGATCAAGAAGGCTGTCCCCCACTTTGCCATATAACAGATATTTGATTCAGTTTGCATTTAAAGGTGAACCTAATTAATTCACACTTTCTGAAACAATACACAAAGCGAATCACAGACATCCTTCAAAATTTGCACTTTTCTGAATTTTGCAATGAAGTTCTCCAACCCAGTAATGTGTAAAAAAATGCATATATTAAAGAGTGCATAAATATGCATATGTTCATGAAAATAACATACAAAAATGCACTATATTACAGAAAATTGTTTTGCAAAAATGTGTATATTAGAGAAACCTGCATACAAAAATGTGTATATTAGGGGAAAGATGATCTAAATTTTAATGTGGACTTCAAAAAAAAATCATAAATGGATATGGAAATGTGGAAACTGAATTTAAGTGTGGAAAAACAGAAAAGAAATGGAGATAACCTTAAATCTGTTGAGTTATCCTTTCCTAACAGCAGGCCTCTGCTAAAGGTGGCATAGTTAACAGAGTCTCCCTGACAGATTTTAACATATTGGCAGGTCCGTACAGGAGAAGGCATTCTTTCAGGTGTCCAGGACCCAAGCTGTATAGGGCTTTGTGTAAGTCAATACCTTGAAATGGGCTGGGGCTCAGTTGTGTATAGGCAGCCAGCCTAGCTCTTTTGGAATTAGTGTTATACGTTTGCGGTAGGCCACCCACAAAAGATGCCTAACCATTGCATTCTGCACTAGCTGAAGCTTCCACATCTTACATCATGGGCAGCCTCACACAGAACACATTACAATAGTCCAGTCTTGTAATTACCAGTGCATGGATCACTGTAGCAAGCTGTCCCTGTCCAGGATCAGTTGAGCTGGCAAACCAGCTGGAGCTGGTAAAAGGCACTCCTAACCAGGGGGTTATAGAAATACCACTACCCATTTCAGTCAGGCTTCAGACCGGGACATGGGACTGAAACAGCCTTGGTTGCCTTGGTAGATGATATGAGAAGGGCATGGGATAGAGGCGAAGGCACCTTCCTTGTCCTCCTCGATCTCTCAGCGGCTTTTGATACCGTTGACCATGCTATCCTCCTGGACTGCCTGCAGAGGTTAGGTATTGGGGACACTGTATTGCAGTGGTTCCATTCCTTCCTCTCTGGGAGATACCAAAGAGTAGCACTGGAGGAGGAGGTTTCAGATCCCTGGCCCCTCACTTGCGGGGTGCCACAGGGTTCTATCCTTTCTCCAATGCTTTTTAACATCTATATAAAGCCGCTGGGAGAAATCATCAGGAGATTTGGGCTGCAATGTCATCAGTATGCGGATGACACGCAGCTCTATCTCTCATTTAAATCTTCACCAAGGTTGGCTGTGGAAACCCTGTCCAAGTGTCTGAGGTCGGTGAGTGGCTGGATGGGAAGGAATAAGCTGAAGCTGAATCCTGACAAAACCGAGGTGCTGTTTGTGGGAGACAAGGGAAGGTTGGGAGATATAGACCTGGTGCTTAATGGGGTACGATTGCCCTTGAAAGACCAGGTCCGTAGCCTGGGGGTCATTTTTGACTCCCAGCTGTCTATGGAGGCTCAAGTTTCAGCTGTAAGCTGGGCAGCTCTGTATCAACTCCATCTGATACGGAGGCTACGCCCCTACCTTCCCAATCATCTGCTCCCACCGGTGGTACATGCCCTGATCACCACTCGCCTAGACTACTGTAATGCGCTCTACGTGGGGTTACCCTTGAAAACGGTTCGGAAGTTACAATTGGTACAGAATGCAGCGGCGCATCTGATTGCAGGCAGCCGCCATAGAGATCACATCACTCCTGTGTTGAAGGAGTTGCATTGGTTACCGGTTGTGTACCGAACCCAATTCAAGGTGTTGGTTTTAACCTTTAAAACCCTATACGGTTGTGGCCCAGCCTATCTGAAGGAGCGCCTCCAGCATTGACAGGGATGCTGCTCAACAAGATCAACCTCAGAGGGCCTTCTCTGGATCCCACCAGTCGAAACAGCCAGGCTGGTGAGGACTCGAGAGAGTGCCTTCTCAATATTGGCTCCCGCCCTTTGGAACTCTCTCCTTAGTGACCTACGCCATGCCCCGTCTATAATGAGCTTCTGCAGGACCCTGAAGACTTGGCTTTTTAGGCAGGCGTTTGAGATGGGCTAGTTTTCTACTGTTTTTAAATTTTAATTGTTTTATATACTGTTTTATCTTGTACGTCGCCCAGAGTGGCTGGACAACCAGCCAGATGGGCGACTAACAAATTTAATAATAAATAATAAATAAATAAATAAACCTAAGTTCCAGATGTACTTCTCCATGCCCTGGTGCAGACACCAAATCAAGTGAATGCCCAGCTCTATGCCCTGGACCAGTGATGTGTTGAGACAGCCTGATAGTTATCATGGTAGCCGTAGTCCTGAGCTGCTCCAATGAAGTCCCCAGAAACAGTTGTCCAATACCACACCTGAGATCATCATCGCCAACTCATGTAGGGATGCTGGTGAGCAATGGTGTGAGCAGTACACCAACATCCCCACTCTTTCTTAGGTGAAGGTCCTTTCCATCACATTTTTGTTAGTGACTGCAATGAGATCCACATAATAATAATGCCTGACCCAAATGGTAGTAATGGCTGTAGATGCCAATTAAGGAGCCATTTGGCAAATCATTTGGGCACACATCTACATCTGAAATGGATTCCCTGCCCATGGTAATCCACTCTCATGGAGACTGCTCTTTTAGCTCTTTGACACAGGATCAAACTAGATATGACAGTAGGAGATCTTATGCTTATTAACTGCAATGGCGGAGGGTTCATATCTAATCAGGACTGGAGAGCTGGAACAAAGGATTTTAAAAAACTCTTTTACCCCCATATCATTTTCGTGAGAAAAAAAATCCCTCCTCAAAACTACCATTTGTTTGCCCTCTTGGGCACATTGCAGCTCTGATGTGCCATTTCAGTGCTCACTTACAGAGGTTTGCAGTAGTGGAATAAAAGTCCCATCTTGGTGGGTAGCTGCTCATGATCTGTTCTCAATGGATAGGCAGCTGTTGCATGCAGCAATTCATAATCATTCATTATTTATGCTGCCACTATAACTGTACTAGGCACCACACTAAATTTAAGAATTTAAAAGAAGGCAAAGAATTTAAAAGACATTGTCATACCCACAGACTTACAATCTAATTCTGGGAAGATTTCCAAAGTCTACCAGGGGCTCAGCACTTGAGTACATTATCCCACAGTGTGGCAAGCTTTCTAACTTGTCAGGTAGATGGTTAGAATGTGGGACTATCTGTTTCTTTCTGTACAAATTTGATACAGTTCTTTATTCATGTTACACAGGAAAGTATTAGGAAGTGTCTCCATTTATGCTGCTCCCATGCATCACAATTTTGTGTATTTTTATTCAGAATTAATGAGTTCATTGGAGCTTACTCACAGGTAATTCTGTCTAGGACTGTGGCCTTAGAGGAAGAGTCGAGTACAAATGTGATAAAACCAATAAACATCGATAACTTCATGCACAATAATATGATTTCTCATAGGCAACTGAAAAGCGTCCATCAAAACATACAATCAATGAATCAGAGCCAATTCTAAAGTCCAGTGTTTCTAGAGAATGACAGATTTAAATGCTCATTTGTGTATTGCAGTTAGGGCTGTGCACCAGATTTGGCCAAGGCCTAAGCCAAATCAGGTCTATTTTGAGCTACTTGGGCCTTTGACGAGTCAGGTTCAGACCACCATGGATCACTACAAGTTGGGTTGGATGACCCAGAGCTATCAGTGGGGTCAGGGGTCAGGCATAAGGCAAGGAGCGCCAGGCAGAGCAGGGAAATCTTGCAAAAAGACCTTCCAGGAGAAGGTAGATCCAGTTTCCTGTCTGCCTGTTGCCTCCCCCCCTCCCGAATCAATCTCTCCACGGTTCTGAATATTGCAGGTGATGCTCCAAAAGCAGTTTTCCTTTAGGATGCCTTCACTGAGGCATTGATCAGGGGAAGGCATCATGGCAGAATTGATCCCTGTCTTGTCAGAAGCGGGGAAGGAGAGAGGTCAATTGTGCACAGTGCCGGTGATGCTCCACAGGAGGATTTTCATTGGAAAAAACATTGGTGGAGCATCATTTGTGTAGCATCACACACATACCCCAACTGCAACAAGGAAAAGGCTTTTGGTCAGGCCTTAGGTTTTTGACATGGGAGAAAACGGAAATATGTGATTTTCATTAACTCAACCCATCCACCAAGTTTTATAATAGAAAATTTGAAGGGAGATTCTGTTTCATCAGTATCCTGTCAATGTTGCATCCAGTAGTGGAGCATGTGATGGGGTGGAGCTGCCCTTCCAACACTGGTGTTGCTGCTGTTTACATGGGGGTGCTGGGCTGTGTTGGGTTGGCGGCAAGGACCACATGAATGCTCCAATGGGAGGGTCAGATTGGTGGCAAGGGTGGTTCCAGTGCAACCGCATGACCCCAACCTTGCCACCATGCTGCTCCAGCCCACCCCTGTCCGGATGAGCAATAGTGATGCTCAGGGTTGTAGTCATCCAGGGTCTCAGGGGATCTTAGACTCTTTACTTTTTTGGGAGCAGGGTCCTAGCAGGGTCTCTATGTCTTTAGCATCCTGTGAGACAATGAGCAGGAAAGGGGAGACTGAGAAGAATCTTTTAATATGCTTCCTTGTCCTTTCCTGCTGAGTGGAGCCAATCAAAGTGAAAGGAGGTGAGTCAGCCATTGAGAAGACTCTTCTCAGCAGCTAACACCCTTCCCTTTCATGCTTATTCACTCCTAGGGATATCTGTTGTTGTGGGAAAAGGCATTAACAAGGATCTAATTCTCAACCCAGTGGCAAAAAAGGAGCCATGGCTAACATGAAGGGACCTTGCACTTCTGAATTTGCCACTATACTAATGGTGATACTGGTGGCAGGAGTAAGCCTCCATAGCTCTGCCTCACCACATGCACCACTACTGGTTGTGCCGATATTCAGGTGGGGGAATCTAATGTCATATAATTCTTTATATTTGTATTTTATAACACTTGATCTGATCTGTTTAGTCTAGTTTATTATTTATTTTCCACTTTTCTGGCTTTGAATAAAAGTATAAAATACATGAGAATAAAACAAAACAAAATAACACATCAATTAAAATAATAAGCACGATAGCACTTAAAATTAAAAAGACAGCAGTACTGAAAATACGACCAGTGTAGCTATAGTTTCAGACTGGGATCTGGGAGACCAGGGTTCAAACCCCTGCTAAGCTATGAAGCTCACTGGGTGACCTTGGGCCAGTCACTGTCTCTCAGCCTAACCTACCTCACAGGGTTGTTGTCAGGAGGAGGAGATGCCACCTTGACCTCCTTGAAATGTAATAAATGAACAAATATATAAAATACTTATACAAAGACTATACATAAAAGCCAGCTGGACTTTATTTTTTAAAAAAGCCTTTACCTGCTGAGAGCCAGTGTGGTGTAGTGGTTAAGGTGTTGGACTATGACCTGGGAGACCAGGGTTCGAATCCCCACACAGCCATGAAGCTCATTGGATAACCTTAGGCCAGTCACTGCCTCTCAGCTTCAGAGGAAGGCAATGGTATACTCCCTCTGAATACTGCTTACCAGGAAAACCCTGTTCATAGGGTCTCCCATAAGTTGGAATCGACTTGAAGGCAGTCCATTTCCATTTTTTTACTGCTATCTGAAGGTGGGAAGAGAAGGAGACTGATGGATTTCCATCAGGAAGGAGTACCATAGGCTAGTCCTACTCAGAGTACACTCATTGAAGTTAATAGACATGAGTAACATAGGTTTATTAATTTAAATGGGTCTACTCTGTTTAGGACTTAGCTGGATACAATTCATAAACCTGGCACCACCATAGAGAAGGCCCTACCTTTCATTCTGGCTCACCTGATTTCATGTAAGGTCAGGAGAAACAGCAGGGTCTCTGAGGCTGTTCTTAAAGGTGAGGTAAGTTAGGGCAAGCCAAAAAAGAGAAAATGCATTACCAAAAGGGGGCAAAAGATAAGACAAATTTGTATAAAGTTTGCATATTATTAGGTGATGGGTGTGCCAGCTCTGTCTGCTGTCCAGATGCTAGTAGTTGATGGGCCACCTGAAGGCCTCCACTCTCCCTTCTTGTGGTTCTTAACTGTAAACTGGAATTGGACTGGACAAGACTTCAAAGCAAGGTGCCTGCAAATGGAGGACTGTCCTTTGACAGCCTTCAGAGAGAGGGTTCTCTTCTGTAAATAGGGCGCATGGCCACTCTATGCCTGGTTCATATGGGTAGCTTCCATGAAATGTTTCTTGAACCACAAAAGAGAACCGTTCCCCCGCCTTTGTTCAAAATGTGATTTCTCTCCCACTCCTCATAAAAATTTCAGAAAAGTTCATTCAAGTTGAAAGAGCTGTTAAAATGTACCACCTCTACATTTCAATGTTCTTTGGGTTTTCTGCTAGAAAGAAAATAACAATAGCTTTAATGAGAAGCCTCCCACTTCCCCCACTTCCCAGTTGCTGCTTAAACCCCAGCAATAATATCCTAAATGCTCATGTTGGGTTAGGAAGCAAATGTTTTCTGTCAGGGAAAGAAAAGGGATATTGCACGAAATCTAAATCTAAAGTTTGGGTAGAACAAGTGACCTAAAATCTTTAAGGTTTTTTCTAACCACATTAGTTGCTCATCATGCTGATAACTCTTATCTACCAATACACATAATGGAAGTGATGATGATGGGAGAAATGCTCACATAAGCCATGGATGACTGTAAGTAGTACCACACTACAACATGTACTGAAGCCGGCAAATCAAAATAGGAACGAAAATAGATATTCCCTGGACCATATTAATATCAACTGGTACTATACACAGTCCAGAGAACGTTAGGGCCAATCTACACAAGGATAAATTTCTTGACACTGAGCTAAAGAGACATTCAGCCTGCAGGTAGGGGCACTGTAGATATAGGGTTCCCCCTCATCAAAATATCACCTTCTGTAGAAAACTAGCATGTTAGGGGGAAGATGTACAGCCTAGCCTTCTGCCTAATATACTAGTTTTCTATGTACAGCAAATTGCTTCCAGTTTGCCATTGTTTAAGAATGTAAGAGCCCATCTAGTCCAGCATCCTGTTCTGACAGTGGCCCAAGACATTTTGTTGCCTAAGGTAATCAGACAGGCATTTATTTGAATGTTACTTCAATTCTGGTGACAAATTAGCATCCTCTACCGTACCACACCATACCTAAGGGCAGCAGGCTAGCTTAGAAGATGCACAGGCCAGGCCATATGGTTCAAACAGCCCGTCACCACTGCTCCTCTGGGATCTGCTGCTTGGGGTGGCTGCCTCATTCTGTTTAATACAGAGGTGGAGAACCTCAGGCCTAGGGGCCAAATGTGGCCCTTCAGGCCTCTCTATCTGGCCCTCTGGACTTTCCATAGGCCATCCCCACTCCCTAGGCCACGCTACACCCCACCCTGGCCCTTCTCCATGACCTCCTCAAGTATTTTTGCCTGGAATGTGGCCTTGAACTATGATGACACCTCTTACCTGTCTGTATGGAGAATAGGGATGGAAAGATCAGTCAGTTTCAGATCTCTCAGGGCCTGTCCATACCTAACTGCGAAATCCACGTTTTCCATATTCGGTTGGTGGCCTTGAGATCCATACATGTCCTGTTTGTGGTTGGATTATTGTGAAAACCCAATGATCAACCATTCATACGTGTGGCCTTTTAAAAAAATCTAAATTGCTTTAGCATTGGCCACTCCCCTAGGTCCACCACTTTTCAGTGATTGGTCCATAATGGTTGTTTGCTTTTTGTGTTTTTTTTTGGAAAAGCGCAAAAACATATCTCTTTTTTTAAAAAATCCCATGCATGCACAGGTTTGTGGATGTGCTATCGGGTGGGAAGAAGACAGGGGGCTTGGCATAAGATGGAGGAACACACATGGACCGCCAATTGCAGGAAAGTCCACAGCAGCGTCCGAGCACACAGACATTAATGCAGTTGGTTATTGATACGGGAAAGCATATCGGTTTTTTGGTGGTATTTCTAATGCGGATTTGTGAATGTGAAAATCTGTACTAGCTTGCAATGTCATATGGATGATGATGAATTAATGAGGACACAAAGCAATAAAACTGCAGATTATATAGTCGTACAGACTGACCCTCAGTTTCTCATTTTCCCAATGTTAAATTCAGTTCTTCACATTTCGGCAGCAATTTGTGGTTTTTTTCTTTAAATTCTCATGAAAATTCTCCAGCATTTCAGTGCATATTTCTCCTAATAAATTCATTTTGGTAGGCAGTTTTAACTGATGTACACATTTTTTCAAGCATTTTCTCATCATATAATGCATTTTTGGATGTCATTTTCACTCATATATTCATTTTTATGCACACTTGCTCCTAACATATGCATTTTTATACACATTGTTTGGCAAACTGCACCGCAAAATTCAAATAAGAGCAAATTTTGTAGGATGGCTGTGTTTTAGTTCTCAAATTGATTATATAATTGGTAGCAGAACATGGAGAAGTTCCATACTTTCTGCAAAAACACAACCAGGAGCAGACTGGGGTACAGATCATGAACTGGTCGTATCGAAAATCAGAGGAAAGCTAAAGAAGAACAACAAAGCAATCATAATGCCAAAACACAATTTCAATAACATCCCAGAAGAATATAAAGATCAAATAAGGAACAGATTTGAGGTTTTAAACTTAGTTGACAGAGGACTGAACCAGAGTGAACCTGGAGTGAAGTCAGAGACATTATCAAGGAAGAATGCAAAACACAATACCTGTATTTAAAAAGAGAGAAAGACCTCAATGGATGACTGAAGAAACTCTTCAAATGGTTAAAGAGAGAAGGAAAGCAAATGCAAAAGGAGATAGAAACATGGTTAGAACCCTAAATGCAACAATAGTACATAGGGACAAAGAGAACTACTACAATAGTTATTGTATGGAAATAGTACAGGACAACAAAAGGGAAGAACAAGAACCCTATTCCAAAAGATTAGAGAAATGAAAGGGAAATTTAAACCAAGAGTAGGGATGTTGAATAAACAACAGGGGAACAAACTGACTGACCGAGATGAAATAAAAGGAAGATGGAAGCAATACACCGAAGAACTCTATAAAAGAGATGCCAAGATGACAGATTCATTTACGGAGGAACCATATGATGAAGAACCAGAAATTTTAGAATGTGAGGTGAAAGCTGCTCTTAAAATACTTGGAACAAATCACCAGGAACAGATGGCATACCAATAGAATTGCTACAAGCTACTGAGACTGAATCTGTCCAAATTTTGACAAAAAATTGTCAAAAAATATGGAAAACTAAACAATGGCCCACAGACTGGAAGCATTCAATATACATCTCAATTCCAAAGAAAGGGGATCCCAGGGAATGCAGTAATTATCAAACTATTGCTTTAATATCCCATGCAAGTAATGTTCAAGATTCTACAACAAAGGCTCTTACCATATATGGAGCAAGAAATGCCATATGTCCAAGCTGGATTTAGAAAGGGAAGAGGCACCAGAGATCATATCGCAAACATATTATGGAACGGACCAAGGAATTTCAGAAGAAAATCACCCTGTACTTTATAGATTACAGCAAAGCCTTTGACTGTATAGATCATGAAAAACTATGGAATGCTTTAAAAGAAATGGGGTTGCCACAGCATCTGATTGTTCTGATGCACAACCTATATTCTGGACAAGAGGCTACTGTAAGGACAGAATATGGAGAAACCGATTGGTTCCCGATCAGGAAGGGTGTGAGACAGGGGTGTATTTTATCACCCTATTTATTTAATATATACGCAGAACAAATCATACTGAAAGTGGGATTGGACCAAGATGAAGGAGGTGTGAAAATTGGAGGGAGAAATATCAATAATTTAAGATATGCAGACAATACCATACTACTAGCAGAGACCAGTAATGAAACGAATGGTGATGAAAGTTAAACTCTCAGACCTCTGGATGCTGCTCCTAAACACCAGATAGGTGCATAATAAGATGTCCCTCATTCATTTTTTAATTGTGAATGAGGCAGCCGACCTGGCATGTATAACCAAGACCTGGGTGGGTAAGAAGCTCTGCCCGCCAGGGTACCTGGTTCAGCATCAGGGTAGACCTGAGGGTCGGGGAGGGGGGGTTGCTGTGGTCTATAGGAGCTCCATCTCCCTCTGCAAGCACCCTGTCCATCTGATTACTGGTCTGGAGTGTTTACACCTTATGTTGGGTCAGCGGGACGGACTGGGGATTCTATTGGTGTACCGCCCAACGGACTCCCTAGCTGAGCTGACGGAGGTGATCTCTGGTTTACTGTTGAGATCCCCCAGACTGTTGGTTCTGGGGGATGTCAACATTCATGCCGAGGCCACCTTATCTGGGGCAGCTCAGGATTTCATGGTTTCCATGACAACCATGGGACTGTCCCAATATACCATAGGCCCAATACATGTAGCAGGGCATACTCTAGACTTGGTTTTTGCAACTGGACATGGAGATGGTGATCTGAATGTGGGGGGCCTTACAAAGGGACTGCCCTTTGTCATGGACAGAACACTGCTTGCTGAAGTTTAGACTTACAGTGGCTTTTCCCCTCTGCAAGGGTTGGTCTGCACACAGAGACTAATGGATCCAGATGGTTTCCAAAGGGCTCTGAGGAGTTTTCCGGCTGATAGGGCCGGCACTCCTGTCAATACCCTGGTTGAACTGTAGAATACAGAAATGACCCTTGTGGTTGACATGCTTGCTCCTGAGCACCCTCTCCTGTGTAGAGCTCATACAGCTCCATGGTATACCCCAGAGCTGAGAGCGATGAAACAATATAGGAGACAGCTTGAGTGCAGATGGAGACGAACTCCTGGTGGATGCAATCATACACTGGTAAGTGCCTATGGTAAGCTGTATTTAGGGGGCAGCCAAAAAACAATATTTTGCTGCCACTATCAAATCATCAATCTGCCTCCCAGCAGAGCTCTTCAGAATTGTCCGGGGGCTATTGCATGCTGGCCCCAAGGACATGGTAGATCCATCTGAGGCCCGCTGTAATGAACTTGCTAGGCACTTTCAGGATAAAATCTTTAGCATCTGCCAGGACTTAGACTCCAGTGTTATAGCAGGTGAATCAAGCGAGGTATCCAGAGCACAGCCTTGTCCTGATTTCTTGGATGAGTTTCAGTTGGTACAGCTCGACAATGTTGACAAGATGCTTGGACATGTTTGTGCAACCACTTCTGTGCTGGATCCTTGCCCTTCTTGGCTAATAAAAGCTAGCAGGGATAGAACAGGCTGGGCCAGGGAAGTGATTAATGCCCCTCTGTGAGAGGGGGTGGTCCCTGGCTGCCTGAAAGAGGCAGTAGTGACACCACTCCTGAAGAGACCCTCCCTGGACCCAGAAAATTTAAATAACTATAGGCCGGTGGCAAATGTTCCATTCCTGGGCAAGGTCCTTGAATGAGTGGTGGCAGGCCAGCTCCAGACACTCTTGGATGAGACCTATTATCTGGATGGTTTCAGGCCTGGTTTTGGCATGGAAACAGCCTTGGTTGCCCTGTATGATGACCCCTGCCGGGAGAGAGATGGGGAGTTTGACTGTTGATTCTTCTTGATCTCTCAGCGGCTTTCGATACTATCGACCATGGTATCCTTCTGGGAAGACTGGCTGAGTTGGGAGTTGGAGGGACTGCATGGTGGGTCGGCTCCAGAAGGTGATGTTTGGGGTCAGCACCCTGGACTCTCCAGTATGGGGTTCCACAGGGGTCAATTTTGCCCCCCATGCTGTTCAATATCTACATGAAACCATTGGGTGCAGTCATCCGGAGCTTTGGAGTGCATTGCCATCAGTATGCTGATGACACACAGCTCTATTTCTCCTTTTCATCTTCTTCAGATGTGGCTGTCAATGTGCTGAACCGGTGCCTGGCTAGGACAATGGACTGGATGAGGGCTAATAAACTGAGGCTCAATCCAGATAAGACTGAGATGTTGTTAGTGGGTGGTTCTTCTGACTGGATGGTGGATGTCCAACCTGTTCTGGATGGGGTTGCACTCCCCCTGAAGAAGCAGGTTTGCAGCTTGGGGGTTCTCCTAGAACCACCTCTGTCACTTGAGGCTCAGGTAGCCTCAGTGGCATGGAATACCTTCTACCACCTTCGGTTGGTGGCCTAGCTACACCCCTATCTGGACAAGCTTCAGTTGTCCATGCTGTGGTAACCTCCAAGTTAGATTGTAGGAGAGCTTTGCGAATACCATGGACTGCAAAAAAGACAAATAATTGGGTGTTAGAACAAATTAAACCACAACTACCATTAGAACCTAAAATGATGAAACTGAGGCTATCATACTTTGGACACATAATGAGAAAACATGATTAACTAGAAAATACAATAATGCTGGGGAAAACAGAAGGGAGTAGAAAAAGAGGAACTAAACAAGAGATGGATTGATTCCATAAAGGAAGCCACAGACCTGAACTTACAAGATCTGAACAGGATGGTTCACGACAGATGCTGTTGGAGGTCGCTGATTAATAGGGTCTCCATAAGTTGTAGTCGACTTGAAGGCACATAACAACAAATTATTTTGGAAAGTGCAAATTTGATAGGTTCAGCTTGAAATGTGAACTGAATCCAATTTCTCACCCATCCCTAATGGAGAATGGAGATATGTGTCTGCATTGAAACCTCCAAGTCTTGCATGGCTGGAATGTGGCCTATGGTAAAAATGTTAAACACCACATCCATTCCTCCACCTATTTTTGCCTCTGTCCATGCCCATTAGCAGGCTGTGGCCTTTGGAAGCCCCCCCAGAAGGGAATGTGTCTCTTGGGCTGGAAGAAGATTCCTCTAATTGTAGGGCTCAAATGAAGTCTCAAATGAAGTCTCAAATGAAGAACTGTGTACTGGAGGTGTACTATTCCATTCCAGGGTAGCCAATTGAATCTTTTCTGGGTGCTCCTCTCAGAAACAATTCCTTCATCTTAAACTAAGCAGATAATTGCTTGTCAAACTGACTGATGTTCTGTAGAACTGTCTTTTCCAGGAATCACCCCCCTCCTGTAAAATACAATTTGATTTTGTACTAGGCTTCCCCCATCTCCTTCCCCTTCTCCTACTTCAAGAGCTGTAACTTTTTCTCTGCTTAAAAGTAGTAATTATTTAATGAATGGCCATCCATATTTCCTTGTCAGTTGTTCACTGCAATAATCAGCTGGTTTTGTCTGTCTGGGTAACAACTAAAAATATTAAAATGATAATAATAAAAATAATGATGTTTAATGTACATGTCCTGCAGAATTCATCCCATAGAAAAAATCCAAGAAGAAGAAAAGTGGATTGTATTCAACTTTTTTAGACTAGATAACATTTTTGCGCATTTCAATGGGCTTTTGTTTATTTGTCTTTTATCTTACTACTTTCTCTCTGTATTGTCCCCAGCCACTAAGATTAAGAATATTTTATAGCTTTCAGTGTGTGCTGGAGGGATCCCTTATTTGTTTCCTTCTCTGCATAGACTCACTCTTCCACAAAAGCCAAATCTATAAACCTCTGTTGAGCTTTCAGAATTGAGGTCAGGGCTTTTACAAGCTTGAGTTTGTATCATGAACAAGAGCCCAGAGTTAATGGCACACAAAGAGACCTTGTTGTTTCCATTTCAGGATACAATACAACTGCATTTTAATTATTTGGTAACATTTCACCCATTACGTTGCTCACTTCTCTCCTTCCTTTCTCACCAAGGAAGAAAATTTCACTTCAGTCTCAACATGGCACAACCAACACAGAGAGTGGTAATGTGTCCTGTTTTATAGAATACAGTCCTCTGTTTGAGGGTCCGTCAGAGGACAGTCCACTTTTTGATGGAGTCCTCTCTTTGAAGAGCTTTCCAAGTCTAGCTTTTTCGTTTCGAAAAATGTGAATTATGTTGGTTCACCTGTAAATGAGAACTGAATCAAAGCTCTCCTCCATCCCTAGTCAATGCCATCTTGCTTCTGACAATCTTTCTCTTTCTGTCTTTAAAAATATCATCAAGGGAGGAACCTTGTTTCAATGCCTTGCTTTATAAGCGCTCTGGACAGCTATTCATCTTGTGCTGAAATTCCATCTTCTACATATTAATGAAAGAGACAGGAGCCCTTATCCTCTTTTTCAGCTGGCCACCCACCCTACCTTTAAGTATCAGTTCCACTAATTACAAAAAACCTCTCCAAGTAATCAATTTAGAACTTTAACTGATTGATCCACTGATGAAACAGATTAAATGGTGCAGACCCAGTTGTCACCCCTTCATAATTTTAATGAATTGTTCAGGAGTTCTGTTTACAATAAACAGAAAATGTAATACGGACAGAGCATGTTTATTTTTTTTATGTGTGAAGGCAGAATTGTGCTTCTGAGCAAACCAGTGACTGACCTATATTCTGTGCAGCATATATCATTTGTATTAGGTCAAGATTATTGAAATAACCCTAAGGTACAATGGGAAAAATGATGCATGCAGTCATTCTCTATATATATTCAATTAATGATATTAATAATGTGGTGTGGTGATATACCTTTAAGAGAACTCAGAGTGAATCACATCACACTGATGTAGTAACCCAGGACTTTGGAGGCAACTAGTATTTCTTGTAAGAAGGGAACAGGAGCAGCTGCAGGCAGGGAGCGAGTTAGTAGAGCTGATTTTATATATGTTGTGATGTTGCCAAAATTTGTAATTCCTTGGAATCTGAACACTGATTATTCATAATGCTTTGTTATAAAATAAGCATTATGGCCCTAAAAGTTCTATCCTAGCCAATTACTTACCTAGAACACAGACTAGCAATATAAGGGACTGTGAGCAGCCAAAATGAAATTATTAAAGATTATTAGTGGTTATATGTTGCTTTGGCCCCATCTGCACTATAGGTGGTATTGAACTAAGTTCTTGCGCTAATACAATGGGATTGTCCTCCTCTCCTCCTCCATTGTGTGCCCCACACCATCCTGAAATCTGTTCTGGAGACTTTGGGGAACCCGCAGGACAGATTGGGGGTGCAGGGGAGAAGAGGGGGAGAATGTCCTGTTACACAAGAAGAAATACTTGCACGGATGGAATTAGAGTTGCCAGGTTCAGGGCCTGAGACTGATCCTATATCTTTAGAAGAGAAAGTCAGCCAAGTTCAGGAGGCTGGGCCTGGCCTCCAAGAGGTCTTCTGTATCTTTAAAAGTTGTGCAGGGGGAAGGCAGAATTCCACCTTGTGGTTTTTCCCATTACAGTGTTGCAAGAACACCTGCACTTGGCTGACTTTCTCTTCTCCTAAAGATACAGGATCAGTCTCAGGCCCTGAACCTGGCAACCCTAGATGGAATGCCCACCTTAGAGCTACATTGAATATAACCCTATATGCTTAAAGTGCTATGATACTACTTTAATACTCATGGCTTCCCCAAAAGAATCCTGGGAACTGTAGTTTGTGAAGGGTGATGAGAATTGTTAAGAGACCCCTATTCCCCTCACTGATACAGTTTCCAGAGCTCCCTGGGAAGAGGGACAGATTGTTAAAATATTCTGGGAACTGTAAAGGTAATAGGTCTCCTATTTTCATCTGTTGCACTAGCAGAATGGGAACATTGGGTACCACCCAAAGTTTTCTTTTGGTGTGCTGCAGAGAGTAAAAATAGCCACACAAAAGAAGAAAAAGAAGAAGCTACTGCTGCTAACATTTAGCCATTCTCCAGTCCCAATGCCAAATATTACATGCTATTAACAACAGAGTAAAATTGCCCCTGCCGCAGGTCACAATTCATAAAAAGGGCCACGAAATTCATTGGGGCATTTGGGTTCAGCCCTTGTCAATAAATAAAACCATAAGGGAAAATCATAAAGTATTGAGATATTGTAACTTCATGATATGTGACAAAATGTTGGAGCTTGACTTCAGGACCATGCTCTTTAAACCCAGGATGAGAATGTCTGAAACAATTGAGAAGTCTGCAAGAAAAAGAAAAAAGGATTAAAAAGAGTGCATTTTATCATTTTTCCATATAAACCAAGACATAACAAAAAAACACATGAATAATTTTGGTTCAGCCCTAGTTTTGACCCTGCTTTATTCCTTGCATATATGTTCCAGCCTTTCGGAGTTCTTAATCATAACAAACTATATGTTAGGCTTTCCTTTTTTGGCTGCTCTTCCTCATCCATGTCCTTAAACTCCACCCAGCTTTTAAGCTGGTGGCTTCTTTGCTCCCTTTGTTCTTTGGATAGGCCACCACATAAAGAGAGATGAGGCTTAATACTACACCTTGTCAAGATATATTCTTGCAAGGGATTATTCACCAAAATAAGTCATCCTCAGTCTAACCATTGTAGCTATGATACGCTTGATGTGATGAAATGCCACGAATAATCCACTGTTGCCATACATTCATTTCTGCCTACAGATGGGAGGATCAGTTTCGGGTTATCTCAGCTTCTCATTTTTCCAGTCTTAAATTCAGTTCTCCAAATTTTGACATTAGTTTATGAATTTTCTTTTTAAAAAAAACTCCTCATGAATATTCATTAACATTTTAGTGTGTCTTTTTCCTAATATATATATGTTGCATGAAGCTTTGCTTAATATACACATTTTTGTAGTGCAATTTTATTTGTTATACATTTTTCACAAATATGTGCATTTTTAAGCACACTTTACCCAAATGCATATACCCTCATATATGCATTTTTGTATACGTTACTTGGCTGGTGAAATGCTTGGCAAAATTCAGAGAATTTTGAAGGATGCCTGTGTTTCTGTTCTCCTCTTGTTTCAGAAAGTGCAAATTAGGTGGATTCACCATTAAATGTGAGCTGAATTGAATTTATCTGACATCCATATCTGTGCCAGATTGTTCTCCCCAGAATTCACTGTGTTTCCCAGAAGTAAAGCAATGAGGCCAAATTTGCCATCCAATCATTTTTCTATGGTCATTAGAAGGAATGCTAAAACATGTAGACTTCTGTTCAAATAAATGTATTGTAAAACATTATTATGGGAGTGATAGATGGGAAAACCTTTCAGGGTGAAAACAATAGAAGCAGGTAGCAGTAATAGGACTGTTGCTGGCTAGGAGGTGGACACCAACTTTAGCCTTCGATACCGTCGACCACGGTATCCTTTTAGATCACCTGGAGGGATTAGGAATAGGGGGCACTGTTTTACGGTGGCTCCGTTCCTATCTTTCAGACAGGCATCAATGGGTGGCATTGGGGGATGAGGTTTCAGACCCTTGGCCTCTTAATTGTGAAGTGCCACAGGGTTCTATCCTCTCCCCCATGCTATTCAACATCTATGTAAAGCCGCTGGGGGCCATCATCAGGAGATTTGGGCTGCAGTGTCACCAATATGCAGATGATACTCAGCTCTATCTCTCGTTCAAGTCCTCACCAGAGTTGGCTGTGGATACCGTGTCCAAGTGCCTGGAATCCATAAGTGGATGGATGGGAAGGAATAGGCTGAAACTAAATCCCGACAAGACCGAGGTGTTGCTCGTGGGAGATAGGAGAAGGTTGGGAGATATAGACCTGATGTTTAATGGGGTAAGATTGCCCCTGAAGGACCAGGTCCACAGCCTCGGCGTCGTTCTTGACTCCCAGCTGTCCATGGAGGCTCAGGTTTCGGCAGTGAGCCGGGCAGCTTGGTATCAACTCCATCTGATCCGGAGGCTGCAACCCTACCTTCCTACCCATCTTCTCCCACGGGTGACACATGCCCTGGTCTCCTCTCTCCTAGACTACTGTAATGTGCTCTACGTGGGGTTGCCCTTGAAAACGGTCCGGAAATTACAGCTGATACAGAATGCGGCGGCACGTTTGATTAAGAACGGCCGTCACCGTGATCATATCACTCCGGTGTTAGTAGATCTACACTGATTACCAGTTGTTTACCGGGCCCAATTCAAGGTGCTGGTGTTGACCTTTAAAGCCCTATACGATTTCGGCCCAGTTTATCTGAAGGAGTGCCTCCAGCATCACCAATTATGCCGCCTGACAAGATCAGCCTCACAAGACCTTCTCTCGGTCCCACCAGTTAAAACAGCTAGACTGGTGTGGACTAGAGAGAGGGCATTTTTGATTGTGGCCCCCACCCTCTGGAATTCCCTTCCTTTTGACCTTCGCCATACCCCCTCCTTGATAGGTTTCCGCCGAGCCTTGAAGACCTGGCTGTTCAGGCAGGCCTATGGGATTTCTGGGGTCGGTTAGTTTTTAATGTTGTTGATTAATGGAAGAGGGGTGATTAGTTGATTATTGAGTGTGGTTTGTACTGGTTTTATATTGTATTTTATTTTATTATGTCAATGTACGTCGCCTAGAGTGGCTGTTAATTCGGCCAGATAGGCGACTCAAAAATAAATTTTTTTTATTATTATTATTATTATTATTATTATTATTATTATAGCCTCCTCACCTTTTCTTTATTGCACTTGCTCCTGCATGTGGAGAGCAAGATAGCATTATCTTTATTGACTTATTATATTGACTGACTGGATTTTTGTATTTGTAAGTGTTGTACTTTCATATTTCCCCCTTTGTATTAATCTGTGTACAGCTCTGGGAGCTTTGGGCCCCCAAAATGGTATATAAGCCAAACAAACAAACAAACAAATAATGGTGTGCAGCATGAGTGGCTTATGAGGGTGGGGATGGAGTGGGACAGAGGCAGTGGCATCCTCTTTGCAGCAGCAGTGCTGTGCTCATCAGGATAGGGTGGGTGAGGTGGTGGCAACAGCAAGGCCAAGTGAGCTCTGGTTTGGCAGGAATACACACACCTCATGCTGCCACTGCCACCTACCCAGAGCTCCCCTGTCCTAGGTGCTATCTCCTCCCCTTGCCCCATCTGCATCCTGATGTGCACAACACCACTGCCAAGATAATGCTACTGCCTTCGACCCTGGTCCAGAACCACTGCTGGTATACAGTGGCTGCAAAACAGCAATAATATTTTATTATGCAGATGTTTCCTATCCATGCAGATGTTTCCTATCCATACACCTACTGATCACATAGAAGGAAAAGCGGGACCATGCCTACCCTGACGTCTGTGTGACCACTGCCCCTGAAATTCGCACATTTGATAGATTGTGTGAAAGGCTCCCCATGTGCGTACAGCTGTACACATGTAGACTTTCCACACACTCAAGAACCTTGACTGCACTGAATCCTGTGGGATTTAGAAGGTCTCTGTGTTACATCTGTATGTGCATAGTGGCTCCTTTTATGTGTCTGGCCAAGCAGGCTCAATGGGTTCAGTAACAGTTCATTGAATACATGGGGGAGGGAGATATCTGAAGAACCATGCTGCCGTATTTAAATGTTCATAATACAAAGCTAAATGTGACTCCTAGAATTATCTTATAAAGCAAACGGATAGAAGGCCAAACATTAATATTTTCTTACTATAATGATGATATCAAATAGTGATGAGGTATTTTTAGCTGCAAATGCTAAAATCTTTACATCAACAACCACATGTTCAACTCTTGATCATCACAGGTGCTGAAGCTTACTTGAAAACCAACCAATATACCCCTTTTCATGAATGTTCCCTTTGCTAGAAATGAACTGGACATTGAAAGGAACATTTATGAACTTGGATATGATGCATACTTCCATCCTCTCTTGCTCTTTCTTACTATGCCCAGGACATCTGCAAGAATATATGAAGAGTCCATAAGAAGAGTCCACAATTCTGTTCTGACTGTAGCCGGTCAGATGCCTATCAGAAGCCCACAAGCAGGACATGAACACAAAACTCCCTACTCTTGTTCCTCAACACCTGGTATTCAGAGCAGAGCTTGGAAAAGTTACTTTTTTGAACTACAACTCCCATCAGCCTCAGCCAGCATGGCTACTGGATTGGGCTGATGGGAGTTGTAGTTCAAAAAAGTAACTTTTCCAAGCTCTGATTCAGAGGCATACTGCCTTCAACAGTGGAGGGAGAACATAGCCACCATGGCTAGTAGCTAGTAACCACTGATGATCTTATCCTCCATGAATTTGTCTAATCTTCTTTCAAAGCCATCCAAATTGGTGCCCACCACTGTTTATTGTGGGAGTGAATTCCATACTTTAGCTATGTGCAGTGTGTAGAAGTACTTTCTTTTTCTGTCTTAAAACTTCCAACATTCCACTTTATTGGATGTCCCCATGTTCTAGGATTATGAGACAGGAAGAAAAACATATCTCTGTCCACCTTCTTCACACCATGAATAATTTTATACACTATATCATACCCCTCTTACTCTCCTTTTCTTCACATGAAAATATCTCCCTTCACAGGGGAGTTTCTCCATCCCCTTGATCGTTTGGGTTGCCCTTTTCTGAACCTTTTCCAGCTCTACAATATCTTTTTTGAGGCAAAGTGACCAGGACTGTGTGCACAGTATTCCAAGTGCAGTAACACCATATATTTATATAACAGAAGCATGATATTGGCAGTTTTAATTTCAACCCTTTCCCTAACAATCCCTAGCATGGAATTTGCCTTTTTCATAGCTGCCACACACTGGGTTGACATCTTCATTAAGCTATCCACTATGACCCCAAGGTCTTGCTCCTGGTCAGTCATTACTAGTTCAGACCTCATGAGACTATCTATATGTTATTACCCATCCCTATAAATCCCTTCTCAAAACCACCTCTTCTGTGAAGTATTTGGCTGAACCCTATATTCTTCATCAATGAAAAGAAAACTTGCATATGGGTAACTAACTACATTTCCCTTGCCTGTCTTCTGCCTAAAAGAGCAACTTCCCCAGTGTCAACCATCTTGGGCCCTAGGGGGGCCCTTTGGTGGTGGTATCTCTGGCATTGACCCATGACAGGGCCTTATCTGTGATGATTCCCCATTTGTGGAATCTGTCCCTGATGAGGTGCATCTGCCTCCTTCATTATTAACTTTCAGGAGAACTTTAAAGACATTCTTGATTGCCTAGGAATTTGATGGCTGATACTGGCCATGGCAACCTTGAAATTAGTAACTGTGAGGGTATGTGATTACTTTTAAATGTTTTTAGATATTCTAAATGTTTTTAGATTTTTTGAGGTTTTAATTGTTTTAAATATATTTTTTCATTTTAAATTATATTGTTTTAACATTTTGGTTCTGTGGGAGGATGGACAGGATACATTTTAGTAAGTAATAATAAATAAATCTGGACTGTAACCACCTTTGAGGAAGGGACATGCTTTTTTCAACAATAGTGCTCTGTACAGACAATGATGGCACTATATTAAGAAGGCTGCGATAATACATTATCACCCATGGTATGTTAGGTATTTGGCAGAACTCAGATGTTCCAACCAGAGGTTTTACATATAATTTATGAAATTCTACAAAAAAAGGGGGAGACATGAAATCCATTGACATTATTGCAATGGAGGTTTTGATGCTTTCAAAAAGAAAAGAAAAGAAAGAAAAAATCAGCATAAGATTATGTATGTTAAATATGTGCACTTAATTCGTACCTAGGCAATGCCTGCAAATGTTTAGCTCCTAGCCCTTTTGACAGGAAATAAAAAACAGAATCCTAATCTGATAAATTACCATGAAGACAAGAAACCTGGTGCACTTTAGCACTGAGATTAAATACTATGCCTGTGTCACAGTTACACTCTCAAATATACCAAAAATCCTAGATCCAACTCAGTTGTTTATTCTTTTTTTGATTTGTTGACTTCAATAGGTGTTCTCTTTCATTCCTTGGTGCTCTGAATGGAACAAAGAAAATAGCATCAATTTTGGGAAGGGGCTGTTGCTCAGTGGTAGAGCATCTGCTTTGCATGCCATTTCTGGACTGGGATAGCCTGACCACTGTTGTCCATGCACTGGTAACCTCCAGGCTGGATTACTGTAATGCGCTCTATGTGGGGCTGCCCTTGAGGTTGGTCCGGAAGCTGCAGCTGGTGCAAAAAGTGGTTGCGAGACTGCTTCCGGGGGCAGGGTATCGCCAACATGTCACCCCCTGCTGAAAGAATTGCACTGGCTGTCCATTTGCTACTGGGCTAAGTTCAAGGTTCTAGTCTTGGTGTACAAAGCCCTATACAGCTCGGGATCAGGATGCCTGAAACACTGTCTTATCCCTTATATACCCAGTCAATCACTGCACTCTGCAGGTGAGGGCCTCCTGCAGATACCATCCTATCAGGAGGTCCGTTGTGCACAACATAGGAAACGGACCTTTAGTATGGCGGCACCTACCCTGTGGAACTCCCTCCCCTTAAATATTAGACAGGCGCCATCTCTGTTATCTTTTTGGTGCCTCTTGAAGATCTTCCTCTTTCAACAAGCCTTTTCAGTTGAGACCTTATCCCAGTCTACTTCTGTGTTGGAATTGCTTTTTAATGTGCTTTTAAAACTTTTTTTTAAAACCAATATGTTTTTTAACCTTTTTTTAAAAAAAAGTCTTCAAAGCTTTTTAAAAAAAATGTTTTTAAAGTTGTTTTGTTTTAATGCATTTTAAAGTCTGTTCTTATGATGTCTTAAGTGTTTTCAGTGCTTTTGTTTGCCGCCCTGGGCTCCTGCTGGGAGGAAGGGAGGGATATAAATCCAATAAATAAGGCCTCAGGTTTGATCCCTGGCATCTCCAAGTAGAGCTGGGAATGTCCCCTGCCTGAAACCTTGGAGAGCTGCTGCCAGTCAGTGTAGACAATACTGAACTAGGTCGGTCAATGGTCTGACTCAGTAAAAGGCAGCTTCCTATGTTCCTCATTCTATTTATATGTAGTTAATAATTCTATTTACATTTAGTTAAAACATTTATATAGTGTCCATCTTATGGGTAGTGTATAATCAATTGCACCACAATACTGTACAAATTATGTTAAACAAAGAACAAGTACATAGCTCAGTCTGAAAGTGGGAGGATACAAACAGCAGGTCACAGAATATGGTGACAGCATTTGCTATGGTGAAGAAATTATGTGCCTTGTCGTACAAGCACATCCCTAACCATTGGGCATCATGTGCAGCAGGGGTAGCCAACATGATGTTGGGCTCCAATCCTCACCAGCCCTAGCTAGCATGGTCAGTGATCAAAGATTATGTGAGTTATATTCCAACAGCATCTTGAGGGCACCATGTTGACTATCCCTGATGTATGGCTACAACCTGGGGCCTGGACCCCGTTGCTTTTTCTTCTGGCTCTGGGTCTCCTGAAGTCTCCTCTATACTTCCGTAGGAACTCTCCTCCCTTCCAAGCACTTATCCTAAAAAATATTCCCTGACATTGGCTGCCCGTTAGCTGCCGGGCAAAGTTCAAGACCCTAGTTTTGGTGTACAAAGCCCTATGGAGCTTGGGACCAGAATATCTGAAAGATCGTCTTCCTTCTTATATACTCAGTTGATCACTGTGCTCTGCAGCTGAGGGCCTCCTGCAGATACCACCTTATCAGGAGGTCTGTTCTGCACAACATAGGAAACGGACCTTTAGTGTGGCGGCACCTACCCTGTGGAACTCCCTCCCCTTAAATATTCAACAGGTGCCATCTTTGTTATCTTTTCGGCGCCTATTGAAGACCTTCCTCTTTCAGCAAGCCTTTTAGAGACCTTATCCCAGTATGAGTCTGTGCTGGAATTGCTGTAAGATTTTTTAAAGTTGTTTTTTAAAGATGTTTTAAAGATATTTTGTTTTAATATGTTTTTAATATGCTTTGTTTTAATATGTTTTAAAGTCTTTTGTTTTTAAGATGTTTTAAAGTGTTTTTAGTATTTTTGTTTGCTGCTCTGGACTCCTTCTGGGAGGAAGGGTGGGATATAAATTTAATAAACAACAACAATATTGCTTTCATAGTCTCCATACCATGTTTATTTTATTTTATTTATTTATTTATTTATTTTATTCAATTTATTAGTCGCTCATCTGGCTGGAAACCCAGCCACTCTGAGCGACGTACAAAATAAAGGCATATAAACAGCAGACATAAAAGTATATAAACATCAAAAAAGAAGCAATAAAACTAAACAACAAAGTAGAAGCTATCCCCCAACCCACACAGCCCAACCCAAAGATCAGAAAGTCCTCCTAAAGAAGCTCCCTTTTGAAGGCTGGAGGGTGGGGCAAGGCAGGTGGAAGCAGCCTCCCCTGATGGCAACAGAGTCTCTCTCCCCTCATGTTCCTTCCAAGAAGCTGGTTGGTCAATACCTTTTCCTGCTAATAACCCTCTCTGCTCATCACAACCTTCTGGGGAGGCCTTATCCCATACTCAGGATACAAAGGAGACAATGGAGTGCCCCTGAAACTCAACAATGTCCTGTTAAGAGAAGTCCCTTTCTGCTCAAATTTGCACAAGTGTATCTTACATTTAGACATTTATTCTTGATCTGTATGTTAAAGAAAGATGGGATAAAATTTACAAATTAAAAACAATAAAAGAAATGCTCCATTATCATTTCAGTGGATGGCTTGATGTTGGTGTCATGGCTATGAAAACATGTATTCATTATACCAAACTGTTTTTTTAAAATGAAAAGCGGTATTCAAACACTTGAATAAATGAATGAATGAATGAACTTGACCTTCTCAAAATGCAGTGTTTTACAACTTTAATAAAGGCTCCAGGTTTGGAAGTCAGTAGGTGTGCGATGGCACCTTAAATGCTGATTACTTTATCGTGGTATGGGTTTTCATGGTCAATAGCTTCCTTTGTCAGACATCTGAAGAGGAATAAGAAAGTGTCTACATACATGTAGGCAAATGTAGAAGATAAGCCAAGTTAACACGGTGTTAACCAAGGAGCACAGGAACGTGGGGATGACAGAATCTGCGTGCATTTTGTCTTTTCTTTTAAGGATATTTCTTGATATCAAATCAACATTTATAGTGTTGCACCAAACACAAATTAATGGTATACAGGCATTGGACAGTGAAGTCATTCACCAATTGACTTTCCAGCTATCTTAAATGAATAAGGCATTAGTATTGCAAAATGAAGACACAGTTAGATACAGGCTATCTGCACTATATATTTAAAGCACTGATGCCACTTTAAGAGTCATGGCTGGTGACGGTAGTTTGTTATGGCTGCTGAGCATTGTTAGGAGAGACCTATTCCCCCCCACAGAGCTACAGTTCATAGAGTTCCATGGGAAAAGAGATTGATTGTTAAACCACTCTGGGAATTGTAGCTAAGTGAGAGGAATAGGGTCTCCTGACAATTTGTAGTACCCTTAACAAACTACAGCTCCCAGGATTCTTTGGGGAAAGCCATGACAGCAAAAGTGGTATCATAGTGCTCTAAATGTATAGTGTGGATGTGTCAGCCAATAATATTTCTAATGTCATAGCTCCTCAATCCAAATGGTACAAACTATGGCTCAAAAGTAGAAAGTAAGAGTTACATTAATTGCCACACAATTCAAATATCTGTTTGCTTCAGTTGTCTGAGGTTGTAAGCCATTCTGAATTTTTGTCCTAGTGGCATGTCTGCTATAAGGTCCACTCCTCTTCTGGACACATTCTGTATTTAAGCACAGAAGATCTTATCTACTTGAGAAGACCTGGCTATTAGCCTTTAGACCACATCTATTCATAGTTCATGATAAAGACACACACATGTCCCAGATCAAAATTCTGCTAAAAGATAACAACAACCACAAACCCACACATTTACAAATGTTTCCTTGCTCAGTCTGATTTTGTCTGTGTTTGCTAATCATACTGAGAGGAAATATTTAAGGCACTGTTTCCTATACATTGACCATTAGATTAAAATGAACTATCCATATATCAAGAAATACTGCAGCGAGAGACCATCCAGTATAGGAGATCATGGTGACTTAGACACCAGAAAAGGCCGTCCATTATTTCTTCCAATTTCCCTTTGTATATTTTATCAAGCACTCAAAACCGGCTGTGTTGGAAAGACTGGTGTTCCTAATTAGTGTAATAATATAACAAAGAATAAATCAGCATATCCGGCCAAATCCCCAGGGTTCTCCAATCCTATGCACAACATAGATATAATACAAAGGGGAAGGAAGGCAGGGAAGTCCTACAGATGAATCAGATAATAAAGGAAATTCCTTCACTCTCAGGCCTTCGGTCCTTCCCCACCACTCGCCTCTTCAAATACCACAGAAGCTGTGTAGATCCCCAGACTTGTGGTGGAGATAACATTGATGCCTTGACCATGGCAAGTCATACATACAACAAACACTACTTTATCTCTCATCACCACATGTAGCCGCAGAATCAATAAGCTCTCATCACTCTGACATTGTGCAGGAAAGAGTTGTACGTGGCTTGTTCCCTCCCCCCCTTTCCCTTTGCTATGAGTTCAAAGTTCATGCAAACATGGCCTAGGCAGAAACAGGAAATACATGAATATTGGTAGCAGTGTAGATTTTGGCAGCCGTAGTGTTACAAATGGCAGAAAGGGAAAACACTGGCTTTGTATGGTGTTTGTTTCTTTTACTATTTGTTGGGGCGTCCCTCTGTGAAGATACACGTCTGAGACAGGAGCCACTTCATTGTGTGTGTGTGTGTGTGTGTGCGTGTGTATGGAAGGGGGAGGGGTGTGTGTTTTCCTGTAGGCTGGGCAGGAAAGAGCAAGACTAAAGAAAAGAAAAGAAATCCTGGTACTGGAAACATCTGGATTTTTTATATGTGTTCAGCATCTCTAGAGAGTTTGCTTTGTTTGTCCTCCTTGCTAACAAATTCAATAGTTTTCACTGACATATATGGGTGCAGGAAATATATATGTATGTATTGAACGTTAAGTATTCCTATTTCAGCTCAGTGTTCTTGGGCTATTAAGAATGTCATCGGAATGACAGAATTAATTCAGATTGACATAGGCCCAGAATAATTGAATAACACAAATACTAAAAATCAGAGTGTATGATCAAGTAAACAGAATTATTAGTGATTAGATCTTTGTCACAGGTAGGCTTCATGTTGCTGCTACAGCCCAAACTTGAATCAGCCCTGCTTCTTATGCTGCCTGCATCATTATGCAGCATGGGTGTGTGTCTTCACAAACTATCCAAGAACTATTTCAGCAGACCGACCCTGATGGTTGCCTTCAAAGGTGTTGACAGGCTCTCCACATACTTTATCTGTGGTGACCTGGAAGTGTGTAAGCTACATAATTTGTGGCCAGAAAACCTCTATGAAATCATATGCCTTCTTGAAAAGTAGTCTGAGAATGTAAGGTGAAGAAGACACTGTAGTAGAGACACTGTAATAGTGTGACAGCAACTTGTGAATGCAATTGTGATGAAGTAAGCTTTCTTTGATGCCGCTACTGCCACGTGGTGGACACAGTGGTGCACACTTACCCATATTTGGTCAGGTTCAGACCAAGATTTATGCCATCTGCACTCCAGCTGCTGATCCTCCTGTTTTATTGCATGCAGGTCATTGGAGTACCAAGGTGACTTATGTGCTGCACAGCAATGGCAATGACACTCAGGAGCAACCGTGTCAAAAGCTCTATGTATCTCAGCTAGGCAGTTCCAAGAAATTTTGAAAATGTAGAAGCTGTACAAAAACTTCAAGGATCGGTTGGTCTTTATTTGGCTTTCAGGTCATATTGTCACAATATCTCTTAAACAGTTTAAGGAAGGCAATTTTCCAGTTCAGTTGCTTAAGGACCACCTGATTCCTTACACCCCACCTTGATCACTGAGATCCTCTTATGGGGCACTTGTGGTGGTTCCCCATGCCCTGAGGTTCCGTTGGCCTTCACTAGGGACTGAGCCTTTAGTGTGGCAGGATCTGCCCCATGGAACACCCTACCAGTAGAGGTTCAGGAGGAACCATCCCTGTCTTCTTTTAGACGTCTTCTGAAAACTGTATAGGACTTTGCAATATTAATTGCACTTTTGAACCAACCAGTATTTACTGATGTTTTAATGATGTTTTTATGGATGCTTTTGCTGATTTTATTAAAACATTGTATGTTGTATACTGCTTGATATACATTTATGAAAGTGTAGATTATAAATACTTCAGTTAATAATATTTCACATTAGGAGAACAATTCATAAGCAGTAATTATCTGGTACTGTAACTTTGTGAGACTGAGTGGCTCCATTGCTCCTCCCACTTCCATTTTAGACAGTCTAAGCACATTTGGATGGAGTTGTGAGGTGTGCATATATGGATGCCATGAGCACAAACAATGTGAGAAGCACCTTCAGGTGTGCAGGTAACTCAGGAGGATGTGAAGTAACCAGCCAGTCTAAAACAAACTTGGATGTCGCAGTACTACATCATACTTCATCATATTGCTATGCTTTCTCTAGCTTCTAAATCAAATCTGTTTTTCAATTCTGGAAAAGGTAATTATTCTTTATGAGTCGATGTATAGTAAAGATCCCAGTTCTAAATTCAATCAGACCAGATTACAGGTTTTCATGTTATAATGATTGTTGAGTTTTTCCAGATGGAATTACAAAAGATCTCTTTGATTATTCCAATAACTCAATCACTACTGTACAGCAGGAAGCAAACAATTATTTTTTAGAGAGTCGAAAGTGGCATAACAGAGGGCGGCATAACAGAGGCAATACGCACATACACTTATTTCATTGGTCTCACTGTTGCTTCTGATCAAACAGGTTTTCCGGTATTTGAAACTCTACACAAAACCCTACAAAATCTATCTGCTCAAAATAAAGTGGGATGAGTATATGCACCATAGGTGATGCTGACTTTTAAAAACACCTTCCATTCTCTGTAGCAGCCATTATATGTCAAGGACCTGAGTGTGTGCCTGCAAAATCTGCACCGCCAAAATGGATATTCATGTTTAAATTCTCTTTGACTGTCAAGACTAGACTCACTTCTGCAAACATACAGGCAGAGCTTGGAAAAGTTACTTTTTTGAACTACAACTCCCATCAGCCCCAGCCAGTGCCATGCTGGCTGGGGCTGATGGGAGTTGTAGTTCAAAAAAGTAACTTTTCCAAGCTCTGCATACAGGTACAAAGTGTCTGGAAGTAAAATGGCCAGTGAGCCATAAAAATCATGTCCAGTGGATTAAGGGGCTACTGTTAAGAAGTTCAAAGAATATAGGCATGGTATGACATGGCTAAACATGTAGGTTCTAGAGGTTCTGGTCCTTATCCAAAGTTTAATATCTTGTCTTCCACAGCCAAATGTTTTAATCTGATTCATGGGCAAATGAAAGCCATGGGGACTTTGAGATAATCTGCCATGCACACATCACTCTTTAAGGTTTGTGAGAGCAAGTGATGTGTTTGCTTAAAATGTTAATTCAATTTTTAAAAAACTTGATAATTTAATATCATGTTGGCTCAAGCTCCACAAAGCTAGGAAATTGGAAACCAGGACTGATGTCTTAACAGCCATGTCCTTTGATTTATTATTTATTTATTTATTTATTTATTTATTATTTGATTTATATTCTGCCCTTTCTCCCAGCAGGAGCCCAATTTTGGAATTTTTTGGAATTTTGATCAGCAATGAGGTTATGCAGTCACAGGCTGTGCTTGCTTACCACTTACTCTTAGTGCACCCATCTTTTTTGGTTGTTGCTTGGCCTTTGATGCCAAAATCCAGATGGGGAGGATGGAGTGCCTGGGACTAATACAGATGCTTCATGTTGTCCAGTTCTGTATTGCCTTGTGAAGCATTGGAGCGTCGCTGTGTGTGGTGTGGTGTTGGTGTTGGTGGAACAGTGTGGGACAGGGTGCATGTTGGGGGCTTCAGTGTGGGGCAGTATCATGTGAGCATATGTGGGGGCTTGGGGTGTGCGGGGGTTTCAGTGCACACTGTGATGTATGTGGGGGTTCAAGTGTGAAGCACAACATGTAGGGGATTCATTGTGGGGCAGGGTGTGTGAGGGTTACTGCAGGGCAGAGTATGTGGGATGTGTAGGGTTCAGTGGGGATGGTGTGTGTGTATGTTTCACATGAGGCAAAATGGGTGGGTAGTTTCAACATTGGGCAGGGTGTATGAAGGCTTAAGTGTGGAGTTGGATGTGAGGTTTGCTGTGGGTGTGGGTAAGCTGCTCTGTGTGTTTTTCCAGTATGGAGTAGGGTATATAGGGTGGGTGCAGGATTTTGCAGTTGGTGTAGTGGTTAGAGTGTCAGCCCAATGAGGCCTGAGCATGCTCAGTGACCATGGGATGCAGACTTGCTATTGGGAACCCCTCCCCAAAAAAACTAGATAGGAGGGGGAATGGAATAGAGAAACATGGAGGAAGGCATGCTGGAACAGTGAAGAGGAGTATTCCACATTCCAACATTTTGTTTCAGGTTCCCCTTGTACTTGCCAATATAGTATTGCTGATGTGTTCTGTTGCAGATTGCTGCTGCACTCCATCCTAGGAAATGCTAGAAGGGATATAAATAGGAGCCACTATGAATGATCCAAGCCAGACTACTAAGCACCACAGAGGTTGTCAAAATAAGGTACCTGAACAGAGCCAGCTGCTATTCCAGGCCTTCACAACTGCATACTTGTAACACAATCTCCCAGCCAGTAGTAGTTTCTGGGAGCCACAGAGACACTCTCCCATCATTGCATTGCTGCAAATTGATCTGCATGGGCCTCAGGTGGGGTACTGCAGCAGTGGAGGTGGGGGCGGGCCTGTGCAGACGCACTGGCAGAACCAATATGGCACTCCCACCAGCGCATCTGTGTAGTCCTGACCTTTCCGCAGAACTGCCCAGTCCTATCCTAGCAAGCTGCAGCAACACTGATGATGAGAAAACAGGTGCATGAGTCTGTTCCCCACCATGTAATGTCATAGGGCTGAGCAAAAATGCCCCACTTTTTTGCCACCCCATTCACAGGCTGCAAAGGGGGATTATTGTAGTATATAGGGGGGATGTGAAAGGGGGTAAAAGTAAGCAAGGAAGGGATCCATCAGTGGCATAGAGGGGTGCTGCACTTGAAACTTCTGTGCTGCTTTGATGCGTTGGAACAAAGGTACCTGGAGACTCTGACCTTGTGTTGTTGCATAATGTGAGATCAGTGACATGAATAAAGCATCAGTCATTAGTAAGTTAATTTAAGAGGAGCCTTGCTTCTTTGACCTTTCATGTATCACTGGGAACCGGCATGATAGCATTGCTTGGGTGGTTTCAGACAGGTATTCTGTGGAGCATCAGACCTGGATCAAGCGAAGCAGCCATTTGTAATGACTCTGATCTTTCAAATGTATGCATAGCTCAACTAATACAATATCCATGCTGTTTTGTTGGTGTTAAGAGACCACAATAGATTGGCCGTAAACAGACATTACAAGGCCTGTGTTTTTCAAGGGCAGGATAAGTTGAAAGAAGAGGGCACCTCATTTCAGTAGGCCCCCACAGTCTTAACTAAGAATCTAAATTTCTTGTAGGGAAGGAAGGAGTTGTCTCCCTCGCCCCCATTTGATAGAAGCCGCTATGAAGCATTGCAGATAACATCAGGTACACACAAACAGAGAGAGAAAATACAGGGAGCCACAAAACTATCTAGCAAACATTCAGCCAGATTCCTATAAGTATTCTCTTCATAGCCCTTTGAAGCTTTCTGAGGGTCTAGACAGCCATCTGACAGTTTATTTATTTATTTTTATTTATTTAACATAATAGATATACACCACTTGACTATAATAAAACCTCTAGTGGTTTACCAAAATATTAAAATTATCACTAAATGACAGTTCAAAACAAGGAATTAAAAACATTAAAAAGATAATTAAAGTTAACAGTATGCTAAAAACCAATTAATGTAAGACTGGTCCAAATCTCACCCCTCCCAGTTCCCCCCAAAATCATTCTCCTCCTGTGAAAATGGAGGCTTATTTTTATTTTATTTTGCTGCTTTCCTGGGGGAAAGGAAGAGACATTTCTCCAATTTTGGAGGAAGATGCTTGCTGCTTACCTAACTGCAGGGATGGGGATCTCTTCTCAGCCAAAGGGCCATATTCCTTTCTGGACACACTTCTGGGAGCTACACGCTAGAGGTAAAAATAGGCAAGGCCAGAGGCAAAACTGGGTGGAGCAATGAATGTAAATGCTACCTTTGTACAGCAGGTTAGTTTCTACACACTGTCTTTATCCTCTATCCAGGCAACCAAGAGGCATTATTACAATTCAAGGACATATTCCAGCCAGGCAAAAGCACTCAAGGGGGTGCGTGTGAAGCAGGGCTGGTGAGGGTGTGACCTGGTGAGGGGCTGTGGTCTAGGGAGATGCCGAAGGACAGATACAGGGGCCCAGAGGGCCACAGAAGAATATTTCAAGCTTTTTGGCACAGATCTAGTTTAAAGGGACTGACTGCTTGCAACAGCTGGATAATGGATAGGCTGTACTGTTCACTGTTTAAATTTACCAGAGTCTAAAAACCTCCATATTCTGCAAACTAGCTGGGTGAGCTTCTGTTTAACAGCTCACCTTGTGTTGTACTTGCAAACACTTTTCTTTCTGACTTGTCAACTGGGGGTTGAATCCATTCATGCAGTGGAATTTCCCCTCCATCTCCTCCCCCTACCCTACCCCACCCCTCTAATCTTATCCAGAGGTTTGATGGAACCCCCAGAACAGAGTTTGGGGTAGTGCAAGGGGTGTAGAGGGGGAAGAGAGGGAGAGAAAGTTCTGTTGTGCAAGTAGAAGTCGTTCAATGACTCCCCATATGCTCAGAGGCATGTTACCAAATTCTTCCAAGCTACACAGGAAGTGGATTGGACTATGAAAGACAAACCTAAATTGTGTTTGCATTCTGATAAATTTGTAGGGCAGTACAATATCTCAGAGAGGAGGTCAGGTCTCCTGCTCCCCTGGAGCATTCACTATAGCTGCCCAATTTCCCTGCTTTTCAAAGTTTCATAGAAATATCTGTTGGCTATAGGTACATTCTTAAACCGCAAGATTTTTTGCCTATTAGTGAATTAGTAGACAGTGTATATGATATATTTCTTTTTGTATGTTACAATGACTGTATACCAAATATAGACTATCACAGACCATTTTTTGAATGTCTAAAAAGGTCAGACATGTATCAGTGACTAATGACAATTACTTAAATATGATCACCACTATTCATTGGTATGTGTTCAGAAGTGAGGAAATAGGCATTCACAAAATCCTGGTATTGCCAAGATTCACTTGTGAATGTCATCATTCAAAAATGTTGCACATTCTCTATAATGTATCTATAAATTTTGTTGGTGCAAAAATCTTATTTTATTTATGTATTTATTTATTAGATTTATATCCCACCCTTCCTCCCAGTAGGAGCTCAGGGCTTTAAAAGTTTCAAACAAAATTTATGGATGGTAGAAGCTGGAAGGGATGCAGCAGTTATTAGGTTTGTTCAACTCTTTAAAAAATATATATAACCACTCTTAATTCTGCTCATGAAAAAAATAATTTCAGAGGGTTATCAGACTTCCTAAAATAATAATTCTACCTGGTCTTATAATGTGCTATGATTATTTGACTTTGCTTTTATCTCAGGAAACCTAGGCAATAAGATTCATATTTGTCCTTTGAGATATCTTGTTCCATTTTGCTCTGTCTGGATTAGATTTTTAAAATACACAAATTAATTTGGTGTCTGAAGCGTTTTCTGTTCATTGATGCTGCCCCTTTAACCAACACATATATGCACACGCAATCATCTATCTTCAGCATAAAGCTGTTCTCATCAATATGCAGGGAGCCTGCTTGTCTGTCACATCACCCACATCTTCTCAATCACTTGCTTTCATTTATCCTTTTATGCCCCTATTTTAACTTATGCTGCTGCTGATACTTGGTGACAGGAGATATCCACCTGAGCATTAATCCCTCTATGGCTATGTGAGACCAGTCCAAATTGATCAGATGAACATAACAGCACAGCAGCTTTCTAGCAGAAGGGAAGACTGTTGTGAATGTGATACAAGCAAAGAACAAACCTGTAATTGGAGCTAATCATGAGTACAACTTAAAACAAAACAAATACTGAATTTCTAATATTCAAATGGCAATTTTTGACACTGAAAATGTTTGCATTTTTAAATCCAGCTCTGTTCTCCTTGAGAGGTATTTTAGAGGAATAGTGTTTACTTAGTTCTCTGAACTGAAGGCAACTATACTGCTATATGTTATATAGAAAACACAATTGCTGCATGGACACCAGTTTCTCAGTGATGTTTCCTGCAACAGTGTGGATAACATATAGGAATGTGCACACTTTTTAAAGCATTGGTGTACAAAATGTCAGGGAAGCCTAGGCCATCAGAGCCCAGGCACATGAACACAGGTTTTTAAATCACATGTACATGCTTATGCAATTCATGCATGTTGTCCATACTACCATAGACAACACAGGTGTGACATGTCTATAAACCTAAACATAGGTGTGACATCCCTGTACACATAACAGCAGCATATCTCACATACTGTGTATAGCTGTCCAAAGATCCAATTTACCTGTTACCTTTAAATTGTGGCTCCCACTTCTTGCTTTGCAGTTTAGCCATTAGCCAAAGCTGACAGAAGGAACTCCATGCCACCGAGGCCACTTCTGACTCCAGTGACACACAAATGGATCCAGAAGTATCTCCAAACGGTGTACCTGCTCCTTTAGGGGGACTACTACCCAATCCAGAAAAAGATGAACCCTTCCTATCTGGTCTAGGGAACCATACACTAACAGTGCCTCAGTCTGATCTGGATTGAGCTTCACCTTCTTGGTTGATCACCAAGTCTATTACTGAGGTCAGGCACCTGTCTAGGACATCCACTGCCACATCTGCAGACGTAAAGGAGTAGCAGAGCTGTGTGTCATCAGTATATTGATAACAATGCACTCCAAATCCCCTGATGACCCAATTCAGCAGTTTCATGTAGATGTTAAACAGCATGGGGGATAAAATAAACCCCTGCAGCACCCCATATTGGAGAGTCCATGGGACCAAATAACACCCCCCAAACACCACCCTCTGGAGACAGTCATCCAAGTAGGACCAGAACCACTGTAAAGTGGTAACACCCACTCCCAGTTCAGATGATTATTATGATGGTTTACAATAGGGAAGGGAGTAGCAGATAATAGGGATGCTTACTAGCAGAAGCCTTGCATTCACTAAAAACCAAACTGGTTTGTGGGGTAAGTCAGAAGAAGCTCACAAATCTTAGGAGAGGCTGCTGGATCAGGCTAGTGGCCCATCTAGTCCAGCATCCTGTTCTCACAGTGGCCAACCAGATGGCGATGAGAAGCCTGCAAGCAGGACCTGAGCACAAGAGCACTCCCCTCCTGCAGTGTCCAACAAGTGGTATTCAGAAGTATACTGCCTCTGATCATGGAGACAGAGCCAGAAGCCATTGATAGCCTTATCCTCCATGAATTTGTCTAATTCTTTTTAAAGCCATGCAGGTGAGAGGCCAAGTTTGCTCTTGTGGGAGCAAATTCCATAATTTAATGATACACTGTGTGAAGTATTTTCTTTTGTCTGTCCTGAATCTTCCAACATTCAGCTTCGTTGGATGTCCGTGAGTTCTAGCATTAAGAGAAACGTGTATTGGCAAATAACCCAGTATGTTGCTAGCATTTTATTATTGTGTTTAAAATCTGATATTGATAATAGAAGGGGAACAACATATACACCAGTTGCAGCCTATGTTGAGTAGTGCACTTACTAGACAGAAACACTCAGAAGGATGGGTTGGGCTGGTTATACCTGGTGCAAGTGTTGCAATGATGAGTCTGTCTATAGGCCCATAATTGGGCAATTATGGGTCTTTGCCCAAGTGACTAGTTACTGATTAGTTGCCAGATCCTTCATTGGCTGCTGCCCTATGATGACAACAGGTAGAATGCCTTTGTCTTCCTCCTTTCCCCAGCTGCCTCTCAGTGATTTGTCCTAGGGGGTGCACCTCTTTACCCTGGCCTTTGACACCTGATGTATATATATTTTAGGACCCACCTTATTTTCTGTGATGTTCAGGTTGTTTTAAACTTTTTTTTAATTGTGTATTAAAATTGTTGTAACCTGCTCTAGGAATTTTGGGTGAAGGGCAGGTAATAAATTCTAATAATAATAACAGCACGCACAACCACACCACTCTGAATGGATTACAAATACAACACATGCCTCTTCATAGTATCTGATAGAGTTGCCTGCATCTGAACCAAGGTACCCTTCTCTCATCCTACAATGGGAGTTCCTCCCTCACCATGCACAACCTTAGGACACGAGTAGAACAAAGTGATTTGGATACAGCCCTGAGTGTTTAAGATGCTGTTGTCAATGTGAGGTGCAATTACTTATGGTATTGGAAGCTGACTCGGGATATTGCACAAATATGTCAGCATGAAATGAGTGGCAAGATGTCAGGTCCATCGTTTTAGTCGCAAAATGTCCTTGCCCTGCAACCTGCGTGATTAACTACACGTGAAGCATCAATACATGTTTGAGAGCCCCAGTCTTTTCTTTTCTTTTCTTTCTTTCTTTCTTTCTTTCTTTCTTTCTTTCTTTCTTTCTTTCTTTCTTTCTTTCTTTCTTTCTTTCTTTCTTTCTTTCTTTCTTTCTTTCTTTCTTTCTTTCTTTCTTTCTTTCTTTCTTTCTTTCTTTCTTCTGCATTGGAAAGGGAAAGTTAAGAAGAAATAAGTGGCAGTGGTGCTCAACCCTTTTCCTACTCATTTCACCCAAGCAGAAATCGTGCTTCCTTGTGTGGTTTTCAAATACAAAAGTTTCATCCTCCCTCCACTCTATATCCACTCACAGTTTCTTCCTTCAGAGCTGTTTTCCCAATCAGTGGGGGGGATGTATTAGGATTCTAAACCTTTTGTTTTCATTTAACACACCCTTAGCCTCTCTAACTGGATGTCTAGTATTCAGCTAGATCAGCCTTTCCCAACCAGTGTGCCTCCAGATGTTGTTGGACCACAACTCCCATCAGCCTCAGCCAGCATTGCCAATGGTCAGGAAAGATAGGAATTGTGGTCCAACAACTTCTGGAGGCACACTGGTTGGGAAAGGCTGAGCTAGATCCTTACAATATTTTACATATTACGAGCTTCATGTGGATCTATTCATTTTCATGTGGTAATAGCCTCTAGGTAAATGTTTTCTCTTTACCTTTTTGTTGCTGTGGTTGAGTTAAGCATGTGCTTCTGCCTGTTCCTCAAAAGTATCCTTTGTGAATCTTATAAAGCACTTGACATTTGTTCTCATACATTTGTATCTGTATTGTATTTGTTCTGTACATTCAGCAATATCTGGTTGCTACATGTCATGTTAGTTAGTTACTTTATGTAACCTTCTAATAAGCTGTCAGGATAGTATGTCTCACTGATACTTCCCACTGTTGTTGGATTGCCACTTGTTTGGCTTCACTATGGCTACAGATGAGATAACATGCATGCAGCATCTTGCTTTTTTGTTGTTGTTGTTGCTTAGGTTCAGATAAATGGGAATCCATGTCACCTCTACAGGGAAGGAGCTTCTCTAGATTCAATTCAAAAGTATGGGAAGAGTCATCTCTCTCTCTCTCTCTCTCTCTCTCTCTCTCTCTCACACACACACACACACACACACACACACACACACACACACACACACACACACACACACACACACACACACACACACAAACACTCAACATCCCACAACTGTGTGCAAAGTCTGCAAAGAGCAGTGCTTGGGTGTGTGTGTGTGTGTGAAATTGACATGACTTTTCCTGTGCTTTAGCAGTTAGCTTGCAGAAGCCCTGTTAGTGCAGAGATGCAACTTTCAACCTTGAGGCTGTTGCTTCAAGGATTCCTTTTAGAGTCAGAAAGGTGGGATAAAATACTTTTAATAAATACTTCAATAAATGTCACCTTCAGACTGAAATGGCTTTGCAGGCTCTGGTGCTGAGTCTTATCAGTTTTATGATCTGCCTTCCCACTTTCCTGAGGGAAAGCAGAGTGAAGACATAAATGCACAGCTACTTCAGAAGGATCTATGCAGAATATATACATGTGGCTCACTATACGGCTTAGGTCCAGGCTATCTGTTAGATCGTATCTCCCCTTATGAACCTGCTCGGCCTTTGAGATCATCTGGTGAGACTCTTCTTTCTATTCCATCTTCTTCGCAAGTTTTTCTTGCGCAGACACAGCATAGGGCCTTCTCAGTGGCTGCCCCTAGATTATGGAACTCTCTCCCCAATGAGGTTCATACGGCTCCCTCGTTATCGTCTTTTCGTACCCAGTTGAAGACTGTTTTGTTTAGACGGGCTTTTAATTAATAATGTTTATCATTTTTAATTTATTCAGGATTTAATGTACTTTTAACTGTTTAATTGTATTCTTGTTTGATTTAATTGTTTTGGTTTTTAGTCTAATTGTGTTTTAATTGTAAGCAGCCCTGAGTCTTTTGAGAAAGGGCGGGGTATAAATATTTTAAATAAATAAATAATAAATAAATAAAATAATAACTGTGGTCCAGGTGTTGATGCCTCTCTCTGTGCAAGGCGTGTAAACTACTACTGAGTTGTGTCCTCTCCTCTAAATACAGCAGTCGTTCCCCTAGGACAGCCTTTCCCAACTAGTGTGCCTCCAGATGTTGTTGGACCACAACTCCCATCAGCCTCAGCCAGCATTGCCAATGGTCAGGAAAGATGGGAATTGTGGTCCAACAATCTCTGGTGGCCCACTAGTTGGGAAAGGCTGCCCTAGGAACTTCTGTCTTGGCACTCATGGTGCAAATCATGTTCAAAGATTAACAGACAGGCAGTACTATCATCCTTCTCTTCCCTTCCTTAAAAAACAAAAATTATAACTTCATTACAGAGCTAGACTACAGTGACAGCCTTTGCAAAAAAATTTATGCGGAAGAAACAAGGGATTTGCTTCAAATTTCAACAGATGAAATGTGATTATGATTACAACATGTGCATCCTGTTCTTTCTCCAAGAAGCAGTAGTGTAGTGACAAATTCAGGAGTGCAGGGTCCCTACATGATAGTCACACCATGGCCCCTCACAGCCATGCCCCCCTTTCCCACTTTTCCTCATCTCCCCTGCTCTCCCTATCATCTCATGAGTTCACTCGCACTACAACAGAGGTCTCTAGGAACCAATCAGCATGAAGGAGAGGCTGTGTGCTAGCTACTGAGGAGAGTCTTTTCAGTGGCTGATTAACCTCCTATCACTTTGTTTGGCGCCAATCAGCATGAAAGGATGAGGACTGTTTCATTCTTTCATAATGATTGGCTGGTACATAGGGACCTGGCTGGGACCCTGCTCCCCAAATGTAAGGTGTCTGTGACCCCATGTGTACCTGGATGACTACTAATGAGTTTGTGAGACACTTCCAAGTCAAGATTATTAACATCCGCCGGGACCTTGACTCCAATATTGCTGCAGTTGAATCCATTGAGGTGTCCGGAGCACAGTCTTGTCCTGTTTTATTGGATGAGTTTCAGTTGGTACAGCTCGAGGATGTGGACAAAGTGCTTGGACAGGTGCGGGCGACCACTTCTGCTCTGGATCCTTGCCCCTCGTGGCTAATAAAAGCTAGCAGAAATGGAACTGCCGGCTGGGCCAAGGAGGTGATTAATGCCTCTTTACGAGAGGGAGTGGTCCCACTCTGCCTAAAGCAGGCGGTGGTGAGACCGCTCCTAAAAAACCCCTCCTTGGACCCTGATAATCTTGACAACTATAGACCGGTAGCTAATGTTCCTTTTCTGGGCAAGGTCCTAGAGCGTGTGGTCGCTCACCAGCTCCAGGTTCTTTTGGATGAAACTGATTATCTGGGTCCATTTCAATCGGGCTTTCAGCTGAGGTTTGGTACAGAAATGGCCTTGGTCGCCCTGTATGATGACCTCTGTCGGGAGACGGACAGAGGGAGTGTAACTCTGTTGGTTCTCCTTGATCTCTCAGCGGCTTTTGATACCATTGACCATGGTATCCTTCTGAAGCGACTTGCGGATTTGGGAGTTGGAGACACTGCTTGGCAATGGCTGCACTCCTACCTCGAGAACCGTCTTCAGAAGGTGGTGCTTGGGGAGCATTACTCGAGGCCCTGGGTACTCCAATATGGGGTCCCGCAGGGCTCAGTTCTGTCCCCCATGCTCTTTAATATCTATATGAAGCCGCTGGGTGAGGTCATTAGGAGTTTTGGAGTGCGTTTTCAGCAATATGCTGATGATACGCAGCTCTATTTCTCCTTTTCATCTTCTTCAGGTGAGGCTGTTGATGTACTAGACCGCTGCCTGGTCGCGATAATGGTCTGGATGAGAGCTAATAAACTGAGACTCAATCCTGACAAGACTGAGATGCTGCTGGTGGGGGGGTCCCCTGACCAGATGGTTGATGTCCGACCTACTCTAGATAGGGTTACACTCCCTCTAAAGGAGCAGGTCTGTAGTTTGGGGATCTTATTAGATCCGCTCCTGTCTCTGGAGGCTCAGGTAGCCTCGGTGGCATGGAATGCGTTCTACCAGCTTCGGCTGGTAGCCCAACTACGACCCTATCTGGACAGGGAGAACCTTGCCTCAGTTATCCATGCTCTGGTAACCTCTAGACTGGATTACTGTAATGCACTCTATGTAGGGTTACCTTTGAAGACAGTTCGGAAACTTCAGCTGGTGCAGAATGCTGCGGCCAGAGTCCTCACTCGGACTAAAAGATCTGATCATATAACACCTGTCCTGGCCACACTGCACTGGCTACCAATATGTTTCCGGGCCAGATTCAAAGTGTTGGTTCTTACCTATAAAGTCCTTAACGGCACCGGACCGCAATACCTGATGGAGCACCTCTCCCACTACGAACCTACCCGTTCGCTGTGCTCGACGTCGAAGGCCCTTCTCCGGGTTCCAACTCACAAGGAGGCCCGGAGAGCAACAACGAGATCTAGGGCCTTCTCGGTGGTGGCCCCCAAATTATGGAATGCCCTCCCTGACGAGATACACCTGGCGCCTTCTTTGATATCTTTTCGGCGCCAGGTAAAGACCTACCTCTTTGCCCAGGCATTTTAATTTTAGTTTTAGTTTTGGTTTTGTGTTTAATTTTAATGTTATTGTTAATTAGTTATATGTTCTATTTTTGTCTTAATCTGTTTTAATGTGTTTTTATATTTACATGTTTTATCCACATTCGCTGGTTTTAAATGTGGTTTTATCATATTGTACACCGCCCTGAGAGCCTGTTGCTATAGGGCAGTTTAAAAGTGTAATAAAATAAATAAATAAATAAATAAGACCGTCTTTCTGCCAGTTTTTCTCTCAATAACCTGGTAGGGTAGAGAAGAGTAGGCTGAGAGGCTGGAGGGGGGAGGGAGACAAGGACAAGGCCACCTATTGATCCATGAGGCCAAGTGGGCATTTGTAGTTTATGTAGAAGGTTTTCATCAGGTCTCACGTTTCTCCTGTTGTCCATTCCAAGGTGTTGATCTGTGATTTCTGTAGAGGGCAAAGGAAAGGGCCAGTCACTTGGAAAAAAACTTGGTTTCCCTGTTCGCAAAATTCAAACACCTT
This sequence comes from Rhineura floridana, assembly GCF_030035675.1. Classification (NCBI taxonomy): domain Eukaryota; kingdom Metazoa; phylum Chordata; class Lepidosauria; order Squamata; family Rhineuridae; genus Rhineura; species Rhineura floridana. Next base: position 37,707,492 of record NC_084485.1, read on the forward strand.
TCTTTTCAGTGGAATCAGATAAGGAAAGGAGGCAGGCCTCCGAAAAGGTGCTATGAAGCAATTATCATAGAATCATAGAAAAGTAGAGTTGGAAGGGGCCTATAAGGCCATCGAGTCCAACCCCCTCCTCAATGCAGGAATCGAAATCAAAGCATTCCCGACAGATGGCTGTCCAGCTGCCTCTTGAATGCCTCCAGTGTTGGAGAGCCCACTACCTCTCTAGGTAATTGGTTCCATTGTCACATGGCTCTAACAGTTAGGAAGTTTTTCCTGATGTCCAGTCAAAATCTGGCTTCCTGCAACTTGAGCCCATTATCCATGTCCTGCACTCTGGGACGATGGAGAAGAGATCTGGCCCTCCTCTGTGTGACAACCTTTTATGTACTTGAAGAGTGCTATCATATCATATCTATTATTAGAGAGCATGTGTGCTGTAGTAGTACTCAGGCAATACTGAACTACAACTAGGGTGAATCTGTCAGTTTTGGTCTCTCACATTTTCCTATTTATTCACTCTTAAATTTAGTTCTCCACATTTCCCCAGCAATTTGTGATCTTTTTTAAATGATGAAAATTCATCAGCATTTTAGTGTGATTTTCTCCCAACAGTGTGATTTTCCTACCAGCATTTTTTCCTAATATCATGTATTTTATGTTATTTTTTACTAATGTATACTTTTTTATGCACACCTTTCTCTAATTTATACATTTTTGTACTTATTGTTTGGCTGTAGAATTGCATCACAACATTTGGAGAAGCGTGAGTTTCAAAGGACAATTATGTTTCAGTTTGCATAATAGTTCAAAAATGGAAAATTAGGTCGTTTCTCATTAACATGCAAGCAAAATGAAACCTCTCCCCCATCCCTAGTTACAGCTTAGATGCTTTTATCTAATAAACTGTTTCACATCTCCTTTAATGGGGCCCACTTCCCCCACCTCTCACTGCACTTTTTGGTGCTGCACTCTTTTCTTCTGATCTGCTCTTCTGTGATGTCAAAGCTAGCTGTAATGGAACAGAGACACTTGTGTGAGAGAACCAATCAAGGGGAGCAATAGATCAACAGGACAGTGAAGACAATAAGAAAGGAATGTATGAATGGGTTAAATCAAAACTGAAGCCCTTATTCCTTTGAGGTTTTAAATGAAGCAAAATACTCATATAGAGATGCAGTCCTATACATGCTTACCTGGGAATAAGCTTCACTGAACACAACAGGGCAGAGACAGCCAGCATGGTACTTCCAGATCTTGTTGGATTCCAATGCCCACCATTCCTGACCATTGGCCAGCATGGGCTGATAGGAGTTGGAGTCCAACAATATCTGAAGGGCACCAAGTTGGCTGCTTCTGCAATAGAGTTTACTTCTATATAAGCATTCAAAGGATTGGGGTGCATGATGCTGGAACTGTAGAATGAATAGAAGAATGGCCTGGTTAAGGTAATTAAGTAAGATTGGGTGAGTAAAGTTGAACAAGTGATTCCCCTTGAACAATTGACCCCAAGTGATGCTAGTAACTGCCTAGGCAGGAATGCAATGAGGGCAAAGGAAGAAGTTGGGAAGAGAACAAGCAAGTGGAAGCAGATTCTCCTATCAAAACGGAAAGTAACTGTTTTAAAAAAGAATCTTGTTCTAGACTTCGGTCTGCAGTCATGAAGGTGGGGCTCTTCCAAAGCTGCAAGGTAATATATTTAGGCTGAAAACCTATACACACTTACATGGATGTAAGTCCCACTGAGCCCAATGGGGCTGCCTTCTAAGTAGACATGTCTAGGATTGCATTGCTAACTTAAGTATTTCTCCAGAAAGGATATTTTCCATTACATCACTGTCCTCAGCCAGTCTATCATTTCAGAGGGCCCAAGCAAAAAGCAAATGATAATCTGCATAAGATCAAAATGCATATATATAAAGTTTAATACATGGATTTCTCCTCAGACAGCCTGTCATGCTTCCCTACTATATTTCCATCATTGCCGACAACATAATACTGCTGCACCATTCATGTTCCAAAGAACACCTCAAGTCAGGTAGACACACAGCAGGTTAATTAGGGGGCTTGGTAAATTGAATCCACGGACTGTAATTACTGGCACTCAAGACCTGCAATTTCTGTTTTAATTAAAATAAACAGTGTGAAGAAACTGACATCACAGCAGAGTAACCACCATGTAAGTCACAGTTAATTATGTTGAACTATGGCCTCCACTGTTAGGAAAGGAGGTGCAGGTGGGGGCTTGATTTGAATATACAAGTACTGGACCTGATGAACCATCTTAGCAGAGTTTAATTAATGGATGTACACCACAAATTGCCATTTGTAAGTGGACAACTCTGTTATGAATATTGCATAAACTATATACATAGGAGCTGGCTTTTGCTTTAAGTCAAAATTACATGGCGTTTTTTTATTGTTTTAGAGTTCTGTTATTTGCTTTTGTTTTCTTCCATCCATCCCCCACCCCCAAACTACTAGGGGCAGTGGCTCTACCAATTGATTAGGATGGAGCACTAGACTGAAGCCAGAAAATGCCCATGGACTCCAGTGGGACTAACTCAGCTTGTACCCTTTTACTCTGCTTTAACTGACTTAAAGCTGAAACGTGGAAATATATCAGATCATTAGCAAGCTGAGCTGCTGAAAATATGTAATCTCATTAACAAATTCATGCATAGGTTCCAACATGAATTCCAGCCATATTATAAAGTTATTAGTGTTTATCTCTGCAAAGGATGGCTCTGAGATGAAATATTGTGCACAGAAAATGCCAAAAACTTAACATTTGATAAGTCGTTGGTAGCTTGAGAAGGCAGCATAGGTACATGCTGGTTTGTGGTTTTAAGATTCTTGGTTCTGTTCATGCCTGTGAATAAAACCAGTTATAACAACAGATACAACTATTACAATTATAAAACAAATACAGCCATTCCGCATGTAACAGAACGGTATAAATTCAGCAAAAGAGGCAGGTCCCACAAAACAAAATACCTTAACTGGCAAAGACCAAAGTAAAGAGGTGCTTATTTATGTATTTATTTATTTATGTTCTGCCTTCTTGCAAAACATCAGGGTGGTGTACAGCATCATAACAGCACTTCAAAGCAATTAAAATGACTGGCTGCTTGAAAACACTTTAAAGAGCTGCACAAAAAAGTCTTCAAAAGGCACCTGAAAGTCAAAAGTGAGGATGCCTGAATGTCTGCCAGGAGGGTGTTCCACAGCATGGGACCAGCAACACTAAATTCCTGACTTCTAGTTGAGGCTAGTCAACCCTCTGTAACACAGGGGACAACTAACAGTGCTCCTCTGGATTATCTCAGTGATTGGGCAGGGATATAAGGGATCAGGCAGTCCTTAAGAAATCTTGGAGCCAAGTTGTTTAGGGCTTTGTGTATCAACTCAAGAACCTTGAACCTGGCCTGGTAGCATATGGGCAGTCAGTGCAGATTTCTACCAAGGGTGTCACATGCTGTCAGACATCTGCCCCCATCAGCATTTTACTGTAGTTGCTGCATTCTGCACTAGCTTCAGCTTCTGGAGCAGACCCAAGGGCAGTCCCACATAGAGCCCATTGCAGTAATCCACCACTGAGGTTACCAATACATGGAATACAGTGGCTAAGTTATCCCAATCCAGATATGGCCATAGATAGTGTATCAGATGAAGCTTGTAAAAGGCACTCATAGCCACTGAGGACACTTGGACCTTCAATGACAAAGATGTATCCAGGAGTACCCCAAAGCTACATACCTGCTCCTTTAGAGGGAGTGCAACCCCAATCAAAAGAAAAATACTCATATACACTATCCATCCACACACACTCATACCCCACACAGAGGAAGAAACAAAAAGTGAGGGGAGGGGGGAAAAGGATTTAGCTCTTTAATTTGACAAATCATCTTCAATAGTGAAGCCCAGGCACATTGTTCAATTGCGGCTAAGAGCACCAGTTAATAGCTTTGGCTAGTGTGCCAGCTGCAACCATTCCTGGACAGGGATAGCCTTGCCATAGTGGTCAATACATTGGTAAACTCATGATTATTGTTGTTGTTATGTGCCTTCAAGTCATTTCGACTTATGGTGACCCTCTGGCCCTCTGTGTGTGTGTGTTTGAGGGTGGGAGTGGGGAGCTGGTGAACAAAGTGGCAGAGCCCCCTAGTTAAAAATATTTTCCAAACTAATTTCAACCTTTCCTCATATCTGATCACACCCTCTCACCCATTAGGGCAAAATTCAGTACTTCATTTTCAAACCTATTGTAATTTAGCTATTGTTGTTGTTATATGCCTTCATATCAATTACGATTTATGGTGACCGTATGAATCGGAGACCTCCAATAGCATCTGTTATAAACCACCCTGTTCAAATCTTGTAAGTTCAGGTCGTGGCTTCCTTTATGGAATCAATTCATGTTCGGCCTTCCTCTTTTTCTACTCTCTTCTGTTTTCCCCAGCATTATTGTCTTTTCTAGTGAATCATGTCTTCTCATTATGTGTCCAAAGTATGATAACCTCAGTTTCATCATTTTAGCTTCTAGTGATAGTTCTGGTTTAATTTGTTCTAACACCCAATTATTTGTCTTTTTCATGGTCCATGGTATATGCAAAGCTCTCCTCCAACACCACATTTCAAATGAATTAATTTTTCTCTTATCCGCTTTTTTCACTGTCCAACTTTCACATCCATACACAGAGATCAGAAATACCATGGTCTGAATGATCTTGACTTTACTGGTCAGTGATACATCTTTACATTTGAGAACCTTTTTCAGTTCTCTCATAACTTCCCTCCCCAGTCCTAGCCATCTTCTAATTTCTTGACTATTGTCTCCGTTTTGGTTAATGACTGTGCCAAAGTATTGATAATCCTTGACAAGTTCAATGTCCTCATTGTCAACTTTAAAGTTACATAAATCTTTTGTTGTCATTACTTTAGTCTTCCTGATATTCAGCTGTAGTCCTGCTTTTGTGCTTTCCTCTTTAATTTTCATCAGCATTTGTTTCAAATCATTACTGGTTTCTGCTAATAGTATGGTATTGTCTGCATGTCTTAAATTATTGATATTTCTCCCTCCAATTTTCACACCTCCTTCATCTTGGTCCAATCCCACTTTCTGTATGATATGTTGTACAGATTAAACAAGTAGGGTGATAAAATACACCCCTGTCTCACACCCTTTCTGATTGGGAACCAGTCGGTTTCTCCACACTCTGCCCTTAAATCTCATGATTAGACTACTGTAAAGCTGTAATGTGGGACTACCCTTGTGCCTGGTTCAGAATTTGCAGCTAAATGTAGCGGCTAGGAAATCTAGTGGGACACCCAGTTTTACACATTTTACACCAGAGCTGTAGAATCTGCACCAGCTGCCAATTAGCTACAAAGCCAAGTTCAAGGTTTTTATATATATATAAAAACTGCCTCCCCTGTTATAGTCTGGCCAGTCTTTAAGATCTTCCAAGGAGACCCTGCTGGTTTTTCCATGACTAACAGATTGCCGCTTGGTGATGAAATGGGAAAGGGCCTTCTTGGTGATAGCACCCATCCTCTAGAATACCCGGTAATTTATGAGGCAGAGACAATAGTCATGATTTTCCCCCTTTGGGGGAAGATCTGTGGCTCAGTGGTAGAACATCTGCTTTGCATGGAGAAGGTACCAGGTTCAATCCCCAACATCTCCAGGTAGAGCTGGGAAAGATCTGTACCCTAGGAAGCTTCTGCCAGTCAGTGTAGACAATACTGAGTGAGATGGAGCAATGGTCTGACTAAGCATAAGGCAGCTTTCTATGATCCTATTTTCTATGTTATGTTAAATGTCTTTTTAAAATTAATATGTTTATGCAAACTTTTCTGGACTCCGACTCTTCGTTTTTAATTCTTTGTTCTGTACACTGCTCAGTTTTATTTAAGCGGCGGTAATGCAGTCGAAGCTCTGCTCACGGCTGGAGTGCGATTCCAACGGAAGGAGGAAGTCGAATCTCCGGTGAAAGGGGTAGAGGTCCACTCAGCCTTCCATCCATCTGTGGTCGGTAAAATGAGTACCCGGCGTATGCTGGGGGGTAAAGAAAGGCCGGGGATGGAACTGGCAATCCCACCCCATATATATGGTCTGCCTTGTAAACGTCGCAAGACATCACCCTAAGAGTCGAAAACGACTTGCACTATAAGTGCGGGGACACCTTTACCTTTTTATTTTAGAGAATTCCAATGAAAACAGAAATAGGAGTAGAAATTACTGATGTTTGTTTATTTGTTTCATGGCTGGAACAAAAAGCAGCCCAGAAGTACAGTGGATATTCATTGTTGCTGTTGCTTTCAGTTCACAAACAATACATAATTGATTATATTTCCCTCCACCCGCTTCACATTGCTTTTCCTTTGCATTGAACTGAACGGGGTGAAGTAATGTAATGGCAACAGAACTTACACAATTTACTAGGGCTATGCACAGCCCCCTATCCACCACATGACCCCAATCTGGAGGCCCTGGGAAGGGCAATCCCCCATGTCCCAAAGAGGGGACACCTGCCCCACCCCTCTTCCATCCCTGAAGCTATTTGGGGGTGGGGCTGAAGTTTTTATTAAAAAAAACCTTAACAATATGGGCGGGAAGGGGGGAAGAAGGAAACATTATGTCTCCTTATCTCCCCTCCCCCCAACTGAGAGCCATGCAATCAGCATGCGCAGGATGAAATCGTTCTGTTGAATAGCTGGCAAGCAGGACAATTCTATCCTCTGCAGTGCCTGTTGCTGTTCCTTAGGGAGCAGCTTCTCTGCATGCAAGGAAGCCACCCACAAATGCGTTACGACCGGTACCACACAGGATGAATTCTCCCACTTATCAGCTGATAAACAAGAGGATTTAATGCTGCAGGTTACTGCTCTTTTGTGAGTGGCTCCCCAGCATACAAGGAAGCTGTTTGCGAGTGGAATTGGCATGCTGTTTGGTGGAAAAGGCACCTACCTTTTCCTGTGAAGAAGTGCCTCCTTTCCCCATTTTCTTTCTTCCTTCCTGCACATGCCTGTCTCTTCTTTCTGCCCTACACTCCAGCCCCTGATAGCCCCAGATGACTCTGGGCTGCTGTTCTTGACCCATAGATAACCAGGGTTATCTCAACCTCACTTGGCTGAGGCCCAAGTGCTTCCAAAGAGGCCCAGTTTGGCTCAGGCCTCGACCGAACATGGAGCATGGGCCTATAATTTACATAATTATATAAGTTACATAATTTTGCCACAGTCAACAGTGAGATGAATAGCATGGTTTTTGGTGGAAGACAAATTGCTGCCGAATGGAAACAGTGCTACTTGTGATGAATACAGGGTGGAATGGAAAATGATGCCTTCTTATAGAATCATAGTGTAGTTGAGTTGGAAGGGGCCTACAAGACCATAGAGTTCAACCCCCTGCTCAATGCAAGAGTCCAAATTGAAGCATACCTGACATGTGTATGCACAACGAGTTCTACCTGTATTCAAGCCAACATAAGTCAAAGCCCCTTGGAGACCTTGCCCGCACAATGTGGCATGGATCATGGATGGGTTGGTGGGGCCAGGGTGTATAGTTTGCACAGCCCCATGCCTCCTACTCATGAGGAGATTTCTGATCAGGACTATAATCTCCGCTGAAACAGATTTTCTTATAGAAGTCTCAAAGAACACTATAATGTCAGCCTTGCCAGCAGTAATGTCCTATATCCCTCCTGCATTTTACACTGCACCCAGGCTTCTCTTCCAACCACACCTTTCACCCACTTCCAAATGCATGCCTTCTTTGATGTCAGCAGACATTCTAGGAACATCTTCACAAATTTATACCAGACTTCCTTCTTTACAAATGCCCACTAATTCATAATGGTGCTCTCCTGAACTATAAATATATCATACATACCCAAGACTGCACTCGGACCTATGAAGTGCTCAAACAATGAATGAACAACGAAGAACTGTGGTCACTCATTCATGGACTGGGCACAATCTACAGCAGTTGCTGCTGCGGCTGCCATAGCAGCTTCCAGATTAAAAAAAAATTAAAATAGAACATCTGCATGACACAGTAGCAACTGCAGAGACTTACATGTCAAAATCCACACTGATGCAATATCCTAAAAATTGCAAAAGAATCAGGGAAACAGTTAAGAGAAAAAAGTCACAAATGGGGATTGCATCACAATGTTGCTGGGATTAGGCATGTGTATCACCACACAGCTGCAGAAAGACTGCCTTACTAGACAAGGAGATCTCCTTACATCAACCGTCCAGAACAAACCAGAGGATTGACCTTGACACCTTCTGAAAGTTTCTAGGATAGGTAAGCTTGCCACACCTGATTTGCCACACCTGATTTCTGAGCCTGGCCATTTCCCAGATGGCAAGTGAAAAGTGGGAAAATGGGCTCCGTCTATCACTGGAAATTCCCTCCCTGTTCAGTTTGCCAAGGAGCATGGGGTTCATAGGTAGAGATGGAGGGATCTGTCAATTTCAGCTCCCTGGGTTTCTTATTTTTCCAGTCTAAATTCAGTTCTCTACATTTCTGCAGCAATTTGTGATTTTTATTTAAAAAAACCTCAATGTAAATTCTTCAGCATTTTAGTGTGATTTTCTGCTAGCACATTTTTGTATGAGGTTTTGACTAATGTATCCATTTTTGCAAGCAATTTCTCATCATATAATGCGTTTTTGTATGTTATTTTTACTAATATATTCATTTTTGTGTTTACTTTCCCCCTTATATGCATTTTTATCAACATTCCTTGGCTGGAGAACTGCATTGCAAAATTCTGAAACGTGAATTTTGAATTATGGTGGTGTTTTGATTCTTATATTATTTCAGAAAGTGCAGATTTGATAGATTCATCTTAAAATGCAAACTGAATTGAATTTCTCCATCATCTTTACTTGCAGCTTTGTGTATTGTAAGCCATCCAAAAGACTCTTGGGTTGGAATGGCAAAGTAAATGTGAGTATAAACTAGGAAACCTGCTGGTGACAGGTTGTTTGCCACTTGCCTTCAACTGCACAGGATCGAAGTCTGACATCTGATGTCATTACAGCCCCTCTGGAAAGAGTTATTCTAAGGAATCCCAATGGATCTGATTTCTTTGGAGGCATCTGCACTGTATAGTGCCTTCTAAAAGTCATAGCTTCATTAAGACCCGACACTCAGGGGAATTGATAAAGGCATGGCAGATTTCAATATGGTCGACAGGATTTTTTTTTTTTTTTAGTGAGCTTCCATATTTTTGGAGCTGCAATGTTTGACCTGAATTCTTCTTTTATGAGTTCAGTAGCAGGCACTAAATGCAATTAAGGGTGGAGTGTATTCACACCCTCTTCTCTGTGAATCTTTCAAAAGCTTGGGAGGAAGGGTGCCCTTCCCCTAAATAGCCATGAAATACCATGGGGTTCCATTTATTGTTTATCCCATTTTCTATATGAGGAGTGAGAATGCCTTTCCCAGATACTTCAGTAAATCATGGCTCAGTTGTACTTGCCAGACTGCATTTACAGAGCAATCCTATGGACACTATCTTGGTGCGTGATCCTATGTACTCTCAGTAGCAACATCCAAACCGGAAGAGCAGAATAGAAACTGATAGCCAACATCAAGGCCAGTGCCAGAGGGCAGCCAGGTTGGGCCCTGGCCGAGGACCCCTGAAGGGCCCCTCCTTAGGGTGGATGTGTAGTGCTCCCATTCCGTGATCCGTGGCAGCATTGGATCTGGACCCTGCCACAGATCATAGAGAAGGAGCTCCCAGGCACACCCCTACAACTGTGCAGGCCTGCGTATTTGCCTGTACACCCCACCTATCTCTCACATTGGGATGAATGCTGGCCATGCTGTGCGTATGCCTGCCATCAACCAAGATGGCAGCCAAGGCTACCCTAAGGGGCTGATGCCTCTGCCACCATCTTGGTTGATGGCAGGCATGTGTGCAGCATAGCCAGCATTTACCGCAGCAGGACAGGTAGATGCGGGCAGGTGCCGTGGACCTGGGCCCAGTCATGTCTGGTGCTGGTCCTGGCCAACATAACAACTCTGGCTTCAGATAGCATTTTGCCCAGCCAACACATCCAGCTCTGCCATTTCTCCCTGATGTTCACCTGAATCTCATCTGCACTATATGTTTAAAGCAGTATTGTACCACTTTAACAGTCATAGCTTCCCCCAAAGAATCCTGGGAACTCTAGAGTTGTTAGGAGACCCCTATTCCACAGAGCTACAGTTCCTGAAGTTCCTTGAGAAAAGGGATTGATTGATAAACCAGTCTAGGAATAGTAACTCTGTGAGGTTGCCTCTCAGGACTCTTCAAACTACAGTTCCCAGGATTCTTTAGAGGAAGCTGTGACTGTTTAAAGTGATATATTGTATAAACGTACAATATAATGCAGATGGGGCCTTGGTTTGTGTACAGGGGTTATATTCCCAGGAGATGCTGTGATCAAGCTCCTACACCTCCACAATCCATTTTAAGTTATATGACTGGTTTATCATATGAGGAGGAACCAGGGAGAATCAGTAGGACATTGAGCTGCTGAGGCCTACCCATCACCTTTCTGGTGTTCTAGTGACAAGGTTATGGGCAAGATAGCCTTAGTGGTGATTATGGAGAACCCACTGCATGCCTCTCATTAAAACCTCTCGGGTGAGCTACCAGCAAAGAGTGTAGTTCAGTTGTCACAAGTAAACAGACTTACAGTCATAGGACAGTATGTGATAGCATCACAGAGGAATCTGATTGCTAAGTCTTGGGGGCCTACAGGACCCTTGTGTCACTGAACACTGCTTAGCAGACAGAGGAAGAAATGTCCCTCTACCACCCGTCACAGCATTTCTATCCTTAGTATGCTGCAAGTGTCGCATTACTGTGTATCATGAGTGGTGCAGAGAGCTGATTGGCCAGAGAATGGGAGACTGATAGAAATATCTTCAGAAGTCTGTCTAAGTTCTAAGGGAAGGATATCAGTGTATGGGGGATAAGAAAGTGTGGCGTTTAGATTTTTGGGGAAATTTATTCATTTATTTTGCATGAAATTTCACTTGGTAGGGCAATGCCCAAGTAGATCTAGTAGACTAGCCTCCACTGCTTGTAACCTTAAAAGACACACAAATCCTGGGAGAAAAGTTGGCATCCTTCATAGGAACAACTGGCTTCTCACTGGCCACAGCAGGTATTGGTGATGAACATGGTAATATTGATGCATATTGCACCTGTATCTGTAACAGATAATATCTGGGATTTAGTGTTTAATTAATGAGTAGTGGAGAAGGGTGCTATCAACTAGGTGCTTTTCCACAGTGCATGTTGCAGTCCACCTCCACACCCTCAAATTGGGGTTGCACTCCCTTGGTAGTCTACTTGATGCCTTAATTACAAGACTCCCTCATCCCACATGGAGATTATTTGGGCATGCTTGTCTCTGGCTTCTTTGTTCTACTGCCATGTGCTCCAGCTAGCTCTGATCCTGCAATGAAAGATGAGTCAGAAATGCTTGGCCAGTAGTACAATAGGTAGGATGGGTCTCATTACATAATCTGCTTCAACCACATTCCACCCTGAATTCTGTGGTTCTGTATTTCCAGCATAGTTTCTGGGTCAAAGATTGTCGGGACAAAATCTGCTTCTAGGTCAGATTCCAAGGGGAAATTTCAAAATTGTTCAAAACAATTTCCATTTGCAAAGTGGTGCAATATCTGAATTAAATCTAATATCTACTGACAGCAGTGGTTCCATGTCAGTGGGTAGGGATGGAAAGGTCTGTCCATTTTAGTTCTCTCTTTTTCTCATTTTCCAACCTTAAATTCAGTTCTCCACATTTCTGTAGCAATTTGCAGATTTTTAAAAAAAAATCCTCATGAAAATTCTCCAGCATTTTAGTGCAAATGTCTCCTAATGAACACATTATTGTAGACAGTTTTGACTAAGGCACACATTTTTGCAAGCACTTTCTTGTCATATAATGTATTTTTCGATGCTGTTTTCACTCATATATTCATTTTTATGCACACTTTCCGCTAACATATGCATTTTTGTAAACATTCTTTGGTTGGTGAACTGCATTGCAAAATTTGAATAAGTGAGAATTGCAAAGGATGGCTGTGTTTCAGTTCTCATATTGTTTCAGAAAGTGCAGATTTGATAAATTCAACTTCAAGTGTGAACTGAATTGAACTTCTCACACATCCCTATGAGTGGGACACTGGAATTCACTCTGGGTTTTAGCTGATGCACTTTGGACAGCTCTTTGAAAGTTCAGACTAAAATCCAGAGTGGATTCTACTGCCCAGTGACATGGAGCCACCAGCCGTCACTGTCAGACAATGTCATCTGTCATCAAATTATTTAAAATGGACTTGCTATTAATGCAAGGGGTACCCTTTCTTGTGAACCGGAGGAAGGACCATAGCTCAGTGGCAGAGCATCTGCTGTACATGCAGAAGATCCCAGATTCAGTCCCTGACATCTCCAGGAAAGGCTGGGAATGTTTCCTGTCTGAAACCCCAGAGAGCTGCTGCCAGTCACCATACTAAACTAAATGGACTAATCGTCTGGTTCAATATGTGGCAGTTTTCTGTATAGCCACATCTGCCTCTAGGTGCATCATGGAGGAGAAGCAGGCAGGGCGTCAGATAATTAAGTGGAGGAAATCACATGAGACATTAAAATTGGTGAGAAAAAAAAAGAGAGAGAGGTATTCCTTTCACACCTTTCACACAAACTGGGGTTCTATGTGCTGCTTTTCTTTGTATGGGCAAAGCCACAGCATGCTGGTCTCTCTCTCTCTCTCTCTTTCTGAGGAGGCAACAAGCAAGGAAGTGGTATATACTGTCTGAAGAAAGAACTGAAAGAGAGGTACTCCTTCTTCCAATCTTTTCCCTCCTCCCTCACTTTTTTCTGCTTGTACTGAATGTAGTCAGAACATATTCCAGAAGATAGGCAGACTGATTTTCTGTCTTCCACTCGGCTAGAATTCCCTAAGAGGTAGTCTGTTACAAAAGTGTAAAAATGTGTAATGGGGTAATTCCTTGGTTTTGTTTTGTTATGAACTTCTTAAATCAAGTCACTTATATCTCATTTATAAAAAGAAAAAGACGCTGAGGATACAGTTTAGGCTGACTTTGTGAACGTTACCAATGCAACATAGAACCTGGAGATCACATCTTTTACATTCAGTGACAGCATTTTTAAATGTGGGTGTATGATTTGAATAAATTCATGGCCATGAACAGAAATAGTTTTTATTAGATGCCTTCCTAGTGTGTTACTCTATATCATTACAAACTTCTGACTTCCATTTTTGATAGACTCTCTCTCATAGGCTTAATGGCCACTAACACCTTATCCAAGCTTAAAATCATTCCAGTGTGCAGTGGAAGGATCTAGTCTCTGCCCAGGATCGTGGTCTTCCCTGCAATATAATGGAAAGAGTGTGAGAATTTGAAGCATGTTACCTACTAGTATAATTTCATGCACACATAAAACATTTTTAAAAGTGCCTTTGTGAAAAAGGTTATCTTATGTTTTTCTACATAACACTACCATCCCATTCGTTCTAGATGGGTTGTATTCCCCAATAACAGTGGCTCTTCTAGCTCAGTCAGTCTTCATTATTCTCAGATCTCTACCTCACCAGTGATATGGTCAATTAATGAAAAGTTTGGAACCTGAAGTTTGGAAAGCATCACCTTACAATGACTTGAAGCTTACCTGAGTGCCTCTCTTTGTCAATGCATATGAGAGATTGTCAGATGTTTTAAATCAAAAGTCAGACTTTCATGCTCTGGAAGAGAATAACCTCCAAAAGGCACTCAGTTTAGAGCACGTAGGAGTCATGCTGCAGCTGACTTATTTCCTTAACAAGAAAGGGTGGCAAAAGGCAGGATCACACCCATTTTTGCTGAGCATGCCATTTCCTTTCTCATATCCTCCTTTCCATGATCTGGGTTGGGCAAGAACTTTTGATGTTAATGCAGCATATCAATGGAGTCCATGCTGGCTCTAAAACTAGAGGTGGGAGAAAAAATTGGTTTGGTTGACATTTTAATGTGAACTTACCTAATTTGCACTTCCTGAAACAACACAGAAACTAAACCACCATTATCCTCTGAAATTTACACTTCTCCAAATGTTGTGACGCATACAAATTCATATGTTAGGAGAAAATGCATATAATATGCATGTCAGTGAAAGCAACATATAAAATGCATTATATTAGGGGACATTGCTCGCAAACATATGCATATTAGGCAGTATTGCACACAAAACTGTATATTAGGACAAATGCACACTACAAAACATGATTTTTTGTGAGATCTTTTTAGAGTGCATGATAGGCAATAATGCAACTGATGTGGAAATGTGGTGAGCTGAAGTAAGTCTGAAAAAAAAATAGTAAAGGAGAGAAACAGAAATTGACAGATTCTTTCATTCTTATCCAAAACACCTCAGAACTAAAGGATCAGTTTCTTGTTGCTGTCAAATGAGTCTTGCCAACTTGGGGGATTACGTTCCTGCAGATGATCTTAGTGATTGAGCTGGCATATAAGGGTTCAGTTAGTCCCTAAGGTACCCTGGACCTGAGTTGTTCAGGGCTTTGTAAATTAATACAAGGACCTTGAACCTGGCTTGGTAGCAGTTGGACAGCGAGTACAGAAGTTTGGCTGCCGCATTCTGCACCGGCTGGAGCTTCTGAACCATTCCCAAGGGCAGCCCCACATAGAGTGTGTTGCAGTAATCCAACTATAAGGTTACCAACACATGGACTACAGAGTGGTCAGGCGATCCCTGTTCAGGAATGGCCCTAGCTGGCAAACCAGACAAAGCTGGTAAAAGGCACTCCTGGCTACAGAAACTTGCTACACTTGGACCCTTAGTGACAGAAATATATACAGGAGTACTATTGAATTTATTACCACAAGATGTGGTGGTGGCTGTCAATCTGGATGGCTTTAGTGAGAGTTAGACGAAGGAAAGAGATGTCAAGAGTAAGTAGTCTTGATGGCTGAATGCTACCTCCAGGATACAATTGAATACTAGTTGCTGGGGGCCAGGAATAAAAGAAGGCTATTGCCCTGATGTTTAGAACAAGCATCCCTGAACATAGGCCACATTGGCTGGGCTGATGGGAGTTGTAGTCTAACAGCTGCTCTAATGAGACCCAGTAATAAAATAAAAATGTAGGAAGGAAGCCAGGCCATAAATCACATGGTCTTCAATGTCTGTGTACTAATGCTTAGAGTATGGGAAACAAACAGGACAAATTGAACTCTTAATACAGGAGAGTAAATGTGTCTTGATAGGAAAAACTGAAACTTGGTGGGATGACTCCCAAGACAGCAGAAGATGCCAATGTGGCTTCATAGAAAGCTTAGAGATGATCTGAAAACAAAAAAGGACACATTTTGGACACAGAAATTGGAAGGAAGGCCAGGCCACAAAGGAAGAGTACAGACAGGAAGCACGGAATTGTGAGGATGGCATCAGGAAGGCTAAACCCAAGAATGAGT
Organism: Rhineura floridana; assembly: GCF_030035675.1. Lineage (NCBI taxonomy): Eukaryota > Metazoa > Chordata > Lepidosauria > Squamata > Rhineuridae > Rhineura > Rhineura floridana. The sequence goes on from NC_084485.1 coordinate 37,723,000, forward strand.
TGAGGTTAGTGAGAGATGCCAAAAGCAACAAAAAAGCTTTCTTCAGGTACATCCATAGTAAAAGAGAGAAAAGAAATGGTGGTACAGCTACTCAGTGAGGATGGCAAAATGATAACAGATGACAAAGAAAAGGAAGAAGTGCCCAATTCTTACTCTGGCTCAGTCTTCTCCCAAAAGAGGGTCTACAAACCTCCTGGGAAATGTGAAGTTGAAGGGGCAGGATTGCAGCTTGAAATTGATACACAAATGCACAAGGAATACGTAATCACTTTGAAAGAGTCAAAATCTGCAGGGGCCAATGAACTGCATCCTAGAGTATTGAAGGAATTGGCCAAATGACTCTCGGAACCACTGTCTATTATCTTTGTGAAATCATGGAGGACTAGTGAAGTGCCGGATGGCTGGAGGAGAGCTAATGGTGTCCCTATCTTCAAAAAGGGCAAAAAGGAGGAACCTGGGAAGTACAGACTAGTCAGCCTAACATCAATCCCTGGGAAAAGTCTGGATCAGAGTATAAAATGGTCAGTCTGTAAGCACCTTGAAAACAATGCAGTGATTACTAGGAGCCAAAATTTATGAAGAACAAATCCTGCCAGACTAAACTTATCTCAGTTTTTGATTGGGTAACCTCCCTGGTAGACTGTAGGAATGCTGTGGACATAATATAGCTTGACTTCAGCAAAGCTTTTGACAAAGTGCCCCATGATATTCTGATTAGCAAGCTAGCTAAATGTGGGCTGGATGGAACAACTATCAGTGGATCCAGAGTTGGCCACCAACTCATACTCAAAGAGTGCTTATCAATGGTTCCTTCTCAAACTGGGGGGAGGTACCGAGCGGGTTACTGCAGAGCTTCGTTCTGGGCCCAGTGCTCTTCAACATTTTTATTAATGACTTGGATGAGGAGGTACAGGGAATTCTTATCAAATTTGCAAATAATGTAAAATTGGGAGGGATAGCTAATATCCTGGAAGACAGAAATGAAATTCAAGGGGATCTCGATAGGGTGGAGCATTGGGCTGAAAACAACAGAATGAAAGTTAACAGGGATAAGTGCAAAGTTCTTCACCCAGGAAAAAGAAACCAAATGCACAGTTATAAGATGAGAGATACTACAGGTGAGAAGGATCTTGAGATAGTTGTTGATCACTAGCTGAACAGTGTGATGTGGCTGCATAAAAGGCAAATACTGTTTTAGATAACATTACCAGAAGTATGGTTTCCAAATCTCGTGAAGTACTAGTTCCCCTTGATTTGGTGCTGGTTAGGCCTCATCTTGAGTACTGCGTCTAATTCTGGACACCACACTTTAAGAAGGATGCAGACAATCTGGAACAGGTTCAGAATAGGGCAACAAGGATGATCAGGGAACTAGAAACAAAGCCCTATGAGGAGAGACTGAAAGAACTGGGCATGTTTAGCTTTGAGAAGAGAAGACTAAGGGAAGATATGACAGCACTCTTCAAGTATTTGAAAGGTTGCCACACAGAGGATGGCCAGGATCTCTCCTTGATAGTCCCAGAGTGCAGGATGTGGAATAATGGGCTCAAATTGCAGGAAGGCAGATTTCAATTGAACATCAGGAAAAACTTCCAAACTCTTAGAGCAGTACGACAAGGGAACCAATGACCTAGGGAGGTGGTGGGCTCTCCAACACTGGAGGCATTCAAGAAGCAGCTGGACAGCCACCTATCGGATATGCTTTAATTTGGATTCCTGCATTGAGCAGGGGGTGGACTGGATGACCTTATAGGTCCCTTTCAACTCTAGGATTCCATGGTTCTGTGAACATCTGGAGGATCCCTGGTGTAAATAACTGGACCAATGGTCTGACTCAGTATAAAGAAGCCTCCTATGTTCCACATGCCCAAATGTGCCATCATCCTTATATCAGTGGGGAAAAGGCCTTCTCATCTACCTTCTTTTATTCTTGCAGATCATACACACTGGCTACTGTACTTCATTTAAAAATAAAAACAAAAAAAGTCATGCTATTTTCTTTCATTGCAGAAACATGAGGACACAACTGAAATAAGTAATTTGTAACTTTTTTTTAGCCTGCCTCTTCAGTGCTGCTTCCAACGGAACATAAATAAAACAACAGAAGTAACCGTCAAAAAATCAACCCTAAAGAGTATCAATAAACACAATAGAATCAATGGCAGCAGTAATATAGGGCTACAGTGCCCACTCAGAAGCCGCAGAAGAGGTAAATTCCTTTCAAAAAAGCCACAGGTAGCTTCAAACCTCATCAGGGAGGTTGTCCCACAGCCTTTGAGCAATTTCCATAATTTCAGTCACTCCAGAGGGCAGGGGTATCGGTTTTGATGTTAATTATAGAGTCTCAGTGAGGATTATTCAACTCAACATGTGGAGAATACTGAGCACACACACACAAGTGTGTGTGTGTGTGTGTGTATGTGCATGCTCAGTATTCCACACATGTTCCACAAGAGTGTTTAGGGGGCTGTTTGTACAATTTATAGCCACAATGGGGGTTTTTATTATAAAAGTATTGTTTTTCTTCTCCCATTTTCTCAGTTTGGAAGTAATTTCAGACACAGTGTTTGTGTGACATGGAGCAGTTTGCAGTAATTGGATGGCTGCAGTCTGCCTCCCCTCAAAAATTCTCATAAATGCTCTCAGGAACTCACATAACGAGGTTGGCATTCACCTTTCCAGGCCCAGTAATGAAGCTCAGCATTGCTGCTGAAGATTTGCTTTAGTTAAAGAAAAAGAACAAGACAGCTATTAAAACTTATGAGTGGTGGAGTCTAAGTAACCTCTTAGCAATGTCAGTAGAAGGATCTGATTGACGTTAGTGGGTGCTGAAGTGAGCCTTTAAGAGAGTGGTGCATTAAGTTTGAAAGATCTAGACTTCCTGGAACCACAGGTTTGATTCCTGACAAGGTGGCTGGGCCTCTCATTGCTCTATGGCAGATAAATGGATTTTTTCTGCATTCAGTGTGTGTGCGTGTATGTGTTGGAAGGGGAATTATTTTGGTGGCACCTAAATTCCTATTTTCTAATCAAATGGGGAACTATTATGTTAGTGTAATCTTGGGATTATTTACATAAAGCAATTTATTTTTTATTTCTTTGGCTTATTCCACAAAAGGCAGCATTTTATTTAGTTGGCTGGATTCTGCCCAGATTTACACCCTGTTTAATAATCCAAAATGTATCAGTTTAGGATCCTCTGGAAAGAAAATTATTCTCTGTGAATTTGCCTCGACTTTTGTATCCTACCCTTCCTCCAAGGAGAACTGGGCATTAAATATGGGCCCCAAATTGTACATTTAAAGCAGTATTATACCACTTTAAATAATCACGGCTTTCCCCAGAGAATCCTAGGAACTGTAGTTTGTTAAGGGTGTTAAGAGAATTGTTAGGAAACCCCTATCCTCACCCCCAGCTACAATTCTCAGAATGATTTAATTATCAGTCTCTCTTCCCAGGGAACTCTAGGGACTGTAGTTAGGGGAACAAGGGTTTCTAACAATTCTCAGAACCCTTAACAAACTAATTCCCAGGATTCTTTGGGGGAAGCCAAGCAGTATAATAGTGCTTTAAATGTATAGGACAGATGGGGTCATGGAGTTATCCTGTTTTCTGCTGATCCTAATATAGCCCTTCCATTGTATTATTATTATTATTATTATTATTATTATTATTATTATTATTATTATTATTATTATTATTATTATTATTATTATTATTACATTTGTATACCGCCCTATAGCTGAAGCTCTCTGGGCAGTTTACAACAATTAAAAATGTGTGTGTTTATACAACCTTTAGCTGGATATGCAGAGAAGACAACTGGCGAAAGCATGTGTGATCCCTCCCCCCCGTCACACATATATGTGAATATCTGAACAGGACTTATGTAAGAGTCTAACTATCCATGACATTAATAACTGAGCCAGTGTGGTGTAGTGGTTAAGGTATTGGACTACGACCTGGGAGACCAGGGTTTGAATCCCCACACAGCCATGAAGCTCACAGGGTGACCTTGGGCCAGTCACTGCCTCTCAGCCTCAGAGGAAGGCAATGGTAAATCCCCCCTGAATACCGCTTACCATGAAAACCCTATTCATAGGGTTGCCCATAAGTCGGAATCGACTTGAAGGCAGTCCATTTCCATTTTCATTTTTAATAATCATCATTTAAAAGAATTTAAACAATCAGGCATGGGGCAGTGGTTGTTATCAAGATTACAGCATGTGGGAAGGGAAGATTGAAACTCTTCCCTCCGTAGCTAAGATCTCTGTGACATTCACCCCACCTTCCATGATAATTAGCATTAGGAAAAGAACTGTCATTGGTGCCAGTGAGAGCTTGTATTCCAATGATTTTCTGCACATATAGTGGTGTGTGTGTATATTTTTTTAAATATATTTTTTATTTGGGAATATACATAGAAAAAGTATATTTTAAATACTGACATAGTTCATAGACCATATATACAAAGACTAATACTTTGCATATGTGTTTGTTTTCAGTCTATCGCTATCCACTTACAATACAAATACAATACATATTACTTAACATTGGTTATTTGATGATAATTAATTAATTAATTAACAAGTTGACAAATCTCGAATCAAGGTATGATTTTTTCTCCAAAAAACCACAAAAAACGATTGTAGCCATAAGCTATTAAAGGCAGTTGGAACCCGTATTGATGCTGTTGTTTTGTTTATATGTGTAATAAAAGACGACCATTCTGTAGCAAAACTGTCTTTTTTCTTTTGTCCTCTTACTACTCTCAGACGTTGAGTGAGTTTCTCTGTGAGCGCTATTTCCCATACTATACTGCACCATTTCCTAATGTTTAATCCTTTTGCCTCCTTCCAGCATTTAGCTATCAGCATACGCGCTGCTATTAGGAGATACTCAACTTGCTTTTTGTGTAATATGGTTTGATTTTGACCATCAAATTTATTAAGTAATGCCAATTCCAGTGTTTTTATTACTTTCGTTCCTGTTATATTGGATATTTCTTCAAAGACCTCCATCCAGAATCTTTGAATACGTTCACATTCTCACCACATATGAACATAAGATCCTCGTACTCCACATCCTCTCCAGCACAATGGTGAGTAGGACTTGTTTATCTTTGCTATTCTGGATGGCATTAAGTACCATTTCTGTAATATTTTAAGTGATATTTCTATGTATTTAGCTGATGTGGCTTTAAAAGGAAATGTCCCCCACATTTTTGTCCAATATTCTTGATCAATTTTAATAGCCCAGTCAGTTTCCCAGCAAGTTCGTAGCCCTTGTTGTGATCCCAAATCCTGTTTAAGTAGTAATCTATATGTTATTTGCCCTTTATTTTTTTCTGTTGTGTTAACTACAATTCTTTCAAAATCTGTCAAATTTCTAATGCCTTGCTGTATGACATGTTGCTTTCTGATAAATGTAGATAGCTGATACCATGCTAACCATGTAATATTTGAATTCTTCAATGATGTCCTCCAAACAGCCCTAGATATGGGTAATGAGTCAGTGTAATAATGCATTAATCTATAAAGTTGATTATCTTTTAATGCCTTTTTATTTATCCTCTCTTTTAGGTAAAAGTCTGGATGTCCACAAATTGGTATCAGTGGGGATATCCCTGGCATCAAAGATTCCTTTCTATATTTCCAGACCTTTAATATAGAGATAATGCTTGTATATTTTTGTTGTATTACCTTTTTAATTTCTTTTTTAATAAAAGGTAATACTGTAAGATCTGTGTCTTGGAATAAAGACTTTTCTATACAAACCCAATATATTTCTCGAGAATCATTGATTATAGACATCATATGTCTAAGCTGATAAGCATCATAATATAGTTTCAATAATAGTATTCCCCATCCTCCTTCCTCTACCCTCCTATATCTCAATTTTTTTGGTGTCCTAGGTCTTTTGCTTTTGAAGATAAATGTGTCAATTGTTGATTGCCATATTTTTTTTAAAAAATGTGCAATATCCATGGGTAATACATAAAACAAGTACGTAAACTTTGGCACCACCATCATCTTTATAACCGATATTCGACTCATTAGCGACAAGTTCATTTTATTGCATCTTTTAATGTCTGCTATTATTTGATTCCAAATCCTTCCATAATTTAATTGGAAGGATTTGTTCATATTTTTTGAAATTTGAACTCCTAAATAACAAAATGACTTGTGAACTAATGGGATTTTAAGTTGGTTGGACATACCAATCTGATCTTTAGAAGATATATTATAGCATAACAAATCTGATTTTGTGTAATTGACTTTCAGTCCTGATGTTTTTTGGAAATGCTCTAATTCCTCTTTAATATATCTTATACTTGTGTGTGTATTTTACAAAGAATATCGCTGAATATATTTCCATCTATGCGCCACAATCTTGACAACAATCACCCCATGCCTGGAATTTTTTTTTAAACACACACACACACACACACACACACACACACACACCATTATTGTCAATTATTTTATTTGTTGTATTTCTGTAACGCTATATAAAATATCAAGGGGGGAGGGTATATCAATAATACATAAGACAATACAAATAAAAATGGAAGGGACTAGCTAATCAATTTAAACAGTTGGCAAGGCCTGTTGGCATGTATAGGTCTTCAGTAAACACCTGAAAGTCAAAAGCCAGGATGCCTGCTTAATCTCTGCTGGAAGAGTGCTTTAGAGAATGGGACTGATGGCAATGCTAAATGTCCAACTTCTAATGGAGGCCAGTTGGGCCTCTGTGACACAGGGGACAACTAGTAGTGCTCCTTCATCTTAGCAGAGCTTGGAAAAGTTACTTTTTTGAACTACAACTCCCATCAGCCCCAACCAGCATGGCCACTGGATTGGGCTGATGGGAGTTGTAGTTCAAAAAAGTAACTTTTCCAAGCTCTGCATCTTAGTGATTAAGCTGTACGCATGTAGACTCTCTACTGCACAGAGTTCACAGCTGTGTGGAAGAATCAACCTATACCTGCAGAAGTTGTACATGATCAGAGCCACATTATACACTTATCATGGAATGCAAGGAGGTTAGGGTCAGACCAAGTAGGCATGATCCCCTTCCTACTTCATATATTGTGTGTGAAACAGTTTGATGGTGAGGACAGAGCTACAGTTACCAGCTATGAATACTGGGACACAACAAAGTTTGCACACATGCACACACAGTCTTTCCACTGCACCAAATGGATCTGTGACATATCACAAAATCACTGCTAGTTACACTATAGCATGGGGTACAGTTGGGATGAGGGCTACTTAGCATAGTTAATTCATCCCTAACATGAGTGATCATGTTGGTCCCTTTTTGTTTAAAATATTGGGCTGTGACAATATTGCTAAAATTTTATTTTATTCCTGCTGTCAACTTCAAGGAGTATCTGTTTGGATTAGGCGTTAAACCTCCCAATCATCTGATGAAACACTTTCTATTGTCCTTAAGTTTCTCACTGACATTTTTGGATTATTTGACTTTTGAAAATGTCTTTCCTGAACTTTTGTTTTTGTTTCTCACCTGGAACAGAAAGGTGAAACACCTTTAGCCACAGTAAGAAGGAAGTAAGGATTTATATATATATGTGATATATATATATCCATTCTCTCTTTGCTTCCTCTCTTTCAGAAAGAGTTCCTGATCAGCTGATAGACATCACACCTTTAGGACGAGGGGCACAGACTGGAGTGGATGGGCCAGAATTAGTGAGGAAGGGCATCACTTGATGAGACAAGGTCATGGCTAGATAAGGTGAGGATTGGGGTTGTTCCTTGGCCCAGGGTAGTGAAGGAGTTGCTGGTGTTTCTGTGTGGGGAAGGTATTCTGCAGATGAATGTTTCCATTTAGGAACTGCTTACCATAATATATCTTAAAGTGATTTCACAGTAAAAACAATTAAAAAGCAATTCCATATGCACAAACAGTTAAAAACAAGTTGCTATGTAAAAACAAATTCAAATCCAATCCAGATACGCTTAAAATGCTTTTTGAAAAAGGAAGGTCTTCAACAGGGGCCAAAAAGACAAGAGAGACAGTGGCTGTCTGATGTGTAATGGGGGGGGAGGTCCAAAGAGTAAGTGCCACCACGCTAAAGGCCCAATTCCTATATCACACAGAACAGATCTCCTGAACATATGGTATCTCCTGGAGACCCTCTCCTGCAAAGTGCAGCAATCGTTTGGGAATATAAAGGGTGAGATTATTTGAAAGGTGGGGATGTTGAGTTGTTAGTTATGTGAAGTATTTTTTGTTGTTCACATTTAATAAACATAAAAAACTGGGTTGAAACAATTAAAAATCTCATCATGCTTTTTATTGGACTTTGAATTCAAATTGTTGAAACATTGCTACTGTACTGCTGGCTACATTCTGAGGGGCTTTTTTTAAATACTGTAATCTTTTCCGTATTGTATCTGGTCCAAATTACTGTGGGATAAAATTAATCTACCTCCTATATTTTAAAACGCATTAAATTCTTACTATTTTCCTGCACTCCTATCTAACTTTTGTTTTAAAAGGAGAAACATTTTTCACCAGACATTTCACCTTAACTTGAAGACCTTTGCTGATCAAATCCAAAGCAACAGTACATACAATCTTTATTAGGACCAACTAAAAAAGTCACAAATATGTCACACCTCTAGTGGTAATTGGAACATATGGGCAGGAGTAAAGCAAATGCTGCCCTGGGCTCCTGCTGGTAGAAAGGATGGGATATAAATCTAATAAATAATAATAATAAAATGTGGTAGTCCCTATATTAGCAGTGCTGAATATTAATTTTCAGCAATGCCTAGGTGCAAAGTCAACAGAAATTGAGTAGTGTCACCTATCAATTAGAGAGCATGTTACTCTTCCCCATAGGCAAAGTTCCATCCCTATTTGGTAGAAAGTCATTTTTTTCCAGTTCTAGGATCTGCTCCTGGACTGATTAAATTCGGCTCTATGTTTGCATGATAATCAAGTCACAACGTAGAAAGCAAAAACAGCAGCTGGATGGTATGAAAAACCAACATTCCGGATCTCTGGCTAGTGAACGCTGAGAAAAGATTATGATAATGATAATACCATAAAGATGACACACCAGTTCCAGCTCGGTTGTAGTAGTCGGGATAGTAATGTGTGGGTTGCAATTTCCACTTAGCATGAAGTCAACTGAACCCAGGTTGCTATGGTGCTTTCAGGAATATGTGTCATCAACTTTAAATCCATCTTTGTCCACATACATCTCCCTTTTCCATCCATAGCTGTCCCATCTTATTCTAAGTAATCTTTTTAAACAAGAGTGAAAGCTCTGATCCTCTGATCCCCTTCCCTAAGAGAAACTTGTAGCATCAGGCCCTACACTGGTTTATTTCTGACAGCTATTAATCTTGTTGACACATTGTGGCTAACACCAAACATGAGAGTATTTTATTCATCGGCTGGTGAGAAAGTTCTGCCTTTGTGTGTGGGATATGCATGCACACCTCTTAACTGTTTAGCCTGGGCTCAGAATTCATCTCCTCATTAACCGGATATAATTACACCTGACAAACGCACTGAATGCACCAAAGCATGAAAGTAAAAGACAGAAGGATTAAATTGATATAAGTCTGCCACCCTGGCAAATACAGCCCCAGAAAGCTTAAGAAGAAGCAGGATGAATAATTGTTTAAGGATCATCGGCATGATTACAGGGTGTGATCTCACGCACTGCACCTGAAGAGTCAGATAATTATGGAAATTACAAAAGAAAATCAATTGGAGTGCTAAGATACGGGGAAAGTTCAGTATTGGCGCACAGTGCCAGAAATGCTATCTAACAGGGCCATTTTACTTGATTTTAAAAGGTGGGATTTTCAATGCATCACAGGGCAGAATAAAATAAACTTGTCTTTTAATTTTTTCCCCAAAAATGAGTTTATAATAGAAAACAAAATGTTAAGAGATAACTTTCATGCAATACATTCCATTGATACTTAACTCAAAATGAAAGGTGTAAGTGAAATTGACATCTATAAAAATGATGGCCATTTTCCATCAAAGAATTAGATGTGCTTAAATATATTGAAATAAATGGGCTTAAGCACTCATAATTCTGTGCTAGATAAAACCTAAATTTTCCATACTGAAGCTTAATACCCTAGCCATTCCACTATGCAGGCTCCCATTGCAACATATAAATTTGAATTGCCAGCTAGCTACTCAAATATATTTTGGGCTCATTTAGTTTTCCTTATACGCCATATGTTGTTGGAATCTAGCTCTCATCAGCCCCAGCCAGCATCGTCAATGGTCACGGCTGATGGCTGTTGTAGTCTAATATCTGGAGGACACCATGTTGGCTATAATTAGACCAACCTGGGGCCACTTACATTCTTGCCATGCAGATTGCTTGACTGTCCTCAGCAAACACAGTGTCTGTTGTGTCAGGTTTAGACTACAGACTTTACAAAGGAAGTTGAGATGTTGATGCTTGGAACTCTTGCAGAAAAGTAGAACCTCTTCTTGCAAGTATTGCTTCCCATATTTTTTTTAGTTTATCTCTACTGACATCCCAATCCACTGATTTCTTTTGACTTTATTAATCATCACACAAGACACCTCAACCTGTGTTTCTAACATGGAAGGGTAAGCTGTCACTATAGGCTTCTCTGAATTATCAGGTTGACATGGAGGCAATACCCTAAAGGGATGATCCTTATGCTCTCTCTTGACTTTTCTTCTGTTTTTGTGTTCTATTCAGTCTATATTCAGTCCGCTCCTGAAAAAACCTTCCTTGGACCCAGAAAGTTTCAACAGCTACAGACCAGTAGCAAATGTTCCGTTCCTGGGCAAGATCTTGGAATGTGTGGTTGCCGGCCAGCTCCAGGCGCTATTGGATGAAACCGATTATCTAGATCCATTTCAATCGGGTTTTAGGTCTGGTTTTGGCACTGAGACAGCCTTGGTCGCCCTGTATGATGACCTATGTCGGGAGAGGGACAGAGGGAGTGTAACTCTGTTGATTCTCCTTGATCTCTCATCGGCTTTTGATACCATCGACCATGGTATCCTTCTGGGGAGGCTCGCGGAGTTGGGAGTTGGAGGTACTGCTTGGCTGTGGTTCTGCTCCTACTTGGCGGGTCGTCTCCAGAAGGTAGTGCTTGGGGAACATTGCTCGACTCCGTGGGCTCTCAAATGTGGGGTTCCGCAGGGGTCGGTTCTGTCTCCCATGCTTTTTAACATCTACATGAAGCCGTTGGGTGCGGTCATCAGGAGTTTTGGAGTGCGTTGTCATCAGTACGCTGATGACATGCAGCTCTACTTCTCCTTTTCATCCTCCTCAGGTGAGGCTGTCGATGTGCTGAACCGTTGCCTGGCCGCGACAATGGACTGGATGAGAGCTAACAAACTGAGGCTCAATCCTGACAAGACTGAGATGCTGCTGGTGGATGGTTTCTCTGATCGGATGGTGGATACATACCCTATCCTGGATGGGGTTACACGCCCCCTAAAGGACCGGGTTCGGAGCTTGGGAGTCGTTCTAGACTCTTCCCTTTCACTTGAGGCTCAAGTAGCCTCGGTGGCACGGAATGCGTTCTACCAACTTCAGTTGGTAGCCCAGCTACGTCCCTATCTGAGTCAGGAGGACCTTACATCGGTGGTACATGCTCTGGTAACCTCGCGTTTGGACTACTGCAATGTGCTCTACGTTGGGCTGCCTTTGAAGACAGTTCGGAAGCTGCAGCTAGTACAAAATGCGGCTGCCAGATTGTTGACAAGGACCAAGCGGTCCGATCACATAACACGTGTTCTGGCACGCTTGCACTGGCTGCCAATATGCTTCCGGGCCAGATTCAAAGTGTTGGTATTAACCTATAAAGCCTTATATGGCATGGGACCATGATATCTGTTGGAACGCCTCTCCCAATATGAACCCGCCTGCTCACTGCGCTCTGCTTCGAAGGCCCTCCTCCGGGTTCCGACTCATAGAGAGGCCCGGAGGGTGGTGACAAGATCTAGGGCCTTCTCAGTGGTGGCCCCCGAACTGTGGAACAGTCTCCCCGAGGAGGTACGCTTGGCGCCGACACTACTATCCTTTCGGCGCCAAGTTAAAACCTTCCTCTTTCCCAATGCATTTTAACTTAAGCTATTGATTTTTCATTTGTTGTAATTGATTTTAGACTGTTTTATTGTTATATGTTTTTATTGTATTATATTGTGTATTTTAGTATTTTTGTTGTTCACTGCCCAGAGAGCTTCTGCTAGTCGGGCGGTATAAAAGTTTAATAAATAATAAAAATAAAAATAATATGTACAGTCTATATATATTCAGTTAATTTATATACAGACAATTTATTTATTTTATTTATTTTATTTGTTTCATTTATAGACCGCCCATAGCAAATAGCTCTCTGGGCGGTGTGCAAAAGGTTAAAATACAAAATATGACAATAAAATCAAGCTACACACAATAACATTATAAACATTTAAACATTTAACAGTTAAAATGCCTGGGAGCATAGCCAGGTCTTAACCTGGCGCTGGAAAGACAGCAGTGTAGGCGCCAGGCGTACATCTTCGGGGAGGCTGTTCCACAGTTCGGGAGCCACTACAGAAAAGGCCCTGGATCTAGTAACTATCGTCCGGGCTTCCCGATGAGTTGGTACCCGGAGAAGGGCCTTAGATGCTGAGCGAAGTGACCGGGTAGGTTCATAGCAGGAGAGGCGTTCCACAAGATATTGCGGTCCCACACCGTGTAAGGCTTTATAGGTCAAAACCAGCACCTTGAATCTGGCTCGGAAGCAAATAGGTAGCCAGTGCAAATGGGCCAGAACAGGTGTTATATGCACTGATTGGCTAGTTCCCGTCAACAATCTGGCTGCCGCATTTTGCACTAGCTGGAGTTTCCGAACTGTCTTCAAGGGCAGCCCTACGTAGAGCGCATTACAGTAGTCCAGTCTAGAAGTTACCAGAGCATGAATAACTGAGGCGAGGTCATCCCTGTCTAGATAGGGACGTAGCTGGGCTACCAGCCGAAGGTGGTAGAACGCATTCCTCGCCACCGAGGCCACTTGTGCCTCAAGAGACAAGGAAGGATCGAAAAGAATCCCCAAGCTACGAACCTGTTCCTTCAAGGGGAGTGTAACCCCATCTAGAACAGGGTGAACAACCACCATCTGGGCAGGGAAGGCACTCACCAACAGTGTCTCAGTCTTGTCTGGATTGAGTCTCAGTTTATTAGCTCTCATCCAGTCCATTATCGCGGTCAGGCAACGGTTCAGCACATCCACAGCCTCACCTGATTCAGATGAAAAGGAGAAATAGAGCTGCGTGTCATCAGCATACTGATGGCAACGCACTCCAAAACTCCTGATGACGGCACCCAGAGGCTGCATGTAGATGTTAAAAAGCATGGGGGACAAAACCGACCCCTGAGGGACTCCACAATGGAGAGTCCAAGGTGTCGAGCAATGTTCCCCAAGCACTACCTTCTGAAGACGATCCGCCAAGTAGGAGCGGAACCACTGCCAAGCAGTGCCTCCAACTCCTAACTCCGCGAGTCTCCCCAGAAGGATGCCATGGTCGATGGTATCAAACGCCGCTGAGAGATCAAGGAGAATCAACAGAGTCACACTCCCTCTGTCCCTCTCCCGACAAAGGTCATCATACAGGGCGAACAAGGCTGTTTCGGTGCCAAAACCAGGCCTAAAACCGGATTGAAACGGATCTAGATAATCGGTCTCATCCAAGAGCACCTGGAGCTGTCCGGCAACCACCCGCTCCAAAACCTTGCCCCAAAAGGGGACATTCGCCAACGGTCTATAATTGTTCAAGTTATCTGGGTCTAAGGAAGGTTTCTTTAAAAGAGGTCTCACTACTGCCTCCTTGAGGCTACCAGGGACTACTCCCTCCCTCAAGGAGGCATTTATCACTTCCTTGGCCCAACCGGTGGTACCAGTCCTGCTAGCCTTCACTAGCCAAGATGGACAAGGGTCCAGAGCAGACGTGGTTGCCCGCACCATTCCAAGCACCTTGTCCACTTCCTCAAGCTGCACCAACTGAAACTCATCCAATAATGAAGGGCAAGACCGTGTTCTGGACTCTTCAATGGATTCAACTGTCATAACATCAGAGTCTAGGTCCCTATGGATGCATGCGATTTTATTTTGGAAGTGCCCCGCAATGTCATTACAGCGAGCTTCAGATGTTTCTATGGTATCTTGAGGACCAGAATGTAAGAGTCCTCGTACAACCCTAAAAAGCTCTGCTGGACGGCAGAGAGATGTCCTAATAGAGGTAGCAAAATAGGACTTCTTCGCCGCCCTTACCGCTTTCATGTACAATTTAGTGGAGGCACTTACCAAAGCATAATTGCATCCGTCTGGAGTTCGCCTCCATCTGCACTCTAGCCTCCTTCTCTCTTGCTTCATCACTCTCAGCTCCGGGGTATACCACGGAGCTGTATGAGCTCTGCAACGAAGAGGGCGCGCGGGAGCGATCGTGTCAATAGCCCGGGCCATCTCCGTGTTCCACAGTTCGACCAAGGCCTCGACAGGAGCGCCAGTACTATCAGCTGGAAAAACTCCCAGGGGCCTCTGAAAACCAATAGGATCCATAAGCGTCCGGGAGCGGACCAACTTAATAGGTCCCCCACCCTTGCAGAGGGAAAGAGTCGTCGTGAGTCTAAAACTCAGCAGGCAGTGATCTGTCCATGACAATGGAGTAGATGAAAAACACCCCACCACCAGATCACCATCTCCATGACCAGTGGCGAAGATCAAATCAAGAGTGTGACCCGACACATGCGTGGGGCCCGTAACAAATTGAGACAGCCCCATGGTTGTCATGGAGGCCATGAAGTCCTGAGCGGCCCCAGATAAGACAGTCTTGGCATGAATGTTGATATCCCCCAACACCACATGTTTGGGGGACCTCAACAACACCTCTGAGACTATCTCTGTCAGCTCAGCTAGGGAAGCTGTTGGGCAGCAAGGTGGGCGGTACACCAACAGGATTCCCAGTCTGTCTCCTTGGCCCAACACAAGGTGAAGGCACTCTAGACCAGTCACCATCTGGACAGGATGCCTGGTGAGAGAGAAAGTACTCCTATAGACCACAGCGACCCCGCCTCCCCGGCCCTCAGATCTACCATAGTGCTGCACCGTATACCCAGGTGGGCAAAGCTGAGAGAGAGCAACTCCTCCCTGCTCACCCACCCAGGTCTCGGTTATACATGCCAGGTCGGTACCTTCGTCCACAATTAAATCGTGGACAAGGGAGGTCTTATTATATACCGACCTGGCATTCAAAAGCAGCACCTGGAGATCTAAGGGCTGGCTGATAGAACAACCAGCAGTTCTGTGGCCTTGAGGAGAACCGGAACAAGGCACAGGCACAACTTGTCTGGGACGAGTTCCCCTTACCTGGCACGTTCTCCTCCTAACAATGGTTTGGCTCCATCTGGTTGGCCTCTGTGCAAACAGAATGCTGGATTAGATGGCCCTTTGGCCTGATCCAGCAGGGAACGTCTTCTGTTCTGGGTGGGCAGAGGAGTCCTAACTCCCAGATCCATGGGTTGGATAGCATTATTTTGGGAGCAAACGTCTTTCTTTGCCTGCAGAGAAGACCTCCACCAGCGGGGAGGCCTTGTCTTTAACAAAAGCTCACATTATGCCTGTGGCAAACTCTGTGGGCATAGACTGACCACCGGCAGTGTTCCTGCTGGCAGTAAAGACCATTAGGTCCCAAAATGTAGCATTCTGGGGGCAGGGAGGAAGCCTATTCCCTGAAGAGTCCCAGGACTGGGTTCCCCATTCATGCTGGCATGGAAAAAGTGGATAGACAAACGTTTTTCTCCCTCTCTCATAACTTGTGGACATTCAATTAAGCTGAATGTTGGAAGCTTCAGGACAGACAAAATAAGGCACTTATTCACTCAGCGTATAGTTAAACTATGGAGTTTGCTCCCACAAGAGGCAGTGATGGCCACCAACTTGGATGGCTTTAAAGAAGATTAGACAGATTCATGGAGGATAAGGCTATCAGTGGCTATTAGCCATGATGGCTGTGCTCTGCCACCAAAATCAGATGCAGTATGCTTCTGAAAACCAGTTGCCGGTAGCTGCAGGAGGGGAGATTGCTCTTGCACTCAGGTCCTCCTTGTGGGTTTCCCATGGGCATCTGGTTGGCCACTGTGGGAACAGGGTCACTGGCCTGATCCAGCAGGCTCTTCTTATGTTCTTAAATGATTTCTCCCCCATTAGAACCAATGAAGAATTTTTTTAAAAAAACCATTGGAATGATGAAAGTTAAGTATGTCTGTCCCCTAACATGTTGCCCTGGCCAGTGCAAGCCAGCAGGACTTTGCAAGTGGTGGATGATCCACCAGTTCACACCTCCCGCAACCCCACTTCACATTGCACTGTGACATGAGTAACTTAACTAATTTCAGTGAAACTAAAGCATGAGCAATCCTATATAGATTTACTCAGAACTGAGTTCATTGGGGCTTACTGTTATGTAAGCATGTGTAGGACTGGAACCTTAGTCTGGATCCAACCCTATAATATCTTCTGCCTGGTTCTTGCCATTTTTTCCTCCATTTTGAGGATGGGAAGGATGCTTTTTCCTAGGAGATTCCAATGACAGGCATAGCCAACTAATTCTGCTTTTGTCTCCATCCTCTCCTCCCTGCTGAGTTCTACAAAGGCAACACTGAGACTAAGGCGGAAGAAGCTGACAGCCAATGTCACTCTTTGGGCTGCTTGTAGTAAGGTGGAAGATAGGTGGGAGCGAACTGAAAACAGACTGAGTTTGATCAGGCAGTGGTCCTCACACCCTAATAGACCAGCCTCCACTGATCTACAGCAGCCCCATGTGTGTACGCTTGTGGAAGCACAGGGACCTCTCCATACCTTACCAAGGCAGGGATCCTGATGATGTGAAGAGGTTGCTGCATGCATATACTTGTACACACAAGTCACTTCAAGATGTGTAAGAGTGCAGCATGCTTCCATAATGACATATCTCCACGCCTATTTGTGTCTTTGTTCCATGTACAGTGGAGCCATCAGGGCAGGATTTGGAAATATAAGTCCAGGCCCCCAAACACAGTAGCCTTACCACATTTTGAAGTAAGTAAAACAATACATACCTGGAGAGGACAGGAGGATGTACGATAATTAAATAATGAGCCTAAAATTATTTAACTTCACATGCAATTAATGCCTGAAAGCATTTTAAAAAAGAATTAGTTATGGCAAACCTTACAACAGATTGAGAATATTTCCGGTTTTTACCATTGGGACAGTTCTGTTGAAAACTCATTAAAGGTTTCCCAGAGTAGCGATGAGGCTCTTCTCAGATCTTTTGCAAAACCCAGATACGTCAAAGGAAGGACATAAGCATAAGTGTATTATGAATCACATCCATCCATCATCATAATGCAACATGTATTGCAACAAAGTAAGCTTAATGCTTCCTGGCAACATCAAAGATATCATTGAATCTTAAATGATATCAATGCAAAGCCAGTTGGGGAAAAAAGAAGCAAAAATGATATGACTAATATTATCTATGCTGCTGCACAGAAGTACACACAAGTGCACAGTTTTATCATAAAATAAGCTATTTGCACCTCTTGTAAAACTATATATAAAGTAATACAACTAAGAAACTGTGCCACAGAGTGTGCCAAAGGCTTTACGGAAAAGGTGCATTTTGTGGAGGGATTTGGAAGACTAGGAAGACAGATGTCATCATGAAGGTGCTCTTGGAATCACTAGGCCTAAGACTCAGCAACAGGAAAAAGGTGAAGTTCTTTGAAGGAGCAGGTGACCTTTGGGCAACTGAGAGTGGTGGAACTAGAGGAGTGAAGGACATGGATTGAGATGTAGTTGAATATGAGAGCAGATGAATAAGAAAGCAAAGCCATGGATGGCATTTAAAGAATGAGTGAACTGGATGCTGGACTGTGTAAGGGACATTGTGTAAACCCTACTATATCAGGCTGGGAGGGGGACTCCGTTTGGATAAATTTATTATTTTTGTGGTAGAGTTATGGATAGAGCCGTGACCATTGAAGACCAGTGCTGAATCCAGCCACCTACTACTATCCCTGAACAGATGAACAGATATCCTGCCTCTCCTGGATTGGGCTTTTCAGCACAGGAAAATGTACATATAGCACCTGTTTGCAATCCATCTGTAACTTCTTGTTTAACTTCTTGTTAAATTGGAGCACCGGTTTGCAACTCTTTTCCAATAGTCTTGTTTTATAAGGGAGAGAAGACTCCCATCATCACCAGACATCTTAGCCAATGGTCAGGGATGAAAGGATGAAAGGATTTGTAGTCCAACAACATCTGGGGACCCAAAGTTGATGAAAACTTATTTAGTGACTGTTCCATAGTGACCACACAAGATTCATGGTTGGCAGGGATTTGTAACCAAGTCTCCTGGTCAAAGTCCAACACACCTGCCACTCCAGCATAATGGGTCTTTATTGCAATGTTTGGCTGGAATTTTGAATGTAAGTTATGTTAGAACTGCTTTTCCATTTACCTTCACAGCTGTATCGGTGAACAGAATCTGGCAAAAATTTCTCCTCATCAATCCATCTGGAGGTTCCTCATCAATCCATCTGGAGAAAGTTATGTGGGTAATCTATACCCATGGAAATTAGAACATTTCCACATTTGTGTGAGCGGGATTGACTTTAAAAGTGAACTCAGGAGCACAGAACTTTATTTCAAGGAGGCCCAATGTTCAGCAGATAATCTTTGACAAGCCAGTATCTTTCGGCTCTACTTCCACATTTGTAACATGCAAATAAGGAATGTACACACAGATTGACTTCCTCTGTTGGCTGCAGCAGGAAAGTTGCTATGAGCAAGAAAGCTTCTGCATGCACTGACATTTGCACACCTTGTACAATCTGTGGACTTGATGTTGCCCACTTTTACCTAGAATTCTCTAGGTTTATCCCCTCTCCATGCCAATATAGGAATTCTCAAGCATTATCAGTGGACCATGCAGAGGAATAGCTATTGGGCTGTCACTTTTAAAACTGATCAAAGTAAAAGGGAGCTGAGTTCTTTTCAGGCACAGGGAAGTAAATACTGTATATCCCTGAGGTAACACCGTTATTTCGACTGATAGGGTAAATTTGTTTTAGTGTTTTTAACTAAAGTCACTTTGGCTCTGGTTCCCAAAATGATATATCAGAATATTCTAAAGTTTTCCCAGTTGGTTTTTCCAATGTCAGATTAATTGATTGTGAGGTTTTGATATAAAAGAGAATTGATTCAGGATTTTCAAAAGCCTGCATATGTTCTACAGTTATTGCCACTGTATTCTAAATTGTTGAAGGATACTATCAAGAGAGTGATGCTCTGCTTGCTTACAGTGAAGTCATTCTACTGAATGTGATGTGCTGACACCAGAAGCAGCTTGCTGGAGAGAGTGGAACAGCTATGCTCACTTCCAGGCAGATGAGTTATTGTTGCTTCCTGGGCAGGAGAGGGGGGGAAGGAGAGGAGAGGTCAGCATGGTGCAAATGCAGAGGCAGGAGTGTATATTGGTTCTGCCAATGCATTTACATCACACCAGATTGCCTTGCCCCTCTCCCTCCCAGTAAAAAATAGTGACCTGCTTTCCAGGAAGCTAGTGTGGCAGCTCTGCCCATCCACGAAGCCACTTCTGGCTGACACTACTATACACGGATAGTGAATAACCACTAGAATATGCTGAGAATTTCATCCCTCCATATAAGAAAACTTAGGAGGCCTAAGATTATTATATATTAATTTATTGTAAAATTATTCCAATGAGATGTTTTCTTAAAGGAAAACTCATCAGAATTGTTTTTAAGGCTCTCTTATGTGGTTTTCTCTAAAGCAAGTGAGATAAGGGCCTTCTTGAGGTTGGCTCCCTATTTGTGGAATGCTGTTACAAAAGGACATTAGTTACAAAGCAAACAAAGCAAAATTTTAGAAGTCTCTAGTGTTCTTTCCCCCCAAAGAAAACCAAACCCAGTAGCATTGTCCCTTTGATATTGGGGTGGAGTGTTTTAGGCAGCAGGGTGAACTATTTTCAACAGGGACTTTGTTCCTGGAGTAGTTCTTCCACTGGAGAGAGGAAGAAGTGAATGCCATATGTCCTGCACATAACTGTGGTGAGGTGAAGCTGACCTCCCGAAAGCAGCATTTTCGCTGATCACCTGGACAGGGCCTGAGTGGAGCAGCAGTGAGGTCAGGGCTGTGGACCAGCATTGAGGGGAGTGCCACTGTCAGTATGACACTCTTATTGGTGCAACCATGTGGCCTGACCTCACCACTGGCCCGTCCCAGCCCCAGGCATATGAGCAGTGGGAATGCTGGTGTTAAGAGGGGGGCTCCATGGCTCTGCCACACCCCATATGATGCTGTTGCTGATAGTTGTGTGGGACAAGGAAATGGAATATCTACATGTTTAACGGTCTGAGAGGTTTCAAACAGAGGATTCTTCTCTTCAGTCATCACAGATGAGCACTCTCAGGTTGTTTTTGCGACATCCCTTTTGCAGTCTCACATCCTTCTGGAGCCAAAACACACTTCTCTACAATTGCAAACTTGGTGGAATACTGGCTTTCTGAAATACTGCTGTAGAAATCCCAGTGGAAACTCCACCTTGAGGAGTCAAAATGTATGTGCCTGTGGCAGAGGACAGTAACAATCTGTTCTTAAAAAGTGACAATCTTTAAATCAGTGTGATTGGTGTACTGGAAGGAGGCATAACTGATTCCATTTTACAATGATTCACTTAGATTTGTTCCAGAATGAACCCCTTAACAGAATTTATATAAGAGACATTGACTAAAACAATACTGACACCTGCCAATCATTGTGATGATGAGTCATTTTGCATGGCTCAGGCTTTCCCTTACTTAGGGAGCGCAAGTTCATTTGTAATCTATTTAGTGTGGAGCACATAATAGTTTTGCTGCTCATTACAGATATAATCTTGCTTGGCTTATTTGATTTGGGTCGCATCCACACCATCTGCTTTCATGCAAAGACACCATCCATGCTGAGTGTGTAACTGGCACCCTATGTGGCTATTCACATCTTTCTCCCTTAATGAAAGAGACACTGGAGACTGTTCCATGGCAAAAACCACAGAAAATTGCTTAACTTTGTCAATATGCTGGAGAACCTACAGGGTAAACACAGAGCAGTGTCAGCTGTTTCAGAGAGCAGCAACGCTAAATATACCAGAAAAGAGTTTTTAAAAACAAAACAAAATTTGAGCTTCCTGGGGAATTCCTGGCAAACACGTGAAAGGTCTTCCAGAGCAGCGATTAAAGCAAAGCAGAAAATATTCTCCTTGCCAGCTCTCACTTGCTAAATATGCTTCTCGGCTAATGTTTTTCATTGATTTACGGAACTCTTCCAGACTCTTTTTGTTGTAACAGTTTATGAGATTGGAAAAGAAACTCTGGGCTTTGCCAGTTTTTCTGCACCAGAATGGACAAGTTCAGTAGCCAGCGAGGCTAATTGAGCAGTTGTTTAAATTTTGTTTTGGCTCCTCTCATGCATTTCTCCTTCTGACTTTGCTTTAGCATCCATGACTCGCCTGCTCACAACTGTTGATGCAAAGAGTTTCTCCCTTGCTGCTGACACCATCTGGAACTGCCATTCTATATTTTCCCAGCTCATCAATTATTCTGATTAAAAAGCTCAAGATAACAGAATTTCTTAAAAAAGAAAAACCAAAACAAAGTCAATCACAAGCTCAAATGCTCTCCCCGCTTTGAAGTCTTCTTTGTGCCTGAAAAACATCACCCCCTGTTCTCCATTTATCATGCCCTTGTTCTCTCCTCTTTTGACTCAAGGAAATTCACTTCACCAAAATTCTCCCGAAACCACCTGAAGCAGGGATGCAGAACCTGTGGCTTTCCAGATGTTATTGGACTACAACTCCCATTATCTCTGCCCATTGGCCATGCTGGCTAAGTTGATGGGAGCTGGAATCCAAAAATATCTGGAAGGTCACAGCTTCCCCATCCTCTTACCTGCATGTCTGATGCCAATGTCAACTGGCACTCAATGCCCAACCCCTCCATTACTCATTTCTTGAAAGATCTTCTCCTTCACGTGTATCCAATGGTGTGGTTCGCACATACATACACTTCACATGGTTTCTCATGGTGCACCATTGACTGGATGTATGAATTGATTGCTTGAAAACTAGCTGTCAATATTACATTAAAGCTGTAACTGTGACTTGTTACTGTGATGGATTTTGAAAGTCACTCCTTGACACTGCAGTCATCTAGTGATGGTCATTCATGTATTAGCCAGCCCTAAATAATTTTGTAAGTGCATGTATTTGTGACATATCTGTTAAGGCTGTAACTCAGGGGCAGAGCATCTGCTTTGCATGCAAGAGGTCCCAGTTCAATATCCGGCAGGATTGTCCAGTGTCATGGGTGGGGGGATTATAGATCCTTTACATTTCTGGGAGCAGGATCCCAGCAAGATCCTTGTCCTTTTGTGCTGATTGGAGCCAATCAGAGTGAAAGGAGCTGAGTCAACCACTGAGAAGACTTTTCTTAGTAGCTAACACACAGCCTCCCCTTTCATGCTGATTGGCTCCTAGGGATGTTTGCTGTAGTGGAATGTGGACTCGAAAGATGACAGGGAGATGTGGGAAAAGGGAACATGGCTGTGAGATGGTGTGGTGTGATTATCATGAAGCGACCCCACACTTCTGAATTTACCACTACACTACTGAGTGTGATTACTGTGTGTGCATGTGTGAATATAGAAACTCCTAGCTTTTGCATGGCTGTAAGAGTCATAAGAACATAAGAAGAGCCTGCTGGATCAGGCCAGTGGCCCATCTAGTCCAGCATCCTGTTCTCACAGTGGCCAACCAGGTGCCTGGGAGAAGCCCGCAAGCAGGACCCGAGTGCAAGAACACTCTCCCCTCCTGAGGCTTCCGGCAACTGGTCTTCAGAAGCATACTGCCTCTGACTAGGGTGGCAGAGCAGAGCCATCATGGCTAGTAGCCATTGATAGCCCTGTCCTCCATGAATTTGTCTAATCTTCTTTTAAAGCCATCCAAGCTGGTGGCCATTACTGCGTCTTGTCACATGCTTTGCGTTGACTTCTTTTGCCTCTGACCACACCTCTACTGGCATTTGGCCTCTGGAAGGTTGAGCGTGAGGAAATGTAGCCCTAAGACTGAAAAAGGTCCCCCACCTCTGACCTAGTATATGTGGGGTTGCCAGATCAGAAGTATCCCAAACTCTGAGATTTCAGGGGCAGGCCCTAGTGA
The DNA here is from genome assembly GCF_030035675.1 of Rhineura floridana. Taxonomy (NCBI): domain Eukaryota; kingdom Metazoa; phylum Chordata; class Lepidosauria; order Squamata; family Rhineuridae; genus Rhineura; species Rhineura floridana. The sequence goes on from NC_084485.1 coordinate 37,746,298, forward strand.
TGTCATGGGGCGGGCCCTAGTGATGCCATGGGGTGGCCCTAGTGATGTCATTAAGCACGATACATTAAACATCAACCATAGTTGCTTGGAGCATACCACTCAGACAAAAAATTTTCTCTGATTGGAAATTAGGATAGAAATCTTAGCTAAATTAGGGTGTTTCTAGGTCCAGCTGAAGTGATGGGATTACTCCTTCTCACCTGCTTAGAGACCTTGGGTAGGGAACATTTACTGTAGCCTACTTGCTTCGGGCAAGAAGGTTTAAGGGCTTATCCACATGGGAGAACTACTTTGTATTAAAGACACTGTTTTTACTTTTGTTTTCTCTTGGCACAATCCAGAGTAAGGGCTCAATGCCAATGGCAAACAGGGTGTTTTCAATTCACACTGAAGGGAAGAATCAAGCTCGCAGTTTCCTCAAGACCACACCCTCTAATAGAACATTTTCCACTCTCTCTCTTGTTACCTGGTAACTGAGCATCCTCAGTTTGTTCTACCAGTTAGTTTCATTAAAAAAACCTGAAGTGCGATTATTTGTCTTTTCATTGGTACAAACGAGCTGAAATACAAATCTTTGTTTGAGCAGTGTTATGCTTTTGCACACAGGTTAAGGGGAAAAGAAAATAAAGACATGTTTTGCATGCCAGCAGAATGTGAAAGAGCAACCAGAAGTTACTCTTTAGCCCACAGGAAATGAAAAGAAAGAAGGGAGGAGGAGGGAGTGGGCATGGAGAGGGGAACGATTGACACACCCACCTAAAAGCATCGGAGCAAAGTATCTGCAAGCACTAGAGGTACGGAGCAAAGACATTTTTTCTTGCCCTTTTAGCATTATCAGAGGATTGGGTTAGTACGGATTTACAGCAGGGGAACGGTGTGATAGCTTCTGTTTGCCTGTAATGTCATGTGAACCATGCAAATTAAAAGGGGATGTAAGTACCACCAAGGACACAGTAACTCCCCATGTAGATGAGCCCAAAGTGCCCTCAGGCTAGGCCAGTCACCAGAAAGCCATTGTAGGAAGAAGAGAGCCTAATGTTGTGGAGATGTTAGATGGGAGCACTCAGGAATAAAGATGGATGCCCCTGTAGGCTGCTATTCTAAATACACTTACTAAGAGACTAAGCCCCATAGAACTCAACAGGACTTGCTGTAGATATTGTTAGGACTGTGCTGTTGGTAAGGCTTGACTAGGGATCCTCTGCAATGATTAGGGACGGGGGAGAATATTCAAAAAAATCAAACTTGGTACCAGATCCCAACTGAATTTGCTAGCTTGCTATCCTTTTGGAGTGGCATCGATCTCTTGTGGAGGGTCACGGCTGTAATTGGAACGGATTTTGTGGCTGTGACTGCAATTGGCAAGATTTTTTAAAAAAATCCTCCCCCATTTTACATATTTTTTTCATAATCAAGATGTTGTGTCAATCACAGGATTTCCATTTGTCGATTACATATTATGAAAAAAACCGTTATTATTGCATTATCATTATTATCTCTTCTCCCAAAGGGTTCTTCAGGACTCCCCTTTCTTTTGTAAAAAATAGATTATTATAAACACACATACACACTGTGCTGCCCATCAACCACTCAGTTTGGTGCAAGTAGCAATCAATCATTCAACCCGGGAAAGGGGTGGGTGTACTTGTCCTCTCCTCTATGAAATATCAGTACTTCCAAACTGGCACAGACCATATCCAAAAGAAAGCCTGAGGCAAGATAGACTCAAAGGTGATTATCTGCCTCATTGATATGTAAAAATAGGAAAAAACACCATGTGGAATGCTATGATCAATACATTCAAATAAGCAACCTAAAAATTATGCAATATTTTTCCTGCTGCCAAAAAAACACCTGGAACGCTGTGATCATTCATGGCACCTACCTAAAAAATATGCAATGTTTTTCCTGCTGACAGAAAACTATGTGGAATGCTATCGTTTACATAAGTATCTATGAAAATAATTACATAATTTTTGCAACCCATTTTGCACCATGCAGCGAACCCCATTCCTGGCAACAGTATCCATATCAAAGCAGGGTTGGCAATCCCCTGCCTGGATTGCCCTGCCTGCCTTTTAACATGGCTGCTCCAAACTTCTTTACAGACTTGGAGAAATTAGTAAGAGTTAAGAAGATTCTCTACTCTTTCCTGCCTACTCTGTGGGCTGCTATAAACTCACTTTGACAGCCAACCCAATTCCAGTGAGTAATAATTGACAGAGAGAAAACACACATGGTTTGGCCTAGCTTCACAGGCAGTAGCTTGGGAACAACAGCAATTGAAGCCATGCTTCCAAGTATGTGAATTCTCTTTTACCACTATTGGGCAAGAAACAAACCATCATGCACATAACAAAGTGCATCATCAGTCGGTTTAAGGGGGTTGAGCTGACCTCATGGAACCACAGTTGTTGCTTCGATGGATGCAAGGGAATAAGGTCAGAGGTAAAATGGAAATAGACTGCCTTCAAGTCGATTCCAACTTATGGCGACCCTATGAAGAGGATTTTCATGGAAAGTGGTATTCAGAGGGGGTTTACCATTGCCTTCCTCTGAAGAGGCAGAGACTGGCCCAAGGTAACTGAAACGCAAATAGAAAAAGAAAAAGAAAAGACAATGATGATTTCCTAAATGCAATACCATACCAACCACAACAAGATTCCTATGAGTAAGACAGAAAACTCAGCATCCCACAACCAGTCAGGGTTCCTAACCAAAACTAAAAAAATCCTGGCAGCCTGTTAGCCAAGGTCACAGAAAATCCCCATGCAACACAACCTGACCTGGGGGCTGCAATTAGTGTAGAACGCTGTGGCACAACTGCTGACGTGAGTGAGACCCTATCAGCACATCATAACTCCGCTCTGAAATCTGCACTGGCTGCCAATTTGTTACCAGGCCAAGTTCAAGGTGTTCTTTCCATGTTACGGGTGCCACATAATACTTGTGCTGCTCTTGTAAGAAGTCAATCCTTTTATGTGGCAGTACCTACGCTTTGGAACTCCTTGCTTATTTACATTAGGTAGGCACCTTCATTGTACTCATTTTGGCACCTGCTAAAAACATTTTTGTTTCGGCAAGCCTACTCAGGCATGTAGAAGCTATTATGTTTTTTGTCTGTTTTTAACTCAGATTCCAGGCAATAGTCTCTTCCAGAGATTGAATTTTGGACCTTTGTATGCAAAGCATGTGCACTGCCACTGAGCTACAGCCCTGTTTAAAAACGTATCTTTTAAACTTGTTCTTTTCAATTCACTAATGAATGCACAGATACTAGGGCAGATCCACACCATGCATTTAAAGCACATTCAACATACATTTGACAGACATAAATCCCACTGCAAAATCCTGGGAACTGTAGTTTGTTAAGGGTGATGGGAGCTATAACTGTGAGGGGGAAACTGCACTTCCCAGGATTCTTTAGGAGGACTCATGTGCTTTAAAGGCAAGTTGGATGTGCTTTAAATGTATTATGTGGATCTGCATTACTTCATAAACTTGCCTATGTATAAATCATTTTAATTAAATTTTAAAATGGAAATAAGCTATAAAGTGTACTGGGTGACCATGGGCTATGCACCATCTCTCATCCTAATCTGCCCCTCAGGGTGAAAACAACAGAGGGGGCATATGACCACCCCAAGGAAGAAGGGCACACTTAAAATGTGGACGAAAAAATAATTTGTAAATAATAATTTACAACCATACTGTGAAATCAGATACATATGAAGACATAGTATCACGAAATATTTATATAAGCATGACTTTTATTTATTTATTTATTATTACATTTGTATATTGCCCCATAGCAGAAGCTCTCTGGGCAGTTTACAACAATTAAAAAAATTAAAAACAAATATACAAATATACACATTTAAAAACACATTTTTTTAAAAAAAAGTTTAAAAACACATGCTAAATGAATGTCAAAGATGTGTAATATTTACACAGCCTGTGAAAATATTTATAGTGCAATCCTGTACATGTTTACTCAGAAGCAAGTCCCAATGTATTCAATGAGGCTTAGTCAGGGAAGCATGCACGGGACTGCACTTCAAGGATAACGAACTTCACTCACCCAATCCAAAATTCTGGATCATGCCACTTTAAGCTGTTTTGCAACTGTTTTATATTTGTTTTACAGTTATTGGATTTTAAATCACTTTATTTCTTGTTGTGAGCTGGCTTGGTTTCCAACCCTACCTAACACGGTTGTTGGAAATATTCCATATACACACACACTGGAGATGTAAAAATACATACACCCCATACAATAGCTTATTGTCAAAACCAGTTGGCCATTACAGAACATTTTTTTAAAAAAAATAAGTATTAGTTTCCTGCAAAATCAAAGCACTGACACTTAAGTAAGCCCTGCCTAACTGCTTTTAAAAAAAAAAGGATTGGAGGGGGAGAGAAAGATTTTCAACACAGTCATTTTCTATGTTCACTCAAAAGTCCCATTGACTACTATGTCTACTCAAAATCAAGTCCTAGTGAATTCAGTGGGGTTAACTCCCAGGTATGTGGAATTAGCAGGTTTACTCCCAGAAAAATTTCATGATGGGAAGGTTTTCAAAACAGGTTATGAATGAGACAAATAAGCTGCCCTCTTCAACAGTCCAGTTCAATTTAAACTTGTTTGACTCCTTAATTAGAAAAGTATAACACTGCAGCATGTACACTTTTTAAAACTTCTGTTCAAAAATTATTTGAAAGACAAAAAGTATAACCATTTTTGCAAGTAATTAAAAAACTCTGTATGTACACTTTTATGCCTACCAAGATCCTGCTGTGATCTTCTGTTATAGTGCAATCCCATGATGTTTACTCAGAAGCAAGTCGCAATCCTGTACAAGACAGTTCTCTTTATGCTGCTGAAAGCTATATATTTACTGAATTCCTGATGTGAGACAAACAGGAAAAGGAAACTGTTCTCAGAACCTGAAATGAGGTGAAACTGGACACCCGGCAACCCTAAATATGTAAGAGCAGAAGATGGCCTGTGACAAGATGCCTTGTTATGCCAGTAGGCCTTCCTTGTAGGCTTACCCAGCAGACGTGGTAGGCAGGCTGGCTGGGAGCAGCAGCAGCTCCTCTCCAATGATCACTGGGCAGCTGGGTCTGGGAGCCACTACCACTCTCATTTCCAACAAGCCATGGGATGATGCCCCGTTGGGGGCATTGTGGAAAAGTAAATGGCAGCAGCCAGGGCCCATGCAAGAGATTGTGCTGTCTGAGCTGCCAGTGTCACTGGCTGCCCACCACCCTTCTTCACCCCCCACCTCCTACCTCGTCTATGGTGCTGCAGCTTCCGCCTGTGACTTACTTTGTTGTCATTGTTACTTGTTTTGGTGGCAAGTCCTTTTGCCACATTCCTTCATGCCTCACTCTGGGAAGGATCGGGTGGGCAGGGAGTTCTTTTTATTATTTATTTAGAAATTTATTTGTATGCCACTATTTATTTATTTTTTTAAAAATCAAAGCAGTTTACAACAAATACAAAACTATACAAAAGAGCCCAGTAAAAATACAGTAAAAAACAAAGGTTAACTATTGTAAAAAGATAGCTTCTCAATTGCCTACATAAGCTCTGAGGAACTGAAATGTTTTCAAGAATGCGCTTGAAGGTTAAGACAGAAGGTGCCTGCTGAACCTCTGTTGGCAGAGCATTCCAGAGAACTGGGCTGATGATACTGAAGGCTTGATTTCGTGCCGATGTTAAATGAGCCTCGCTAATTCAGGACAGCCAAAGCCACTCCAAAGGATGATCTCAGTGATCAAGCTGGGATATAAGGGTTTCGGTCAGCCTTTCCCAACTAGTGGACCACCAGATGTTGTTGGACCACAACTCCCATCAGCCTCAGTCAGCATTGCCAATGGTCAGGAAAGATGGGAATTGTGGTCCAACAACATCTGGTGGCCTACTAGTTGGGAAAGGCTGATCTATTCCATCCATAACATCTGATGGGTGATGTATCATGACATATATTCCTATGTCCTTTGTACTTTGGCTCTGTGATATGACTTAGAGTTTAACTCAGTCCTTCAACTATTGTAACTTGTTTTAATAAAGATGTGCCTTCAGAGTTTTATATTTTGATGTTAAATGGGTATCCAACAATTTCTTTTGTGCAGAATATATATATTTCTATTCTTCTATTTCTGCAGTGATGGCCAAGGCAACCTAGAATGCATTTTATCAGTTGTAGTGTGCAAAATATGAATAAATAGCATATATTATAAAGACTGTTCTGCTGTCTGAAGTCTGACTCCCAAATAAAAAATTTCTGGTACCTACCAAGACTCAAGAATTCTATTCTCCACCTACACTAGACAACTACTGTTGATAACCTGTGAGCTTAGGTGACATAACGTTCGACACACAAGGAGTCTGTGTAGATACTGGGGAAGGGAGAAAGCAAGAACCATTGACCCTATGCATGCACTGGCAAGGGGGTAGTCTTTCCGGTAACACTCACAACAACCCGATGAGGTAGGTTAGGCTGAGACACACTGATTGGCCATAGGACACTGACTGGCAGAATAGCTGATCTTATCATATAATGTAGAGCAGCCTTTCCCAACCAGTGTGCCTCCAGATGTTGTTGGACCACAACTCCCATCAGCCTCAGCCAGCATTGCCAGTGGTCAGCAAAGATGGGAATTGTGGTCCAACAACATCTGGAGGCACACTGGTTGGGAAACGCTGGTTCAGGTCGTCCCTAAGATACCCTGGACCTATGTTATTCAGGGCTTCGTAAATTAATACAAGGACCTTGAATGTGGCTCAGTAGTGGATGGGCAGCCCCAGAGCAAGATATTCTGGGTAGGGTTGGGGGAGAAATTCAGTCTAGTTCATCTTTAAAGGCAAACCAACTCATTTGCACTTTCCAAAACAATATGAGAATCAAAAACACAGCTTTGCAATGCAGTTCTCCAGCCAAATTATTTGTACATTTTATATTAGGGGAAATTGTTCTGCAAGAATGTGTACATTACACAAAATTGCATACAAATGTGTCTATTTGGAGAAATCCTCATGAAAATGCTGATGAATTTTCATGAACACTTTTTTTAAAAAAATACATACTGATTTGGAAATGTGTAGAACTTACCTCAAGAGTGTAAAAAGAGAAACTGAGAGAATCTGAAATTGACAGATTCCCCAATCTCTAATGGTTGGGGTGACTGTGAAAGCATCTATACCACAGTGGCAGTTTGCTTTGGTGGCTAATGATACCTAAAATGAGAAAAAAGGTTGATGTTACATTTACTTTAACCCCCCTCCCATTTTAGCCATTATTAAGTCATTGTAGGAAATGACGGTGCCAGCACAGGCAGAATGCTTTGTTCTGAGGAATGGGCACACTCATACCCTGGTCCTTCCTAGAACATGACAGAAATAAAGAGCCTTGCTGGACAGGTGGGAGACGGCAGGGCTAGCCAGCAGAGGCAAAGGGTGGGTCCGGGGGAGGGGGAATAAGCCCTCAAACTCACCACTTAAGGCAGTTATCTCAGTTTGTCTATTGAAAGGGCTGACACTGACAGCAGCACCCAGGCCCAACCACTCAGCGCTCATTAGAGTGCAAGAAAAACGTTTTGAAAGATGATGGGGGCTCCTGGCAGCAATGGCCCCTGTCTGAGCCACTACTGGGCTATTTCAAGATTTTCCTATGACATACTAAGAGAAAGATCAGCATGCATGGTGCTGCTTTTGACCTGGAAAGCATACTGTGTGAAGAGACTGGAAACCTCAGAAGACTCTGTGGTAATCCTGAAGCTTCTGGGGTATCCTCTCATTTAACAATGGGAAAGGCACCAGAGGGGAGGTACCTTTTCTGCCTTGTAAACTGGCATAGAATCTGTACCCTCTATAACACATTGTACCATGAAATGTATAGAAGGAGGTGCATTCATTAGAGGAAGGTGCCTGCAACACAAACCACTCCAGATGACTCAAGTAGATGAGCAGAGACACATCGTGGCTACAGATCAATGCAAGAAAGCAAATGAAACCAACAGACTATTAGCCAGTCTCATCCAGGAAATGACCACCCTTTCCCCTTTGAGATGCCTGGCTCAAGTGCATTTATAGTAGAGATTATACTGTGTATTATGAGGTGTCATGCTGTCCCTATAAAGCAGGGATGGCAGAATGGATCCTGTGCTCACCCATCCCTACAGATCATTTTGACATTTGGGCAGGGCTGCCCTCTTGGTTGCTGTTGTTATGTGCCTTCAAGTCCACTACAACTTATGGCGACCCTATGAATCAGCGACCTCCAACAGCATCTGTCGTGAACCACCCTGTTCAGATCTACCTTGAGATGCTAGGGATTATACTTGGGAAACAAGCTCACCTTGAAGACTCTGAAGGTGCATAGATGTGTCACTCTGAAAGCTTTGAGGTATTTCTGCTGTTTGGCTTACAACTCAATAGGGTTGAGCAAATCTGTCAATTTTAGTTTCACTCAGTTGCCCATTTTTCCAAGTTCAGTTTTCCACATTTCCACATCAGTTTGTGATTTTCTTTGTTTAAAAAAAAGGTTTCATGAAAATTTGATTGGCATTTAATGTGAATTTCTTGTAATATACAGATGCATATGCAATTTTGCCTAATATACACTTCTGACACTGCAAGTGCCTCCAGATTCAGTATTTTGTGGAGGGATCCAAGCATACACTGGAAAATTTAGGTTTGCTTACTTAAAGTGGATTAAACAGTTCTGTCACCAAACCACTTCAAAAAACAGAAATGGATGTTTTGCTGTTAGGAAAGTGATGGGGAAATGGATTGAAAAGTCTAGAATGAACAAATAAGTATTGGAAAGGCATATAAACACTCCACAAGCAAATTAGGATGAATGTAGGATGAATACTCATTGTCATATACCCATAAACAAAACAGAACAAATGCCTAATAATTATAATATAACCTCTGTGTAAGCTTTGTGCAAGCAAATCAGGATGAACGCTCAATGAATAAGTTCCCTGGACTGGAGGAGTTCTAGATGTCTTCAGTGGGAAAGACAAGGTGCACAGTGAGCAAGTGCACCAGAGTAAGAGAAGGGTAAATGCTGGGGAACATTTCATTCATCAAAGGCAAAGTGAGCAGCAACACAAACTGGAAACAAATGTTTAGATGCTAAGCTGCATTTTAACTCTCCCACTGTTTGAAAAGAGGTTTGCAGTTCATAAAATGATAGAGCCAGGCACAGTGGGTGGGTACAGAAGCAAAAATTATGTATATTTATATAATAGTACACGTACAGATCTCTCTCTCTCTGTGTGGGGGGGGAGGGGGAGAGAGTGAGAGAGTGAAAGACAAACATGAGACTTGGAACTATGAAAGCATGACACATTTATACTTTGCCATGCAATGTAATAAAAAAACAAAAAGGATTCCCCATTTGCCTGCTATTTTAATTGCTTTTAATTATCCAGCGTTGTTTCCCCCCTTTATTGAAATATCAATGCAAAGCTATGTTACTCAGTACACCCTAATGCCCTTTAAAATCATTAACATATCATGAAATGGATGGCAGACACCTGCTATACTACTAAAAATACAGAACGGGTGGTGGGAGCTCTTTATTAATGGAAAAGCCAATCGTACCAAAACTGAATTATTTTAACAGCTCTGTTCTTATCGTGGGAACTCATTTAGAGTGGACTTGGATAGCAGAAAATGTAACGAGAGCCGACTCTAATAGGGGAGATGTTACTATAACATTTGGGGTAAATGTAAGCTGATTCCATTATGTGTGTGGAGCAAAACCTCTGACATTTCAGCCACTACTGGGCTATTTCAATATTTTCCTATGACATACTAAGAGGAAGATCAGAACATACTGACTTCTCTGATCCATAACCCAAATGCCAAATGAGGTTACCTAGAGACATCATAATGAATTATGCAGTAAGGTGAACATGGCAATCGTAAGTCAAAAACAAATGAGGAATCCCTTGTGACAATTGACTGAATCTCCCAGACCGTGAAATGTGTGCTTTAATGAAAAAACTGGGCCTAAAGCTTAAAGTTGCATGTTTTTGAATCTTGTTACAGTATAAGAGCCCAGTGGGGGCTGTTGCCCATTGGGACTGGGAGGGCAGAAGGCAGAGAGGTCAAAAGTAGATGGAATCGGAGCTAATGGCAGGCAGAGCCAACTAATTCTAATTTTGCCCCCATCCTTCTCCCTGCTGAGTTCTGTAATGACAACACTGGGACTAAGGAGGAGGAAGCTGACAGACAGTGCCACACTCTGGCCTGGCTGAAAGTAAGTAAGAAGAAAGAGGCTGGATGAGGACAGACTGAAGCTGATGTGGCAGTGCCCCTCTTGCTCTAATGGATCAGCCTCCACTGTAAGAGCTCAGCTGGATCAGACCAAAGGCCTATCTAGTCCAGCAAGCTCCCACAATGGCCAACAAAATGCTTATGGAAGCTTAAAAGCAGGACAAGAAGGCAAAAATGTTCTTCTGCTCTTGTTCTCCAATGATTGGTATTTCAGAGGCATGCTACCTCTGATCTGGGAGATAGCATAAACCACCATGACTAGTAGCCATTAATAGCCCATCTTTCATGAATTTGTCTGATCCTTTTTTATTATACCTATGGTGGTGGACATTTGTTTCTTGCAAACACATTTTTTGAGCAACCAAAAAGATGACTGTACACATGGACATCACTGAATTGATTCTATAATTGGAAACAGAAGATGGAGAACTTCCATACTTTCAGCAAAAACAAGACCAGGAGCAGACTGCAGTACAGATCGTGAACTGGTTGTATCGAAAATCAGAGTAAAGCTAAAGAACAACAAAGCACTCATAATGCCAAAATATAATTTAAATAACACCCCAGAAGAATATAAAGATCAAATAAGGAACAGGTTTGAGGCTTTAAACTTAGTTGACAGAGAACCAGAAGAACTATGGAGTGAAGTCAGAGACATTATCAGGGAAGAATGCAAAAAGACAATACCTCTAGTTAAAAAGAGAGAAAGACCTCAATGGATGACTGAAGAAACTCTTAAAATGGTTAAAGAGAGAAGGAAAGCAAAAGCAAAAGGAGATAGAAACATGGTCAGAACCCTAACTGCAACAATACAGTGACTAGTACGTAGGGACAAAGAGAACTATTACAATAGTTATTGTATAGAAATTGAAGAGGACAACAAAAAGGGTAGAGCCAGAGCCCTATTCCAAAAGATTAGAGAAATGAAAGGGAAATTTAAACCATGAGTAGGGATGTTGAATAATCAACAGGGGAACACACTGACTGACTGAGATGAAATAAAAGGAAGATGGAAGCAATACACTGAAGAACTCTATACAAGAGATGCCAGGATGACAGATTCATTTACGGAGGAACCATATGATGAAGAACCAGAAATTTTAGAATGTGAGGTGAAAGCTGCTCTTAAAATACTTGGAACAAATCACCAGGAACAGATGGCATACCAATAGAGTTGCTACAGGTTACTGAGACTGAATCTATCCAAATTTTGACAAAAATTTGTCAAGAAATATGGAAAACTAAACAATGGTCCACAGACTGGAAGCGTTCAATATATATCCCAATTCCAAAGAAAGGGGATCCCAGGGAATGCAGTAATTATTGAAGTATTGCTTTAATATCCCATGCAAGTAAAGTAATACTCAAGATTCAACAACAAAGGCTCTTACCATATATGGAGCGAGAAATGCCAGATGTCCAAGCTGGATTTAGAAAGGGAAGAGGCACCAGAGATCATATCGCAAACATATGTTGGATAATGGAACGGAGCAAAGAATTTCAGAAAAAAATCACCCTGTGCTTTATAGATTATAGCAAAGCCTTTGACTGTGTAGATCATGAAAAATTATGGAATGCTTTAAAAGAAATGGGATTTCCACAGCATCTGATTGTCCTGATGCTCAACCTATACTCTGGACAAGAGGCTACTGTAAGGACAGAATATGGAGAAACCGATGGGTTCCCAATAAAAAAGGGTGTGAGATGGGGCATATTTTATCACCCTACTTGTTTAATGTGTACACAGAACATATCATACGGAAAGAAGGATTGGACTAAGATGAAGGAGGTGTGAAAATTGCAGGGAAAAATATCAATAATTTAAGATATGCAGTTGATACCATACTGCTAGCAGAAACCAGTAATCATTTGAAACGAATGCTGATGAAAGTTAAAGAGGAAAGCACAAAAGCAGGACTATAGCTCAATGTCAAAAAGACTAAAATAATGTTAACAGAAGATTTCTGTAAAGTTGACAATGAGGACATTGAACTTGTCAAAGATTATCAATACCTCCGCACAGTCATTAACCAAAATGGAGACCATAGTCAAGAAATCAGAAGAAGGCTAGGACTGGGGAGGGCAGCTATGAGAGAACTAGAAAAGGTCCTCAAATGCAAAGATGTATCACTGTACACCAAAGTCAGGATCATTCAGACCATGGTATTCTGATCTGTATGTATGGATGTGAAAGTTGGACAGTGAAAAAATCGGATAAGAGAAAAATCAACTCATTTGAAATGTGGTGTGGGAGGAGAGCTTTGTGCATACCATGGACTGCAAAAAAGACCAATAAACCAGAACTGTCACTAGAAGCTAAAATGATGAAACTGAGGTTATCATACTTTGGACACATCATGAGAAGACATGATTCACTAGAAAAGACAATAATGCTGGGAAAAACGGAAGGGAGTAGAAAAAGAGATAAACAAGAGAAAGATTGATTCCATAAAGGAAGCCACAGACCTGAACTTACAAGATCTGAACAGGGTGGTTCATGACAGATGCTCTTGGAGGTCACTGATTCATAGGTTCACCATAAGTCATAATCGACTTGAAGGCACATAATAACAACAACAATGGTGGTGGCCACCACCACTCATGGTAGTGAGCGAATTCTGTAGTTTAACAGTGCACCGTTACATCTTAATTTTGAGTGTGTTCAATTTAATAAAAACATAAGAGAACATAAGAAAAGCCCTGTTGGATCACACCAAAGGCCCATCTAGTCTCGCATTCTGTCTTCACAGTGGCCAACCAGATGCCTGTGGACAATTCAGATCTCATAAGCATATATGTACGTGGCTAGGATTTATTTGCTCCTACTGTGCATCACTCTATGCTTTAAATTGAATTGCATTTGCCATTTCAATGGCTATTTGGTTGGATGTAATTCTGAACTGAAATTTTGAGTCTTAGAGAATGCTTCAGCCCTCCTTGCATTTTATTTTGGATGGCTGGAAAAAACCTATGGTTGGTAGAACTTTCCAACAGGTAGACCTGATGGCAGAAAAGTCCAGTGCTTTCCAATGGCATTTCCAGGTAAGAAATACTTGTCTCTTTAACTCTGTGATGCTGCTGCCAGTCACTATAGTCAATACTGGGGTAAATGTACCAGTGATATGATTCAGTATAAGCAGCTTCTCAGCTGGTGGTGCCAGGGTTACAGCCGGTTACTGAGAGAAGGAAGAATGAGGTGATAGGGAGGTTGGCATGGTGCAAGCACAGTGGTGAAATTAAGCCAATGCTCCTTCCTCTGCACCTGCACTGCACAGGCCTCCCTGTCACCTTGCCCCTCCATCTCAGTAACTAACAGCAGCCCGGCATTGGGAAGTCAGCTAAGCAGTGAAGCCCCATTCTGCCCTGCCCCACTGACCACTAATGCATTTTTAATGTCCTTTCCTATATGCTTCCAAGTTGCACAGTGAAAAAAGCCGATAAGGGAAAAATCAACTCATTTGAAATGTGGTGTTGGAGGAGAGCTTTGCAGATACCATGGACTGTGAAAAAGACAAATAATTGGGTGTTAGAACAAATTAAACCAGAACTATCACTAGAAGCTAAAATGATGAAACTGAGGTTATCATACTTTGGACACATAATGAGAAGACATGATTCATTAGAAAAGAAAAGACAATAATGCTGGGAAAAACAGAAAGGAGTAGAAAAAGAGGAAGGCCAAACAAGAGATGGATTGATTCCATAAAGGCAGGCACAGACCTGAACTTACAAGATCTGAACAGCGTGGTTCATGACAGATGCTCTTGGAGGTCGCTGATTCATAGGGTCGCCATAAGTCAGGTTCGACTTGGAGGCATATAACAACAACAAAACATGCTTCCAAATGGAATCCTTCCAGGAATTTCCACAGGCCTAACGCAAGTGACGTACCACCATTTTTGCACATCAGTGATCACCAATGAAGGTGTAATTGATAACATCTTCAGTACCAAATTCATTCTCCACATCACTCTACACTTTATTTTCCATTGCATTTGCCATTTCAATGGATATTAGTTTTGATTTAATTCTGAGCTGAAATTTAGAGTCTTAGAGAATATTTCAGCCCTCCTTGCAATTTAGTAAAAGCTAAACTTGTTTTGTGTGCCTCCTATACCTTGTTTATTCTTCTACCCCATACCTAATTGCTTTGCCACACTACCCAGAAGCAAGAGTTGGCTGGGTCAGTAAGAACCATCCCTTCTTTGTTTCAGGAGTCTTTTGAAAACCAAAATTTTTAGACAGCACTTTTAACATTAATTTTCTCTTTTCCCAACTAATGCAATATTTGTTGATAATTTTATTAATTGTTTTTAATGATGCTTTATTGGTTTTTAATTTTATCATGCCTTTGTATATTGCAAGCTGACTTGATGTACTTTAATGAAAAGTGTGGCTTCTAAATATTTTAATATATAAATAAATAAGTTCCATAGATTACAGGGCTGTTTAGTGGAGGCAGCCAGGGAATAAAGTTATCCACATGGTGGTAGAAGCAAGGACCAAAAACAGAGGCAGTTGTCTGCATTCCTCCATTCTTTCTCATTGTGGAGTCTACACCTTGCCCTCATACCTGGCAAGGTTAAAAGTAAGTCCATGGTTGAGCAGAAATGATTTCCCATCCTTTCCCTAACATGTTTGGGTCAAAAATGAGGGTTTTCTGCTCACTGCAACCATTTGCATGGTACAAAATCTGAAACTTTTTCTATACTCTATTCATACAATGCAGTTAGAGAGATAAATGTGAGAAGTAATTAATAAACAGCCAACTTAAATAGTTCTTGGAGGTAACTCTGCCATATTATGCATTATGTGATAGCATAAAAATTGAAATAGCTATAATTCATATGATCTATAGTATATTTAAAGGAAAGCTATTCACTAGCTGAGATGCATAGGCAACACATTATCCTCAAAATTCCCCTGTCTTTATTTAAGTTGTAGGCTTCTGTGACATAGTGTGATTTATTTTAATGATATGCAGTGCCTCACTTTGCATTTTGTGATTTCAAGACTCCTATAAGCTTATGTAAATTCCAGCTGCTAGGCCACTAGATAAAATCATGGCTCTTACTTACTCTCTTTATGTCACATAAATGTGAAAAATTGAAGAGTTGCTCCAGGCCAATGTGTTACATTTTACATTGTGGTGATCTCTGTAGGCTGCCTTTTCAGCTCAAATAATGTTTTAAACAGCATGAGCAAAAAATGGAAGATCAGTTGGATGTTTGGAGTTTTGTACATTGTCGTTCCTATCTTTTCATCTCAGAATTCTTCCCTTGTTTGAAAATTTGGTGCTACTAGAAAAAGACATGGGAACACACAGGGCCAGCTCCAGGAATGTGGGGGCCCTTGGGCATTAGCATGCCCCGGGCCCCTCTGCTTCCCTTCCGCAATCCCACGGATCGCAAGATGAGCTTTTGAACTGCCCGCCATCCCCAGTGCTTCACCTACCTTTCTCTGCTGTTCACGCAGGGTTGCCATCAATAAAGATGGCGGCAGAGGCTTCAGTCCCTTACGGAAACCTCGGCTGCCATATTTATTGATGGCAACCCTGCGCGAACAGCAGAGAAAGGTAGGTGAAGCGCGGGGGATGGTGGGCGGTTCGGAAGCTCATCTTGTGATCCAGTGGATCACAGAAGGGGAGTGGAGGGCCCCTTAGGGCCCCCCAGGGGCTCCTACAGCTGTGGGGCCCTCGGGCCAGTGCCCAACCTGGCCGCCGTTTGGAACCGGCCCTGGGAACACACACACAAAGTACACAGAGAGAGCAGATATGAAAGGCATTTGTAGTGAAAATTCATAGTTAATCCACAGAACTTTCTTTGACATAGGAAAATCATAAATGAAGTTTTTCATTGATTTTGATAGCTTGAAACAAGCCATTGAAGTACTCCAGCATTTTTAAAGGTTTGGACTTCCTGTGTCCTGGTTTCACCTAGCCATTTTCCAAAGATTTTTCAGGATTTGTGGTGAGTCATGTTGAACATGTGTAGCATTCACAAGACTTATGCAGTATATCAAATTGCCAAAAATCTCAATTTGCAATAAGCATAAAGGAGATGGTAATGTGAACTGGCCTGATGTTCCCAGATCTATCAATTTTGGTTCTCTCAGTTTGTCATTTTTTCCAGTCTGAAATTCAGTTCTCTGCATTTCTGTAGGGATTTGTGATTTTTTTTTTAAATCCTCATGAAAATTCTTCAGCATTCTAGTGTAAGTTTGTCATAATCAGCACATATTGGGCAGTTTTGACATATGGACACATTTTTGCAAGCAATTTCTCCTAATATAATGCATTTTTGTATGTTATTTTCACTAATATATTCATTTTTATGCACACTTTCTCCTGTTCTGTGCATTTTTGTAAACATTGGTAGAAGAAGTGCATCACAAAATTTAGATAAGTGTGAATTTTGAAGGATGGCTGTGTTTCAGTTCTCATATTGTTTCAGAAAGTGCATGTTTGATAGATTTGGCTTTAAATATGAACTGAATCAAATTTTGCTCTCATCTCCAGTTCCCAGGAAGTTTTTGTGGAGCTAGTCAACAGGTAAGTGGCCACAGTGTTCAGTAATTTAGATGGCCAATGCCAGTGGGATCCATTGTGAAGATTTGTGGAAAGGTATTTTGCAAAAAGAACCAATGCCGCTTCCTATAAAACATGAGTAATAATGATGCCTCTTTTAGTGCAAAGTATAAACTATTGTCATCACCATTGTCTTCATTTGTGCCTTTGCCTACTGGGCAACTTCAATTTATGAGAATCTCAATCGGTAAGAACATTTGCTTTCTTTTAATTTTGACAGTAAGTTTCACTTTGGTTTTCCAATGTGAATCAACCACAGTGCGTACTGGATACCATTAAGTTTCACTTGGATTTCACACCACAAGTTTCTGCAGTGCCTGAGTTCCTCCTGGTTTGACACAAAAACCAAACAGGAACACATAATGTGTTCTGAAAGATATTTGCTAATTTTTACAAATGCCATTCCAACACAAATCTCCTGTGTTACTTGTAGTTTGACTCTAAGGGGTTAGATCCATAAAGGGTATAATTTATCTGCTTTTCAAATAAAATATATAAATATATAAGGGAAGTTTGACTTCAGTAGTGTCACTTATACTCATCACACTTTCAACAGACATTTTGTACACTACTAATGCATCATAGCCACTGGCAAATACAAAGTGGTAGTCTGCATGTTTAAAAAACAGCCAAGAGTTAAAGTGTATGTGTGTGTATTGGGGGGAGAGAAAAATCTGATTATGAAGTATCAGAGTAGATCTGAACATGTCAAATTCCTCTGGAGGCAGAAAGAAAAAAAATACTGGTACACAGTTCTTGAAGTCAATAAAAGAAATCTACCGAATTCAGCAGAGGCATCAGGGAAATCACTCTTGATTTGTCTTTGATAGGTTGACAAAATCTCAGTTAAAGCCATTTTAATACTTTTGTGGCTAGGCTTCCAAATACACTGATCTCAAGCCAGATCTCACTTAACAGAACCAGCCCTTCATGTCAATCAAACTTAGAGCTTAGAAAAACTGATGAGACCAAGACAGCTTCGCTCTCTTTTGTGCTCCTCTCTTCTTGAGTTGGACAGCAACAAATCCAAATACCTGTCTTTATATGGCTGTAGTATCTAGGAAAGAGAGTCCCATGCCTTTCTTCAGGAGAATTAAATGCAACCAATTTAATCTGGGTCCCTGGATGTTGTGATTTAAGGTTAGCCGCTCTCTGGCTATGCAAATCATTTTTCTGGATTGTTTCATAATGTCTCAATAGATTTTGTTATTTGAGAAATACAAGGAGTCCTACTCTAAGAGCCACCATTGTTTTGAAGCCATTCCCAGGTGGTGATTTTGTTAAGCTTGAGGCTTATTTTGAATGAGGGTTTATTAGGGCTTGACCCTGTTTTCTATGCCAAGAATGGAATGTGTTACAAAATCAAAGAGCATTTAATCACATACAGAGTGTATTTCACCCATCGCTGAATAACCAGCCAGAGCTCAGGCACTTCTGGAAGAAGAGCTGCATTAGAACTTCTGGAATTAGAGTTACGGTAGAACATTAGAGTTACATTAGTCTCAATCCAATTCATTTTAGAAAACAGATATTTATTTATTGATACATTTATATACCACCTCACTGCCAAAACATGGAAAGGAGAAAGGATCAGGAGAATCTGTAAATGCAAGGTAGCAAGTCTTTCATAATACTGATGAAATCATATTACATGATGGAACTTCAGGTAACAGGTCTGGGAGGTGAACAGCCTGCCCTTTGGTTTCAGACAAACCAACGGAGGGTGCCTTGCTGCCTCACCTCTTCATTTCATATTACTGGGTGAGAGGGCCACTGATGGAGACAGTCTTGGGAGGTGAGAGGCCAAATGGCAGTTGGTTCTGGCAGAGCTGGCAGGGAGGGGAGGCTTGCTTTCTCTCCTATCCTCTCCCTTTGGAGCTACCATTTGTTAGGAATATGTCTACCCTGGGAAAGAACCTTTCTGTCTTGGGAGATTTTCCAACACTTTGCTTCATCTTTCAGCCTTTCCCCACCCAACTCTATTGTAAGAAAATCTTCTCTCTTTGTGCTGATGAACTTAAGCTTCAGAGCAGGGATGGAGAACTCGTGGCCCTCCAGATGTTGCTGGACTACAACTCCCATCATCCCTGACCATTGGCCACTGGAGTCCAACAGCATTTGGAGAACCATAGGCTTGCCACACCTGCTTTAGAGAACATTGATTACACAGGTCACTGAAGTCATAAAGACTGGTCCTTGAAGCATACTCTGGATTGCCCAATAGTTTCTGCAAGTTTCTTGCCTGTGCTTTCCACAAATAAGTCTTGTATTGTTTTTAAGTTAAAGAATGTTCTCTTGAAATTCTCCAGTCTATTTATGGGCTGAGAAATAAGGGACACTGTTCACTGGGAGGAAGAGAAATTCTCCAACAGGTTCTTGGTCTCACCATTGGCAGTAACACAGCATCCTTTCCCTTTCCCCCAAGTTTGTTTTTTTTGCACTGAAACTGGCAACAACAGCAACTGTGTTGGCAACTTGGCCACCATTTTGCTTTCTCCACAATGCCCTGGGCCTAGCATTGTTCTGGGGCATTATAGGGGGAAATGACAGCTACCATCATTTTTTTAAAAAGCAATTAGTCAAGAATATTGGGGTGAGGAGAGAAGTGGGTTTCTAAAGAGGGATAAAAGTAACTTTTCTTTAAAAATAAAAATTAGTCAGCTCTTCTGTGGTCACAATTGCGGTAGAGTGCTGTGATGTGGTGAAGGCAGGGGGGCATCTGAACAGCAACACTCTATTGAACTTACCCACTTCTTTGGTTGAGTCTACACATGCAGCAGAATGAGGCGAGAGAATGTTACAGCGCAGAATGGACTGTAGTAGGCACTTCAGACTACAGGTGGGAGATACCACTTCTGAGTGCTCACCTGTGTAAAAACAGCACCCTTGCAAAAAGAAAACTAGCAATTTAGGGTGAGAGGTTCTAAAGCAGCCTTTATCCTGCTGTGATGGTTTTCTGTTTTCAAGGAGTTTTTAACAGAGAAGAGCATTCAAGAAATCGTATTCCTCCTTTGAATTGATGCTCATTCCATCACCTCATCCTGTTGCATGTGTAGGAAGAAAAAATATATATTGACATGCCTAAAGACCTTCCCTCTTTAATTCTTATATGTATGCTCTTCTTAATATATACACATAAGATTCCACTTGTGATGACAGAAACATTTTAAACATACACAAGGTCGTGTGATCTGATCTGCCTTTTGCAGAAATCAAAGGGAATATTCTAAGGAGACTTCCTTTGCCACACAAATGTAACATACATTTGAAGTGGGCCTCAGGGCGTTGTTCTGCACAAGCCCACTGAAATGACTGGGAGCTGCACACAACCACTGCCCTATATGAACCTATGTAGGAATTTGGTGAGAAATGAAAACATGGCTCTGGGCACTCCTGTGGTCCCATCATGCTGGAAGTGAATATCCTGGTGTAATGTCTTTATAATTTAAACTGCAATTCTAACCCCACTTACCTGGAAGTAATTTAATTTGGAGTAGACATGGTTTGGCTTGCAGCCTAAGTTGGGATCCAATGCACTCCTAAGCAATAGAAATGAGAAGACTAGAAGCTTCCATGACAACACCTCCAACTCCCACAAATTGTAGAGCGGTATGCCACTGACACCCCTCAAGTAACCATGGACACAATCCATGTGCATTGCAATGAGGGATCCCCCCCATTGGTGTCACCCTAATATGTCACACACAAAAAACATAACCTGCCAAACACAGACACACTCCACAGCAACAACCACTGTAGCGCAGGCAGTAAGAGTCTAGGAACTGAGAGGCTCAAGGGATGCCTGAGTGTTGCAGGTCACATCCCCTTCATACCACTCACGCATAAAGACTGCACACGACCACAGCTTTGGATAACAACATAGGAAAGGAAGAGTGAACAGTACAGTGCAACACCTAGCCAGCTTTCTTCAGATAAGGAGACACGAATAACAAATGTGCAATATTTATTTGACTGGTAAACTGCCCAACCCAATTTCTCAATAGTTCCCATAGAGAATTTTCTACTAAAGTTCCCCCTTGTGCACTCCAAATGTATACACTGTATGGCTTGAGATATAAAGCCCCGTGTTATGAACACACCTCATCATCTGAGCAACAAGCTTTTTTTTGCAGGGGTTGTATACTAATATGGGTCTACTGTGGTTGAATGAACTGTTAGTCAGAATACATTATGACAGTGTTGCTGAAGTGGGAGAAAGTGGCCAAGGCAATGTACTTTGGATCTCTATTGAGTTCAATGGGACTGCTTTAACTTAAATCTAGGGTGTACATGTGTTCTCCTTTACAGAAGATAGTATTCTTTTTAAAAGGCTGTTGATCCAAGTCTGGCTTATGGATAAAGAAGCAGAAGAATGGTGATTGTGAGCCTTGAAGTTGCCATCAGCTGTTAAAAATGGTCCGGAAGCTGCAACTGGTACAGAACACGGCGACGTGCCTGATTAAAGGCAGCCGCTGGCGAGATCATATCACTCCAGTGCTAAAAGAGTTGCACTGGTTACCAGTTGCTTACTGGGCCCAATTCAAGGTGTTGGTTTTGACCTTCAAATCCCTATACGGTTTCGGCCCAGTCTATCTAAAGGAGCGCCTCCAGCATCATCAGCTATGCCGCCCAACAAGATCAGCCTCAAAAGACCTTCTCTCCATCCCATCAGTCAAAACAGCCAAACTGGTGAGGACTAGAGAGAGGGCTTTTTCAGTTGTGGCACCCACCCTGTGGACAGCCAGCCAGATGGGCGACTAATAAATTCAATAAATAAAATAAATAATAAATAATATCTCAACAGTACACTGAGCAAGCAGAAGGGCATTTATGCATATAAACTTGCCTGTGCAAATTCTGTGCAAATCTCATCTCGTCTTCAGTCCTTTTTTCTTTTGGGTGATGCATTTCCTCTCTCTCTTTTTCTTTTTACATCATCTCTTTTGTGGCCATCTGATGGCACTGGTAGAGTGTCTGAGAGTGGGGTCTGAAGGAGTTTAAGATTCAGACTAATCCTGGGCTGCTGTTACCTTGCCATGCCCCTCTCTCTGCCCATTTTTATACCCTCTGCCCGTGGAGTTGCACTGGCAGTGAGAATATGCCAACATACATTTAAGACAGTATTTCCTTGATATTGCTCTGGTCTTAGGACTCCACTGGGAATGTATCTCCAAGATCTGCTGGTGCAGGATATTACACCAAACTCTACATCTCCTGAACTGGCATAATTAAAGCATTGGATTGCAACCCAAACCTTTCTCAATTTTGTTTTCCAAATGAAAATTGGGATTCTAAGAAATCTGCTAAATACCCAAAGCACTATACTGGAAACCAGATTCCACATCATGGTAAATTCATATTTCTTTCTGTGATGATAATATGTGCTACCTTCACCTTAGATATAAGCAGCTTCATACTTCTTTGCTGTCTTCCACATGTGATGCTGCTGTTTGACCAGGACCCTTGATAATGGGACCACCTTCCACAATCATACAGATAAAATGGTTAGCATCCTATACATGTGTGTTATATTTATCTACTTATTTTGGGTTCTGCTTTTTTTCTCCCCCTCCTTTTTTTTTTTAGAAATGAACAGTTCGCATCATGATCAGTGATGGAAGTGTAACTTTCATTATCTGTTTTGAGAATGAATTAAGCAATCTGAATAGAAACTACATTGACCCATTGTGGTCTGCAATAGCACTAACTTCTCGGTTCTTCACAGTTACAGTTTAGGTAACATATTAACTTCACTTTCTGTTCTTAAAAAACAGATGACTCTACAGTGAGCCTATCAGCAGCAACATTAGCATCTAGCACTAATGTACATTTGCAGTACATTGTGAAACTAGCCAAATCATTCCACATGATGACCACTGAACCTCTTGATCTGTTCCAAGACTTCTGTTTTCCCTGTTCTTATTGCCCTAGCACTTTCATTAGTGGCTTGCAATATATATTGGTACTTCAATGCAAGCCACCACAGTAGTGGCCTTCACAGAGGTGTGCCACTGTGCACATGACCTCTCAGCAATAGTGTTGCTACAGCTTACTGAGAGGGAGAGAGGAAGGAGTAATGTGATGGGGTTGTTGGTGCTCTGTGAGCTAGCCAGATTGGCTCCATTGGTGCACCTACACAGCACTGACATCCCTACCACCCTCCTTTCCCTCCTGGTAAGCTGTTGCAATGCTGCTTCTGGGAGGTCAGGCATGTGGCACCATCCTTACCAGCCAGTTGATATCGGGTCACCATCTTTCTCCATGGGACTGCACAAAAAGGCTGGAAAAGATGCAGAAAGGGGAAACCAAACTGATCAAAGTGCTGGAGCAACTCCTCTATGAGAAAAGGTTGCAACATTTGGGTCTTTTTAGCTGAGGAAAAAAAGGCAAATGAGGGACATGATGGAGATGCATACAATGGTGCACAGTGTGAAGAAAGTGAATGAAGAGACATTTTCCTTTCTCTCTCATAACAGTGCAACTGGGCATTATCAAGTGGGAAGCTGAATGGCAGGATGTTCAGGACAGACAAAAGGCAGTACTTCTCCATACAGCACATTGTTAAAGAATGGAATTCACTCCCACAAGATGTGGCGATGTCTGCCAATTTGAACAATTTGACAAGGAGTTTCAGCAAATTCATGAAAGCGAAATCTATGAATGGCTACTAGCCAGCATGCCTATCTATTGCTTCTCATATCAGAAGCAGGATGCCTCTGAATAACAGTTGCTGGGGAACATGAGCAGGAGAGGGCTCTTGTACTCATGTCTTGCTTGTGAACTTCCCATAGGCATCTTGGGGAGGGGGTGTAGCAGCAGACCATCTGTTTTGCATGCAGAGGTCCTATGTTCAATCCCCAGCTTCTCCAGGTAGATCTGGGAGAGACCCCTGCCTAAAAGCCTGCAGAACTGCTGTCAGAGTGTGGAGAATATCAAACTGGATGGACCATTACTCTGATGCAGTATAAGACAGATTCCTACCTTCCTATCTGGTTAGCTACTGTGGACACAGAAAGCTGGACCAGACAGGCCTTTGGTCAGATCCAGCAGGGCTCTTCTGATGTTCAGAAGTGCCCTAAGGATCTAAGGCTAGACAGTAATAGGGGGTCAGCAGCAGCAGCAGCACGCAATATTGGCAATCAGGAGGTGTATGTGACATAAGACAGTCATTAGGATAGCAGCAGACTAAAGTGAGAGGTGGCCTATTCTGGTTCACTCTGCATTTTAATAGAGCATTTTGGAGAGTGCTTGATTCTCTGTCTTGAACATTTTCCCTCACTGAGTTTCAGTTTTCTTTCTGCCTCCTATCTTACAGAGACAGGCTTAGAAGCTGAACTAGAGCCGTGAGAGATAATGTGTTACGGTGAACCACAAACAGGCCAATGCAAAGGCCATCACATACCTCCATAATTGGCCCTGCACAGTTAAGTAGTTGTCTGGGAGGCTTGTGTCATGTCTCTGGCAAAGGCTGGAACTGTCCAGAGCTGACATTTAGCTAAAAGACATCTCCATTAACTCAGAGCAGTGAGACCCTCTGTTCTCTTTAATTCAGGCTTCTCTATACTCTAAACTAGACATTTACTGGAAGACTTTGCAGTAATGCTAGTAGGTTACTAAGTGCAGAGACGTCTAGGAGGGTAGAGAAGTTTCAGATGAAAAAACGAACCTGTACACTCAAGAAGCCTCCTTTTTAAATGATGGGACAGGATGTGTGTGTTGGGAGAGGGGAGTGAATGAGAGATTTCTGAACACCTTTCCCTGAACTTTAATCAGAAAACTTTCCAGGTAAAAATAAAGCCTAACCCAGCTCAATCAAATAATGTGCTATCTAAACTGTTAGTCACAATCTTACTTATCGCCTTACACCACTAGGTTTGATAGATGTCAGTTCACCCAGATTTTGAGAGTATTCTGGTCAGTGGAATTTTAGGTTAGGATAGGTTAAAGAGAAAGGTCATTTAGACAAATGCCCAGTGTTTCTTCACTGTGCCGTCTCTCTCCCCCTCTCTCTCACACACACAACTCCTACCTTTCCTCATGAGTCAGAACAAATGTATGCAATGACTAAGAACAATTTATTCAGCCATTTGGTTACAGGCATGCAGTGGATTTGGACAAAGTGTGAGCCAGTTGCTTTGGGAGGGATTCTGGACTTGTCCAAGGTGAAGCTGGATCTGTACAAGGAGCTCAACCACAACGCACCCCACAGCACTTAGTGGTGCCTTGGTGTTTCAGTTGCAAAAAAAAAAAATGTTGCAGACAACTTGTCTGATAAAATACCACCCCTTGTCTTGGATGCAACAAAGTACTGCCAGCCTAAGATCAATTGATGAAAGACCTGTGGTAACATAACAGGTTTTCAACTCATGAAACTTGCATAGTTTGTATGGTTTAGAGTTAGTGCTGGGGGAGTACAGTCCTCTTGTGCCTTTAACAGTCAACAAGATGAAAGTTTTCAATGCCCACACCAATTTGCTCCTCAAATCACAACACTTAAGTACTGCAGAGAGTACTGAAAAGAAAGCAAAGTTTAATTTTATTATATATTGTTCTATAGATCACCCTACTGCTTTTAGCAGTCTAAGATTCACTAGGGACTGGATAATGGGGAAAGAAAGACTGGCCAGTTTTTCACAAGCCAGTGAGCCCCTGCCAGTAATGGGTTTTGATCACTACTGACCATGGCAGGTTCAAATCACTGACCTAGAAGTCATGGTTTCTCTAGTTTATCACCAATCCTGGTTGAGTGATGTGTTCTGAAAGATCAGAACTTCGCGTTTGAGCTCTGCATTCCACTGGCAGGATGATGCAGACAGAGGAATGTGCAGGAAAACTCCACCCACTCAGTGATGCTGCACATGCTGGACACATTCCCGAACTAATGTTTTATCAGCGTTTGTCTGAATGGGACTGAATGGTTTCTTGCACATAAGGCTTTCAATGTGGGGAGTGGAACCCCGATTGACAAGGGTCCCATTCCTGTGTTTGAAACTCTATGTGCAAGGAAGGCAGCCCAGATTATTTCCAATCATGGGGGGGGGGAGTAGCATATGTAGACTCACTGTGAAGGCAAGTCTTACTCTGAATGGTCCTGCTATCCTCTTTGGGTATTCAAGCTGAATACCAGAACCAGAAGAGGGCTATGGATGCTCTCCTGCATACAGTCCATTGTGAAAGAACACAGTAGCTACAATCTCATCAATCCTGTTTATTATGGATGAACATAAACAACCATGGCAACTTACCAGCATGCACATGGGACCATCTAGAAATTTAGGTATCGGCATTCAGTCTCATTTAATATTTTATTTATTTATTAAATTTATATCCCGCTCTTCCTTCCAAAGGAGCCCAGGGCAACAAACACATCCTCAATAAAAAAATACAATTAAAATAAGAGATATGGAGATTTTTACTACTTCTGTTTGTCCACAATTCTGATGAGTTGCAAAACTGTGGTAAAAATCCTCCTCGCCACTCAGCAGCATACAGATAATTGGTTTACCAAGCAGTTGCACATACTCTGTGGTAAGTCACTTCTTGTAAATAAAATGATCATCTGTGGTGGGTTACTGAGTACTGTTTTACCACAAATTTCCAACTAACAGTGGTGTGTGATAAATTGGCAGGATGATACAGAAGGTGGTTACCGGGTGAGCTCCTACTGGGACGAAGGGTGGGATATAAATCTAATAATAAATAAACAAAATAATAAAATAAATTTGATTTTGTTTGCATTTTTAATGAGAAACTACCTAATTTTGCACTTCTCAAACCAATATATGAACCAAAACACCGCCATCCTTTGGAATTCATACTTCTCCAAATTTTGCAATGCAAAATTCTCCATCCAAACAGTGTTTTAAAAATGCATATATTAGTATAGCATACACAATACTTTGTAGTAGGGGACATTGCTTACAAAAATGAGTATACTAGGCAAAACTGCATACACAAATGAATTTCTTAGGAGAAATATGCACTACAATGTTGAGAAATTTTCATGGGGATTTTTTCTTCAGAAATGCAAATTGCTGCAGAAGTGTGAAGAATTGAATTTGAGATTGGAAACATGAGAAACTTAAGAGAATCAAGATTGGCAGATCTGTCCATTCTTAGTTACACGTCATTTTTAACCGTACATTTTACTGGACTTGATGTGATAAAATTCTCTTTTCCATCTGGCAAAGACTCACTCTGGAATAATGTAGTCATCTATATGGAGCCTATATTGTTAGACACCTTCTATTAGTTGTATAAGAATTCCTAGACACCACTGTGACCATGCTGGGTTTCAAACTTCTACAATGATATGCAATTAATCTGGCCTCAGCTCTTCTTTTACTATGCATCATCTGCACCTAAATTGTGACCCTCCATATGTTGGTGGACTACAACTCCCTTCATCCCTGAACAGAGCTTGGAAAAGTTACTTTTTTAAACTACAACTCCCATCAGCCCCAGCCAGCATGGCCACTGGATTGGGTTGATGGGAGTTGTAGTTCAAAAAAAGTAACTTTTCCAAGCTCTGTCCCTGACCATTGCCTATTCTGCCTAGGGCTGATGGAAGCTGAAGACAACAACATCTGGAGAACAACTAGTTCCCCATTCTTAGCTTTGGTGGACCCTCCCTTAAGTGGTCCTTACATTTAATCCAGTCTGTCCATATGCTGATGCACCTAGTTATGGACTTTAGGCCATTAAATTTAAATAGCAAATGTTTTTCTTTAAATCTTCACTGAGCTAATACTGACGTCTTTATGTGTCATGCTAGGAAAGTTTGTTCATTAGCAAAATATCTGGCATTATGGCAGATAGAATGTGTGTGGCGAATAAAGAGCTTGTACAGTGCAAGGAACTCTGGAGAGAAAAATAGAATCCACAGACTAACATTACTCCACCCCCACCAGCAAAAAATAAGTTCAGAAAATTGTCAATTATTTATTAGTATATTTTAACCCCATATGGGACACCATTGAGATTTTGAGCACCAGATCCTCTCTAAAGTCCGCTGCCAATGTTGCTTGGAAGTAACAATTGCTTTCAAAATTGCTGCTGAAATGCCACCTTCCACAGCATTCATATTTTACATTAACCTCTCTTTTTCTAAATAATTATTACAAAGCATGAACGTTAAAATGAATGGTACACATTTCTTATCCCTTCCACAGCTGGGCATGGCTCCTTCTGTGCGTAAGCCCTCTTTTTGTCCTGAATGGCATCAAGTCAGTAATTAGCTGTTGAACCTCTGTATTGCCAATCACTGGAAGATTATCTAGATGTACACAGAGGAGATTAGAAATGGCATGTGAATGGCCTCTGTCCCCTAATTATTGCCCCAAACCCCTGATTTATGGGGGTGCTGATTGCTTTTGCACTCTGTTACTGCTTAGAATTGGAGTCTGGGAAGCTCAAAATGCAGGCTCCCTGACACAATCACAGCATTTGGGAAGTTTCCCTATGCCTCTGTGCTCAAAACAACACAGAGTCTGGGAAGTTTTTGCTCAGTAACCAAAACAATGCAGCTTGTCCCACACTTCTGCTCTGTCAGGTGGGATTGTTTCCCAAGCTTGAAGAGGTGATAGGCTAATTGGTTTGTGAATGTTCTCATTTGGCTAATGTAAACAAGTAGCCTGATAATCAAAACAAGCAAGCAACCTTGAGAATGCAGCCGTATTCTCAAGCCCCAAATGATTTTTATTTGTTTATTTATTACATTTATAAACCACCCCATAGCCGAAGCTCTCTGGGCGATTTACAGCAATAAAAAATTAGCTGTTAATTTTTCAGTAGGAAATTGTGCCATTGTTTTTAAAGTTGTTTTTATTGTGAAAACACTTTGTGATACTTTATGAGAAGCAATTTATAAATGGAATTAAATAAATAATAAATAAATACAAATGATTTTTAAAAATAAGCAAACTGAATGCAAGTTTGTGGTCTCAAGGACAATTTCATTTGGCCCCTCCAGATAGAGTCATAATACTTGACTCTGTGTCATCACACAACATTTTCTGATATAGATTTGACTAGAATCAGCCTCATAAGGCTCTTCTGACCTACAGAACCCTGAACGACTAACCTTTAGCAACAGGGGGAAAGAGAAAGTAGGTGTGAGTGAGTGTCCCCATGACCAACACCTGGCTGGAGCAGGAAATAAGCCCAGAAATTTCTAGCTGAAGCAAGGTACTCAGAAGCTGGATATTAACGAGGCTAGGGCCCTCGACACTGAATGCATGACTTCCAGCAGCTATGAACTGTGTATCTGAGCCATCTGGGACCATCAACAGAAACTCCCCCAAAGATCACTGTGATTGAGCTGGTCCTTAAGATATCCTTAAACCAAGTTGTTGAGGGCTTTGTAAATTAATACAAAAACTTTGAACCATGCCCAATACAGATGAGCAGGTAGTGCAAGCTTTTAAGCACCAGAATTATGTGCTGGTGCTAGTGTGTCCCCATCAACAGTCTATTGTAGCATTTTGCACCAGCTGGAGCTTCCAGACTAGGCACCACATGGAGCACATTGCAATAGTAAAGTCTTGAGGTTACCAATGCATGAATCACCATTGCCAGGCTATCCCTGTCCAAGAATGGTGTAGCTGGTGCACAAGCCATAGCTGATATCAGGACTCAAGTGATGGAGAAGGATGCAGGAGCACCCCCAAACTGCATACCTTTCAGAGGGACAGTAACCCCATCCAGGACCAGAGCTTGGAAAAGTTACTTTTTTGAACTACAACTCCCATCAGTTCAATCCAGTGGCCATGCTGGCTGGGGCTGATGGGAGCTGTAGTCTAAAAAAAATAAATTTTCCACGCGCTGTCCAGGACAGGCAAATGGCCATTCTCACAGACACATGAGCCACCCACCCACTGTACCTCTGTCTTCTCAGGGTTCAAGCTCAGTTTATTAGCCTGCATCCATTCCACAACTAAATCCAAACAACATTGCAGACCACACTCAGCCTCTCCTGACTCAGGTGTTATGGAGAAATAGAGCTGCATATCATCAGTGCACTAATGACACTTTGCTCCGAGACTCCTAATGATTGCTCCCAACAGTTTCATATAGATTCTAAACAGCATTGGCAACTAAACTGTGTCCTGCAGCATGCCATAGCTTGAAAAACTTTAATTCAGTTTTAATTCCAATTCAATTTTAATTAAATTCAAACTTAAACAACTGCAGCAATTTGTGATTTTTAAAAAATTCTTCAGCATTTCAGTGCAAAGTTCTCCAAATAAACACATTTTTATATGCAGTTTTGACTAATGTACACATTTCTGGAAGCAATTTCTCCAATTTTTGTATGTTATTTTCACCAATATATTCATTTATTTGCACACTATCCTCTAACATGCATTTCTGTAAATATTGTTCGGTTGGAGAATTACATCACAAAATTTGGATAAGTGTGAATTTTGAAGGTTGGCTGTGTTTCAGTTCTCATATTGTTTTGGAAAGTGCAACTTTGATAGATTCGGCTTTAAATGTAAACTGAATTGGATCTCTCCCCCCATCCCTAACTGCAGCATGTGTAGACCCACCTAAGTCTGATCTATTTAGGTCCACCCAATGAGGGCCAAAGTACATGTTACTTTAAAGGAGTGGCTTCTATTTCTTTTATTTTTTAAAGGGTGTAGTTGAGCATAACCCCCCCATGCTGTGATCCTGAAGGGAATTTAAATTGCCTAGGGAGAAGAGCCATTATTGGTGTCAATAACAGCTTCTTAACAGTCTCTTCATTAACACCAAATGGAGGAGGGAAGAAGAAGAAGAAGAAGAAGAAGAAGAAACTGCAAACTACTCCTGTGATGGATAGTCTGGCTGAGAGTTTTATGGTTGATGGAGGGTTTGATCTTGAAAGGGCCATAAACCATACCACAAAACTACTTTAACAGTGCATTGCTGCCTTCCAGTAGGAACTGTAATGAGCATAGGTGTTTTACATAACCACAATGGACTTTATGCAGCTGAACTCTTGAATCTATCACCAACTGAACAACAGTCAGCAAAATCTGTGGTGAGAGATAGTAGCTAGCTAAATTATTATGATTTATTTTGTCAAGAGAACTTTTAAGGTGCATTATGCCATTCAAAATGTGTTGTGGGATGAGCTCTCATTTAAATCAAGCATTCTCTTTAACGGGGCTGGGTTGTTTATTATTATTGTTGTTGTTAATTAATTAAATTTATACCCTGCCTGTCCTCCCAGTAGGCGCTCATCCCCCCATTTTTGGCAAGGAAAAAAAATCTTTTCATATTATACTAGGCTTTAAAAATACAGTAATAAATAGCCGATAGTTTTGGAGGTGTGATTTATTTGTTTTATGAATCGCAGAAGAGCCCATAACTCAAGAGAGATTAAGGCTGAAGCAAGTTATGTGGCTCTTGCATTACAAGTGGAGATTAATGTCTTATCTCATGAAGCACTGTCATTAACCACTCTACATTGTGATAGTTTAATGTCAGTGACAGGAAAAAGATGGACCTTTAATGTTAAGAAACTGTTCTTGATTCCCGTTTCTCTTTACCAGGATACTGAGCTTGAAAAATCAGTATGCCAAGAAAAAGTGAGGGGCCTGGAATGGCAGGTGGCCACATCAAAGAGTATAAGAGAAGATGAAGAGTTCTGAGAGTGGAACAACAACAGCAAAGAGAAGTACAGGAGGTGGGAGAACAGCAGCATGCTGAAGCAGAAGAGGAGACTGTTGGGGAGAGCAACAACAAAGTGAAGGAAACTCTGTGGAAAAGGGTGACAGGAGCAGAAGAGCTAGAAGACATCCTTCTAGGGTGGAACTATGGAACTGCTTCCAAGCACTTGAGGATGAGACTAGAGGACAGCCTGCAGGGGAAGAATTACAGGAGACCCCCATGCGACAGTGAGTGAGAGGCTGAAGCTCAGTCAAGCAGACACAATTAAACCATGCTCTACGACAAGAAGAAGGGTAGTAGTAGTAGTAGTGGGAGACTCCTTACTGCATGGGATTGAAACACAAGTATGCCGAGAAGATCCATGGACTCGCCAGGTATGTTGTCTCCCTGGAGGACGTGTGACAGAAGGGTTGCCATCGCTCATAAAGCCCACTGACAGATATCCCTTTCTTCTCATCTATGTGGGGATGAATGATACTGCCAAGCGGAGCTATGAAGAAATCATGTTAGACTTTGAAGCTCTGGGAAGAAAACCCAAGGACTTTGGGGCCCAGATAGTTTTCGAATCCATCCTTCTAGTACTTGGAAGAGGAGTGGAAAGGAAAAGAAAAATACTCCGGGTGAATGACTGGCTACGAAGGTGGTTCTGACATGAGAGATTTGGATTCTGGGACCATGGGCTATGCTTCTTGGAAGATGGACTGCTGGCAAGTGATGGGTTGCACCTCAGAAGGACTGGGAAGAATGTGTTTGGGCACAGCATGGAGAAGTTCATCAGGAGAGCTTTAAACTGAATCCTAAGGGGGAGGGAGATGTAAATTTAGCAGTAACCACTAACAAAGGCTTGTGCACAGTAAGAGCAATTGAGAGAATGGCTCTAATGGGCCCCAGTAATAGTCTTCATAAAAATGTAGGAAGGAAGCCAGGCTGTAAATCACATAGTCTTTGATGTCTATATACTAATGCCCAGAGTATGGGAAACAAACAGGACAAACCTGAACTCTTAATACAGGAGAGTAAATACGACTGAAACTTGGTGAGATGACTCCCATGACTGGAATACAGAGACTGAAGGATATAACTTGTTCAAAAAGAACAGAAGGAATAGAAAGGGAAGTGCAGTAGTGCTATATGTTACAAATATATATCCCTGCACAGAAATACAGGGGGATGGGCTTGGTAGCTTCTCCAAAAGTATCTGAATTAAAATTAATGGGGCAAGGAATAAAAGGAACATGGTGGTTGGCGTCTACTACTGACCTTCCAATCAAGGAGAAAACAAGGATGAAACTTTTGCAAAGCAAATTGCCAATGTTTTGAGGAGCCATGGTGTAGTAGTAATGGGGGACTTCAGTTACCCTGATATCTGTTGGGAGACAAATTTTGCCAAACATGGTCCCTCCAAGAAATTTCTGACTTGTGTTGGTGATAACTTTCTCCTACAGAAAGTGGAGAAAGCAATTAAAGGATCAGCTATCCTTGACCTGATTCTAACCAATAGAGATGACTTGGTGGATGAAATGGCAGTTACGGAACTCTGGGGGAAAGTGACCACACTATACTTGAGTTCTTGATTTTAAAGGAAGCTGACACTAGCCATATGCGTGCCCTGGACATCAGGAAAGCCAATTTTAATAAACTCAGAACAATGATAGGTAAGGTTCCATGGCAAGCTACCCTAATGAGAGAAAGAGTCCAAGATCGGTGGAAGTTTCTAAAAAAGGAAATTCTAAAGGTACAATGGCAAACAATTCCATCAAGGAAAAGAGGGGGAAGACAGCAGAAAGCTTAGATATTACCAGAAAACAAAAAAAGGAAACATACAGAAGGTGGAAGGAAGGCCAGGCCACAAAGGAAGTGTATAGACAGGTAGCATGGAATTGCAGGGATGGAGTCAGGAAGGCTAAAGCTGAGAATGAGCTGAGGTTAGTGAGAGATGCCAAAAGAAACAAAAAAGCTTTCTTTAGGTACATCCCTACTAAAAGACAGAGAAAAGAAAAGATGATACAGCTACTCAGCGAGGATGGCAAAATGATGACAAAGAAAAGTGCTCAATTCCTACTTTGGCTCAGTCTTCTCCCAAAAGAGGGTCTATGACCCCCCTGGCAAACATGAACTTGAAAGGGCAGGATTGCAGCTTGAGATTGATAGTCAAATGGTCAAGGAATACCAAATCACTTTGAACAAATGCAAAACTCCAGGGCCTGATGAACTGCATCCTAGAGTACTGAAAAAACTGACTTCAGAACTCTCGGAACCACTGTCTATTATCTTTGTGAAATCATGGAGGATGAGTGAAGTGCCGGATGACTAGAAGAGGTCTAATGTTGTCCCTGTCTTCACAAAGGGCAAAAAGGAGGAATCTGGGAGCTACAGACCAGTCACCCTGACATCAATCTCTGGGAAAATTCTGGAGCAGATTATAAAGAGGTCAGTTTGTAAGCACCTTGAAAATACAGTGATTGCTAGAAGCCAACATGGATTTATCAAAAACAAGTCCTGCCAAGTTGCAGGATCTCTTCTCAATCATCCCAGAGTGCAGGACATGGAATAATGGGCTCAAGTTATAAGAAGCCAGATTTCGACTGAACATCAGGAAAAACTTCCTAACTGTTAAAGTGGATTTGGATTCCTGCCTTGAGCAGGGGGTTGGACTCGATGGCCTTATAGGCCCCTTCCAATTCTATGATTCTAAGAATATCCATGGAAGAAGGAAGACATACATTTTTAAGAACAGCAACAAATGTAGAAAACGTCTCTGCACTCCTTCATTTATTTTGTGTCTATTTATGTGGCACAGCTCAGGGTTGTGTAGGCCCTACTTCTGTAAAATCTAAACTGAACTATTCAGGTGTTGGTGTTTGCTTGAATCATTTGTGAAATGAAAAGCCCAGGATTGTCTATGTCACAGGTGGGCACAGGTGGCTCTCCATCTCCTTCACTTTTCTCCAGATCAATCCCACAGTGAGAGGGAGTGGAAAATAATATATGGATGATGGGTTAATGAAGAGAAGAGGTTCTTGTGTGCTTTCACTTGTGTGTGTTTGAATAGATGTGTGCTGCTGGTGTGTGTATGTGTGTGTGTGAGTGAGAGAGCATGAGAATGAATGGATGAATGAAGCTGAAAGAGGAAGAGAATGGAAGAGAGGGGGTGCCCCACTTACTTTTTGCTGTGGCCCCACCACTTTCTTTCAATGGAATGTAGCCCTCAACCCAAAAGAGGTGGTCACCCATGGTCTAGGTGAAGGAAAAAGGACTGGATACAGAAGATTATTTGATCTTTCCGGTGCCAGGTAAAGACCTTTTTATGCTCCCAGGCATTTTAATCTTTTAATTTTCTTAATCTTTCTACTTTTAATATGTATCCTTCTTAATTTGTGTTGTATTTTGTTTTTGTTGTGCTTTCTGTTGTTTGTTTGTACATGTTTTTGTGATTTTTTACTATGATATATTGTATTTTATCTTGTTTGTTCACCGCCCTGAGAGCTATTCTGCTAAGGGCGGTATATAAATTGAAATAATAAATAAATAAATAAAATAAATCACACATTCTACCATGCACATGTTTGGGAAAATTCTCCTCCTCACCACTTCCCTATAACAAATGAACAAGATACTCCTTGACCAGAGATCTTACATCGATTGGGGTATTTCTCTCTCTCTCTCTCTTCTGTAGTGCAGGCTGAATTAGGATGCTTGGACACTCAAACAACAAATGAAAGGTGGAGGTGAAAAGTGTTAAGAAACAGGGTAAATAGTCCATTTATAGTCTGTATCACATTCCCATTTATTCAGCCAAAGTCCATTTGATTCTATTTCCACATCAATCTGCATTTTTAAAAACAAATCCACACAAGCATTTAAATTTAAACACAATTTCTAAATGTATTTCTTTTTTCAAAGCACACATTTCTAAACTATTTTTATTCATTTATTATTATTTATTTCATTTATACCCTACCTTTCGTTTCATGATAGAAACCCAAGGCAGCTTACATATGTTTCCCAAGTGGTTTCCCATCCATGCTTAGCTTCAGAAGGGAGCTGGCCTTATGGGCCTTCAGACCATAGCCTGGGACTATTTTTGTTATTTTAAATTACTGAGAACCAGTTCACAACATTCAGAGAAGTGCACCACCCAGCTGATAGCTAAATTCTGATCTGCACATTAGCTCGAGAGGGGAGGATCAGGCCAGTTCAAACCGCAATTCACAACGATCTAATTCTTCAGTCATCCCTATAGGCTGTGTAACTTGTAACCCACCAAGACAAACACAGCTCACCAGCCATATGTTGTTGCCGACCAGGACTTTATAAAGTGGCTTTTGCCACTTGTGATCTGTGGGTCACAAACTGTGCAGGAGTTGTCCCCATCTGCACGATACCCATAAAGCAGTATCATACCATTTTAAACAGTCATGGCTTCCCCCAAAGAATCCTGGGAACTGTAATTTGTTGCTGAGAAGGACACCTATTCCCCTCAAAGAGCTACAATTTCCAGAGTTTCCTGAGAAGAGGCATTGACTGTTAAATAGATGGTATGCCATCTGTTCCTGGTGATTTGTTTCTTCGAAGTATTTTAAATGCAACTTTCACCTCACATTCTAAAATTTCTGGTTCTTCTTCATACTGTTCCTCCGCGAATGACTCTGTCATCCTTGCATCTCTTTTATATAGTTCTCCAGTGTATTGCTTCCATCTTCCTTTTATTTCATCTCAGTCAGTCAGTGTGTTTCCCTGTTGATTATTCAACATCCCTACTCTTGGTTTGAATTTCCCTTTCATTTCTCTAATCTTTTGGAACAGGGTTCTTGTTCTACCTTTTTTATTATCCTCTTCTATTTCTGTACAATAATTATTGTAGTAGTTCTCTTTGTCCCTATGTACTAGTCACTGTATTATTACATTTAGGGTTCTAACTGTGTTTCTCTCTCCTTTTGCTTTCCTTCTGTCTTTAACCATTTTAAGAGTTTTGTCAGTCATCCATTGAGGTCTTTCTCTCTTTTTAACTAAAGGTACTATCTTTTTGCATTCTTCCCTGATAATGTCTCTGATTTCACTCAATAGTTCTTCTGGTTCCCTATCAACTAGGTTTAAAGCCTCAAATCTGTTCCTTATTTGATCTTTAAATTCTTCTGGGATATCTAGATTGTATTTTGGCATTATGATTGCTTTGTTGTTGTTCTTTAGCTTTACTCTTGATTTTCAATATTACCAGTTTGTGATCTGCACCGCAGTCTGCTCCTGGTGTTGTTTGCACAGAAAGTATTCGTATATTGACCATTTGGTGATGTCCATGTGTACAATCATCTTTTTGGTTGCTCAAAAAATGTGTTTGCAAGAAACAAATTATTGGCTTCACAGAATTCAATAAGTCTTTGTCCTGCTTCATTTCTATCTGCTAAGCCCCATTTCCCCCACAATTCCTAGTTCTTCTCTGTTCCCTACTTTTGCATTCCAGTCCCCCATGATTATCAGCACATCTTGTTTTGGTGTGTGATCAATTTTCTCCTGTACTTCTGCGTAAAATCTCTCCAATTCCTCCATTGGAGCATAGACTTGGATGATGGTTGTGTTAATAGGTCTGCTGTTAAATCTCATTGATATCACTCACTCAGACCTTGCATTATAGCTCCTAATTGCATTTGCTACATATTTTATCACAGTTAG
Source organism: Rhineura floridana (assembly GCF_030035675.1). Lineage (NCBI taxonomy): Eukaryota > Metazoa > Chordata > Lepidosauria > Squamata > Rhineuridae > Rhineura > Rhineura floridana. The sequence continues at coordinate 37,783,512 of NC_084485.1, forward strand.
AGCAACTCCATTTCTTAATTCTCATCCTTGTCCATTCCCATTCCCGTCCATTTTAATTCACTCAAACCAAGTATTGTAATGTTGATATGTTCCATTTCTTGCTTGACAACTTCTAACTTTCCCTGGTTCATGGTTCTCACATTCCATGTTCCTATAGTCTACGTCATACAACTCCGAACTCTCCTTCCGCATCTATGCACATCAGTCTCTGGGCTTCCATTCAGCTTTGACCGAGCTGCGTCATCAGTCACAGCGCCATTCGTACTTGTCCTTTGTTCCTCCCCAGTATCTTGATGAGTGCCATCTGACCTGGGGGTCTCATCTTCCAGCAAATATCTCATGTTGCATTTTGGATACTCTGTTCATAGGGTTTTCATGGTAAAAGGTATTCAGAAATGGTTTACCATTGTCTTCCTCTGAGTCTGGATGCATCTTAGTCTGGTGTCTCAGCTTTGACCATTCCGCCTTGGGTGCCCCTGCTAGGAGTGTAGCCTCTTGGTCTAGACTCCTGATGGCATTGCTCTCAGCTTCTTCAACACTCTCCAACCCTCTCACCATGTTAAGGTGTGCATCCTAGAGGGGGCTGCCTAGGGCTACACATCTTCAAAAGCCCACACCCCTCATCAGTCCTGCTTCACATCCTCCTTGAGTGTTTTTCCTGGCTGGACTGTGTCCTTGAAGTCTGATAATGTCTCTTGCTTGCCTCAGCAGAGGATATAGAGGATGTGCAAGTGTGAAGAAATCAGAGTACATAAAATTCCCATCCATTTCTGTGTCCATTTTTGCCTTGGGTCTCCTCCCATCACTGTCAAGTGACCCCTGGAAGGTTTCCCAGAAGTGACCCTTGGCCTGAAAAACATAGCTCACACCTGTGCTAAAGGTTTGACAGTAAGGCATCTTCACAGGTTCAATAGCATTTCAGATTTCCCCAGTGGTGTGATATAGGAGCTATTTTGCAGATGGGAAATCTCTGCAAAGAACGCACATATTAGCACTACAGTAACTATTATTTTTAAAAAAATTGTTTCGCTCCAAAGGATGAGCTTTCTGTGAGAACCTGTAACAGAAAACAGCAGTTCATTTATCAACCAAAAATAAAATAATATGAGGTTATAAATCAGAAGCAGCTATAACCTGCTGCCTCCTTTTTTTGGAACACACGTGGTGAAGCAACGGGCCCTGGCAGTGTTGAAGACAGATTCATTGAAACATCAGAAGCTGCCTTATACAGAGTCAGATCATTAATCTATGTCGGTCAGTATTGTCTGCACTGACTGGTAGCAGGTCTACAGGGTTTCAGCAGGAGTCTCTCACAGCCCTAACTACAGATGCCAGGTATCAAACCTGGGACCTTCTGCATGCAAAGCATATGCTCCACCACTGAGCTTTGTCTCATTCCAGGAACAGAGAGCCCATTGTTTTGACCCACAAGGCCTTTTCTTATATGCTTGTCAGGAAAAAAGAAACCCTCTAAAGGTCTCATATTGCCCATCTCCCCTCCTACTGGTTTTCTTTATTTTTCAGACTCATTTGCTGGCCCTTATTTGTGGTAAGCAATTACTGCACTTTAAAACAAACATCATGAAAAGATTTTTTTCTCTCTCTTCCAACTGGAGATCAAAGAGCAAGGCAAACTTAAAAGCGCTCTTATAAAAAAGCTGTATATTAAATAAACTAAGTGATATCCATATGACTTTTTACATCCAAACCTCACAACTCCTTCTCTAGAAGCCTAGTTATTGCTGCTAGGAACGTTAACCTGTTACAGAAAAGGCATGTGTTGTACAACAGGAATGTATCACGCAGCTGGCAACTGGCATGGAGTTACCTTATGGCTTATGAAGGATGCAGTTGTTTTCACGGATACGGCTAGTGCCTTCATTTTTTAAGGAGATGTGAACTCATGAAGCTTTTTTGGCCCTTCGGTAGTTCCAGATGCAGTCTGACAAAAGAATGTTACTCAGTTTAGCAGAACCAGCTGAACTAGTTTCCAGTCCCTTTCCTTGCGTTTTCTTTCCTGGAATTAGTCATTTAATTAGTCATTTCTATGCTGGGACAACCTCCTAGGGAATGGGTGAATCTGTCAATTTCAGTTTCTCTCAGTTTCTCATTTTCCCCATCGTAAGGGTTGTATTCAACATAACACTATGCAAATTGTTCCTTCAGCACAAGGATTTCTCCTGCTGCAATGGAATGCTCACCCCCTCTCCTCTCCCTGCACCCCCTACATCTGTTCTGGTTTTTCCAGCTCTCCAGAGCAGATTTGGGGTGGTGTGGAACATGCACAGGGGGAGAAGAGGGGGGAAATTCCAATTATGCATTTGAAAATTCATCAGCATTTTTGTGTGAATTTCTCCTTTTAATATACACTTTTTACAAATCAATTTTTGTATGTTCTGTGCAAACGTTTCCCCAGTATATGGATTTTTGTACTCATTGGTTGCCTGGAGAATTGCATTGCAAAATACAGAGAAGTGCAAATTTTGATGGATGCCTATTATTTGCTTCTCGTATTCTTTTGGAAAGTATGAAATAGGTATGTTTGCCTTTAAATGCTAACTGAATCAAATTTCTCTCCCATCCCTACAACCTCCTCATTCCATTATCCTCCCTATACAAACTGGTATCACAGTGATCCAAGGACGATTGTGGAACTTTTAAGAGTCCTGGTGTCAAACCTTTCAGTACTCAGATAGGCTGTTCCTATCCAGAAGCTATCATGAGAATGACTGCTGGGTGGCAGCTGTTATCTGATGTCACATATCCTGACTGTCCCCTCCTCTACTGGCAGTATTCATTGGTTGAGTGTGATTTACTGTGGATACCTCCAGACTATCACTAGTTTGCTGGAGAGATTCAAGCTCATACCAGAAATTTAGGTTTCACAATTAAAGTGGATTAAAATGCTCTATCACCCTAGGACAACAAATCCAGGTGTATATTTTTTAAAAAAAGACTTTTTGTTGTTAGGAAGGTGATGGGGAAATGCATTGAAAAGTGTGGAATGAATTAATGATTGATAGGAAAACATATAAACACCCTGCAAGCAAATAAGAAAGAATGCTCATTGTTGCATAACTACTCTATAAACAAACCAGAGTGAAATCTCAGTAAAGACTAGACAATCTAAGCACCATGTAAGATTTGTACAAGCAAATCAGGATGTATGATGAATAAACAGGTCATCTGGAGGAGCCCTGTGTCAGATTGCAGACACGTGAGAAGCTACAACAGTGCCACTATGAATGACCAATTATTATTTTTCTAAACTGGTAACTTTTTGTCACAAACATCACGACATGAAACCGTTTTGTTAGCAGGTTCTCAAAAGAGTATATGTACAGAACTATACTGGCTCCTTCTTTGCTGTCATCTCATTGTTTTTTCTCTGTTCTTGTAGACCAGGAATGGGAATCTGGACCATTTCTGGACAGGGATAGCCTGACCACTGTTGTCCATGCACTGGTAACCTCCAGGCTGGATTACTGTAATGCACTCTATGTGGGGCTGCCCCTGAGGTTGGTCCAGAAGCTGCAGCTGGTGCAAAATATGGTGGCGAGACTACTCACTGGGGCAGGGTATCGCCAACATGTCACCCTGCTGCTGAAAGAATTGCACTGGCTGCCCATTTGCTACTGGGCCAAGTTCAAGGTTCTAGTCTTGGTGTACAAAGCCCTATACAGCTCGGGACCAGGATACCTGAAAGACTGTCTTACCCCTTATATAACCAGTCACTCGCTGTGCTCTGCAGGAGAGGACCTCCTGCAGATACCATCTTATCAGGAGGCCCATTCTGCACAATATAGGAAACGGACCTTTAGTGTGGTGGCACCTACCCTGTGGAATTCCCTCCCTTTGAATATTAGGCAGGCTCCATCTCTGCTATCTCTGCTATCTTTTCGGCGCCTTTTGAAGACTTTTCTCTTTCAACAAGCCTTTTAAGTTGAGACCTATCTGCGTCTGTGTTAGAATTGCTTGTTAATATGTTTTTTAATAATGTTTTTAACCTTTTTTAAAAAGATGTTTCTAAAGCTTTAAAAAAAAATGTTTCTAAAGCTTTTTTAAAAAAATGTTTTTAAAGTTGTTTTGTTTTAATGTATTTTAAGGTCTGTTTTTATGATGTTTTAAAGTGTTTTTAGTGCTTCTGTTTGCCGCCCTGGGCTCCTGCTGGGAGGAAGGGCAGGATATAAATCAAATAATAAACAAATAATAAATAAATCTGTTTTTAGATTCCAAATCCCATCAGCCCCAGCCAGCATGGTCAATGACCAGCGATGATAGGAGTTGTGGTCCAAAACATCTGGAAGGCCACAGGTTCTCCATCCCTGTCATTGTTTACCAAACTGTCTTCTGCTGAATTCTAACAGTGAAACTCACAGGCTTTTTTGGCTTAATGTGTGAAAGGCAGCATTTGTTTTAAAAAAGTGGCTGTTAAAAATGACTTTAAGGAGGAACAGGAAATGACTCAATGATCGAAAAAGGGGAGGTTGTCCAAGCAGGAGGGATATCATGGAAGAAGATGAAAAGGCAAGAGTGGAGATTTAAAAAGAGATAAAGACAATTGAGTTTCTGCTGGTGATATATTGCAATCTGGATGATATGCAATGGATATTAGAACCTGTCCCAGTTGAAGGAGTTGGATTATGCACTTTTTGGAAGCATACCAAGCACAGTACCACTGGTGAGAAGGTGACACTGCCTCTCTGCCTCTCACATGCCACTGCTGCTCCCATTTCTGTAACATTATGAGCAGAGGAGCAGAGACTCAGTGCAGAGTCATCATCCGAGGGGGAAAGAAACACATTTGCTGTCATATCTAGTTCTGTCCTAAAGATCTGGCCAGTTGTTGTCCCCCTTCTTTTTTTAGTATTTGTATTGTATTTAGTATCAGCCCCTGAATGTTTTTATCTATTCTAGCTGGAATATGTGAATTCCGATAATGCCTCTTGTTTGTCTGGATGGAGGAGACATTAGGCTTATGCAGGCAATTAAGAAGATGCTTTTTTCGCAACAGTTGACCTGTGTTTTTATTGTATTTTTAAAGTTTCTATTCTGTGGTGGTGGTTTTTAATGTTGCAAACTGCTTTGATGTTTTTAATGAAATAGCAGTATAGAAATATTTTTATTAAATACATAAATACAGAGTTGCTCTGCCAACATTTGCCTCTGGCACCACCCACCACTACCCTGTGGCCCTGCTCTCAGTCATTGCGTGTGCATTTGTGCCTGGGGAAAGGTGCAAAGCTGCAGGATGCTTATGAAAGACTCCTATCTCAAAAGAGAGGGATTGGAAACCAGGTTAGAGAGAAGGATGCAGGCTTCCTGTGATGGGGCTACAGATTTCTTGCTTCCACCCTTTTGGATTTATACATGCAAAGCCAAGGTAGCAGGGATTTAAGCTAAGTAATCTAAGTTGGAACGGGCCCTATTTCTATCTCATGATATCATTCAAGTTCTATCTGTCATATAAATGAAAAGTGGAGAACCTCGAGCCTGGGGGCCACATGTGGGCCTCTGTCTGGCCCTTGCAACTCTCTCCAGGCCATACCCGCCACTAGCCCTGCGTGTTTTGCCTAGCTGGAATGTGTCCTTGAATTATCAGAATGCCACTTGCTTGTCTGGATGGAGGATACAGAGCTGCTCTGATCACTTTTGCCTGTGGCTCTGTACCACCACTGTGCCTCTCAGAAGGTTACCCAATGTGGTCCTCAGGCTACAAAAGGTTCCCCGGCCTTGATATAAGCAATGGTACTGGCCAGAAGAAGCCATAAAACCTTACCTACTTGTTTGGCATGCATCTCTGATGTCAACTGACCCAGCTATTGCATCTCTTATAAATGTATAACTCCTTCCTGGCCTTCACAGCAGCTGTCTGTGTGCTTCCAAAGTAAGCATTTGGCCCCTACGGATTTGTTATTGCTTCTGTACACATGGCAAACACAGCATGTACTCTCGGCAAATAAACAAGCAGTTCTTTAAGGAACCAGGACAAAGACAAATGTAGAGCAGGCTCTGAAGTTTTGTTTGATTTTGATTTTTCTGTTGCTTTTCTTATAATGATCAAAACCATTCCTACCACTGAACCACATGAAAAATAAAGCTAGCATTTGTATCTGTGCCAAAAAGGTGGAAAATCCTTTTGGCCCATGGAATAAAGGAAGAGAGAGCCATAAATTAGAAACTGGTAACAAGTATTTATTTTTGAAGGGGCAAAGCTCTGAAAATGCTACTTCAACTCAATGATTTCCTTTATGAACATGAAGCAGAGTCTATACCAAGCTTGATCATTGTTCTGTCTAGCCTATCATGGTCTCCTCTCATTGGCAATAGCTATCCACAGTCACCTTTGAAGTCTTCTCTAGCGTTCCTACCCAATAATCTTTCAGCTAGTGATGATGGCAAGCTTGAACTTTTTAAATTGTTTTAAATTGTTTAAATTGTGTTTTAAATTGTTTTTAAAAGATGTGTTCTAAATTTGTATATTTGTTTTTAATGTTTTTAGTTACTATAAACTGCCCAGAGAGCTTTGGCTATGGGGCGGTATACAAATACAATAAATAAAATAAATAAATAAACTTGGAACCCTTCATACATCAAGCATTGTCTCTATCAGAGTTGTGACTCCAGTCAGCATGGCCAATAGTCAAGGATCAGGGGAATTGTAGTCTAAAATATCTCGATGACATTAGACTGGGTAAGGCTGATGAAGAGACTTTATGATCACTCCATACCTCAGTTGATTCTAAATTTAATTCCATTACTGCTGGAAGACCAGAGCTTGGAAGATTACTTTTAAAAAGTAATAATTACAGTTACAATTACATGGCCCCCCAAAAGTAGTAATTGCTGTTACAATTACAATTGCTCTGAAAGTAACTGATTACTTTTTCTCAAAAGTAATCACTACAATTACATCTCAGTTACTTTAAAAAATGCCTACAGGGTGCTGGCCTTGACTGCTGTACATCTAAGTAGCCTAAAACAACATTAAAAATAAACACACACAAACAGAGGTAGTAGAATAATTCTTTTTATCCATAAGATAGCAATGGTGGTCTCTCCGCTGGTATGGGAGGTGGGGAGAGAGGCAGAGGCCACTACTCAGATCTTTGCATGTCAAACCAAATGCAACCCCCCCTCAGCCAGCAAGCATAATCTCTCTCACTTAACCACTTCCCAGACCCTGCCCTGCCACCAAGTAAGGAACATTCACCCAAGCAAACATTTTCCCCTGATATGCAAAAAAGTTAAAATACTGCAAATGTAACACAGTAGCCAGAGAGGGTGGAAGAGGCCACTTTGTGTGCCAAGTGCAAACACAGTACACGCATGCACGCATGCACACACACATTTTCATCTTTCACCTCCACAGTTCTTTATGTCCATTCTGCTGCTGCCTCCTTCTTCTCCTTTATCCATGTTCTTGCCCTCTGTCTCCTTTTTCCCTCCACTCCTTTCTTCACCACCACCATCCATTTTTTTAAACAATTGTTTTCTCCACTCCACCCCATCTCACTCTCCACCTCCTCCCTCGTCACCTCCTACCCACCCACAGAGCATGAGGGAAGAGTGATGCTGCACAGAAGCCCAGTTTGAGGTACATGATTTTCATCCACAAATCAGAGGAGCAGAAGACTTCCCCTGCTTCCCCCCAAGTAATGCCCCAAAGTAATGCTAGAAACATTACAATTACTCCACAAAAGTAATAAAATTACTCCTAGTTCTATTACAATCAAAATGTAAAAGAATTACACATTCATTCTTCAAAAAACTAATGAATTACAAGTAATTACAAGTTACTTGTAACAAATTACTTCCAAGCTCTGCGGAAGACCTTTAAGCACACAATCATAGAACTGTGTAGATATAGAGTTAGAAGCCTAGTAAACATCTAGATCAGACTTGGGAAACCACCTTCAGCCTGGGGGCCATATTCCACTTTATTCAATCTTCCAGGGTCTACATGGCGGTGGATAGAAGCAAACGTGGGTGGAGCAACACATGTTAATTTGCTCACATATTCCACTCCATCCTGCATGCAGGCAAGCAAGAGCATTATCGGGGTCAAAGAACACATTCTACCCAGGCAAAAAGGCTCATGAAAGGTGCAAAGCAGGTCAGGTCAGGGGTATGGCAGGGGGAGGAATGTGGCAGGGGAGGGACTTGGGGAGAGTCCCAAGGCCAGATGGAAGTGCCAAATATTATCCACCATTTGTTGTTGTGGCTGCCATCCCTCAAGATGGAAGATTGTGAAGGATGCAAAATGGCAGTCAAGCTGCAAAGACAGTTGTGCCCACCCCTTGCTGCAGCAACCTCTCCCCTTGCCCAGTTTGTCACGCACTCCTGAGAAACTGTAAGCAATCCTGCAGAAATTTGGTGAAATAGGCCCCACTCAGCCACAAACAGAGGGCTATAGAATTAATTGGGGGAATGGCATCTGGATCCCCCACAACTAATGTATAACATGGGGGGGGGGAATCCCATCAATTTTTTTTAAAAAAATCAACAACCCTGGTGCTTCCCAAAATAGCTCAAAAAGAAGACATCAAATCAATTACTATAGATTTATCTCACCCAGTACAGAATGCCACCTGGAGTCAAAAGTTTGAACTGGATTGATTTATTTAGGCTATTTCTACACTGCTTTATATATAAACATATCTCTAAGCAGTGTACAGAAAGGCAAAACAACAACAAATTTTATATATACAGTAAAATTATAATAGAAATAAATGCATCATACCAATTAACAAATAAGTACCAAAACAATTCCCTCACACGTCCCCACTCAACATCTCTTAACCTCCTGGCTCTCACCCAGGACTCCACCCACCCACCCTGGCTCTTACCCAGGGCCAAGCAAACACAAATCACCCCCAGTCTCACAAGGAAGAAGGTTCCCAGAGGACCCTGAAGATGGAATTTAGGACAATTTAGGCCTAGGAATAATCTTGAATGTTGGATCTTTGTCTCCCATGAACTTGTTGAGATTGTCATTGAATGTTCAAACAGGAGCCTGGGATTGCTGCAGCCAAGTAGCAGTTACACTGTACAGAATACTACATTAGTATTCTGTCAGCCAGCATCTTGCCCTCGGGCTGATCACTTTCAGCTGATAGCCACAGGACGAGATCTCTTTCGCTTTTGCGCCATTTCCAGGCAAGAAGTTTAAATATCTGGGGAGGCTGGAGATGGGGGTGGGGGGGAAACAGTCTTTAGTCAGCTGTACCTCCTTCCACACCAGACCCACCCCACTCTCCACAAACAGTTCTAGCGTGGCACAAGATTGGGAATTCTGTTACTTTAGTGGCAGAGGGGAAAGTTATGTGAAATGTTATCAATGCCTTTGTATTGTTGCTTTCTTTTAGCAATAGAACTGCTTGATAACAACTGCTGGCAAGGTCATCAAAGATACAGATGTTTAGGAAAATCCAAACCAGTGGAATGACTCGGCAACAAAACCCCAATGCAGTAATCGTCACAAATGCCTGTTTTCCAAGGGCAATGTTTAGACCCAAGAATTGAAACCAGGCAACGTAAATACTGCCATGAAGATCCTATAAACAATAAAAGAGTGACGGAGATGTTCTTTAACCTGGGTTTCAACTTGAGACTGTAAATACAAATATAATGGGGAGGGGAGGATCTTCTATACTTTCCAAACAAGTAGTTCTTATAAGCATTCATAAGAGTTGAGCTGAAATATCTCAAGAGTTTTTTTCTGAAAAAAATCCTCAGATTGTTCTTTTTCTCACCCCTCCCACCTTCTAAAAAAGAAAGACATTTTCCATCAAAGCAGGGAATTATGGGAAGAAGATTCATTTTACTCCAGTGCTCAACCAAATAGAGAGGCAATCTTTTTAATTTTATAGCCACAAGAGTGGCTGTATACTATAGCCAGCATAGATTTTTCGCATTCCGCAATGTTAAATCAAAAATACCCCCCATGCCATTCTAATGCTTCCCATAAGATCATTTCAAAACAAAACCTTACAAAACGTAGAGTCCTGAACTCAGAAATGTTTGCTTAACAACCCTCTAAATTTTATTGGCAATATACACAACAGTCAGAGAGAATTGAGAGTCCAAAGTGTAAAAGAGGTAAAAATACCAGACCCCTGTTGGACATTTTTCTGTCAGTGTTCTCATATGTTGAAATTAATTAAAAATCAGCCATGTTCACAGAGTACCTGTAATCCTATTACTGCCCTTGCCCCATACTCTGACATTCATTATCTGCAGTTTAAAAGTTAAAAAAATGCCTGGCTGATTTTTAATTAATTTAAGAAATTTAGCATTGAAGTCAATGATAAGCCCGGACATGCTCAGTCAGAACCAATCATCAGTGTTCTAAAAGCCAGAGTCACAGTTGCTTGGCTTGCCTAATCAGGAGGCCACATGCATGCCAGACATTTATTTCACTTTAGGCAGTCATGGCTTCCCCCAAATAATCCTGGGAAGTGTAGTTTGTGAAGGGTGTTGAGAGGAGACTCGTATTCCCCTGACAGAGCTCCCGTGGCCAGAGTGGTTTAACAGTCAGCCGGTCTGACTGAAGTTCTGTGAGGGGAACAGGGCATCTCCTAGCAACTCTCAGCACCCTTTACTAACTACACTTCCCAGGATTGAGAAGGAACCCTTGATATGTACTCTTTGAGTACAATTCTGTAGCCAACTGTGGATCTACCTGATAGTTGTTCCATCCAGCTAGCTTTTAACATTTAGCTAGCTTGCTAATCAGAATATCATGGGGCACTTTGACCAAAGCTTTGCTGAAGTTGAGATATATTACATCCACAGCATTCCTACAGTCTACCAGGGACAGAGCTTGGAAAGTTGAACCACAACTCCCATCAGCCTAATCCAGTAGCCATGCTGGCTGGGGCTGATGGGAGTTGTAGTTTAAAAAAGGAACTTTTCTAAACTCTGACCAGGGAGATATCCCAATCAAAAAATGAGATAAAATTTGCTCTTGACAAATCCATGTTGGTTTCTAGTAATCACTGCATTGCTTTCAAGGTGCTTACAGATGGACCACATTATAATTTGCTCCAGAATTTTCCCAGGGAGTGATGTGTGCTGACTGGTCTATAGTTTTTTTTAAAAAAGGTATAAAATCAAATAAATTTAACAAAATCAAATTATTGGTAATAAAATTAAAAAATTCTATAACATTTTAAAATCCTGTTAATTACCTCTCTGATTTTGTTGGTTTAACAGATCATTGGAAAGTGGGAGTATGATTCTTTTTTTACTAAGCACTTAAGAAAAATACCAACTATGCTTTCCTTTACTATTTTATCTGTAGAACTAAAGCAGTAATAAATAAATAATTTAAAAAATAAAATCAGTTTACTCTGCTTTCCACAGTCCCCCAGGCCTAAAATGCCTCCTTAGGAATCAATTTCCAGTGTTCAGTAACCTGAAAGTAAGCTCAATTATTAGGGACTTATGCATCTAATACAATTATCAGGCCAGATTGGTTAAAGCCTTGGAGCTGTACAAATTTGGCCAGGAGAGGAACAGAAAAACATGGCCTATTATAATACATAGTTGTGTCACTCTGGTGAAAGGAACCAAAATGTGATGTCTATAATGCAAGCACCAAGTCCCCTTTTCAGCCATTTTATTTTTCCTTTTATATTTTTACAACAGCCATGTGAGGTAGGTTAAGCAGAGAGTTGGTGACTAGCCCAAGGCCCAAACATGAAACTGCTTATGCTCAGTGTTTTTGTGTTTTGCCAAGAGTTGTAAAACTCCACAGGCTCATAGTATTTTTGTAGTTCACAAAGGTTTATACCATTATATATATATATATATATATATTTAGTCTTTAAGATACCACAAGACTTATTTTGTAGTATCTTACATCATGTGTTTCTTCTTAGGGAAAATAATTCCCCTATTTGGGGAACTGCACCAGGACCCCCAACTACCTCAAGCAGGCCTTGGCTCAGCTTGGTGAAAGAAGTTACAGATAATAGCAGCGAACAGGCTGCAAAGCAAGTAAGCAAAGGGAGGGAGGTTTATGAAAAGGGTTTTCTCAGTGCCCATTCACACATTGCTAAGGAGGAACTAAAATAATCATCTCCATGTCATCTTATTGCCACATCATAGGAATGACTCAGTGAATGCCAAACAGAAATGTACAAAAATCTGTATGAATTAATCAGTTTTTTCTCTCCAGCTTTTAACCGTTGTGGTTATTATAGTCATATTGTCTATTTCCCTACATCAGGGAACCTTGAGCTATTTTTTCAGCAATGAAGTAGCTCAGACTGGAAGCTGATATAGGAACTGGAATTGCCACTAGGCTTGCCAGGTCCATGGCCTGAGACTGATCCTGTATCTTTAGGAGAAGAGAAAGTCAGCCAAGTGCAGTTGTTCTTGCAACACTGTAATGAGAAAAACCACAAGGTGGAATTCTCCTTTCCCACTGCACAACTTTTAAAGCTGCCCATTGTGTCTCAATATTTCATTTCACTGTTTCCTATGAACAGACAACTATTCATGCTATAAAGTTAAAACTGCCACCCTCCCTTCCATTCCTCCAAATTGCCATGCACAATTTTGGGTGTAGTTGGAGTTGGAGTCGGTAGAAATGTACCGACTCCGACTCCGATTCCCACTCCGACTCCTTCATAAATGGCAAATGTATATTAACCAGTGCCTCTCTCTCTCTCTCTCTCTCTCTCTCTCTCTCTGCTGCCCATTGCAGCCATTTAGTGCTGGTACGCACAACCCCTTTATCCAGATATGAGTACCAGCACCTCATTTTTTTACCTCGAAAGCAGAGATTCTTATTATTATTATTGAATTTATTACCCACCCTTCACCAGCAGGTCCCTGATGGGCAGGATTACAACAGTTTAAAATTCAATATTAAAAGTTACATTATAACCACAGGAATAGGGTGGGTCCTGAAAACAAACATCTCAGGTGCCAAAGGCCAGAGTAACCAGGTGCATCTTCACCATTTTCCAAAAGCTGTTTAGTAAAGGTGCCAGATGCACCTTTGTGGGGAGGGAAATCCACAACTCCCACACTACAACAATCCCCACACCCCTTGCAAAACCCCTAAATCTGTTCTGGGGCATCCCCCAACCCTCTGAACCAGATTTTCAGGGGGCACACATGAAGAGGAAAGGATGCAGAAATTCCATTGCACAGCTAAAAGCCCTTGCGCTGACGGAATTGTTTTGGTGGATACTGCCCAAAGTGGTACTTTTACAGCTCTGAAATGTCACTTTCTCCCACATATACTTATCTAAATCTTAAGATCTTTGGAGGCCTTGCTATGGATATCCCTAACAATTGAAATAAGGCAAACAATCACTAGGGAGAGCTGGTCCCCCCCCCCCACATCATGGAACACCCTTCCCAGGAAGAGGTGAGAATGTTTTTCAAGATGTGTTTTTAACTTAGGGCTATGTGGTGAGCTCTGATTTGTTCTAATACTGTAGTTCCCCTCCTCTTTATTTAATGGTTTTATGAATTACTTTGTATTTCACTGTTTTTGTTTTTTACCGTAAATAACAGTAAAGCAGAACTTTATGTGATGGGGTGACACACACATGCCATAAATAAATAAATATACCAAGCACATAGTTACTCTCCATTCTGTATTATTTTAATTTGTTAACTGTAGGATTTAAATGATGCTTGTTTGTTGTTTTTTGCATATTTTGATCTTGTTGGCTGCCTTGGGTTTCCTATGCAGAAATGCAGTATGAAATTTTGAATAAATAAAGAAGCCCCTACCTCTGCCTTTTAATGGGGCTATGCTCTATTTGCTGCCATTGGTCTCTACCCAAATGGCTGTGTTCAATTGGAAATAGGAAATGACTATCAAACCACATAAGAGCAAGGAACTCTTGCATAAGTTTGGGCATGAGGCATTTGCCACATTGGCACTCTCTGGCATATGTTATATGATGAATCCTAAGGTGCTGTGAAGGATGTTAACCAGCATCTTTCCTATTGAAATAATCATTGGTGATCACTCGTGACCGAGTAAGATTGTCTTCCAAAATAAAGTCTTTGGCAGTGAGTCCGTAAGTGACTGTGGAGGCCAAACCTAGATTCACACAGCCTCCCACAGTGAGGACATAGGTTTCCAGATGGAAGACGGTTGCGATGAGGATTTGTGCCTTCCTCTTGGCTCATTTGCCCCTTTTGCTCTGTATTCATGCTTCTTCAAAGACCATAGCACGTTTGATAATAGCCGACCTCCACTTGGGACGTTCATGGGCCAAGACTTCCCAGTTCTCTATGCTCATGTTACATTTTTTTAGGTTATTTTTAAGAACATATTTAAACCTCTTTTGCTGTCCACTGATATTCCATTTTCCATCCTTAAGTTGGGAGTAAAGTAGCTGCTTTGGAAGGTGGTGATCAGGCATTCAAACAACATGGCCAGTCCAGCAAAGATGATGTTAGAGGATCATTCTTTCAACGGTAGTGGTCTTTGCTTCTTCCAATACGCTAACATTAGTCCGCCTATCTTCCAAAGTAATTGGCAGAATTTTCCAGAGGCAGCATTGTTGGAATCTTTCAAGAAGTTGGGAGTGGCGTTTATAGATGGTTCATGTTTCATAGGCGTACAGTAAGGTCAGTTGTGCAATGGCTTTGTAAATAAGCATTTTGGTCTCCCTGAGAATATCCCGATCCTTGAACACTCTATGCTTCATTCGGGAGAATGTGGTACTCACAGAGCTCAGATGGTGTTGAATTTCAGCGTCGATGTCAGTTTTTACAGAGAGATGCCTGCCAACATAAGAAAAGTGATCAACATTCTTCAGCGTCACACCGTTAAACTGGATTGATGGTGCTACAGAGGGACTAGTTCACAGCTGTTGATGAAGCACTTTGGCTTTTTTGATATTAAGCAAGAGGCCATTTTCCATATGCTTCTGCAAAGACATTTAGGACAGTTTGAAGATCTTCCTCTGAATGTGCAGAGACTACATTATCATCGGCATATTGAAGTTCTACGACAGAGGTTGTAATTACCTTACTTTTTGCTTTCAGCCTACTGAGATTAAAAAGCTTTCCATCTATTCGATATATGATTTCCACATCAGTGGGAAGTTTCCTTTCAACAAGGTGTAGAATCATGGCAATTAAAATGGCAAATAAGGTCAGAGCAATAATGGATCTCTGTTTTAAGCCTGATCCCACTCTGAATGGATCGCTTTGAGAGCCATTATCCAAGATTGTCGCCATCATGTTGTCATGAAGGAGTCGCAAAATATTCACAAATTTATCTGGGTATCCAATTTTCAGAAGAATGGTCCAGAGCGCAGTTTGATTTACAGTATTAAAGGCCTTAGTCAGATCAATAAACCACCATATACAGAGGTCGGTTTTGTTCCTGGCATTTTTTTTGAAGCTGTCATGCAGTGAAGATCATGTCAGTTGTCCCATTGGAAGGGCAGAAACTATTTTGGGATTCCGGGAGGATGTCTTCTGAGATAGGTAGGAGGTGATTTGCAAGGATCCTTGCAAGGATTTTGCCTGCAGTAGCAAGAAGAGAGATACCTTGGTAGTTCTCAACAATCTGTTCTATCACCCTTCTTAAAAAGAGTGATACTTATGGTGTCCCTAAGGTCTTCCAGGATCTCCACCATCATCTAGATCTTTTCAATGAGCTTATGAAGTTGCGTAAGTTCAGGCCCACCTTCTTTAAAGACTTCAGCAGGAATCCCATCAGGTCCACTTGCTTTGTTATTCTTCATTTGTTTAATGGCTTTACTGACTTCATCCAGATTTGGGGATACTGCAAGCTTGTCTCTGGTTTGTTGTTGAGGAATTTGTGAGAAGACCTCACCAATCATGATAGAGTTATAATTAAGGAGGTCGAGGTAATGTTCTTTCCAGTGCAGTGCAATAGACTCTTTATCCTTAAGAAGTTTTCTACTATCCTTTGAGCGTAAGGGATCCGTACCATGATATGTTGGTCCATAAATGGCCTTTGTGGATTTGAAAATCCCCGTATATCATGAGCATCTGCAAAATGCTGGATTTCTTGAGCTTTCTTTGTTCACCAGGCATTCTTATTTTTTCTAGTTCTTTGCTGGACCTCAGCCTTTATTTATTTTATTTTATTTATTTATTTATTAAATTTATATACCGCCCGACTAGCAATAGCTCTCTGGGCGGTGAACATAAAACAGCATAAAAATACAATAAATAACAAAACAATACTAAAATACAAGCAACAATCCAACACAATAAACATTTTTAAAATTAAATCAGTGTAATTTAAAATGCTTCAGAGAATAGGAAGGTTTTGACCTGGCGCCGGAAGGAGAGCAGAGTCGGCGCCAGGCGTACTTCCTCAGGGAGACTGTTCCATAGTTCGGGGGCCACCACTGAGAAGGCCCTAGATCTTGTCATCACCCTCCGGGCCTCCCTGTGAGTTGGAACCCAGAGGAGGGCCTTCGTAGCAGAACGTATGCACTGGCATAGATTTTCTTCTTAGCAGTACAGTCAATGTCATTCTGCCATATCTGGAAGGCCTTCCTTTTCTTGTCGATAATACGTTCAATCTCAATATCATTCTCATCAAACCAGTCCTGATATTTCTTAGGTCCTCAATGGCAGAACAGGTGGAGGATAACAATGTGTATGTTACAATGGCTGTGAAGGCGGATGAAGGCTGCAGCAGATAAAAGACTTCCAATCGTCATGGTATCCATGCCATTGGATCAAAGCCTTTTTTCTGTCAAGATTGTGTGTTGATTGTCGTGCACCAATCTCCCCACATAAAACAAATTCATGCACAGGCGTCTTCAACCAATACTTTGTTCACATGCTGCAATAATGGAAGTCTTCAGTTTAATCCAGTGTTCCTCGACGTTTTCAGGGATTTCCATAGGTAGATGTTTCTTAAGCGCTGTTTAAAAACAAGCTCGCTTAATAGGATCTTGAAGGGCATGAGTGTTCATTTTACACCTTGGTTTTCTCCCTTGGAGCCTATGTTGAGGAAGAATATTAATGGCCATAGTGGATCGAATTAATCGGTGATCTGTCCAGATCATATATTGAAATAGATCAATAATGTAGAACAGAAGGAGTGCATTTTGAACTTCACATGCAAGCAAATCATTGTTTCACTGGTCTGCCATAGGGCAAATGTCAGACTACTTTTTGAAGCCATCACTATGGGCAGAGGTGTTCATCAATCCTGAAGCTGCTAGGGGAAGCAGGAGTGACTCGGAACAGGGCTTTCAATGTGGCACCCCGTTTAATGGAACAGCGTTATTGTTGACCTATGACAGGATTCCGATCTGTAGTTTCTGAAAACAACTGAAGAATTTTTTGCTTCAACATGGTTTTCCAGCTGGATGAAACGGTCTCTGCTTTAGCTGTTAATGGTGTTTCATTTTCAAACCAAGCTTCAATTGTGTTTTGGTACTGTTTTTAAAACTGTTTTAGCAGTTTTTATGTTATGACTGCAAATCACCTTGAGAATAAAAGGGGATTCATAAATAAAGTAATAAAAGATATTTATTTATTATAAAAACACACCAGATGCTGAAGACAAAAATGTTGTTTTATTGTATTGGCTTTCCTTAGACTCTGAGTCCTTATTTTTGAGCTACGATAATACAACAATCTTATGCTTCAATAAAGTATTTGCACTTTTTCATTACTAATGACTGTGACTTTATGGCAGTCTTTCAGTGTGTGTGCGTGCATGCACGATTCAGGTCTCAGGGCTGCATGTAACATATATCCATTTGAGTTACTGGAGACTGATTGTTTGTATGCAACATCAGCTAAAGTTATGAAATCCAGGGAACTGCACACAAATTGATTTGATTTTGAAGTTATCTGAAACTTTTTTGTTTGTTTATTTTTTGCTTGTGCAGTTACCTCATCTCTGCTAACAGCTGATGAGAGATGCTTTTCATCCATAGCCCGTGATAATCTTGATGCAAAAGACCTGTAATTTTTCTCCTTATTTTCGTATTCAAGGACTGTGATTGAGAGAGTAATCACAGCAAGAGCACATGCAAATTACAGCCCTGATTTCCACTGCTTTAGATCTGTTTGCAGCCGCTATGAGCTGCGTGAAGCCACAATGATGCAAAGGGAGAATCACTATTAGCTCATCAGACTTGTGGCGCAACAGCCGACATCATTTCTTTTTCTTGCCCAATATTAGGATGTTCTCTCTGTGCACGTGGCACAAAAGTAGAAAGTAATGCTGGGTGGGTTTTTTTTTAAAAAAAAATCATTTCAGAGGACAACCCTGAAATTAGTGTTGCGGTTTGACCTTTGAGGACTGATGGTATCTCAGTAGTGTCTTAATTAAGGATGGACAAATCTATCAATTTCAGTTCTCCAAGTTTCTAATTTTTCCAGTCTTAAATACAGTTCTGCAACAATGCAGATCTTTTTTTTTTAATCCTCATGAAAATTTGCCAGCAATTTAGTGCAAATTTCTCCTACAAACATGTTTTTGTATGCAATGTTGTATGTTATCTTCACTAATATATGCATTTATATGCACATTTTACTCTAGTATATGCATTTTGTACATTTTAGCACTGCATTTCAAAATTCAGAAAAGTGCAAATTTTGAAGGATGGCTGTGTTTTGGTTGATATTGTTATGAGCATAGGGGTCGGAATGGATGATCCCTGTGGGTCCCCTATCCAGCTTCTGATTTGGAGTCCTATGCCCTGGGGTGAGGGGCTGGCTCTGCTGGAGTTTCTTTGTTAAGCTAATAGAGTGGCCAGGTAGGAGAATGGGTCTATCAGTTGCCCAGCAACTGGTGAATGGGCCAGGAAGACCCTTTTGTCATTGAAACTCTTCAGGAGAGCCTAGCTCCTTCCTGGCGGCTAGCAGAAGTTTGTGCTTTGAGTGTTTAGAGAATTGTCTAGAGAAAGGCTGGTAACTGGAGGCAGGCAGAGAGACTGGCTCTCTTCACCATGGCATTTGGTGTGCCTCCTGTAACACTGATGGGAAAGCTGGATATTGGACTGCTGATGCCTTGAACCCCTCCATCCTAAGCTCAGGTTGGAATGTGTGTAAATAAACCATATTTCATAAAGACACCACAGTCTCCACTGACCTTCTTCCCAAAGGAAACTAAACCCTGGATGAGTGCAGGGACCCCTGAAATCTCACCACTCATAGTTGCGCATATATTGCGCAACAATATATTATTTGAAAAAGTGAGAATTTGGCAGGTTTGCCATTTAAATGTGAAATAAAGGGAATGTCTCCTCCATCCCTAGGCTCAAATGCATTTTGAAATAAGCAGCCCTATTAATTTTATGATGGAGAATCCTCAGGGCACTTCCCTGCAGCAGTTTATTGTGGACTCAGTACTGCTCATCCAGGTAGGTTTTTTGTAGTGCTCACATGACATCATCCTAAAAAAATGCTATCCTATATTCCCCCCATTTAACCTATATTTACTGTTTCCATGATTTTTCTACAGAAACAGTAAATATGGATGAAATGGGAAAATAAAATGGGATAGTATGCAAATGAGGATGATGTTGGGGGACACTGCACAAAACTTGGGGAAGCAGCACTGAAACCATAATAAACTGGCACATGGAAGCACCTTTAGTCTAAATTAAGTTACCATTCTTTATTCCTTTGCAAATGTAACCAAATAGTTGGCTTCTCACAGGTAAACTAGATATGATGGGGATGTGATGTGCATTTTATCCACATCTTTCCTATCCATATACATAAAGCAGGGTTGGGGCGGTATTCTTTACATGAAAGGGAGCCCATTGGAGAAGTGAGTGAAGCCTGCCCCACTTGTGCTTTTTGGATCACTGCAGCCCATTGCTAAAGGCATCTCCTCACAGTCTGGTTCACAGCCAGGCCCAAAGAAAGCTCCTTAAAGCAGTCAGAGAAAAGGCAGGCTTTGTTTCCCTCCCATCCATACTTCTTTTCATATAAAGAGTTGACCCTTCACACCTGCTGCATATGACAACACGGCATTCATGTGGTAGATGGCTGTCCCAACATGGCTAGTTTGGCCCTCAGTGCCATGTGGATGTATAGATCCTAGACATAGGATCACAGGAATCTACCCTATGCCATGTCAGATCATTGGCCCATCTAGCTCAGTAAATGTTTCCCTATATTGACTTGCAGCATCTCTCCATGGTTTCAGACCAGGGGCTTTGCTAGCCCTACTTGGAGCTGCTAGGGATTGAACTCTTCTGCATGCAAAAATGTGCTCTGTACCATTGAGAGATGGTCTTTCCCCTAAATTTCTCCATTTTACATGCATCAAACATTGACATCCCACTTGGTTTCAGTTTAGCCTCCAGAGTGCCTTTTTTCCAGTAAGAACATAGAAGCAGACACCCGTGCATGAGAGACTGCCCAGCATGTACCACCACAGAAGAACTAGACAGTCTTGGCACACCTAAAAGGAAGAACAACAGAAACATTTTCAAGACATGCAACAAAATCCTACCATAACCATAACCTTAATTAATTAATTAATTACATTTGTATCCCGCCTCTCCCTTGTATTGCTTAATCACTAACATTTCTAAGTGGTGTACAATCAAATTTTATTTAAAAAATACAGTGAATAAAATCAGTTAGAACTAATCATGAAAACAGAGAACTGACTTAAAATGCCTGCTGAAACAGAAAGGACTTTGTCAAGTACTGGTTCTTCAACAGGGAGGAGGGCTGTCTGATGTCAGCCGGAAGGGAGGTACACAGAATTTGGGTCCATAATATTGAAGGTGCAGCTCCTGATGGATACGAGCCTTGCATCTTAGTGATGGGGGAATTACTAACAGAGACTCCACCCAAAGGTCTCAATGATCAGGCAGGGATAGAGGAAACCAGAAGGACCTTAAACTATTTTGGATTATAGAATACAAATATTATAGAATACAAATTAATTATGGTGGGTGGCTTACTATTTTTATGTTACAAGTGAGAAAATTGAGGCACATGGATTTCCTATTGACTGAGTAGGCCATGAGGCAAATCTACTGGACGGAGAGAGATGGAAGAAGGAGCAACAGGTGGTTGGCATTCTGCACTGCTGCATTTTAGTTACTTCCTGACCTCTTACTCCATAACTCCACCTAGTAACTTTTTGCACCTGTTGCTCTTTCTTCCATCCTACTTCTTTCAGTTGTGTAGGAGAGGTGGAGCATGGCATGTTGTAGTGGCTCCTCTCCTCCCCAAGGCACCACTCTCCATTCACTTGCCCTCTCCCTCTTTCACTTGCCCAGAGGGAATTGGAGGAGGATTCTTTGCCTCCTTAACTCTTCTTATTCCTTGAATACTTGGAGAAGACGAGTGAATAGGCAGCAACAGTGAGAAAGAAGGGCTGTAGCTCAGTGGTAGAGCAGCTGTTTTGTATGCAGAAGGTCCTAGGTTCAAACATTGGGATTTCCAGGTACGGGTGGGACAGACCACTGCCTGAAACTTGGAGAGCCACTGCCAGTCCATGTGGACAGTACTGAGCTAGATGGATCAATGGTCTGACTCAGTATATGGCAGCTTCTTGTGTTTCTATGCAGGACCAAGAGGCTCCAAAAAGTGGCAATAGGCCCCCTGCAGGGGTGTGGGCATTCACAAGTACCTACAATGCCTACCCCTGGCGCCAGCTTTATGTCTACTCAAATAAGGGCTTTTCTTGGGGCCTAAAGAGAAAATGCCCCCTTTAGGATGCACACCTTGATGTGGTGAAGGGGTGGATGGATGTGAAAGTTGGACATCAAAAAAGTGGATAAGAGAAAAATCAACACATTTGAAATGTGGTGTCGGAGGAGAGCTTTGCAAATATCGTGGATTGCAAAAAAAGACAATAATTGGGTGTTAGAACAAATTCAACCAGAATGATCATCAGAAGCTAAAATGATGAAACTGAGGTTATCATGCTCTGGACACATAATGAGAAGACATGATTCACTAGAAAAGACAGTAATGCTGGGAAAAACAGAAGGGAGTAGGGAAAGAGGAAGGCCAAACAAGGGATGGATTGATTCCATAAAAGAAGCCACAGACCTGAACTTATAACAGATGCTATTGGAAGTCACTGATTCATAGGGTCAACATAAGTTGTAATCGACTTGAAGGCACATAACACACAAAGAGAAAAGGGAGCAGAGGCCAAGAGCTTTGTAAAACCACCTGACAACAAGAAATGGGAAAATTTGGCTTGGAACTTGTCCACCATAACATCCCACCTTGATGGTCATGTTTGCTGTTTGGTGGATGTCTTACTAATGCTAAACTAAATGTCCCTGAGCTACAATATAGCTCTTGTCAACCAGGTTGCACTGCATGTTGGGTTGGTGGGCCAGCCTTGACACGCTTTTCTTGTCCACTATAAATAATTGTCTTTTTAAAAAACAACAACCAGTGGAACATTTTGTTCCATTGCAGAGAAGCTATAATTGCCAAGATGGACAACAAACATTTTTTTTCTCTTTACACCCACTAAATCATATTTTCAGAATGAAAACATTTGCTGTAGACAGTCTTGGTGAAAGAAGAATGAATGAAAGACAGTCTATACTTGCTTTTCCTGCATGGCTGGGGTTCCATTGAGCTGCATGTGAGTTTGAACTGCACCAGATTTTACCTTGTGCCTTCCATCTCCCTGTGGAGTAAGAAAGCCAAGTCCAGATCACACCATTCTTCTTTCATTCTGGCCACCATCACTTAACATAGCTGCTGAACAAAACCAATCATAGGGAAAAAAGAGTTAACATCTTGGCATGAAAGAAAGCTGTAAAACATATGTTTTTACCATTGCAAAAAGGAAGTTGTTTAGGGGAGAAAAGATGCAGACCTCGCAAGTTTTCTTTGTGGGGAGAATTTTTTTTCAATTAAAAAAAAAAAGAGAAAAAAGGTTGAAGAGCTTCATCTCCCTTTAGAGGAAATGCCTTTGAAATGTATGTAAGAAAAAAGGAGCCTAGATTCCTATCTGAGATTGATAAGCCCTCAACCAGAACAAGATTAAAGGACATGGGGACACAATGATGAACCATGTTTCAGAGTTTCACAGCACAGATGTATGGTTGCCAACTTTTTGCCTCGGCCACATAGCTGTGTCTTTTAAAGTAGCTTGATTGACAGGAAGAAGTGAAATCTCACATTGAGATCATTATCACCATGTGCTAATTAAAACAGATCAAGCTATGTGGGCTATATAAAAAGTTGGCAACATTTTCTTTCATTTTATTTATTTAGAAAATTTCTTAATCACTTTACATTCAAAAGAATCTCAAAATGATGTAAAAATAGAAATCAAATACTACATAAAAATGTCAAAACAGAAACCAAATACAACATATTAATGATCATTTAAAAACCCATTAAAATCACATTATGCTTATCAATCAGTAACACTCATAAAGACATAGCCATCCATACCCCTCAATACAAAATCTCAGCCAGTCACTTTGTGCAGCAATGACAATTGGCCAAATAAAAACTCATATAGCCTTCAAATCCAGGTAAAAATAGTATCCTATCCTACCTACCACCTGAGAAAACAAATTTACTTCTCTGCCTCACACCTTGTAGGGATGGGATCTGTTGGCTGGTAGCAGTTCGAAACCATTCCGTTGACCTAACAGGCCAGTATCGATTCAAGTTCATATTTTGTCTGCTAGCTACTGCCTTTACCGATCCGTTTTTCCCTCACAAAAATATCAATATTAATATCAATAGTTTTAAAGGAAAAATATTTTTAAAGTAAATATTGATAAATGAAAGGAAATATTGATACAATCATCATTCTTAAGATCAACATTTTAGAGGCTTTTTTTTTTAAAACTGTTTTCAAAAATATTGCTACTTAAAAATCCAATCTGCAATCATAGAGAATAATCAAATTAACAGAAAATTCGGTACCAAATTGAATTGGGCAGAATTCTAGTACATCCCTAGTGGGGAGGGGGAACATTTACCATGGCTGATGAAAAATATACAGATAGTTTAAAAAGCAATATGAGGGGAAGGGTGAAAATATCTCACCAAACTCTCTACCTCCATCCTGTCTGGCTCTTAAAACCTTTTCCAGGACTGGTTACCACATTCATTGATCTGGATCCTTTGTAATCAATCTTTGTGGAAGCTGGCACTCTGACTCTCTCACAGTGGCTTGTATGCAAAATAGCGCTAAGTCTGTCGTTCCATTAGTGCCAGGATTTACACTTGCACAATCCTCCCACTGTGCTCCCAGTAGATCTGTTGTGGGTTTTCCCTCAGCCCTCCGGAGCAGATTTGGGGAAGGCATGTAGGTACATGGGGAAAGGAGAGGGGGGAGAGTTCATTGCACAAGCTTAAATCTTTCTACTAATGGAATGAGGGCATTGGATAAAGTGCATTCTGCACATGCTCACAGACATTATGTTGTTGCTGTACTTTTTCTAGAGCTCAGCCCTTGCACAAAAAGCAAAACTGCTGAACTCTTGTGAGCCATGGTTGCAATTAAACCCAGATTTTAAACTTTCAAAATTTGAAGCATCCAGAAAGCAATAATTGCCCTCTTTTCTTCTGAAACAGTAACAGCCATCATGATTACAACTGCAGGACATTTCATAGGAGCACAATGCAGAGAGGAAGAAGATAGTCTCGTTAGGGAACACACAGATTATTTAATTTAACTAGGACCTTGTTTCAGTGTCACTTAGCTCTGCAATTATTATCAGTCCTGGCTAACAATGCAAAGATAACGTAGGTCAGATCTTTGGGCTGATTCTGGGTGGATTTTACACACACACACACACACACACACACACATCTTGCATACAATATTTTTTTATTATTATTTTACTCTTGTTTTATTTTTTTTTATCATTAATTTTTATTCAAATTTTCAAAGACGAAAAAACAAAACAAAAAAAAACAATTAAACAATAAAATAAAATGTCGACTTCCGATTTGTCGCAGATCAGTTATAGGTCTAGAATATATAACAATCCTATCTCTAAAATTATATTATAAAATCACTTTCCTCCAGTAATTATCTTAATTAATAATCAAATCTCATAAACATTATTTTATTCTTTCCACAAAAAGTCAAAGAGAGGTTTCAATTTCTTGAAAGATATATCTTTCAATTTTTCTCCAAATAAACATGTCGCTTAATCCATCTAATTCAAATCTGTTAGGCCCAATAATTTCAATAGCCATTCTTCCATTATCTATATTAACTCCATCTTCCATCTTCAATAATCCTGTTAAGTCCAGTAATTTCAATAGCCATTCTTCCGTTATCAATATCCCATAATAATCTTGTTGTCATAGCCATAGTCCAAGTAAACATATCAATTAATCCATCTCGTCAAATCTGTTAAATCCAATAATTTCCATAACCATTCTTCCATTATCAATATTAATTCCATCTTCCATCTTCAATAGTCCTGTTAAATCCAGTGGTTTCAGTATCCATTCATCCATTATCAGTATCCCATGATGATCTTGCTGTCATAGCCATAGTCATATAACAAGAGTCTGATGGGAATTTCCCCCATCACAAATACGTCTTTGCCATCAATTCTGAATATGTTGTTGAAATATTGTTGTAAAGTCACATCTCTGTTCTGGGTGCATCTCTGCTCTGTCACATATTTGTAGTTAATTCCATAAATTTTTTCCATGTCAGGCCCCATCACATCATTCCAGTCAAGAATTCTGAATATGTTACTGAAGTATTGCTGCAAAGTCATATCTCTGTTCTTCTTTTTTACAAAATGCACTGGCTCATCTCTTAAGAGTTTCTCCACTGTCACATATCTGTAGCCAACTCCATAGATTTTTTCTATGTCAAGCTCCATCACATCATTCCAGTCCAGAAAATTATCCAAGACATTGATAACTTTACCACCAAAATCTTCATTAATTTCTTCAGAGACAACGTTGAATTCCAAACAATCAACTTTATTTCTAACATCCATAAAATCCAAATCTTTTTCAAATTTCACATTTGTTCCAATCTCCAGGGCTTGTAGCTTCCCTATCCCATCAAACTCCTCTCTCACAGAATCCACTATTTCTTTAAGCTCCTGCGTCATTTTGTTAAGTTCAATTTTCATCTCCTGTCTACCCTGTCTCAGGGTTTGTTTCGTTATCTCAATCTCACCCATTATTTTCTGAAACATAATTTCTTCCATGGTCTCATTCACTTTCCTGGTTGTCATTCTTAAAACCACAGAGACAAAAATTATTTCAGCCACAATTGGGTTAATATTTCAGGCTTGCTTGTATCAGTGTAGACAATACAGCCTGCCTTATCTCTATGTGTTCAGGAATACAAAACAAACTTAGTTCCCAACATCAAAACAATTAGTGGCGTCATGAACAAGCAGATTCGTCAAAATGAAATAGACCAAAAAGAATTTTTTTCCCCCCTCCTCAAAATAGAAATCCCTCTTCCGTTGATATCTTTAGAATGTACCTCCAGGACAGCTTTTTGCGATAAAAACAAAGATAAGCTTTTTCGATTTCTTTCCTCCTTAATTTCTTTAGTGAAAGAGAAAAGCCAAAACTCACCTTAGAGTTCTTCACAGCTGATTCATTGACAAATCTCTTTTTTGCTGCACCAATTTAAGCCAAGTAAAAAAAGAAGATAGAAAGAAGGATGCTTACCTGCCTGTTAAAGTCTGTTTTCTTTAAAGAAAAGATAAACGTGTCGCTATAATCAGCTAGAGCTTGATGAAAGTCCGTCCGGCATTGCAGTTTGAACTTTCTCTCATAAATAAATGAAATCCAGTCCTCCCCACAAAAACAGGCTTTGGGGTTGATCTCTACGTTTCTCCCTGCCCGGGAGAAAGTCTTTATCAGTCAAAAAGAACGTTGTGACTGATTTTAGAGCTGAAAAAGCTTCTTCTGAGACGAGAGCTCGCTCAGAGGCAGCACAGGCAAAGCAACCCTTCCCGGAAGTCCCGCATACAATATTTTTCTAAGGCTGTCATCACACTGTGGCTTTGTGAACTACAGTATGACGATAGCCTTCTAAATGCTGCAGGGCTATGGCAGAAGTGTGTGAGCATGGCAGGTGGCAAGGGAACGAGGGAGGTGGGTGGGCAGTGGAGCGAGAGAGTGACGGAGGGGCTGTCAGGCAGAGTGATCAAGGTGGAAGGCAAATTAGGCAGCAGCTGGGTGGCCGGGGCACCTACACAGCAACCATCCTGCTCTGCTGCCGCCGCTGCCACTGCCACCCACCTCGCCAACAATGGCTTCAGCCTTGGTGCAAGAGGCAAGGAGGAGAGATGCTGTGGGAGAGCAGGATGGTTGCTGATGAGCTGCCACAGCCTGTCCTGAGTGTTCCTCCATGGCTCACCTGGACAAACTGGCTGCTGCCAGCCCCTTGCCAGCCCCCTCCTTGCAGGACAAGGTTTAAAGGGGGGAGGAGGAGGTTTGGCAATGTTTGGGGTGAAACAAAGAGGTTTGGTGACCTGGGGGGGAGGATTGGCCACTTGGGGAGGAAGAAGTCTGGCGACCTGTAGAGGGGGTAAAGGAGGAGGTCTGGTGACCTATAGACAGGGATCAGGAGGAGGTTTGGCCAGGTCTAAGAGGAGGGGGAGTTTGGCAAGGCAGTGGGGGTTGGGGTTGGTGAGGAGGTGAGTGGAGTTGGCATTTTTTGCACCTCCAGTATGGGGGGGGGGAGAGAAGCAGGGGGATTGATTTTTGGTGAACTTTTAGGTGAGGGGTGGTTTGGGCAAGTGGGTTAGATGGTGGGGTGGGCGAGCAAAGTGAGTGAGTGGGGGTGGCGGCCCCTAACTAGCTAGCTAGATCTTACAAGTTTCCTTGAATATACTGAATATTAAGGCTGCCTGTCAATCTAATCTCTGTTTCTAACTGTGAACTATTGATTTGATTGAAGATTGGATTGATTAGGGCTCCTACTGGGAGGAAGGGAGTGATATAAATCTAACAATAAATAAAATAAAAATAAAAATAAACCCATGCCAGAACTGGGCAAGATCCAGGAGAAAATCTAGACTGGTACAACGCAAAACAACAAAACCTATTTCAGATTATTTTACAGTTTAGCACATTCTTGAAGTCTTTGAGGTAGAAAAACAGAATCACAGCAGATGAAAGATATCCTTGAAGGGCATCAAGTCAATCCCCCTGCATAGAGCAGGTTCTATAGCGCAGGATGCAACTACAACATCCCTGACAGATGACCGCTAGCCTCTGCTTTAATGTCTTTAGTGAAAGAGAACCCACCACTTTCCAAGGTAGCCTGTGTTCCACGATCAAGCAGCTTTTATCATTTATGAGCTGATGTAGCAACTAAGCAAATACCTGAAATATATGTAATCAAATGTAAGTGCTGAAAAACTACAGTAAAACTGGGTTGTGATGTCATAAAGCACTTTATTATTCTTTTTCATTTATGTCATATATTTGTATACTGCTTTTCAAGACAAGTGGTATTAAAGTGGTTTGCAATCACACTTTGTCACAAAGCACTACTGCTGTTGAAAAGTGCAGGAAGATACAACAGAGAATTATATGTTCCAAGGGAGCTGATCATGGCTGCATTTTTCTTCCAGCAGCCATGACCACAGATATCACTGCCATCTTTCCATGTTTACAATTTGATTTATCTTTACCATTCTCCATCTTATATGTTTATACATTTTAACCATATTTACCCTGGCCTTCAGCCCAAATGGCCCTTAGAGTAGCTTATATAATAAGATCAATACTACTAATAAAAAGAGAGTCCCTGTCTTCTGGATTACAATCTAAAAGTCATGACACAAAAGGAAAAAGAGATGGGCAAGGAGGAAGAAAAAGTAAACTTACAGACCAGTTCTTAAAGTTATAGGGTTGGATACAGTCTTAGAGTAAATCTACTGAATCCCATGGGGCACCCTATTGATTTCAGTGGAGCACAGTGGGGAGGAGAGCCTGGCTGGGAGTCCAGAGTCTGTGAGTTCAAATCCCCGCTCGTGTCTCCTGGGTGTCAAGGGCCAGCTAAAGATCACCCCCACAGTGAGTGGCTCAGGGGTTACGTGCTCTGCCACCTATGTAGCCTGTGCAGCCGTGGGCAAGCTGCATAGTCCCAAGGAGCCCAGTTGCCCCCCAGCTGGCAGTTGCGGACAAGGAAGGGGCTGGCTTGTGCAGCTGTGGCGAGCTGAGCAAGTCCTAGCCAGCTGGGAAGGACTAGCCTCAGAGGGAGGCAATGGTAACCCCCCTCTGCATACTGCTTACCATGAAAACTCTTTTCATAGGGTAGCCATAAGTCAGGATCGACTTGAAGGCAGGCCATTTCCATTTTTCTGTAAATATATCAAAGGGTTGTATTCAACGTAGCACTGAGACAAACGTTCCACCAGTGCAAGGATTTGTCCTTGCATAAGGGAATTTTCTCTCCCATTCTTCCCCCTACACCCCCTAAATCTATTTTGGTGTTTTCCCCAACCTTTTGGAACAGTTTTGGGGTGGTGTAGGGCATGCACAGGGGGAGGAGAGAGGGGAAGTCCTGTTGCACAAGCAGAAATCCTTGCACTTGTGCAGTTATTTAGTTGCATGCCACCCTAAGATGGATCCACTCTACAGCTCTTACAATTACCATTTGGGATAGAAACAGTTTGTGTAGCCTGATGAAATGGTTACTGCTAGGTGGCAGAGAAGAGAAAAGAAGAACCCAAGGCAGCCTGTCTCTCAGCAAGGCCAACAGAAGAGCTCTCCTTCTCTTCTCTCCCCTGCACTTCAGCCTGATGGGATGGTTGCCATGCCAGATGTGAGACAGCCAAGGCTAATCCCATTACAATCACACAGAGAAATGAACTGGCCCTGTAAATTCTCCACAAGGCTAAGTAATGGAAAAGCTAAGCAGGTGAGCCTTTAAAAAAATGATTATTCATTTGACTGACTGACTGGATGGGTTTCTCTCTACCCCCCTGCACAACAGGTCATTCTGAAGTTACATGATTCAGCCTACATAGACACTGTGATTCTTTACCTCTTCTAAGCTCAGTAATATCCTCTGTTTCCTCTTCAAGCTGACACGTGAGCGAGCCACAACTTGCTCAAGTCTATTATTTTTATCCAGTAGTGAATAGCCTCACTTCCCTCTTCTGAAGGCTCCTGTTTCCTCAGAGGTTCTTGCAAAACTGATCCACACTCTGAACTGATAATGATAATGAGATGTTTCAGAAGCAACCAACAGCAGAAGCAACACGACAACGGACCTGTTTACATGATTCCACTGAGAATGTAGGTGGTTGAGTGTCTCTGGGCAGAGTCTGGAATGTGGCAAAGTGGCCATACAATTGTTTCGCTATAGGTCCAGCTTGCGGCTTGGCCCACGTTCATCGAGGCTCCCTTCACATTTGCATGGGAACAGTTTTGGCATGAAGCAGTGTTATGCTCCAGGTAGGGGTGAAAAGAAAGATCTTTCCGTTTCAGTTCTCTCAGTTTCTCATTTTTCCAAACTCCACATTTCTGCAGCAATTTGCCCTTTTTTTAAAAAAAAAATCCTCATGAAAATTCTTCAGCATGTTAGTGTGAATTTCTTCTAATAAACACTTTTTGTATGCCGTTTTGACTAGTCTACACACTTTTGCAAACAATTTCTTCTAATACAACACATTTTTGTATGTTATTTTCACTAGTATATGCACGTTTCCCCCCAATATATGCATTTTTGTAAACATTGTTTGGTTGGAGAATGCATCGAAAAATCTGGATAAGTGCAAATTTGAAGGATAGCTATTTGTCAGTCCTCATATTGTTTTGGAAAGTGTAAATTTGGTAGATTCGGTTTTAGATGAAAACTTAATTGAATTTCTTCTCAATTCCTTGCCACAGGGGAGTATGTGCAAGGCTAACTGTGTACATTTTTTTTCTCATGCAGTTGTCACTTCTATGGAAAGAAGGATGCCAACTGGGGTGGGAAGAACTCACATGACCATTGCAGCCCACATGGTCATGCATTTATGTGTTCCCCCTGCTCGCACATGCAGCTCACATACTGGTGGCTGAGTGAGTGAATAAGGCCTAAGACACAAGGGATGGTATCTAACTAAACAGTTCCATTTGTGCAAGGAAATTTAGCTGTGCAATGGAACTTCCCTGCCTTCTCTCCCTACGTGGTCCTCACATGCCCCCTAAATCTGTTCTCGGTTATCCCCCAACCTTCTCGAGCAGATTTACAAGGGGCATGCAGGGAGAGGACAGGGCAGGAAAGTTCTGTTGTGCAGTTAAAGTTTCTTGCTAGCAGAATTGTCTAGAACACCCTAGCTGTTCAGACTTGACATGACAAATATATGCATACACCTTCCTATTCCCTTAATAGAAAACTGCCCACCAGAGAAAAGGAGGAAGGGTGAGATATACATTGAATAAATAAATAAACGTATCTAGGTCTGATATTCAAGTTTTCTGTTAGGAATATCTCTGTCTTGAACACTTGAACATAGATCTCCTGCTGCAGTCTTAACTAGTGTAGTCCAGAAAGAACAGCTAACATCGCCATTAAAGAATACCTAGGACATCACCAGAAAGTACACCATGGTTTCTTTGCGGCCTATTACCTCTTAGCACAGGCTGACTTTCTGATGTCCTGATTCATAATCTGTTTCAGATTACACCACTGCTCTCTGGGCTGCTCAGCTGATGGTGGTGCTGTAGTCTCCTTCCATGTCCTTCCACCTTCTTTCCACTCATTGTGTCTCATTCCTGGCATTACCATAACTGAATCTTGGACGTTAACTTTCTTAGTGTATGAATGCTCCATTCAACAACTTTTGAATTATTACATTGTCTATACCAGCTTGGGCGATGTGAGCAGCTGCCTTCTGTCTTCAGCTCTGCCTTCAGCTCTGCTGTTTGCTTCAATTTTGTTTTTGTTTTTTAGCGTTTGTCAAGCTTTTAAAAATGTTTTTAGGTGTGCTGAATCCTGGAGGAGAACAGAGTAATTTTTACTTAGGAATTCTAAAAACGTAAGATATCTTCCTATATGAGCCTTTGCCAAACTGGTGCGTTCCAGATGTTTTAAACGACAACTGTCATCAGCTCCAGACAGCAAAGCTGTGTGTGCTGATGCTGTTGGGACTTGTAGACCAAAACAGCTGAGGGGCACCAGGCTGGCGAAGGCTGATCTTTACATTCCATGGCCCACTCAAGCCTGAAGACATTAATTTCTCATGGATAAAATACAATAAGATTTCTATTTGGATGGCGATGATTCTCATTGCTATGACACATTTCGCTTGGAAAACGTTTGATGCAGGGAGAGGCCTACAGTGAAATGTCATTTCTGTCCAAGGGCATAAAAAATGTCCATACAAGTTCTGTAGCAATAAGCAATTGTTAGGCATCTTTACATACACTCATGACCCAGAGTTTCGCCCCTTACACAACATGTGAAGAAAGGAAGGAAGCAGAAAGGAAGTAATATATGAGTTAGCTCTGAGTAACATAGAGTTTTGGTTAGAGATTGAGAAATGGAAAAAGTGAGGAAAAGTGATTGAGAAGTGGTATTTATATATATAAATCACATTTTAATTGTTTATTCTTTTTCTCTGTATCATGACCTGGGAATATGATTAAAAGGCCATTCAAAAATAATGTATAATAAATAAATGACTAAAAACATGGGTGCACTTTAGCATTACTAAAATGGAACAGAGCAATCATGTAAAATTCCATCAGTTTTCATTTGAAGTATGATACTCATTACATATTGGAGAAATAGTTGGATCAAGTAGATGGTGGTCTTTTCATGACATGTCACCAGTTGTTTTTTCTCTTGCAACCTCCTTCTCATGCTTTAATTTTTTTCTACTACTGTTTTATTTATCTATTTATTTTTATTATTTTGCTTCAACAGGTGTCTGGTCAGAGATGACAGATGACTACCAGGATGTGCAATTACAGCTGCTAAACCCTAAGCTTTTAAGTGGTCATTACACACTTATCTGTTTCTATCCATTGGGCCTGGTTCAACTAAAGTGAGTGGGTTTTTTCCCCTTTTGTGTTGGTTTCCCTAGTGTAGCACAGGGGGCTGGCTGTCAGCACTGATCAGCTGATTAGCAGTTATAGCAAGCCCCTTTTGAAATCTGTTTGTAAGTACTGTTTGGATTCAAACCACACCTGTAAATGGGCATTTTTCCTCTGCAGACACTGAATCCAAACCTGTTGTCGGTTAAAATAAGTGACTGGTGGGTACATTGCCAACATTTTGTGCTGTATTGGATGTTGTTGTGATTAAAGCAATAAAACCGAAGTGAACTAAAAGGTAAAGTTAGTCGTGATTAAGGCCTACAGAGAGCAAACAAGCATTAAAAAAATAAAAAGGAACTTTTCTCTCTGGGGATGGTCAGTCAAGCCCTCTCTGTTGTTAGGTAACAGCAAAGGCTGAGCTATTTCAGACAGCCTTCAGGACTATGAGCATGAATAAATGTTCTGTATCTGTTCTGGTGCTTTTCTTTCTTGTTGACAAATAAACTCTGAGATTTTGCTTCTGTTCTGCAAGCTACATTATGGGTAATATTCAACAAAATAGTTGGATTTCTCCCTCTCTTCTCCCCCCACATTCAGTATGCACTATCCCCAAATCTGCTTGGAGGGTTAGGGGAACCCTCAGAACAGATTTAGGGAGGCATAAGGGGAGGAGAAGGGGAGAATGTTCCATTGCACAAGGATAAATCCTTACACTAATGAAATGTTCACCTTAGCACTACATTGAATAGAACCCTATACATTTTTATATTCTTTAAAAATCCATTTGGATTTTAAAATTGTGAGACACCTTTGGTTTTTTTTTAGTTAAAAATGTGAAATGATGATGTAGCAACTATTTTTTTTACTTTGGTATCAAAGGTACAGTCACAGTTAGGATTGACGGGTGAAAGGATTCACCAAAAGTGAATATGTGCTTCACCCTCTGCGACAAGAGGCTGGATGATTAGGGGGTATATCATTGCAATATGATGAACTTCCCTGACTGGCACAAGGGCTATGGCAAGATCAACATAAAGCAAAAAAGTCAAGGGTAGATATTCAAATATCCAGAATACCCATAAATATATCAAAAATATTATTACATAAAAATTGAGTTCTATTTAGTTACATAAAAAACAAGAAAAAAAGATTATACAAATACAGAAAGATAATGGTCACACAGACTCTGTAATACAATAACAAAGACAAATAAATTGATAAATAAACATATATCAAATGAATACAACCACAATATATGAAAAAACTGCAAGATCAGTCTGAAAGTTATTGTGGAAAGACACAGACAGGGAGGATACTTACTGAGTGGAGGATAAACAAAATAAATAATGAAATACTACCTTTGGGGGTTCCATGATTCTGTAAGGAATGGAATTTTGGCCCCGATCTTAAGCATGCCAGGAAGGGACTGATAGAGTGGGACCAGTTTATTTAAAATATTTATGATAAGCATACAAACACACAAACTCTGAAAACCTATTAACATATTTCATTTGGTACATAATGTGTAGCCTATTTCATCATACATTAAAATCTTACATTTAATGTAAAACTACAATAATTTATAATTTATATAAAAATGTAAAACATGGCATAAACTTCTGAGTTCATAAATAACAGCAATGAAAAAAGCTTCAAATAGTTCTAACCTGTTCTCCTGTTTAATATAATTGAAAAAAGGGGAGCAGAGTCTCTAAAAATAAATAGCCAGTTGGTATCTCTATTGGATCTGAAATTGTTTTTATATATGTATTTGTTTTCGTTATTTTTAAATATGCAGTTGTTTAAACTTCTTTTATATTAGGAGTTGTTTTATAAATGTTTTCAATGTATTGTGAAATTGCTTTGAGGTTTGTAGTCTGGGGGTGCTCCTGGATCCATCTCTGCTGCTAGAAGCGCAGGTGACCTCCGTGGCTAGGAGTGCCTTTTACCAGCTTTGGCTGGTAAGACAGTTGTGGCTATTTCTGAACCTGACCACTGTTGTCCGTGCTCTGGTACCCTCAAGATTTCTGTAATGCACTCTATGTGGGGCTGCCCTTGAGGTTGGTCAGGAAGCTGCAGCTGGTGCAAAATGTGGCAGCATGACTGCTCACTGGAACAGTATCATCAACATGTTACACTGAAGCTGAAAGAATTACACTGGATGCCCATTAGCTACCAGGCCAAGTTCAAGGTTCTGGTTTTGGTGTACAAAGCTCTATGAAGCTTGGGACCAGGATACATGAAAAATGGTCTTACACATACTATACCCAGTCAATCACTGTGCTCTGCAGGTGAGGGCCTCCTGCAGATACCATCTTATCAAGAGGTTCATTCTGCACAACATAGGAAACGGACCTTTAGTGTGGTGGCACCTACCCTGTGGAATTCCCTCCCCTTAAATATTAGACAGGCGCCATCTGTCATATTTTCAGCGCCTATTGAAGACCTTCCTCTTTCAACAAGAGACCTTATCCAAGTCCGTGTTTGTGTTGGCATTACTTGTTTAGAAGATGTTTCTAAGACGTTTTAAAAAAGATGTTTTGTTTTGAAATGTTTTAAAGTATTTTGTTTTTAAGATGTTTTAGAGTGTTTCGAGTGTTTTTGTTTGCCACCCTGAGTTCCTTCTAGGAGGAAGGGTGGGATATAAATTTCATCAATAAATACATGAATAAATAGGAAGCAATTCATCAATGAAATAATAATAATATTATCGTTGGGGGGATTGAAATGATTTCCAGCTGACCAGACAATTGGACTGACACTCCCTACCTTGTCACACTGCACTGATGAACACTGATGGACAACGAGTGAAACCATCCGTGCCATGTAGCAAAACAGGAAACATCAGCCTGGTTGTCTCAGCAGTGAGAATTCATTCCTCTCCCCCTCTCCCATTCAGAGTGGGGGCAGTACAGATGCTTTATTGCCTTACATTTCCACAACGTTGCCTTGTTGCCAAATCTGATTGGACACATCACATTGTGATATATCATCACATTCAGAATTGGCTGGGATTATACTGTGAGGCTGAAGAAGCCCTAGAAGACAAACAGTTGTGCTGAAACAGATGCCAAAGGGAGTAGCAAATAGAAGGTGAACAGCTACAACAGAGCTTTGGTGAAGGGTCTTTCAGGGAACACCTTGCACCTCCTAAAAGCCCCTTGTCTTTGAGAATTTGGTGCAGCCATAGTCACTCACAGCTAACATTAGATGGATTGAGAGTCCCAACTCTACGGACCATCTCTAAACTTCAAGGCTTCTTGCAGAAGTGAGGCTGTTAATGTTATTTGTCAATTAAAGAATGTCATGACATTAGAAAGTTGGAATACAAGACTGAGCAAGCAGAACCCCCCTGTCTCCTTATGGCACTATCAAGAAAGCACAACAAACTCATGCAGAAAATGATATAATGAGAAGCTGTGGCAATCTTATCTATTCATGGCTTTTTATAGCCAACTGTGGGGTTCAGGAGGCCTCTGGGTCACCACGCAAATTTGCTGGAACTGGCTTTTTTGGAGTTTTTTTGTGATTTTTTGTGAAAATAAACACTAACTCCAAAATTTTTTTTTGTTTTTTTAAAAATAATCTTTATTGCTCTTCCTCAACTGATTTCTTTCATGGGGATTGTTTCAGTGACTCCTCATTCTACTATACATCAAGACTGCATGGTGGGGGAGGGCACATATGAAAGACTAAATAATTGCCTGTAAGTAAATAAAATAACTGTAATAAAAAAGTTAATTCTAGCCTTTTGTTGTAAAATTGCCATGGGACTGAGAGAACTAGTGTGGTACTTAATTTTAATAGTTCCATCATTGTAGACTGGCTGGGTATTAATTGTGTTAATGGTGATCATGTTGAATTCATTTGGTATTTGTTGAACAGCCACCTGTGCACCCATATGTTTTACATCATTATTTAGTAGTAGTTAATGAACCCGTTAGGAGTTAGTTAGCACAGATGTGGGTTTCCATTTCTTCCTCAGAAGCAAGGCCATTGGTATGCTTTGCACTATGCAGATTTTTCCCTTTCCAAAGAGGCATTTTGTCTCTTCCTCAATCAGTTAAATATATAAATAATCTCATTTTGGTACCCAAAGGCAAATTTCTTCCTTAGCTGCTCACACCCAGGATACAAAATCAAC
Source organism: Rhineura floridana (assembly GCF_030035675.1). NCBI lineage: Eukaryota > Metazoa > Chordata > Lepidosauria > Squamata > Rhineuridae > Rhineura > Rhineura floridana. The sequence goes on from NC_084485.1 coordinate 37,820,584, forward strand.
CCCAATTCAAGCCTTCTGATTTTAGCAAATTGCCATTAACTGTACATGGTACAGTGCTTACAGGGGGAAATGCTACATATGAAGGCTGCCTGTCTCTGTCCACTTTTTAGAAGTAACAAAAGGGGCAAGGAAGAGATGGGAGGAAAAGGGGAAACACATGCTTTTTTCTTCCCCACATTGAGTCTCCGTTACCACAAAGTAACAGGTCTGGGCCATGCAATGGGTTTTGGTTGAGCAACACCGAAACCATTGGCGGGGGAAAAGAGTCATGTGCAGGCAGTCAGCTTTGGTTGTCAGCAAAAGAGAAGGAGGAACATAACAGTAGGGGGTTGGTATGGCTCTTCTTTTTTCTTTTTTTGCCACAGTGACCTCCAGATATGCTGCACATGTAGCTTAGGTTGTCATGCACAACAGCTAGCCATAAGTGGTAGACATGAGGTCCATATGATTGTTTGTTGATTTATATGCCACTTATATCCCATAGGATTTTAAGAAATAAATAAAACCAATTACCAAGGTAAGACACACATAGAACCATTGGTGCCTTGGATGGGTGAAAAGTATATCCTTGAACTTCAAGCTGATGCAACATCATGTGTGATGAATTTTTAACATGGATCTCACATTCATGTAGGAAACTGAATCAAGTCACATCTCCATGAATATGAGTGTATTTTGCCATATGCATATGCTTTGGGAATCATGGCTTCTCATCCTAGTGTGCATAATATTAAATAGAAGCGTGTGCATTTAATACCTAATTTCCCACATAAACACGTCTTTGTAGGGAGTGCATCAGGCATGAAGTGGCGATTGTTATCTCTGTTTTTTTAGTGGAACTTAAACAAAATGCACACCATAAAGTACTGATGTATATAACTTACATTCAAATGCAAAGAGTTGCCACTGTTACACAGTGCAAAAGTACATAACTGATGCCAAGCTGGGTTGTTCTCAAGATATTGATAATGGACAACGTCTCACCCTTCTGGTTTCTGGGTGTGTCTTAAAAAATCTAATGCTGATAAGAGATATCTTCATTATCCCTGCAGACACCCATACTTCTTACCAAGATACTTTTATCCATTATTTCTTTGTGTGTAGAATGGCCATCCTCAACCTGGTGCCCTCTGGTTGTTTCAGACTACAACTCCCATCAGTCCCAGGTATTTTATTCAACTTATGTTGAATAGACTGTTGTAGCCTTTTGCAATTCCTCTTCTGATCCCTTTATCTCCCTATGACTTCTGGACTAGTGTCATAAGCAAGTCCAGCAAAAGTCCTTGCAGGCTTAGATTTCCACAACGTGAAGTGAAATGCACAAACTGGTCTGTGGGAATTAGTGCAATTAAGGCAACAAACACAAAGAGCTTTCAGAGATGAGTTAAGAAGTAGCCAGACTTCAGCATTGGGTAAACAGTGGGATGCAGATGCTGACACAAAAGGATTATCAGAACAAGGGAACCAGAACAGCCAAGTACATAACCAGCTGGACCATCCAGGAAGTTGAAAACAGGAACTGGAGAGGAAGGAATTGGGCAATGCTGGAGACAGTCCTAGAGGGAAGACAGAAGCCTGAATGTAGACTGCTAGGTGGAAATTGTTCAGCCTGTCCTCATCTGAAAGCTTTGATGCCCAAACAGTTATCTGCAATTAATGATCACCAGCAAACTTGGATGTACAATCTAGTAGCAACCAGCTGGTGGATAAAGTGCAGGATGTAGGTTGAAGGTCATCCAGTACTAACAATGAAATCATTGGGTTTAGTGGATTGAGTGTGTCTGAGTAAGAGGAAAAGGCCTACAGAGATGCTATGTCCGCAGCTACATGGTAAACTCTATTTTATTTGTGTACTCTAGCCTGACTTGTGGAAAGGAAGGGAACGAAACCAGAGATGTGTGTATAGAAGAAAAATGAATTTTACTGCATGTACAGTGAAAAAAATAATTTCTGAGGTTTTTGGAGGGGGGAGGGGGCAGTTGCAGCAGGCAATGTGCCAGTGTAGTGTAGAGGTTAGAGTGCTGGAGTTAGGGAAGACTTTGGTTTCAAATACCCACTTGTTGGACAAGCTTGGGCCGCTCACTATCTCTCTACCTAACATACTGGATAGGGTTGCTCTGGAATAAGTGGGAGGACCCTATACACTGTCCTGAAGAGAGATTTCTAGTTTCTTCTAAGCAATTGTGTCCTAGGCAGGAAACCTAGGTGTGTGGCTAGAAGGCGGGGGAGGGGGGGATAAACTCCCAAGGCTCTTAAGGTAATGGATTTCAGATATCCTGCCCACAAGGAACCATTTCCTTATTGAACAGAAATGTGTTATTTGTTCATCACACTGAGCATTTTCCTCCAAAAAGCTCAAGGAAACATACATGCTTCCCCTACCCCTCCAGTTCACTATCACAACACCCTTGCGAGGTACGTTAGACTGATGGAGAGTAACTGGCCCAAGGTCTCCCTAGTCTGCCCAGTTCTAGTCTGATGCTATGACTACTATACCGAGTTGGCTGTTCAGAGGAACAAAGACAATGGAACAGTCCAGTTGGATAGACAGGGATTGCAGTGGTCAGCTCTGCGTTTCTAAGTGCTGGAGGCATCCGTGAATAGGCTTTCAACAGTGAATAAACTGCAGGAAGAACCTAGTCTAGTTAGTGTTAACAGCTTGTCCACCCTCTATCTCTCATCTGCTATAGGGGCTTCTACTTAGGTGTGTGAGAAGTCAGGTAGGTTGCAGAGTGAAGTATCAAGCAGAAGGCAGACCCTAACCCTATTTTTGCTCTCTTTAAGACTCAGCAGACAATCAGACACCATCATCTCAGCAACTTGTCAGCTAGGGCGTTGGCATTCCTGAGGGACCTAAGGTGCCTCAAAGGCTTTTGTACTGATCTCTGTAGTTGTGCCTCAACAGTAGTGTATACTAGGGTTGCCAGACTCTGGGCCTGAGACTGATCTTGTATCTTTAGGAGAAGAGAAAGTCAGCCAAGTGCAGGTGTTCTTGTAACACTATAATGGGAAAAACCACAAGGTGGGATTCTCCCTTCCCCCTACACAACTTTTAAAGATACAGAAGACCTCTTGGTTGCCAGGCCCAGAAATCTCACTGCTTGGAGATTGGGGAGGTACGCAACAATATTTTTATCAAGGTATGAGTACCGGCACCTCATTTTTTTAAAAAAAAAAACACAACTGTCTATATCACATATAAGACAAAATCCCCTATAGTGTAAGTATATTACAATAATCAGAGGTGGCACTAGGCATGACTGGGCACTTGGGCACCAGCATGCCCCGGACCCATGGTGCCATAGCCCAACACCCCCTTCCAATATAGGTAGCACAGGACTAAAAAGCTCACCCAGGCATCCTACCTACCTGTCCCATCAGTATGCATGCATCTACCAAGATGGCGGTGGGGGCGTCAACCCCTTAGGGAAGCCCTACTGTCATCTTGAGTGATGGCAGGCATGCGCACACAGTGTGCATAACATGTACACTGACAGGAAAGGTAGACGGGGTGCGTGGGCAGGCTTATTGAAGCCTGTGCTGCCTGTATTGGAGGGTGCCTGGGAGCATTCAGTTGCATGACCGGACACTTCTGCAGATTGTGGAATGGGAGTGCCATGCTTCCACCCTAAGGAGAGCCCCTTCAGAGGACCCTCTGGGCTGCAGGGGCCCTCAGTCAGGGCCCAACCTGGCTGCTCTCTGGCGCCAGACCTAACAATGATGTGAAAAAGACATACAAAATATTGATTGAAGCTATTCAATATAATTCACTACTCCAATTAAAACAAAATATTTATACTATACATAAATTCATACAGAAAGTGGGATTGGACCAAGATGGAGGTGTGAAAATTGGAAGGAGAAATATCAATAATTTAACATATGCAGACGATACCATACTACTAGCAGAAACCAATAATGATTTGAAATGAATGCTGATGAAAGTTAAAGAGGAAAGCACAAAAGCAGGACTACAGCTGAATGTCAAAAAGACTAAAGTAATGACAACAGATCATTAGAAGCGATGAAACTGAGGTTATCATACTTTGGACACATCATGAGAAGACACGATTCACTAGAAAAGACAATAATGCTGGGAAAAACAGAAGGTAGTAGAAAAAGGGGAAGGCCAAACAAGTGATGGATTGATTCCATAAAGGAAGCCACAGACCTGAACTTACAAGATCTGAACAGGGTGGTTCATGACAGATGCTCTGGGAGGTCACTGATTCATAGGGTCGCCATAAGTCGTAGTCGACTTGAAGGCACATAACAACAACAACAACAACAACAAATGACAACAGGAGACAGGATGGTCCATGACAGATGCTCTTGGAGGTCACTGATCCATAGGGTCGCCATAAGTCATAATTGACTGGAAGGCACATAACAACAATAACATACATAAATACTAAAGAACCTACTGGACAGAATATTAACCAGTCCTTTCTGAATAGTAAAACATGCGCACAATCACCTTCCATTTGGGATCTTACGATTCTGTAAATACATGTATTGTAGTCTAGTCCTTGATCTGAGGTTCCCTCTTCACAGACTCAATTACCAAACTCCATCTCCCAGTATCTTTTCTGGCCCATTCTTCCTCCTTAAATAAAGAGTTTTGTTTGACAATATTGAGTTGCTCCTATAATTTCCTTAAAAGATTCATTTTAAGGAAAAAGATTCATTTTAAGGCTTTGAGGTATTTTCCTAAGCTCTTATGTACATTATTCTCATGAGTGTTATAATATTGAAAACTTGAATTTGATGCCTGGGTCTTGTACAGTATGTTATGTAGTTCAGTAAAAAAGAACAGAGGAAAATGGGGACTTATACTCAAAAATGTTTTTACTAGAGTAATCACTGTACACAAGAAATCCTTTGCTTTACAACATTTCCACCAGAGGTGGACAAAGTTTTCCTTTCCCATCCCACAATATCAGCATTTACCATTTCCCTACTTTAAGGGACTTCCAAGGAGTCTAATGCCACTAATACACAATTTTAATGCAGTTCTCTTTACAGATGCATGCAACAGAGAAAGAAGATGCTGTGTTAAATAGAAATTGCCAGACCTCCCTGGTACACTGTAATTTAAATCTTGTTCCCGTTTAATTTTAAAATGCAGGTCTCCTTGCAAGTTCTTCAAACGTGACAATGCTTGCCCTCCATGAATTGGAGAGATAACTCCTAAAGCAGGCAGCCTTCTGTATTTGGGAGACTCTCCTTGTCATTTAGACTTCTGGAAAACCAAGGTTCTATATATTGCAGAGAGCCTAAATGAATAGAAAAGGTTCTCCGCTGCAGAATTTATCTGTCCAACATATAGAGGAGATAAGGGGCAGAGCTAATCCTCACTATCCTCCTTAGTGTCTTAATTAACAAAGAAGAAGGTTTGAATAGGTCTTATGCAAACAGGATATCTTATTGTAAGGCTGTGACTTTGCACATGTGCATGCACATCTCTCTCTCTCTCTCTCTCTCTCTCTGCATGTGTGTGGGTAACACACTAAGAGCAAGGTCTTTGCTACTGAATTAGTCCTGTTCTCACATTACTGCACCCACTGTCTTTTATTTTCTTTTTAATGAACTCATCCTTCTCCAGAGTCAGTTAAAAATGAGAACACAAGAAGAGCGCTGCTCAGTCCATCTAGTCCAAATCAGTCCAAAGACCCATCTAGTCCAGCTTCCTGTTCTCACAGTGGCCAATTGGATATCTGCCGAAAGCCCACAAGCAGGACCTGAGTGCAATGGCACTCTCTCCGCTTGTTATTTCGCAGTAACTGGCATTCAGAGGCATACTGTCTCCAGCATCGGAGGGAGAAAATAGCCATCATGGCCAGTAGCCATTGATAGCCTTATCCTCCATGAATTTGTCTTAACTTCTTTAAAAGCCACCCAGGTTGGTGTTCATCACTACATCTTGTGGGAGCAAATGCCATAGTTTACCTATGCACTGTGTGAAAAAGTATTTTCTGTTCTGAATCTTCCAACATTCAGCTTCATTGATTGGCCCCTGGTTCCCATATTATGAGAGACATGGAGAAAAACGTCTCCCCATCCACTTTGTCCGCACTAGGAATGAAAGATCTGTCAGTTTCAGTTCTCTTAGTTTCTCATTTTCCCAATCTTAAATTCAGTTCTCCACATATCTGTAGCAATTTGCTCATTTTTTAAAAAATAAATCATCCTGAAAATTCTCCAGCATTTCCAGCATTATAGTGCAAATTTCTCCCAATAAACACATTTTTGAGGACAGTTTTGACTAATGTACAAATTTCTGCAAACCATTTCTCATCATATAATGCATTTCTGTGTTATTTTTACTCATATACAGTATTCATTTTTATGCACATTTCCCCCTAATATATGCATGTTTGTAAACATTGTTCGGTTGGCAAACCACATTGCAAAATTCGAATAAGTGCGAATTGCGAAGGATGGCTGTGTTTTGGTTCTCATATTGTTTCGGAAAGTGCGAATTTGATAAATTTGACTTGAAATGCGAACTGAATTGAAATTATCACCCATCCCTACTCCACACCATGCACAATTTATTATTATTATTATTATTATTATTATTTGGAAAAAAATGGAAATGGACTGCCCTCAAGTCGATTCTGACTTATGGCGACCCTATGAATAGAGTTTTCATGGTAGGCGGTATTCAGAGGTGGTTTACCATTGCCTTCCTCTGAGGCTGAGAGGCAGTGACTGGCCCAGTGAGCTTTGTGGCTGTGTGGGGATTCGAACCCTGGTCTCCCAGGTTGTAATCCAGCACCTTAACCACTACACCACACTGGCTCTATTATTATTATTATTATTATTATTATTATTACTACTACTACTACTACTACTACTACTACTACTACTACTACTACTACTACTACTACTACTACTACTTGATTTATATCTTGCCCTTCCTCCCAGCAGGAGCCCAGGGCAGGATGTTAAGATGTTAAAACAAAACATCTTTTTAAAAACATTTTTAAAAGCTTTAAAAACATCTTTAAAAACAATTCCAATACAAATGAAAACTGGGATAAGGTATCTACTTAAGAGGCTTGTTGAAAGAGAAAGTTCTTCAGTAGGCAGTGAAAAGATAACAGAGATGGTGCCTGTCTAATATTTAAAGGGGAGAGAATTCCAAAGGGTGGGTGCCACAACAGTAAAGGTCCGCTTCCTATGTTGTCTGGAATGGACCTCCTGATAAGATGGTATTTGCAGGAGGCCCTCATCTGCAGAGTGCAGTGATTGACTGGATATATAAGGAGTAAGACGGTCTTTCAGGTATCCTGGTTCCAAGCTTCATAGGGCTTTGTATACCAAAACAAGAACCTTGAACTTGGCCCAGTAGCCAATGGACAGCCAGTGCAATTCTTTCAGCACTTTATTTTTCATACACCTCTATCATGTCCTTTCCTTACACACCTTTTCTCTAAGCTAAAAAGCCCAAAACGTTGAAACATTTCCCCATAGGAAAGTTGCTCCAACCTCTTGATAATCTTGGTAGGCCTTTTCTGGATCTTTTCCAGCTCTGCAACATCCTTTAAAGGTGAGGCTTCTGTAGCAGTTTCTATAGACATTACAAAATTTGAACCAGATTTTTTTCCCGAGGTAAGGCTGGTGAATACTTAATTAATTGAGTTACTTATTACATTTCCATCCTGCCCTTCCTCCCAAAGAAGTGCAGTAAATGACAAAGTATAATTTTTAAAAAATGTAAAAATATTAAGACCAGCTAAAAAACATTTAAATTTTAAATATACATTTGGTTCAATCCCATCTCTATTGCACACAGCAGAGCTCTTATAATAAAAGATGAGTTTTAAAAACAGAACAGAAATGACACACGCTAGCCAATAATACACTCTTTTGCCTATCTGTGGACTGCTGCTATTCAGTTGAATGCCAGCAATGCTGGAAGCCCAAAACAAAGTTATATAATAATAACAAATATCAAATGAATTAAAAGCAGGGGGGGAAATGCCTGCCCCCATCTGGCCCACCCATGTGTAACTGAGTATAATAAGCCATAAAGAGAGTGCCTTGACTGTGGCTGGCACTTTAAACCTGGTTTGCTGCCAGCTATGAGACTCCCACTGTTCTTGGAAGTTATGGGCTTTCCCCCCCTTTCATATATAAATTGAGTCACAGCAGCTAAGTGAACCACTGAAACCAAGCTAAACAAAGACAGGAACTGGAATGTAAGGGATTCTTTCTTCTGCAACTGGATTTTTCGGCACCAACGAAGATGCTTGTGTAACCGTTATATTATTTTTCTTGGCCCCAGCTTCAGTTCTCTTCCTTATACCAAGTCAGATGATTGGTCCATTTAGCTTAGCATTGTCCACACTGACTTGGAGCAGCTCACCAGAATTTCTTTCTTGGCCCTACTTGAAGATATCGGTGATGAAATATGAAGCTTCTGCCTGCAAAGCAGATGCTCTGCCACTGAGCTACAGTCCTTCTCCTATTCTTGAGAGGGACAGGCTGGGCCTCTGGGAAGGTAAGACAGTGGCAACTGGCTTTTGATTGGTATCCTTGACGCCTCTTTCTCTGAAGAAACATCTGTTGTTCCTTCATCCATCGGTACTTTGTAACATCCATTTGGACCTTGTAGCAGGAAGAAGATCCATTTGCATGTCTTCAGGGCGGAAGACATCCCGAAGCTGTGTGTGTATCCCCCTCCCCTCCCACCACACAGCTTCAGACTCAGAGATTAGCAAGAAATAACTCCTGAAGCAAGGCAGCCCAACCCTCTGCATGATTACTTCAAAGTCAGCTCCAAAGGATAGGCCTTACTCCTCAGGATATAGGATATGTGTCAGAAGCCCTGCTATGCCAGCAGAACAGGAGATGTGTTGCCACCACAGAAGATAGGCTCGCACAACTGTTTGGATATGCAATGGCACAACTCTGCCAACAGGAGCATAGCTCAGGTGCATAAAGCAGAACAAACCATTGCTTCACATAACACTCCACTGCAACCTCTACAGGGGGAAGTGCCCGGTGCCTCCTGCCCAACAACAGCCTGGCGTGGGACCTCTTGCATGGGGCCTCCCAGCGTGGGGCCTCCTGCTCAACAACAGCCAACGCCGCCATTGCATCCTTCTCCTCCTCCTGCTCCAGGCAAGGCCCAGGTCCCTGAGCCTGAGCTGCTGCAGCCGCCCCCCAACATAAACCATCACCAGCAGCAGAAGCAGAAGCCAAGGGAGCAGCAGCTGAGCGAGCCTGAGGACATGGAGAGGAAGATAATGTTGAGACAGCAAATAGATCTGCTGTAACAAATGCCTGTCACCCTTCTGCCTCTCGGGAGCTGCCACCCCCGCTAACATCACCTCCTCTTTTTTGGTGGTGCCGATAATGATAATGTTATTTGTTATTTAATTTTATTTGTTATTATAATGTTATTTGTTATTTAATTTAATTCTTGTACATTGTATTGTTTTTATTGTATTTTCATTGTATTTATATATTGTATTTTTATACCTGTGTTTATTTTTCTTTGTAAGCCACCTTGAGGGCCTTTGGCCAAAAGGTGGGGTATAAATAAAATTTAATAATAATGATGATGATGATGATGATGATGATGTCTTTCTTGCTGCCTAATGGTAACATGCCATTCACTGAAGCCACCCTGCCAGTACCTTGCCCTTGAGAGAAGGGGAAAGTAAAGAAAGAGGGTTCACAAAACAGGAAGTAGGGAATGTGGACAAAAGTAGGTCAAGCGATGGGCAGCCCTGTAGCTAGAAGGAGGCAAATGGGCACACACGCACACACACATGCACACACACACACACACACACACACACAGAGAGAGAGAGAGAGAGAGAGAGAGAGAGAGCTGTGCTTCGCTTCCCCTAGGATTTTTTTGGGGGGAGGGGGGAATTGTCTTTTTAATTTGTGACATGACAGACGTCAAGCTCCATTTAAAGACTGTTAGCTTGTTTTAAGAACAAGAGCAATTTATGAATCCCCCCCAGCCCATTTAATCTAGATTTACTCTTTCTGCAGAAAATCCAATATGTTAAAAGAACCTGTTGCTAACAACTCATCTGCAATATCTGAATGGCTCATTTGCAGTTCTGAGCCTTGTCTGGAAACACCTATAGTAATTAAGTGCTCTTGTATATACTGCTGTGGGAAGGCAGATCAGGCCCCAGCTTGCTGGCTTTGCCTCCCCATCACATCCTTGCTAACCCAGTTTCTCTACTGCCCATGCATTGATATCCACACACCTCCAGGGTCCATCAAGCATTCAGGGGGAAGTCCAAAGTGGGAAGTATGGTCTACATGGGGAAGCTGCTCACATGATTGAGAACCCAGATCCATGTAAAGTGAATGACTGAGAACCTTGATCTATGTAAAGTTCTGTTTCCTGACTCCTAACTGAGCAGAGCAGAGGGAGCTGTCTCAGCTGGTCCACAGGAGAGGAGATACAAGAAAGCCAGCTTTCAGAGAGTGAGCAAACAGAGCAAGCAAATAGGAAGAGCAAACAGGAGTTTGTCAAAGGAGCTGTAGCGAGGAAAGGAAAAAGGCCAAGAGGGCTCTGAAGCCATATGCTCTAAGCCATGTGATCTGAAGGGCTCCATAGCAGCTTGATTGGAAGGGGTATGGCCTGATAGCTATTGGCTGAAGGGCATGGCCTGAGAACTGCTGAGGGCAAGAAGCAGGAGCTGTGTGTGCTGGTACTTTCATTCTGTTTCCTGACTTCTACCTGAGCAGAGCAGAGTGAGCTGCCTCAGATGGTCCAGAGGAGAGGAGATACAAGCAAGCCAGCTTTCAGAGAGCGAGCAAACAAGGAGAGCAAACAGGAGTTTGACAAAGGAATTCAATAGGGGAGGTCAAGGGGGAGGTCCCTCCCAAAATAAATACTAATTTTTCTTGTACAGTGCACTACATACCAGTGGGACTCTCAAGTCTACCGTGAAGCAGGACAGAACAAAGCACAGGGCACTCCAAAACAGTAGTTAGAAAGAAACAAAAGGTAGAAGACAGTATGAACCGGAAGGATGCTCCAGTGATTGTGACCTGCAAGGCGTGTGCCATGTTTGTTTTCTTGCCTGAGAATAACATGGCATACATGTGTAACAAGTGCAAGCTCGTGGCACTGTTGGAAGAAAAAGTGAGGGGCTTGGAATGGTGGGTGGCCACATTGAGGACTATAAGAGAAGATGAACAGTTCTTAGACAGAACGCTGGAACAACAGCAGCAAAGACAAGTGGAGGTAGAAGAACAGCAGCATGTGGTAGCAGAAGAGGAGACTGCTTTGGAGAGAAACAACGAAGTGGAGGAAACTCCATGGGAAAGGGTGACAGGAGCAGAAGAGCTAGAAGAGACCCATCACCAGTGGAACTATGGAACCGCTTTCAACCACTCGAGGATGAGACTGGAGGACAGCCTGTGGTGAAAGAATTACAGGAGATCCCGTACGACAATGAGCAAGAGGCTGAAGCTCAATCAAGCAGGGGCAATGAAACCATGCCCCACAACAAGAAGAGAAGTGTACTAGTAGTGGGAGACTCCCTACTGCATGGGATCGAAACCCAAGTATGCAGAGAAGATCCGTGGACTCGCCGGGTACGCTATCTACCAGGAGGACGGATTAGAGATGTGATGGAAGGGTTGCCATCACTCATCAAGTCCACTGACAGGTATCCCTTTGTCCTCATCATTGTGGGAACAAATGATACTGCCAAATGGAGCTAAGAAGAAATCACATCAGACTTTGAAGCTCAGGGAAGGAAGCTCAAGGATTTGTGGGCCCAGATAGTTTTTTCATTCATCCTTCCAGTACTTAGATGAGGAGTAGAAAGGGAAAGAAAAATACTCTGTGTGAATGAAGGGCTATGAAGGTAGTGCCGATGTGAGAAATTTGGATTCTGGGACCACAGGCTATGCTTCCTGGAAGATAATAATAATAATAATAATAATAAAATTTTATTTTTAGGCCGCCTATCTGGCTGAATAAACAGCCACTCTAGGCGGTGTACATAATTAAAATTTAAAATACACATATAAATACAATCATAACATATTCAATTTACCCACATCTGTACACTATAGAATTAAAATTAACTAGTGATTCTGTATGCCTGCTGAAACAGCCATGTGTTTAGTCCTTGGCGGAAACCTACCAAGGAGGGGACATGGCGTAGGTCATATGGCAGAGAGTTCCAGAGGGTGGGGGCCACAACCGAGAATGCCCTCTCTCTGGTCCGCACCAATCTAGCTGTTCTAACTGGTGGGACCGAGAGAAGGTCTTGAGAGGCTGATCTCGTCAGGCGGCATACTTGGTGATGCTGGAGGCGCTCCTTTAGATACACTGGACCGAAACCGTGTAGGGCTTTAAAGGTTAACACCAACACCTTGAATTGGGCTTGGTAAACAACTGGTAGCCAGTGCAGATCTTCAAGCACTGGGGTGATGTGATCCAACCGGCGGCTATTCTTAATCAATCGTGCCGCCGCATTCTGTACCAGCTGTAATTTCCAGACCGTCTTCAAGGGTAGCCCAACGTAGAGCGCATTACAGTAGTCTAAGCGAGAGGAGACCAGGGTATGCACTACCTGCGGGAGCAGATGAACCAGAAGATAGGGTCGCAGCCTCTGTATCAGATGTAATTGATACCAAGCTGCCTGGCTCACTGCTGATACCTGAGCCTCCATGGACAGCTGGGAGTCAAGAATGACCCCGAGGCTGTGAACCTGGTCCTTCAGGGGCAAACTAACCCCATTCAGCACCAGGTCAATATCTCCTAATCTTCTCTTGTCTCCCACCAGCAGTACCTCGGTCTTGTCAGGGTTCAGTTTCAGCCTGTTACCTCCCATCCATTCACTTACGGACTCCAGGCACTTGGAAATAGTCTCCACAGCCAACTCCGGTGAGGACTTAAATGAGAGATAGAGCTGAGTGTCATCCGCATATTGGTGGCACTGCAGCCCAAATCTCCTGATGATAGCCCCCAGCGGCTTTACATAGATGTTAAATAGCATGGGAGAGAGGATAGAGCCCTGTGGCACACCACAATTAAGAGGCCAAGGGTCTGAAACCTCCTCCCCCAATGCTACTCGTTGGTGCCTATCAGAGAGATAGGATCGGAACCACTTTAGCACAGTGCCCCCAATTCCCATTCTCTCCAGGCGATCCAAAAGGATACCGTGGTCGACGGTATGAAAAGCGCAGAGAGATCCAGGAGGACGAGGAATGAGTATTCACCCCTATCCAACCCCCTCCTCAAATCATCCACTAGAGCGACCAAGGCTGTTTCAGTTCCATATCCAGTCCTGAAGCCCGATTGGAATGGATCTAAATAATCTGCTTCCTCCAAGTGTGTCTGTAGCTGTTTGGCCACCACGCGTTCGATCACCTTGCCCAAAAATGGTAAATTGGAGACTGGGCGGAAGTTATTCAAATCTTGGGGATCCAAGGAGGGCTTTTTTAAGATGGGCTTTATTACCGCCTCCTTGAGGGCAGATGGCAGTGCCCCCTCTTCCAAGGAGGCATTTACCACCGCCTTGATCCCTTCGCTCAGTCTCTCTTTACAGCTGACAATGAGCCATGTGGGGCAAGGATCAAACAAACAGGTGGTCGGTCTCACAGTAGAGAGCACCTTGTCCACTTCCTCAGAGGGAAGAGGCTGAAACCGATCCCACCGGACTGGATCGCAACTGACCGTCTCTGGCCTGCTTCCTGTATCCACGGCGTACGGAATCGAACTCTTCAGACGATCGATTTTATCGGCAAAATGTTTCGCAAATGTGTCACAGGAGGCTTTAGAGTGCTCCAAGGGTTCCTGCGCAACTGGACCGACCAGGCTTCAGACCACCTGGAACAACCTCCTGGGACAACATTCTGCAGATGCAATAGAGGCAGCAAAGAAACCCCTCTTTGCTGCCTTTGTTGCCACTTGGTAGGCCGCTATTGCTGCTCTAACCCATGTCCGATTGTCTTCTGAGTGAGATTTCCGCCACCGGCGTTCTAGTCATCTCACCTCTTGCCTCAAACCCCGCAACCATGGTGTATACCATGGTGCGGTTTGAGCTCTATTCAGGGGGAGAGGACGTTTCGGGGCCACCCGGTGTATTGCCCCGGAGATCTCCCTGTTCCACTCTGTCACCAGGGTTTCGACCGGGCGGTCTTCAGTCAGCTCCAAATCTCCCAGCGCACTCAGGAATCCTATTGGTTCCATCAGGCGTCTGGGCGGACCATCCTAATAGGTCCCTGTCCCCTGCAGAGGGACAATAGGAGGTCCATTTTCACCAAATAGTGATCTGACCATGACACAGGGTCTGAAGAAATAATCCCCATTTTCAGAGCACTACCTCCCCCTCCTGAGACAAATACAAGGTCGAGAGCATGACTGGCTACATGGGTGGGCCCAAAATTACTAAGGTGCAGTTCCCAGGAAGTCATGGTTTCCATGAAATCCCGAAGGCTCCAATGAGAGCCGCCTCGGCATGCAGGTTGAAATCCCCCAAAACCAGAAGGTTGGGGGAAAGAACCCGCACAGCCGAGACGACCTCCAGCACCTCGGTCAGGGAGTCAGTGCAGCGGGGTGGGCGGTACACAAGGAGAATCCCTAAACTGCCCTTAGGCCCCAACCTCCAGTACATGCAGTCAACAAACTTGGTCTCGTGGAGAGGGGGTCTGGCAAAAATCAAGGGCTTCCGATAAATAACTGCCACTCCCCCTCCCCGCCTACCAATCCTCGGCTGCTGCGCGTACTGGAAACCGGCTGGACACATGGCCTCAAGCACAGGAGCTGAGGCCTCATCCAGCCAGGTTTCCGTAATGCACATCAGGTCTGCGTTCTCATCCATGATCATGTCATGGATGAGAGATGTTTTCTGTACCACAGACCTGGCATTACACAGCAGCAGTTGGAGATTGGTTGGGGCTGCACCTCCCCCAGTTATCTTCTGGTCTTGAGCAGGCCCGGAACATGGAATGGATATTAAACATCTATTCCTCATTCCCCGAAACTGGCCTGGCCTGCCCCTCACACCTATCCGGCATCTGTTGCCTAGCCTCTTAATGTCGTGGCCTCCCACCCTCCCCATCGAAACCTTTTCCGCCAAGCACATGTCCCTCTCTTACCTGGGCTCAACAGCATGGGGTTAACAAGCCGTTATTATCCTCCTCTCTGCAAAATTCTAATTCCCAAGTGGTCTTCTCCTTTCTCTTATGTACACCGCAAGGGACCGGTGGGCAACGCATAACACAGGGTCACCCCACAACTGTGCCACTCCCCACAACGCCCCCCCACCGCCACCGGGCCGACTCTCCTCCACCAAAGTAGGGAGGCAGGCCACGCCCAAACTCCAGCCGCCCCCTCGGCGCTCTTCAGCCACCGCCGGTCCAACGGCGTCCGTGGCCTCTCCAGGCCCGGCCGTCCTCCGCGGCGTTCTCTCGTCGCCGGGCCACTCCTTCACGGCGCTCTTACCGCCGCAAGCCGCTCCACCACGGCGCTCTCTCGCTGTCACCGTCACCACCGCCGGGCCGCCTTTCATGGCATTCTCCAACCCCCACCGGGCACCACCGCAGGGAGGCAGGCCACACCCAACCTCCAGCCGCCTTCCGCGGTGCTCCCCAGCCGGCGCTGATCTGGCGCTCCCTGTGGCCTCACCAGACCTGGTCGTCCTCGCTTCCCTGCTGCCAGGCCGCTCCTCCACGGCACTCCTCCTGCCGCCGGGCCGCTCCTTTAAGGTGTTCTTAGTGCCGCTGCCGCCAGGCCGCCTCTCACGGCGCCCGCCAGCTGCCGTCAATTCGGTGCTCCCTCGCCGCCGGTGTCATTGCCAGGCCGCCAGGCCGCCCTTCGTGGCGCAGTCCAACCAACAACGGGCGTGAGGAGGCAAACCACAGCAAACCTCCGGCCGTCTCCTGCAACGCTCCACTCGGTGATGTTCCTCCGTCTTGCCACCCGTCGTCCTGCTCCGATTCCTCCGACGCCAGCAATAACACAGATGAGGGTAACACCAAGACAGCGCCCAGGGCCAGTCCAAAGTCAGAGGCCAAACAGAGTGTCTGGCACCACCACAACAGCAAAGGAGTCAGGCAAGCAGCAAGGTCAGAGCAGCCCAAGGTCAAGATCCAAATAGTTTGGGGGTGGAGCAGGTCCAGGTCAGAGGCAGGTGTGGAGTCAACAGGAGACAGACAGACAGGTCCAGTACAGAGCTAACAGACAGACACTGTTCCATCCTGCTGGACTGCTGGCAAGTGATGGGTTGCATCTCACAAGGACTGGGAAGAATGTGTTTGGCCACAGCATGGAGAAGTTCATCAGGAGGGCTTTAAACTGAATCCTAAGGGGGAGGGAGATGTAAACTTGGTGGTAACAACTAATGAAGACTTGTGCACAGTAACGGGAACAGAGAGATTGGCTCTAATAGGGCCCAGTAATAGTCCTCAGAAAAATGTAGTAAGGAAGCCAAGCCATAAATCACATGGTCTTCGATGTCTGTATACTAATGCGCAAAGCATGGGAAACAAGCAGGATAAACTTGAACTCTTAATACAGGAGGGTAATTACGACTTGATAGGTATAACTGAAACTTGGTGGCATGACTCCCATGACTGGAACACAGCAATTGAAGGATATAACTTGTTCAACAAGAACAGAAGGAATAAAAAGGGAGGTGGAGTCGCGCTATATGTTAAAAATATATATCCCTGCACAGAAATACAGGAAGATGAGCTTGGTAGCTCCACCAAGAGTATCTGGATTAAAATTAATGGGGCAAGTAATAAAAGGAATGTGGTGCTTGGAGTCTACTACCGACCACCCAATCAAGGAGATGAGAATGTAACTTTTGAAAAGCATATTCCCAATGTTTTGAGGAAGCATGAGGTAGTAGTAATGGGGGACTTCAATTATCCCGATATCTGTTGGGAGATAAATTCTGCCAAACACGGTCCCTCCAAGAAATTTCTAACTTGTATTGGAGATAAGTTTCTCCTACAGAAAGTGGAGGAAGTAACCAGAGGATCAGCTCCTGGATTTGATTCTAACCAATAGAGATGATTTGGTGGATGAAGTGGCAGTTACGGGAACTCTGGGGGAAAGTGACCACACCACACTTCAATTTTTGATTTTAACAGAAGCAAAAGCTGAGAGTAACCATACGCGCACCCTGGACTTCAGGAAAGCTGATTTTAATAAACTCAGAACAATTGTAAGTATAGTTCCATGGCAAGCCACCCTAATGAGAAAAGGAGTCCAAGATGGGTGAGAGTTTCTAAAAAAGGAAATTCTAAAAGCACAATGGCAAGCAATTCCAACAAGGAAAAAAGGGGGGAAACAGCAGAAGAAGCCAATGTGGCTTCACAAACAGCTTAGAGATGACCTGAAAACAAAAAAGGACACATACAGGAAATGGAAAGAAGGCCAGCCCACAAAGGAAGAGTACAGGCAGGTGTCACAGAATTGCAGGGATGGTGTCAGGAAGGCTAAAGCTGAGAATGAGCTGAGGTTAGCGAGAGATGCTAAAAGCAACAAAAAAGCTTTCTTCTGGTACGTCTATAGTAAAAGACAGTGAAAAGAAATGGTGGCACAGCTACTCATTTATAACAAAATGATAACAGATGACAAAGAAAAGGCAGAATTTCTCAATTCCAACTTTGGCTCAGTCTTCTCCCAAAAAAGGGTCTATGACCCTCCTGGGAAACATGAAGTGGATGAGGCAGAATTAGAGCTTGAGATTGATAGACAAATGGTCAAGGAATGCCTAATCACTTTGAACGAGTTCAAATTGGCAGGGCCTGATAAACTGTATCCTAGAGTATTGAAGGAACTAGCCTCAGAACTCTCAGAGCCGATGTCTATTATCTTTGCAAAATCGTGGAGGACTGAAGTGCCGGATGACTGGAGGAGAACTAATGTTGTCCCTATCTTCAGAAAGAGCAAAAAGGAGGGACCAGGGAACTACAGACCAGTCAGCCTAACATCAATCCCTGGAAAAACTCTGGAACAGATTATAAAGCAGGCAGTCTGTAAGCACCTTGAAAACAATGCAGTGATTACTAGAAGCCAATATGGATTTATGAAAAACAAATCCTGCCAAACTAAACTTATCTCATTTTTTGATCGGGTAACCTCCCTTGTAGACTGTGAGAATGCTGTGGCATAATATATCTCAACTTCAGCAAAGCTTTTGACAAAGTGCCCCATGATATTCTGATCAGCAAGCTAGCTAAATGTGGGCTGGATGGAACACTATCAGGTGGATCCACAGTTGGCTCCAGAATCGTACTCAAAGAGTGCTTATCAATGGTCCTTTCTCAAACTGGGTAGAAGTAATGAGTGGGGTACCACAGGGCTCGGTCCTGGGCCCAGTGCTCTTCAACATTTTTATTAACGACTCAGATGAGGAGGTACAGTGCATGCTTATCAAATTTGTAGATGATACAAAAGTGGGGGGCACAGCTAATACCATGGAAAAAATGGAAATGGACTGCCTTCAAGTTGATTTTGACTTATGGGTGACCCTGTGAATAGGGTTTTCATGGTAAGCTGCATTCAGAGGGGGTTTACCATTGCCTTCCTCTGAGGCTGAGAGGCAGTGACTGGCCCAAGGTCACCCAGTGAGCTTCATGGCTGTGTAGGTCATGTTTAGCCTGGAGAAGAGAAGACTGAGGGAGATATGATAGCACTGTTCAAGCACATGAAAGGTTGCCACAAAGAGGAGGGACGGGATCTCTTCTCGATCATCCCAGAGTGCAGGACACAGAATAATGGGCTTGCAGAAAGCCAGATTTCAACTGAACGTCAGGAAAAATGTTCTAACTGTTAGAGCCATACAACAACAGAACCAATTACCTAGAGAGGTAGTGGGCTCTCCAACACTGGAGGCATTCAAGAGGCAGCTGGACAGCCATCTGTCAGGAATGCTTTGGTTTGGATTCCTGCATTGCGCAGGGGGTTGGACTTGATGGCCTTATAGGCCTCTTCCAACTGTACTATTCTATGATTCTATGAACAGGCTCCTTTCCTCCAACATGTGTGGGTATGACCAACAAGAACAGCACTGCTCTTCTCTCAAGAAGTGGTAAATGTGTGAGATGAGGATGCCTGAACAAGGGCTAGAATGTTATGTGGGGGAGGTGGGAGAAAGTGGCATGGGGCTGCTGCATTGACATGCCTCTTTTACCCTAAGAGTTCAGAATTTGAATGGGAACATAGGAAGATTCCTTATACAGAGTCAGACCATTGGTCCATCTAGCTCAGTATTGTCTAACGTGTCTGGCAGCAGCTCTCTTGGATTTCAGATAGGAGTTTTTCCTTGTGGGGAATGAACCTGGGACCTTTCACATGGAAAGCAGATGGTCTACCACTGAGTGACAGCCCTTCTCCATACAATAGTGTAGCAACCACAAGCGAACAGTTTGCAGAGACCATGCCCTTAGTTCATGGGTCACCACACATACATCTGCAGGGACGCCTTCCCTGGTGCCCACAGGCTCCTGCCCCCCCCACACCCCTCCACCGAAATCAGCTTTGAAAGAAACCTATTGCAGCTAGGGATGGAAAGATCTACTTTAGTTCACTCAGTTTCTCATTTTTCCAATCTTAAATCCAGTTCTACACATTTCTGCAGCAATTTACTTTTTTTTAATTTCAGTGCGAATTTCTCCTAATAAACACATTTTTGTATGTAGTTTCAACTAAAGGACATATTTTTGCAAGCAATATCCAAATATAATGTATTTTTGTATGTTATTTTCACTAATATATTCATTTTAAGTACATTTTCTCCTAATATATGCATTTTTGTAAGCATTGTTTGGTTGGAGAACTGCATTGTAAAAGCTGGATAGGCCAAATTCCAAAGGATGATTGTGTTTTGGTTCTCACATTTTCTTTTTGGAAAGTGTGAATTTGATAGATTTGCCATTAAATGTGAATTTATTTTCTTCCCAATCCCTAACCACAACCAATAAAAATGCTTCTTTCAGTCCTAAGTGTTGTGGGAAAGTGATCTTCCTGGAGACAACAGGTTTTGTGGAAAGGTTGCCTCTTACCTCCTCATCTGCAGTCTCCAAGAAAGTTACCCCCCCCAAATAGACTTGGGGGGGGAGGAAGACAAAATATTTTTTCCATCTAATTGCTGCTGGAGTGGGTGGAGGGGGGATTTAGTGTGCGTGGATGTTGTATGTGCATGGTTGTGGTGTCCATGTGGTGTCCACACAGATCCTCTCCTTTGCAAATGTGCCCTCAGCTCCCAAAAACTTGATGGCCCTTCTCTTAGTTCATGATCTGAGGAATGAAAAACTTTACACAAGTTCAGCCATTTTGAAGACTGAAATATCAAGATGAAATCCATGTATTTTTCTCCTTTCTTTCTTTCTTTCTTTCTTTCTTTCTTTCTTTCTTTCTTTCTTTCTTTCTTTCTTTCTTTCTTGTTCACATCATCTGCAGTGAATGGAAAATCTTGTGAACAAAGTCATTTCCAAGTTACATGATTCACTCAGAGAGGTCATAACTGTTTTGTTCCTTCTAAGTAATGCCCTCGGTTTCCTCTTTGAGGAGTCATGTGAAACAAAAACCACAGCAAGCAGGAGTATTTGCAAGGCTGGAAAGCGTGTGAGGGAAAGATTCTTCATCAAACAGCAGCATCTTCACTTGTAACTTTCCCTGGGTGTCAAGACCAGAGGAGTGTTTGCTCCTATGCTTAAGAATGAGAAACATCCCTCTACCAACTGCCTCAAACATTTGTGGCTGAATGACTTTGATGTGTATAGCTGCAAGGAACACCACACTACATCTTCACTAATTCTCCCAGGAAAATTAATACTTTTAAATGGAAAGAGTGAGGTTGTTTTCACCTCCTTACCATCACCGTAAATAAAATTACACTCTTAGGCTGCAATTCTACAATCCCTGGGAGGGCACCTCGGGAGGCATAGGAAACTTCAGATCTCCTTTTGCAGATCAGCAGCACAGCCAATGTCAGAGGAAGAAAGCTCCGATGTCAGATTTCACCACCACCACCACCACTGCAGAAACTTTCATGGCCGTGGTTCTACCAGCATCAGAGCTTCACTGTCAGTATGTCCAAAATGAGGGGTGTCAGGATAGTTAGATGTTTGAGATTCCAAATGTTCCATAGTGTTGCCAGCTGCCCAAGCTGAAGGATTCATAGCTTCCTGAACTGATGTGCCTCCCTTTTATTTCTGTCCCATACTTTACCGCAAAGCTCTCTATGTGGGGCTGTCCTTGAATTTGAGCCAGAAATTGCATCTAATGCAAAATGCGGTGGCTTGACTGCTCATTAGAATAGAATATCGCCATCATATTAAAAGCTGCAGACAGAATTGCACTGGCTGCCAATCACCTACCAGGATAAGTTCAAGGTGCTGGTCTTACAGGCCTTATCAGAAGGCCCCTTCTGACTATACTTTTCTACTGATGTACAAAGCCTTCTACAACTTGGGAGTAGCATGCCTAAAAGAGTGTTCATCCTTTTTACAGGCAACCAATCACTGCATTCTGCAGAAGAGGGAACTTGCATATGTAATAGGAGGTGCATTTTGTACATATTGGAATTGATCCTTTAGTGTGGTGGCACCTACTCTTTAGAACTCCCTCCTGTAACATTTCAGACAGGCACCATCTTTGTTGTCCATGCCTTTTGAAGATTTGCCTCTTTCAACAAGCCTTTCAGGTAGAGATTTTTCCAGCTGTATCTTAATTTATGTTTTTATATATGCTATTGTTTCCATATATGCAGGGCTGGCTCCAGACATGCCGGGGCCCTTGGGCAAAAGCCTGCCCCAAGCCCCAGTGCTCCCCTTCCACAATTCATGCATAGTGAGAGCTTCGGGACTCCTCCAATCCCTTGCTTAACTTACATTGTTCTGCAGTTGCGCAAGCAGCGGTGCCCTTAGGAAAGATGGCAGTTGAGGTTTCCCTAAGGAGCTAAAGCCTCTGCCGCCATCTTGGTTCATGGCAGGGATGCGAGCGCGCAGCACACATGTATGCCATCAGCCAAGATGGTGGCAGAGGCTTTAGCCCCTTAGGAAAACCTCAGCCACCATCTTTCTTAAGGGCACCATTGTGTGCGCAACCGCAGAACAAGGTAAGTTAAGAAGGGGAATGGAGCCCAGAAGCTCTTGCCGTGTGATCCGTGGCAGTGATCCTGCCGCGAATCACAGACGGGGAGCAGAGGGGCCCCTCAGGGGCTGCTGTAGCCTCAGGGGCCCTTGGGCCAGTGTCCCACCTGGCCGCCCCTTGGAACCAGCCCTGCATATATGTAATAACAATATATACAATTGTTTTATAGTATTGTGAAATCACTTTGAGATGTTTCATAGGAATCAATTAAAATAAAATAATAATAATCAGGGTTTTTTTGTGATGGTACTCACAGAGTCCTGGCACCTCTTTTTTTGCTGCCCATGGCAACCATTTTGTGCTGACACTCACAGCACTTTTATCAAGGTATGAGTACCAGCATCCCATCCAATGCAGACAGGAATCTGGACCAAACATAGCAGCCACATTGTAACAGAAGATTCTGGACCTTTCTCAGTATAATTCAGTCTTTATTTATTTACCATCAGATTTTTATGATCAGATTCACATGCCCTCTTTTCCCTAATAGGCATTCAAAGTGGCTAAATCAATAACTATTAAAAAAACAAAAACACCATATAACAATATATCAGTCAGTCAGTCTTTATTGCGGTCATTGACCAAAAATAAATAAATACAAAATATATCCATAAGAACAAAAGATACAGTATTTAAAAGCTTATCGGGCGATATTAATTTTCTAAAGTTCGTAATTTCCTTAGATTAATAGCTATGGCACAATATTTAGCCACCATTTCAGTTATGTGTGGTGACTTGTCCGCAAGCAGGAAATTTACATAGAAAGCTTTGCTTCTCCCTGGTAAGTGGCTGATTAAAGGTGTAATTAACTGATGCCTAGATTCACAATAGTATGAACAATGGAAAAGGACGTGAGTTAGTGTCTCTATCTCACCATCACCACAAGGGCACTTTCTAGCAGAATAAGGTGTTTTATTGAATCTGCCTTCTAAAATTGCAGATGGTAAACAGTTGAATCTTGCCATTGTAAATGCCTTACGACGTTTCGGTAAGGATAAATTTGTTAAATATGGCATGGCAAGTTGAGGGTTGGCATTGTAGATGTGTTTTTTAACAAGCATCCAATGATGCTGTAAATCTATATCATTAATACGTAGTCAAATATGCTCCTTGGCTTTTATATATCCCATTTTCAGAATTTCAGAGATTGAAAGGCCTAGGTGAGTCAGTTTGCTGGTAATCATCTTATTCCATGGGGAGTGAAATTTGTCTTGTAATATCTGGGATGCTAGGCCAATCGGGTTGAACGTCAATTTAAGCCATGTATTTATCCTGAGTATCCATACACGTGACTCTATAGAGGGGAGACCAGCTTCTAGTCTCAACATGAAGCTGGGAACACAGGTGGGTACTGCTAGAATGGACCTAAGAAAGATATTTTGAACTACTTCTAAAGATGTAAGTTTATCAGTAGTTAATACCTGGGAGCCATACAATAGTTGGGGAATTATTTTCGCTTTGAAAATTTTTATGGCTGCAATAGGGATTTGGCCTCCTTTATTATAATAAAAAGATAATAAAGCCTTCATGGTTCTTTTGGCATTTAAAACTACTTGTTTTACATGAAGGGACCACGAACCTGAGGCTTGGAAGGTCATTCCAAGATATTTATATGCATTTACTTGCTCAATTTGATGGTCATTTATACGCCAGGTATGTTTTATTCTTTTATTAGTGAAAATCAAAGCCTTTGATTTTTTGTAGTTAATTGATAGGGCTTCTTGTTTGCAAAATAGGGCTACTGAAGACAGCAAACGCCTGAGACCAACCTGGGTACTTGAAATTAGGACGATGTCGTCAGCATATAACAAAATAGGTCTAGCAGTCTCCATTAAGATGGGCGAATGGGATGGTATTTGCGATAGTCTTTGGACTATTGGATTAATATATATATTAAATAGTAATGGAGCAAGGATACATCCTTGTTTAACCCCTTTATAGGTGGGAATGGGGTTCGTTAGTTGTCCATTATTACTGCATCTGACTCTAAGAGATGTATTTTTATATAAAGCTCGTATAAGAGACAATAAACGAGGGTCGATGTTAGACTTAGCAAGCTTATTCCAAAGCCTCTCTCTAGAGATTGAGTCAAATGCTGTTTTTAGATCTATAAAGGCAGTATACAGCTCTCTCCTAGATTCACTTTTGTATTTATTAACAAAGTGTTGGAGAGTCAGTGCATGATCTATAACTGAGCGGCCTGTCCTAAAACCAGCTTGTTCTGGGGCCAGTATTTCATTTTGCTCCGTCCATAAAATTAGTCTATCATAAAGGTGTGCCGAATATAATTTAGTGACGATGTTTAAAAGGCTGATAGGACGAAAATTTGCTGGTTCATGCCTCGAGCCTTTTTTATGGATTGGCACAATTATTGCAGTGCCCCAATTGCTAGGTATGTTCATTGAATCATCAATGTGCGTAAATAGAGCAGCAAGTAAGGGGGCCCACCAATCTAAATTTGATTTGAATAGTTCGGCTAGGATGTTATCCGAACCAGGGGCTTTGTTTACTTTCAGTTTGTTAATAAGTTCAACTATTTTGTTTACACTAACTGGATCCCATTTAGGGATATCACTTATGGATACGTCGATCTCTCTGCAGTTACTATCTTGTTTATAGATTTTAGAAAAGTAGTTTTCCCATTCCTGTGGAGGAACATAACAACCCATATTGGGGCAAGATCTTGGCCAATTACATGTCACCATTTTCCAGAACAGATTTGAATTTTTTAGTTTGGAAGCATACAGAAGACGTTGCCAGGTTTGGTGAAGTCCTAATTTCTTTTTTTCTTTTATTAAATATTTAAATTGCTTTCGTTCTTCACAATAAACTTGTAGCGCCTCTAGATCTTGATTCTCTTTATACTCCTTATATTTTGAAATCAATAGTTGTTTTTTTTGGACGCAGTCTTTATCAAACCATGTTTTGGAATTTGATATTACATTATTTGCTTTAGATTTAGATTTAGCAATTGTTAATATTAATGTTTTTAAAGAGGTCATTACTTGGTGGAAGGATTTTAGGACTGTTAGAGATTGAGTGGAGTTTTGTATTACATCCTTTAAAGCAAGTAAATCTGGGGCAATCAGTCTTTCCTTCATCTCACTCGCAATTTTAGGAACCCACTTGATTATGCTTTTAGAAATCTCATATGAATCCCTAGAGAATGTTTGAGAATGGATTTGAGTTGGAGAGCAATCATGATTTATTGTCATCATGATAGGGGAATGGTCGCTTTCAGGTCTATCAATACATTTAAAAATATTTATTAGATGATACAGTTCCTGAGAAACAATTGCTAGATCTATGACTGAAGCCCCTCTGGTTGATAGAAATGTAAATTCCCCTTCTCTATCATCGTTGGTACGGCCGTTTAATAAAATTAAATTTAGTTCTGCGATCAATTGGGCGAGACAAAGCCTGTATAAGATATGCCTTGGTCTTTAGATTGTCTGATGGATATGGTGTTTAAACCATCTAGAGAGGGGGGCACCAGCCGGAATTTAGCAAATAGAGCCTCATCTGATGAGCCCATTCTGGCATTGAAATCTCCTAGTAAGATGAGCTTTGCTTCCGGATATTGTGATGATAAATCTAATAGGTAATTTTTTAACTTAGTAACGTTACTGCCACCCGATTGTTTGTCTTTCACTGGGGGTAAATATATACTGATCAATAATAGATGGTGAGGCTTCAATTTTAAACTAACAGCAAGAGACAAATCCTCTAGAGGGTCAACAGGAGTAATTGTACAATATATCTCAGTAGAAATCAAAGTGAGATACCGCCTTTCGGTCGGCCACCCCTTTTACTGGGAACAGCCTTAATATAATAAGCCGTAAAGCCATCTAGATCCAAATCATTCGTTGACCAAGTTTCCTGTAGGCATACCATATGATGTTGTTTTAAAAAAGAGACATAAGAAGGGTCTGCAATTCTGGTTCTCCATCCCGCAATATTCCATGAGAGAAACTTTAGGGAAGAAATGGAGAAATTTGATTTTTGTCATTTTTTTGAATTACATGTAGATTTTGACGAAGAAGAATTAGGTCGAAAAGGACTTGGAAATTTTCCCACTGCATCTTTGTGTTCACCTTTATACACTATTTTAACATTTGGAACAATATGTGTTATAGTAGTGGTTGGCTCACATTGTAGATAGATGTTCTTTAAGTCGCTTTCGTCAGTATTCACATTGGTTAGTGGATTAGAAACCTTGGGAGTTGTATGTTCTGAGTCGACAATTGGATTAAGCTCCGTTCTTCCTATATTTTCTTTTGTATATTTCAACTCGTTTAGGGTAGATCTTAGCATATCCAATTTGGTTGTAATTTCATCTTGCGCCTCTATGGAAAGTGTGGTAAACGTGTCGAGGAGCATGCGTTCTTCAGGCAAAAATAGAATTTCATCATTTATCTTTTCTTTTCTTGTTTCTTGTATTTTATTTAGATTTTGTTGAGTTCTAGATGAAAAAAAGACGTCCGTTATAAGGCAGTCTTGCTGGACAGATGGATTAAGGCTCTTTTGGAGATTGTCTATTAATAGAGGGGGGAAAGCCCGATTGTTTTTAACATATGTCTCTAATTTTATCGGATCGGCTGTATTTTCAAAAACCCTTGTGACATTTAGGTTCAGAGATAGTAGCCGATCTTTTAATGCAAAGCAGCTTTTTGTCTTAGCTTCATCATAAAACGTCACTATCGCTCTAGCATTATTATAGTTGAAAAATAAATATTCAATATTTGCAATGTCCCAAGAAAATATAGTTCCAGGCGCTATCTTAGATAGGATTTCCAAAAGATGCGCACTTCTTTCCTTTTTGGTAAGCATGCCTTTTATTTTGGGATAATTAATGATGGCTAGCTTTTTTGGATTTAAAACCAGATCCCATGAATTTACTAGTCTCTTTAAAGGGAAGTTTGAATTTTCTGTTTGCTGTGGGGCTATTTGATTTAAAATGGCGTCCTTAGATTTAGGATTAAGGGGTTGGTCCTGTTGACTGTCAGCTACAATCGACTGTACCAAGGAAAGATCTGTCCTTGGTGATATACACTGGTTTGGAATCACTTTTTCTTTAGAAGTATCATTTATCAGACATTTCCTTTTCCTTTTCCTATTCTTCTTCTTCTTGTTGATCGAAGCAGAGTTTATTGGTTCTATGAGCCTAAAAAGTTTATTGAAGTTCATCTGTCTTTTGATATGAATCTTAGAAGTTTTAATATTTTTGCTTTTTTTTGTTTGATTTGATTTATTATTTATATCTTTTTTCTTTCTTTTTTTCTTTGTAGGGAGATGCGATGTCTGGGTGCCTTGGGAAATTTTGCTATTGAAAATTGGCCTCATGTTTATTAATCCAGATTTAAGATGAGAGTCCATATTTATAATAAGATTTGTTAGCGTTGTTAATAGAGAATTTGACTCATCCACGACTTTAAATAATTGACTTAGAGATTGCGTCAAAATGTGTGACCATTCTTGAGTCCTCCTAGATGATCTTGGGCTAGAGGTCATCGAGTTTTTTGTTTCCTTCTCATGAATCACGTTGCTTTGTTCTCTTCCAGTGTTGTCTTCTAGATAGAGCGAGGACTCCAAAGATGGCATTGAGGTGTAGTCTGTTAAGTGAGGCAATTCTGGCTCAGACTTCATTGAGGATTCCCGTAGTGGAATTAAATCTGGGTCATTTAGATAAGATTGGTCTGAATTATGGTCTGGATAAAGTAAGTCCGTCAGAGCATCTCCTCCTAAAATCTCCGCCATTTCTTGTGCCAAAGAGGGGGATGCTCCCCTGGAGTTTTGAGGTAAGTGGAAAAAATGGTTATTTAATGTCCATTCATTTGCATCTATTTTAGATGTATCATTTTTTGATGCTGCCTCATTCATCGGGGGGGCTTCCAGATGGTTTGTCAATTCATTTGGCTGGTAGTAATTTGTTATTTTTGATTGCTTCATTTTGCAAGGGAGAGTATGGTCAGAGATCAGTTGAAGTCCTAGGTCCTTATAATTTTTCCTTGTTAGGACCATTTTATTTATTTATTTATTTATTTTGATACTGTCACTTTAAATTTAACAATATATGTGTGTGTGTGTGTGTATATATATATATATATATATATATATATATATATATAAATTAGGAATCACCTACTGTTTGGGCCCAGTGGACACATTTATTTATTTATTTTATATCCCGCCCTTCTTCCCAGAAGGAGCACAGGATAGCAAACAAAATACTAAAAGCACATTAAAACATCTTAAAAACAAAAAGACTTCAAATCATATTAAAACAAAATATATTTAAAAAACAACTTTAAAACATCTAAAAAGCAATTCCAGCACAGACACAGACTGGGATAAAGTCTCTACTTAAAAGGCTTGATGAAAGAGAAAGGTCTTCAATAGGCGCCAACTATGTAGTAGAGATGGCCTTGTCTAATATTTAAGAAGAGGAATTCCAAAGTGTTGATGCCACAACACTAAAGGTCCACTTCCTATGTTGTGTGGAATGGCAGAACCAACCCAGCACTCCTGAAGGTGTGTTTCCACCACATTAACTCCCCTGCCGCCTTGTCTCACCCTTCTTCCTCCCAGAGTACCTATGTGTGTTTCCCAAAACTGATATCCAATGGGAGGGAAGAAAACTAAGGGAATTGACTCTTTCTCATTTGTATTTGAAAATAGAACATACTCTTAAAACTCTGCAATGATTTCTAAGCTATTATAAGAAATAAAATGAGCAAAGGCTGGCATTTGTAGTCCTTGGATATTGCATAGTATACATCATTTAGCCTGCAAACCTTTACACAGGATTGGGAGTAGCTTCACTGAAAACAATGAGACTTATTTTTGAGAAGTTATAGATAGGTGTATCATTGCACTGTAAATCTGATTTCTTTTCCTCAGGGCCAGCCCTCACTTTAGGCAGAGTGAGGCAACTGCCTTAGGCGGAAGACGCTGGGCCCCCCAGCCATTGCTCCTGAACCTCCTGATCATTTCCCTCTGCTGGAGAACAGAGAAATGTGCACCACAGGCCCATCATACACCTTCCAACCTAGCCTGCTGCCCTCAGATGTACTGGAGGATGCTATTCCATTGCTAAAATTGAAGAAAGTTTCAACTGCCAGTCTAGTCAGTACACTGAATGGTGGGGGAAGGAGAGGGTCGTGTCTTTTGCCTCAGGCAACAAAATGTCAAGGGCTGGCCCTGATTCTTCTGGTGTTGTGTCACTTATAACAGTCATATTCTGTGGCCTGTTATATTAACAATGTCATTTATCCAAAGTCATTCATTCATAAAGTAGGGTCATTGAAATGAATGTACTGGATGGATCACTGATGTAGATCCATTAATTTCAATGGTTCTTCTCTGAATAGAACTTAGTTGGACACAGTCCTAAGTTAATTGTCAACATTTATTCATCATTTGGGTGCTTCCCCTTCTCAGCTCACTAATGTTTAAAGATGGAGAATTAGGTTCTTTTTCCATGTGTAGGGCTTGAAAAAACCCTGGGATAATCCTTCCAATCTTTTTCCTACCTTCACTCACTAATGTCAAATAAGAATTCTGTGGGTGTAGTACCTTGTGAAGATGAAATGTAAGAACGAGTCACAGGAT
Source organism: Rhineura floridana (assembly GCF_030035675.1). Taxonomy (NCBI): domain Eukaryota; kingdom Metazoa; phylum Chordata; class Lepidosauria; order Squamata; family Rhineuridae; genus Rhineura; species Rhineura floridana. The sequence goes on from NC_084485.1 coordinate 37,850,309, forward strand.
TTAGCTGTCACTTGTAATATCAATCAGAACTGCCTTCCACATTTGCCTGTGTGTAGTGGAGTAGATGAATACCAGCCAGAGTATGTAGACAGAGCCTGCTAGAAAGAGCAATGATGTCCCAAAGAAACATATCTCCCCTTTCCTGCATTCTAGCCCTAGGATTCTGATGTTATAACCTTCTGCTGCATTCTTTTGTTTGTTAAGTGGAAAAATGCACATGTGCCGAAACAGCTGTACTGTTTGGGGCTCAATCCTAAACACAGTGCAGCATCTGTAGGGCATGACACACAGGTGTGAACTGAAGTGCATAAACCTCATGACAATGATAGGGTGTTGAGTGTTGCCAAAGACATCTGTTAGAATCAAGATGTCTTACGGCAGATCTGTGTACACAATTTGACATTCTCCAGCTGCATACTTAAAGAGTTACTTTCAGTTGGATTTTCATTCAAATCCTTTAGCTGACAAAAACAGTATTTACCATAATCAGAATCTGTCTGTTGGTCTTTGTGTCTGAGAAGCCAAACCATCAAACAGCATATGTTTACAGTTGTGGTTTTAATGCAGTAGTTGGCAATCTTTTTAGGCCTATGTGGATTTTTGAGTGGCTACTGTGGGTGCCACTCCCTCTGCTTACTTCTCTCCCTCCTTCCCGGATCACCCCCCCCAGAAGACACAGAAAGAGAAAGTGTGGTGCATGCACACCCATACACCCATGCGCACGTGCACGCACACACACACACACACACACACTCTTCACTTTTTCAAGCAATCTGGGTAAAAGTTGGATCCAGTAGTATTAATATGAGCCTTAAAATCACATAGAGCTGAAAGGGGAAGTGGGAAATACTGTCACTCTTCCATCTTTCTTGTTCAGGGTTCTTTACTTGAGAAAGATAACCATCCTCAACACTTAATTACCAAGGGAGCTGAGAGGAGGGGGGGTCAGAGGGTTCATGGGTTCCAGAGGAAGACATCAAGGGTGCCATTGTGTACCATACTGGCAACTCCTGTTTTAATGGTTCTACTTATCAACTCTCACTTTCTCCAAGGTTATCATAGATAAGATAGATGAACTAGACTGGTCACAGAGTTTCTTTGAGCAGTACAATAGTAGACTTCATTAAGGGGGTGCTCAGTTTATGGAGAGCCCACAGACCTTCAGAGAGGGCTACAGGAAAGCACACTCTTTGCTGTGCCCATAGATTATGGCCCAGAGAGCTGAAAATGGACTGCAGTTTGATAGTGTGAATGCATCAAGCACATTCATTAAGCTTCCACAAGTCATACTAATATTTATTTATTACTTTTCTACACATGTTCCCAAAGGTCCTTACCAGAAGAACCTGAAGGTGCTTACAGAGCAGCACCACACAGGATTGCTCCCTCTGCTCATCAGCTGTTGAATGGAGGGAGCAATTCTGCAGGGTGTGGGTGCCCACTGTTCACAGAACCCCACATAATTGACCCCCCTCTCATGGGAGGGAGACACAACATCTCCCATGCCTCTCAACCATATATTTAATTAGGGGGGTTGTACCCTAATTAAGCATTGGCCCTCCCCTCTGAATTTACAGGGCCTGGCTCCAAGCCCCCCCCTTGGGTGGATTAGGGGGCTGTGCACAACTCTAGTAAAGTGTACATAAAATGCATAACAGTACCAGTGAGAGTATCAGCATGTCAACAAGTCCTGTTGCTCCCAGCAGGATTTGATTTCAGCAGCAAGAGCTTCATGCTAGAGCTAGCTGCTCTTAGGTGACTGAAATATTTTTTTACACAACAGTCAGGCAGCCTTTGGACCACATGTTATGGAAATCCATAAGAGTGAGAATCCATCAATGTGTGGATTCTGGAGTGAACACCTGTTTTGATCCCTGCACTAGTCCAGGCAGTTTGGATCAGGAGTGCCTGCTTTGGAATCATGGCTGACCAAATTTGTCCCCCATCCCTACTTCAGAACTTTGCCCTCTAACTTCTGGAGAGCTGTAAAGAAGGGGAAAGTGTCTCACTGGAGGAGCAAGGGCTGCCATTGTGCCCTCTGCTCTCTCTCTAATGTGAGTGTGCTAACATGAGTAAACTAGATCTTACCCATAAAGCCTGGGTGTGTGCAATTTGTTCATGTGTGGTCTATTTACAAGCTCTGTTGAATGAATGTGTTTTGGCTCCAGTTGCAGGGTATACTCTAAGCTTTTTTTGCTACTGCACAAGCAGCCAGCACACTGCCTCGCCCCAAACTATATACTAATTAGCAGGACTTTTTGTGACAGAATGGACTACCAGCACCTCTTTTTTTGTTGACTACTCCAGCCATTTTGTGCTTGCACTTCCAGTACTTTTATCAATATATGAGTACTGACACTTCAGGGTTTTTTTTCAGAAAAAGCACTCACTATTATTATTTATTTATTATTTATTAAATTTATTAGTCGCCCATCTGGCTGGTTGTCCAGCCACTCTGGGCGACGTACAAGGTAAAAAACAATACATTAAAACGTTAAAATTTAAAACCATAACAGTAAAAACCTAACCCACCCCAAAAACCTGCCTGAAGAGCCAGGTCTTCAAGGCCCGGCAGAAGCTCATCATAGACTAGTAGTAAAAGGTTATGAAGATTTGAAAGGAACCAGTGTTTATCTTCGTTTTCTATTTCTTTTTATCTTTACCCATCTATGTCATGTTTAGAAACTACCTAGCTCCTTGTTAAATCCTATATAATCAACTGCACAATAACTTACTTCACATTGCACATTTTTTTGACACTGCACATAATGTGTCTAGCTGCATGTTAGAATAAACCTTGCAGGATAGAAGGCATGATCCTGACCCCATTTCCACATGCTCCCTGCCCACATTGTGTTGTATGAGCATGGCTTCAGTTTTGAAGCAATTGTGGGTTCCAGAGATAAAGATAATGGGTGAGATTTTAATAGGCTTATTGAGTGTGACTCATCTAGATATCACCCAATATATCTAATGTTCCACAAGTGTTTGGTTCCAAGAGCATATCTCACACTCTCAATAAAGATATTTGGTCTGAACTCAGCTGAGACTTGCATTTTACCATTTCTGAGAAAGTTAAGATCCACGTTTTGCCTTAATCCTATCTCTAATCCACACTAAACCCTTGTTTTGGTTCACAGGGAAGTTAATCGGAAGGTACCATCACAGTACCTGGTGAGATAATATTCCCAAAGATATCATCATTACACACAGGGATTTTTTAAGCATAAAACAAATATCTTCAACCTGGATTTACTGAGACCTGGATTTACTGCAACATTTATACCAAGGTTAGGAGAAATTGGGTGCAGTATTATATTTATTTATTAAATTTACAGCCTGTCTTTTCTCCCAAAGGAGGCCAATGTTGCCAACATGTTTGTGATATTTAAAAAAATTAAAAATATAATAAAACATATTTAAAATATTTAAAAAGTTAAAAACAATAAAACATTTGACACAAGTTTAAAATAGCCAAATTAGTTCCGTTATACAGTTTTGTCTTTAGGATTGCCAGTAATGTAATGTTACAGTTTAATGTACTGCAGATCTGATGTCATGGGGAATGGGGAGCAACTGATACCAATTGGAAGGTTTGATCATGAAATCTCTTTGCTCTGCCTCTGCCTTGATTACAATGCACAATGTCATCAGGGCAGGACTTTGGGACAAAAGTTCAAGGCCCCATTTAGCAGGACCCCAACTCAATGAAACACCATTTTTTGAAGTAATGCACATTACCTTCTACTTGGGTTTCCAGTTCTCCAGTTTTCGTCCAGAGATTCTGGTTTTTAGGGGTCCTCTCCAGGTCTCTTGGTGAGTCACCTTAATCTTCGGACTCTTAACTTTCATTTAAAAAAAATAAGTTTCTAGGCGGTCTGGTTGAGCCACACACCCACCCCGCAACTTCTGTTAGTACCGGCTGCTCTAATCCCTGCCCTTTCAGGTTTTTAGCCAATAAGTGAAGTCAGGGTTGTGATTAATAAGATTTGTTGACCCCCCAGGCAATACCCAAACCCCATTTCAAGTTCTGAGAACAGTTTCCTTTTCCTATTTATCTCACATCAGGAATTCAGTAAATATATAGGTTTCAGCAGCATAAAGAGTATTTTCTCTGTACAGGATTGGGACTTGCTTCTGAGTGAACATGCATAGTATTGCACTACAACAGATCACAGCTAGATCTTCATAGGCATACATAGTAAAAATTTTTACTTATAATTATAATAAAAGTGCACATGCAGTTTTTTTAAATTACTTGCAAAAATGGCATATTATATATTTTATCTTTCAAATAATTTTTGAACAGAAATTTTTAAAAGTGTACATGCTGAAGTGTTATACTTTTCTAATTAAGGAATCAAACAAGTTAAAATTTTACTGGACTGTTGAAGAGGGCAGTTTATTTGTCTTATTCATAACCTGTTTTGTAAACCTTCCTAAAATGAAGCCTTTCTGGGAGTAAAGTTGCAATGCTAATTCCACATACCTGGGAGTTAACTCCATTGAATTCGGTATGACTTACTTTTGAGTAAACATGGTTAGGATTGTGCTGAAAATCAATGGGACTTTTCAGTGAACATAAAAAAGGACTTTGTTGTAAATCTTTCTCTCTCCCCCTCTGATCCTTTTTCTTCTTTTAAAAGCAGTTAGGTGAGGCTTACTAAGGTGTCACTGCTTTTATTTGGCAGGAAACTAATCTTTTAAAAAATAAAGTTCTGCAATGTCCAACTGGTTTTGACAATAAACTATTATATGGGGTATATGTGTTTTTACATATCCAGTTTGTGTGTATATGGAATATTTCCTACAAGCCTGTGAGGTAGGGTTTATTTTTTTATTATTTGGTTTTATCCCACCCTTCCTCCTAGCAGGAGCCCAGGGCAGCAAACAAAAGCACTAAAAACACTTTAAAACATCATAAAAATAGACTTTAAAATACATTAAAACAAAACAACTTTAAGAACTTTTTAAAAAAAGCTTTGAAGACATCTTTTAAAAAAGGTGAAAAAACACATTGTTTTTTTAAAAAAGGTTTAAAAACATATTAAAAAGCAATTCCAACACAGAAGCAGACTGGGATAAGGTCTCAACTTAAAAGGCTTGTTGAAAAAGGAAGGTCTTCAACAGGCACTGAAAAGATAATAGAGATGGCACCTGTCTAATATCTAAGGGTAAGGAGTTCCACAGGGTAGGTGCTGCCACAGTAAATGTCCATTTCCTATGTTGTTCAGAACGGACCTCCTGATAAGATGGTATCTGCAGGAGGCCCTCACCTGCAGAGCACAGTGATCTTGGAAACCAAGCAGCTCACAACAAGAAATAAAGCCATTTAAAACCCAATTACCATAAAAGAAGTATAAAACAAATAATAAAATAATAAAATTTAATTTATGTGTCGCCTATCTGGCCATTGGCCACTCTAGGCGACGTACATGTAAACAATTAAAACACAATACAATAAATACGATAATACAATGTAAAAACAATATAGCAGTGAGAATAATACTAGTACAGGGTTAGAGGCAATTCAGTCATAACAATTAACCCTCCCCGGAAATCCCAAAGGCCTGTTGAAAGAGCCAGGTCTTTAAGGATTTACGGAATACATTTAGGGAAGAGGCGTGCCGTAGATCTTGTGGGAGGGAGTTCCATAAGGTGGGGGCCGCCACTGAGAATGCCCTCTCTCTAGTTCCCGCCAATCTAGCTGTTTTTGTCGGCGGGATTGAGAGAAGGCCCTGTGTGGCTGATCATGTCGGGCGGCATAATTGGTGGCGCTGAAGGTGCTCCTTTAGATAAACTGGGCCGAGACCGTATAGGGATTTAAAGGTTAATACCAACACCTTGAATTGGGCCCGGAAAGCAACTGGAAGCCAGTGTAGATCGAACAACACTGGTGTGATGTGATCCCGGTGGCGACTATTCATAAGTAGTCGAGCCGCCGCGTTTTGTATAAGTTGTAATTTCCGGACTGTTTTCAAGGGTAACCCCACGTAGAGCGCATTACAGTAATCCAATCGAGAGGTGACCAGGGCGTGTACTACCAGTGGGAGCTGATGAACAGGAAGGTAGGGTTGCAGTCTTCTTATGAGGTGTAGTTGATACCAGGCTGCCTGGCTCACTGCCGAAATCTGAGCCTCCATGGACAGCCTGGAGTCAAGTACAACCCCAAGGCTGCGGACCTGGTCCTTCAGGGGTAAACTCACCCCACTGAACTTCAGGTCAACATCTCCCAACCTTCTCTTGTCCCCCACGAGTAGCACCTCGGTCTTATCAGGGTTCAACTTCAGCGTGTTCCTTCCCATCCATCCACTCACAGATTCCAGGCACTTGGACAAGGTCTCCACAGCCAACTCTGGTGAAGATTTAAACGAGAGATAGAGCTGAGTGTCATCCGCATATTGGTGACACTGCAGCCCAAATCTCCTAATGATTGTCCCCAGCGGCTTCATATAAATATTAAATAGCATGGGAGAGAGGATAGAACCCTGTGGCACACCACAATTGAGAGGCCAAGGGTCTGAAACCTCCTCCCCCAATGCTACCTGTTGGTACCTATCGGAGAGAAAGGAACGGAACCACCGTAATACAGTGCCTCCAATTCCCAATCCCTCCAGGTGATGTAAAAGGATACTGTGGTCGACAGTATCAAAAGCCGCTGAGAGATCAAGGAGGACAAGAAAGGTGAATTCTCCCCTATCTAATGCCCTCCTCATATCATCTACCAGAGCAACCAAGGCTGTTTCAGTTCCGTGACCAGTCCTGAAACCCGATTGGTATGGGTCCAAGTAATCCATTTCATCCAAGTGTGCTGACAACTGGTTGGCCACCACTCGCTCAATGACCTTGCCCAAGAATGGTAGGTTCGAAATTGGGTGAAAGTTATTAAAAACTTGGGGATCCAAGGAGGGCTTCTTTAATATGGGCTTTACAATTGCCTCCTTGAAAGCTAATGGCATCACACCCTCTTGCAAGGATGCGTTTACCACCGCTTTAATCCCCATGCTCAGTTTCTCTCTGCAGCTCACAAGGAGCCACGATGGGCAAGGGTCAGTTAGGCAAGTGGTAGGCTTCACAGTCGAAAGCACCTTGTCCACATCCTCAGAAGGGAGAAGCCGAAACCGATCCCAACTTACCGGCATGCAACTGGCCAACTCTGGTTCACTTACTGTATCCACGGCGCATGGGATCGAGCTCCGTAAGTTGCAAAACAGCTTAAAGGGGCATGATTTTGAATTTTGGACCACGTGAGTGAAGTTCCTTATCACAACTGCAGTCCTGTGCATACTTCCCTGTCTGAGTAAGCCCCATTGAATATATTGGAACTTGCTTCTGAGTAAACATGTATAGGATTGGACTATAAATATTTTCACAGGTTGTGTAAATAATAAACATCTTTGACAGTCATGCTTATATAAATATTTCTTCATACTATGTCTTGATATGTCTCTGATTTCACACTATGGTTGCAAATTATTATTTACAAATTATTTCTCTACATTTTAAGTGTGCCTTTTTTCCTTGGGGTGGTCATGGTCCCTGTGATGTTCCTGCTTATATTGTAAATATGGTAAGTGCTGGTTATATAGAAGACATATGGTAAGTGGAGTGAAAGAGGAGGGGGAGTACATGAGCAGTAGAATGCTGAATGATTGGCTGAGCGTTTGAATGGCTGGGAGTATAAATGGAAGAACGACAGTTGAATCTGGGTGGTGAATTGTGAGGTGGATGTTGGAGAGAGGTGAATGTTGGAGGTTTAGTGGTGTTTGGAGGTTGGTGTTGTTCTTGAGAGTGAGTCGGAGTTCTGAGGCAATTAGTAAGAAGTCAAGTACATGTCAGAACATATATGAAACCATAAGCTTGTCAACAAAGTAATTAAGTAATCTTGTTATTTCTAATACTAAATAAATATTTCTTGGTTAAACAAAAGCCTGATTCCTTCAGCTGGGAAACACAAACCAGGGGGAATAGCAAAGTAACCAAGGCTGAACAGTTGTATCGAATGGTGGCAGCGGCGGATCAGAGGAAAGTGTATACAGTCCCACAGAGAAACCCAGGGCTGTATGCTTCAGATACAAGAGGCTGCAGGGGGGGTTGGGAATTACCTATACCCATAGACAAAAGTTATTGAGATAGCCAGGCAGAGACTAGGCACAGTCTATTGGCTAAAAGGGTTACAGAGTGTTGGGTGGTGCTGCCTAGCAGTGGGATCTTTTGAGATCGGTGCTAGTGCTGTAAAGGGTAAGAATAAACCTGACGATCCTGTTTGCTGGTAGCCACAAGTGAGAGCTTCACAGGTGGTGCCGGGGAAGGATGTCACATGTGGTGCCTGTAGCAGTGGGATACGAACAACAGAGAGTCCCTAAAAGTGGTGTGGCAAAAAGAAATAACAAACAAAGATTACTTGTGAGAGTGACTGGCAAAGAGTGTGTGGTAAAGTGTGAGTGAACTCCTAAAACATGGCTGAATATATAAAGATGAAAAGAGAGGAGCTGGTGGAGAAGTGCATAACATGCAATTTACCTCACGAGGGTAAAGATTCAGACTGGGACCTGACTATTTCAGAAAGTTATTTCGAAACTTCCAGATCCAGGCAGGGAGGTCTTTTGTTGAACTGGGAGCAAAATTGGAGGACATATTTGGAAAGTGGATGGGAAGTGCCACAGCTCAATCAGTAGAAGAGGTGAAAAGCCTCTTGATACTGGATCAATTATACAATCAGTTACTGTGATGATCCTGTATTAGTGTAAATATTGTAAGTGCTGTTTGTATAGGAGATACATGGTAAGTGGAATGAAAGAGGAGGGGGGAGTGAATGGGCAGTAGAATGCTGGATGATTGGCTGAGTGTTTAGAATGGCTGAGAGTATAAATGGAAGGATGACAGTTAAATCTGGGTGGATGGTGATCGTGAGTGGGTTGTTTTGGTGGGCTTTTGAGAGGAGATTGGGTGGAGAGTTGGTGGATGTGAGGAGAGTGTGGAGTTCGGATTAATACTAAGACCAGTACCTCAGGAATAGATGAAACCATATGCTTAAGTGCCTTTATAAAGAAATCTTGTTATCTCTGTTATTTAATAAATATATTTGGTTTACCAAAGGCCTGATCCTTGGCTGGGGTTTCACAGACCAGAAGGGAGGGTAAGGTAAATACCAAGGCTGAAGGGAAACAAATGGTGGCAGCGGTGAAGGGGAGAATATAACACCACAAGTATTCAGAGCATACCAGAATTATCTCCGTTGATACAAAGGGAGTGGGACAGCTTAAGCACTCAGACACAGAGGTAACCTGATAGAGAGACTCAGGCAGAGTCTCTGGGAATACTGGTTATAGGACGTGACTGGTGGTGCTGCCTAGCAGGGGGATCTGTTGAGATCTGTGCTAGAGCGGGGAGAGAAACCATAAAAAAGGACAGTCCGGACTGGTGGAGTCCCTGGTGGTGCCTAGTGACAGGCAGTAACCATGAGCAGGTAGGAACCTGACAGGGAGAGCCACGGAAGGGCGTCACATGTGGTGGCAGTAGCGGTGGGATACGAACAAAGGAGACTATGTCACAGGTGTTGGCTGTAGCGGTGGTACAAATACTAGAGAATCCCTAACAGTGGTGTGACAAACAGAAATAACAAAACAAGATTACTTGTGAGAGTGACTGGCAAAGAGTGTGTGGCAAAGAGTGAGTGACCATGGCTGAATACATAAAAATGAAAAGAGAGGAGCTGGTGGAGAAGTGCATAACATTCAATTTACCTCACGAGGGTAAAGGGGTAGATGAATTGAGGGTAGCACTTATAGGATTTGCAACTGCCCAGCAAAAACAACCTGTCAGGGAAGAGACAAGCAGAGGGTCTTTGAAATGGATGAGAAAGAAGAGCAGCGAGAGTTAGAAACTGAGAAGTTGAGGATGGAAACTGAGAGATTGAGGATTGAGGCGGATGAGAAAGAAAAGCAGAGGGAGTTGGAATTTGAGAGAATGAGAGTGGATGCTGAATTACAGGTAGAAAAGTTAAAATTTGAAAGAGAGAAGTTTCATTCTGATGAAACAAGAAAGGACAGAAATGAAACAAAAATAAAAATTACTCCAAAGGACTTTGCTGTCTATGAGCCTGGTCAAGATCCTCAAATTTATCTCACAACCTTTGAAATGGCAGCTCAGTTGTGAGGGCTACCTGAAGATAAATACATGCAGTATTTATCAAACCTGATCAAAGGGGAATTGGCAGAGGTATACCAATATTTCCCCTCAGACAGGCCCATCACCTATGCTGAGTTTAAAGAGGCAGTCTACAAAAGATTCAGACTGGGACCTGACTATTTTAGAAAGTTATTCTGAAACTGTCAGATCCAAGCAGGGAGGTCTTTTGTTGAACTGGGAGCAAAGCTGATGGATATATTTGGAAAGTGGATGAGTAGTGCCAAAGCTCAGTCAGTGGAAGAGGTGAAAAGCCTCATGATACTGGATCAATTATACCATCAGTTACCACCAGAAATAAGGCTCCTTGTCAAAGACCGTTCCCCTACATCGGTGCAGGAGGCCGCAGAGATGGCGGATCACTTTGCCTCCAATAGAACTGGCTGGGTGGGGAAAACATCAAGAGATTTTAAACCCAGACCATATAGTGGCGGCAGAAAGGATGTGGTGCCACAGTGAGTGAGTCCTCCAGTAAAATCTGAAGGGCACAGGACACCCCAGAGTGGATCTGTGTACCCTAAAACAGAGGAGAAATTATGCTATAAATGTGGTAGACTGGGGCACCTACGTTTTCAATGTGAGGTTGCCAACCCCTTTAGTAATCCTGCTCAGGCAAGGGCAGTAAAAATAGAACCAAAAGATCTAACCACAAAAAAGGTTCAGTTCTGCCAGATAAACTGGACAGAAGTAACAGACTTTGATTCAAGTCTGAGAGAGGAAGTGAGTGTACAAGGGGCAAATTATTGGGCATTGCTTGATACTGGTGCCGCTCAGACGTTACTGAGGCCAGATTTAATAAAATCTGAGGTAATATTACCTCAGGAAACTGTGACTATTCAAGGAGTGAGGAGTAGACCAGAAAGCTTGCCTATGGCCCTAGTGAAAATGGAGTGGAGAGGCCGAGAGGGCAAATATAAAGTAGGTATTAATGCCCAACAACAAGAACCAGTAACACTGGGAAGAGATGTTATGGGGGCACAAGGGAAAATATATGTGTTGACCAGACAGCAACTTAGCAGAGAAACAGAAGCCATGTTAAAAGAGGCTGAAGGAAACAGGGTGGAATCTGTTTGCGAGCCTCAGGTCACCATAGCAACCCTTGGCAGGCCTGCTGAAGGAGACAAACTGTATCAAATGGTCTCTGGGGAAGAGACAAAGCATTTCAGAGAAGAACTTAATAAGGATACCAGTTTGAAGCAAATAAAGGAGCAAGCCCTGACCCAACAGATTCCTTTCACTGACAAACTGAGGAATCAAGTTGTGTGTGAGAATGGGATTTTATGTAGACTGTGGATGCCTGCTGAAAGAAAGGATGAATGTGAACCAGTGAAGCAATTGATAGTACCTAGCAAATACAGAACCAGATTGCTAGAGGTAGCCCACGATGTCCCATGTGCAGGACATCTGGGAATAAAAAAGACCAAGAGGAGATTGGCTGCACACTATTATTGGCCAAACATCTCCAAAGATGTAAAACAACATTGTCTATCTTGTGGTATATGCCAAAAGGTGGGAAAAAGTGGAGTAAAGACTAAGGCACCCTTAAAGCCCCTTCCTATAATAGGGCAACCCTTTTATAGAGTGGGAATAGATTTGGTGGGCCCTTTTCCAAACCCACAAGGCATGGCAAGAAATATCTAGTGGTGGTGGTGGATTTTGCCACCAGGTACCCAGACGCAGAAGCACTAAGATCTGTAGAAGCCCCTGTAGTGGCAGAGGCTTTATTAAAAATCTTTATGAGGCTGGGTTTCCCTCATGAAGTGCTGACAGATCAAGGCAGTGTATTCATGGGAGAAGTGATGCATGTATGTGGAAATGTTGTGGTCTAAAACATCTAAAGACCACTACTTACCATCCCGCCACTAATGGGCTAACTGAGAGATTCAATGGGGTTTTGAAGGGCATGATAAGAAGCTATGTTCAAGATCACCCACAAGACTGGGATGAACGTTTGGGATGCTTCTTATTTGCGTACTGAGAAGTCCCTCAAGAGTCAACAGGCTTCTCACCCTTTGAACTGATGTTCACTAGAAAAGTGAGGGGACCTTTGGAACTGTTAAAAAATTCATGGGAAGGAACCCTGGGAGAGTACAAAACATCTGTAGTAGATTTTGTATTGGAATTCCGCAATAAATTAACATCAATGATGGAAGTAGTGAAAGAGAATTTGAGTCAAGCACAGGAGAAGCAAAGTTACTAGTATGACAGAACAGCCAGGGAACGTGTGTATGAGGTGGGAGATATGGTTATGGCATTCATACCCAGGAAACATGACAAATTACAGGCTAACTGGGAAGGACCATATACCATCGAGAAAGGCTTGACACAGTGACATATGTAATCACCACAGACCAATTAAACAAAAGCAAAGTGGTTCATGTAAATATGTTAAAGCCTTACCATACCAGGGATGCAAAAGTGTTGCAAGTTACCTTATTCCCTGAGGAAAGTGGGCCTGAACTTCCAGATTTGGTACAGGAAAGCAAAGACAAAGGAGGGGTAGATCAATTGGAATGGTCAGAGGAGGTGAAGGAGGAAGTAAAAGAAGAGATTCTGAGAGTTTTGAAAAACTATGGGAATCTCTTTAGCAATAAACCTGGCCGAACCAGTATAGCCAGACATTCCATTGATACTGGAGATCATGCCCCAATCAGATCTATGCCGTACCGTGTGAATGGGAAAGTTTTGAGTGAGATCAAAAAGGAGGTCGAAGATATGCTGGAACTAGGAGTGATCAGGGAATCTATCAGTCCCTGGGCCTCAAGTATTGTCCTGGTTCCGAAAAAAGATGGAACGACAAGATTTTGCATTGATTATCGGCTAATCAATAAAATTACGGTCCCAGATGCGTATCCTATACCCAGGGTAGACGCAATGTTAGAGTTATTGGGGGCAGCAACCATTATCTCTACGTTAGACCTCTGTAAAGGATTTTGGCAAATGGAACTAGACGAGCAATCCAGAGCCAAAACTGCCTTCAGTACACCAGATGGGTTATATGAGTTTGTGACCTTACCCATGGGACTAAGGAACTCACCAAGTTCGTTTCAGAGGCTAATCAATACTGTGTTGCGAGGCATGTCAGATTTTGCAGTGGCCTATATCGATGACGTGGCCATTTTTAGCAAGTCGGTGCCTGAGCATGTCCAACACCTGACCACAGTATTAGAGGCATTAAGAAAAGCAGGCCTCACAATAAAAGCTAAGAAATGCCAGTTTGGACTAAAGGAAGTAATCTATTTAGGACATAAGGTGGGGAGTGGGAAAATCACCCCCTTATGGAGCAAGGTGGAGGCAATACAAGCATGGCCTATCCCCTTAACCAAAAAGCAAGTTAGGGCATTTCTAGGTGTGGCTGGTTTTTATAGGAAGTTTGTGAGAAATTTTGGGGAAATCGCAACCCCCTTGCATGAATTGACAAAGAAAAAGTGTTCTGAGCGTGTGGTATGGACGGATGAATGTCAAAAGGCTTTTGACCTTCTAAAGCAAGCCTTGTGCCAAGGGCCTGTATTGATAGCACCAGATTTCGAGCAACCATTTATCGTGGCTACGGATGTGTCAGACCTAGCGCTGGGAGTCATCTTGCTGCAAGACAGGGGAGGCACCAGACATCCAGTGGCGTATCTTAGTCGCAAGCTGACATCACGAGAGAAGAATTATTCGTCAGTCCAAAAGGAATGCCTAGTGGTCGTGTGGGGCCTGAGCAAGTTGCGCCCATACGTGTGGGGATGAAGATTTGCAGTGACAACGGATCATCAAGGATTGCTATGGTTAGAGACTATGAGAAATAATAACACCATGTTGCAGAGGTGGTCCTGGGCTTTAAAAGATTACCAGGTGGACTTTAAGTTCATAAAAGGCAAGGAAAATATATTGGCTGATGGATTTTCAAGGCAGGTGGCCAGGACTGCAGTGACGTGACCCAGACGTGGGTGCGAAAAGACATTTTCCCCTAAGAGACTTGTTTTTTATTATTAACGTGTCATATGAATCCTAGAGCAGGAATAATACTTTGCTGTTATTTTAAGGGGGGGGGAATGTGATGTTCCTGCTTATATTGTAAATATGGTAAGTGCTGGTTATATAGAAGACATATGGTAAGTGGAGTGAAAGAGGAGGGGGAGTACATGAGCAGTAGAATGCTGAGTGATTGGCTGAGCATTTGAATGGCTGGGAGCATAAATGGAACAATGACAGTTGAATCTGGGTGGTGAATTGTGAGGTGGATGAGAGAGGTGGATGTTGGAGGTTCGGTGGTGTTTGGAGGTCGGTGTTGTTGACAGTGAGTCAGAGTTCTGAGGCAATTAGTAAGAAGTCAAGTACATGTCAGAACATATATGAAACCATAAGGTTGTCAACAAAGTAATTAAGTAATCTTGTTATTTCTAATACTAAATAAATATTTCTTGGTTAAACAAAAGCCTGATTCCTTCAGCTGGGAAACACAAACCAGGGGGAATAGCAAAGTAACCAAGGCTGAACAATTTGTATCGAATGGTGGCAGCGGCGCATTGGAGGAAAGTGTATCCAGTCCCACAGAGAAATCCAGGGCTGTATGCTTCAGAGTCAAGAGGCTGCAGGGGGGGGTGGGAATTACCTATACCCATAGACACAAGGTATCAAGATAGCCAGGCAGAGACTAGGCACAGTCTATTGGCTAAAAGGATCTTTTGAGATCAGTGCTAGTGCTGTAAAGGGTAAGAATAAACCTGACGATCCTGTCTGCTGGTAGCCACAAGTGAGAGCTTCACAGGTGGTGCCAGGGAAGGACATCACAGTCCCCCTCTGTTGTTTTCACTCTGAGGGGCAGGTTAGACTGAGAGATGATGCATAGCCCATGGTCACCCAGTAAATATTGTAGCTTATTTCCATTTTAAAATTTAATTAAAATGATTTATATGCAGGCAATGTTTATGAAGTAATGCAAATCCAGATAATACATTTGAAGCACAACCAACTTGCATTTAAAGTGCATGGCTTCCCCCAAAGAATCCTGAGAAGTGTAGTTTCCTCCTTACCATTATAGTTTCCACCACCCTTAACAAACTACAGTTCCCATGATTCTGTGGTGGGATTCATGTCCTTCAAATGTATGTTGAATGTGCTTTAAATGATGCAAATGTGCATCTGCCCTAGTATGCTGTGCATTCATTAGTGAATTGAAAAGAACAATGTTAAAAGATACTTTTTTAAATAGGGGAAGGGCTGTAGCTCAGTGGTAGGGCATACAAAGGTCCAAAATTCAATCTCTGGAAGAGACTATTGCCTGGAATCCTGGAGAGACAATGCTAGTCCATGTCATCAGTACTGAGCTAGATGGTACCAAATGGCCTGACTCAGTATAAGGCAGATTCCTTTCTGACTAAAAGAGGAAGGAGACCCAAGTACCACAGTGACTTCAAAATTTATTTATGTATTTTATTTACAACATTTATATAACACTTTATTGTAAAAACCTCAAAGTGGTTTATAGAAGGAATTACAAAAATAAAATTATTGGCAAAAACAGTTAAAGACAGGTATTTAAAAACATTGAAAATAATAAAACCAACAATGAGTTAAAAACAGATATAAAAAACATACTAGCTTCTACATGCCTGGGTAGGCTTGCCTAAACAAAAATGTTTTTAGCAGGTGCCAAAATGAGTACAATGAAGGTGCCTGCCTAATGTAAATAGGCAGGGAGTTCCATTGAGTAATTACTGCCACACTGAAGGATCGATTTCTTAGAAGAGCATAACCAGTACTATGTGGCACCCATAATATGGAAAGCACACCTTGAACTTGGCCTGGTAGCAAATTGTCAACCAGTGCAGTTTTCAGAGCAGAGTGTTATGTGCTGACAAGGTCTCACTCTCGTCAGCAATTGTGCAGCAGCATTCAACAGGTCAGGTTGTGCTGCATGAGGATTTCTGTGACCTTGGCTGCCTGGCTGCCAGTGGTCATCAGGAAATTTGGGGCAAGGTGCAGCTGGAACAAAATGTGGTGGTGCGACTGCTCACAGCGGCAGAGTATCACCAACATGTCACCTCTCTGCTCCCCTCGCTGGATCATCACCTTGCAGTGGTGAGTGGGCTTGCGTGTTCCAATGAACCCTGTGAGCGATGCCGTCGGGAGTCATGTACTCTCAGTAGGGTCACCCATGGCAGTAAGGTCAAGGGAGAGGAACCAGACAAAGAACGATTCAAGAAAGTCCTCAACAGCAGAACAGGCGGAGGATAACAATGTGTACGTTACAATGGCTGTGAGGGCGGATGAAGGCTGCAGCAGGTAAAAGACTTCCAATCATCATGGTATCCATGCCATTGGATCATAGCCTTTTTCTGTTAAGATTGTGTGTTGATCGTCTTGCGCCCATCTCCCCACATGAAACAAATTCACTTCTAACCAAATTATCTTGGAAGACAATCTTACTCGGTCACGAGTGATCGCCAACCAACCCCTCTGCTGAAAGAATGGCACTGGCTGCCCATTACCTACCAGGCTAAGTTCAAGGTTCTGGTTTTTCTGTATAAAGCCCTATAGAGCTTGGGACCAGGATACCTGAAATATCATCTTATCCCTTATATACCCAGTCGAGCACTGCATTCTGCAGGTGAGGCCCTCCTATAGATACCATCTTATCAGGAGGTCTGTTCTGCACAGCATAAGAAGTGGACCTTTAGTGTTGCAGCACCAACCCTTTGGAATTTTTTCTCCTTAAATATTATGCAGGCACCATTTCTATTATCTTTTCTGTGTCTACTGAAGACTTTCTTCTTTCAACAAGCCTTTTAAATAGAGACCTTATCCCAGTCTGCATCTCTGTCGGAATTGCTTTTTAAGATGTTTTTAAAGGCATTTATTTATTTAAAAACATTTTAAAGATGTTTTGTTTTAATATGTTTTAGAGTGTTTTTAATATTTTTGTTTTCCACTTTGGGCTCCTTCTGAGAGGATGGGCAGGACATAAATTTAAAAATAAGCAAGGATGCTGAAAATTGTTAGGAGACCACTGTTTCAACAATAAACAGGATTTCTTAGTGAAAAGGAGTTTCTTCTTAGTCAATCACAGGGACAGTTAATGACAAGAGCTTATGCTATCATTTTTCAAATGGTGTGCTGAGGGGACCTTGGCATTCCTTCCAAATTTATCTTCAATGAGAACTTCAGAAAGGCCAGACAAACTTCCCTGAAAGACAGCTTGCCTACCACTACCAATCTTCTTCTGAAATACTTTTTGCAGTCACAGGAAATTGTATTCTCAGTTCACACAACACAGCAATGAGGTTCAACACCAGCCAGCTCTCAGCAAAAACTAGCTGTTCATTGGAGAATATGCCCTCAGTCTTGTGCAATGGACAATTATTATGTGGAAAGGATTCCTTGATAGAAAGGTAGAAAGTTCAAAAACTACTGTGCCTTATACCAATATGAAGACAGAGGAGAAATCATTCCATTAATTGAAGGAATTCATTGCCAGTTCTTTTAAGTAGTCCTACTTTCTCCTGCACACTTAGATGGGTTATCACTTGTAAATTATTTGTTACATTATTGAAATTCTATTTAGATCCTTAACTTTCTAATCATGTATCTTTTATGGGGTCTCTTTTAAAGAAGCACTATAATTACATGCCAAATGTTAATTTTTATCAGGCTGTAAAATATTATCCTTCAATTATTTGGCAGGAGTAAAAATTGGAAATGTTCCCTCTGCATGGCTAGGCAATCAAGATTACAAAGAGTGTAAGTTCTTTGGCAGTTGACCATTCTCCTTATTGGTACTTACTTACCACAGAAGGTTTCCAGATTTCTCATTGCATTCAATAGCATCAGGCTCGATTAATAAAAGGAAATAGCATTAGATTAATCTGAAGAAGCTGCTTACTGTAGGATTTAGCAAGAGGAAGATTTATTGCAAGGTGGGATTGTGAAGGATACATCCTTATTTTCATTTGTAAGAAGGAAAATATTGAGTTTAGTTTGAATGGGAAACCCAAGTTGTCTCAGGGAAAGTGGAACATCAGAGGTTTGCATGTCCTTTTTATTGAATATCTAAATTTGCAATACCTAAATTTGCAACACATCATTTCTAATGTCCAGTTTGATTCACACCTTCCTTTGAAAGCATTCTCCTCAATTTCACAGGAATTACCTGCTCACAAAAGCAGAAGGCATGATAGAGGATATGGATTTGGACCTGATAAAGTGATAAATAATGGCTGGACTTCAAACAGTCACTTACTGAGGACACTATATTCCACAAACCAGGCTTTAATCCGCTATGTGCAATTGGGCTCTCTTAAACAACATTCAGGTGTGACTGTTTTTTTCCAGAGAACAAATGTTATGTCAGGAATGCCAAAGTATCTAATGTACGTAGGCAAAATACTTTTCCATACCAATTACAATGGACAAACAATAAGGGAAGGCTGCCATTTTCAATGGACTGGAAAGAGAATGCTTGGCTAAAGAGATCTTGATCTGATCTGATCCAGGAAGCTAATTCTCATGTTCTTAAGAAAAGCCCATTGGCAGTTGTAGAATGCTGCAGATATTTTTTTTTATAAAAATGTTTGCTCACCTTGTTGGAGCTTCAAGGGATAGGGAACCTTTGTTTAGCTTGAGGGCCCTATTCCCTAAAAAGCAACCTTCCAGGGGCTGCATGCCCATGGTGGGTGAGGCCAGAGGTGTAAGTGGGTGGGGCCAGAGGCAAAAGCAGGAGGAGCACTAGATATGATGCTTTGAAGAGCAGGCTACGTTCCAGCAATGCAAAAGTGAGAGGTTTCTGTCCACATGCATCTCTTCATCCTCCATCCAGGCATGCAAGAGGCATCATCACAGCTGAAGGACACAATCCAGCCAGGGGAAAACACTAATACTAATATGCAAGGAATATTTATTTTTCCTTTCCAGAAAAATATTGTGAAAGGGGATGGGTTAGAAGATCTGGACCAGGAGTTACGTACTGAGGGTCAAATCACTGGCAGTGCCTAGCCTCCTCTCTTTCATCAATCTCCATCAGAAACCTTACAGAGCTCCCGATGTTATCTGCTTCCAGTGTGTTTTGCTATCTGTAGCCCTGCATGCACAGCCCTACATGCTGGGAATGACAGGAGCAAAGCCTTCTGGGGCACATTAGCAATAGTGCCAGAGGGTAGACAGTGGGTGGAAACTAAACAGACTGCAGAGCTCTAGGGATACAAGTGTTGCTTCAGGCAGGCCAAGAGCGACAATTCAACACAGAAAACAGTCATGAAAAGATGCTTCCTCTCATGTAAAGTTTACACTGGGGGAGTTGAGGGATTGTTCTATAATTGTTCAAGTTTTACCCAGACTACCCAAAAGATTTTCTTTAGAAAAGAGAGAACAAATAAGGAAAGCAGAGAGACAGGAGTTATTAAACACTGTGTTAATTTGAGAGAATCTGTGTGAACTTTAGTCCTTTGTATTTGACTGCAGCTTTGGTTAATTTTTCAGTCTTTTGTTCCAATGATTCCTAATTTTTAAATGGATGGACATTGTTTATGTCTAGAAGACAAGGTCAAGTTGTTGAATTGACAGCAAGGAAAGATTTGTTTTATCATGGGCAGATGTTGTGGGGTGGCAGCGCTCACCTGACCTCTAGTTGGTCACATCACTGTTGCCCACTAGGAAGTAGAGGCTGGTGTGTTTGCACCATACTAGCCTTGCAGCCACCTTGGCCCTTCCCCTCTACCTCCCGGTAAGTAGCAATGGCCCAGCTGACCACCATCCTGCAATGCTCTCTGCTACTGATCATGAAAATGGAAATGGACTGCCTTCAAGTCGATTCCGTTTTACGGCGACCCTATGAATAGGGTTTTCATGGTAAGCAGTGTTCAGAGGGGGGTTACCATTGCCTTCCTCTGAGGCTGAGAGGCAGTGACTGGCCCAAGGTCACCCAGTGAGCTTCATGGCTGTGTGGGGATTCGAACCCTGGTCTCCCAGTTCATAGTCCAACACCTTAATCACTACACCACACTGGCTCTCACTACTGATCATAGGCTGAGAGAGATCCAGCTGCTCAGCCCCAATTCCTTGCCTTCAAAGTCAGGGAGAGCCCAATACATTTTGCTGCCTGACACAAAGGACAAGATGGTGCCTCCCCCCAATTCATGTACAAAAGGTGACCAGACTGGCAGTGAATCTTATATGGAAACTGGCAATGGAACAGCATCCTCCACTGCATCTGAGGCTAGGCTAGGCTAGCTTAAGGGGCACAGAGGAAGCTGCATAGCACACATAGCTAAATCCAGTGCTTGCTCCTCAGCATCTGCTCCCTTAGGTGGCTGCCTCATTCTGCCTAATGGTAGGGACGGCCCTGTCAGAGATGATCAGTGGGCTCTTCTACTTAGTTACTAGAGGAGACTGAAGGGTTACACCATGGAAGATCAAGAATGGGGGCAAGAAATGGCCCTTGATTAATCCTGTTACCATAGGGACATTTCTGTGCCTATTATAGGACTCTCACTGAAACCATCAGAAACATTTTTTTAAAAAAATCTGCAAGGCTGGGGTCTTATTCCACTTCATATCAGTTTAACCCAATGCCCCAGTGAATAAATGTGTCCTTCTTAAAGGAAGCCTAAAACCCATCTGGGTCAGCACCAGCCAAGCATGTGAGGGGAGGCCATTCTACAATTGGTATATCACTATTGAGAACACCTTCTCATGTGTCATCACAGGATGTACATTTAGCAAACTCTTTGTGTGACTCTTGCTAAGTGGTAGAGATAGGTCCAGTGCAGTGAGATATGGCAAAGCCCAACCAGGTTGGAAGACAAGGTGGGACAAGGTCCAAGCTATGGGCAGGGCACAAGGTTTGGGCCATACTCTGGGTAACATCAAGCTCTGCAGCTACTCTAGCAAGAAACAAATTGAATCTGATCCCTTACATAGCAGTAGCAGCAGATACAGCCTGATGGTTAGGACCACCTTTGCTGCAAGCTGCTCCTTGACTTAAGCTGCCTTCTCCAGTAAATCTCCTACTGCAATGGAGCAGGGGAGCCTCAGATCCTTATGGGTCTTCTATGGTAGAATACTCTGAGTCAGATGATGGCAGTACCATATCCTTGGACCAAAGGCTCAGATGATGGCAGTACCATATCCTTGGACCCTGCAGGTTCACCCAATAGCAGTACTTCTGGGGCTCACCTTGCTTCTCCTTTGCCTTCAAGTGTAGAGTCCTTGCCTTCATCTCCTGATAAAGAGAAATCTGGAATGTTTGGGATCCTGGAAATAATTATTGTGTTCAGAAGGGTATTATGATAAGAAGAGCCTGCTGGATCAGGCCAATGGCCCAACTAGTCCAGGATCTTGTTCTTACAATGGCCAGCCAGATGTCTATGGGAAGCCTGAAAATAACTGTGCTTTCCCCCATGTGATTCCTAGCAATCAAAGGCATACTGCCTCTGACAGTGGAGATAGAACATAGTTTACCTATAAATAGGAATGAGGGAGAAATTCAATTCAGTTTTCATTTAAAGGCAACCTTACTGAATTCACACTTTTCAAAACAATATGCAAACTGAAACACAGCCTTCCTTCAAAATTCTCACTTTTCCAAATTTTGCTGTGCAGTTTTCCAGCCAAACAATTCATGAAGTGTGCATATAAATGCATATGTTAGTGAAAATAGTATACAAAATGCATTATATTAGGGAAGATTGCTTGCAAAAATGTGTGTATTTGTCACATACAAATACATACAAAAATGCCTTTTAGGAGAAATTTTCACTAAAATGTTGAAGAATTTTCACAATGATTTTTTAAAAAAATGCAAATTGCTATAGAAATGTGGAGAACTGAATATAAGATTAAAAAAATGAGAAACTAAGAGAACTGAAAATTGACAGATTCATCCTTCCCTACGTATGAATACGCATTACTTTGCTTCAGCCATTCTTATTTTTTTATTTTTTGCAGGAATTTACTCTAAATTTATAGCTTTTATAACCTAGATTCTTTGTACTGACCTAACAAGATCTTCAAGCAGTTGCAAAGCAAGGAGAGAATTGAAAGTTGTGGCCTAGTCTTAGCGGAAAACCTGGAGCTGCTTTTAAAGATAAAATTGTTGTCCTATGATCTAGGAAAGACCACAACAAAGGAAGTGCTGAAAGTTGCACTTGGAAAGCATTCAAACAACATGAGGATGAGCTACAGTTCTATGCCAGTGAGATCATATTTGTATAATCCTGTCAAATATCTACCTTAAGCAAAGTTTGTTAAAAAAAAAAAACATGATTAGGTGAACGGGCTGGAAGAGATCTACAAACTCCCAAGGTGCGATGAGGCATGAGGTCAAAGGCCAATTACATTTAGCAACCAGGAAGTTCATAAACTGTAAATTTACAGAATAACTTAACTCCCTAGAGGAGCCATTTTCCATTCAGAAAACAGTTAGCTGATGAGGTAAGAGTTAAGGAGGGAATTTGTGTGAAAATAAAAAGTACTTTACTAAAATGGGTTGTTCTTTAAAAAAAAAAGTAAAACTACTCATTAAAGATGTTTTATAAATAGAGAGAATGCTACAGGTTTGAGCACCAAGATCAGCTGACCGATTAAGCGTGATCTGAGCTCCTGACCACTGGTTGGCAAACAAGCAGCTTTCACTCCATAAAAACTATTTCAGTAACACTTTGAAAGCATTGCCCAATAATACCCAGCTCACTTGGGATTCATTATAATCTCATTAGGTAGGATTATATCATTTGGTTTAATGTCAATTGCCTTTCCATATCATGTCCGGTGGTTTTATGATGTGGACAAATATTCCACTAAGGATAGTGCTGAGGTCATCAAACTTAAATTCTTTTCCTGAGTCACACTTGGCAAGGGTCCTCATCCCAACACAGCATTCAGCTTTCAAAACCCTGTTTGGAAGCAAATGGGGAATAAATTCAGTGGAGCAGGCACAACTTTACACCATCCAAAGTGATTGTTCCAGCAGTGATTTGTCTTTAAGAGTCATCAAAACCTGACCTCTTAAGAGCCTTGAGTCAAGTGCAAAAGCAGCCGTTGAGTTTCTTTCAATCAATTCAAGAGAGCAAAGTATCCTCTACAGTAGAGAACATATACCCAGGTCATTCCCCCAATAGCCAGGCCAATATAGAAATCACTGTTTCCAAGAAAGAGAAAATTAGCTAATAGAAAAATGAATGTTTCAAGTGGTCATGTTCTGGTTGCCATTGGCTGGGCTGCTATAAGGGTTTAGGAAGATGGGAAAGAAAAGGGCCTAGCAAAAGAGGAGGCAGTGAATTGAGATCTAGGAAAAGAGGGGAACCAGTGAAAGGATGGGTGATCACAGCTGGCTGCAACTGTAGTCTTAGCTCTTTCAGACTGATACATTGAATTATACAGCATCCAAACATTGTTAAAGGGATAATTTTGCAAAAGCCTTACATACCTTTTTCCATTTAAAGGATTATTTTGCTCATCAGTTCTTCCTATCAACTTCTGTTTTATTGTTTAGGTTGCAACGAGTCAGTAAGTTCAATTACCCTTTGGCAATCTACTGGCTCCTTAGTGTGACAAGTGGAAATGATACAGCTAAATTGATCACAGGTCATACTTAACTATTTGTGTGGGTGCCACGATGGTCACTCCATCAGAACAAGTGACTATAAGTCTTGATGTCCTTGTTATGGACTTCTGTTCTATGTAAATAATATCCTCATCCCATTGAAACTTAAAGGACTTTGATGGATTTAGCTGGGGAAGTCAAAAGTGATGGGTATGACTGTTACTTCACCCTATCTTTATCTTTAGGTTTTTTTAAAAAATGAGAGTATCTACTGGGAATAGGTAATGACCTCCAATATTTTGATATTTTTGTTTTATCATATATTTAGACTGCCCTTCAGCCAAAATATACAGTTTATATTAAAATACAGAACAAAATAGCAATATTAAAATCATCATATCATAACAATATAAAAATAGCAGGTTGGCACATAGTCACACAGCAACAGGTGATCATATTATGAACTCCCAAGGAGCAGGTGGAACAGTCTTAAACTGGTGATGAAAAGATATCAGGAAAGGAGATATACATATTTCTGCTGGGAGGGAGTTCCTACCATCAGGGAGGCATGACAGACAAAGCCTTGCTATGACTCACTGCAGCACAAGCTCCAGGTATAAGGATCAGTAGGGCCTCCACAGCAGATATGTGGAGCGCTTCAGCCTTGAGTGTTTTCCAACTTTCTGGAGTGCCTTGGAGGAACATGAAGGATTGTGGTGAGAAAGAGGCCTAACATCTGTGGCAGAAGTTTTGTTTCTAGGTAGTTCCTTCGATTACACCTCACAGGAGCCCTGGAACAAACTGGCTAGGGAAGCTGTAGAATTTCTCTTGCTAGAAGTTCTAAGTTTAATGTTGTGGAAACTGTTCTCGGTCATGGTTTGGAAACAGAACGTCATACTGCGGAGAACGAAACTGAATGTTCCTCTGGTTCTCCCAGAGACAGGTCTACTTTTTTTTTTTTTTACCTTCAAGAGTTTTTCTGAGAAGGCTCTGCTCCTCCTCCTCCCCACCATTTGACAAGGCACTGTGCCAACTGATTGTTCTGGTTTTATTAGCTCATTTGCAAATTTTACCTACTGACTTCTTGATTGTTTTGTTTTATGTTCACTGGTTGTTCTATGAATTTTACATGTTTTTAAAAGTTTTGAAAAGATGGGTTTGTGAGCCACTATTTGGGTCTGGGGTAGAAATCAAAACAAATACTGGCACAATCCAAAGAAAGTTGTGCATTTTAAAGTCATTAATTTCAATGGGAGTGCTTAGAATTATGATCCTCTGCACACTGGCCTGTGAGTAAGCCCCACTTAACACAGTAGGACCTACTTGTGTGTAAATATGAATAGGATTGCACTGCATCCCATCACCCAGGTTTCGCTGGGTTGCATTCTAAATGAATAAATATATATGTTCATGGACACTCCTGGTAGTTCAAACCTATAGGCTCAAAACTGTTTTGAACATAGGTTTTAGTATTAAATCATTTAGGCACTTTCTGGAGGGTGGGGGGAGAGAAAGATTTCCTCCACGCTGACCCTTTGTGATCTTGATTTAGACAGCTTTGTAAATGTCAGCTACATTATTAATAAAATGCATGTGAAAATAACACATCTGAAGGAAACAAGATTATTTCCCACATGGGAAAGGCTTTAGGTTTCTTTTAACCTTACAGTCATGTTATTTGAGAATCATGTTGGTTTTCAGTCACACTCCAGCATTTATTGTAAGTTGAAATTGCCAGAAAGCACTTTGCAGAAAGCACAAGGCCAAGTACAAAGGCAAATTATTATTATTATTATTTTAAAAAACTGTGTGTATGTGTGTGTAATAGGAATGGGGAACCTTTTTCAGGCTCAGGGCCGCATTTCCTTTTGGGCAGACTTCTGAGGGCCACTTGCCAGTGGTTGGTGGGGCCAGAGGCAAAAGTGGGTGGACCAAGGAATGTAAATTTGGCAGCAGGCTACTTTTTCCACACTCGCACCCTCCTCTCTGTCCTCCATCCAGGCAAGAATTATCAGCATTGAATGAGACATTCCAGCCAAGCAAAAGCACTCGAGGAGGGTGCAAAACTGGATCCCGGTGAGGTGTGTGGCTTGGGAAAAGGAGGCATGGCTGGGAAAGGTGCGTGGGCTGGGGAGAGAGTCCTGAGGAACTGGAAGAGGCCTGGAAGGCTACATTTGTCCCCCAGTCCTGGGGTAGACAGATGGATACAGCAGACAGATAATTACTCATCTTCCAAATGTGCCTGGCTTTAATTTGTGAAAAAGTTTCTTATATGTAAAAATGAAACACGTGCATTAAACAGGCATCCTATAAATTTTGTGGTTAAAAAAAGTCTGTTGCAATGAGGTTTGGTGTGAGAACATTTGTTCTTGATTATATAATAATCACATTAAAGATAATAAAATTATGAGGGAGGAAAATATGACACTGTGAAACATAACTGAGTTTTCTAGCAGAGCTATGGAAAAGGCCTTGTGTTGTTTTAAATGTACAATACATTTCTTGTTCTTTTCCAGGAAAGTCTCTGACTGAACAGTTCCCCCAAAACTGGGGAATTAGTTTTAGAGCTGTGCTGAAAATTTCAGTTTTTTCCCAACATTGGTGATGGGGATGAAACCCTCATCAAAAAATCAAGGGGTTGGGGCTGTCTCTGAAATTTGTCAGAGGCAGCTGCTGCTTACAAGGTGGCGAAGGTTTTCTGAGGGGTTTGTGTATGTTGAGTACACACCCTTCTAGAATTAAAAAAGGGGGGAGGGCAGCCAGCCCCTCATATCAAAACTATGTCCATTTAGCAAGGTTATTGCCTGTTAAAGCAGATTAGATATTTTGTGATGGAAGGCTTATGGGAGTTTTGCATTACTGAAGCATAACAATTGGCTCTCTGAATAAGCTTTCCTGTGCAATAGCATTGTCATAACGTTTTGCTTGAAGTAAATTTTGAAGTGCTTTTGGAGATCATGCTGTGGTGAAACACATGTAAAGGTGTATTAAGATGTCCAGTCTTTCCCTCTAATAGAAACCTTTGATGTCCCTGTGCCAATGGATAGGGCCACCCACAAAAAAATACTGAGGTTTTTAGTATATGCAGAGGAACCTCAAATTATGCAGAAGTGCATAACATTGAAAAATAAAAGGGAGAACCCCCCCCCCGGAAGTTGCTTCCAATCCATGCTTGTGACTGCCTCAAAGGCATCCTGCTCTGGGTTCTCACACAATGCTTATGGGGGTGAGGGGTGGGTGAGGAATGTTGCTTTCAAACCCATTTCCTGCATGGGAGTGTGTGTGTGATGCCCCTTTGGTTTCAGGAGGCTTAGGAATCAGGAAACACAATAGCTCCTCTGTTGCTGTGGTGGAGTACTGGGAGGGGAAAACCTCTGACACTTACGTTTTCAAATGGGGTTAAAAGTGGGTTAGGGGAAAAGACAAAGGGAAAGATCAGAATCGGGGCTTGTATCCAACCTAGCCAGAGACCCGTCAGCACAAGGATTACCGCTAGTGTTCCCCCACTGCTCCGTCTGTGTGCCCCATAAATCTGTTCAAGGGGTTCCCCCAATTCTCCAGGGCAAATTTGGAGAGGGCGAACGGTGGGTATAGGGAAGGAGAAGAACGAATGTCCCAATGTGATAGCAGTAATCCTTGTGCTGACAGAATGACTTAGTAGAACAGGGTCCTAGGAGTCTACAATAAAAAAAATGTTAAACTTATAAATGGGAGATGGGTGAAATGGGGCTGTTGTGTCTGAGAATTGATTATGTGGGGGAGGAAAGGGGTTGGTAATGGGGATTGGGAGATCTGATGAAATGTGAGTCTGGAGAAAGGATTTTTTAAAAGTTGGATTGTGACTGGGCAAAAAGGTCCCACTTGTTCCTTCCTGTTCGCCAACCCCTTTGCATTTTGTTATTTATTATTTATTAAAATCATTGTTAGCCATCTTTCTGCAACTCAAGACAGCATGCAACAGGAATAAAACAGAACAAAAATTCAATTTAGCAAAAAGCTAAACAAATAGCATCCATTCAAAGAGACAGGCCAAATGATAGTGATGTATTTTGCATCCCTCTGGAAGGCCAATAGAGAGCGAGAATTACACGTGACAAGGGGAATTTCATTTTGCTACAGTTTCTGTGCAATTGATGCAAAGACCTTGCTTATTGGCACAAATGTTCTTACTTGAGTGGACTTGGTATTTGAAATGGCACCAGAGAACTGGGCTCTTATTGGGAGGAAGGGCGGGATATAAATTAAACAAACAAACAAACAAATAACTGGTGTGGATAACTGAATAGGTATCTGCAGGCAGAACTGAAGATGAGAAAGTGGTCATACACTTATCTGAATTCACCTGTTTTAACTTCTTCCCATAGCCTTGTTTAAGTATGCTACATCTAGGCTTAATCAGCATGCAAAGGGGGAGTACAAGAATGAGCATGTTAGCTTCACCCATCATCGCCATCACTGTCCATTAGTTGGAGGGACATGCATGGTGTAGAACCCTGAACTTCCTGGGTCCTAAATTGTGTGGCAAATCTAAGGGCAAATTTGGAGGGGAGGGGCTGGTCAGGAGAAACATCTGTGAGTATTTTGAGGAAAGCTAAAATGTAAAGAGAGGGGTTAAGATTAACAAAATGGCATGTATGTGTATGTTTCACATAGCTCAACTGTGCAAGGTAAGCAAAACCTTATGCCCTGTTTGAATATATGACACTGGGGCATTTTTAAAGCTGCAAAATCTCAGCAGTCTTTGGGGGAGCTAAAAGGTTTAGCTGAGACTTGGGCTTGGAAGGATTTAACAGACCTAAAGAACAAAGCTGACTCAGTTTCCTTTATTATCATATGCATTGGCATCAGAATGAAAGCTTTGTAATACAATATCTACATGTGGAAGGAATGAAGAGATGTGCCATTAATTCCTGGCAGTGTCAAAAGAGAAGCCAAGAAAGGGAAAGTGATTCATTGGCATTACCTCTCACCTAACAGACAAATCACACCATGGAAGGATTTGGAGCGGGGTAGAGGGGTAGAAAGTATCTACTGGTGTATATCATTTTGTAGCAGCTATGCGGAAGCATGACAAGGGCCCCTGCAAATCCCAGCCCGTCACATTTATGAATTCCCAGAATGCTCAGAGTGGGCTTATAGTTGCTAAAGTGTCAATCACAGAACATTCCTAACATGGTTCTTCTGAGGTCACATGCATGTATCCAATAAACACATTTTCAAGCTGAACTAAACATTGCCCAGGCACGTGTAGAGGTTTTCATATTCAGTACTTGTATTTACTGAATATGTACATACATTTGTATATATGAATGGGTACGTGTAAGCCTCCAGTTCTACATTCCAACCTGAAGATGTTCTCAGGGAAAGGACACTTGACTCAGAACATATCTAAGCATTATGAGCTATACAAATTTATATTCCTAACCAGGGAATTACAGGGCAACATCAGGTTTGCAGTCTGGGGATCCTCCTGGATACAGACTCGCAGGGCCAATGCCAGGCATGCTGGGGCCCTTGAGCACCAACCTTCCCTGGGCCCATGGTGCTGGAGCACAACCCCTCTATACAGGCTGTGCAGAACTAATAACCCCCTGCGTGTCCCACCTACTCTAGTGCTCCTGTAAATGAAGTGCAGTCTATGTGCACATGCCTTCCATCAACCAAGGTGGCGGTGGAGGCTTCCCTAAGGGGCTGATGCCTATGTTGCCATCTTGGTTGATGGCAGGCATGCACACACAGCATGCACGTCATTTCCAAGAGCACTTAGAGGTAGGTGAAGCATGCGTTGCACACACTAACTATATGGGGGGGAGGTGCCTGGGAGCTTCCCCTCCACAATCTGCGGCAGCATTGACAGCTGATGCTGCCATGGATTGCAGAATGGGAGTGCTACCCTCCTACCCTAAGGAGGGGTCCCACAGGGGCCCTGGTGCTGGCCCTGCAGACTCGTACTTGGATGCCCTAGTGGTGGTTGTGATCAAGGATGTCTTTATCCAGCTTAGTGTGGTGCACCAGCTGAACCTGTTCCTAAAGAGGTCTGATCTGGCTACAATAACATACATAGATTGAATTCTTACAGTGAAGCTACCTTTGAAGAGTCTTCAAAAAGTCCAATTGGTCCAGGATTTGTTAGCAAGGATGTTAGTGGATGCTTGCCCATGAGACCACATCACTCCTATCCTGCAACACCTGGACCAGAAGCAGGTTATGGGAAGGGGCGGAGCTGCTATGCTTGGCAGGTGGCTCACTGTTACTTACTGGGAGGGAGAGGTGGAGGGGAAAGCAGCATGGAGGTTGATCCAGTGCAAATGTGCTCCTGACAGTATGTTTGCACTGTGCTGCCCTTTCCACTGACTTGGTCCTCACATTCTCCCTCCTGGGAAGCTAATGCAGCAACTCCAATCAACCCAATGAGCCACTTCTGACCTGCATGCCCTAAATGGTTTGAGGGTTTGCCTCCTTCCATACCAGCCTGCCCACTCATTAAGTTCAAATAGGGAGGCCCTTCTCTGTGTCCCAACAATGATGGAAACATAGCTGGCTGGGATAAGGGACAGGGACTTATCAATGGCCACACCAATATTATGGAACACCTTGCACCAGTAAACAGGAGCAATCCACACTGCAACATTTTGCTGCAGATCTCACACGTACTTTTTAGAAAGCTTAAGAATGTTTAATAGAATGCCAATTTTCATAATGGATCTGACTGTACCTATGATAGAAGAGCTGCAATTCAAACACACCCAGCAATGTTTTCTTAGAGGAGAGCGATATCAATTGCATTTTTATTATACTTTATTATTTCAAACTTTTATTGATTTTATATTGTGAGTTGATATGTTCAAAGCTGAAAAGGCATCCTACACGTATTTTAAATAATTACATTAAGGGAAGGAATCAGGGCACTGGGCTCCATTAGTATTTTCCCAGTTTCTAAAGGAGGCTTGGGGTGATGTTTCATATGCGTGCATGTGAACATTAGTTTGGTGCTCAGTCTTTGTTTCTATGTGCTGTTGACCTAATTCAATAGAAGGTGCTACAAAATGCTAAATCATTGTTATTCAGAGACACTGCTAACTCATAGGAGGCATGCTGGTTGAGTGCCCCCCCCCCACATACACACACACACATACAGAGAGAGAGAGAGAGAGAGTTGAAAGCTCATCTTTAGGGCAAAAGACTCCATCAGAATGCTCAAATTATGTTTTCTTTGTTAATATCCGTTGGCTGGTCTGATGCCAGCAATCTCTTACTGAGAAACAAACAACCAATGAATCTGTCCAGATCAGTACATTCAGCTAATGAAAATGTACGTAATTGATATTTTATAACTATACAGAGAAGGATTTTCTTTAAGGACTTTAATGGTATCGATTGAAAGAAAGAAGCCAGGGAGACGTTTCTCAGCTGTGCTACGAGAGGTCTAAAGTGCCTTTGAATCATGAAATGTACATACTAGTTTAAAACTCACCACAAATTTCCATGCCATTTGCAGCTTTTTAATGCCATTTTGCAACCTGGCAATGAATCATGAATCCACTCAAGTCAACTGGCTCTCTCATTTCTGATCAATTATCAGTGTCAAGACCTCTTACTGTGACTGCTATCAGTGCTATTGAAGAGAGGAATGGCAACTGTTTTTTATAATGTTTTAACAAGAACTGGTTTAGAATGTTTTCAGAATACTTTTTTGCTGTTGTTAAATTGTTTTGTTTGCCACCCTGGACTCTTTCAAGAGGAAGGGCGGGATATAAATTTAATAAATGAATCAATAAATAAGGAAAAGAATCCAAGCTTTCCTTCCTGCATGCACCCCTGGTCCCACCAGAATTCCAAGGGTTGCTGTTTTTTGCTTCAGCTGTAGCTGTAGCATGGTATGGAACTTGATATTTGCACTTCTGCAGACACATGTGGTAACCTAGAAAGCCTTTATGTTCCTTCCTGTTCCACCACTGGTCTTGTTGCTTGCCCTAAGCCTGCTATAACAAGTAGGAGTCTAGATATTCTGGATAACAGGTGTAAGAGGAACAGGATAATGGGACAGAGGAAAGGAAAATCAGGGGAAGCCATGGATGATTCACAGCTCCTGCTGTATTTGGAAATGTAAAGAAATCTGTCAGTTCTCTGGACTGCAGTCTAGCCCTTGTTCAGGCACTAAAGTCCTTATGTGATTAGAATGGGAACAAAATAGCATACCCCTAAGGATGGACGGATCAGTTAATTTCAGTTCTCTTAATCTCTCATTTTTCAGATCTTAAATTTAGTTTCCCACAATTCTGCAGCAATTTTTTTAAAAATCCTCATGAAAATTCTTCAGCATTTTAGCATAAATTCCTCCTATGCTCATTTTTGTATGCAGTTTTGAATAATGTACACATTTTTGCAAGCCATTTCTCCTAATATAATACATTTTTGTATGTTATTTTCATCCATATATTCATTCACACCTTTTAATATATGATTTTTTTATACACATTCGTAGGTTGGAAAGGTTCATCGCAAAATTCAGATACATGTCAATTTTGAAGTATAGCTGTGTTTCAGTTCTCATATTGTTTTGGAAAGGACATCTCCTATTTGATTCTCATATTGTTTTGACTTTGACAAATTTGGCTTTAAACGCAAACTGAATCGAATTTCTCCTGCATCCCTACTCACCCCCCTCTGTTTCATTCCTGCCTCTCTCCATGTGTTGCAAGGGTAGGCTCCCCACCCAGTTTAAAAGTCAGCATGATCAGGGTTGCACATCACATGGGAAGCCTCCATAAGTCCAGCAGGCTCCCCCTGTGGACCAGGTTTCCCTCCAGTGTGCCTTCCCTGCTGTCCACTCTAACATATGAATAGGGATGGGTATGTCCAGTTCAGTTTCTCTCCATTTCTCATCTTTCCAATTTTAAATTCAGGTTTCCACATTTTCAACATCACCTTGCTTTTTTTTCTTCCAAAAAAGTCCTCATGAAAATTCATCAGCATTTTAGTGTGAATTTCTCCTAATCAACACATTTTCTATGCAGTTTTGTCTAATATACACATTTTTGCAAAGAAATTTCCCTTAATATATTACATTTGTGTATGTTATTTTACTAATATATGTATTTCTATGCACACTTTACCTAAGCATGTATGATTTTTTTTGTACACATTACTTGGTTGGAGAACTTCATTGCAAAATTTGGAGAAGTGTAAATTTTGAATGATAGGTGCATTTTGGTTCATGTATTGTTTCAGAAAGTGCGAGTTAGTTAAGGTCACCTTAACTAAAAAGGCGAATAGAATCAAATTTCTTCCCCATACCTACTCCTGAACAGAGCTCTATTAATCCTATAAATGTGCCTCTTATTTTTTGTTTTGGATTGGATTTTGTTTTTATATTGTTTTCAGTTACAGAAACAAGACATAATAGTGTGTTATAACAATTGTGAAATTGATTGGATGAAGTTATTATTATCATTGTTATTATCATTATTAGATTTTATTACCCGCCCTTCACCTAAAGGTCCCAGGGGTAGGTTACAACAATTTTAAAACACATAATTAACAACAGTGAAAAATAACCTACAACAGCATCAACAAGTTATATATCTGCAACATAGTAAACAGTTCTGAGTTGTGGGGAGTAAGTAGGGAGATGAGCACTCCCCTTCCCAGACAAGTAGCTTTCCCTCCCACCCCCTTCCATTGCTAGACCCCTGTGTTAATTAATGGAAAGGTACTTTAATTTGCCCCTTCTATGCCCTCTCATATATATTCCTATTGTTGCCACTGATCAGAACAAGCTGTACATGAGAAACCTTGGAAAAGTGTGGCCCTGACCAAGGGAAAAAATGCACAGCGCAGTAGGTTGGAGATGAAGATGACCTCTATGGGCCTCCATGCTCTCCTAGCCACTACTACCCAAATTCTTGTGCTCTCTCTCTGGACTCAATCTGCACAATTGCACAACTAACCAGGAGTACCTTCTTCATCTTCTCATTCTTGTAATTGCTTGCATAGTCAGAAAGGGCAGGCAAACAGGCAGCAATAGCAAGAAAGATCTGCAGGACCAGGAGGGACTCCAGAGTGTAAATAACAGCCCAATGCCAGCATGAAAGATAGGAGCAGCTTATTCGGCAGGGCAGAGCGGTAGCAATAGCCTCCCAGTAGCAGATTCTCTGCCATTTACTAGTGGGAAGGGGAAGTCAGCAACAAGTTCAGGGCTGTATGATTGCATTAGTGAAGCCCATCTGACACTCCTGTTGGGAGGCCTATGCAGACCCAACTTCACTGGCACCACACCCTCCTAGTTAGTGGCAGTGATGCTGCTGATGGGAGGATATTGCTGCAACTCTGCACCACTGGACAAAGCACTCCCTATGAGAGCACATTTTGACCTGGTCTGAAAACCACTGCTGTGGCAACTATAGTTTCAAGATCACTTTGAGAGCTGTTATTCAAGAACGCCCCTGAAGAAAGTTTTTTTTCCAAAACATGTTGGGCATAATAAACCTTTCTCTATGCATATGGAGCTGTCCTCCTTTCTTCTTCCTGTGTTTGGTGTCATCCCATTTCCCACCCCAGCAATCTTATCCAACAGACGTCAAATGTCAGTATTCCTATTTTTGTACTCTTTCAACACAGATACTCAATTTGCTGTGGCAATGTGTTCCAGAAGTCAGCTTGCACTATGAGAATAGAAGCCTTTTGCTTTGTTAATGTTATTGGATAAACAGCTGTTCCTGGATCACTTTTGACAACTCTGTTATGATTTTACATATTTCATCATCAGTTCTAAGCTGTCTCTTTATTGTAGGCCATCAAGACCCTTTTTCTTTTTTGACTTCTAGTATGGGACACTTTCATTGTCTGCAGACATTTTTATTGTGGAACGATAGCATGTGCCTTATCTAATTCTACCTTTCTTTTCTTTTCTTTTTGGCAGGGGGAGAAAGGAGAGAACAGTTGTTGGTAAAAGATGAAGTAACCAGAAGCGAACATGACATTCAAGGTTTGCATACATGGATGATTTATAAAGGGACAAAATGATAATTCCTTACATTCTGTTTACTGGATTCTTGTAGACAAGACTGGCTTTCCAAAGTTCAAAGGGACACTACATCTTGACACTTTCTGTCCACTCAGTCACATTGGTTTCTTCCTTTTAGCTTTTATCACCTGCAGGAGAACTGATTATCATTACAGACAAAAGAAGAGTTTATAATAAGCAGTTTCACTGTTGTTAATTTTCTGTATTCATTAAAAGGCTCCAGATACAGATCAGGAAACTTTTTTCATTGTTTACTCTTTCATCTGCCCTGAACTGAGGACATATGATGACTTTGATAATCAGATGGAATGATGTCTGGTTTCAATAGAACTTCCACCATAAGTATTCATGAGGTGAGTCTCCGTTTCTCATTACAGTTTCCACCATAGATCTCAGTGGGACACAAGACTGACAAAGAGTTATTCCATGCAGCACTCAAGGTACACCTCACTCATTGCAGAGAGTGGGTCAAATGAGTTATATGAAGGGCTGTGTGTCTACCACAATTCTGCAGGAGCAGAGTAAAGATCACAGAATGTAGTAGTGGGGGCAGAATATGGTTTTGTACAAATTTCAGCCTTCATTTTTCACTAATCCAGTTTATTTCTCTTATGGCTATGAAGATATGTGTAAGGAGGGGGCAGAGAGGTTTTATCTTTTGAGCACTGAGGTGCTGGTGGTGCAACTAGAAGGTGAGCCAGTCAGACCAGAAGTGATGTTGCACGGAGAGCACAATGAGGATGCAGCGCTGCTCAGCCCAACAGAAGATAAAGGCAGGGCCCAGCTACCGAGAAGGGAGGGCAGGAAGGGAGTGGGAATGGAGGAGGAGGAGGAGGAACAGCAGAGAACAAGGTAGCAAACAGGCAAAAACAAGTGAAGGTAACTAGAGATAGGAGTAAAATACTGACTGAAGCAGGAAAAAGGGAAAAGAGCATCACCTGTGATGAATTAAACTAAGGATGCTTACAGCTGAATAAAAGGGGATGGCAAGCATTGCCAGGGAGAGAGGAAACAGATAAGAGAGGAAGGAGGGTTGTAAAGGCTGGGGCAGCATACTCTGGGGGCAAGCTAAGGGTAGAAACACACTCACTGTTCTGCCAGTTCGAGTGTGTTGCCACTTCTCTCCTCTGAAAATGGAGCACCTAACACTAGTCAAACCCCACCCCTTTATACTCTAAAACCTGATAGGATCAGCTTGAGTGTTTTTTTTAAAAAAAGTTCAGCTTCAAAGAGATTTCACAACTAATTGGCAGATCAACCCGTTCCCCCTCCAGGTGTGGCCAATGGAAAAACTATGCTGTAGGCGACTAGTGTGTTCACAGCCTCAGTGTCAGGAGTATAAATAAACAGACCTAAGATGTTCATGTGGAAATGAGAAGAACCCTTTAATGGACTCACCAGG
Source organism: Rhineura floridana (assembly GCF_030035675.1). Lineage (NCBI taxonomy): Eukaryota > Metazoa > Chordata > Lepidosauria > Squamata > Rhineuridae > Rhineura > Rhineura floridana. The sequence continues at coordinate 37,886,447 of NC_084485.1, forward strand.
TGGCTCTGAAATAAGAAACATGTTGGAACTCTGAAGGCCCTTGGTACCACCAGGAAGTAAAGTGGGAAGCTTCACAATATGCTAGAATTATAGAGTTGGAAGGTACTTTGGAGGTCATCAAGGGCAACCCCCTACTCACTGCAAGATCTGCAACAGCAACACTGACAGATGGCTGTCCAGCCTCTGCTTAAATATCTCCAGTAAAGGAATGCCCACCACCTCCTGAGAAAGGCTTTTCCACTTCTGAACAGCTTTTACTGGGTTATATCCAGTGCTGAACTAACAGTGTTCCACTCAGACAAAGAAACTTCCCTTTTTCTCCTCTCTGTGGTGTTCTGGTCTGATGCTGGATCCCAGAGAAAATGGCAAGGCTGGACACTTGACAGGTCAAAGGTTGTTGGATCAAAGGATAACTCTAAGTGAGCAACTTGCTCCAACAAGGGTTGAGAACAGATGGAGGCTTTTAAGCCTCTGTCTCCAGGATCAGGTTTGACACCCCTGTAGAAAACTTCAGAGCATTAATGGCCAACCCTCTGTCCTAAGGACAGGCACTCCTCCTCTGTTCTACAGCCTCTCTCCTGGTTTGCTGCTGCACCACTGGACTGGTGATGTGTGGTGTGAGGCATCTGGTTCTTTAGGTTCAGGGGAAGGTTTCTGGGCTTTCCGAGTTTCTGTAAGTTTCCAGGCTCTGGTCCTATAAGCCCTGGTGGGTTGGGGGCTCTTGTCCAACTGCCTCAGGTGCAATGGTCTCCCTATTTTCAGCAGTCAGCTCGGAGCCCTGAACCTGTCCTGGCTCCTGTCTGATGCCGCTGCTGCCTCTGACTCTGTGTCCAGATCACTGCTAGATTCAGAGGTCGTGACCCTGTGTTCCCAAATCTGCTCCAGAGGGATGGGGGGAACTTCAGTGTTGGTGGGCTCAATAGGAGAAGAGAGAAGGGGAAGTTCTGATGTGCAAGCAGAAGTGTGCTACGGAAGCAGAACAGCAGTGTTTGATACTCACTGTTAGGATTCCCATCCCCCAAACGTTTAGTCAAATCTGCTTATCTGCAGTTGCCACTGACAGGTTTCCACTCCTGCCCTCTGGAGCAACAGAGAACAAGTCTGCAATCTTCTTGTTTGCAGAGCTTGGAAAAGTTACTTTTTTGAACCACAACTCCCATCAGCCCCAGCCAGCATGGCCACTGGATTGGGCTGATGGGAGCTCTAGTTCAAAAAAGTAACTTTTCCAAGCTCTGCTTGTTTGTAACAGTCCTTCGGATATTTGAAGACAGCTATCATGTCTCCCTTTAACCTTCTCCAAGCTAAACATACCCAACTCTTTCAGTCATTCTTCATGGGTCTTGGTTTCGAGACCCTTCACCATCCTGGTCACTTTTCCTCTGGATATGCTCCAGTTGGTCAATGTCCTTCTTATTATGTGGTACACAGAACTGGACAATACTCCAGAAACTGTCTCACCAGTGCAGAACAGAGCAGAACTGTTGCTTGTTATGCTTCTGTTAATGGAGACTAAGATTGTGTCAGCTTTTTAAGCAGCAACATCACACTGCTAGCTCATGTTCAGTTTGTGATCCACTAACAGTGAAATCCTGTACATGAATTCAATGGGACCTACTCCCATTAAATTAAGAGAGCAATCCAAAATCTGTATGGATTAACAGAACAATCCAAACCCCGGCTGACAGCAGCAAATCATAACAGAATGATGTACCTACCACCAATACGCAGCCCATTGCTCAAACCAGCTGGGACAGAAGATAGGGTCCAGGCTCTGGGCTATGACAGTCTGGAGCTGGCAGAGTGATCAGGCCTAAATTAAGCCTGATGACAGCATGTGATGGCAGTGGGGCTGGCTCAGGATCCAGTCAACTCAACTCCTCCCTGCTCTCTGGTGGAATTGTTCTGGACTGGATAGAGGCAGACCTTTGTACCATCTAAATCTCCCTAGCAGATCAGGGGTTTGGACTGCACCCTTAATGTGTATAGGATTACAGCATAAGACACCAAGATTGTTCTGTCTTCTGTGGTATTTAACTACCTTTTTTAGGTATCTGGGCAATACCTGCTCAAGCCAGAGGCGGAAGGATAACATTTTTCAGGGCTTTTCCCTGTTATGACTAGCAAAACCACAATCAATTATGCAAACCAAGAATAACTGAATAATAAATTATGCAAATGTGCTGAATTTCATCATATATGCAGGTTGTGGGTTTTAATTTTTCTTAATGTACAAATATTGTTTGGGTGCAAATTTATTTGTTGTTAACACAGAATGTAAGTATTTACAGCCCTGGTCATGTGCCACTAGGACATTTCAGAGTAATTTATTTCAAGAAGGGTCTTTAAGAATGTATCTTTGTTTCTTGATTTTTTAAAAATGCCCTGACTGCTGTTTGGGGTGCATCATGCAGAACTATTTCTGGAAGACATTTGTTTACACACTGCTGAGTCATTTAAGAAGATAGCACTTTGTTTGCATTCCATTGCTTAAAGGGCATAATTAAATTAATGTACTGCTTTATTATTGTGCATTCCAAATTTGAGTGAGACATATTCTGCATGAGCTCTATTATTTTCTTTATTTCAGTCCACATATCTCACTTTTTTTCAACCAAGGAACCCAAGGTGGCATACACAAGATTCCCAGGTGGTCTCCATCCAGGCACTTTACCAGATCCTAACCTGCTCAGCTTTAGTGGGTGGCTAAACTGGATAGGTAGAAGAATGACACTTTTTACAAGTTGAGGCTAACAACAAAAGTGACACATCCTCATGGAAGAACTCAAATGCATGATAAAGTCAACTGGAGCCATATAGCTCCATAGGGTAAAGCACACTTAACACAACCAGATTACAAATATGCAATCTCTTTAGCCCCACATTTTAAAGGGGAGGGGGTGGAATCAGAGCAACATCAAAAGGACAGATGTTAGAGTCTAGATAATAAATAGCTATTCATAAAATGAAGAGAGGGAGCTTGGGGGAGTGTTCAAGTCCCTAAACACTAATGAAACTCCATCCACAAAACATCTGGGACTGGGAGGGAAAGAGATGAACCTACAGCAGCTGTTGTTCAAAGTCTGAAAAGCATTATAGAATTAGCATCAAAATACCCACCCACTTCCCTTTCCCTTAAACTGATGAACCCACGTAGACCCCCCATTATATTATGCAATTTATTGGTAGCCCACCTATTTGGCCTGAGACATTCTTAAGGGGGTATTAAAGCCATTTTTTCTACAGTGCTTTAAATATTAGGGTAATCAGGGTTGCTGATTTTTTTAACGGCTCCGGTTGCTTTGTCCAACATACAGGAATTTTTGACAAGTATTTTTTTTCTTCCTTACCTGCTCCATGATGGGAGGACACCACACATCTGCTAAATTTCTGCATCCCTGGCTGCTGTTAAATATGCAAGAGCAGGCCCTGATAATGAAAAACATTACACAAAAACTCATTTCTAAATGTTCAGTATGTAACATAGTTAGTGGAACCTCAGTGATACAAATTCCAGAGCCACAAGCTCATCTGTTGTTACTTATACCATACAAGAAGCCAAACATGATCCAACAAGAGGTAATATTTAGCAATTGTTTTTGAGTTTCAGTGGATGCAAAATGTTTGAGGGTTTCTATCACAGAAGGATCTCAACACACTTTACAAAGCAACCCTATGCATGTATACTCACAACACTCAATGGGACTTACTCTCAGGTATGTGTGTATAGGACAGCAGCCTTTTTCTTATTCTCTTGAATGATATTTTTATTGTCCTGAGAAAAGAATGGCTTCTTTCACATTGCACTTCATTCTGTTATTCTGATGATTTCTTACCTGGTAATTAGTGCATTTTATTTGAACTTTCACATGATATAAAAGCTAGTTCTGGAAATCTAAAGAATATAGTGGAAGTTTAGCACCCATTTCCATAATAAATGATTCCAAAAATAATCTGTTTGGAAGCTTGAGAACCCAGAAAATCGTGGGAGTTTTCTGTTAGCTACAGCCACTCACATAACGGGTATCACAGCATGCAGTGCGTTCCCACCCTTTAGGCATGTGTCAAATTTGTTTTGCCTGACAAAAATTGTACCTATATTCTGGTGTAGGCATGGGTAGCAGCTCCTTTTCCCCCCCCCACACCCCTGGGTCCAGATACCATGCAAAAATAATGTCACATGCTAAAGGGAGAAGGGTCTTATGGTGACTAGACAAGATCTTAGACCTCCTACACAGTGGGGAACTACAGTGTGCATGTGTATAACAGGGGTATAACAGATTGCAGCAGTATGAAAGACATTTGAGCGAAGTGCTGGTATATCGGCTAGAAAAGCCATGGTTCCTTAATGCAGCAGGTACTGCAGAGTGAAAGGAATATTAGAAATCAGGACAGCTACCATTTTAATCCTCAAAACCGATGCAGTAAGCCCCATGTGTGAAAGCAGCCTATAACTCTTAGCTTTCTCAGGAAAAGTGGTAGAAGTGCGCAATATAATTAAAGACTGGATTAAGGGAAAGTCTGGGCACTGGGGCAACTTATCCCATAGACTTATTAAAATTGGACTTATTAAACCATACAATTCAGTTCTTTAATAATATATCAATGAGCTCATTTTGACACCATATAGAGCTTCCTCACCCAACACTGAAAACTAGTCCTGGTGATAAATCCCTCCTTCCACATACAAATGTGATGGCCATATAATGGCCCACATATGGGATAACCCATAATATAAGAAGGTTCCTGTGGAAACAGCCCGAAGGTCTATCTCAGGAATTGTCAACATGGTGGCCATCAGTAGGGATGGACAAAACTTTTTATTTTGGTTTCTCTCAGTTTCTCATTTTTCCAATCTTCAATTCACCACATTTCTGCAACAGTTTGTGATTTTTTTAAAAAAAAAAACCTCATAAAAATTCATCTACATCAGTGGTTTCCAAACTTTATGAGTACGGGACCCCCTTTGTAAGCTCAAAAAATTTCATGACCACCCCACTAATTGTAATTTTAGTGTATGTTCATTGAAAAAAAAATGGTGCGTGGCAAAATCACATCTCCAAATATCTCTTTCCATAAAAAGCTCCCTGCAGACAGGGAGGTGTTGCTTTCTTTTCTTAATGCAAAGGTCCAATTAAATTGGTATCCCTCTCCCCCCACATACAAAGTCTGAATATGTATAGTCCTGTCTCCCAACACCAGTCGGTTACAGTGTTGGACTAAGATCCAGGTTCAAATCACCAACCAGCCATGGAGCCCACTGGGTGACTTGGACCAGAAACAGCCTGACCTATCTTACAGAGTTGGTGAAAGGATAAAATGGAAAGGGGGGGACCATGTGCACCACCTTGAGCAACTTGGAAGAAAGGTATATGCAATAATATACCTTGGAATATCACCATTGTCATCAAGAAGCAGCAATGTGGTAGTGGTGGGGATGCTAGATTGTGAAGACAAAAGGGTGGATAGGTTGAGGAGGGGGGGTTAGTGCTTTTAGGCCTTGGGATGAGCACCAGAACTGATGACTTGGTTAACATGCACTTGGGGAATAAGAGTGGAGCAGAAGACAGATCAGCGCACGCACACTCACACAAACACACCTGCCCCTCCTGCAAGCATCTGCAGGCGTGCATGCATTCAGGCACATGGGAGGGAGGAAGCCCTCAACTGCCCCAGCATCTTGAAGAGAGAGATTGGGGGGTGGAGTGTACGTGGAAGAAAGGGGGGATGCTGGCACACACCCTTAGCCTCAGAGATGGGGGGCGAATAACTCCTGAGCCAAAGGCGAGATCTGGGCAGCCTTGCAAATAAGAATAAATTTTAAAAGGAGGTCGCAGAGAAGCAGGAGCCAAGAAAGGCAGGCAGGCGGGGTGCCAGGAAGGAACGCGGAAAGCAGTATTTGCTTGCAGCCTTGCTTCTTTTTGCTTCATGAAAAGCCCTCTTCTCTTGTTCAGAGTAGGGGTATCGTCAGCAGTGGCAGTGCGAGGAGACAGGAGTCTGCAATAATAACCCCCTCTTCTTCCTGAGCTCCACCCTCATCCTCCTTTTGTGTCTGCCAGGTGTTTTATAGGCAGATGCCTGCCTCAGCACACCTGAAAGATGCTCTGGTGCTTCAGCAAAAGTCTTCTTTCATTTGGAGCAAGGGAGAGGTGTTGTCTGCAGCTGCAGTAGGGAGCAGACAGCATCCAGGGAGTGAAGAGATTTTTTAAAAAATAATAAATCATTTCTTTACTGTTAATGGGCCCCTTTGGATTACTTTGAGGCCCCCCTGAGGATCACGGCCCCCAGGTTGGGAACTACTGACCTACATTTTAGTGCACATTTCTTCTAATAAACACATTTTTGTATGCAAAATAATTGCATAATGCATTTTTTATATTTTCACCAATATATGCATTTTGTATTCTCTTTCCCCAGTATTTGCATTTTGTATCCATTTTTGGTTGGACAGGTGCACTGTAATTTCAGAGATGTTCAAATTTCAACATATAGCTGCATTTTGGTTTTCGTATTGTTTTGCAAAGTGGGAAAAGGTATATTTGCATTACAATGCAAACATCACCAAATTTCTCTCCCATTCCTACTCTTCAGATGTTGTTGGACTCCACCAGCCTCATCCAGACTTGCCAATCAGGTGTAGTTGTCTTCTTCGCCTCAGGGTCCTTTGTATCTTTAAAAGTTGTGCGGGGGGGGGAAGAATTCCACCTTGTGGTTTTTCCCATTACAGGGTTGCAAGAACACCTGCACTTGGCTGACTTTCTCTTCTCCTAAAGATACAGGATCAGTCTCAGGGATTGAACCTGGCAACCCTAGCTGCAAATCGTATTCCATGAAATGCAGATTCTCTATAGCCATTAATAGGCCTATTCTTCTTGAACGCTGTGTAGAGAGGTGTGAGTTTGTTACTGAAGCAAACTAAACTAGTTTGAAAGTATAGACTAACAGCATTTAGGTTGGCTTCTGCATACTAGAGGAAATGTGAGCTGTCAAAGCACTGAAATGTTTGTCCGTAAGATGATCTAGAGTACTGGCTGAGGATGATGCGAACTGTAGTCCAACAGCTGGAGGGCACCTGGTTTGTGAAGGCTGCTTTAGGAGAAATGTGGGAAGCTGGCATAACAAACTGGTGAGTTATAGGGATCTGGGATGCTGGGTGGGAAGTCTTCCATTCCTCCTGCTATGCTCATGTTAATGATGGCCTCTCCAGTAAGAGAGGAGTTTGTGAGTTTCAATAAAAACTGCCCTGATGTGCACTTCCTGAACTGATGTGTGGAATGGCACTTAGTTAACCACTGGCATTTGCATTTTCTGCACATGCTTGACATTTTTTAAGACACATGTTAAAATACATTTTAAAAGTTTGTATTTTGAGAGGAACATATGTTTCGAGATGCATATTTTTGAGAAAAAAATACATGCCCAATGCAAGCTTTTTATGTGATTTTTAAAAACATGTGCAGCTTAATGCAGAAATGAGACCAAATGAACTTATAGGTACCGTAAACACATGTCGAAGGCATACAGTAGAGATAAACTAATTTGCCCATCCTTACTTTTCGCAAAGCATATTTTCAGATGTACAGTTAGGGTGTTTTAAGTGTTCACCTAAAATTGCTTAGCTACAGCATAATCTTTGTGTGCAATAGCCCTGAGAGTCTTTGATCACAGAGACGCTCAGAATAAACAGATATTGACAGTGGCTTGGATCCTAAGTGACCCTTCTACAAATAGAAAAGCTACTTCTGCTCACAGATCGTTTTTTGAGCCAGCAGAGAATCCTGCTGATAGATGTAAGGGAGCAGATTTTTGCAAATTCTCCCTCTTCCTGCAGCCCCCGAAGCCACCTCCCCTCCTGTATTCTGGATGGTCCTCCAAGCTGCTGGAGCAGATTACTTTGGGGTGGGGTCCAGGGGAAAGGGGAAAATTGCAAAGATAATCTGCTGAGTTCTGCTACAGAGAAGTCCCATGAGCAAGTTCCAATCACAGGAACTCAGGAACTAAGTGTTTATTATTATTATTATTATTGAACCTTTCTATAGACACATTTAAAAACCTTGCATGTGAAACTTGTACATGTGTTACCATTTCCTTTACATAAAAAAGTAGCAGATGCTCCCCCACCCTTCAAAAGGCAACTTTTGGGGACTAATTTTAGACTTGGCATCTCCACCCATGAACATCCCACATGTGTTTAATGTTACAAGCCAGATCCTGCCACCAGCTGGAGTTACCAGAAACAGTAGGCAAAAATAAAAATAAAATAAAATAAAAATTCCAGTAAAGCAGAAAAAGAACTGCAGGTCCTGTTCTTCTGCCAGATTATTTAATTTGAAAATATCATTAGACTTGCCAGCTCTCTTCATACAAAGAAATAATACAGGGGGCTATGAATGGTAGGAGAGGAAATTTACTAGTCCAGAAAGACACTGTATGTCTAAGTCAGCTCAACTACTTTCCTGCTAGTTGCTCTATTTTCTAGACAGATGTTCTTTTTAAACAATAAACTATGTTCCTCTTTCCCATTTTTGCTGCTCAGACCTTTGCAAGCATCATTATTAATTCATTAACCTCATTAGGCAATGATAATCAAAATATAACTGCATGCCTCTTAGTAAAACATGAAGGCTTTCAAGACCTCTACCAAAAGATGTTCCAACAGAATCCTAGAGCAATTTGGGGTTCAAAACGTTTTCTGTGCATAATTCTGTCGACAATGCAGACAGTAGTAAGTTCCCCTGAAATGGAAAATGGTGCAATCCTATGAATATTTATATTGGGCTGTGTGGGGTGTGTGTGTGATGGATTCAAGAGAGGGGTCCCTCCATTTGGTTCTCTCGGCTGAGATGACTTCCTGCCGATCGCCAAATGTGAAGTCAGGAGCCCAACAGAAAAACCCCAAATGGGGAATTCCAGGGGTGGGGTGGGGCTGATCTGCTGGATCCTGAGCCAATCTCACAGCCATTGTTGACTGGCATGCAGCCCGATTCAACCCAAACTGCTGCACAGCCTGGAGCAATTGGCCCAATTGGCTTGCCCTCCCACCTTCCACTGCAGCTGCCCTGACAGGCTGGGCTGTAGATGTGCCATTGGCTCCACTGCTTCACAAAGCCCTGCCAATTGGGGATGGGGCATGAATTGAACTCTTGCTCATTAACTGTTGGTCTTGCTCTCTAGAACATAGATTTGTGATTGCAATGGTTCAAGTCCTGCTCTATACATGTATAGCAGCCAGGGTAGCCTACTCTTCACTTGCCAAGTTCTCTGAATATGGCAGAGCAGCTATTTGGTGTGGAGTTCCAACTTATACTTACACTTGAGTGCAACTTACACTTAAGTAAGTAGTGACGGCCCATGTCATTTTGCTGTCTGATGCAGAGTCTAAGTGATGTCTCACTCTTGCTGGTGTCAATTAAAAAAAGTTGCTGTACCATTGACACCAATTTTTGCTTTTATCTGTTTTCTCTCTCACTAGAGATGGGGGAGAAATTCAATTCAGTTTAAAGCTGAATTTATCTAATTTGCACTTTCCAAAACAATATGAGAACTGAAACACAGCAGTTCACACTTATCCGAATGTTGCCGATACAGTTCTTCAAGCAGTGTTTACAAAAATGCATAAATCTGGGGAAAATGTGTATAAAGATGAATCTGTTCATGAAAGTAACATACAAAAATGTGTTATATTAGGAGACAGTGCTTCCACAAATATGTACAATAGTCAAAACTGTATACAAAAATGCCTGGTACGAGCTAAAATGATGAAATTTGCACTAAAATGATGAAGAATCTTCATGAGGATTTTTTTTTTTAATGGCAAATTGCTGGAGATACCTGGATAACTGAACTTTAGAATGGAAAATGAGAAATTGAGAGGACCGAAATTGACATATTCTCCATCCCTACCCCGCCTCCACTCACACATACTGCTTCCTGACACAGGACAATTCACCCTGCAAGTAAAAATAGTTTAAATTGCAGGCTTCCAGCCCAGCATATGCTCATCAATTCAGAAGTAAGTCCAATTGAGTTCAGTGGTACCTATAACCAAGTACATGTGCTTAGGATTGCAGTATTAGGCTGCATCCAGATGATTGTCAAACCATGTATCAGAGGATCAGAGATGCCACAGGCTCAGGCACCCTCTCCTCCTCTCATGTGTGTTGATTAAGGGAATCCTCCCTGCTAAATCACACCATACTTTGCCATACCAGCATACTATGGTTTGAGGAGCTTTCCGAACTAGGATTGGAAACCATAGATTGCTCCTGGATTACAATACTGATCTGGAGGGTTCATTCACCTTGGTTTGATGGTTCAGACATAATCATAAATTATGCTTTGATTATCAAAATAGAAAGTAATATATTAAGCTGTGCACATGGAGAAGGGAATGCCATTGGAAGGACTGAGGACTGTCTGAATGTAGTCTCTTATTAATCATAAATATTCACATTATTTATTTTGCTATTAATTTAATAGGGAGAAATACTGTGCACAGATTTATGTGTGAATATTGCAGAACTGTATATTTTGCTGTGATTACACATGTCTGGAAGCCTTGCTGCAATGCTGCTTTTCTGACCTTTGAATGAACTACAGATCCAAAATTCAAGCAGGCCTGTACAAGCAATTTTATGATGCTTACACATCTAAGCATCCAGTGACATATAAGCTTTTTTATTCTGGACTGCACTGTATTTTCACAAAATTTCAGGGGATCTTAAAATCCAACCAGTTTAACATCACATGCATGTTTTAACCCTACGTCAGCTTTTTAAGAAAACAAACAGAGCACTTGAATTGGCTTGTTTATATTTCATTCAGTTAATTAATTACATTTGTTTATATGACTAAGTTCACTGATGGAATTTACAAGTATAAGATCTGTCTGCATACACAAAATGTGAGAAATAACGAAAAAGCAGTACTTCATGAGAGAGAGAAACGGCTAGGGGTGCTCTCTTTCTTGGTGACAAGACTGGGATCACAATGGGAGAAAAGGCACATGGCACATCATCTAAGGGGACAAACAGAATCAACTTGAAGGGCAGAACATGGCTGTACCTGCTAGCCCTGTGTGTGATGTCACATCCCCACAGCCCCCCACTGCCCATGTTTTAGAGGGCATGCCCATAGCAAAGAACTTGCTTTACATGTGTAGACTCCCTCCATTGTTTAGAACTGTTCAGGCCCCTTACTGCAGATGTGCCCCCAAACACATAGATGGATGGAGGCTGGGGACCGCAGTGGTGCAAGAGTGGGGATGTGGCCAGTGGCTGTGGCCTCACTGTCCCCCTCACACAATTGTCAGGTGTATTACCCAGACAGGGCTACTGAGAGCAAATAAAGCTACTTTGGAGCAAGGACAGTGTTTCCTGTATAGCCATTGCCCACACTCTGACCCAGCTTTGTTGGCCCTCGGTGACATCATTACATAGACTAATACGATTAGTTGTGTGATGGGAGTTGTTGGATTGTATCCCACTTTGTCCCTCTGCTCAAACAAGTCTCTTGGATCTAGCAGAAATTTCTGTGAATAAAAGAATGGGAACCAATTTTTTTCTTCCTTTGTAGCTCCTGTGCCACCTTTCTGCTCGTGAGAGTCTCAGGATCTTTTGGAACAGCAGAGGAAGTGCTGCAAAAGAGAGAGGAGATTTAAAAAAAAAAATCTCCCTTACTCTTCCTTTCAAGAAAACACCTGCTGGAGCACATAGCCTACTATGTGCAAAGGGACACAATTGGATACAACCCACTTTCACTCAGAAGGACTATTTTATTTATTTCAATTTTACTTTATTGTTGCATTTATATTCCACCATTCCTCCAAGGAATTTGAGGTGGCGTATGTGTTTCTCCTACTTTCCATTTTATCATCACAACAACCCTGTGAGGTGGGTTAGGCTGAGAGTCAGTGACTGGCCTAAAGTCACCCAGTGAACTTCATGGATGAGTGTAGATTTAACCCCTGGTCTCCCAGGTCATAGTCCAACACTCTAACCACTTTGTCACACTAGGGCCATATTCACACCAACTTTGGGGGAAACCAAGACTATTTAAAGTGGAATAATAGTGGAATAAATGTATGGTGTGAATGTGGTCTGGCTCTTTGTATTTCTTAAACAACGATGGGTGCTAAAGCTATATTCAGGGATGGGGAAGGTTTGGCTCTCCAGATGATATTGGACTACAGCTCATGTTATCTCTGATCATTGCCATGTTTGTTTTGGCTGATGAGAGGGCCCCAGCTTCTCCATCTGTTGTATAACTGTTTGGCACTGCAAAGATAATGGAGCACTGTTGATGTCACTTGAATATCAGGTATGAGGGGTGCAGATTGCCTGAATGTATATAGGGACTGGTATACTTTGTTCATATCCACACCAGACACGCATTACACATTTATACCACTTTTACAGGCATGGCTTCCCCCAAAGAATCCTGGGAACTGTAGTTTACCCCTCACAGAGCTATAATTCCCAGCACCCTTAACACACTATGGCTCCCATATGAGTTCTCACCGAAAGACCTCTGAGATGGTTCACCCACACTGACACATTTTGCAGGGAGAGAAGCTGTTTCCAAAATATTCCTTCAGTTTTTGTGTCTATTTATCCACCTATCCATTCCACCTAGGATGCAGTCTCACCTTTGTTCTCTCTGTTTGTTCTGCCTTTGAATTTGACAATCACAGTATTGTATTAACAATCTGGGAGAAAAAATGACATTGCAGCGGATGGATGGATGGACTATTAGGAAACTTTTGATTTTGCCATTTGTATCTGATTGGCATGGGAAATATGCTCACACTGCTCTTCCCTGAAAGTAGGATTCTTTCTGTGGCATCGAACCGCATTTGGTGAAGCAGCCAAGAAGTGGTATGGGTCTTGTTTGCTAAAGAAAACATAAATTTTGTCAACTTTGCCATTTCTTTTCTTTCTGGATATTTTCCGTGGCTGATGCAGAGCTTGGAAGGAGATCATAGAAGGAAGTGTAGAAACTGAGGTCAATTGGCCTTAGAACCTGTTTGTGACTAATACATTAATGAGCTTTTTTGGGGGAAATCCAAAACCATTTTCATGTCTACACCTGAGCACAATCAGTCTGCAGCAGAAAGCTGAACATCTTCAAAGAAGATAACTTTTCACATGGTTTTTTTTTAAAAAAAGACTTGCAACATATTAAACTTTTATGCTCAAAAAATAATGGCACTGAGTGACATCTATTTATACGTGCAGCCAATGTAACGTTGACTACAGACAGGAAGTAATTGCTCATCAAAAGAACTTATTATTATTGAAAAGCTTTTCTAAAACACTTAAGGGTATTGGTATCATGCTTGAAGTATTTCATGTAGACGGTTTTTTCTTGACCTCGCCATACACTCCCAAGTCCATCAAAACAGAGCCAGGGCCTTTCCAAGCCAAGCTCCCCCCCCAAATCTGTTCCAATTTTATACCCATCCATTTAAAAGTTTTAATAATAGATTGAACTACATCTTGAATAAAATCTTAGGGTCCAATGGCCCATAAAGAGGGAGAAAAGGAGTGCAGAAAAATATTATTAGTTTTATTTTTTATGGGGGATTGGACAATGGAAGCTGTCCAATAGAGCTACTGGGACATTCTCCCAATGAGAATGTCCAGCAATTTTTTAAAATTGATTTTTTTAACTGTGAAGGGGGAAAGGGAAAAAAAGAAAAAAGGGGGGAACCCTACCAGCTCACATTAACAAAATGTTTAAACATCCATACATTCATTTCCCCCTCTAGGATGCACACCTTAACGTGGTGAGGGGGTTTGAGAGTGTTGAAGAAGCTGAGATGAAGAGGCTAGACTCCTAGCAGGGGCACCCAAGGCAGAATGGTCAAAACTGAGACACCAGACTAAGATGCATCCAAACTCAGAGGAAGGCAATGGTAAACCACCTCTGAATATCTCTTACCACAAAAACCCTATGAACAGAGCATCCAAAATGCAACACAAGATAGTGCTGGAAGATGAGACCCCCAGGTCAGAAGGCACTCACTGAGCTACTGGGGAAGAACAAAGGACAAGTACAAGTAGCGCTGTGAATAATGATGCAGCTGGGTCAAAGCCAAAAGGAAGCCCAGAGGCTGATGCGCACAGATGCAAAAGGAGAGTCCGGAGTTGTACAATGCACACAAATGGGGTTGCTTTAATAGTGAGAGGTGATGTAGCAATTAGGAGCTACAACGGAAGGTCTGAGCGAGTGATATCAATGAGATTAAACAGGAAACCTTTGAACATAACCATCATTAGAGTTTGGAAGATTACTTTTAATAAGTAATAAATTACAGTTACAGTTACATGGCCCCCCAAAAGTAGTAATTACCATTACAATTACAAATGTTCTGAAAGTAACTGATTACTTTACTTTTACTCAAAAGTAATTGCTATAATTACATTTTAGTTACTTTTTAAAAAAAAATTGCCTACTTGGTGCTGGCCTTGGCTGCTGCACATCTAAGTAGCCTAAAACAACATTAAAAATAAGCACACACACACAGAGGGTAGTAGAATATATTTTTTAATCCATAGGTTTAACAGAATGGCATAACAGAATCTCACATCCCCTCACCTCACCCCCAGCAATGATGATACCCCAACACACATTTTTGTATATATATATTGCCTCCAGCTCTTTTCTCCTTCCACTCCTGTCAATTTTTAAACAATTGTTTTCTCCACCCTGTCTCGCTCTCCACCTCCCCCCTCATTGCCTAAGCACCTATAGAGCATGAAGGAAGAACAACGCTGCACAGAAGCCCAATTTGAAGCACATGATTTTTATTCACAAATCAGAGGAGCAGAAGACTTCCCCTGCTCCCCCCCCCAAGCAATGTGCAAAAGTAATGCTGGAAACATTACAATTACTCCTCAAAAGTAATGAAGCTACTACTCATTCTATTACCAGCAAAATATAAAGAAGTTACCCACTCGTTACTCAAAAAAGTAATAAATTACAAGTAATTCGTTATTTGTAACTAGTTACTTCCAAGCTCTAACCATCATCCAAGTCTATGCTCCAACGGCAGACGCTTAAGAAGAGGAATTGGAGAGATTTTACCCAGAAGTACAGGAAGAAATTGATCACACACCAAAACAAGATGTGCTGATAATCACGGGGGACTGGAATGCAAATGTAGGGGACAGAGAAGAACTAGGAATTGTGGGGAAAAGGGGGTTAGGAGACAGAAATGAAGCAGGAGAAAGACTTATTGAATTCTGTGAAGCCAATAATTTGTTTCTTGCGAACACATTTTTCAAGCAACCGAAAAGACGGCTGTACACGTGCACATCACCAAATGGTCAATATAGGAATCAAATTGATTATATAATTGGTAACAGAAGATGGAGAAGTTCCATACTTTCTGCAAAAACAAAGCCAGAAGCAGACTGCAGTACAGATCATGAAGTGGTCGTATCAAAAATCAGAAGAAAGCTAAAGAAGGGCAACAAAGCAATCATAATGCCAAAATACAATTTAAATAACATCCCAGAAGAATATAAAGATCAAATAAGGAACAGACTTGAAGCTTTAAACTTAGTTGACAGAGAACCAGAAGACCTAGGGAGTGAAGTCAGAGACATTATCAGGGAAGAATGCAAAAAGACAATACTTCTAATTAAAAAGAGAGAAAGTCCTCAATGGATGACCGAAGAAACTCTTAAAATGGAAGAAGGAAAGCAAAAGCAAAAGGAGATAGAAACATGGTTAGAACCCTAAATGCAACAATACAGCAACTAGTACGTATGGACAAAGAGAACTATTACAATAGTTATTGTACAGAAATAGAAGAGGACAACAAAAAGGGAAGAACAAGAGCCCTGTTCCAAAAGATTAGAGAAATGAAAGGGAAATTTAAACCACAACTAGGGATGTTGAATAATCAACAGGGGAACACACTGATTGACCGAGATGAAATAAAAGGAAGATGGAAGCAATACACTGAAGAAATCTATAAAAGATATGCCAGGATGACAGATTCATTCATGGAGGAACCGTATGATGAAGAACCAGAAATTTTAGAATGTGAGGTGAAAGCTGCTCTTAAAATACTTGGAAGAAACAAACCACTAGGAGCAGATGGCATACCAATAGAGTTTCTACAAGCTACTGAGACTGAATCTATCCAAATTTTGACAAAAAATTGTCAAGAAATATGGAAAACTAAACAATGGCTCACAGACTGGAAGCATTCCATATACATCCCAATTCCAAAGAAAGGCAGTGGCATTGTGCACATGTGTAATGGCACGCTTTCCTATATAAGTGCTGTACAAGTCTTATGATAAAAAGATGGTAAAAACTGAACCTAAGAAAGTCAAAATGTTATCAGCTGACATTGGCAGTAGACCTTCTCTGGATCACAAAAGGCTGCTTTGTACTTTCTGCAGTAGCCCCTTCAAGAGCCTCTGCTGTAAGCCATGCAATGCATCAGAGCACCTATGAGGGGGAGGGGAGGAAAACCTGCCTCTTTTCCTTTTTGGGCACATCATTGCTGCTCCTGCCACTATCAGCTGGCAAGTCTTTAAGCTCTTTGACATTTCTTACCTGAGCCCTCAAAAAACCTTTTTGCCTTAAAATTAAGGAAGAATGGGAGGAATGCCAGAGAGAGGGTGACTTTATATTCCAGTACTGGATTATATAAAATAAGCTGAATTATTTCTGGGTTTGTTTGCCTGTTTGGGGAAAATCAGCTCATTTCCAAGGCAATCCAGGGGTGAGATCACCCGTATCTAGGAGAGATAGGTTCCAAAAAGGCTACAGTGCATCTATGCGGGATTTCTAGCAATGAAGTTGGATAACTCAGCATCAGAAGAGGGTAGGGATCCATGCTTAGGGTGAGCATTTAGACATCCCCAAAGAGGAGGAAATGCATCACAAAAAAAGGACAAAAGAGAACAGACCTGCATACAATTTGCATATAATAATTTATACATGCAAATTTAGGGGGGAATACCCTTTCACCATCATGGCAGCGACTGACCCAGGGCTGCAGCCAGTCAGCCTTGTTAGGTGGGGCATTGGGGGAGGAGAGGCATATAGCACCAGCCAATCCCCACCCCCACTCACTGGCGGAGAGGACATGTTAGCCGGCCAGGGGAAGGGAAAGGCAGTGACCTTCACCCTCTCTCCTCCTCCTCTAGAGAGTATGTTCAATCTGTTGAACTTTGCCTATAGCTACGGTCCACTTTCACCTGTGGTCTGTCTCTGTGTTCTGATTTTACATGAATTGAACTACTTTCATCAGGACAGTGAGCTCCTGAGCTTGGCTTTGATGCTGCATTAGGTATCTTGGTTTCTACCCAAAAAGCAAACTTGTCAATTCTGCAAATTTAGGGAAGGACAGAGAAAAAAAAATACTTTAAGGTATGTTTGTTAACTCCTCCTTGAGACTCCCTCCTTCTAGTCTTTATTTATTTATTATTTGATTTATATCCCACCCTTCCTCCCAGCAGGAGCCCAGTCTTGTTTCTGACCTTCAGATTTTCCTTCCTATTGGACAACTTGAGGGAAAACTTTTTAACTGGCTTCTATATAAAGGAATAACTAAGCAACTGGAAACTAATTGTAGAAAAGCAACTGGATTTTTTCACTGGTTGCTGGGTTGATTTTTCTGTACAAAAACCCTGAAAAGGTCTCATGCTGAGCTGCACATATTGGGAAAATCATAAATTAGGCCTGAGTTACAGCCTAGGTAGCCAGCCAGCCACCAGCTATCCAACTGTAGTGTACACAGTATTTCTATTCCTCTAGGGCTGTTTTCATTCTTTGCCATCAAATAAAGAAAAAGAAGAAAAAAATAGCCACTCTTATTGTGAGTATAATGAGTGCTTTAAAAAAGTAAAGGGTAACTTAAGGTAGCCATTTTTTTCAGTTCACTATGTTATCTCTTTATTTCACCCTTTAGCAATAAACACCCAATCCTGCTCTACTCATTATAGTAACCGCAGAATAAACTGACTCTTACTTCTTACTGCAGGCAAATAAACATGCTTCTTTATTGCTAAATTAAGCTGAAACAGAAACTCAGAGCAAAGGAAAGTCCAAGGGGAGGAGTCTAACTCTAACCCATAATACAAAGTTTGAATATTTAACTCTCCAATGGTCATATTATCATTTTTCAGGATCGCTGAAGTAATTATAGAGTGATTGTGATCGTGATCACTCAGTCAGGGAAAGTCTTGGGTGTGCTGACTTTTGGGGGCCCCTCCAGATGAGGCTTTTGTTGTGCACTCACCCTGCCTTATTCACTCATTTTTTTCAGAGGATCCTAATCTGAAATTGCTCCTGTTCATAAAACAAACTATCTTTCTTTAAATAGAGGTTGTTATTGTCTGTCATGTCACAAATGAAAAAGAAGGTAATCTCCCTAAAAAAATCCAGGGGGTGGTGGTAAAGCCAGCTCAGGGTGGGGGAGTTTGCCCCCATCCCCTCTGCTACAAGACTGGACTGACCACATGACATGTGCTTGCTCAGTCTGATGCCTGAATGCTAACTGCTGATGGTCAACTTTAAGGGCCCTGCTTGCCCTTCTTATGCATGGCAGTGAAACGTCCATGACTGGGCTAGCATGTGGATGTTTATTTATTTGTTTCCTTTGAATACTGCCTTTCCACCACAGCACCCAAAGTTTTTTCCAATTTAAAATCATAAAACAACAAAATGTTACAAATTAAATTCTTGAAAAAAAAAAGGTTACTTTAAAAAAACACCCACAAACCTCTGAGTCATTCCAGATCTTTGGTGGTGTCTTCAGGAGCTGATGGGCTGGACTTCTTATCTTCTGCTTTCTTCTCATACTACACAGGTCTTAAGTTACTTTATGATGGTATTAAAGAAATCAAACTGGGTTGGACAAAATCCCCAGGAAGAACATAGGAAGCTGCCTTATCCCAAGTCAGGCCATTGGTCCATCTACATCAGTGTTGTCTACTCTGACTGGCAGCAGCTCTCCAGCATTTCAGACAGCATTCTCTCCCAGCCCTATGTAGAGATGCCAGGGATTGAGCCTGGGATCTTCTGTATGCAAAGCAGATGCCCTACTACCAAGCTATGGCTCTTTCCTGAATGGTTGTTTTATGAACCAGACCTCTGCTTTTAGCTTGGCTTTGAACTTAAGTGTATTATCACATTCTGACCCAGCACTCTGTTTACTAAAGAAGGGTAGCTCCATGAATTGTCTGCTCCTTGAACAAACACAAAGAAGAGGAAATATGAGGGAAGACAATAAAGCAAATGAGCCTTAAATTGCTGCTATGGGCCTTTGCTGGTGAATATCTCAGGGCCTTCTAGTTTCAGGAGAAGAGCATCGTGCCTGCCATGTTTAATTGAAGAGTAAATTGTCACTATTCTGGGCCTCCAGAATGATGGAGGGCTTTTCTGCGTTTCAGTCTCTAAAGCCTCCCCACTGGACTTGCAAAGGGAGAGAACAAGGGTGTGTGAGAGAGATGAGGTGGAGGTGGGGGAAGGAGTTGGTGAAGAGAGATGAATTCCCTTGGGCCCGTTCCATAGAATCTTAATAATGTGCTAAGTTATTGTGCAGTGAAGGAATGCAATTAGCATAGCGGCCAAAATCCTCCTCCAGCAGGTCATTACTGCATTAGTAAATGGAGGCTGTTAAAGCGTACACCATCCCTAAACATACCAGAGCGGCCGCTGGCCCAACAGGACCTAGGATTGATGAGAAAACTCCCACTGCTCCCTTGCTCACTCCACTTTTCATTATTGCTTTTCTGATTAGGCCTTACGAACACATCTTTGTTTTCCTCCCCCCACCCCAGCTTGCATGTTCTTCATCTTCTCCCAAGTGGCCTTTACTGAAAATCAAGTCTCAACCCACTGAGAAGAATCAGCAGCCATACACAAAAGCAACTTCCAGCTGTGAAAAATTGAACATAGCCAGCAGCAGGCTTTCTTGGTTGCGGCTGCTACGCAAAGCTAATGTGTGTGAAGGCACACTTAGGAACAGCAAGCTGTCAGTCCTGTTATACTGGATATGGAGAAATACATCTTTCCTGTTCTCATCGAACTATCCATTGATTTGCCCATGCAGGGGCAACAAGTGTCCCTCTGTGGTGCACCAGCCACATGGCTTATGCAAATGTATGCTTTAATTTGGATTCCTGCATTGAGCAGGGGGTTGGACTCAATGGCCTTATAGGCCCCTTCCAACTCTACAATTCTATGATTCTATGAAACAGCTATGAAGTGAATGGAACAAATCCAAAGACTTCATAGAATCATAGTATAATAGAATTGGAAGGGGCCTATAAGGCCATCGAGTCCAACCCCCTGCTCAATGCAGGAATCCAAATCAAAGCATTCCTGACAGATGGCTGTCCAGCTGCCTCTTGAATGCCTCCAGTGTTGGTGAGCCCACTACCTCTCTAGGTAATTGGTTCCATTGTTGTACCGCTCTAACAGTTAGGAAGTTTTTCCTGATGTTCAGCTGAAATCTGGCTTCCTGTAACTGGACCCCTTATTCCATGTCCTGTACTCTGGGACAATCGAGAAGAGATCCTGGCCATCCGTGTGACAACCTTTCAAGTCTTGAAGAGTTCTGTCATATCTCTCCTCAGTCTTTTCTTCTCAAGGCTAAACATTCCCAGTTCTCTCTGTCTCTCCTGATAGGGTTTTGTTTCCAGTCTCCTGATCATCCTCATTGCCTTACTCTAAACCTGTTCCAGATTGTCTGCATCCTTCTTAAAGTGTGGTGTCCAGAATTGGACACAGTACTCAATATGAGGCCTAACAAGTGCAAACTACAGGGGAACTAGTCCTTCATGTGATTTGGAAACTATACTTCTGTTAATGAAGCCTAAAATAGCATTGGCCTTTTTTGCAGCCACATCACACTGTTGGCTCATGTTCAGCTTGTAATCAACAACAATCCCAAGATCCTTCTCACATGTAGTTTTGCTGAGCCAAGTATCCCCCATCTTATATCTCAAATCTGCCATTCCTGGGCAAGGCAGTTGAGTGGGTGGTGGCGAAGCAGTTGCAAGTGCATTTGGAAGAAGTGGATTATCTGGATCCATTTCAATCAGGCTTCAGGCCTGGACATGGGACTGAAACGGCCTTGGTCGCCTTGGTGGATGATATGAGGAGGGTGTTGGATAGGGGCAAATGCACCTTCCTTGTCCTCCTGGATCTCTCAGCGGCTTTTGATACCGTTGACCACGGTATCCTTCTGGACCGCCTGAAGAGGTTAGGCATAGGGGGCACTGTATTGCAGTGGTTCCATTACTTCCTCTCTGGTAGGTACCAGAGAGTGGCATTGGGGGATGAGGTTTTGGATCCTTGGCGTCTCACTTGTGGGGTGCCACAGGGCTCCATCCTCTCCCCGATCCTGTTCAACATCTATATA
Source organism: Rhineura floridana (assembly GCF_030035675.1). Lineage (NCBI taxonomy): Eukaryota > Metazoa > Chordata > Lepidosauria > Squamata > Rhineuridae > Rhineura > Rhineura floridana. Next base: position 37,907,838 of record NC_084485.1, read on the forward strand.
AAGCCGCTGGGGGCTATCATCAGAAGATTTGGGCTGCAGTGTCACCAGTATGCTGATGACATGCAGTTCTATCTCTCATTCAAATCTTCACCAAGGCTGGCTGTAGAAACCTTATCCGTGCCTGGAGTCGGTGAGTGGCTGGATGGGAAGGAATAAGCTGAAGCTGAACCCTGACAAAACCGAGGTACTGTTTGTGGGAGACAAGGGAAGGTTGTGGGATGTTGACCTGGTGCTCAATGGGGTACAATTGCCCCTGAAAGACCAGGTCCTCAGCTTGGGGGTCATTCTTGACTCACAGCTGTCCATGGAGGCTCAGGTCTCGGCTGTGAGCCGGGCGGCGCTGTATCAACTCCATCTGATACGGAGGCTGCACCCCTACCTTCCCAACCATCTGGTCCCATCTGTGGTACATGCCCTGGTCTCCTCTCACCTAGATTACTGTAATGCGCTCTATGTGGGGTTACCCTTGAAAACCATTTGTTACAGTTCCCCTTCAGCCTTGGTCATTACCTTACCCTCCCTTCTGGTCTGTGAAACCCCAGCCAAGGATCAGGCCTTTGGTAAACCAAATTAAGTATTTATTACAGATAACAAAGCTAACAAGATTAACAAGATTTCTTCTTAAGGCACATAAGCATATGGTTTTACTCAATACTAATCCGAACTCCACCTCCCTCCTGGCAAACAACTCTCTAAACCCCACCAAGCAACCCTCTCAGTTCTCTTCTCCCCCTCCGATTCCACTCTCACTCTTCCTTTTATACATTCAGCCATTTTAAACACTCAGCCAATCATCTCGCATTCTACTGCCCATTCACTCCCCCTCCTCTTTCACTCCACTTACCATGTATCTTCTAAAACAACAACACTTACCATATATACATTAATATAGGAACATCACATTTCCCCCCCTTAAACAACAGCAGAGTATTATTCCTGTTCCAGGATTTATACGTCGCGTTAACAAATAAAAGTCTCTATGGGGAAAATGTCTTTCTTTGTTCCTCTGTCTGGTCACGTCACTGCAGTCCCAGCCACTTGCCTGGAAAGTCCATCGGCCAGTACATTGTCCTTGCCTTTGATGAACTGGAAGTCCACTTGATAGTCCTGTAGGGCCCAGGACCACCTCTGCAGCATAGTGTTATGGTTTTTCATAGTCTGCAACCATAACAAGGCCCGATGATCCGTAGTCACTGTGAATCTTCGTCCCCACACGTATGGGCGCAACTTGTTCAGTCCCCACATGACCGCTAGGCACTCCTTCTGGACTGACGAATAGTTTTTCTCCCTCGGCGTCAGCTTGCGACTCAGGTACGCCACTGGATGTCTGGTGCCTTCTCTCTCCTGTAGCAAGACGACTCCCAGCGCCAGGTCCGACGCATCTGTAGCCACGATGAATGGTTTCTCATAGTCTGGTGCTATTAATATGGGTCCTTGGCACAAGGCTTGCTTCAGTAGATCAAAAGCCTTCTGACATTCATCCGTCCATACCACACGCTCAGAACACTTCTTCTTTGTTAATTCATGCAAGGGGGTTGCTATTTCCCCAAAATTTCTCACAAACTTCCTATAAAAACCAGCCACACCCAGAAATGCCCTTACTTGTTTTTTGGTTAAGGGGATAGGCCACGCTTGTATTGCCTCCACCTTGCTCCATAAGGGGGTGATTTTCCCACTCCCCACCTTATGTCCTAAATAGATTACTTCCTTTAGTCCAAACTGGCATTTCTTAGCTTTTATTGTGAGGCCTGCTTGTCTTAAGGCCTCCAATACTGTTGTCAGGTGTTGGACATGCTCAGGCACCGACTTGCTAAAATTGGCCACGTCATCGATATAGGCCACTGCAAAATCTGACATGCCTCGGAACACAGTATTGATTAGCCTCTGAAATGAACTTGGTGAGTTCCTTAGTCCCATGGGTAAGGTCACAAACTCATATAACCCATCTGGTGTACTGAAGGCAGTTTTGGCTCTGGATTGCTCGTCTAGTTCCATTTGCCAAAATCCTTTACAGAGATCTAGTGTAGAGATAATGGTTGCTGCCCCCAATAACTCTAACATTGCATCTACCCTAGGCATAGGATACGCATCTGGGACAGTAATTTTATTGATTAGCCGATAATCAATGCAAAACCTTGTCATGCCATCTTTTTTCGGAACCACGACAATACTTGAGGCCCAGGGACTGATGGATTCCCTGATCACTCCTAATTCCAGCATATCTTCCACCTCCTTTTTGATCTCATTCAAAACTTTCCCATTCACACGGTACGGAACAGATCTGATTGGGGCATGATCTCCAGTATCAATGGAATGTATAACTATACTTGTTCGGCCAGGTTTGTTGCTAAAGAGATTCCTATAGGTTTTCAAAACTCTCAGAATCTCTTCTTTTACTTCCTCCTCTACCTCCTCTGACCATTCCACTTGATCTACCCCTCCTTTGTCTTTGCTTTCCTGTACCAAATCTGGAAGTTCAGGCCCACTTCCCTCAGGGAATAAGGTAACTTGCAACACCTTTGCATCCCTGGTATGGTAAGGCTTTTACATATTTACATGAACCACTTTGCTTTTGTTTAATTGGTCTGTGGTGATTACATATGTCACTGTGTCAAGCCTTTCTCTGATGGTATATGGTCCTTCCCAGTTAGCCTGTAATTTGTCATGTTTCCTGGGTATGAACGCCATAACCATATCTCCCACATCATACACACGTTCTCTGGCTGTTCTGTCATACCAGTAACTTTGCTTCTCCTGTGCATGACTCAAATTCTCTTTCACCACTTCCATCATTTGTTTCACTGGTTCACATTCATCCTTTCTCACAGCAGGCATCCATAGTCTATATAAAGTCCCATTTTCACACACAACTTGATTCCTCAGTTTGTCAGTGAAAGGAATCTGTTGGGTCAGAGCTTGTTCCTTTATCTGCTTCAAACTTATATCTTTATGCAGCTCTTCCCTGAATTGCTCTGCTTCAGAGACCACTTGATACAGTCTGTCTCCTTCAGCAGGCCTGCTAGTGGTTGCTATGGTGACCTGAGGCTGGCTAACAGATTCCACCCTGTTTGTTTCAGCCCCCCTTAATATGGCTTCTTTTTCTCTGCCAATTTGCTGTCTGGTCACTACATAGATCTTTCCTTGGGCGCCCATTACATCCCTTCCCAGTATTACTGGTTCTTGTTGCTGGGCATTAATGCCTACTTTATATCGGCCCTCTCGGCCTCTCCAAGTCATAACCACCAGGGCCACAGGCAAACTTTCTGGTTGACGTCTCACTCCTTGGATAGTCACAGTTTCCTGAGGTAATATTACCTCAGATTTTATTAAATCTGGCCTCAGTAATGTCTGAGCGGCACCAGTATCAAGCAATGCCCAATAATTTGCCCCTTGTACACTCTCTTCCTCTCTCAGACTTGAATCAAGGTCTGTTACTTCTGTCCAGTTTATCTGGCAGAACTGAACCTTTTTCGCTGTTTTTAAAGCCTTGGGCTCTGTTTTCACTGCCCTTGTTTGAGCAGGATTACTAATGGGGTTGGCAACCTCACATTGAAAACGTAGGTGCCCCGGTCTACCACATTTGTAGCATAATTTCTCCTCACTTTTAGGGTACACAGATCCACTCTGGGGTGTTCTGTGCCCTTCAGATTTTAATGGAGGACTCACTCGCTGTGGTACCACATCCCTTCTGCCAGCACTATATGGTCTGAGTTTAAACTCTCTTGATGTTTTCCCCACCCAGCCAGTTCTATTGGAGGCGAAGTGATCCGCCATCTCTGCGGCCTCCTGCACAGATGTAGGGGAACGGTCTTTGACCAGGAGCCTTATTTCTGGTGGTAACTGATGGTATAATTGATCCAGTATCATGAGGCTTTTCACCTCTTCCACTGACTGAGCTTTGGCACTACTCATCCACTTTCCAAATATATCCATCAACTTTGCTCCCAGTTCCACAAAAGACCTCCCTGTCTGTATCTGGCAATTTCTGAAAAGCTTTCTAAAATAATCAGGCCCCAGTCTGAATCTTTTAAACACTGCTTCTTTGAATTCAGCATAGGTGACGGGCCTGTCTGAGGGGAAATATTGGTATACCTCAGCCAATTCCCCTTTAATCAGATTTGATAAATACTGCATGTATTTATCTTCAGGTAGCCCCCACAACTGAGCTGCTTTTTCAAAGGTGCTGAGGTAAATTTGAGGATCTTGACCAGGCTCATAGACAGCAAAGTCCTTTGGAGTAATTTTTATTTTTGCTCCATCTCTGTCCTTTCTTGTTTCATCAGAATGAAACTTCTCTCTTTCAAATTTTAACTTTTCTACTTTTAATTCGGCATCCACTGCTCGTTGCTTCTCCCTCTCCTCAAACCCCATTCTCATTCTCTCAGTTTCCATCTTCAACTTCTCAGCTTCCAACTCTCGCTGTTTATCTTTTTCCTCAGCCTCAAAGACCCACTGCTTTTCTTTCTCATCAGCCTCCCTCCTCAATCTCTCAGCTTCCAACTCTCTCTGTTTTTCCTTCCCATCAGCTTTCATCCTCATTTTCTCAGTTTCCATCCTCAACTTTTCTCTCAAATACTCTATATAAGCGGGATTGCTTAAGTATCCTTCTGGGATCTCTTCCCTGAGAGGTTGTTTTTGCTGGGCAGTTGCAAATCCTATAAGTGCTACCCTCAATTCATCTACCAATTTACCCTCGTGAGGTAAATTGAATGTTATGCACTTCTCCACCAGCTCCTCTCTTTTCATTTTTATGTATTCAGCCATGGTGTTTGAGTTCACTCACTCTTTGCCACACACTCTTTGCCAGTCACTCTCACAAGAAATATTGTTTTGTTATTTCCGTTTGCCACACAACTATTAGGGATTCTTCAGTATGCGTACCACCGCTACAGCCAACACCTGTGACGAAGTCTCCTTTGTTCGTATCTGGATTCTCTGTTGTTCGTATCCCACCACTACTGACACCACGTGTGACGCCCCCTTTGTCACCACGTGTCTTTGGGACTCTCTTTGGTTCGTATCCCACCGCTACCACCACATGTGATGCGTCCTTCCCTGGCTCTCCCTGTCAGGTTCCTACCTGCGCGTGGCTACTGCCTGTCACTAGGCACCACCAGGGACTCCACCAGTCTGGACCGCACTCTCTTATGGTTTACCTATCCGCTCTAGCACAGATCTCAACAGATCCCCCTGCTAGGCAACCACCAGTAACATCCCAATACTAATATTCCCAGAGACTCTGAATACTGGTATTGTTATTCTCTTCACCGCTGCCACCATTTGTTACAGTTCCCCTTCAGCCTTGGTCATTACCTTACCCTCCCTTCTGGTCTGTGAAACCCCAGCCAAGGATCAGGCCTTTGGTAAACCAAATTAAGTATTTATTACAGATAACAAAGCTAACAAGATTAACAAGATTTCTTCTTAAGGCACATAAGCATATGGTTTTACTCAATACTAATCCGAACTCCACCTCCCTCCTGGCAAACAACTCTCTAAACCCCACCAAGCAACCCTCTCAGTTCTCTTCTCCCCCTCCGATTCCACTCTCACTCTTCCTTTTATACATTCAGCCATTTTAAACACTCAGCCAATCATCTCGCATTCTACTGCCCATTCACTCCCCCTCCTCTTTCACTCCACTTACCATGTATCTTCTAAAACAACAACACTTACCATATATACATTAATATAGGAACATCACACGCTCTATGTGGGGTTACCCTTGAAAACAGTCCAGAAGCTGCAACTGGTACAGAATGCAGCGGCTCGCCTGATTAAAGGCAGTCCACCAAGTTCACATCACTCCAGTGCTGAAGGAGTTGCACTGGTTACCGGTTGTTTTCCGGGCCCAATTCAAGGTGTTGGTTCTGACCTTTAAAACACTATATGGTTTTGGCCCAGTCTATCTGAAGGAGCACCTCCAACATCATCAGGGATGCTGCTCAATAAGATCTGCCTCAAAAGGCCTTCTCTCTATCCCACCAGTTAAAACAGCTAGACTGGTGAGAACTAGGGAGAGGGCTTTTTCAATTGTGGCCCCCACTTTGTGGAATTCCCTCCCAAATGATCTCCGCCATGCCCCCTCTATGATAAACTTCCGCCAGGCCTTGAAGACCTGGCTCTTCAGGCAGGCTTTTGGGGTGGGTTAGGTTTTATTATTATTGTTGAGATTTTTAATGTTTTAATGTATTTGTATGTTTTTATTTTGTACGTCGCATAGAGTGGCTGGTAAACCAGCCAGATGGGTGACTAATAAATTTAATAAATAAATAAATTTAAATTTAATAAATAAATAAATAACTGTGCATTTGCTTTCTTTTTCCAAGGTGTAGAACTTTGCACTTTTCCTTGCTAAATTTCATTTTGTTATTTTCAGTCCAATGCTCCGGCCTATCAAGATCACTTGGAATTTTATTTCTGTTCTCCAGGATATCCCTCCCAATTTTGTATCATCTGCAAATTTGATAAGCATTCCCTGCACCTCCTCATCCAAGTCATTAATAAAAATATTGAAGAGCATTGGGCCCAGGACTGAGCCCTGCAGTACCCTGCTTGTTACCTCCCCTCACTTTGAGAAGAAACCATTGAACCCTGAGCTCCTACTGGGAGGAAGGGTGGGATATAAATCTAATAAATAAACAAACAAACAAATAAATAAGCAAGCACTGTTTGAGTACAATTCTGCAGCCAACTGTGGATCCACCTGATAGCTGTTCCATCCAGCCCACATTTACCTAGCTTGCTAATCAGAATATCATGGGGCACTTTGTCAAAAGCTTCGCTGCACTCAAGATATGTTGTGTCCAGAACATTTCCACAGTCTACCAGGGAGATTCCAATAAAAAAATGATATAAGATTAGTCTAGCAGGATTTGTTCTTGACAAATCCATGTTGGCTTCCAGTAATCACTGCATTGTTTTCAAGGTGCTTGCTTTATAATCTGCTCACCAGTGACTAATTTATATTCTTCAGGTGAAAAAGAACAGGAAGGAAAAATGCAAGATCTGCAAAGTACCAACAGTTCCCAATTCTACAAGGGGTGAGGGATACTTCCAAGTAGCCACTGGCTTTTTGCATATATTCATTTTTTTAAGGATGCATAGGTTCAACTCTACTTGCAGATCCAGGTAATTCTGCACATGTTTTGAAATGCAATATTTCATAAGGTCTGTAGCCAGAGGGAGCCCAGTGGTGGCCGTGTATTCCCCTTTTATAGAGAACAGGACTGTATTTAAATTGAAAGGCTGTCAGAACACAGTCCTCTATTTGAAGGAGTTCTCTGTTTGGAAGGTGTCCAGTTGTAGTCTGCTTAAAGATAAAGAGCCATAAGATGAAAGAACAGGGGCCTTGAAGTTGCCCATCAGCAGTCAGCACCCAGACAGAAACTGATCATTCCATATTTCAACCCCATTGAATTTCTTTGCAGGTGTGCTTTGAATCCAACCCATGCTTGCAATGGAAAAATTAATCACTTGACAACATGGCAATAGGGTTGCCAGGTCGGAACCATCCAAAAACCTGAGAAAATGGGGGCGGGCCCTAGTGACGTCAGGGGGCGGGCCCTAGTGACGTCAGGGGGCGGGCCCTAGTGACATCAGGGGGCGGGCCCTAGTGATATCATTAAACATGATACATTGTATCAACCACAGTTGCTTGGAGCATACCATTAAAAAAAAATTCTCTGGAGATTAAAATAGAAATCTTACCTAAAATAGGGTGTTCCTAGGTCCATCTGAAGTGACAAGGTCATTCTTTCTCACAAGCTTAGGGTGATGCAAAATGGAAATGGACTGCCTTCAAGTTGATCCCAGATAGGGTCTTCATGGTAAGCAGTACTCAGACAGAGGTGGTTTACTACTGCCTTCCTCTGAGTCTGAGAGGCAGTGACTGGCCCAAGGTCACCCAGGGAGCTTCATGGCTGTGTGGGGATTCAAACCCTGGTCTGCCTGGTCACAGTTCAACGCCTTTAGGGAACATTTAATCTAGCTTACTTGCTTCTGGGAAGAAGGGTTTACATGCCCTCAGGCCAGGCCATTATTAGAAGAAAGGAGCTTAGTGTTGCAGAGACGTTAGATGGGAGCACAGATAGATGCCCCTGAAGGCAGCAACTGTAAGCATGCTTATTAAGGAACTAAGCCCCATAGAACTCAATAGGACTTACTTCTGAGTAGATATGGTTGCAGCCATGTTAAGGACAAGGGAGGGCATTCTAGGCAAAACAGACAAATAATTGGGTGTCAGAACAAATTAAACCAGAACTATCACTAGAAGCTAAAATGATGAAACTGAGGTTATCATACTTTGGACACATCATGAGAAGACATGATTCACTAGAAAAGACAATAATGCTGCGAAAAACAGAAGGGAATAGAAAAAGAGGAAGGCCAAACAAGAGATGGATTGATTCCATACAGGAAGCCACACACCTGAACTTACAAGATGTGAACAGGGTGGTTCATGACAGATGCTCTTGGAGGTCACTGATTCATAGGGTCACTATAAGTTATAATCGACTTGAAGGCACATAACAACAACAACAAACCTCCCTGATAGACTGTGGGAATGCTGTGGACACAATATATTTCAACTTTAGCAAAGCTTTTGACAAAATGCCACATGATATTCTGATTAGCAAGCTAGCTGAATGTGGACTGGATGGAACAGCTATTGGGTGGATCCACAGTTGGCTACACAATCATATTCAGAGTGCTAATCAATGGTTTCTTCTCAAACTGGGGGGGGGTAACTAGCGGGCTACTATAGGGCTTTGTTTTGGACCCAGTGCTCTTCAACATTTTTATTAATGACTTGGATGAGGAGGGGCAGGGAATGCTTATCAAACTTGTAGATGATGCAAAATTGGGAGGAATACCTAATTCCCTGGAAGACAGAAACAAAATTCAAAGGGATCTTAATAGGCTGGAGCAGTGGGCTAAAAACAGCAGAATGAAATTTAACAGGGATAAGTGTAAAGTTCTACACCTAGGAAAAAGAAACCAAATGCAGTTATTAAGATGGGGGATACTTGGCTCAGCAATACTACATGCAAGAAGGATCTTGGGATTGTTGTTGATCACAAACTGAATATGAGCCAACAGTGTGATGTGGCTGCAAAAAAGGCAAATGCTATTTGAAGCTGCATTAACATTTGGAGGCAATATGCCTCTGAAGGCCAGTTGCGCTTATTTATTTTATTTATCTATTAAACTGATATCCCGCCCTTCCTCCCTGAAGGGTCCTGCTTGCAGGCTTCCTATTACGGTTGGGGTGAGGAACTAGATGTTCTTATGTCCTTAAGGGAACCTGAAAACTACTGAAAGGTACCAGGAGAACAGATGGGCCCAACTCCTGCTGTGCAGCTCCCAGCACGGGCGGATGAAGCAGGGCGGCCAAGGCAAACTAAGACTCCGAGCCCTGGCCTGAGGCAGGATTGGACCAGATGCGAGGATCCGCTTCATTTACCCAGGAATGTTGGATGGAGACCCATGGGTGCTCTCTAGCCCAGTGCTGTCTGCACTGGCAGCGGCTCTCAGGGCTTCAGGCAGGGGTGTCTCTCAGCCCTACCTGGAGATGCCGCTGAGGACTGAACTTGGGCCCTTCTGCATGTGCAACAGTTTCCCTAAAAATAAAGTAAGATTCTAGTCCTTATGGTTCTGAATGAAGGGTGATTTAAACAGGGAGCTGCTTTATACTGAGTTAGGCCATTGGTCCATCTGGTTCAGCATCAGCACTGTCTACAGCGACTGGCAGCGACTGTCCATGTTCTCTACCACTGAGTTACGGCCATCTTCCCTTGATTTAAAAGGGGGGGATGGGCTCTGGCCTGCAGGTCCCCCAATATCACCTGCTCCACAGGCTTTTCTCAGGCGGGAGGTGTTCAGCACTGGGCAGTCTCTGCTTGAGGAGAATTTTGAAAGTGCACATTGGGCAAGCTGGCAGCTGACCCAAGGCATCTCCTCAGGCCACTGACCCACAGACAAAGCCAGCTGGGGCCTCAGGTTGATTTGGCTGCTGGTGGTCAATGGCTCTTGACAGACAAAAAGAGGCTTCCTACTCTGCTGCGGGGGGCTTTGCACGCACACTGAGAGGTTTAACTTCCAGAGTCTTGAGTGGAGGCAACTCAATGCTGAAAAAAGACTAGAAACTTGTTAGCAGAGTTAGGTTTGGGATCAAGAGCAGACCCAGCGCTGATGTGTGTGTGTGTGTGTGTGTATGTGTGTGTGTGAGAGAGAGAGTGAGTGAGAGAGAGAGACTTTCCCTGTGAAGTAGCAGACTTTTACGCTGCAGCAATAACTGAGGATTCAGACTTAGTAAAATAAGGAACAGCTTGCTTCATTGAAGGAAATACACAATAGATAGGAAAGGGATTCTATTTCTAGTAAACTACCTGCATTGGAGGTTCATGGACCTGACATGGCCTTTGCCCTCATGCTGCAGGTGAGAGAGATAAAGCAAAGACATCTCTTCTCTTCAAGAGACAGAGAAGAAGCAGGAAGGAGAGAGTTGGAAGGTGTGGTCAGCATTCCTAAGAGGTATCAGTTTTCAGGAAGGAAGATGAGCATATGACCAAAGGAAAGGCACAGCCTAGCAACCTGGAGGTCTCCTCTCTGTCTCCCTCCAGACGTGGAAACACCCAAATCGAGTTGCATTTCCACAATTCCAACACAAGTGATGCTTAAAATGGAAACTGTGATTTATCAGGGACAGGGATTAGGAAACAGACATTGTTTCTGGGGAACCTGGCCTGGTTTTCCCTGCCTTCCATCTGCAAGATTCTTTCTTTATTTTAAGACCCACTCTGCACCCACCTGTTCCCAGGGCTGCCAGCTTTCTTTGGGTGGCAGCCAGAAATTCAAGACGTAGAACTTTCATTGTCACAGAGATGAGGGGACGGGCCTGTTCACCTGCTGAAGTTCCATATACACACAAACCCAGCTGGAAAAATCACATGGCAACCTCATCCTGCTATACATTTTGCTTATTTAAACATTTGGTTTTCAACAATCCAAGGAGCAGTGGCAGACATGGAACCACCAGCTTTCCACAATCAGAAAAGGAAGAGGGGGGGCCCAGGGTGTGAGAGTGTGTGATGGAATTTCCTCCCCCAAGGTGTGGTGATGGCCAGAGACTGCTGAGCCCCATCTCTCAAACCTCTCTCTCTCTCTTTCTCTCTCTCTCAGGCCTCTCTCTCTCTCTGGCCTCTCAGGCCTCTCTCTCTCTGGCCTCTCAGGCCTCTCTCTCTCTCTCTCTGGCCTCCCTCTCAGGCCTCTCAGGCCTCTCTCTCTCAGGCCTCTCTTCTCTCAGGCCTCTCTCTCTCTCTCAGCCCCCCCCCTCTCTCAGGCCTCTCTCTCTCTCAGGCCTCTCTCTCTCTCTCTCTCTCTCTCTCAGGCCTCTCTCTCTCTCTCTGCAATCAGCCGCAGTCCAACCTGCTCCAGCTCCTGCCACCCAGCAGCCTTCTGCTTCCAAACGAGATTCCAAACTGCTCTATCGGCCGCGATGCAAACCGCAGCCAGAAACGCCCATCGCAGCCGCTCCTCCCACCCAGCAGCCATGTGTGTCAATCACGCATGCATGCCTGAGGGGGACGTCCAAAAGCCGGAGATCAGCCTCTTCACACTAAATATGGCTGGAGGCCGGAGACGGCCCACTTTTGCTGGAGACTCCGGCAGAAAACCGGAGACCTGGCAACCCTACATGGCAATGTCATGGTGACATTAGATGACTGACTGGTGGAAGACCTGTGAGAAGGCTCATGATTTGGCCTGCCAGACAAAACCTATTCCCCACCCATGTTCTAAAATAAACAGTCCTGGAGAATGATTTAAACATAGTACATATTAGGGGTATGCATCAGCTGTGTGTGGGTAAGGGGACAAATAACCAGATGAATCAGGATGATTCAGGGTCTCCCCTGCCCCCTGATTGGAAGCACAGTGTGAATAACCCCCTGAGTCAGATCAGGACCCACCCAGAGCTACAGAGCACTCTGTTGCTCCATTTCTGTACTTTTCTGTGTGAAATCATCTCTATGTTTTCCCTGTATAATATCTCTATGTTTTTTTAGATCCATGGGATTTGCAAGAAGGGAGGCTGTTGAAAATGGTTTCTGCTGAGCACTAAAGAGCTCTCCATTGTTTTTTGCTAAATCACAGCATTGGAAGATTTTTTATAAAAAGTTAAAAGATTCATTTAGTTGTTTTTTTTAAAGCCTATGTTCAGAGCTTGGAAAAGTTACTTTTTTGAACTACAACTCCCATCAGCCCAATCCAGTGGCCGTGCTGGCTGGGGCTGATGGGAGTTGTAGTTTAAAAAAGTAACTTTTCCAAGCTCTGCGCTATGTTGCTCTACTTTGAACAAAACAAAACAAAACTCGGAGATGCTCAGAACTCCAAAGGCAGGGTTCTAGACAGTCTCAAATTGTTAGGCCTATCAAAGACCTGTAAAGGCTTGTCAGGAGGCAGAGCTTGGAAAAGTTACTTTTTTGAACTACAACTCCCATCAGCCCCAGCCAGCATGGCCACTGGGTTGGGCTGATGGGAGTTGTAGTTCAAAAAAGTAACTTTTCCAAGCTCTGTCAGGAGGTCTCTAAAGTCTATTGGAGGATACAAAAAACCATTAGAAAGAAATACCAGTGTGAAGTTGCAAAATTAAAAAAAATGCACGCCACTTGGCGACCTTTCATAACTTTAAAGAAAGTGACATCACACAGACACACACACAAGTCCTGTTGGAACGCCTCTCCCGCTATGAACCTACCCGTACACGTCGTTCGACATCTAAGGCCCTCCTCCGAGTACTGAGTCATTGAGAAGCTCGGAGGGTAATGACAAGATCCAGGGCCTTTTCTGTGGTGGCCCCCGAATTGTGGAACAGTCTCCCTGAGGAGGTACGCCTGGCGCCTACGTTGTTATCCTTTCGGCGCCAGGCTAAAACCTTCCTATTCTCCCAGGCATTTTAAACCCATTTTAATACATTTTAATATACTGTTATGTATTTTAATGTCTTAATGCTTTAGTTATCTTAAATATTGTTGTGTTATTATGTATCTGTATTCCATATTTATTGATTTTTGTTGACTTATTGTATTATAATGTATGTTGTACACCGACCAGGGAACCATTGGCTATGGGTGGTTTATAAATGAAATTAAATAAATAAAAAAATAAATATAGTGAAGGCCTTTTACTTTCCCCATGAAAATCCCCTGGACATATTTGTTGGGGATGGGGGAATCATGAGCTTGTAAATTTCAATCCACTTTGGAGATACTTACTTGCCTGTAAATTTGATCCACTTTGGCCAGATGGAAAAAAAAAAAAAGCTGTTTTTAGATTCTCCTTTACAGTGAATGGGGACACACACAGCTATATTTTATACACAAAGCTGAGCAGCTGAGTTACAAACTGAAGCAGAGAAAGCACAGAGAACCAGACAGGGTTTTTAAAAACCCAGAGAAACAGGTACAAGGCAAATCTTGGGACCTGTGCACACATTATTAACATAAATTTTAATTTTATAAAATGTAAAAATAATGTCTAGCTCCTGTTAGTTATCCCAATGCAACTCATTTGCTAGAAAAATGGAAGTTGAGAAAATATTTCCTTTTGACTGAATAACTGAGTAGATATCTAATAGTGCCTGCACTCTTCTTCATTACCACAGGTAAAAGGGCTACAATGGGGATAGGGAACCTGTGGACTTACATATATTATTGAACTCCAGCTCCCATCAGCCTGAGCCAGCAATGCCATTGGTCAAGGATGATGGGAGCTAGAATTCAACCAACATGTGGAGGACCACAGGTACCCCATCCCTCAGCTAGACTTGCTTCCTAAAAAAATTAAAACTTGAAAAACTAAGGAAGGGACTGGCATGTGTCTTAGGAGCAGACCCTGCCATCTTTCCTCCCCCCCCCCCATGTGGCTATGGCCCTATTGAGAAGCAAGATTAACCTGCAGGCCACAGTTAGATCTTAAACTTGTATTAACCCTAAGGAGGGGAGCTGAAGCTTAATGAATACTGTGTGTGGACATTAACAACCATTTAAAAAGCATAACTGAAAACAGCTTGCAACCAGAATATCGAAGGACCACTGCCTCCCACATGAATCTGCCCATCAGTTATGGTCATCATATGAGACTCTGCTCTGTGCTCTGTGACCAAGGGAGATGCAGCTGTGTTGCAATTCGAGATAGGCCCTTCCTGGTGAGAGTTTCTCCAGCTGTGGTGTTCTTCCTTAAGAGAGATTTGACTGGCCCCTTCATTGATGGTTTTTAGACAGCAATCAATACATTTTTATTTCACTAGGCTTTTAATGGGTTTTATCTGTATGTTAACTTTGCGGATAGCTGCTTTTATTGCATTTGTTTTTTATCTTTTCTAAAGATTGTATCAGATTGTGTTTGCTATCGTAGTGATCCACCTTGGGGGCCATTATGGGGGCCAAGAGACAGGATATATATATATATATGCCAAAATATCTACAACAGGAAACATAGGAAGAATGATTTATCAAGGACATGGGTAGTAAGGGTGTGCAGAGACCACAAGATATACCTTGTATCTGTGTTTATAATGTTGGGAAGCAGCCCGATCTGTTTTGGATCCTCTCTGTGTCACTCCAATTCAATTAGTTATGCAGGTACAAATTTGATCTGTTAAATGTGAAGCTCTGTTTTGTCATCATTGATTATAATGGGGGACCTAAACATGGCTATAGCTTTTTACCCTTTTCACAAAAGTGGATAAAATTTGCAGGCAAATCAGCCTGTATAGGGTGAATTAAGCTTGCCAAATTTCTGGCAGATCCATTAAGGGGTTTTCATGCAGGGAACCATTAACTTTTATTTTTTAAAACAGAAAATTTAAACTTAACTTTTTAAAAAAATTCTGCCATAACTGAATGCAAATTTCAGGCATGGTTGTTCCTTCTGAGGTGATGAAGCCTGCCATATCTCAGAAAAATAGCTGCAGCAGTTCTCTTGCAAGGCATGTTCCCTCACCTAGGGTTTCTTTTTTTTTTTGGTGGGGGGGTAGAGGCAACAATGAGTTTGAAAACTAGGATCATTAGGGAAGTGCTGCTAGGTAAGAAACCTGCACAGTTCAGGCAAATAAGTCTAGAGGCTATCATGCAGGTGATTTTCCATTATAAAAAAATGGAAAAGTCCTTTTTTTGTTGCTACACCTCCCCTTTCCTAGAAGTATCCTTCATGGTGAAAAAGAGAGAAAGCTATGATCTTTAATTTTTTGTTACGAAACAATAAGTATTGGGAATGAGGCAGATTGAGAATGTGGCAGACCACCTCCAACAGTCTAAGTCCACCTTGTACAGCCTACTCTCATAGCCAAAATGAGAGGGGGATGATGGTGGGGGATGATGACTCATGTGAAGAACAACACTGTTTACTTACTTCAATATCTTTTCCCCAAATCACTGTGATTGCAGTGCAATGGGAAAATAATTCTCTATTATAAAAATGCTAGCCCTCACAATCAAAATGAAAGATCTCCCCTCCCCTCGGGATATTTCCCCAGCCAGCTTGGTTTCGCTTCTCAGAAAAGAGAAGTGGAGTGAGAGGGAGATAATGCATTTAACTTTTTGGAAAAACTGAGGCAACAGAGGAACTCAAAGGCTGGACACTTCCTGATCTGCCCTGACATGCCTTGTCAATGGCAAGCTCCAATGAGAATACAAGATTCTGCTCCGAATCACCCTGATTTGCCTTGTTTTTCAGGGTACACACAGAGGTGAGGCATACTGCTAATGGGTACCAGAAAATTTGTTTTTTTCTGGGTAAACGGAGAATTCGAGGAGATTTAGGTGCCATACATGTGGCAAAACCATATGGCATATGGTGCTTGTACAAGTGCAGCTCAATTAATTCTGAATGATTGCCTGTATCTATCAGAAGCAGGGATGTTATGAAATATCAAGGAGGGGGCACCAAAACAGCTAAATGCCCCTGCTAAATTTCTGTGAGGAAAACCAGGGTGGAAAGCACAACCCACCTTGAGAGGGCTGCTTGCCCCAGTTCTTTGCTCTGTGGGTTTGCTCTGCCTCCACTGTCAGAAGGAGTGTGTCTCTGACTACCAGTTGCTGGGAATCGTAGGTGGGGAGAGTGTTGCTGCACTCAAGGCCTGCTTGAGGGCTTCTCCCGGGCACCTGGTTGGCCACTGTGAGAACAGGAAGCTGGACTAGACGGGGCATTGACCTGAACCAGCAGGGTTCTTCTTATGTTCTTATGTTCTTATGCTGATGCACTTTCCCTAGCAACCTAGGAAGGAGTGGTTTTAAAGGCAGGGATCACGGTCTGCCCGAAGCATTCTTTTGAGCCTCAATTTCCCTCTCCCCACGGGGCATCAATATCCCATGGGGCTGTCAAGATGGACCAATTTATTTTCAAGGCAAACAGCTTCCTGCTTTCCCAGCCCTCATCAGAAGAGAAAAACTTTCTGACCACTTTTATTAATACATCTTGTAACTTACAGTCACCTAGTAAAGCATAAATATTCCTCTCTGCAAATTATAATAGAAAGCATGTTCTTATAATTTAATCATTGCCTCAAATGTTTAAAGCTATGGCTCTGTTTTTTCTTTTAAAAAAAGCATAGCACCACTGCCCGCGTTTTAGCATTATGGGCCATGTTTATATTGCTATGCAAATTATTCCTTGTAGAGAGTTTACAAATTTCCCCTTTCATTATTAATAGTGTTGCGAGGTCCCCCTTCACCCCCCATCCCTCTCTATCTGTATTGCTTTGTGTAATACATAATTAATGTTAACTGCTGTGCATTGGTCTCTGTGCCAGTTTACATTAGGATATTTTTCCTTGTCTTCTGTCTCTGGAAGATGGAAATTGGTATTCGAGGTGAATGAAAATGGTTGGATTTCTTTGTCCTGCCCTTTCCAGTTCTTCCATATGCTTGACAGAAGAGGCACCTGGGATTTGCTCAATAGCTCTTTGCATTTGAAGTTCTGAACTCAACGGATGCGCCAAATGCCAATGTATTTCGTCACTTGCTTTTGGTTTAGAACTGGGCTGAGCCACCTCCTGGAACAGCAACCAAGACAGCATTGAGTATGAAGATCTTTGGGCCAATATTTGGAGGTGGAAAGATGAAACGAGGCTGCAAGTCGCTTTTCCCTTAAGGGTACTGATTTACTAAGTGAACCGGCAAGTGAACAATGGCAAGTGAACTGATTTACCAAGACAGAGGTGGGGAACCTTTCTCAGCTCAAAGGCAATTCCCTTCTGGGCAACCTTTTCAGGGCTACATGCCAGTGGTGGACGGGGCCAAAGGCAAAGTGGGCAGAACAACGTATGTTCATTTTGCTTTTGTATAGTAGGCTAGTTTCTCCACACATTGACACACCACTCTCCATCCAGGCATTATCAGAGTTCAAGACCACATTCCAGTCAGACAAAGAACACCAAAAGAGGGTGCAAAGCCGGGCTGGTGATGGGTGTAGCCTAAGGAGAGTCTCAAGGGTCTGATAGGGAGGCTTGGAGGGCCACATTTGGTCCCCAGGCCTGAGTTTCCCCATCGCTGCACTGAAAAGACAAGAAAGCTGCCACGGTGGGGTAATAAAGGAGGAAAGGAGATTCCCTCCTTAACCTGTAACCATTGGAAAGTGGATATGGAGATGAGAACAAGTCAACAGATGGATATGGCTGTTGCTCCCGGTGCAGACTGCTGACATCAGCGGGGGTGACTTCAAACACTTCCTCAGGGTTGGCTGAGGTGTGTTCCGCCTCCAGTGCTGCCTCCCAGGTTTCAGGGCCCCCATTTTCCCTCCCCCCTCAATTGCCCTGCAGCAGTGGTCTGTGGTTCCTATTAGCAAACTGCTTCAGTGGGCACTACTGTCAGGACTAAGCCATAGCCAGCAGTCTGAGGTGAGTCTGGAAGCAGAAGCCACGAGACTGGAGGGGGGTTAAAAATAACGAGCAAGGCAGGGTCAAGAGACAAGCCAGGAGTCAGGGCCAAGGGCAAGTCAGGACTGGGGGACAAATGATGAAGCAGGACCAAAGAACAAGCTAAGTGTCAAAACATTGACCCCCGTCTGCACTATACATTTAAAGCATTATCACACCACTTTAAACAGTCATGGCTCCCCCCAAAGAATCCTGGGCACTATAGTTTAAGGTGCTGAGAGTTTGTAGGAGACCTCTGTTCCCCTCAGAGAGCTACAATTCTCAGAGTGGTTTAACAAGCAATCCCTCTTCCCCGGGAACTTTGGAAATTGTAGCTCTGTGAGGGGAATAGGGGTCTCCTAACTGCTGTCATCACCTTTAACTAATTACATTCCCCAAAATTCTTTGGGGAACTCCATGACTGGTTAAAGTGATATGATCATGCTTTAAATGTATGGTGCAGATGGGGCCATGGAAGAGGCAAGAAAAAAATGTCTGAGGATTTTTCAAGTATCGCTAGGCTTAAAAAAAAAGTTGTCTAAATCCCATATATAGGAGCAGAGATAGTGAGAGAAGACTTGTATGCCTTGAGGCAGGGCTGTGGAAGCCAGAGGACCTCCAGATGCTGTTGGACTTTTAACTCCCATCATCCCCAGCCAGCATGGCCAATGGCCAAGGGGATGATGGGAGTTGTAGTCTACAGGCTCTCCATCCCTGCCCAAAGCATTAACGTCACTTAGGTGTGCATCTTAGACCTGGTGTGGGGAACCTTTGGCCCTCCAGATGTTTCTGAACTGCAGTTCTCATCATCCTTGGCAATTGGCCATGCTTGCTGAGGCTGATAAGAGTTGTAGGTCAGCAACATCTGGAGGGCCAAAGTTCCCCATACCTGTCCTACCAAATAACCCACACCTACTTAATCTTCATCTGCTTAATATCTAATTTCACAGGCTGTTGTTACAGAAATAGGATCAGTTTTAAAAATCTGACAGCACTGTTTTAATAAATAATATACTCTTCAACCTCCTTTTTTGGGGGGGGGATAATCATATTTGAATGGAGAGATGCATAAAATGTGTAAAACTTTCTCCCTAACATTCTCTTATCTTTCTCCCCTTAACCTTTCAACTCTAATGTCATTTTGCATATATTCGGCTATGATAAAGGAGCTCATAATTCTAAGGTATGTCAGCCTTCCCTCCCTTTGTGTATGTTTTTTTTTAAATGAATGTTTTATTAAAATGATATTTTCCCATGGGGAGAAATGAAACATTGCGCACCCAGGTACCAGCAGATTCTAATGGTCCCAACATAGTGAAAACCCACATTTAATAGTCTATCTACCTTACGTTGATGAGCTGTTAAGATAAAGAGGTGTTAGGGTTTGTTTAAAAAAGCAGACCTTTTACACATCCCCTTTTACAGATAATACATACCGTACAAGAAACAAGAACCATTTCCTCAAGAAATCATTGAAATAAAAGTGCAAAGTAGTTCTAAAATGCATATTTTGTCCATTTTAAGCTATTCTCATACATTGTCAAACCACCTCTTATTAGGTGGTACCTGGGGATTTTCCATTGTGAAATTTGGCCCCTATTAACTAAAGCCTATTAGTTCGCATTGTATACTCATAATACTCTCTTCATCAAAGCTAACATGAACAAAAAATGGTGAGTGAGTCCATGGTGACAGTATACCCTGTAAAAGATTTTATACAGTGAAAGACCCTTTCCTAGTATTGTATTATATTTGGGCATGACCACCATATAACAGTATGTTCCTTTGTGCCACTTCTCTCCCAGTATTAATTAGGTTCTTTCTTGTTAACATAATGCAATTTTTACCAAGATACAATGCCATTCCCACCTTCTGTGGGGGCATCTTTGCCTCCCCCCCAATTTTCAAGAAAGATGAAGGTGGTTTGGTCCAGCAGAGGGAGGTCACGTGACCTCTAATCCATTGGGGGAGGGGTGGTGAGCAAGGCTCTTAAGCTTGCTCTGCCCTCTGGACTCCCTCTTCGTTTGTTTACAACTCCCGCCTTCCCACCCTTTCAGTATGAGTTTTGCTAGTCGCCATTTAGGGGCTGAGTAGCGTGTGTCTGGGGGCCTATCTTGCACATTCTGGTGAATGGTGGTACAGCAGGGCCCAGATGTGCAGGGTGGGTGACCACCCAGGGCTTGCCTAGCACAGAAGGATGTATTTATCCACATCCTTGGCTGGGGGGCCGCAGCCTATGGCTGTTGACGTGCCCAGGGGGCTGGGGGGGGGATGTTGCCATGCCAGATGTAGTTTTAGCCTCACCTACCCGAACAGGTTGAATTTGGTTAATTTGGTCGATTTGGACTGCAGGTTCTCCAAAATTATATTTTTATAAATATAACATTTTAGTGTCTCGAGTCTTTCTTGGTGGTGTGGCGGCAATACCATCTTGTCATCATCATCATATGATACTTGAAAACTGATTTCCCTGATACTGGTGGATGGTGAAGGAAAAAGGGATGATTTCAAATATTTCTCCTGCTTCCCTAATACCTTCACTTCCTTTGGTAATTTAATTACATATTATGATTCCCAGTAGTTTGAATCCAGAAGTAGGGTTAGATTAGCCATTAGGCTAATAAAGACATAGCGTTCAACTCTGATATATTTTTAGGCCCTCAGTTCCCCAGTTTAGCTACAAAGCTCACTGGATGACTTAAGCCAGTTATGATTTTAGGCTTATTTTCCTTACAGGGCTGTTGTTCTGAGAAGTCCACATATGTATGCCATCTTGACCCCCTTGGAGGAATTATATTGGAGGTTTGCCGCTGCCAAAGCAGGAACAGAACAGAGTTTGAAGAAAGTAGTGTAGCGAATTATTTCTGTTTGAAGTTTTTTTCCTCTTTGATCTGAATATATTTGTGAATTTTACATAATTTATTTGATGACTTTATGATTTTTTTTGGCAAAGTATAGTACATATTACTTAGGATTTTCCCTCCTATCAGACCTAGGCCCTCTCATCTTTAGTTCAGGCCTGCATATCTGCTGTCTCAGATATTTTCACCCAAAGGGTGTGGGGGGAGGATGCATGAGTATCAGGGCTCTGGTGCAGGATACTGGAGTTACAACAGACCTCAGATACCATCCTCGTATAGCTGTTACCCTGTACTATTTAAAAAATCATTTATACATTTAATATTTGTATATTATACCAGAGTCCTTGTCAAATAGATCTCACCTGTGTTTAAAATGTCTGTAATTTGGAGTCCGTTTGACCCTGGTATTTTAGCAGAATGGCAGAATACTTGAGAGCTTAGGATGACTGGGTTGAAACAACTGCAACCATTCAAATTAAAGTTTTTGCTTTGTATATATGATGCCATGATACCATGGGTAAGGTAAAATGTCCAGATGAAACATAGTTCACAAGTAGCAGCGTAGGAAATATTAATGACACGAGGAATGCAGAATGCCTGTTATCACTGTAGCCGGTCTCACTGCTGCTCCCTCTTAAAGTCTCTGTCGTGTTTTGCTCAATTTACTACAAAACAAGTGTTTCTACTTCCCAACCTGAAGGGTCAAGTGAGCTCATAAAAAATCTGTCTGTCTCCCTGCATCATCACTAAGAGTGCCCATTAGGCCAAATTCAGACCTTGTTTCCTGTTGCCTAGCAATAGGAGATGATGTCTAAACTAGACAAGAGACAGACAGAGGTTAATCCCACAGGGCTGAGAGAGTGTTAGTGACATGTTTGAACTGGTAAGAAGAGCACATGCTGTTTAGATGCATTGTGAGTCAGGGTAAATGCCTGTATGTCAGAGTACAATAACCATAGGTTTGTGAGAGACAGATGCCCTATATATTATCTACATAATCATTCCATTTTGTCTGAGTCCACAGAAAGAGGGCTGATGTGATTTCAACTACCCTAAGGAAACCATTATTGTCGCTGTTATAGAACAAACTTTGACTACATGGGACTGGGGAACTGAAGGGAAACACTCTGGTCCCATCCATCTCCCAGAAGATTAAAGGCCACTGAAAGATTACACACACACCCATCTCCCAGGAATAAGATCAGAGCAACAGGAAGACCAGCCTTCAACCATCAGCCACAGAAGGAGCAAACAGGAAGTTTTCTCTCCTCTCCCCTTCCTGCCAGAAAGAACACTCTGCTCAAATTCTCTGTTGTTTTGGGACTGCAGAACTGAAGGGAAGCACACTCTGGTTCCTTCCATTGGCCAGAGGATTATGTGCTGATAGATTGTATATATATCAGGTGTGTGTTTTGCATTGTATTATTGCAGTATATTCTGTCTTGAAGATCATTGGATTAATACATGAGGTATACATCTTCAACAAATAAATAATAAACTGACCAGGTGGAGCTTTTTCTTACATGGAACTTCCTTTGGATTGGACTAGTAGACTGCTGCTACGTGGAAACATGACTGCAGAAGTAAGGCAAGGGCAGGCTTCCATGCATGCATTCCTAGGCAGCTGAGGACATGCATACACAAATGAATGTTGTATGACAATTTCCTTCCTCTTTCCAGGTGCTGGGGCTTTCAAGGTGCTGTGGTTCAGCACTTTTAGAAATTGGTCAATTGCGCCAAACAGCTGTTCGGGAGGTAGAAAAGGGGGATGGATTTATTTCCCCCCCTACATCTACTTCCTACTAGGGATGGGAGAGAGATTTGATTCTGTTTGTTAGTCTCATTATTTATTTATTAGATTTATTAGTCGCTTATTACCCAAACCTACATAACTGAAGGCAGACATACGTAATTTGCACTTTCCAAAACAATATGTGAACAGAAATACAGCCATCCTTTGAAATTCACACATCTCTGAATTTTGCAACCCAGTTCTCCAGCCAAGTAATGTGTACAAATATTGACATAGTAAGGGTAAAGTGTGCATAATTTTTTTTATATCTCAGTGAAAGTGCATTATAGTAGGCAAAAATGCATATAAAATGTGTATTTTAGGAGAAATGTACACTATAATGTGGATGGGTTTTCATGACAACTTTTTAAAAAGAAAATTTGCAAACTGATGTTGAAATGTGGAGAACTGAACAAGACTGGGAAAATGAGAAAATGAAATTAAACAGATTCACCCATCCCTCCTTCCTACCAAACAGCTGATTTGGATGCTTCATGGTCATTTGGCAGAGATATACTGTGCGTAAACAGTCCCAACTCCTCTCCATGCACAGAGTGAGTTGCAGTATGGTAGCAATGGAAGCACAATTGGCTGCTGCATACATGACAGACATGGTAAAGTATGAGCTAGGGATAGATGTTTCCATTCTGTGTCCATTGTGCATGCATTCAGTCATAGGTCTATTCTGTCCTCTTCCCTGAAGATTTTTTTTTAAATGCACAAGAATTGAACGTATACTGTACACATTTTTAAAATGTTTGCATGTATTTTAAAGACAAAACTACATTACAAAATTCAGAGCACTGGGCAATCTGATTGTCAGCTGCATTATGATCTTTGTATAAACCTGGGAACTGAGAATGAGGCCTGTTTGGTTCAAAAATGCAGACTGAATGAATTCTCATTGATGACTATAAGCCTTATGCATTTCCATGCTTTGTGGAGATTCTTGAATCAAGTTCCCAATGGCTTATTTGTGCCCCACCATGTTCCTTGCAGATAATGTCAATTTTTGCTTTGGACCTACCCTAGTGGCCAAACTGCACGTGACACTGCATAACATTAGCTCAACTGCTAATCTTCAGTTTCAATGAGGTGTAGTGCTGAACTGAGACCCAGATCCAAGTCCTCACTCTGCCACAAAACACATTGGGTGACCTTGGGTCAGTCATAGGGTTGCCAAGTATCTGGTTTTCGCCTGGAGACTCTGGATTTTTGGGGTCCTCCCCAGGTCTCTGAGTGAGTCAGCTTAATCTCCAGACTCTCGGCTTTTGCTTTTTTAAAAAAGGTTTCTAGGTGGTCTGGTTCATGAGATATACACCAAAATGTCAGCCGCCCCCACACAATTTCCGTGAAATGATCTCTTAGCTGCCTGCTCTAATCCCTCCCTTTCGGGTTTGTAGCCAATAAGAGCACCTAGACTCCGTTGCAAAAGTAGAAAACTATTGGTTTTTTCCCCTGTTTATCTGAAAATCTCATAAAATGAGTAAGTATATAACTTTCATCAGTACCAAGAGTCTTTTTTTCTCTTGTGTTCAGGAGTCAAACAAGTTTAAATTTTCCTGGGCTGTTGAAGATGGCAATGTTCTGCAAACTTTCCCAAAATGAACCTTTAATCCAATACTTGCTTTTCTGGGTTAAAGCTGCAATGCTAATCCCACATACCTGGAGTAAGCCCCATTGAATTCAATAGTAATTTTGAGTAGACATTGTTAGGATTGTGCTGTAAATTAATGGGACTTTTGAGTGAACATAGCAAAGGATTGTGTTTGTGTTGTAAATCTCTCCCCCTCCAATCCTGTTTTTAAAGCAATTAGGCAGGGCTTACATAGATATCACTGCTTTTATTATGTAGGGAACTAATACTTATTTTATTTGAAAAAAACTAAATGACCAACTCACTTTGACAATAAACTCTATGTATTTTTCTATGGGCTCTATGTATTCTTACATCTCCAGTGTGTGTGTGTGTGTGTGTGTGTGTGTGTGTGTGTGTGTGGAGTCTTCCCGACAACCCTGTGAGGTAGGGTTGCCGACTGGAGACCAAGGCAGCTCTCAATAAGAAACAAATCCCTTTAAAATCCAGTAACCATAAAAAGTATAAACAGTTGCAAAACAGCTTAAAGTGGCATGATTCTGAATTTTGAGTGAAATTTGGGTGAGTGTTCCTTATCACTTGAGGCTACAGTTCTGTGCACACTTCCCTGTTTGAGTATGCTCCATTGAATACATTTGGACTTGCTTCTGAGTAAACAATAATAGGATTGCACTACAAATATATTACAGGCTGTGTAAATAATGAACATCTTTGACAGTCATGCTTATATAAATATTTCTTCATACCAGGTCCCAATAAGTATTTGATTTTCACACTATGCTAGTACATTATTACTTTTTCTACATTTTAAGTGTGTCCTTCTCCCTTGGGGTTGTCATGGTTCCCCTTTGTTGTTTTCATCCTAAGGGGCAGATTAGGCTGATAGATGGTAAGTAGCCCCTGGTCACCCAGTAAACTTTATAGCTCATTCTCATTTTAAAAAATTAATTAAAATGATTTACATGTAGGCAAAGTTAATTAAGTAGATCCACTCAATACATTTAAAGCACATCCAACTTGCATTTAAAGCACATGGCTTCCCCCAAAGAATCCTGGGAAGTGTAGTTTCCCCTTCACAGTTATTGTTCCCACCACCCTTAACAAACTACAGTTCCCAGGTTTCTGTGGTAGGATTCATGTACTTCAAATGTGTTTAACGTGCTTTAAAAGAATGATGTGGATCTTCCCTAGGTATGCTTCCCTAGGTATGCATTCATTAGTGAATGGAAAATAATAATTTTAAAAGATATTTTTTTAAATAGCTCAGCTGTAGCTCAGTGGTAGGGCATATGCTTTGCAAGCAAAGGTCCAAACTTCAATTTCTGGAAAACAATATTGCCTGGAATCCTGGAGAGCCAATGCTAGTCCATGTCATCAATACCCAGCTAGATGGTATCAAATGGCCTGAGTTGGTACAGTATAAGGTAGATTCCTTTGTTCCTAAAAGTGGAAAGAGACCCAAGAGCCACAGTGACTCCAAAATTTATTTATGTATTATATTTACAACATTTATATACCACTTTATTGTAAAAAATCTCGAAGTGGTTTACAGAAGGAATTAAAGCAATAAAATTATTGGCAAAAACAGTTAAAGACAGGTATTTAAAAACATTCAAAATAATAAAACAAACAATGAGTTAAAAACAGATAAAAAACACAATAGCTTCTACATGCCTGGATATTTTATTTATTTATTACATTTCTACCCTGCCTTTCTATTTATGATTGAAACCCAAGGCAGCTTACATATGGTTCCCAGGTTGTCTCTCATCCAGGCACTGACCAGACCTGACCGTGCTTAGCTTGTATCTGCTTAATGTCAATAGGCAGGGAGTTCCAAAGCATAGGTGCTGCCACACTAAAGGACTGATTTCTTACAAGAGCAGAACAAGTACTATGTGGCCGCCGTATCATGGAAAGCACACCTTGAACTTGGCCTGGTAGCAAATCAGCAACCAGTGCAGATTTCAGAGCAGAGCTGTTATGTGCTGACAGGGTCTCACTCATGTCAGCAGTCATGCCACAGCATTCTGCACTAACTGCAGCCCCCAGAGTCAGGCTGTACTGCATGGGGATTTCTGTGACATCGGCTGACTGGCTGCCAGGAGTTTTTTAGTTGTGTTTTTTGGTTAGGAATCCTGACTGGTTGTGGGATGCTGAGTTTTCTGCCTTATTAATAGGGATCTTCTTGTGGTTGGTATGGTATTGCATTTAGGAAATCATTTTCTTTTTGTTTTTCTGTTTGCATCTCATTTACCTTTAACCTTACTCCCTTTCATCCATAGAAGCAACAACAGTGGTTCCATGCACTCAGCTCAGCCCCCTTAAACCCACTGATGATGCACCTTGTTGGTTGCATGACTGTTTCTTGCCCAATAGCGGTAAAAGAGAATTCACATACTGGGAAGTGTGGCTGCAGTTGTTCTTCTTCCCAAGCTGCTGTCTGTGAAACCATGGGTGTTTTCTCTCTGTCAATTATTACCCACTGGAATGGGATTGGCTGTCAAATTGAGTTTACAGCAGCCCACAAGGTAGACAGAAGAGGGTAGAGAATCTTCTTACTCTTATTCATTTCTCTGATCTCTTTCTGAAGTGAAGGGTCAAATCTATAAAGAAGTTTGGAGCAGCTGCATTGAAACGTACAGACAGGGCATTCCAGGCAGGGGGTTGCCAACCCTGCTTGGAGATGGATGTTTTTGCAGAGGATCCCTAGTCAAGGTTTACCAAAAGCACAATCCAAACTATATCTACTCAGAAGTCAGTCCTGTTGAGTTCTATGGGGCTTAATCCCTTAGTAAGTGTGTTTAGAATTGCAGCCTTTAGGAGCCTCCATCTTTACTCCCGAATGCTCCCATCTAACATCTCCACAACACTAGGCTCCTTTGTCCCTACAGTGGCCTTTTGGTGACTGGCCTGGCCGGAAGGCACTTAAACCCTTCTTGCTGAAAGTAAGTAGGCTAGATTAAATGTTCCCTACCCAGGCTCCATCTTTTAGCTAAGATTTCTATTTTAATTTCCAATCAGATTTTTTTAAAATTGTATGCTCCAAGCAACTGTGATTGATGCTTAATGACATCACTTGGGCCCGCCCTGTGACATCACTCAGGCCTGCCCCATGACATCACTCAGGCCCACCTCCATGACATCACTCAGGCCCGCCCCTCCAATCTCAGGTTTTGGGATGCTTCTGACCTGGCAACCCTAACTACGGCCCATCCCTATGACATCACTACGATCTGCCCCCATGACATCACTAGGGCCCACCCCTGAAATCTCAGGCTTTGGGATGCTTCTGACCTGGCAACCTTAACAGTCACTATGTCTCAGTCTAACCTACCTTACAGGTTTGTTACAGGGAGAACTATGCATGCCACCTTGAACTCTTTGGAGTAAGGCTGGGACAAATAACACCCCCTTCTGTATTCCACAGCAGTGTCCAGAGGATGGGCTTTGCAACAGCAAAGAGGCCTGGTGAAAGGTAGCACCTAACTCTTACCCTTCCAGCCATTTCCATCCTGAGAATCCCCCCCCCATTATCTCATGTATTGGTTCTATACTTGTGGCTTCAGTTTTTGAACAGCCCTTAGTCAAGCTGACCTCAGTGGGGCTTCACCCTGATTGGATCCAACTCCTTGCCTCTCTCACCACCACCCATGAGCTTGTCCTCTCCAAACCATGCTATTGCATAGAAGGAGAGGTAAAGAAAAGTGTAGGCTGCTTCTCATCTCCTTGTTCTCATTGCTGCACACGTGTTTAGAGAGGGCAGGTGAACAGACAACAACAAGGATGAGGAAGACCTAGGGGCTGTAGAGGAGGGATCAACAATGCCCCTCTGCTGGATGTGGGCCTTGCCAGTGCCCCAAAATGTCAACTCTTGATGCTGGCCCCACACAGGTCTGGAACACTGCAGGGGGGAGAAATTGCAGGGGGAACTCAGGAGAAGGCTTAAAGCATTCCCTTTCCCCAACACCTTCTCTGCTTCAAAGTGCCCAAGAGCAATGTGAAAAAGAAAAGGGTTAGTCAGGCCAGTCTTTCTTGCATCTGCAGTATAATGTGGAAAGGCTTGCCAATAGTTTTGCCTGGGTCAAAACTGATTGTATCACTTTACAGTGCTGTCACCAAACATTATGCAAGAACAACTCTTGAAAACCTAGACACCTAGCAAAAAAAAAAAAAAAAGTCAGGCAGGAGTCCTATTTGGGCCTTAGATTCCCTTGCATAATTTATTTTTATTTATTTATTTTATTTGCCAATTTGTAACCCGCTTTCGTTCACAGAATTCAAAGTGGCGAACAACAGTATAGTCTCATACAATGTAAATAAACTCATAAAACCAGTTAACATATCCATTAAAAATCAATTTAAAATGAACATTAAATGAAATAGTGCCATTTACATATTAAAAGCCTGGCGAAATAAAAACGTTTTAACATGTCGACGAAAATCTAAGCGGGAGTTAGAAAGCCATATCTCAAGTGGAAGGGCATTCCACATACTAGGGGCTATCACTGAAAAAGATTTGGATTGTGTAAGGCAGGGGTTCTGCAAGTGTAGTCCATGGACCACCGGTAGTCCGCAAGTTTCATCTAGGTGGTCCATGGCATATTTGCGGTTAAAAATGGGAGTCAATGTATCCATCACATTGAATATTCATATTGGTTTTTAATTGTTACTGCTTCTTTTATTTCTTATATTGTATTTTATTGTATTACAATGTGAAGTAACTGGAATAATGATTGCTACAACAGGCAGAAAAAAGCAGTAAGTGGTCCACCAAGATCCTCAGATATGTTGATGGTGGGGAAAGTTTGGGAACCACTGGTGTAAAGGAAAGTGCAGCCAGTGACCCATCACTATGCCTGTCTCTGTTGCCCTCCACAAGTTGGAGAGCAAACATCTGCATCTATTATACCTGCTTTCTGCACAGTTTAGAAACCTGATCATGCAAAGTTCTAAATCAGGGACGGAGCCAACACAAGCACAGAAAGTACAGCCACGTGTCAGAGAGGGGCAGGGTTAATATTCTCATTCTCACACCCCCCCCATCAGCTGAGGGTCTCATTGCTTAAAGAAGGCTAGGGTCTGTCACATTTGAGGAAATATAACATATATGTTGCTCATCATACTTTCACACAGTGTGCTTCAGTCAACAGTAGCTGATCTAAGGTCCCATGAAGAGGCGTCTTTTGAAGTGAAAGAGGAATGAGGATAGGAGATATCAGTTGCTCTAGAACAGAGGTAGTCAACTTCTGTGTTCTCAGGGACCACTCTTTGGAGGGTGTAAGTACAGTTCACCATAGACATTGACTTATTCATGGTTGCTGAGACTCTGGAATAAAGTTGGCACCACCTATCAGTAAGTAAGACCTTCACAGTTATGGAACACACCAATACAGGACAAGCTGTGGGACATTATATAAAAATCCAAAGATACAACTAGCACTAAAGTGCCTGCAAGGGAAGAGAACCATCACCGCCCAGGGAGGGAGAGCCATCTGCCTGCTTTGCTGCTGCTGCTGCTTGGCTGGCATCTCTGGTCTCTCCTTCTTGGGCTCCTGCTCTGCACGTGGGCACCTTGCAGGACCAGGCTCCAGGTACTCAGCCAGCTGTGCCTGATACTGTTCCACCTGTCCCTTCTTTGGAGGGGATATATAAGCCGGCTGGCTGAGGGGGCTTGGGAGATCCACTGCCTGCAAGAGAAGAGGACCATCACCGCCCAGGGAGGGAGAGCCATCTGCCTGCTTTGCTGCTGCTGCTTGGCTGGCATCTCTGCTCTCTCCTTCTTGGGCTCCTGCTCTGCACGTGGGCACCTTGCAGGACCAGGCTCCAGGTACTCAGCCAGCTGTGCTGATACTGTTCCACCTGTCCCTTCTTTGGAGGGGATATATAAGCCAGCTGGCTGAGGGGGCTTGGGAGATCCAGTGCCTGCAAGGGAAGAGGACCATCACCGCCCAGGGAGGGAGAGCCATCTGCCTGCTTTGCTGCTGCTGCTTGGCTGGCATCTCTGCTCTCTCCTTCTTGGGCTCCTGCTCTGCACATGGGCACCTTGCAGGACCAGGCTCCAGGTACTCAGCCAGCTGTGCCTGATACTGTTCCACCTGTCCCTTCTTTGGAGGGGATATATAAGCCAGCTGGCTGAGGGGGCTTGGGAGATCCAGTGCCTGCAAGGGAAGAGGACCATCACCGCCCAGGGAGGGAGAGCCATCTGCCTGCTTTGCTGCTGCTGCTTGGCCAACATCTCTGCTCTCTCCTTCTTGGGCTCCTGCTCTGCACGTGGGCACCTTGCAGGACCAGGCCCCAGGTGGCGTTTTACATGGGAAGAAGAACAGTCTTAGAGCTGGCGTTTGGGCGCACAGAATACGGGACTGTGTCTTCTGTGTGGGTTTGAAGTGGATGAATGGGTGTTATATGAGTGTATGTTGTGAGTGAATGTGTATTTTTATGTATATGAGTTTTTTGTATTTATAGTTTATCATGTGCCTCGGGAAGAGATTTTATCATCAAGAGGGGAGACCTGAGGGGGCCCCAATTGCCATAGTGACGGGTAGAGGGAGGTATGGTGATATGAGAGGGACGTGCCAGGTAAGGAGAACGCGGCCCAGACATGTAGTGGCTGTGCTGCGTTCTGGTCCTTCTCATACCTGCAGGGTTGTTGGTTGTCCTATCAGCCAACTCTCAGATTTCCAGTTGCTGCTCTTTAATGCCAGATCGGTACATAATAAAACCTCCCTCGTCCATGATTTGATTGTGGACGAGGTGGCCGATCTGGCATGTCTAACCGAGACCTGGGTGGGCGAAAAGGGAGGAGTTAGTCTCTCCCAGCTCTGCCCACCGGGGTATCTGGTTCAGCATCATGGTAGATCTGAGGGTCGGGGAGGTGGGGTTGCTGTGGTCTATAAGAGTTCCATCTCACTCACCAAGCACCATGTCCATGCAATCACTGGTCTGGAATGTTTGCACCTTGTGCTGGGCCAGAGGGACAGACTGGGAATCCTTTTGGTGTACCGCCCACCTTGCTGCCCAATGGCTTCCCTAACTGAGCTGACGGAAGTGGTCTCGGAGGTACTGTTGAGATCCCCCAGACTATTAGTACTGGGAGATCTCAACATTCATGCTGAGGCTACTTTGTCTGGGGCAGCTCAGGACTTCATGGCCGCCATGACAACCATGGGGCTGTCTCAATATGTTAGTGGCCCAACACATACATCGGGGCATACTCTTGACCTGGTCTTTGCTACCGGACATGGGGATAGTGATCTGGATGTGGGGAGTTTTACATCTCTCCCGTTGTCATGGACAGATCATTGCTTGCTGAAGTTTAGACTTTCAGTAGCCTTTTCCCTTTGCAAGGGTGGGGGACCTATTAAATTGGTCCACCCCCGGAGACTAATGAATTCTGAAGGTTTTCAAAAGGCTCTGGGGGTTTTTCCGGCTGATAAGACTGGCGCTCCTGTCGAAGCCCTGGCCGATCTGTGGAATACAGAGATGACCCGGGCTGTTGACACGATCGCTCCTGCGTGCCCTCTCCTATGTAGAGCTCATACAGCTCCTTGGTATACTCCGGAGCTGAGAGCGATGAAACAAGACAGGAGGCGGCTTGAGCGGAGATGGAGACGAACTCCCGACGAATGCAATTATGAGCTGGTTCGTGCTTCTACTAAGCTCTATGTAGGAGCGGTGAGGGCGGCAAAAAAACAACATTTCGCCACCACTATTCAGTCATCTCTCTCACGCCCACGGGAGCTTTTTAAAGTGGTTCGTGGCCTACTCCATCCAGGCCTACAAGATACGGCAGATACATCGGTAGCTCGATGTAATAAATTTGCTGAACACTTCCAGCATAAGATCTCATGCATTCGCCGGGACTTAGACTCCTATTTAATAGCAGTTAATCCTACTGAGGTGTCCGGAGCACAGTCTTGTCATGTTTTGTTGGATGAGTTTCAGTTGGTTCAGTTCAAGGACGTGGACAAGGTGCTTGGACAGGTTCGTGCGACCACTTCGGTACTGGATCCTTGCCCCTCTTGGCTAATTAAAACTAGCAAGGAAGGAACAGTTGGCTGGGCCAAGGAAGTGATTAATGCCTCTTTATGAGAGGGAGTGGTCCCTGGCTGTCTGAAAGAGGCGGCAGTGAGACCACTCCTGAAAAAACCTTCCTTGGACCCAGAGGATTTCAGCAGCTACAGACCAGTAGCCAATGTTCCGTTCCTGGGCAAGATCCTGGAACGTGTGGCTGCTGACCAGCTCCAGGCACTATTGGATGAAACCGATTATCTAGATCCATTTCAATCGGGGTTCAGGCCTGGTTTTGGCACTGAGACTGCCTTGGTCGACCTGTTTGATGACCTATGTCGGGAGAGAGACAGAGGGAGTGTAACTCTGTTGATTCTCCTTGACCTCTCAGCCGCTTTTGATACCATCGACCATGGTATCCTTCTGGAGAGGCTTGCGGAGTTGGGAGTTGGAGCAACTAACAAACTGAGACTCAATCCTGACAAGACTGAGATGCTGTTGGTGGATGGTTTCTCTGATTGGATGGTGGATATATACCCTGTCCTGGATGGGGTTACACTCCCCCTAAAGGAACAGGTGCGTAGTCTGGGAGTCATCTTAGACTCTTCCCTCACACTTGAGGCTCATGTAGCCTCGGTGGCCCGGAATGCGTTCTACCAACTTCGGTTGGTAGCCCAGCTACGTCCCTATCTGAGTAAGGAGGACCTCTCATCAGTGGTACATGCTATGGTAACCTCGCGTCTGGACTACTGCAATGCGCTTTATGTAGGGCTACCTTTGAAGATGATTCGGAAGCTACAGCTAGTGCAAAATGCGGCGGCCAGACTGCTAACAAAAACTAAGCGGTCTGAGCATATAACACCTGTGCTAGCCCGTTTGCACTGGCTTCCAATATGCTTCTGGGCCAGATTCAAAGTGTTGGTACTTACCTATAAAGCCTTATACGGCGCGGGACCACGATATCTGTCGGAACGCCTCTCCCGATATGAACCGGCCCGTACACTACGGTCTACTACGAAGGCCCTCCTCTGGGTTCCGACCCATAGGGAAGCCCAGAGGGTGGTGACAAGATCTAGGGCTTTCTCAGTGGTGGCCCCCGAACTATGGAATAGTCTCCCCGAGGAGGTGCGCCTGGCGCCGACACTATCATCTTTTCGGCGCCAGGTTAAAACCTTTCTCTTCTCTGAGGCATTTTAATTCCTGTTAATTCTAAATTATTATATTTTGATTTTAGACTGTACAGTTTTTTGTACAGTTTTGTATTGTGATATACTGTATTGTGTTATTTTTATTGTATTTTTAATGTTCACCGCCCAGAGAGCTGTTGCTAGTCGGGCGGTATATAAGCTTAATAAAATAAATAAATAAATAAATAATATCTTTGTCATTTACACTTAGAATGTATTTTCTTCTTATTAGTAAATCTAAGAGACTAATGGATTGGGATGGTTTCCAAAGGGCTCTGGGGAGTTTTCCGGCTGATAGGGCTGGAACTCTTGTTGAAACCCTGGTTGAACTGTGGAATACAGAAATGACCCGGGCGGTTGACATGATTGCTCCTGAGTGCCCTCTCCTGTGTAGAGCTCATACGGCTCCATGGTATACTCCAGAGCTGAGAGCAATGAAACAATATAGGAGACGGCTTGAGTGCAGATGGAGACGAACTCCTGGTGGATGCAATTACACACTGGTAAGTGCCTATGGTAAGCTGTATTTAGGGGCAGTGAGGGCAGCAAAAAAATAATATTTTGCTGCCACTATCAAATCATCAATCTGCTGCCCAGCAGAGCTCTTCAGAATTGTCCAGGGGCTATTACAAGCTGGCCCCAAGGACATGGTAGAACCATCTGAGTCCCACTGTAATGAATTTGCTAGGCACTTCCAGGATAGAATCTTTAGCATCCGCGGAAAGAGGCAGTAGTGAGACTACTCCTGAAGAGACCCTCCCAGGACCCAGAAAATTTTAATAACTATTGGCCGGTAGCAAATGTTCCATTCCTGGGCAAGGTCCTTGAATGAGTGGTGGCAGGCCAGCTCCAGACACTGTTGGATGAGACCGATTATCTGGATCCATTTCAGTCTGGTTTCAGGCCTGGTTTTGGCACGGAAACAGCCTTGGTTGCCCTGTATGATGACCTCTGTCAGGCGAGTGTGACTCTGTTGATTCTCCTTGATCTCTCAGCGGCTTTCAGTACCATCGACCACAGTATCCTTCTGGGAAGACTGGCTGATATGGGAGTGGGAGGGACTGCATGGCGGTGGTTCCGCTCCTACTTGCTGGGTCGGCTCTAGAAGGTGGTGCTTGGGAAACATTGCTCAGCATCCTGGACTCTCCAGTATAGCATTCTGCAGGGGACAATTCTGTCCCCCATGCTGTTCAACATCTACATGAAACCATTGGGTGTGGTCATCTAGAGCTTTGGAGTGCGTTGCCATCAGTATGCTGATGACACACAACTCTATTTCTCCTTTTCATCTTCTTCAGGTGAGGCTGTCAATGTGCTGAACCGGTGCCTGGCTGCGACAATGGACTGGATGAGGGCTAATAAACTGAGGCACAATCCAGATAAGACTGAGATGCTGTTAGTGGGTGGTTCTTCTGACCGGATGGTGGATGTCCAACCTGTTCTGGATGGGGTTGCACTCTCCCTGAAGGAGCAGGTTTGTAGCTTGTGGCTTCTCCTAGAGCCATCTCTGTCACTTGAGGCTCAGGTAGCCTCGGTGGCACAGAGTGCCTTCTACCAACTTCAGTTGGTGGCCCAGCTATGCCCCTATCTGGACAGGGATAACCTGGCTTCACTGCTCAATGCTCTGGTAACCTCCAAGTTAGATTATGCAATGCGTTCTACGTGGGGCTATCTTTGAAGACGGTTCAGAAGCTTGCAGCTTGTGCAAAATACAGCGGCCAGATTGGCAACAGGGACCAGACGGCTCGGTCACATAAAAGTGATTCTGGCCCGCTTGCATTGGCTCCCTGTATGTTTCTGAGCTCGATTCAAGGTGCTGGTTTTAACCTATAAAGCCTTACACAGCTTAGGACCCCAATACCTGATGGACCATCTCTTCCAACATGAACCCACCCATACACTATGCTCAACATCTAAGGCCCTCCTCCGGGTGCCTACTCTGAGGGAAGCTGGGAGGCTGGCAACAAAGGAGAGGGCCTTCTCAGTGGAATGATTATCTTTTCAGTGCCAGGTCAAGACATTCCTCTTCTCCCAGGCATTTTAGCATGTGTTTTTAAATTTTCAATTTTTTTAAGTTGTGTTTTTAAATTGTTTTTTGTGTTTTAAAATTTGTATATTTGTTTTTAATGTTTTTAATTGCTGTAAACCGCCCAGAGAGCTTCGGCTATGGGGTGGTATATAAATGTAAATAAATAATCTGAGCAAGCAATGTATATAACTTGATTAAAATTTGCTAGGACCATGTAGGACTGTCCACCATGGTTGGTTCTGGGAGTTCAAAATTCGGGGAGGGGGGATACTAAAATGTGCATGCATGTGCACAGGCACCAACATCACAAATAATAAGCCAATGCCAAATCAAACCAAGAGGAATTTGTCCCATCACTAGTGTATGTGATGAGAACAGCAAAGTGACCTTACTGTGTGGTGATCAGTGACTAGGCTGTATGACAGATCAGTGATGTGGTTGCCACACTGACAGTTGTAGCATGAACTAGGTTTCCCAGAAGTTATCACATATTGTGTGCTTATTTCCCCCCATCTGAACTGGTCTTTATATTCTTTCCATTTGTTTATCTCGTCTCCTGCTTTAGCTGTTGCTGCCAGGATACCTGATTCATCTTATTCTCCCTGTCTGACCTTTTCCCTTTCCACTCTTCTGTCTGCCATCCTTGTACTCAAGTGACCTGTTCTTATAGGTTTATCTCATATTGATTAATACAGTGTTAGAAATTCTAGCATTTTTTATGAATTCTAGGAGTTGATCAGGGTGGACCACTGACAAAGCCTTTCAGGATAATAGACTGAAGAAATGCAAGGTGCTATCTCATGTTTTTAAAACATGCAGTTAATTGATATTCTGCTCTAGTATGAACAGTTACCAGTATGGTAAAATAATAGTTTGAGTAACAGCATGCAATTGAAGCTGTGTAGTAAGTGTGGCATGGCATGAGACAGTGAAGAACCAATGGTATTTTGTCCCCCACATTTCCAGTCTCCCAATTTAAACTATTGCCCTGTTTGCTTGTCACGCTAAGCCAAACCATAGTTCAATGCAAATGCACATGAGTGCCCAAAGAGGAGCGCAAGCTATTTTGCTTCTTCCCAGTCTTTTTGCGCTCTGCCACACTCAGCTAAGTCAAAGTTTGGTTTAGCGTATCATTTGAACCTACACTCATGGTTTAGTCCTCTCCAGATTAAACACAAGCTGCAACCAAGGTTTGTCCTATGGTTTATGGCTTTTGGTTTGTCCAGAAGAGCTAAACTATGAGCCTGGATTCAGATGACATACTAAGCCATAGTTTGGCTTAGCTCACCATGATGCAACAAGAAAAAGATTGGGGAACAGCAAAGCTGCTGCAAGCTCCTCTTTGGGAGCCTATATGCTTGCACATTCACACTAATTCAAGGTTTGGCTTATAGTGACATGTGATGCAGGGCATTGCGTGACTGCAAATCTGATACAGGCAGACCAATATGAGATATTGAGTAGGTACATGTAAGATCTCCTTACACTCTAGGGGCCCAAAGCCACATTTCTGTGGGCACTCCCTTACCATAAATAAAGCAATCAACATAATCTTGATCTGTGTCACAAAGTGGGTTTTCTGAAGGCACTTACTCTAGCTAGCCAAGGTTGTTTTAAGATTGGCCCAAAATGTATTGCCTTCAGCTGAGTTGGCATTCTAGGCCAGTTTGCCAA
Source organism: Rhineura floridana (assembly GCF_030035675.1). Taxonomy (NCBI): domain Eukaryota; kingdom Metazoa; phylum Chordata; class Lepidosauria; order Squamata; family Rhineuridae; genus Rhineura; species Rhineura floridana. The sequence continues at coordinate 37,944,908 of NC_084485.1, forward strand.
CTGTGACGGTGGACACCTTGAGGCAGCAGTGAGCAGAAAATAAGGACCAGTTCACTTGACCATTTTAAAGTGATGAGAGATATAGGTTGAGGTGATACAATTTGACTTTTATGCTTTCTTTTTTAAAAGAGATTATTATTTCCTACATTAGCCATTGGCAATTTCCAAGCATATTCCTTGCCTAGAATTAAATTGAAGGACTTCCTTTTGGACACAAAACATAAATGAAAAGGTAAATGAAAAGTTAGTGAAACACGGCAGAGTAGGCCATGCCGCATAAGCCAGGAAGCCCTGCTTTGCATTTTCCCTCAGCTGTGAATTCAATTTACTGGGTGGCATTAGGCAAGCCGCTCTCCCTCAACCTGAGCTGCCTATCTGTAATATAACTGGTGAACCATACTAGTTTCTTGGAAGGTTTAGTGGTATGAAATAACAAGTGGGACTTGCAACATATTGCAGTTAGGGATGGGCAAAAAGGTCAGTGTTGGTTTCTTTCAGTTTCACATTTACACCAACAGACACTTCTTTTTGGTACACATAACTTGGCTGGAGAACTGCACTGCAAAATGCAGAGAAGGGAGAATTTCAAAGGTTGGCTGTGTTTTGGTTTGGAAAGTGTGAATTAGGTAAGTTCCCCTGAACTGAATAGAATTTCTCCCACATCTCTAGTTGCAGCGTACAACACCCCTCCCCTCCCCCTCACCAGTTCAAAGTCTAAAATAAGAGGGAAAAAATCCAGACCCTTGTAGAACTTTTCTCTCTCAGTGGTCTCATAATTTGTTGAAATTAATTAAAAAATCATCCATGTTCACAGAGTACCTGTCATCCTATTACTGACCTTGCCCCAGACACTGGCCTTCATCATCTGCAGTTTAAAAGTTTTTTTTAAAGTCTGATTTTTAATTAATTTGAGTAATTTAACACTGGAGTCTATGATAGCACAGGCATGCTCAGTAAGAACCAACTGTCAATGTTCTAAAAGCCAGACTAACAGCTGTTTGGTTTGGCTGATCAGGTGGCCACACCTATGCCAGACATTTATTCCACTTTAAACAATCATGGCTTCCCACAAAGAATCCTAGGAAGTGGAGTTTGTGAAGGATGCTGAGAATTATTAGGAGACTCCTATTTCCGACAGAGCTCCAGTGGTCAGAATGGTTTAACAGTCAGCCCCTCTTCAGGTGACTGTAGCTCTATGAGAGGAATAGGGCATCTCCTAACAACTGTCAGCACTCTTCACAAACTACACTTCCCAGGATTCTTTGGGGAAAGCCATGACTGTTCAAAGTGGAATAAATGTCTGGTGTGGATGTGGCCAGGGAAAGCTTTGGTTTAAATTTGGGTGGGAGACTACACGTATCTGCTGTAGAATAAAAAGGTGGAGGGAACACCGCAAAATAATGATACTGTTAACCATGTTTTCTTTTTGGAAAGGAAAGGGGGTTTCCCGCTGCCCAGTGCCCACCCAATCTCATCCCCTCCCTCACCCCTCTCCCCTCCACTATTCTCCCTCCCCTTCCCCCTCCTTCCCATCCCTACCCCTCCTCCAGGTCAGTTTTACCTGTTCTAAGCATGATTGCACAGGAGTAAATCCCATTGAACTAAATAAGCATGCAAATGATCACCCCCCCACTTCTCCTCTTCCCTCCTGCCCCTCCCCTCCCCTTCCAATCCCCCTCCCTCCCCTCCCCTCTCCTTCTTCCCTCCTCCTCCTCCTCTCCTGTGGTCAGTTTTAGCTATCTTAAGCATGATTGCGCGGGAGTAAATCCTATCACTCAATAAGCATGCAAATGATCAAATCTGCCTTCTCCCTTTCCTCTCCCCCTACCTACCCCTCTCTCCTCCCACTCCCTCCACTCCCGCCTCTCCCTTTCCTCTCCTCCTCCCTTCTTCCTCTCCTCCCCCTCTTCCTTCTTCCTCCTTCCCTGCCCATTCCAGTGCTCCCTCTCCCTCTCCCTCCCTCCCATGATTAGTTTCACCTATCTTCAGCATGATTGCAGGGGAATAAATCCCACTAAAGTCAAAAGGCAGGCAAATGATCAATCAATTCTCAGCAAAATTACACAGGATCCCATTTCTTATCTCCCAGATTAAAAAGCAGAGAAATTCACCGATAGGCAAAAAACCCTTGCAGTTTAAGAACATACCTATAGCCATGAATAATTATAGTAATGGCAAGATTCAAATCAGAAACATCTTCCTGACATATTCCTCATTCTTAAAGCCACTACACTACAGACCTCTTTGGACATTCTGTTTCTATGTCTGATATCAATTACAGGAGGGAGAGCAAGAGTGAACTACCAAGCCCTTCTGTGCATCACTGCTATTAGTATTTTCAGCCTTCAACAAGCCCTCTGCTTGTGGAGTCTCCCTTGATTATGCAGGTTGTAAATTGCCTGGGGAGAGTCTCTGTGTAGAGGAAGCTCCCCAATTCAGAATTTAGCCTTCCAATTCGGGGAGGATTGAACAAATGAAGATAGTGGTCCACCTGAAGGGGTGGGGCTTGGCACTATACTCCCGATCTTCCTTACACACAGAAACGGGTTGCTGCTCTTTCATTCTGATGGCTGAAGGAAGATGACAAAAAAACAACCACCACCTCATCCTTTGGCAAACGTCACAATGAGACACACACTTTGTGCTGTCACTGTGGGCCCAAGGCTTACCATCTCTGGAAGTCCACCTGTGGGAAACGTGGCTAGCCTGCTAAATGGCAGAGAAGGCATAACTGTAGCGCTGAGGCCAAGAGGCACATATGACGTATCAGAAAAAGATTCAGCAATGGATTCTGTCAAGGATCAGCACCACAGTCCAAGAGAGCTTCAGTTGTGGCATCCAAGGCATGTTAAGAATGTAAATGTCTGTTTAAAAGAAATGGTCTGAACTTTGGGTGGGGGAGGGGTAAGAAAAAAATGCCAAACAGGGCTCATATCAGCTGGGAGGGGCAGAGAGCGAGAGAGTGAAAGCACATTGGTTCTTCAGTCACTTCTCATAAAATTAACCAAATAATGTTTGTGAAGTGCTTTGAGTCCTTATGAAACGCTCTGCAAAAATCATCCCATGTTACTATTTAAAAATATAATTGGCCACTGAGAAACAAAAATAGTCATTCCTTTCAAACTTTAAAATCACTTGTAGATGATGTGCTGAGTGGATGCCACCCAAATGCTCATTGACGTAGAGAGACGCTAGGGAAGGATAATTAATTGTGTGTCAAGATGTTATGTAATAAGCTTAATGTTGTGTAAAAATATCTCAGTAACGGTGCAATGTACAGGAATTAATTACAACATCATCTTGAGTTGGCAAAATGGGGAGGGGGAGATGGCTTTCTGTTTTATTTTCCATTTATGCTGAAATGGTGGGGGGGTTGATGGAGGAGTCAGCAAAGATTAATGAATAGTCATTCTTGTGTAATCTATGGAACACCACAGGGGATGCCATAGTTTGCAGTTAATACTGCTAACTTTTAAAGGTCAGAACGGACCATGTTGACTGTGACACCGGTGACTGTGGGGAGTTGCTTGATTCTCTGTTTTTGTTCCTCAAAGCTATTGTACTAACAGTAGGCAAACAATGCTGTCCCTTTTCCAGCCAGATCATTCCTCCTACTTCCATATCATGCATTTGTATTTTTAACATGTAAAACATTTCTTTTTAACATGTGCAACAGAGCAGAACCAAATACTTGCAACAACAGTATGAAACTGGCCAACACTTCCAATTTTTCATTCAAAGATTTTATTAAAATCAAATTTAAATTTGAATTTTGAATGATTATTTTTGCCTGCCCAGATTGGGATGCATTAGATTTATTGATGTTATTTTGATTGTTCCGATTATAATAGATATTAAATATGAGATCTGGCAATCTGTCAAAAATGCTAGATACTCACTGTATGTCACTTGTCCAGGCTATCAGACATGTAACACCATTGTGTGTCAGCCATCAAATGCTGAAGCGTAGTAAAAAACAAGAATGTTACTTTCCCACGTCCAAACAGATAATCACACTTACAAAGATGGCTGCATTGAGTGTCTTTAAGTATATACAATACTCCAGGTGCTGGATAAAGAGAACATTCCCATCATGAATTAGATTTTATTCTCCAATGTATAACCTGTCCATTCTACATGAATCAGCTTGAATCTACAAATCTTATTGCTCCTCAAATATGTATGTACAGTTGTCTCTGCGTTTGAATGTACTTAGGTGATTTTGGTTTCTGGCCACCGCTGTTAAGTGGACGCTCTTGTATTGGAAATTATTATATCCAGCCCCTTCCCTCCCAACACCTGCAGAATATTTCAGTTATATTGATGCAAGACATCTCCATCAAGTGAATGGCCATGGAATGGAAAGGGATATGGAAGGATGCTTCCCTGATCATTTAAAGAGATAAAACAGGACACTATTTTCAGTTGTTCAAGAAACAAACTATTTGAGAACTATATGCTCGTCAATCCAAAGTTATTTTTGGCAGTCCTTTATGGAAAGCTGTGGATTTTGTTTTGCCACTTATGTTTCTTCGAGTAGCTTTTGATTTAGACAGAGCTGTCCAGCCATGCTTTGGGGAAAGAAGAGCAGGGGCAAGCTGTATTTGGAAAATTATATTCCAATAATACATTTTCATAGCTGATATGGGCTCTCCCATCTGGGCCCTAAACAGTATTTCCAGCTAATGCGTGTGTATTTATATATAGCTGCCAGGCCTGAGTCAAAATGAAGCGATTTGTTTTGCAGATGTTGAAAGGAATATCTTCACTGAGGATCTGGAAGGTAAGGAGTTAGAAGGACATATCAGATATCCTACCACAGCCTTTGCCAACCTGGTGCTGTCCAGATGTTTTGGACTCCAACTCTTATCAGCTCCAGCCACCACTGCTGTAATAGGAGTTGTAGTCCAAAACATCTGAAGGGCATCAGGTTGGTGAAAGCTGCCCTACAAGTTAACAAAGAGTGGGAAGGTTACTAGTAATTGGTAATTAGCACTGTCAGCTTTGAAAATCTCCCACTGTGACTGTAGCCAAAAAAAGAAGAAAGAAATAGTGGTTGTTTCTTTCATCAATTAATTTTTAACTTACTGCATCTTTGAGATTAGGGGTTTTGAACTCATGAAGCCAACAATGATGTGTCACACAGCAAGAATTCTACATAGACAGTTCATTGAAAGCCAGCCCACAGGTTCAACTTAAGCTGGAATATTTTTCTAATGACGGGTTTTGATTTCACTATGGTTTTGCATTGTAAGAACAGCAGCATGATTTTGTTATTAATATGATTTTCCCATTTTAGTTCCAAATCACTGTTTTTGCATGAAATACACATAGTAGCTAAGTTTAAGGAGTAGTAATGTTTATAAGTAATTATAGGGTAGAATTTTCAGAGCTCTTATTATCTAGTCTTACTTAGGTCCTCCAGAAAATAAAAGAAAAAAACACCACATTTCATAACATATTCTTAAAAAACAGCTAGGTATTTGGTACTTTTGCATATCCCCTTTATAGTGCAAAAGGTACAGCTCATGTACATTACCATTACCTCTATGCAACTGTCATTCAGGTCACCCCATATAGCTGTACACTGATGAGTAATAAGATAAGGCCTTTCTTCCTTACTGTCATATGGAACATGAACATATAAATATGAAGACCAGGATCAATTATTCCTGTGGCTTTTCATGACTCATGTGGCTTGGGATTGGGAAGTCAGACTAACAGAAGCAAGCAAGAGCCTTATTTCCCTGCCCACTATCTCAGTTCTCTCCACAACATCTCCTACCATAAGAAACAACTAGTTAGCCATGTGAGGACAGGATGCTCAGCTAGATGGGCTGTTGGCCTGATCCAGCAGGCTCTTCTTATGTTCATTGCCTTCACTACCATCTTGTTTTTAATGTTAATACATGTGTACACATGTGCAGATGTCAAATAAGGCTGCTGTGTATAAAGACTGATAACAATATAGCAGCAAGCTGGAGCAAGAATGGCACTATCAGAAACCAGCATGATAGCAGTGGTGACAGTTCCAGACTTGCCGTGGGTTAAACGCTGGATCTGAGAATGGGAAGTGTCCTGATTTCTATTGCTTGAAGTCTTTCCTGAAGTAACATAGCTTTGCTCCATTGGCTGTCTGGCCCTGAGTGCTTTTTAGAATTCTGTGGCATAAGATTTAGAGTTGGCAAGAGGCTAATGAACGTGTATTTTTCCAATGTATTGTAATCTTAGCCATGTGTTATTCCCCCATCTCCAATTCTGTCATTGTGTGTTGTTCTTTACTTCCCCCCCCCCAAATCTCTTTCCTGTTTCAAAATCTGAATCCTGTTCTCCTCCTCCTTTTCACTATCTCACTCTCACCCCCGGTCCATATCAAGCTTCCTTTCAACAATTTTGCCATGCAAAACATTAGACTGACCACAAACTTATTGTTTTCAGGTCTCGGAGTTAGACTCTGGGATGGTTTTGCTGACAAATTAGCAGCTCTGTTGAATGAACAGTTGCAATAATGCAGTGTTAATGCAGGAGGCTTTGGTATGTCAGAATGGAATTGGGGGGGGGATTTCATTTTATGAAGAGGTGCTGAGAGGAGATTCTTTGTGTGCTTACTAGATAACCGCATAGCATGCCCTGATAGACTTCCTTGAGATGTTACGGACTGTACATGTTTATAAAAGCTTCCCTTCAGAAATGTCTGCTCTGTACAGATAATGTGAATGTTCTAGGGGAGGGGAGAATATGAAAGAATGTATTTGCTGCTCCCCCCACCCCATTTCTGTCCCTTTTGATTTAATTAAAAACATTCATGTTGCCAGTAGTTTTATAGCTGGTGGTACATTTAAAGGCTAGTGCTGTTGCAAAACTGTTGCTTTTTTCCTGCAATGCATTTACATGAGGTGAGACTCTAGACCAGCCTTTCCCAACTGGTGTGCCTCCAGATGTTGCTGGATCACAACTCCCATCAGCCTCAGCCATTGGCAATGCTGGCTGAGGCTGATGGGAGTTGTGGTCCAACAACATCTGGAGGCACACCGGTTGGGAAAGGCTGCTCTAGATCCTGTCCTTTCTCAATTTCCAAGGAAGATTTCTTCATTTTTCCTATCTGCTCTTTGTTTGTTCATGCTGAGCCATCAATGTGTGTGAAATCTGTATTTGCTTTTTTTTGCACATATGCACATGCACACACCCACTTAAGGCAGGATTAAATGTTGCAAAGAACATCAAGCTGATGCTGAAAATGATCCTCGGCTTATGTGAAGGAATGAAACTGGTTGTTTTGTGTAGGTTCCTATTTGTGAAATGGATGCTTCTTGTTTAGAAGCTGTTCTTGCCAGGAGGTTCACAAAGGGTCAGCTGAGGAAATGAAACTTAAGAGTATAAGGAAAGAAACCTAGATATTTTGGGAAATACAATCTTAACAAAACACTGCCTTTCCAATCAGCCAAGAGATTGGAATAGTGAATTAAAATAGTATTTACTTGAGTGTGCAGAGGTGACAAGATTAGCATTGTTATCTGTGTATTTTCTTTTAAAAAAATAATCCAATCTGTTTCTGAGTCTCTGTGTGCTCTCTTTGTTTCAATCTGTGTTTTGGGTTCTGAGCCACTTTGTATGAAATGAAGCTCTGTGTTTCCCATTCAGTATAATGGAAAAATTAAAACAATGGCTATAACTTTATCCCCTTCTGACCAAAGTGAATGAAATTTATAGACACAGCAGCTCTTCCAGAGTGGATTCAGCCTGCCAAACTGCAGTTACCCAAAGGTCTCCAAGAGACTTACAATGCTGTTAAAAACAAAAACAAATATACTATAAAAACAAAGCAGTAAAAAAACAAAACAACACCCCCATACATTACTAAATAAATGGAAATGGACTGCCTTCAAGTTAATTCCGACTTATGGCGATCCTATGAATAGGGTTTCATGGTAAGCGGTATTCAGAGGTGCTTTACCATTACCTCCCTCTGAGGCTGAGAGGCAGTGACTGGCCCAAGGTCACCCAGTGAACTTCATGGCTGTGTGGGGATTCGAACCCTGGTCTCCCAGGTCATAGTCCAACAATCTCTATTAGTTTCATATTATTGAGGGGAGGAAGGGGGGTTGTCTCTTGCTTTTTCTTACCCTAAAATAATTAAGAGATGACTAAGTATGCATATTCTTGCTTGTGAATTTTTGAAATTTTTGTGGTGATTGTTTGTGTCCCCCAAGCTAGGACTTTGGGCCTCTGACAGGCTTCACAACATGAGGCTGTATAGAATGCTGCATGTGGAGTTTGAAGAGCTGAGAATGAGCTCTGCAATGTGTACATGGCTTTACAGGTACTACTGGTTATTAATGCCTCCAAACCCTTTTTTGTTCCAGCTACATCTTGATCTGTCCCAACACCTGAATATGACATCAGGTGTACGACAGGAGGATGCAGATTGACCAAATGGCCCTGTGGGCCAAATGGGCAGACATGGCAGGTCTAATTAGGCCTGTGCACTGGAGGTTTCCCATCGCTGGTCTCATTGCCTTGATTTTCATCCTCCTCTTAACTGCCTTACCAAACTATCCATTACAGTGAGTTGGCTGGATCAGTGAGTGAATTTCAGTCAGTAAAGGGCTGTTTTAGTAGAAGCAGGCAAGAAGTAGAGACTTCCATGTAGTGGCAGTGGTGAGGACTGCAGAAGAAGTTCAGTTAGTGGCTTGCTTGCCTCCTCTCTTTCTCACAGTGGAGGCTACAGTCCATGTCATCACAACCTCCATGTCACACTTTATTTATTTATTTAGATGACTTATTAGCTACTGTTTAGACAAAGCTATCAGAGCAGCATACAAATATAGCAAAACTAATAAAATGCAATAAAGACATGAAAGTACATCATCAAAAAGTCCAGAATAAAACACCAACAGATTAAGAAGTATATCCATTGAACTCCTAACCAATCCTGAGTAGAATGCCTAGGATTAAACTATAAGAAGCCTAAAAGTCCTAGGAAAATAAAAGGATTTCACTAGCTTTGATCTTAGAGTTGGGGAAGCAATTCAATTCAGTTTGCATTTAAAGCTGAATCTATCAAAACTGTACTTTCCAAAACAAGATGAAAAGCAAAATGTAGTCACCTTTTGAAATTTAGACTTATCTGAATTTTGTGATGCAGTTGTCCAACCAACCAGTGTTTACAAAATGCATATATTAGGGGAAAGTGTGCATAAAAATGAATATGTTTGTGAAAATAACATACAAAGATGCATTATATTAGGAGAAATGCCTGCAAACAAAGTGTACATTAGTCAAAACTGCATACAAAAATGTGTTTTTAGGAGAAATTTACACTACAGTGCTGAAGAATTTTCCTGTGGATTAAAAAAAACAAATTGCGGCAGAAATGTGGAGAACTGAAAATTGGAAAAAGGAGAAACTGAGAGAACTAAATCAACATGTTCTTTCATCACTAAAGGTAAAGGTGTCCCCGCACTTATAGTGCGAGTCATTTCTGACTCAGGGTGATGTCTTGCGACGTTTACTAGGCAGACTGTATATATGGGGTGGGATTGCCAGTTCCTTCCCCGGCCTTTCTTTACCCCCCAGCATATGCCGGGTACTCATTTTACTGACCACGGATGGATGGAAGGCTGAGTGGACCTCGACCCCTTTTACTGGAGATTCGACTTCCTCCTTCCATTGGAATCGAACTCCGGCCGTGAGCTTAGCTTTAGCTGCATTACCGCCGCTTACCACTCTGCACCACGGAGCTAAAATTTCTCAACAAAGGAACTTCTAGCATGTATGCAGAGGAGGTGGGAGTGTGCGTGTCCCTCAAAACTGGGGGTAATTGGTGGGGATACTTAAAGGTTTCATGGTGGGGCAGGCTTACAATCGCCTGCAGGACTGTAGCAGGTTTTTTTCTTTTTTTCTTTTAGAATATATGATGAGAAGCTTCTTACAGTTGCCAACATGACCACTATTAGGAATGTTGGCTACCATTTTATGTATTTTATTTTATTAAAAGGTTTCCACCCTATCTTCTGGGCCATGTGTCCTCACAAGGTGATGCCGAGAACCAGTCATATTATACGTAGGAAATGAACAGCTGCCGCAAAAATAGTTCCCTCGGCCAATCATGGCACAGCTGTTGTTTGCAAGTAGGGAGTTTGTGAGGGATGCCCTCAGCTGGTTCAGCCACTTGCTGTTTTTTTCAGTGTCTGGTTGTGCAGTGCACCCTGAGTTCTTTACTCTCCTAAGGGCCCAAATGAGGCATGCAGTCTCTTTTTTTTTGTTGCTGATCACTCTGAGCCTGGGTGAATGTATTTTTTTTGTGTGAGTCTGACTGTGTTTGTGTGAAGGAAAATAAAATGTTGAAAAATTAGTTTTTATTTCCAAAGGGGAGAAAGGCTGGACATTAACTATGTGGCTAGTATGAGACTGCTTCAAGCTGCAGAACTAGCACTTTTAAAAGTGCCACATAATGTTTACTCTGCACTTGCAAAAAAAAGAAAGAAAGATCCTTCAGTGTAGCAGCACCTGTTCTCTGGAACTTCCTGCCTTCTAATATTGGTGTTCCCAACCTTTAATTGGGGCTGAATTTACCCCATTCCCTTTTAGGAAGAAGACTCACAAAGTCCTCCCCCAATGGGAAAGGGGGAGGGGTTCCCCATGTGGCCTCTTTGGGCCAGTGGGTGTGGGGAAGCAAGCCTCCTATATAAAGGAGGCTCCTCCTCTAAGCACTTCCTTTTTGCCTCTTTCAGTATCTTACTCTTCCACCCTTTGAGCAGTGGGGGCCTTTGCCAGTCACTATGTGGGGGTGATTAGGAATGTTTAGGGTGCTCTCTGAATGGACTTTGGGGGCAGCCCTTTTTTGCCTATTCTACGCTGCTCTTAAACCAATTGGCTTCTGGTGGGTTGGGTTTAATCTGGCTGTTGCCGGTTGGCATGTTGTGTAGGCAGTAGGGTTGCCAGGTCTCCGGTTTTCGGCCGGAGACTCAGGGAAAAAGGGGCCATCTCCGGCCTCCGGCAATACTTGTTTTAAAAGGTGGATCTCCGGTTTTCATTGGCCCCCTCAGCCACGCATGCGTGATTGACCACGCATACGTTGGGCTGCGGCTGGCCGACTTCCGCTCTTTATCATTCAGGCTGCTCAGGCAGGCAGGACTTGAGCAGCCACCACAGTGAGGGAGAGGGACCTCTCCAGCAGCAGCAGCCCTTGCCCGCTCCCGCCACCACCCACCCACAGAACATACAGGTGAGGCGCGTGCGTGAGGGTGATGATCTGATGGCACATGGGTGGGTGGAGGTGAGCGGTGGCAGCGGAGGCTAGGCTGGGCCAGCCTGGCTTTCTTAGCCCCGGCCTGGACTTGGAGCCAGTTACCCTGGGGCTCAGGCTGCTGCAGTCTCTGGTTGGGGGCGGGGGGGCCATCGTGGCCGCTGCCGTGGGTGGAGGCGAGTGGTGGCAGTGGAGCCCAGGCTGGGCCGGCTCCCTCTTAGCCCCGGTCCGGATTCGGAACCAGAGCCAGTTCCCCTGGGGCTCAGGCAGGCTGCAGTCTCTGGTTGGGGGGGCATCACACGGCTGCTGCCGTGCCCAGTGTCTCAAGACGAGGCCCACGCCAGCGGGTGAAGCCGGCGGCCGTCCTTTCCCAAGCCTCCTGCTGAGCCTGTAGGCCGCGTCGGCCCATCTCGGCAGCGGTTGCTAGGAGATGGGCGACGCGGCTTGTCAGCCTCAGCAGGAGCCATGGAGGGCAGGCCGGGCCGGCTCCTTTTTAGCCCCGGAGCCGGTTCCCCTGCTCCGGAAAGGATGGCTGCTGGCTTCACCCCTCCTGCTGTGGGCGCCGCTGGGCAGCAGCGGCCGCGATGGGTCCCCCCCAGCGGCGCCAAGCAGGAGGGGTGAAGCGGCCGGCCGTCCAGAGCAGGAGAACCGGCTGGACTAAGGAGGAGCCGGCCCTGCCTGCCCTCCACAGCTCCTGCTGAGGCTGACAAGCCGCGTCGGACCCGTCTCCTAGCAACCGCTGCTGAGACGGGCCGACGCGGTCTACAGGCTCAGCAGAAGGCTTGGGAAAGGAGGACGGCCGCCGGCTTCACCCGCTGGTGTGGGCCTCGTCTTGAGACGCTGGGCGCGGCAGCGGCGGTGTGAACCCCCCCCAACCAGAGACTGCAGCCTGCCTGAGCCCCAGGGGAACTGGCTCTGGTTCCGAATCTGGACCGGGCTGGGGCTAAGAGGGAGCCGGCCCAGCCTGGGCTCCACTGCCACCACTCGCCTCCACCCACGGCAGCAGCCGCGATGGCCCCCCCGCCCCCAACCAGATACTGCAGCAGCCTGAGCCCCAGGGTAACTGGCTCCGAGTCCGGGCCGGGGCTAAGAGAGCCAGGCTGGCCCAGCCTAGCCTCCGCTGCCACCGCTCGCCTCCACCCACCCATGGGCCATCAGATCATCACCCTCACGCACGCGCCTCACCTGTATGTTCTGTGGGTGCCTTTTTTTGTAGTTTTATTTTTACTATTTAAGTTTGGAAATGATGCCAAATTTTTGTATCTCTTTAATCAATGTGTTATATTTGGTGATATATATTGCATTATATATTGATGTGTATATCAATATATACTGATATGTATTACACTTACACAAACACATTAAAAGGGTGAGAATTCTAGCCTTTTGCATACTACATAGCCTCTTCATAGAGCTCCCAAGCAGTGATATCTTGGTGTTGTGATGTACAGAAATGGAGAATATACCCTGGATTCCTGATTTTATTTTACTGGGGTGAGGTGGGGGTGATTTGCAGCACTGAATTTTTCTGAACAGAACACTTACAGATTTTCTGACAGTTGGCTGACTCCTGATACTAAACAATTGCACCAGCTTATCTGCCAATAGGTCAGTGGTGCCTTTAACCGCATCAATCCATCTCTTGTTTGGCCTTCCTCTTTTTGTACTCCCTTCTGTTTTTCCCAGCATTATTGTCTTTTCTAGTGAATCGTGTCTTCTCATTATGTGTCCAAAGTATGATAACCTCAGTTTCATCATTTTAGCTTCTAGTGATAGTTCTGGTTTAATTTGTTCGGACACCCAATTATTTCTCTGTTTTGCCTAGAATGTCCTCCCTTGTCCTTAACATGGCTGCAACCGTATCTACTCAGAAATAAGTCCTATTAAGTTCTATGGGGCTTAGTTCCTTAATAAGCATGTTTATAATTGCTGCCTTCAGGAGCATCCATCTGTGCTCCCATCTAACATCTCTGCAACACTAGGCTCCTTTCTTCCAATAATGGCCTGGCCTGAGGGCACGTAAACCCTTCTTGCCAGAAGCAAGTAAGCTAGATTAAATGTTCCCTAAAGGTGTTGAACTGTGACCTGGGAGACCAGGGTTCAAATCCCCACACAGCCATGAAGCTCACTGGGTGACCTTGGGCCAGTCACTGCCTCTCAGACTCAGAGGAAGGCAATAGTAAACCACCTCTGTCTGAATACTGCTTACCATGAAGACCCTATCTGGGACTAACTTGAAGGCAGTCCATTTCCATTTTGCATCACCCTAAGCTTGTGAGAAAGAATGACCTTGTCACTTCAGATGGACCTAGGAACACCCTATTTTAGGTAAGATTTCTATTTTAATCTCCAGAGAATTTTTTTTGAATGGCATGCTCCAAGCAACTGTGGTTGATACAATGTATCATGCTTAATGATATCACTAGGGCCCGCCCCATGATGTCACTAGGGCCCACCCCATGACGTCACTAGGGCCTGCCCCGTGACATCACTAGGGCCGCCCCCATTTTCTCAGGTTTTTGGATGGCTCCGACCTGGCAACCCTAGTAGGCAGGTCAGTGGAATCTAACAGGTCAGCCCCCTAAGGCATGGTGGGTGAAGGATACATCACCATCCTCCTCTTATTATCAACCTGCCACCTGCTGAATGCTGAACAGCAGTGGAGGGAGGCTGGCACAGGTCTGGTCACACACTCATGCTATTTACCTACCATCACACCTGCACTGGTGACAGAGTTCCTCTGGGATGTTTTGGCTCTCAAAGGCAGGGAGGTGGTTATACCTGCCCACACTTGTTTGGTTTGATTGACACAAGTTCTTCATTGTTATATTTTAACAATATAACATTTAACCAAATGCTAAAGTGGCAGGTCTTCATCCGGGTATGGGGTAATAAGCAGACCCCTTTGCTGTATTATTTTTGGTGTCTGCTTAAAAAAAAAAATTCAGCAAGCCTACCCAGCCGTGTAATTTTAACATATAATTTTATTATGCATAGTCGTTTTAGAATAGCTGGTTTTATTTATATATTTTTAAAAATGTTAGCGTTTGATATTTTAAAATAAATGTTTTAGATTATCCTTTGCCAACCTCTTAGAGGGGTTTCTTTTAATCGAGTAAGCAGCATACAATTTTTTGTTGAATAAATAAAAATAAAAATACTGTTAAAGCCTGAAGAGCAGGAGATTGCCTTACAAACACATGTCTTGCAGTTGGGACTCTTGTTATGAATTACTGATCAGCCATCATGTTTTTCTTTCTGTGTAATAGATATTATAGTATAGCCATTTACAGCACTGTAGTTGTGCATGTGTCCCATCAGCAGAAGGATTACTGCTAGTGCAACAGGACTTCTCCCCCTCCTCCTCCTCTCTCTCCTCTAGGGGGGTTTGGGGAGTTCACAGTGTGGGGGGAGAGGTGGAAAGTCCTGTTGTGCTAGTTGTAATCCTTGTGCTGATAAGACATTTGCTTAGCCCTGAGTTGCATACCAATATCTCTCTACATGCACCTTTTTTCTGACATCTGTTTGACTGTCCAAAGTAAGCCTGTTCAAGTAACTTGGATACCATTTATTTGTTATATGAAACAGTAACATGATGTGGATGTCACTGTGTATAGACATTTGCCTTATTGGTTTTGCCTTATTGATAAAATTTGCTTGCTAAAATATCACATTAATGAGTACTCCTGGATTTATTATTATTATTATTATTATTATTATTATTATTATTATTATTATTAATAGTAATTAGTAATGCAACTGAAAATGGCGACTGAGGAGGATGTGCATTTAGGAGCTCCGCACCTTAATTTGTAAACCTTGAATTTAATTGCTGCCAACTGTCTATGGTTTACTTATTTTATCATCTATTTACCTTACCTCCTGCCCCTGGATGCTCCTGGATATATGGGGTTTGTTGTCCTGGCTGTGGTTGGGCTGTGGTTGCCACGCTTCATTTTTGCGGCCTTGGATCGCCGCGGCGCCACGGGCTTGGGTCCCGAGCTGCCCCACCGCGTCTCATCTGGGTAGCCTTATAACATCGGGCGTTTTACCTGAGCGGCCTGCAACGCCGGGCCCTCAAGTTGCGCTGCCTTGGCGGTTCTCGGCGGGACGAGTGGGGTGCTGTGTTCCATCTGGCGGCCCGGGTTGTGGCGTTGGGCCTTGGGCTGCCTTGCTTGCGGCGGTTCCGGCTGGAGAGCGGGCGTGCTGTGCTCCGGGGCCGCTTCTGGGCTTACCATCGTCGCTGTTGCCTGGGTGTCGCTATTGCTGTTGTCACCGCTGCGGGCCGGGCCGAGCGGGTGCTGCCTGTCGGGTGTGGATGTCGCCGTCGCTGTCGTTGGTGCGGTGGCTTTTGGTGGCTTTGTCTTCTGCCCGCTGCCTGCTGCTGTCCCTGGGCCGGCCCTTGTGGTCGCGGGCACAGCTGTCTGGATCTCTGTTGCGGTCGTGGCCTGGATAGGGTTGCGGTCACTCGGGAGAAGATGTTAATACCATCACTGTGCTGCTGCTATCATCTGCTGCTGCCATTTGCTGCCTGCTTCTATCAGCTGCTGCGGTCGATTGCTATATGCTATTGTCACCTGCTTTGTCATCTGTCGCTTGCCTAGAACTGTTGTGGACGCTGTTGCTGCGGCTGCTATTGCCTTGACTTGAGTGTGGACGTTGCCATCACTATTGGCACTTTATTATTTTAATGCTGTTGTGTTGTATGAGTGAGGATTGTGTGTGTGTGTTTGTCGTGTGTGTGTGTGAATTTAGTGTGTATTGGTGTGAATGTGCATTGTGTGGGTGTTTGTGATTTGGTGTGTGTGTATATGTGTTTTATTTGTTTTAATATGTGCCTGGGAGAGAGTATTATACATCGACCGGGGAGACTTTCGGGGGGCCCAATTAGCGTAGTGACGGGTAATGGGAGGTATGGCGTTGTGAGGAGAACGTGCCAGATAAGGGGAACTCGTCCCAGACAAGTAGTGTCTGTGACTTGTTCCGGTTCTCCTCACATCCCCAGGACTGACGGTTGTTCTATCAGTCAGCCTTCGGATCTCCATGTGCTGTTGTTAAACGCCAGGTCAGTTCACCATAAGATCTCCCTTGTCCATGATTTAATTGTGGATGAGGCTGCCGACCTGGCGTGTATAACTGAGACCTGGGTGGGTGATCAGGGAGGCGTTGCTCTTTCCCAGCTCTGCCCACCTGGGTATGCGGTCCAGCATCATGGTAGAACCGAAGGACGGGGAGGTGGGGTTGCTGTGGTCTATAGGAGTTCTTTCTCACTCACCAAGCACCCTGTCCAGGTGACGACTGGTTTAGAGTGTCTCCACCTTGTGCTGGGCCAGAGAGACAGACTGGGAATTTTGTTGGTGTACCGCCCGCCCTGCTGCCCAACAAATTCCCTAACTGAGCTGACAGAGGTAGTCTCGGAGGTACTGTTGCAGTCCCCGAGACTTTTGGTACTCGGGGACTTCAACGTCCATGCCGAGACTGCTTTATCTGGGGCGGCTCAGGACTTCATGGCCTCCATGACAACCATGGGGCTGTCTCAGGTTGTTACCGGCCCAACGCATGTGTCGGGACATACTCTTGATTTGATCTTCGCCACTGGGCATGGAGATGGTGATCTGGTGGTTGGGGATTTGTCATCTACCCCATTGTCATGGACAGATCAACGCTTGCTGAAGTTTAGGCTCACAGCGACCCTTTCCCTCTGCAATGGTGGGGGACCTATTAAATTGGTCCGCCCCCGGAGACTAATGGATCCTGAGGGTTTCCAAAGGGCTCTGGGGGATTTTCCAACTGAGAAGACTGGCGCTCCTGTCGAAGCCCTGGTTGGATTGTGGAATACGGAGCTGACCCGGGCGGTTGACACGATCGCTCCCATGCGCCCCCTCCTATGTAGAGTGTGATGTTCCTATATATTAGTGTATATATGGTAAGTGCTGGTTGTTTAGAGTATACATGGTAAGTAGTGAAAGAGGAGGGGGAGTGAATGGGCAATAGAATGCTTGATGATTGGCTGAATGTTTAAAATGGCTGACAGTATAAATGAAAGGATGACAGGTAAATCTGGGTGAATGTGAGGTGGTGAATTGTGGAATCTGGGGGGAGAAGAGAAAGAGTGGATTGCTTGGTGGGGTTTAGAGAGTTGTTTACCAGGAGAGAGGTGGAGTTCGGATTAGTATTGAGTAAAACCATATGCTTATGTGCCTTAAGAAGAAATCTTGTTAATCTTGTTAGCTTTGTTATCTGTAATAAATACTTAATTTGGTTTACCAAAGGCCTGATCCTTGGCTGGGGTTTCACAGACCAGAAGGGAGGGTAAGGTAATGACCAAGGCTGAAGGGGAACTGTAACAAATGGTGGCAGGGGTGAAGAGAATAACAATACCAGTATTCAGAGTCTCTGGGAATACTAGTATTGGGACGTTACTGGTGGTTGCCTAGCAGGGGGATCTGTTGAGATCTGTGCTAGAGTGGGGAGAGAAACCATAAGAGAGTGCGGTCCGGACTGGTGGAGTCCCTGGTGGTGCCTAGAGACAGGCAGTAACCACGAGCAGGTAGGAACCTGACAGGGAGAGCCAGGGAAGGATGCATCACATGTGGTGTCAGTAGCGGTGGGATACGAACAACAGAGAATCCAGATACGAACCAAAGAGAGTCCCAAAGACACGTGGTGACAAAGGAGACTACGTCACAGGTGTTGGCTGTAGCAGTGAGATACGAATACTAGACAATCCCTAATAGCTGTGTGGCAAACAGAAATAACAAAACAAGATTTCTTGTGAGAGTGACTGGCAAAGAGTGTGTGGCAAAGAGTGAGTGAACTCAAACACCATGGCTGAATACATAAAAATGAAAAGAGAGGAGCTGGTGGAGAAGTGCATAACATTCAATTTACCTCATGAGGGTAAAGGGGTAGATGAATTGAGGGTAGCACTTATAGGATTTGCAACTGCCCAGCAAAAACAACCTGTCAGAGAAGAGACCCCAGAAGGATATTTAAGCAATTCCGCTTATATAGAGTACTTGAGAGAGAAGTTGAGGATGGAAGGTGCAGAGAAGGAAAAACAGAGAGAGTTGGAAGCTGAGAGATTGAGGATGGAGGCTGAGGAAAAAGACAAGCAGAGAGAGTTGGAAGCTGAGAGACTGAGGATGGAGGCTGAGGAAAAAGATAAACAGCGGGAGTTGGAAGCTGAGAGATTGAGGATGGAAGGTGCAGAGAAGGAAAAACAGAGGGAGTTGGAAATTGAGAGAATGAGATTGGGGTTTGAGGAGAGGGAGAAGCAACGAGCATTGGATGCTGAATTACAAGTAGAAAAGTTAAAATTTGATAGAGAGAAATTTCACTCTGAGGAGACAAGGAAAGAGAGAGATGGAGCAAAAATAAAAATTACTCCAAAGGACTTTGCTGTCTATGAGCCTGGTCAAGATCCTCAAATTTACCTCAGCACCTTTGAAAAAGCAGCTCAGTTGTGGGGGCTACCTGAAGATAAATACATGCAATATTTATCAAACCTGATTAAAGGGGAATTGGCTGAGGTATACCAATATTTCCCCTCAGACAAGCCCGTCACCTATGCTGAATTCAAAGAAGCAGTGTTTAAAAGATTCAGACTGGGGCCTGATTATTTTAGAAAGCTTTTCAGAAATTGCCAGTTACAGACAGGGAGGTCTTTTGTGGAACTGGGAGCAAAGTTGATGGATATATTTGGAAAGTGGATGAGTAGTGCCAACGCTCAGTCAGTGGAAGAGGTGAAAAGCCTCATGATACTGGATCAATTATACCATCAGTTACCACCAGAAATAAGGCTCCTGGTCAAAGACCGTTCCCCTACATCTGTGCAGGAGGCCGCAGAGATGGCGGATCACTTCGCCTCCAATAGAACTGGCTGGGTGGGGAAAACATCAAGAGAGTTTAAACCCAGACCATATAGTGCTGGCAGAAGGGATGTGGTACCACAGAGAGTGAGTCCTCCATTAAAATCTGAAGGGCACAGGACACCCCAGAGTGGATCTGTGTACCCTAAAAGTGAGGAGAAATTATGCTACAAATGTGGTAGACCAGGGCACCTACGTTTTCAATGTGAGGTTGCCAACCCCATTAGTAATCCTGCTCAGACAAGGGCAGTGAAAACAAAGCCCAAGGCTTTAGAAACAGCGAAAAAGGTTCAGTTTTGCCAGATAAACTGGACAGAAGTAACAGACCTTGATTCAAGTCTGAGAGAGGAAGTGAGAGTACAAGGGGCAAATTATTGGGCATTGCTTGATACTGGTGCCGCTCAGACATTACTGAGGCCAGATTTAATATAATCTGAAGAAATATTACCTCAGGAAACAGTGACTATCCAAGGAGTGAGGGGTCAACCAGAGAGTTTGCCTGTGGCCCTAGTGAAAATGGAATGGAGAGGCCGAAAGGGCCAATATAAAGTTGGTATTAATGCCCAGCAACAAGAACCAGTAATACTGGGAAGAGATGTTATGGGGGCACAGGGGAAAATATATGTAGTGACCAGACAGCAAATTGGCAGAGAAAAAGAAGCCATATTAAGGGGGGCTGAAACAAACAGGGTGGAATCTGTTAACCAGCCTCAGGTCACCATAGCAACCACTAGCAGGCCTGCTGAAGAAGACAAACTGTATCAAGTGGTCTCTGGGGAAGAAGCAGAGCAATTCAGGGAAGAGCTGCATAAAGATATCAGTTTGAAGCAGGTAAAGAAACAAGCCCTGACCCAACAGATTCCTTTCACTGACAAACTGAGGAATCAAGTTGTGTGTGAGAATGGGATTTTATATAGACTGTGGATGCCTGCTGAGAGAAAGGATGAATGTGAACCAGTGAAACAAATGATGGAGGTGGTGAAAAAGAATCTCAGTCAAGCACAGCAGAAGCAAAGTTACTGGTATGACAGAACAGCCAGGGAACGTGTGTATGATGTGGGAGATATGGTTATGGCGTTCATACCCAGGAAACATGACAAATTACAGGCTAACTGGGAAGGACCATATACCATCAGAGAAAGGCTTGACACAGTGACGTATGTAATCACCACAGACCAATTAAACAAAAGCAAAGTGGTTCATGTAAATATGTTAAAGCCTTACCATACCAGGGATGCAAAGGTGTTGCAAGTTACCTTGTTCCCTGAGGGAAGTGGGCCTGAACTTCCAGATTTGGTACAGGAAAGCAAAGACAAAGGAGGGGTAGATCAAGTGGAATGGTCAGAGGAGGTGAAGGAGGAAGTAAAAGAAGAGATTCTGAGAGTTTTGAAAACCTATAGGAATCTCTTTAGCAACAAACCTGGCCGAACCAGTATAGTTATACATTCCATTGATAGTGGAGATCATGCCCCAATCAGATCTGTTCCGTACCGTGTGAATGGGAAAGTTTTGAATGAGATCAAAAAGGAGGTGGATGATATGCTGGAATTAGGAGTGATCAGGGAATCCATCAGTCCCTGGGCCTCAAGTATTGTCCTGGTTCCGAAAAAAGATGGAACGACAAGGTTTTGCATTGATTATCGGCTAATCAATAAAATTACTGTCCCAGATGCGTATCCTATGCCTAGGGTAGATGCTATGTTAGAGTTATTGGGGGCAGCAACCATTATCTCTACACTAGATCTCTGTAAAGGATTTTGGCAAATGGAACTAGACGAGCAATCCAGAGCCAAAACTGCCTTCAGTACACCAGATGGGTTATATGAGTTTGTGACCTTACCCATGGGACTAAGGAACTCACCAAGTTCATTTCAGAGGCTAATCAATACTGTGTTGCGAGGCATGTCAGATTTTGCAGTGGCCTATATCTATGACGTGGCCATTTTTAGCAAGTCGGTGCCTGAGCATGTCCAACACCTGACAACAGTATTAGAGGCCTTAAGAAAAGCAGGCCTCACAATAAAAGCTAAGAAATGCCAGTTTGGACTAAAGGAAGTAATCTATTTGGGACATAAGGTGGGGAGTGGGAAAATCACCCCCTTATGGAGCAAGGTGGAGGCAATACAAGCGTGGCCTATCCCCTTAACCAAAAAACAAGTAAGGGCATTTCTGGGTGTGGCTGGTTTTTATAGGAAGTTTGTGAGAAATTTTGGGGAAATAGCAACCCCCTTGCATGAATTGACCAAGAAGAAGTGTTCTGAGCATGTGGTATGGACGGATGAATGCCAGAAGGCTTTTGATCTACTGAAGCAAGCCTTGTGCCAAGGACCCATATTAATAGCACCAGACTATGAGCAACCATTCATCGTGGCTACAGATGCGTCAGACCTCGCGCTGGGAGTCGTCTTGCTGCAGGAGAGAGAAGGCACCAGACATCCAGTGGCGTATCTGAGTCGCAAGCTGACGCCGAGGGAGAAAAACTATTCGTCGGTCCAGAAGGAGTGCCTAGCGGTCGTGTGGGGACTGAACAAGTTGCACCCATAGGTGTGGGGACGAAGATTCACAGTGACTACGGATCATCGGGCCTTGTTATGGTTGCAGACTATGAAAAACCATAACACTATGCTGCAGAGGTGGTCCTGGGCCCTACAGGACTATCAAGTGGACTTCCAGTTCATCAAAGGCAAGGACAATGTACTGGCCGATGGACTTTCCAGGCAAGTGGCTGGGACTGCAGTGACGTGACCAGACAGGAACAAAGAAAGAGACTTTTATTTGTTAACGCGACGTATAAATCCTGGAACAGGAATAATACTCTGCCGTTGTTTAAGGGGGGGGGAATGTGATGTTCCTATATATTAGTGTATATATGGTAAGTGCTGGTTGTTTAGAGTATACATGGTAAGTAGTGAAAGAGGAGGGGGAGTGAATGGGCAATAGAATGCTTGATGATTGGCTGAATGTTTAAAATGGCTGACAGTATAAATGAAAGGATGACAGGTAAATCTGGGTGAATGTGAGGTGGTGAATTGTGGAATCTGGGGGGAGAAGAGAAAGAGTGGATTGCTTGGTGGGGTTTAGAGAGTTGTTTACCAGGAGAGAGGTGGAGTTCGGATTAGTATTGAGTAAAACCATATGCTTATGTGCCTTAAGAAGAAATCTTGTTAATCTTGTTAGCTTTGTTATCTGTAATAAATACTTAATTTGGTTTACCAAAGGCCTGATCCTTGGCTGGGGTTTCACAGACCAGAAGGGAGGGTAAGGTAATGACCAAGGCTGAAGGGGAACTGTAACAAATGGTGGCAGGGGTGAAGAGAATAACAATACCAGTATTCAGAGTCTCTGGGAATACTAGTATTGGGACGTTACTGGTGGTTGCCTAGCAGGGGGATCTGTTGAGATCTGTGCTAGAGCGGGGAGAGAAATCATAAGAGAGAGCGGTCCGGACTGGTGGAGTCCCTGGTGGTGCCTAGAGACAGGCAGTAACCACGAGCAGGTAGGAACCTGACAGGGAGAGCCGCTGTTGGTGAGTGCCTTCTCTGCTCAGATGGTGGATGTTCATCCTGTTCTTGATGGGGTTACACTCCCCTTGAAGGAACAGGTTCGTAGCTTGGGAGTTCTTTTCGATCCTTCCCTGTCTCTTGAGGCCCAGGTGGCCTCGGTGGCACGGAATGCTTTCTACCATCTTCGATTGGTAGCCCAGCTACGTCCCTATCTGGACAGTGACGACCTCGCTTCAGTTGTTCATGCTCTGGTAACTTCTAGATTGGACTACTGCAATGCGCTCTACGTGGGGCTGCCCTTGAAGACTGTTCGGAAACTACAGCTAGTCCAGAATGCAGCGGCCAGATTGTTGACGTGGACCAGAAGGTCCGCTCATATAACACCTGTTCTGGCCCGTCTGCACTGGCTTCCTATTTGTTTCTGGACTAGATTCAAAGTGCTGGTTTTGACCTATAAAGCCCTACATGGCATGGGACCGCAATAGCTGGTGGAACGCCTCTCCCAATATGAACCTACCCGTACACTACGCTCAACATCTAAGGCCCTCCTCCGAGTACCATCCCATCGAGAGGCTCGGAGGGTGATGACTAGAACTAGGGCCTTTTCAGTAGTGGCCCCCGAACTGTGGAACAGTCTTCCCGATGAGGTGCGCCTGGCGCCGACGCTACTATATTTTCGGCGCCAGGTGAAAACCTTTTTATTCTCCCAGGCATTTTAAAGTGTATTTTAAAGTGTATTTTAAATAGCATTTCCGTATTTTGGATGTTGTTTGGTTCGTTATTGTTTATTTGTTTTGTTTTTGATTTATTGTATTTATTGTATTTATATATTGTGCTTGTTTTTATCTTTTTGTACACCGCCCAGAGAGCCTTTGGGCTTAGGGCGGTATATAAATTAAACTAAATAATAAATAAATAATAATAATAATAATAATAAATGTAAATTAAGTAGTAACCACTGATGATAACAGTTTTTCTGTTATGTTTCTATGCTATTAGAATGCAGTCCTAACCCCACCTACTTGGGAGTAAGCCCCAATAAATTCAATGGGGCTTACGTCTGATTAGACATGATGAGGATTGCCGCCTTAGTGATGTTTTTATGTATGTTTTGTTTACTTGTAATATTAAAAAAAAGAAGTGATCCTGTGCATGTATGCATTTATTCTGTGTATTTACTTTTATATGCTTTTATGTGTTTTTGTATTGCTTTTTTACTGGTTTTAAGTTTTGTTTTGTTGTTGTTATGATATATTGTTTGGGTTTTTTAGAGTGAACACTGCTTAGAGCTTTTTGAAATGTTAAGTGGTACATAAATGTTTTTTTAATATAAATAAATAAATGTATACTTACATGTGCAGGCATCCTGACATCCTATTTGTTTTGTTGTTTTTAGAGCTTGTGCTTATTCTGTTTTTATTCCGTACAGCACTTCAGTGGTTTTATGCTGTGAAGTGGACTATACATTTGAATAACAACAGCAACAACACCATTGCTGTCTATACATGCTCATTCTACATACCATTAGAACTTCTAGAAAAAAAGCTCTTGTTCTGCCCTTACTTCATCCTTACTTCATATTACTGACAAGCCTTTGGATCTTGGGTGAAAGAAAGAAAGCATTTTGGTACAATCCCAGATGGTCAGTTTATGAAGTTATTGTTTACATATTGAATTCAACACTATTTCCCCCCTGGTTATTCTGGCATGCTTAACTACTCTTGTGAACACTTTCAACTTCTATCCATTTGAATTATGCATCCTCAAAAATCTTGAAAAGTGGGTTGAACTCTCTGTATATTGATGCATCCATAAAATTAGTTTAACTCTTCAAAATCACTGGCACTTGGGACGTTGCTGCAGTGGTCCTCCAAGCGTTAGAGCTGGAGAGAACAAGCAAGGGGGGGGAGAGAGAGAGAGAGATCCCTGCCACTGTCAGATCAGTGAGGGAAAGGGTCTTTGATTGCATTCTTAGCTGGAGAAAAAACTATTGAAGGGAGGTGGTTCAGTTCAGAACTCTGGTGTGCTTTATGAGTACACCAGATTCACATTCTAAACTGGATCATAAAATTCAGCAGCATCACTAGTGGAAAAGCAGCCATCCTGTTAAGTTAATGTCTAACACCTTTAGTTTGAAAGTATAACCTTTGGTATATTGCAGAAGGTGAAAAAGATTGTTTCCCCATGTTAGAGTTCTGTAATATTTGGCCTGTTGTTGCTGAAAATCATCAGGCATGGAGGGGTGGGAGGCATTTGGGAGAGATGCTCATGACATTGACAGTTTCACCTCTCTGACACTGCTGGTTTGACTTGGTCTTATTTCTTCCTACAATCTCAAACCGAGATGAAAGCCAGATTCATGTCAAGTGTCCCACAGCTAACCTCTACACTAATTTTTTATTGCCTCAATGAGAAGGATTGAGAAAAAAAATATTTATAGGTCCTGGAAGAATAGTAAAAAGTTTGCAAGCATTTAGGGCTTTTACTCAATAAACCTTTATGTGCCCTTCACACACACGTTCAAGATAAAAATAAAATGAAATAAAATAACACAGGGCTCTTGTGCACTGACAGTAAGCCGAATATCCCATAAATTCTACTCTAAGCTTAGGTCCATGAGTTCTTTGAACCAGTGCTGAGCGGAAACATGGGGGCATGTTTCTCAAACATTTACACTCACTGTGTAATGAGTCCCTGATTTTTGACACCAATTTGCAAAAGGGTGCAAAACTGTACTTACAGGGAGTGTGTTCCCATTGCTAATGCAGCCAAGCCAATACTTGCTTGCATTGGGATACCTCTCCAAATGGGCTTTCCATTGGAACTACTGAAACAGAGGAAATTTAGGTGCCCATTTGGATGTACATCTGAATATGAGTGTGAGTATGAACGTCTTGCCTCTGAACTGCATTACTGTCAGTGGAAAATGTATTGGAATGAACTGCATGAATGAACACAACTGCCATAACTTTCAATGGAAAATGTACTGGAATATAGATGCCAATGAGCCCCACCACCACCACCACTGCAAACAGCAGCAGTTCAGGGAAACAATGGACAGGGTGGAAGATGTATGAAACAATGAAGGTATCTCCTTTTTCCTCTCTCTAATGCTGTGGCAACCGATGCTACCTGCTAACGTAAGGGTTAAAAGAGAAAGGTGAGGGCATTTGAGGCAAAGGGGACATGTTTTGTGGCAGATAGCCAGGAATTCTTCTCTGGCTTGGGACTTTGGGTCCATCAGGTCCATACTGGTCCATCCAGCTCAGTACTGACTACCCCAGGGGTTCCCAGACTATGGTCTGTGGACCCCTAGTGGTCCGCAAGCTTCTTTAAGGTGGTCCTTAGTGTGTCTGCCTTAAATATTTATACTGACTTTAATTGTATTTTTATTACTTCTTTTATTTCTTATATTGTATTTTGTTGTATTACGATTCCATGGAATTCAAATTGTAGTACAATAAAATTCAATATATGAAATAAAAGAAGCAATAAAAATACAATCAGAAACGCTGCATCTAGCACAGCGCATTACAATTGCTACAGAAGGCAGAAAAATCATGAAGGGTCTGGCAAGACCCTCCGAAGTTTTCAAGTGGGCTGTAGGGGAAAAAAAGTTTGGGAACCTCTGGTCTACTCTGTCAGGTGACAGCTGTCCAGGATTTCAGACAGGCACCTCTCCTAGGCCTTACTAGCCATGCCCCTTCCATAAGCTGCAAACAAGACAGCTACACAAGTGGATATGCTTCCCAACACATTTTGAGGAAATTTTTTATCAAGGGGGAAAGTGTTTATGCTTCTTAATAAAAACTATTTGGTGCAAATTTTCCACTGCAGCTCACGTAAAGCTTTTTAAGCCCCTGAAGTTCATTTCTGAGCCCAAGCTTGGAGAACTTTAGCAGTATTCCACTAGTGGTGGGTTTCCCCCCCCCCATCTTAGAGGGATATTTTCTCTAAAAGGAAAACCTCTCAACTGAAAGAGATTAAGGTACTTCAACTTCTAATGCAGAAAAAGTGTGCATCATAGTTTGTGTTCGACTTTGCCCTTTTCCCTAATTCCTGGGCAGAGGATTTTGTTTGTTTCTCTTTTGCTTTATCATTTCCATTAGTCATTGACAGTATAAATAGTGAGTCTCAGTTTCAATTACTTTCTTTGAAAAACATCAAGATCTCTGAAGCACAGGAGTGCTGAAATGAGCCAAGGATGCTGGATAACAAACAGTGTTTTGCACATCAAAGAAATTGCAGCCAAACTGACATGTGGCATGCTGCCAACCTGTAGGTATTATTTACGTTCATTTCCTGACCTGCTTCCTCTAGTCTTTGCACAGGGAATGGATTTTCCACGCACCTGATTCTTGGTAATCTACCTCAGATAAAGGTGCCAAGACAAGCAGGTTAAAACCATCACTGTTACACTAGTACACTCCTATCACCTAGAAAGGGGCAGCTTGGGATGAAGGAGACATTCAGTTTAGTTCACATTTATAGTTGGATCTCCCTTACTGGCATTTTCTGAAACAATGCATGAATTGAAATGCAGGTATCCTTTGATTTCCAAATTTTGCAGTGTTGTTCTCTAGACAATAATGTGTAGGAAAATCCATATGCTGGGGTAAAGTGTGCATAAAATGCATATATTTGTAAAAATAGCATAGAAAATGCATTATACATGGGAACATTACTTTGCAAAAATGTGTTGTGCAAAATTACATGCAAATATGTGTGTTAGTAGAATTTTGCAGTAAAATAAATATATTAATGGAAAAAACATGCCAAAATGCAAAAATTAGCAGATCCTTCTATTCCTGAGTTATATAGAAACCAATCCAGTCTCATACTTCATTTTTCCCTTCTGCTTCTGCATGTGCTGCTCCAAGCATGCGGATTCCTTGCTGCCCCCTTCCCTCCCACTCCTGACTTATCAGCCTCTCCATATTCAGAGACCTGCACTTATGGGAGAGTTGTGTGTCATGCCTCATTTGTTACAAACAGGATTTGGCTGGACAGCCCTCAGTATATATCCTGTATTTTAGCTATTTCCAAATAATAACTATGTTTACAATATAGGATCAATTCAGCTACAGCAATAGTGAGACTAAACTATCAGCACTGGAAGTGTGCTTGCACATATAGAAGATGCTGGACTTCTCTCTGATGTACTTCACAACTTGCCTGAAGCATAGAATATTTGACCAAGTCCCACAGGCAGGCTACCGAAAGGGCATCACCTGCTATATGCAATCAATCTTTTCCTAGAGTGTCAAAAGTGACCTCACTGGGGGTCACTCAGCAAGGCAGATCCATTGCACTCTGTTTGTTAAGGAAAGGAGCACTTCACTGCCTGCTATAAAAGGGTCATTGATAAATGCTAGTTATAATTTCCTAGCTAGGTGTATGGGAGGTAGGAGGAGATGGAGACAAGGAGGAAGGAGCCTGAGGCAGTACTTGCTTCAATAAATACTTACAGATTTTTTTTTCAAGTATCGCAGCTTTGGACTATGCATTAGGGCACTGTGAGAGCTGTGGAATACCACTCATGTAATATAGTAAGTACCTATATCATTAGAGTGAGTTGCTGCACTGAATGACAAGGCTGGCTGAGCTGCATTTAGGAATTGAAAATGTACATATTGCACATTTAATCTGTCTCTTGCATTCCGATTGCTGGGCCAGATCAGCACTATTGGGGTTATACACAGAAGAAAATTGATAAATGTCAAAGGGAAATAAAGGGAAAATGACAATACGACACCATAAATTGCACTAGTTCAGAATAAATGCATCCCTCGTGACAGATTATTTATGACTGTATTGTGGTAATATATTTTAGGCATTGTAAGCAGAAAGGAGATTTTTGTCTCATGCTGTGTGAACCTCTGGTAGCAATGCGCTCTTGGGTTCTGTTTACTATAATATAGTCTTATGGAAACTGAGGGAATGTCCACATTTTTAACTGAATTTGTGCAGTCAATCTACACAAGCCTTAGAGCAGGTGTGGGAAATCTCTGGCCTTCCAGATGTTGCTGAACTACAACTCATATCATCCTTGACCACTGGTTCTTGCTTGCTGGGGTTGAGCTGTAGTTCAGCAACATCTGGAGGGCTAAAGGTGACCAGCTGTTTAGTGATGCAAACAGGATGCTTAACAGACTTGGACAGGGCCATTATTTTACCAAAGAAACTGGTTCAGTTTCAGTTTCACTTCAGAGGTTCCTTCTGCTACAGTCTTCAGTAGGGTTACCAGGTCTCTGGTTTTTGGCCGGAGTCTCTGGTTTTTTGGAGGGGCCTCCAGATCTCTGGCTAGCGCCCCTTAATCTCCAGCCTCTCAGCTTCAATTTTTTAAAAAAAGTTTCTAGGTGGTCTGGTTCCCAAGATATACACCAAAATGTCAACTGCCCCCCGCGCGACTGTTAAATGTGTTTTACAGATGTTTAGAACAGCTCCTAGCTCTAACTACAACTCCCATCAGCCCAGTCCAGTGGCCATGCTGGCTGAGGCTGATGGGAATTGTAGTTTTAAAAAGTAACTTGTTCAAGCTCTGGCTCTAACCCTGCCCTTTCAGGATTGTAGCCAATAAATGAAGCCGAGCTGGGACTTCTTGATCCAGGCATCCCTAAGCTTAATTTTGTCAGAAAATGGAGGCTTTCAGATTTTGCAGTTTGGCTTAAAGTTTTTTTCCCCTCTTCTGTGCAAGAGTCAGACCCTGGACTATGAAATATGAAAGTATTTAATCCAATACTCCATTAGGACTTACTTTTGAGTAGACATGGTTAGGATTATATGTATTTTTACACCTCTCTCTGTGTGAGTGTCCTTTCCAACAACCCTGTGAGGTAGGGTTGGTGATTGGAAACCAAGGCAGCTCACAATAAGAAATAAATCACTTTAGAAACCAATAACCATAAAACAAGTATAAACAGTTGCAAAACAGCTTAACGTTGCATGATTCTGAATTTTGGGTTGAGTGAATGAAGTTTATTTATTTATTTATTTATTATTATTTGATTTATATCCCGCCCTTCCTCCCAGTAGGAGTCCAGGGCGGCAAACAAAAGCACTAAAAACACTTCAAAAATAATAAAAACAGACTTTACAATATATTAAAACAAAACATCTTTAAAAACATTTTTAAAAGCTTTAAAAACATTTTTTTTTAAGAAAAGGTTTAAAAACATATTAAAAAGCAATTCCAACACAGACTGGGATAAGGTCTCAACCTAAAAGGCTTGTTAAAAGAACAAGTTCCTTATCACTTGAGGGTACAGTTTTCCCTTGTTAAGTAAGCCCCATTGAATACATTGGGACTTGCTTCTGAGTAAACAAACATAGGACTGCACTATAAATATCTCTACAGGTCATATAAATAATAAACATATTTGATAGTCATGCTTATATAAATATTTTGTCATACTGTGTCCCAATAAGTATCCAATTTCACACTATGGTTGTACAATACTTCCTTTACATTTTAAGTATGCCTTGGGGTGGTCATGGTTCTCCATTGTTTTCATCCTGAGGGGCAGATAGGCTGAGAGAAGGTGAGTAGCCCATGGTCACCCACTACAGTTTATAGCCCATTTCCATTTTGAAAAATTAATTAAAACAATTTACATGCAGGCAAAATTTATTAAGTGGATTCACACAATACGTTTAAAGCACATCCAACTCGCATTTAAAGCACACAACATCCCCTAAAGAATCCTGGGAAGTGTCGTTTCCCCCTCACAGTTATAGTTCTCACCACTCTTAACAAACTGCAGTTCCCATGATTCTGTGGTGGGATTCATGTGCTTCAAATGGGTGTTGAATGTGCTTTAAATGAATGGTGTGGATCTGCCCTAGGTATGATGTGCATTCAAGAGTGAATTGAAAAGAACAATTTGAAAAGATACTTCTTACTCTTACTCATTTCTCAGACCTCTTTCTGAAGGGAAGGGTCAAATCTGTAAAGATGTTTGGAGCAGCCACGTTAAAAGATAAGGGCAGGGCATTCCAGGCAGGGGGTTGCCAACCCTGCTTGGAGATGGATGTCTTTGTAGAGGAACCCTAGTCAAAGTTTACCAACAGCACAATCCAAACTATATCTACTAGAAGTCAGTCTTGTTGAGTTCTATGGGACTTAATCCCTTAGTAAGTGTGTTTAGAATTGTAGCCTTCAGGAGCTGGTTGCCAGCCAGCTCCAGGTGCTCTTGGATGAAACCGATTATCTTGATCCATTTCAATCCGGTTTTAGTCCCGGTTTCGGCACTGAAACGGCCTTGGTCACCCTGTATGATGACCTATGCCGGGAGAGAGACAGGGGGAGTGTAACTCTGTTGATTTTCCTGGATCTCTCAGCTGCTTTTGATACCATCGACCATGGTATCCTTCTGGGGAGACTCATGAAGTTGGGAGTTGGAGGTACTGCTTGGAAGTGGCTCTGCTCCTACTTGGTGGACCGTCTCCAGAAGGTACGGCTTGGGGAGCACAGCTCGATACCCTGGACTCTCCATTGTGGAGTTCCGCAGGGATTGGTTCTGTCCCCCATGCTTTTTAACATCTACATGAAGCCGCTGGGTGCGGTCATCAGGAGTTTTGGGGTGCGTTGTCACCAGTATGCTGATGACACGCAACTCTACTTCTCCTTTTCATCTTCCTCAGGTGAGGCTGTTAATGTGCTGAACCGTTGCCTGGCTGCGATAATGGACTGGATGAGAGCTAATAAACTGAGGCTCAATCCTGACAAGACTGAGACGCTGTTGGTGGGTGCCTTCTCGGCCCAGATGGTGGATGTTCAACCTGTTCTGAATGGGGTTACACTCCCCTTGAAGGAACAGGTTCATAGCTTGGGGGTTCTTTTCGATCCATTCCTGTCTCTTGAGGCTCAGGTAGCCTCGGTGGCACAGAATGCGTTCTACCACCTTCGGTTGGTAGCCCAGCTACGTCCCTATCTGGACAGTGATGACCTCGCCTCAGTTGTGCATGCTCTGGTAACCTCTAGATTGGACTACTGCAATGTGCTCTACGTGGGGCTGCCTTTGAAAACAGTCCAGAAACTACAGCTAGTGCAAAACGCAGCAGCCAGACTGTTGATGAGGACCAGACGGTCCGCACATATAACACCTGTTCTGGCGCATTTACACTGGCTACCTATCTGTTTCCGGGCTAAATTCAAAGTGCTAGTTTTGACTTATAAAGCCTTACATGGTGCAGGACCACAATACCTAGCGGAACGCCTCTCTCGATATGAACCTACCCGTTCACTACGGTCAACATCAAAGGCCCTCCTCCGAGCTCTGACTCACAGAGAGGCTCGGAGGGTTGTAACGAGATCTAGGGCCTTTTCAGTGGTGGCCCCCAAACTATGGAATAGTCTCCCTGACGAGGTGCGCCTGGCGCCTACACTTCTATCTTTTCGGCGCCAGGTTAAAACCTTTTTATTCTCCCAGGCATTTTAACATATTTTACTGTTGTTAATATATACCAGGCTGTTAAATGCTTAAAATGTATGTTTTTAGTGTTTTTATTGTCATTTTATTGTATTTTTGCATTGTATTTACTTTATGCTGTACACCGCCCTGAGAGCCTCTGGCTTTGGGCGGTATAAAAATCGAATAAAATAAATAAATAAATAAAATAAAATAAATCTTTACTCCCCAAAGCTCCCATCTAACATCTCCACAACACTAAGCTCCTTTGTCCCTACAATGACCTGCTGATGTCTGGCCTGGCCTGAAGGCACTTAACCCTTCTTGCTGAAAGCAAGTAGGCTAGATTAAATGTTCGCTACCCAGGCTCCATCTTTTAGCTAAGATTTCTATCTTAATTTCCAATCAGATTTTTTTTAATTGTATGCTCCAAGCAACTGTGATTGATGCTTAATGTATCATGCTTAATGACACCACTAAGGCCCGCCCCGTGACATCACTAGGGCCCGCCCCTCAAATCTCAGGTTTTGGGTTGCTTCTGACCTGGCAACCCTAGTCTTCAGTTTGCTTCAGTCTTACAGATACAGAATCACAAGCTTGGGCACCCAAAACATAATGCAAACCAACCCTTCAATCCTATACCGATATAAAAGTCTGTGCCCAGTATTCAAAGCAAACACTGACAACCAGAGCTTGGAAAAGTTACTTTTTTGAACTACAACTCCCATCAGCCCCAGCCAGCATGGCCACTGGATTGGGCTGATGGGAGTTGTAGTTCAAAAAAGTAACTTTTCCAAGCTCTGCTGACAACCCTAGATGAGATGTAGGCTTATTCCCTCTGCTATTCTGTTAGCCCTGACAACAAGATACATGGGAAGGTTTATTGCCTTTACTGAGGTTCCACCAGTAGGAATTTGTCTAAGATCATAGTCTTGTTCTTGTTTTTCACCTCAAGGGCTCCATTGCTAAAACAAAACAAAGCAAACCCCAACAACAATGTATACCTCAAAGAAAGGTGATTGGATGTGTGATAATCAGGGTGGAATCAAACTATCATGTCCTGTCAGCACAAGGATTTCCACTTGCACAACAGAACTTGTCGGACTGCACTCTACCACCTGTCCCTCATTCGCAAAATCTGCCCCTATCTCCCAAAGCATCTTTTACCAACTGTAGTTAGTGCCTTGGTTCTTTCCCGTCTGGACTATTGTAATGCTCTATATGCTGGTCTCTCTTTGAGAACTTTGCGTAAGCTTCAATTCGTCCAGAATGCGGCGGCTCGACTCATCAAGGGCTGCCATAGGAGAGAACACATCACCCCAATCCTTTGGGAACTTCATTGGCTCCCGATAGTGCTGCGGGTGAAGTTTAAAATACTAGCTTTAACTTATAAGTCCTTTTTTGATGCTGGTCCGATCTATCTGAAGAACAAACTCTCTCTTCTTGGAGCAGATGGGCGTACAAGGTCCTCAGCCGCTAGACTCTTTGTGGTTCCATCTATCAGAGCGGCCAGATTAAGTGGTACTAGGTCTAAAGCCTTCTCCATTGTGGCTCCCACGCTGTGGAACACCTTACCGGTTGATACTCGCCTAGCCCCCTCACTTCTGTGTTTTCGGAGGCAGCTGAAGACATGGCTCTTTGTACAGTCAGATGAATGATATGTGCTATAGTTAGGTGGCTTAGGGGGTGGTCTGATATTTGGGCTTTACTGTGAATAGTATTTTTATTATGTATTTGTTGATTTATATTTTGATATGTTGTTTTGTCTCTATTCCTTTGTATGTCGCCTAGAGTGACAGGTTGTCCTGTCAGATAGGCGTTGAATAAATTTTAGATAATAATAATAATAATATCCCCCTGTCATCCCACACAAATGCCCCCCACACCCCAAATTGGCTACAGAGGTTTGGGGAACTCCCTAGGATAGATTTGGAGGGGGGAGAGGAAAGGGGGGAAAGTTCCACTGCAGAAGCAAAAATCCTTGCTCTGATGGAATAATTAACTTAGTGAATAGTGGTATGTTAGATACAACCCTTGATGCTTTAGTGCTTTTCACAGTGGACTGCCCTACCACCACGCTTTTGAATCTGTTTGTGGATCAGACTGTAACTCCCAGTCGGATTACACACTTCTCTGTATTTTAAGATGCATTCCTGATGTGCAAAAAGTGTGCACAAAAATGCATAGGATTGAGGGCTGAGACAGATGATTTCTTTGGGATATGCAAGCAAGAAACCTGCGTTACTGGTCAGCCTAGTTTTCTTTGCTAATCTAATAGTTTATCCAAGTCAGCCTGTGAGTTAATGGACTTACTGAATGGTCAACCTGCATATCCAAAAGGAGCTATTGGAACTCTTTTCAGGGAAGAGGCCATCCTCCCCCCATCCTGGAGCCAAGGAGAGGCTTGTGTTTTCAGTCTAACCTGGAGAAGCTGGGAGCTAGGGAAATACACAGAGAGGCCTGCTCTCTGCACCATTTCTTTGGGGTGCCTCCCTACAAGCTTGATGGAAAAGTAAGATCTATTGGACTGTCAATGCTTTGAACCCCTCCATGCTCAGGTTGTGAATGTATGTAAATAAACAATATATCATAAAGACATGATAGTCTCTGCTGACCTTCTTTCCAAGGAAACCTAACCCTGGGTAAAGTGCAGAAACCCCTGGAAGTCTCACACCACTCGAAGACTGGGGTGGTGCGCAACAGTATTTTACATAAAATATGCATACAAAATACATACTTTTTTTTACAGATGAATGCATGGGGAAACATCAAAAATTGTGGATCTTATATATAAACTATGTATTTTATGTAAAATGTACACAAAAATGCAAAATGGACAAAACAGGACAGAACAGCAATGGGATGGAATAGGATGGAACAGGCCTAGGATTGAGTGCCAGCAAGACTGAAAGGAGATGGAATTAGCTGCTCAGCTCATCCCTGTGAGGATTGGAGCCTATTGGTGCATGCTTGCCTGTCTCCCACTTTGCTATTTTATTTTCTCATACATGGCACCCAAATGACCTTAGTTTCTACCCAGTGAAGAGAGCTGGGAAATTCAACTCAAGACATGTCTCTCAGGTGTTCCATTGTGCTTTTCATTGTGAGAGTAATCCTGCATTGGGCAATGTCTTCACTGTGTTAGAATTTAATTGTTTTCTGTCTCAGCCACCTGGCAAAATGTGGCAAACCTATTTCAGGTATGTTGTCAAAACATTTCTAATATAGAGCAGGCATCAAGTACTCAGACCAACTTTTATTCTTGGATTGTGAAATCTATAACCCAGCAAAGACTTACTTAAAGGGACTTACTGTTAATCTTTTCTTCTAGGGTACTTCACATTTACAAATAACAAATAATAATAAATCCTGAAGACCACAATCCTAAACACGCTTACTTTGGAGAAAGCCCCATTGGACACAATGGGTCCTATTTCACAGTAAAAGTGCATAGGACTTTACTACATCTCATGAATACTCACAAAAATGTGATCCCATGATACTGTACAGATGGGGATCTGAGTCTGAGAGCACATGTGAACTGCAAACAAACAGATTTAGCTATCATGGCTTCCCTGAGGAATTTTGGAAATTGTACTTTATTATGGTGCTCAGAATTCTGCATTAGATATCCCTTGAATTTCTAATGATACTTTGGAGGGAACCCAGTGGAACTTTTTAGTCTAGATGATGCCCAGTCGCTATTTCCAGGCCACCCAATGAAGACCAGTTCTCAGAACTACTTCATCCTTTGGTAGCCACAATTTCTGCATCAGTCTTTTGAAGCTTGATGCCATGTGTTGATTGCAATATGGATTTGCTTTTGGTGTCTGACACCCACTATTGACTGAAGATAGTGTCATAGTAAGCTACCTTATACTGTGTTATACCATTGATCCATCAGCTGAGTATTGTCTATACCTCCAGGGTAACAGATGGGGTATCTCTCACCCCTACCTGAAGATGCTGGGGATTGAATCTGGGACTCTCTGCATGCAAGACAGCTGCCCAACCACAGTTCTTTTGGATCATACCAAACACTGCTCGCTAGACCAGAATGCACCTTAAACTACATATGCAGACTGATCTTATTTGTATTAGGGCTGTGCCCCCCCCATCCGCCCCATGGCTCTAATCGAGAGGGAAGCATCAGACTGATCTGCCCTAGGTCAACCTGGGCACCAACCACCCCAGCTTGGAGCCATTCCCGAATAAGTTCAGGGGCGGGGCTTATGTATAGTTAATTAAACATCATTAAACATATGGGAGGGAAAAGAGACTTTATGTTTCCTTCCCCCCCCACCAAGAGCTGGGTCAATTTACCCTGCACAATGCTGTTACCTTCAGGAAAGCCTCCTGCAAAACAGATCTCCCTGCCAGGTTCGCTCACTTGGCTCATGAGTGGAGGGAATGAGCCTGAGCAATGCTGTTTTACAAAACAGCACCTGCACCCCCAAAAGATTGCTACCTTTGCTCATCAGGCAAGAAGGAGCCTCTTCTTCCTGCCTGATGCCCTGTCCCCTGACAGCCCCGGGTCACTCTGGGTCATCAAATGGGATCTGTAGCAATCTGTGGCTGTCAGTACCCGACTCAGTTGAGGCCCAAAAATGTCTGAATGGGCCTGATTTGGTTCAGGTCTCAGATCTTGGCTGAATCTGGTAGGCAACCCTAATCTGTAACTATGAAGAAGTGTCCCACTGATCTCAACTGGGACTTATTCCCAAGTAAATGTGCAGGGGGTTGCAGCTTTAGCCCCATGTGATGAGATGGTTTTGAGTGAAAGCACACCATTTTAATCAGTTGACATATTGCAACTGCTGAACTTTGGCTTGCACAAGCTGAATTCACAGTGTTCTTGTTTTTCATGTAGATCTGGGTCCTTTTAATTACATGTACCACAAACCTGCACTTCCAAGATCTCACTCAACCGAATTATACAGTTTTAAGTTTTTATTCTCTCTGTCCCATTATTATAAACTGCAGCAAGGGTAGTGCTTTAAAAAAAAAATCACATACTCAGAGCACGATCTGAACCACAGAGGGGAGAGAATGAATGGCAAACATGGCTTTGGAGATACAGTTTCATGATATTTCATTACACGATATAATGATGATGTCATTTACATTCATGAGTGAGCACAGAGAGAACTTGAGTGACTTATCTCTCCATCTTTGTGAGTGAAGATTAATGTCAGAAGTGATCAGAAATCATGTATTATATATACACAAATGTTGTATAGTATTTTAATCTTCCATGTTCTCCAGGAATAAAAAAATACTTTAGTTGGTTACAGGGAATAGGTGGGTCTGAACGCTGTCAGGTTTTGAATATACAATGTGACAAATTATTTCATCAGGAAAAATGATAACAATAGGCACGTGTGTGTGTGTGTTCCCTTTTTTTTTTTGAGTGAGAGCGGGAGCGAGAGCGAGAGCGAGAGAGCACCTGATGATCTTTTTACACAGAGGCAGTCATGCATCATACAGTGTATACCCAGACTGATCTCAGTCTTCATTTGTAAATTTACTCTTCATAATAATATGACCTTGGGGGGAGGTGATTTTTTTTAGAAAATCTTGATGGTTCCTGATTCCACAGAATTTGGCAAGCAAAATATCCAAAATGCAAACACGAATATTTTCTTCAAGATTTGCTTTATGCCAGTGATATTTGATGGCTAGGTAGATCGGCTAAACTCCTTTCTTGCACACTAGAATGCATGGGCGAGCTCCCTGTGCCAGATGAGGACAAAGGAGGAGGGTTGGGGCCAAACTAGATTTGACAAGGGAGATCTCTTGACAGGCTCTCCTGTGGCTTTCAACAAACTGAATAGCAACTATATGATAACTGCACATGTCCCCCATGGGGCAAAGAGCAGTTCAGGAAACACATGTTTATTTGGGGAAATGGCACTATGGGGTTAACCCACAGCATTTTGGCCCCAGTCATAATTTAATGTGTTTTAAACTGTTTTTAATATTGTATTTTACATTGCTGTGACCCAACCTTAAGACCTTCTAGTGAAGGGTAGGTAGCAAATCTAATCATCCTCATCCAGCAGCAGACATCATGATGGGGTGCTGCTGTTTGCCTTACTTCTGGTTGGTCATGCTGCTGCTCTTTATTGCATATTTACAGATAAATGGCATATCAATTTTGTTAAATAAATAAAATACATAAATAGAGGAGGAGGCAGTGGCAAGCCTGGCATGGTGAAAATGCCCTGGCAGGAGCACTGGATTGGCTCTACTGCTATGTTTGTGCCATGCCAGACTTGCCTGATCCTTCTCCTTCAACCTCCCAGTAAGCTGGAGCAATGTGATCAACCAGAGGTCAGGTGAGTGCTGGCACCCCACCATGTCATCTGCTGGTGCCCCAATCCAAATTAGGCTGTTCTGTGGTTGCCCTTCATTTTTCTCCCGGGTCACATCTAGTTGCACCTTTAAGTGACACTTTAACCATGAGATGCAGATAGGGTTGGGATGCTACACAAACAAATCCATAAGCAGCTAGTATCTAGCTGCAAGTAGAGTTGCCACCTTTTTTCTGCCCAGGCTTGTGTACTTTTAGCTGCTGTGTGATCGACAGAAATTGAACTTCTGTAGCATTTCTAGGCATGGGGGGGGCAGTGAGGTGGAAAGCTTCATTTTAAAAAAAAAGAAAAATCAGCTGTGTGGCTGTTAAAGCTACAGGAGTGTGTTTATTGGGAGAAATTCACACTAAAATGCTGAAGAATTTTCATGAGGATTTTTTACTGCATAAATGTGGAGCACTGAATTTAAGACTGGAAAAACGAGA
This sequence comes from Rhineura floridana, assembly GCF_030035675.1. Classification (NCBI taxonomy): domain Eukaryota; kingdom Metazoa; phylum Chordata; class Lepidosauria; order Squamata; family Rhineuridae; genus Rhineura; species Rhineura floridana. The sequence continues at coordinate 37,983,739 of NC_084485.1, forward strand.
AACCGAGGGAACTGAAATTGACAGATCCTTCCATCCTTAATTCAGAGTCATTTAGGCTGCTTTCATACACACACCTTATTGTGTCAGTTTTGTGGATTAAAATGGTAGTGCTTCTGCCCTGATTTCTAAAATTCCTTTCACACTGCAGTACCTGTTGTGTTAAGGAAACCTGGCTTTTTTGGGTGATATACCCACATTTCGTGCAAATGTCTTTCATGCTGCTGCAATGAACATCTCATTTTTGGCCCTCACCCATTCTACACATGCGCACTATTTCTCCCATAATTCACAGTGTGAGGTAGTATCTATGGTGTGTGTGGGAAAAGGAAGAAGGGGAAGTTGCTACTTGCACCCACGTGGGAATACCGGTACAATTTTCATCAGCCAAAAAAAATGTTGACGTACGCCTAAAGGGCAGGAACACACATTACATGCCAGGATGCCTGTCAGTGAGCAGTTACAGCTAACTCAAAACTCCCATGATTTTCCGAGTTCTCAACCTTGCAAATGGATTATTTCTAGAATCATTTATCATGGAGATAAGCTTCCACTATATGCCACTAGATTTCCAGAACTAGCTTTTGTGTCGCGTGAAAGATCAAATAAAATGTACAAATTACCAGGGAAGAAATCATCAGAACAACAGAATAAAGTGTAGTGTGAAAGCAGCTTTAACGTGGATGAGTTACTACTACAAGTAGAGTAGCTGAAGAGTTGTGAATTACCCCCCACTCCTGTGCATGCTTCTGAGTGAAGTGCAGACCCAGCCACAGAATAAGATACAAACACTTCTGATGCTGACTATATACAAATATATTCTCTCTCTGCTTCTGACCCTCTCTCTCACAAACACACAAATGTGCCCCAGCCCCTTTCCCACTGATTCTACAGATCAACCACTAACCCATGCACTTATTTGCTTAGATTTGTCAGCCTGATTGAGTCTGAAGACTCAGAGCAGGCTATAGCATGTTAAAACCTTAAACACATAAATGTAACAGCTGCTGGGAAGGAAGGAGTGCCTGTCATTCCACCCCCCTCCCATTAGCAGGCCTATCTGGTTGCTATACACAAACATCCCCCAGGGTGAGGGAATCTTCATCTTGTCCACTTTTCCTTGGTTTTGGCTGACATCAGATCAATTCTATAAAGTTTCAAATTTCCGTGGAGTGACACTCTATTTACTTAGCAAAAATAGAGCTTATTCCATGGTTCTGTGATGCATTACAGGCGGGTTATCTGTGACCATGCAGATTTATAGGTATAGATCTGCAAGGTGACATGTAAGTGCAAAGTTTGCAGGAAATGCCCACTTGTATTCTCCAGGCCTGTGTCATGGTTTCTTGCAAGCACACAGGCAGATTCAATAGTTTGATGCAAAAAATTATTCATTGTGAATTATTACTTTCTCCTCTTGACTCTTCATTTCATTGGAATGGAGTAGGGCTACAACCATAATCTTGCATCTGCAGTCTCACTACTCATGCTGACCAGGGTGGAAGGAGGGGGCAGGAAAATCTTGTATTTTTGCTATGCCATCTCCCAGGCTGGTACAGCATACCACCCTAGATCAGGGCCCCCACCAATGGAACATTTGCTGGATGAGATCTGTCCCTCCCCACCCCCAAAACACCCAATTTCAGAGATTTATGCTAACTACCACTAATAGGTTCTGCCTGCAATGTGGGGGGGGCGCATTGAGGAGCCCTGTGGAACCCTTCTACCTGCCTGCAGAGCTGGACAGAGGAGCCCTTCCGCCTCATCCAAACCCCTACATCATGGAATATTGGGGGTTTGGATTGCTCTGTAGACAGCCAGATCATACAACTGAGCAATGTTGGTGCACTTTTCCGCATGCACATATAAGACTCTCAGTTTCATAGCCAAACAGAGCAAAAGTGAAGGGATGGCAATGACACTGCCATTTGAGGGTGATTTTAGATATGTCAGTTTGCCCACCTAAAATGATAAGATTTTTCATCACCTCATGGGTATGTCTTATTTATTTGTTTTTAAGTGAAAGTCTACAGAAGGCCTCTCTCACAGGCTCATGGAACTGACACTCAGGCATCCTCTCGCTGGCCTAGACTGGATTTCCTCCAATAAAGTATGACTTAAAGTTAAGCTTTTTAATTGTAAGAATGCATAAGCATCCCAATGCTTGCCCCCAAAAGGGTTGAGCCTTTGGGAACATTTATTTCAAACTCTGCAAAAAGCTCCAGGCACCTTTGTGTTCTCTCCTACCACATTCTCCTGCCCCAGTAACTTGCTTTGGAGCAGGGCAGGGGGCAATCCCTGGGTCCCAGAGAGCATATTTTACCTGCCTGTTCTAGGATTCTAGGATTCCTGGTGGGAAACTGTTGTGTCATTTTCACCACAGAGAAGGCCTGTGAGGCTGGATGGCCTTCTCCTGGCAGGAATGACATGCATAGCATCAGTTTCCCACTGAGGATTCTGGTCATCGACAACAGATGAGCAACAGCTTTTGCATCTGTAGTATTGAGGGTGAGGTTGGGAAATCTTTTTCTGTCAGAGGCTGATTTCCCTCAGGGGTAATCTCTGTATGGGGTTGTTGTTGTTGATGATGGTATACTTGTGGTGGGCAGGGCCAAAGCAAGCAGTGGGTAGGACCCCCCTTTCTGCCCCTCATCTCTCTTCCTCCCACCCAGCAATCTATGTGGAAGAGACAAATCACTCTTGCCAGAGTTCTAAACTGATTGCTTGCAGAAAATCTTTGAAGTGTAGCCAAGGGCCACAAGAAGTTAGGCTGAAGAACTCATGTAGCCCTGGGGCCACTGGTTGCCCACCCCAGGCTGAGAGCTACTATGCATTCCCATTTTTATTTTGCAGCCACCAGGCCTAAGAACCTTTTTTATAGTGGGAAGTTACAGGATCACGGAGAAGGGTGAGGGAGCCAATGGGAACCCAACAGCAGCAGGAGGTGTATGGTGTTGCTGATTGGCTTAGATCAGAAGGGAGGCATAGAAGGAGATGAAAATGTGAGACAATGCAACTGGTATGCCTCCTCAGCAACTCTTTGTAATTGCCGTTTCTCTCCTTTTCGGTTTATAGTTGGTATTGGAAACTCTGGATCAAGGGAGAGGAAAGTGTGGGAAGGAAGTGACTGGAGGAGAACATTGTATGGATGCGGGTGAATTAATGGAGGCACAAGGGGTTTACATTATAGATTATACAGATGTATAGATGAGCCCTCAGTTTCCAAGTAGTGGGAGAGAATCCCCTTCCTCCTGCCTGGTTAATGGGAATTTCTCCAGAAGGAGGGGTTAGAGGCTGTGACCATTGTTCCTATGTGAAATTAATTGAGCTCCAAGGGTCAGCAGGTTACAGGCAGGCTCATTATGACAAATGATTTCTGTTTGAGAAAAGACCTTTGGGGTCATTTCAGATTTTCCCCTAAATTTTGTAATTATGTCTGCCTGAGGCCTTAAGCAAACAAAAGCATGTGGAATCGAGGCTGCCTGGAGATTAAGGACCAGGGGGTGGGGGTGAAGCAAAACAGCCTAGCCTGGTAAAACAGGTTTTAGATTGAGGCTGTATTATAGATGAATGTTTTTTTAAAACAAAAGAATGCTAGATGAGAATTACTGACCTGCAGACAAGCTTGCAGTTTGGCAGAGAACAATCAGTAACTTGCTTCTCCTGGTGGGCGTTCATTCAATGAGAAAGCGAATGAGTGAGAAAGAAAGAGAGACAGAGACAGAGAGGTGTTTAGCACCATTTCTGACCAGTACTTCTGCGTTCCATGCCAAATTAAGCATTCATACTGTGCTGCAAACAGTGGCTATTCTCCTATCATGGGGGGCAACTGCTTAGCAGAGGGAAATGAAAGCAGGCTTTAACAAACCAATATAGATAAAAAAGCATCACAAAAACAAATGAATTTATCATGGCACTAGTTTCCAAGGGTGAGACCCTCCTACTATGTCAAATGTATGAAGGGGCTGACTGAACCTTATATATTTATTTACATTAAATTTATATTCAGCCCTTCTCCCAAAGGGAGTCCAGGGGAACAAACAAATGCTAAATCTATCTATCTATCTATCTATCTATCTATCTATCTATCTATCTATCTATCTATCTATCTATCTATCTATCTATCTATCTATCTGTCTGTCTATCTATCTATCTATCTATCTATCTGTCTGTCTGTCTGTCTGTCTGTCTGTCTGTCTATCCATCCATCCTTTAAAACAAAACATCTTTTAAAAAAATCTTAAAAATTCTTACAACACAAATAACATGTGTTTCTCTTTAAGAGGACACATCATCTTGATTGTTTCCCCCCCCACCACCACAGGCTAACAATTAACAGCCCAATTCAAACTCCAGTTGAGCAGTGGCAGGATGTGATGGAGGGGCGAAGCCACCATTGCATCTGCAGCCCCATTTTTCATGCCGGCCTGGGCAGAAGGTAGGAGGCAGGTAAAAATCTGCTCCAGCTATCCCAGTCTGGAGCTGGTGTAGCAATTGAGTCTGTATGGGGCTCAATGCGATCAAGTGATGGCAGTGGAACTAGATTGGGATCCAGAGGATGTTGAGCCAGTTCAGTGCCTCCCTGCTTCCAAAACACGTTGTTTTGGAGCTTTCCATGGGCTGCTGCCATGGAAACATGGAACATGGGCAGAAATTGGCAGAGCTGTTCTGGGCTGGTTAGAAGGAAGCCCCACCCCATGAACACTTACCCGGCATGACAGATCAGGGGTTTGGATTGTATCACCTAAGTCATGTTTATCATATAAAGATTGCATGCCCTTTTGAAGCAGTGTATCTGCTTTGTTTTCCCAAAAAGAATCTTGGGAAGTGAAGTTTGGTGAGGATCTTGTTCAAGAATTCTATGGATTCAAATAATCAGTATCATCCAGCTGGAGTTAAGAGGCTATTCCCGGTAGTAAACACAAAGAGCAAAAAGTATTTCCCTGATACATGCATGTCTAATGTTTTCTATCATAAGAAAGTCTGAAATATATGACAGTGGGATGACCAATATATTTTAGGAACCAAAGTGTGCAGTTTGGTTCGATATCCTTTCAATTGTAAACCAATGTCATGAACTTGAGAGTTCTGGCTTATGACTTTGGAACATTTGGGGGCTAACCATCTTGGTTCTGTGGCTTTGGACACAACATGTTATCTGATTGAGGCAGTCTAGTGCGGTTGGAAAAGCGGGTCAACCACAGACTTATTTCTGCCAGGGTGAACATAGATCCATGGCTGATAATGGCTGACCTTTAATTGAACATGGTTACAAGTACTACTAGACTCTTTTGAGAAATACAGTCCAAAGGTTTAGGAAATGGAAGTGTCAACAATACCAAAGTCCTGCTCCACACAAACAGCGTACCATACAAACAACAGAAAATGGCATGCACACTGCTGAACTATTGACATACACTGCCTAGTGCAAAGTCACAATATATATGGGAATCCCTATTGCTGAAGGGAGTTTCCTCCATTCCTGTCTCCATAACAGGATTTGCCATTCCTGGTACGGCAGATTTGTGAATGGATGTGAATTGTAAGGATGATCTGCACCCACACCTCGCCACCTCTAGGCTGTGCTTCAAGCCCTAACCTTCCTTTCCAGGTTGGGAGGCTGAAGCATGTGGGTTTTTCACTGTACTTCTAAAGCACCAAGCACCTTGTCTGTAGCCAGAGCTGGTGCCAGAGGGCCCTTGCAGGGCCCCTCCTTAGGGTGGCAGGGTGGCGCTCCTGTTCCGTGATCTGTGGCAGGGTGAGAGAGGGAGTTCCCAGGCACCACCCCCAATACAGATAGCATGGGCTTCAATAAGCTTACATGCATGCCTGTTACCTCTCCCATCAGTTTGAACGCTGTGCGCACATGCCTACCATCACCCAAGATGGCAGCGGGGTCTTCTCTAAGGAGCTGACACCCTGGTTGATGGCAGGCATAAGCGCTATGTGTGCACATCATTCAAGAGAGGTAGGTGGCACACACAGGTGGGCTTATTAGCCCCACACCACCTGTATGGGGAGGTGTTGGGCTATGGCACCATGGGCCCAGGGCAGGCTGGTGCCCAAGGGCCCAATCATGCCTGGTGCTAGCCCTGTCTGTAGCAATGCATTCCTCATCTTTCTTTCTCCAGCTCTCCCAAGGGAGTCTGGAACTGATTGTAAGGCATCAGAAGGACAGCAGCAGTCTCAGCCTTCTTCTCAGCTGTGAATACCAGCTGCTGGAGTTCATGAACAGGAGAGTGCTTTTGTGCTCATGTCCTATGCTTGGGCTTCCCATAGGCATCTGGTTAGCCATAGTGAGAACAGAATGCTGGACTAGATAGACCTTTGTTGTGTTCTTGTAGGTCTGTTCTGAAACACCCCCTACCCTTATATAGACCTGCAAAGATCATTGGGAGAGATATTACTCATAGTATTGCACCCTACAAATATCATGGAGTGGTGACCACCAAAAAACAGACATTCTCCGCTATTGGTCCTATAGTATGGAATGCCCTTGCCTCTGCCAGACATGAAACAGCAACCACTAGTTGGTTCGTGTGCCTTGTAAAAACCTATCTTTTTGTCCAGACTTTCCCAGGCCCATAAGATAGGGCCCTATTTTTATCTGATTTCCCTAAATTTCTGTTTTTAGTTGTTTTGATATTTGTTTATGATACACTTTACTAGTTTTGTGTTGTATTTTTGTTTTAAGGTTTTTAGATATTAGGTAGTTTATAAATTCTTTTAAATAAATACATATTTTTTATGTTCTGATATTAGTTTTGGAGCTTGGTAAGGAGTTGGGATTGTCCCCAAAGTTTTGCTGTGCTTTTTTGTAGTGTCACCCAAGTTTGTAAATGATCACAATTTCCTCTTCAGCTCCAACGTTGGAAAACATGGGAAAAGCTCATTCCCTTGCTTTTTCTCTTGAAATTATGAAAAAAGAGCAAAATGATCAAAAGCTCTTATATCAGTGGAAACTAGTTGAATAAATGGTGATGAATAATTCTTTGGTACTTACACAGGGACAACTAGGAAAAAACCAGATTGAATTATATATTTTGATGGGGATGTTTTTATCAGCAAAAGAACCCACCAGCCTGTTTTGGCCTTAGTGCTTCTCTCTTTAGTAATTTCTCTTTTTAGCATCTCAGCAAACTGTCTAGTTGCCAATACTTCCTTGACTGAAAGTGCCTTGAATTGCCACACAGAATAATTGATGGGCAAGATCCAGAATATTTAATTAATGCTCTGCAGCTTGCCATTTCAAAGAAAAAAGGAAAAGAAAGGAAAACTACAGTAGATTTCCTCCCCACCCCAAACATTAAAAGGGATTCCTCATCTCCACCCTTCTTTAGATTCCAACTGCCCCAGCTGGAAACCTTCTCGGCCTTTTAAAAACAGGATTAAAAAGGCAGTTTTCTGCATTAGCACAGCTCAAAAGGATAACCTCAGCTCTTTTCTCTGCCAGGCAGCTTTTTAATCCCAAATCACATGTCACTTCAAATTATGAATATGATTTTCACGTCCCCCTCGGGCCTAAATTTCACCCAAGTAAATCCTCTCATTCAGCAGCTGGAGAAATGTGTCAAAAGCAGTGATCTTCAAGTGCCGAGAGAGAGAGAGCTCTGGGAGAGATCAAACTGTCCCAGTCTGAACCCTCTCAGTGCGAGCCATTGTTTTCCCTCTTGCTTATCACTGTTGACACCCCCATCAGTTATAAAGGCTGAAAGGGCAGGACTGGAGACAACTGCACTCTGCTACTCTGAATTTCTGGGGTTGACTTCTTGCTTCCCTCTCTCCCACCCCCACCCCACTCCTTGTTTGGGAAGGATGGAAAAGAAGCTCTGAGGACACTGGACCTAAAATAGCCTGACAGATGTCTGCATTCTTTGATCTGTTTGTACAGACCTCTAAAAGTGTTCAGCCAATCAGATTAATCAAAGGGCCAAATATCTCAAAACCAATCAGGATGTAGGGTTTGTGTCAAGTCCACTGTTTTGAGATGATGGCATTGCCTGTGTGCAGGCAGTACAGAAACAAAAGTCTCTTCTTCAGATAACACTACAAGTGCCTTTGAATGATTTATCTTCGCATATGTCAATTTTATTAATGCAGAATAAAAAATCTGAAAATAATAGTTTTATTTTTAAAAAACAAAATGTACACTTTAGCCAATATTGGTTTTTCATTTGCATTTCAACCTTCAACCCCAATAAATGCAACCAATAGCAATCTCTCTCTCTCTCTCTCTCTCTCTCTCACACACACACACACACACATTTTTATTAGAAAAGTCTTGCTGCTTCAGAACAGAACAAGGCCCATTTAATCCACAATCTGTTTCCAAGAGCAGCCAGCCAGGTGGTTCTGGAAGCTCACAAGCAAGGTATAAAGAGATGATGACCATCAACACTTGTGGTCAGTGATGGCTGGTGCCAATTGGGACTGGTAGGGCAGAAGGCAGGGAGGCCAACAGTAGCCAATGGCAGATGAAACTAGAGCTAATGAGAGGCAGATTCACCTAATTCTAGTGTTGCTCCCACCTTCCTCCCTGAATTCTATAAGAACAACTCTGAAAACGAAGGAGGATGAAGCTGACAGGCAGTGCCACTTCTTCACTAGATATAAGTAAGAAGGCAGACAGGCAAGCAGGTAGAGGCTGACTGAAGACAGACTGAAGGTTATGGGGCAGTGCCCCATTTGCTCTCATGGACCAGCCTCCACTGCTTGTTTATCTCCAGCATTCAGGATTGAGAGGCACACTGCTTCTTTCCATTCATCTATCACGGCCAAAAGCCATCATCTTGTAGAAAATTCACTTCTACAAGATGATGATGATATCTGTTAATCATTTTTTACTCAAAAAAGGAAGTGTCTTTGAACATTTCTAAGAACATAAACATAGGCAAAAAACCCACTATAATAAAAATACATGCAGTTCATAAAAATTCACAAAGCAAGACTCAATAATAGCAGCAATATACAACATTTTTCTGTAGCATAACTCACATGAACTTCATTTAGCTCATAAAAAGCCTGGAATAAAGAAGTAATTTTTTACCAAATTATCATTTTTATACCCCACCCTTCCTCCAAACAGGAGACAAGGTCAGCTTGCAATATTAAATCACATAAAACAATACATACAATAAAAACAAGACTTAAAATCACATGATCATAATCAGTTTACAAAGATCAGCAGCAACAAGCATTTGTAACACCATAACTCTCAGGACCGCTCCTTCTAGGGCCCAAGGCTCAGACAAATAAAAATGTCTTCAGCTTGCACCAAAATGTGGCAGCCAGCCGAATGTCTCCTAGGAGGAAGTTCCATAAAAAATAGCACCAGTAATAAGGCCCTCTGCGGGTAATGGTTACCAATTTACGTTAGTTTCAAAGGGGATTAGACATATTCACGAGGATTAGATTTTCAATGGTTACTAGTCATGAAGACTGTATGTTACCATCAGGATCAGAATATCAGAATCTGGGAAACAGCGGAAGAGGACTTTTGCCATGATGTTCTGCTTGTGGGCTTCTCATAGGCATTTGGTCAGCCATAGTGGGAAACAGTATGCTGGTCTAGACAGGCCTTTGGTCTGATCCTTCTGTTCTTATGACTCAGCTTTCATTAAATAAATTTATGGTGTGATTGTGGCCTAAGTAAAACTCTCTTTTAAAGGCTTCCTGTGCCTCTGCCAGGCTCGGGCTGAAAAGAAAGTTATAAAGTTTTTTTTTTAACAATTTTTTTATTATTCAAATTTTCATAAAACAAGCACAAACAAAATCAAACAACAAAAACAATACAACAAAAATAAAAAGAAGAACTTGACTTCCGATTTGTTACAGATCAGCTATAAGTATATAGTATATATCAAACCTGTCCCCTAAAACATACAAAATTCACTTTTTTCCATAGTCTATCTTAATTAATCGTCAAATCCCATTATCATCATTTCATTTTTTTCTTTCAACAAAAAGTCCAAAAGAGGCTTCCATTCCTTGAGAAATGTATCTGTCGTTTTTTCTCTGAGAAGGCATGTCAATTTGTCCATCTCAACTAAATCCATTAATTTCAATAGCCATTCTTCCATTGTTGGTATTAATTCCATTTTCCACTTTTGTGCGTATAATAATTTTGCTGCCGTAATCAATGAAAGTTATAAAGTTTTGTATCATTATTTTATAAAGTTTTGATGTTGTTTTATATTGTTGATATTGTATTGTTTTATCAAACTATTTTAACTGAAATACACCCTGTAAATGTTGATAAAAACAAAATGAAAGATATAAATATTCTAAACAAGTAATTAAAGCTCATTCCTATGTACACTTGCCTGCACTGATGTCTCACTGAATTTAGTGGACTTGAATCGGATTGCATTGTAATTATTTTTCAGATAGTTAGGTGAATCCAAGAGAGGATTTGCCAAAGGCTATGTAGTAATGAGGTCAAGGCAGAGGTGAACACAGTTCTCCTAGATGCAACTGAAACTCACTATCCATTGCCCCACCCTGATCCTCTTCCAAATCCTACTCAACTTTCACTTACTGCCTGCCTCCAATACAACCCATGAAATAATTTCTAAGATGAATAATGCTAGTCATTCCATGCTAAAACTTTCCATGTGAAAAATAATGGTCTTTCCATGCTGAAACTTCCCAGCATTCACATATGTCTTAAGGTCATCATATTGTGCGTTGTCAGATTGTCTTATGTCATAGGACCTAGAAGGAACAGAAGCTGGATATGTTGTGTCCATGGGGTTGTATTAAACTAAGTCCTACGCCGAGTAGACCCATTGAAATGAATTAATCTACGTTAGTCATATCTATCAGGGAAGAATATAAAAAGACAATACCTCTAGCTAAAAGGAGAGAAAGACCTCAATGGATGACGGACAAAACTCTTAAAAAGGTTAAAGAGAGAAGGAAAGCAAAAGCAAAAGGAGACAAAAACATGATCAGAACCCTAAATGCAATAATACAGTGACTAGTACATAGGGACAAAGAGAACTATTACAACAACTATTGGGTAGAAATAGGATAATAAAAAAGTAGAACAAGAGCCCTATTCCAAAAGATTAGAGAAATTAAAGGAAAATTTAAACCCAGAGTAGGGATGTTGTTGAATAATCAACAAGGGAATAGAAAAGGAAGATGGAAGCAATACACTGAAGAACTATATAAAAGAGATGCAAGGATGACAGATTCATTCATGGAGGAATCGTATGATGATGAACCAGTAATCTTACAAGGTGAGGTGAAAGCTGCTCTTAAAATACTTGGAAGAAACTAATCACCAAGAATAGATGGCACACCAAGTGAGTTGCTACAGGTTACTGAGACTGAATCTGTCCAGATTTTGACTAAAATGTGTCAAACAAATATGGAAAACAAAACAATGGCCCACAGACTGGAAACGTTCAATATATATCCCAGTTCCAAAGAAAAGGGATCCCAGGGAATGCAGTAATTATCGAACTATTGCTTTAATATCCCATGCAAGTAAAGTAATGCTCAAGATTCTACAGCAAAGGCTCTTACCGTATATGGAGCGAGAAATGCTAGACGTCCAAGCTGGATTTAGAAAGGGAAGAGGTACCAGACATCATATTGCAAACATATATTTGGATGATGGAACGGACCAAGGAATTTCAGAAGAAAATCACCCTGGGCTTTATAGATTAAAGCAAAGCCTTTGATTATGTAGATCACAAAAAAACTGTGGAATGCTTTAAAAGAAATGGGGGTGCCACAGCATCTGATTGTCCTGATGCACAACGTATACTCTGGACAAGAGGCTGCTGTAAGGACAGAATATGGAGAAACCGATTGGTTCCCCATTGGAAAGGGTGTGAGACAGGGATGTATGTTATCACCCTATTTATTTAATCTATACGCAAAACATATACGGAAAGCGGGATTGGACCAAGATGAAAGAAGTGTGAAAACTGGAGAGAGAAATATCAATAATTTGTGATATGCAGACAATACCATACTACTAGCAGAAACTAGTACTGTTTTGAAAAGAATGCTGATGAAAGATAAAGAGGAAAGCACAAAAGCAGGACTACAGTTGAATGTCCAAAAGACTAAAGTAATGACAACAGAAGACTTATGCAACTTTAAAGTCGACAATGAGGATATTGAACTTGTCAAGGATTATCGATATCTGGGCACAGTCATTAACCAAAATGGAGACAATAGTCAAGAAATTAGAAGAAAGCTAGGACTGGGGAGGGCAGCTATGAGAGAACTAGAAAAGGTCATCAAATGCAAAGATGTATCACTGAACACCAAAGTCAGGATCATTCTGATCTCTATGTATGGATGTGAAAGTTGGACAGTGAAAAAAAGTGGATAAGAGAAAAATCAACTCATTTGAAATGTAGTGTTGGAGGAGAGCTTTGCAGGTACCATGGACCGTGTAAAAGACAAATAATTGGGTGTTAGATCAAACTAAACCAGAACTATCACTAGAAGCTAAAATGATGAAACTGAGGCTATCATACTTTGGACACATAATGAGAAGACAGGATTAACTAGAAAAGATGATAATGCTGGGAAAAACAGAAGGGAGCAGAAAAAGTAGAAGACCAAACAAGAGATGGATCAATTTCATAAAGGAAGCCACAGACCTGAACTTACAAGATCTGAACAGGGTGGTTCATGACAGATGCTCTTGGAGGTCGCTGATTAATAGGGTCGCCATAAGTCGTAATCGACTTGAAGGCACATAACAACAACAGTCTCCCATAAACTCAGGATAGGTCTTTCTTATTGTATAAATTTGGTGAATGGCTCAAAAAGATGTATGAAGCCAGATTTCAACTGAATATCAGGAAAAACTTCCTAACTGTTAAGAGTGGTATGACAATGGAACTAATTACCTATGGAGTTGGTGGGTTCTCTAACACTGGAGGCATTCAGGAGGCAGCTGGACAGCCATCTGTCGGGTATGCTTTAATTTGGATTCCTGCATTGAGTAGGGAGTTGGACTCGATGGCCTTATAGGCCCCTTTCAACTCTACTATTCTGTGATTCTATGGAGGGCTGTAAAAAGTGGACTATACTGATGTATCAGTATAGGGACCGGTGCTTTTAAACTTGTTCACAAATGATCTAGAGTTAGGGGTGAGCAGTGAGGTGGCCAAGTTTGATGATGATACTAAATTGTTCAGGATTGTTAAAACAAAAAGGGATTGCAGAGAGCTCCAAGTGGACCTCTCTAACCTGAGTGAATGGGTTGTAAAATGGCAAATGCAATTCACTGTAAACAAGTGGAAAGTTATGTACATTTTAGCAATTCTCAGTTTCACATATACTACCATGGGGTCTGAACTGGCGGTGAATGACCAGGAATGAGAGCTTGGGGTCATATTGAATAGCTCAATGAAGAAGTTGACCCAGTGTGCGGCAGCTATGAAAAAGACAAATTCCATGCTAGGGATCATTAGAAAAGGTATTGAAAATAAAACTGCTGATATAATAATGCTTGGAGGTAGTGATGGACTGGATGTGGGCTAATAAATTGAAGTTGAATCCTGAAAAAACATGTGTCCAGAGTTCTCATGTCCAGGAGGTGGAGAGATGGTCTCGTCTGGATGGGGTTGCTCTTTCCTTGAAGGAGCAGGTCCACAGCCTGGGGGTACTCCTTGATCCAACACTGTCACTGGAGGTTCAGGTAGCTAGGAGTCCCTTTTTCCAGCTCTGGCTGGTTCACCAGCTTTGGCCCTTTTTGGACAGAGAAGACTGGGCCACAGTACACCATGCTCTGGTAACTTCCAGACTGGAAGTGGGGATGCCCTTGAAAACAGCTTGGAAACTTCAGCTAACCCAAAATGCAGCAGCCAGATTACTGGCTTGGGTCCCCTTTAGAACTGATATAACCCCTGTTTTAAAACAGCTGCATTGGTTGCCAGTTCGTTTCCAGGCCTAGATCAAAGTGCTCACATTAGTATTTAAAGCCCTAAATGACTTAGGTCCCAAATATCTGAAAGACTGCCTCCTTCCCTTCAGACCCTCTTGGGTGTTGAGATCAGCAGAGGGAGCCCTTTTAGTAGTTCTACCACCCTCAAAGGTTTGGGAAGTGGTGGCCCAGGAGAGGGCACTGTCTGTGGCAGCCCCTAAGCTGTGGAACTACCTCCCCATCAAGGTGCATCTGGCAACTTCCTTGTATAACTTTTGGAGAATGCTGAAGACACACCTCATTACTCTTGGCCTTCCAAACCTGAGATGTATATTTTCAGGACCCATCTTATTTTCTGTGATATTTAGATTGCTTTTAACTGTTATTAATTATGTGTTTTAAAACTGTAACTCGCCCTGGGATCTTTGGATGCAGGGAGGGTAACAAATTCTAATAATGTATGTAATATACAAAATGTATTATATAAATCTACGGTGCAGCCACATTTGAAATACTGTGTACAGGTCTGGTCACCTCACCTCGAAAAGGATATTCTAGAGCTGGAAAAGGTTCAGAAAAGGGCAGCCAAAATGATCCAGGGGATGGGGTGACTCCCCTATGAGGAATGGTCGTAGCATTTAGGGTTTTTCATTTTGAGAAAAGTAGAGTAAGAGGTGACATGATACAAGTGCAGAAACTTATGCATGGCATGTAGAAAGTGGATAGAGAAAAGCTTTTCTCTCTCATAATGCTAGAATTTGTGGACATGCAATGAAACTAAATGTTAGAAGATTCAGGACAGACAAAAGAAACTACTTCTTCAAACATCAACTAGTTAAACAATGGAATTTGCTCCCACAAGAGGCAGTGATGGCCACCAAATTGTATGGATTTAAGATAGGATTAGAGAAATTCATGGAGGAAAAGGCTGTGAGTGGCTACTAGCCATGATGCCTATGCTTTGCCTCCATAGGTGGAGGCAGTATGTTTCCAAATACCAGTTGCTGGAAACCGCAGGAGGGGAGAGTACTCTGCACTCAGGTCCTGTTTTCAAGTTTCCCATGGGCAACTAGTTGGCCACTGTGAGAACAGGATGCTGTACCATATGGGCCATAAGACAGATCTGGCAAGATCTTCTTATGTTCTTAACCTGCATAACTTCACCATGAGACATACTACCTCGGTAATTCCCCATTCTGAAGGTGGGGATGTGTTGAAATCAAGTTCTGAGAGATCTAAGAAAATCCAAGATAAGGAGAATATTGCTGCAATTGAGTGGCTTTGGCTGTCATAGTGTAGATTTATTTGTTTGTTTTAAGAAATTGTATAAACTTCTTAATCAAAAAAACATAACTGAGTAAGAATTCAATGATCCTGGATATCCCATCTTATTTATTATATTCTTTGCTTATTTATTCCACTGCTTTTTGATGTTGGTGTTGGTGTTGTTGCTGAGAAAGATTGCCTTGATAGAAATATACCATGACCAACAATATATAATGAATTTATTTATGAAGCTATGTACTGACATTTTAACACTTGTGCCCAAGTTAAGCACTACACAAGTGAACCTCTGAAGTTATGGCTAATGCTGCAGCCTACAATATTTTCCATTACCATAATGCAATTACATTTCTCTAAGCTCCAGACACAACCCAGGTTATATTTATTATGATGTTCCCTTCTGTTTATTCAGTTGCTATTTGCAAACTTGGCTGAGAAAATATATGTGAACTGGGGAAATGAAGAAGTGGTTTTGTTGTTGTTGTTTTAAAAAATCAGTATGCGGTTACTAAAGTTATTTGATTTGCATGTATTTACAGTAAAAAAAGGTTGGTAGCAGAGATCAATTCTAAAGGGATGGTTCTAGTGTCAGGTTACATTTCAGAAGGAAGCCTATAATAGGCTTCATAGATATTCAAAATGAAATGCATGCTAAAGAAGCTGGAGGAAGGGGGAGTGGACATGGTTCAGTGGCACAGGACTTTTTTGCATGAGGATGATCCCAGGTCTAGTCCTGGGAATTTTGAGTAGGAGAAGAGTTGTTCATAGATTACTGTACACTGAACATAAGCTGTCTGTGAGTGAAGAAGTGCACACTTGTTCACTTGTACAACTCAGCTATTTGTGTACACGGGTACACAAACTGTACACTCATTGAATCTAACATGTAAACACCCCTAGTGTGTTTCATAATGAACAAAAAGTTGAAATAAGGAAGTGAAACAAATGCCATGGAAAATATTCATTATGCCATTTACCCATTTGTTCAGTACTCATTCAGGGGTTTAGGGAAGGGCTTACCTTTCCCTGGCAGCAGCAATTGATTCTGGCAGCTGCCTTCTGCTGGCTGCCATTTTGTTTTCCCAGAATTACTCAATTATCATATTGTCCTGAGGCAGACTGGAAGAAGGACAAGTGGCTTTCAGTAGGGAGCTTGTGTGTGCGTGCGTGTGTGTGTGACCCCCAAAATGCCCCCAAATGATGCAATGTCTGGGAATTCTGGGCATATCAGGTGGCAGCTGTTAAGAGCAACATTTAAAAAGTAAAAGAAAAAAAATGAAAATGAATTAATTTTATTATATAATAATGTACATTAAATGTATGTATAACTTATACAAATGCAATTTGAATGAATGAATGAGGCAGGGTGGGGAACCCATGGCCCTCCAGATGTTTCTGCACTACAAGAAGGACTACAGGGAAAGAATTAGCTCAGTGGTGGACCATCTGCCTTGCATGCAAAAGGTCCTAGGTTCAGTTCCCAGCATCTCCATGTAGCGCTGCTAGAGAATCCTGTCTGAAATCCTGGAGAGCTGCTGCCCATCAGTGTAAGCAATACTGTGCTAGATGAACCAATGGTCTGACTCAGTATAAGGCAGCTTCCAATATAGTTCCTATAATCCCTGACCATTGGCCATAAGAACATAAGAAAAGCTCAGTCAGATGAGGCCAAAGGCCCATCTAGTCCAGCATCCTGTTCTCAGAGTGCCCAACTGGATTTTTAATATATATATTAAACACACTCCTATATACACCTAATGTGTATATACTCCCAATTTTAAAGCATTTAAGGTATTATGGCTGGGGAAAATCTGCCTGAGACTTTAGAAAGCAACTGCCAATAAGACCAGTGATCACCACAATTACCACTAAAATCAGGCAGGAAAGATAGCTGCTACTTTGAGAGGACACACCATGAGGCTCTGGGCCACTTTGAACACATGAACAGACGTATGACCATTGCTTTACAATAGATAAGACCATTGACCCATCTAGTCCACTATTGTCCATTCTTAACTGGCAGTGGCTCTTCATATTCTCAGACAAAGGTCTTTCTAACATCTTCCACCTGATCCTTTCAGCTGCAGATACCATGAATTGAACACGGGACTTTCTGCATGCACTCAGCTACTGAGTTATAGCCCCTCAACTGTCTGCAAAAAAATTAATCCAACTCAGACTTGTGCTGAGTGGGCAGGAATGGACAAGTGGCATGAATGCACCTATTAAGGACACCACTACCACCCACATACTCATCAGCAACTGCATGAACCTGCTTTTTCTTCTAAAGTGGAGAGAAAATAGGGAAAGCTGGCAGAGAGGGAGTTGAGGTAAAGGGACTGAACTGTGACCTGTATTCAACCCCAAGCTGAAGAACGGAGAGAAATCCTTGATAAGGAGTGCTGAGAGAAGTTCTGAAACAGTGTTGGAAGGATGGATTTCAGCTTTCATCCATAATCAGGAAACAGCATGTATCAACACCTGGAAACTCTTCAGAAGCAGTTAACCTGAAACAGGGATGGGGGAGAAATTCAAATAAATTTACAGTTATAGACAAACCTATCTAATTTTCACTTTCCAGCACAATACACAAACAGAGCCATTCTTTGAATTTTGCACTTCTACAAGTTTTGCATGCAGTTCTCCATCTAAGTAATGTGTACAAAATGCATATATACTAGCATAAAGTGTATATATAAATGCATACATTAGTGAAAATAGCACAGAAAAATGCACTGTAGTAGGGAAAATGGCTTTGTCAAATGTGTATCAGGCAAAAGTGTATGCAAAGTTGTGTATATTAGGAGAAATCTGCAGTAAAAGGTTGCTGAATTTTCATAAGGACTTGGTTGTCCTTTTTAAAAAATTGCAAACTGATGTAGAATGTGGATATTGAACTTAAGAATGGTAACATGAGAAACTGAGAGAAACTGAAACTGACAGATTTTCCCATCTCTAACTTGAAGAACAGCCTAGACTTAGGGACAAATAGAGAGATCAACAAGATGCCATGAAATTATGTAAGTAAGGTCAGAAGGGCTTTCTGAAAGATTATTTATAAAGCTTTCTTTACTTAGGATAGCATTATTGTTTCCCCATGACAACATGAGCATGCTTGCATGCGAAAACACATACCAATGCATTCTTCTATTAATATTCTCAAAATGGGCATAGTAACAAAAAAATAGGTATGAACTCGTTCACTGGTGGGAAAATGAATAAGGGTCTTTCTCACGTTGTAGAGTAAAAATGTGTGTGTGTGTGTATTAAAGAATGATTATTTTGAATAAAAGACCACTAATGAAATATACCAGAAAGTGTTTTTGTTGTGCATTTGTCTAATTATTTTATACTCGGGGGGGGGGAAATAAGCATAAGTCTATACAATGTTAGCCTCACATTAAACAGATGGCAAAGGAATCATGACATTTGGGGAAACAAATCCATGGCATCCTCAGTTTTAGCTGAGAGATAATAATACAGGTGGCACCATGTAGAGGAATGAGATTTTGGCATAGCTCTGAGGATTAAGCTTGTACTCCACTGGGTCCAATTCACAGTTTGAGCATACTCCTCCTTTCTGCCTTACCACATGGACATCTGGTACCATTAAAAGCCAGTAAAAGAACTATTTTCAAAGCCTGATCACCACTGATGCATTTGTAGCCATATCGGGTAAATTTGCATAGCATATGGGGGGGAGGAACCATAGCTGGTTTATTGGCGATCTGCTATTCTTTTCTAATCAGTATTTGTGTGTTTATGTAGTAGTTAATGGCCCTCAAAGCTACTCATATACTCCAGGTTTATATTCTTGGAAAGTCCTAAGAGATACAATTGCCTAAATTTCTATGGGCCCAAAATATTTTCAGATGCCCACACTTCCCTGTCTACCTTGGAATAAATTTAACATCTGTATGTTACCTGAACTGGTGTGCTAGCCAATACACTGATCCAGGAAGTCCACAGCTCAAATGTCAACTCACTGGGTGACTTTTAGCATGCCACTATTTTTTCTTCTCTGCCACAGTTCCATATCCATACAATAGATATATTGATCTGTAGGGTGCTACACATACCCCCAATATCCTCCTGATTGGACCAGACCTGTGCTGACCCAGGGGCCACCCTCCCCACCCTGGATCCGGTTCCAAACTAATTTGGGGGGTGATGTTTAATTAGGCTTTTTAAAACCCTAACTAGGTTTTAAATAGAGTTGGGAGGGGGAAGGAGGAGACACTGTATCTCCTTCCCCTCCTTTTGAATGAGAGCAGGTTGGTTTGATCCTGCTTGGTGCTGCTCGTTCACATGCGCTTTCTCTTCAGGTGAGCTCCTTGCAAAAGAGCAGCAACCTGCATTGTGCAGGATCAAATCCTGCACAATGCTGCTAATCACTCATGAAGAAGCAGCAAACTTCACTGAGGAAGATTCCCTTGTGCACAGTGCCTCTCCTTTGCAAGCACCTTCCATGCAGGGAAGCCCCATAGGATGGAATCCTCTGCTTACCAGCTGGTAAGCAAACATTTTCATCCTGTGGCAGTGCTTCTTCAGGGGGTGGGGCATCAGGCGGGAAGAAGAAGAGGCTGGGCCAGAGGCAGAGGTCAAGTGGGAAAGACTGCACCCTGCATCCAAAGGTATCCATCCCCACTCCTACCTTCTTCCAAGAAGACACAGCTAGTAAAATAACTTCTACTTTCGGCCTTTTCATGGTTTTTCTCCTTTCTCCCACCTGATGCCTGCCACTCCTTCATACTTGACACCCTGCCCCCTGAGAGCCCCAGATTGCTCTGGGCCATTTCACCAACCCACAGAGATCCAAGGTTGTCTCAACCCAAGCAACGTATGGAACCTACCAAATCAGCCCAATTTGGTTTGAGCTTTGGGCATCAGCCAAATCTGGTGCACTGCCTTATTGGACAGTACCCAATTAACTTGTTCCATCAGCACAAGGATTTATGCTTGCACAATGGAACTCCCCCTTTTTTTCCCCCACTCCCTAAATCTGACCTGAGGATTTCCCCAAACTTCCAGAGCAAATTTGGGGAGGGCATGGGGATATGGGTGTTGGAGAAGGAGGGAACCTCTGTTGCACCAGTGTAAATCCTAGCACCAACAGGACAAGTTTCCTTCCCTAGGAAATTCACCAAACCCATACCCAAGCATCTCCAAGAGCAGTCTAAACCTTCTTAATGCATTTTAAATGAATTTTGATACATTTCTTAAGCTGACAAATATGAAGGAAAACTACATTTTGATCCTCTCATTAGTCCAGGAGGTGTAGAACAAGCCAGTTCATACTGGAATTCAGAAAGACTGAAATACTCAAGCATCCCTACATGGAGAGAATCTTTGGTGAACCCAGCTACATGCATGGAGGCGCTCTACAAACATTCTAGCATCAAGCATGCTTTAGGTTGAGGGCAAAGCCCATCATTGCAGCATTACCCTCTCCCACTCCACCCATTTATTTTAATTTCAGAGAACATCTAAAAAAGCATTTCTAAGCTTTTGAGATGGAATGTGCTAGGAATCCAATGACTTGATGTTAGACAGATAAAATATTCTTCATGACAGCTATAATTTAGTCATTGGAACACCTCAAAGTGTTGTTCTATTAAGAGGAGATAATCGGAGAATGAATCAGTAACTGGCTCAATCCCCACACACACACATTTCTAACTCCCCTTCATTAATGACTCCTATTAATGAGGAAGGGGAGGCTTTGCCAGCATCTTTCCCTTGATAAAGTCTCACATTGCATTCAGCCCTGTTGAACATTTGCTGTGGGTCCATTATCAAAATATCATTTTCAGCTTCAGTGAACACATGTAGGAAATGTTGCTGTTTTATAAAGGGAGGGGGGAATAAGATAATAAGCCCAGATTGTATTGGTGTAATTATCCTCCCTAGAACAGGCTTTGGTGAATGGATAGATCTAATTTTTGTATAGTCGTAAATCTAAGAACATAAGTTGTCACTGATTAGATTAGTAAGTAAACAGTTGGAATTTCACATTGGAAAGTTTTTGTTCTCCCTCTTTAATAAAGATAGATAGAAAATAGATATACAAAGAAGGAAAGAGGTTATTTTCAGGTCCATTTTTTAGAGGCTGACTAATGATCCCATAAAAACAAATGGGAAATTGAAGATTAGAGGAAAACACGAACTGCTTCACTTTGTTTACTGAAATAAGTGCAATGCTGTCTGCTCTTCATGTAGGAAATTTCCCCCTTACACATAAAAGTTGCCTTGCCTCTCATTGTCAGTTCCTTTATTCCCTGTTAAAACACATTTCCAAGGCCTAAACTAGACCCTCTCTTTTGAAAAAGCCAAGAGCAGCCTTTGAGTGAACTGGAATGGGGAAAGGCAAGGGAACAGGCAAGGGAACAACCCATCCCAAAGAACAGCAGCAGAGAACCTCCAGCTGACTGGGTCTAATTATGCCCAGCAGGGGCCCTAATTTGATACAGGAGGGCATTTTCCCCAACCCACACCCACCCATGCCACATATCGTGTCCAAAGTGGGGCAGGTAAAGATGCAACTGAAAAGGAACAGTCAGGAACCATAAGATGTTTTAGGCTGCATTAACAGTATAGTTTCCAAATCGCATGAAGTACTAGTTCCCCTCTATTTGGCAATGATTAGGCCTCATCTTGATTACTGAGTCCAGTTCTGGTCTCCGCACTTCAAGAAGGATGCAGACAAACTGGAACAGGTTCAGAGGAGGGCAACAAGGATGATCAGGGGACTGGAAACAAAGCCCTATGAGGAGAGACTGAAAGAACTGGGCATATTTAGCCTTGAGAAGGGAAGACTGAGGGGAGATATGATAGCAATCGTCAAGTACTTGAAAGGTTGCCACACAGAGGGGGCCCAGGAACTCTTCTCAATCATCCCAGAGTGCAAAACATGGAATAATGGGCTCCAGTTGCAGGAAGTCAGATTTCGACAGAACATCAGGAAAAACTTCCTAATTGTTAAAGCGGTACAACAATGGAACTAATTACCTATGGAGGTGGGCTCTGCAACACTGGAGGCATTCCAGAGGCAGCTGGACAGCCACCTGTCAGGTTTGCTTTAAGTTGGATTCCTGCACTGAGCAGGGGGTTGCTCTCAATGGCCTTATAGGTTCCTTCCAGCTCTACTATTCTATGATACTATGTACTCCTGATTGTTCCTTAGCAAGTGGGGCTTGGATTAACCTTTGCTAATTTGGTGCCAAGCCCCACTGGGATGAACTTGGGAGTTCCCAGTGGCATCCCAGTCAAACGCAAGGCTTGAAATCAGTGCCGATCAGCTGATCGATGGTGACTTCAAGCCCTGCTGGGGTCAGCTAGACTTCAGAATTTATGTTCAGGAACTCCAGAGTATAGTCAAACCCTGCTGAAAGTGGGCGTAAGTCAGTGCTGATAAGCTTATCAGTGGTAACTTCAAGCCCTACTTGGATCAGCTAGGATATTCCTGTGCAGCTTTAACTCACAGGACATCATTGTGGTTTAATGTGATTGGCTGTTGAATGACCTGCCAGTGGAGCTAATAACCTGGCCCACTGGCCACATCCTGTTCCTCACCCCTGCCAAAGAGGCCCATCTTCCTCTGTCCTTGTTAACAGGCCCATCTTCCTCTGTACTGGTTAGCTTGTGGATAACAAATTAAAACTGTTCAGTTCCAGAGGACTGTTGGGGTTAATTGATTAATGGTGAATTTTCCACTGGGGTTGGTGGGCTATTAATTGCTAAACTTTTTTTTTCTTTTAAGGTTATTGGTTCTGTGTTGGTTATCATTTGTGACATTATGCTGCTGTTGTTCTTTTTAAAATGGGTTGCAGGCCACCTCATGGACATTGTCAGATCAAAAGGTGGGATAAAAATATTTTAAATAAATAAACAGTACTATAGGGTTTAGATTCTCTGATTACATTGTGCTGCCAACAGAACAAGCTCATACTATTGTATGATGTTGATCCAGATGAGGCTAATTTATTCACTAGCTCCACGATTTCTGTTGACTGTGGGATTGTTATTTCCTCCACAGTGTTGACTTTTGAGGAGGAAGCTGGTAGACTCACCCCACAGAAAGGAAATATGTTTTCAAGCATTTGTAATTTCCTCTCTCCTCAGTTCATGATGATGGGAGTTCATCCATGCAGAGGCCCGAGGTCTGAGTTTTGGTTACTCCCATCCCAGATGCAACTTTTGTTCTTTTAAGACAGGAGTGGGGAACCTTTTTAAGCCAAAGGGATGCATTCTCTTCTGGGCAATCTTCTAGGGGCCACATGCCAAGAATGGATAGGCAGGAGGCAAAAATGGGCAGAGCAACTTCCTACACCTGTTTGCACCCATCCTCTATCCTCCAGCCAGACAAGCAAGAAGCATGATCAAAGTTCAAGGACACTTTCCAGCCAGGTGGAAAACCTCAAGGAGGATGCAAAGAAGGGCTGGTAACAGGTGTAAGAGAGAGGGGGGTCTGGGGGGGAGGTATTGCCCAGGGAGAGTCTCAAGGGCTGGATAGACAGACATGGGGGCTCCACATTTGGCTGTCAGGCCCAAGGCTCCCCATCCCCGCTTTAATAGCTGTGTGGTAGGAATAGGTCCCAGAGGCAAAGCATCACTCACTAGCAATGCTACAGTAGTGGGAGAGAAAAATGACCCCTGCTGAAATTTGCTAAGCTATGGAATTTTTAATTGGACCGAAGTTCTGTCCTGGGTGGAATACAGAAACTCTAATAGCTGTGCACTATCTATGTTTGCATATCCTTCCTCAAGACACATGCAGGAAGAAATACTTCTTGAATGATGTACTGGCTTCGACATTACATAGCTTCCAAGTGTCACCCTAATCAGTAAGGACACCCATGATGCAATGATTTGTCTTAATATGGTTTCATTTGGATTCAGGGATGAGTTCATGTAGTTTTTCCAGGTTTCCAATTGTTATTTAGTACAGCACATTACTATAACCAGACCCAATGCACATTCATTTATCATGTGAAATCTGCTTCTTGTGTCTATGTTAAAAGATCTCTGCCTATCTCTCACGACTCCTGAACTTTTCACACAACATGTCTAGCCAAGCAGGAAGTATGTTTTGCTTAAATGCCAATATCTGGTAAGCCTAACCCCTCCTTACCATGTTTTCTCTAAACAGTGTTGGTTTTGAGTTGGTGTCTGCTGTGGCTTTACATCAGTTATGGTCTTTCTGAGTCATAGCCTTGCTAACAAAGACCTATATGTAGGTGACTTTAGGGAGTGATGGGAAGAACAGCGGATGTCCTGCATGCAGCCACATATTCAGCGACAGATGAGATAGGAACCCTCACTATGAGGTTTGTATTTTTTTCCCATAGAATTTGTTTATTTACATTATTTCTTTCCTGTACCCCAAAGCCTTTGTGTGCTAGGGTCTAATTTTAACTAGGCTGGTTTTTATAATGGGTTTCATAGCATTTATAAAGGGTCAACTAAATTGGAGAGTGGTTTTGGCTGGAGAAATGCCTATGCATACTCCAGGGATAGCCAGCATTTTAAGCTTGAGAGGCTGTGCCCTCTTCATTCATGTTACTTAGGTTCTAGACCAGGGAGGGGAATTCTGTGGTCCTCCAAATGTTGTTGGACTCCAGCTCACATCAGCCCCAGCCAGCATGGCCAGACATCAGGGATCATGGGAGTTATTAATCCAATAACATCTAGAGGATCACAGGCTCCCCATTCTAGTTCTAGACCTATCCTGCCCAATATTTATTTATTTATTTTATTTATTAAATTTTTATACCGCCCCATAGCCGAAGCTCTCTGGGCAGTTCACAACATCAAAATATCAACATACACATTAAAACCATACATTAAGCAATTTAAAAAAAACATGACTCATTGAATTTCCAAAAAACCTATACTAAACTAAAATATTAAAATACTAAAAATACTAAAATGCTAAATGCTACAATACAGAATGCTAAAATGCTAAAATGCTAGAATGCCTGGGAGAAGAGGTAGGTCTTAACCTGGCGCCGAAAAGACAACAGTGTTGGCGCCAGGCGTACCTCATCAAGGAGATTATTCCACAATTCGGGGGCCACCACTGAGAAGGCCCTTTTTCTTGTTACCATCCTCCGGGCTTCCCTCTGAGTAGGCACCCGGAGAAGGGCCTTTGATGTTGAGCGCAGGGTACGGGTAGGTTCATATCGGGAGAGGCGTTCCATCAAGTATCGTGGTCCCAAGCCGTGTAAGGCTCTATAGGTTAAAACCAGCACCTTGAATCGAGCCTGGAAACATATAGGCAGCCAATGCAAGTGGGCCAGAACTGGTGTTATATGTTCGGACCGTCTGGTCCGCGTTAACAATCTGGCCGCTGCATTTTGCACGAGCTGCAGTTTCCGAACCGTCTTCAAAGGCAGCCCCACGTAGAGCGCATTGCAGTAATCAAGTCTAGAGGTTACCAGAGCATGGACAACTGAAGCAAGGTCGTCCCTGACCAGATAGGGGCGTAGCTGGGCCACCAACCGAAGTTGGTAGAAAGCACTCCGTGCCACTGAGGCTACTTGAGCCTCAAGTGACAGGGATGGTTCTAAAAGTACTCCCAAGGTACGAACCTGTTCCTTCAGGGGGAGTGCAACCCCATCCAGGACAGGTTGAGCATCCACCATCTGGTCAGAAGAACCACCCACTAACAGCATCTCAGTCTTGTCTGGATTGAGCCTCAGTTTGTTAGCTCTCATCCAGTCCATTGTCGCAGCCAGGCATTGGTTCAGCACATTGACAGCCTCACCTGAAAAAGATGAAAAGGAGAAGTAGAGCTGCGTGTCATCAGCATACTGGTGGCAACGCAGTCCAAAACTCCTGATCACTGCACCCAGCGGCTTCATGTAGATGTTAAAGAGCATGGGGGACAGAACTGACCCCTGCGGAACTCCATACTGGAGGGTCCAGGGTGTTGAGCAATGCTCCCCAAGTACTACCTTCTGGAGACGACCCGCCAAGTAGGAGGAAAACCACTGCCACGCAGTACCTCCAACTCCCAACTCAGCAAGCCTCCCCAGAAGGATACCATGGTCGATGGTATCAAAAGCCGCTGAGAGATCAAGGAGAATCAACAGAGTTACACTCCCCCGTCTCTCTCCCGACAAAGGTCATCATACAGGGCGACCAAGGTTGTCTCCGTGCCAGAACCAGGCCTGAAACCTGATTGAAATGGATCCAGATAATCAGTTTCATCCAAGAGTGTCTGGAGCTGGTTCGCAACCACTCGTTCTAGAAACTTGCCCAGAAATGGAACATTTCTACCGGCCTATAGTTATTGACAATTTCTGGGTCCAGGGAAGATTTCTTCAGAAGCGGTCTCACTACCGCCTCTTTCAGGCAGTTAGGGACCACTCCCTCTCGCAATCAGGCGTTAATCACTTCCCTGGCCCAGCCGGCAGTTCCATCCCTGCTAGCTTTTATTAGCCAAGAGGGGCAAGGATCCAACACAGAAGTGGTTGCACGCACCTGTCCAAGTACCTTGTCAACGTCCTTGAGCTGCACCAACTGAAACTCATCCAAAAAATCAGGACAAGGCTGTGTTCTGGAGACCTCATATGATTCAACTGCTGTAACATTGGAGTCCAAGTCCTGGCAGATGCAAAATATTTTATCTTGGAAGTGCCTAGCAAATTCATTACAGCGAGCCTTAGTTGGTTCTACCATGTCCATAGGGCCAGAATGTAATAGCCCTTGGACAATTTTAAAGAGCTCCGCTGGGCGGCAGATAGATGCTTTAATAGAGGTAGCAAAGTAACACTTTTTTGCCACCCTCACTGCCCCTAAATACAACTTAGTATAGGCACTTACCAGTGCATAATTGCATCCATCAGGAGTCCGTCTCCATCTGCACTTAAGCGGTCTCCTATATTGTTTCATCGCTCTCAGCTCTGGAGTGTACCATGGAGCCATATGAGCTCTACACAGGAGAGGGCGCGTAGGAGCGATCATGTCAACTGCCCGGGTCGTTTCTGTATTCCACAGTTCAACCTGGGTTTCGACAGGAGCGCCAGCCCTATCAGCCGGAAAACTCCCCAGAGCCCTTTGAAAACCATCCGGATTCATTAGTCTCCGAGGGCGGACCATCTTAATGGGTCCCCCACCCTTGCAGAGGGGAGAAGCCGTTGTAAGTCTAAACTTCAACAAGCGGTGATCTGTCCATGACAAAGGGACTGATGTAAGACTCCCCACATTCAGATCACCATCTCCATGTCCAGTTGTGAAAACCAAGTCCAGAGTATGCCCTGCTACATGTGTTGGGCCAATAGCATGTTGGGACAGCCCCATGGTTGTCATGGCGGCCATGAAGTCCTGAGCCGCCTCAGATAAGGTGGCCTCAGCATGAACGTTGACATCCCCCAGCACCAACAGTCTAGGGGCTCCCAACAATATATCCGAGACCACCTCTGTCAGCTCAGTTAGGGAGTCTGTTTGGCAGCGGGGTGGGCGGTACACCAACAGAATCCCCAATCTGTCCCCCTGACCCAACACGAGGTGCAGACACTCTAGACCAGTAGTCACATGGACAGGGTGCTTGGAGAGGGAGATAGAACTCCTATAGACTACAGCGACTCCCCCTCCCCGGCCCTCAGGTCTACCCTGATGCTGAACCAAGTATCCAGGCGGGCACAGTTGAGAGAGACTAATTCCTCCCTGCTCACCCACCCAGGTCTCAGTTATACATGCCAGATTGGCCGCCTCATCCACAATTAAATCGTGGATGAGGGAAATCTTATTATGTACCGATCTGGCATTTAAAAGCAGCATCTGGAGATCTGAGAGCTGGCTGATAGGGCAACCAACATACTTGTGGATGCGGGGAGGACCGGAACAAGACACAGCCATTAGCTGCCTGGGTCGAGTTCCCCTCACCTGGGAACTCCGCACAACGTCATATCTCCCTCTACCCGTCACTACACCAATTGGGGCCCCCTCGAATCTTTCCACACAACTCTGAATCCTCTCTCCCAGGCACATGATGCAGACCCACACCCACCACATGCACATGCACACACACACACACACACACACACACACACACACACACACACACACACACACACACACACACACACACACACACACACACACACACACACACACACACACACACACACACACACACATACATACATACATACATACACTCACACCACACACACCCCACCCCCAACACACAGCAGAGCCACTAAACTGGCTGCTGAAATAAAGTGCTGTAAGTAGGTGCTGAAAACAATAACAGCAGCCGCTCTTCCTTGCTGGACAGCAACGATGTTCTTCTTCCAGCAAGAAAAGGTCTCCCAAGCCACTCAGCCAGCCAGTCTATACATCCCTCCGAGGAGGAACAGGTGAAAAGATTTAATTATTCAGAGCTGGCTGAGTACCTGAGTACAATATGCCATTGCCAGGTGCAGAGGATAGAGAGGAATGGCAATGTGGAGGTGGTTTGATTTTTTCCCTTCTTCTTCTGACCAGCTTCAACATGGGTGGAAATTCCTGCCATATGCTGCAACTTTTGCAGATGCATGCAGCAGAAGACAGTGTGAAGGTGGACCAGGAAACCAAGGTACTTCCATTCTCATATCAACTCATCCTGCATATTGCCCATGTGGAACATCCAAGAACGGTGCAGTAATGTTTCTGGGGAACTGAACAAAATCACATTGAAGGCTTGGAATTCCTCGTAGACTGCCAGTCAATCATTCATGGTGTATAGCATTAGCATTTAAATACTTACTTTCATTTTGCTAAGCTACATTCTGCTAAGATACCTAAGCTTCATAATGAGGCAATGCTAGATGATGATGATGATGATGCATATTTCAGCCTGAAGGTTCCCAGGGTAGTACATAATATATTCAACTACACAAATCAATACAAGAACCATAAAACCAACAATATAAAATATCAAAACAACACATCAAGAAATCAGAAATTAGGCAATCCAGTATTCTCTTATATCAGCCAAATCTATAGGGAGTTCTACATCTGGGGTGCCACAACAGAGAAGGACTTGATCTGTGTCATCACACCATGAGTTACAGATGTCAACAAAACTATGAGCAGAACCTCTCCTGCAGATCTGAAGGCACAGTGTGGCAGGTTATAGGGAACATGATTATTCAGATACTCGAGGCCCTAGGTATAGAGCTAGCTATTGACCTCTGGAAGATGAAAGTGTCTCTGTTTCACCCGTGGCAAACAGGGAACCAAGGTTTGAGAGCTCTTTGCATTGTCATCCATCTGTCATTCCCTTGGACCTCACTAACAGAGAGCAATCACTGCCACAAAGGCACTTCTAGTATCTGTGGGGGAAAGTAAATTTCACCGTTCTTCTTGCATCTGGAATAGGTCCAGAGACGTTGGGAGTGGCACACTGAAAGAGACCTCCCTGCCTTCTTTTTTCTTTTCTGCTTACCACAACACTAGAGGAGGAGGAACAGCAGGGAAGATGGTTTGGAGGAACATAAGTAGATGGGTGAGAATGAGAAGTCTTGGAGGCCAATTCCGTGAGAAGTGGCTAGAGATTGGACCCTGCTGCAACCTAGATCTGAGGGTCTGAATCAATATAGCTTGGCTCAGAATAAACAAACCTATTTCCCAGTTTGGATTCTGAATCAAGCCTGGGGAAGCTTGCGCACCACTAGTGCTAAGTACTC
This sequence comes from Rhineura floridana, assembly GCF_030035675.1. Classification (NCBI taxonomy): domain Eukaryota; kingdom Metazoa; phylum Chordata; class Lepidosauria; order Squamata; family Rhineuridae; genus Rhineura; species Rhineura floridana. Next base: position 38,013,592 of record NC_084485.1, read on the forward strand.
TCAAGCCTCAGCAGCCTGTTTGCCATTGCAGAAAGCAAGGTTCCTCCTTATTCCAGAGATTAAATACAGACTTAGTCCATGCCAAACTTTTCAAAGCAGAGGCAAATTGTTCTAACCATCCCTTATTGTGACAAAACAAAACAACACCCAGTGTGCCCAGACCTTTTAAAACACCTGTCAACAGCTATAGATGATGAGGCATTTCCTGAATGACTCCTATCTCTTTTCCAAAGGCTGAGATGAGAGAGTATTTTTCAAATTATACTGACACAATGTTTCATTCAAGAATATGTTAGTTCCATCCATGAGAAGATAAGAAATAAGAAGGTCCATCTAGTCCAGCATTTGTTCTCATCGTGGCCAACCAGATACCTTTAGGAAGCACACAAGCAGGGTATGAATTCAGTAGCATTTTCTTGCTCATTACCCCTAACATCTGGCATTCAGAGACACTGAACCCACTGATACTAGAGGTAATATACAGCCATCATGACTAGAAGCCATTGATAGCCTCAAGATGCTTTGAGAATATATCCAGATGCTTTGAGAATATGTCCAGATGCTTTGAGATAGCCTCAAAATGGAGAACAGGTCCATTGATAGCTTTAAGATGGCTTGAGAATAGGTCTCTGGAATAGGTCCAGAGACACTGGGAGTGGCAAACTGAGAGAGACCTCCCTGCCTTCTTTTCTTTTTTCCACTTACCACAATACTGGAGGAGGAGGAATATCAGGGAAGATGGTTTGGAGAACATAAGTAAATAGGTGATACTTGTCATGTATCACAGCTTTACTCTGTATTATAACTAGTTTGGAAGAAAATGATGGCAACACTGGAAATCTGAAAACCAAAATTTGAATGGGCTTTTAAAATGAATCAGGTAAACTTTGAATATCCTCTCACATCCTGCTAGAGATGGGCTAATCTGTCAATTTCAGTTTCTCTCAGTTACTAATTTTTCTAGTCTAAAGTTCAATTCTCTACATTGTCACATCAGTTTGCTTTTTTTAAAAAAAGTCTTCATGAAAATTCATTACCAATTTAGTGCAAATTTATCGAAACATATACACTTTGTAGGCAAGTTTGCTTAATACAGATATGTTTGCAAAGCAATTTTGCTTAATGTAGTGCATTTTTGTATGTTATTTTCAGAAATATTTGCATTTTTATATGCATTTTTGTACACACTACTTGGCTGGAGAACTGAACTGAAAAATCTGGAGCAGTGCAAATTTCACAGGATGGCTGTGTTTCAGTCCATGTATTGTTTCCGAAAGCTGGATGAGGTAGGTTCACCTTTAAATGCGAACTGAATCACATTTCTCTCCCACTCCTATTTTTTTCCATTTAAAGCAGAAATCAAATAAAACAGCCTTCCTCAAAGAGGATGAAACTTCAGTTCAGAATTTTGAACCTGCTCTTGGTCATCCTGAAACTACAGGTGAATTTCATGCTCCATTTTTTGACACAGTCCCTCCTTCTCTAAATATATATCTGTTTTCTCCTGCCCTTGCCACAAAAGGTCACAATTTTCTGTAGCAAAGCTGCAAATATCACAGCTCTCTTGTCAATGTCCAAGCAGCTCAGAGCTGCAATTTATTTAAAGCTAGCCTGAAGTGAACCAGTTAGAAGGAGCTGGTTTCCTGTCACACCTCATTCTGCCTCCTGACTTTGAAGCCCACTTAACATAGCTCTAGTGTCCTGCAGGGACTCCAGTGGATTAACTCAAGTCCCAAGACAATGCCCTGACTGTTGCAGGACTGTTGCCCTCACTCTTGGTTGAATGTGGGGAAAGAAGAATGAAATGCAAGAAACTAAAGGGGGAAAAGAGAATAAATTCATTGTGCTATTTCAGGGTAGAAGAGTGAACACATCCAGTTCAGGTTTATCATATATACCCTTCTGTTTGCCCAACCGGGGATTTGCAAGACAAATTTATTTTATTTATTTATTATTTAATTTATATCCCGCCCTTCCTCTCAGCAGGAGCTCAGGGCGGCAAACAAAAGCAGTAAAAACACTTTAAAACATCATAAAAACAGACCTTAAAATACATTAAAACAAAACAACTTTAAAAAACATTCTTTAAAAAAGCTTTAAAAACATCTTAAATAAAAAGGGTTAAAAATATTGTTTAGAAAAAAAAAGTTTAAAAAAAACATTGAAAGCAATTCCAACACAGACGCAGACTGGGATAGGCCTTAACTTAAAAGGCTTGTTGAAAGAGGAAAGTCTTCAATAGGTGCCGAAAAGATAACAGAGATGGTGCCTGCCTAATATTTAAGGGGGGGGAATTCCACAGGGTAGGTGCCACCACACTAAAGGTCCGTTTGCTATGTTGTACAGAACGGACCTCCTGATAAGATGGTATCTGCAGGAGGCCCTCACCTGCAGAGCACAGTGATCGACTGGGTATATAAAGGGTAAGATGGTCTTTCAGGTATCCTGGTCCCAAGCTGTATAGGGCTTTGTACACCAGAACTAGAACCTTGAACTTGGCCTGGTAGCATATTATCAATTGAATAGTCATTTATTTTGAAGTTGCAGTCATGTGCCCACTGTGTCTATATTTTTCATGAGATGAAGAGAGTACCCATCAATAATGAGGGATAGCCATATGCAATCAACCTATTTGTTTTGCAGATTCATAAAAGCAGAGAGAGTGCAGGAGAGAATCTTCATTGAAATATTCACAGTAAGCTCCCAGGCGCTCAATGTTTCTGAATTTTCTTCCTCCCTTTTCAGCGTGAAGCCCCCTCCATCTGTTGTTGAAAAAGTTCCATTTGGAACTTTCAGCTCAGCATTAAAAATGACCAGCCTATGAAACTTGCATTGCTAATAGGGAGGATGTTTTAAAGTAGCCAGCAGCCACACATGTATATATGTGTATGTATGCACAGGGGGAAGTGACAACGGGGAGGGGGGGTTGCTTAAAAATACATTCTCTAGGCTATTGCACCATATGGGGAAATTACTTGTAAGAATCTCCTTTCACATGGGATTCCTTAGCCCATTAGGAAGAAACCAGCCAGTTAGGTGTAGAAGAAAGCGGTTTTCACCTGTGCAGAGGTCACAGCTGAATGGGAACACATCAGATATGCATTTACAGAACACTTACAGATTGAGGAGGAATGGTAATGGTTTCTTTAATAAGTAGTTTTTATTATCCCCTCCCTCCCCCAAAAAACCCCATACATTTTTTTTAAAAAAACCCAAACGTAAGAAGGAGGTAGAGACTGGGAAGGGGGCAAGGTATGGATCAAGAACAAAATTACAATGCACTGATACATGCACATTCTCTAAAGTGCCTTTATACATAACCATCACAGTGCGCCCAAGACACACAAAACCTTTTGCTGAGGTGAAAAACAAGATGCCACTTCCTCATTCTAAGGACAGGATCTGACGAAGCTGTCAGTTGAATACTTCCACACTGGTGATGGAATAGCATCCTTCATTGCATTAGAGGCAGCTGGCTACCTGAGAGGGTGCAGGGCAGGCCATGGGGCACACACAACTCCATCTTCAACACTTCTCGACCACTTCCCCCACCCTCCCCAGCCTCTGCTACCTGAGATTAGGGATGGGTGAATCTGACAATTTTGTTTCTCTCCTTTCCTAATTTTTCCAATCTTCAGTTCAGTTCTTCACATTTCCACATCTGTTTGCAATCTTGAAGAGGCCCTCATGAAACTTAATCAGCATTTTAGTGCAAATTCCCCCTAACACGTGCTTGTATGCAATATTTCCTAATATACTTCTTTCCGCAAAGGATATTTTCATTAATATATGCATTTTTACACAAGGATATGCAGTTTTGTATACATTGCTTATGTAGAGAACTGCATTGCCAAATTTGGAGACGAATGATTTTGAAGGATAGCTGTGTTTCTGTTCTCATATTGTTTCAGGAAAGTGCAACTGAATCAAATTTCTTTCATATCGCTACCTGAGATGACTGCCTCACTCTGCCCAATTGTAAGGCTGGCTCTGCTTGATAACATACAGATTCCCTCTCTGATATCAGACATAGGTATCTGTGCAGACTGTATAGATGTTTAGTAGGAGTCCCTAAATTGCTATTTCTGTTGGGGCACAAGTTGAAAAGTAGATACTGCCATCAAGTCTATTGTCCATTGGTGTACAGAAGTGGAAATAATCCTTCTACAGCTATAATGCAATTATTTTATTTATTTGTTTAGCCTACCTCGAGGACTCAAGCTTGCAAGGGGCCCGTCTAGTCGGTCCCCTACTGTAGGAACACCATCTGGTAGGTCATTTACATCTCTGAGCTGTAGGCATGCCTTGAGTACCAAGTTAAGATTGATGTGTACATCAAACCAGAAGGGGACTACTAGGTTTGAAATAGCAAGCACCTATATTTTTAATCCCCAAACAGAAAACCAGTGCAGAACCCAGAGTCCAGCAAAATCAGTGACACACTAAGCTGTTTCTAGAATGACTAGAAATAAACCTTCAGTTCAAAAATGGAACTTTTCCCATTTCTGTCCCACTACATTAGCTATATTTACATGCTCATAAATAGCTCATATCCACAAAAAGCTTGTAAGACTGTAAAAAGATTTTTAGGCAGCAATCCTAAACATACTAACTAGGGAGTCAATACCATTGAACACAAAGGGATGTACTTCTGAGTAAACATGCATATGAGTGCTCTGATAGTGTCAGATATGTGAAAACTGAGTCTGATCTTGTGGAAAAGTGCATAAGACCTTGACTGAAATTTCCAGGCCTCAGTTTTATATTTTGACCTACCCTTCTGAGGTCCCTGAGGCAAATGTCTAATGAAATTTCTACAAGACACAGGGTTTGTTCTTGACAAACCTCTGCTTCTTGTTGGAAAAAAAATTGAGTAATTGCTCCTGAAGTATCTCAGTGTTCATGCTCTCTTAGTTCTACCTCTTAACTTACAGTAAATTAGTCACTGATGTGGTGATGTGTCCATTGTACTATGTGGAGAAAAAGATTTACAGAATACATTCCTGGGAAAGAGAAAAAATATCCTGCTTTCTGGGAAAGTAACAACACCAATGACAGTTTACCACACACATTTTTACTCTACTTCAGTGAAAGCTGCTAAAGAATTATTACACATGGGGAAAAAAAACCCCTAGATTCCCCCACCATACTTTGGGAGTATTAGATGGGGGAGCCAGAAGCCAGTTCTGGGGTTTGGAAGACCGTCAGCAGGGTAGATTCCCAACACAGGTCAAGGAGATTCTTTTTAAAGATTCTTAATAAAAACTGCTTGGGACAAGAATCTCACCTCATTTATTTTTATTTATTTATTATTTTATTTATATCCTGCCCTTCCTCCCAGCAGGAGGCCAGGGCGGCAAACAAAAGCACTAAAAACACTTTAAAACATCATAAAAACAGACTTTAAAATACATTAAAACAAAACTTTAAAAACATTTTTAAAAAGCTTTTAAGACATCTTAAAAAAAGGTTAAAAACATATTGTTTAAAAAAAGGTTTAAAAACATTAAAAAGCAATTCCAACAGAAGCACACTGGGATAAGGTCTCAACTTAAAAGGCTTGCTGAAAGAGGAAGGTCTTCAACAGGTGCCGAAAAGATAACTGAGATGGCGCCTGTCTAATATTTAAGGGTAGGGAGTTCCACAGGGTAGGTGCCATTTCCTATGTTGTGCAGAACAGACCTCCTGATAAGATGGTATCTGCAGGAGGCCCTCACTGGCAGAGTGCAGTGATCGACTGGGTATACAAGGGATAAGACAGTCTTTCAGGTATCCTGGTTGCAAGCTGTATAGGGCTTTGTACACTTAAACTAGAACCTTGAACTTGGCCCGGTAGCAAATGAGCAGCCAGTGCAATTCTTTCAGCAGTGGGGTGACATGTTGGCGATACCTTGTCCCAGTGAACAGACTCGCCACTGCATTTTGCACCAGCTGCAGCTTCCAGACCAGCCTTAAGGGCAGCCCCACATAGAGTGCATTACAGTAATCCAGCCTGGAGGTTACCAGTACTTGGACAACAGTGGTCAGGCTATCCTGGTCCAGAAAAGGCCACAGCTGTCTTACAGCTGAAGCTGGTAAAAGGCATTCCTAGCCACTGAGGTCACCTGGGCCTCTAGTGACAAAGATGGATCCAGGAGCACCCCCAGACTGTGAATCTGATCTTACAGAGGGAGTACAACCCCATCCAAAGCAGGCAACTGACCAATTATCTGAACTCGGGAACCACTAACCCACAGCGCCTCCGTCTTGCTAGGATTCAGACTCAGTTTATGGGCCCTCATCCAGCCCACCACTTAGTCCAGGCAGCAGTCCAGGGCTTGCATGGCCTCTCCCAATTCAGTTGTTACGGAGAAATAGAGCTGGGTATCATCAGCATAATGCTGACACCTGACCCCAAATCTCCTGATGACCACTCCCAAGGGCTTCATATAGATGTTAAACAGCATGGGGGACAAGATGGTACCCTGCAGCACCCCACAGCACAGCTGCCAGGGGGCCGAAAGACAACCACCCAATGCTGTTCTCTGAAAATGACTTTGGAGATAGGATCGGAACCACTCTAAAACAGTGCCTCCAATACCCATCTCACTAAGTCGGCCCAGAAGGATACCATGTTCAATGGTATCAAAAGCCGCTGAGAGATCAAGTAAGAGTAACAAGGTCACACTCCCCCCTGTCCTTCTCCTAATAAAAGTCATGTCCTGCTTGAGGGCTTTCCAGAGGCATCTGGTTGGCCACTGTGGGAAACAAGTTAGCCCTTTAATCTGATCCAGCAGGAATCTTGTAATATGTATTTAAATGCTTTTCTACATTGAGAGTATGCCCTGTTCCATTGAGCTGTGTCCCTCAAGACACTTTCAAAGTGCCTGTCTGCTCACCTGTACAGTGCCCAAAATGTTATATCCCCATCCTTGTCCTTTCTACTTTTTCTTTCCTGACCAAGGTTAGTGTGGTCCACATGATAGTCTTTTTGCTCTGATAGGATCTGCCCAGAAATTACGAAAGTGGTAGTTAAACAAGTCTTGAGGGATATTGCATAATAGTGCCGTAAGTGGTGATAAACATTTTGTACCATTTGCATTCCACCGTCATGTATTCCCAAATTATTAAAAGCACATGTACACAATAAAATGTAAACAGGAAGGAAAACAGATACTCTATGTTGTGTTGGTAGCCCAGAATTAGGTGTGTTAATGGTGTAAAGTGCTAGGATTTGTTGTTAAAAGATGTCATACTTCTAAGAGCCCAGAGCAGGGATGGGGAAACTCAGGCCCAAGGGCCAAATGCAGCCCTCCAATCTCTCTGTCTGACCCTTAGGATCCGCAGTATTTTTGCTTGGCTGCAATGTGTCCTTGAACTCTGATAATGCTTGTCTAGATGGAGGATAGAGAAGGGTGTTTAACCAGCTTACTGTACAAAAGTAGAATTTACATACATTGCTCTCCCCAATTCTGCCTCTGGCCCCACCCACCCATGAAAAAGGTTCCCCACCATTGGCTCAGAGACTTCGCATATGGCACCCTGGTCATTTGAATCATTCATTATAACACAAACCAATACTTTTCATGGCACCACCGAAATTACATTACAAATCTTTGTGGTGGCATGAAAAATAGTGGTTTGTTGCCTATGGAAATTGATCCACATGACTCATTAACCAAGTGCAAAGTTGCAACCCAGCCAAGAAAGAAAGAAAGAAAACCCTGGCCATGAACAGAGTGGTCTTGTGAACTGGTTTTTTATTCTGCAGTTGCTGATGCTACATAAATGGATGTGAGAAAGTCTTATCCATCTGCCTTTTTTCTTGCAGGTGTCACATCCATATAAAATCAAGGTAAAGAAACAAGATGGAGATGAAAGGTTCAGGGGGGAAAACTGACTACAGATGTACATAAAACTGCAGGAGAGGCACCTATTAGATATATGAGTGTACATTCTTGGGAGATTTTGCTGAAAAAGTGCTTACAATCCCTCCTCCTCATCAGAGTGTTCATATAATCCTTGTAGGCAATAGAGGGAAAGGATGCAGTGTATATAACCAACTCAGGCTGTTTTTCCCTCTGGGAGATTTCGAGTGATTTGATTCAGCTCTCTAACATTGTTCAAGGTAGACTTCATCTCCCCCAGCACTCATCAAAGCTGCTAATAGGTACTTCAGAACTCATAAAGAGATGACCAAATCTTGGGCATTGGGGACTCTGCCTCATTTATCTTCCACAGGCAGAATCAGATCTGATTTTTTACACTGCCTGCTTGGATGCTAATGCACTGAATGGTCTGTGCCACTTTGCAGTGGTTTCTCTTGTAATAAAGATCAGCTGAAAATACATAGATGTAGTAGCAAGATCTCTACAGTGCTTGTATCACTAGCTGTATCCACATAACTGATCATTTAACTATTATCCTGCAGGTTAAGTAGTTGCAAGGGAAGTCTACCAAAGCCTTGGTAATTCATGTTGTTTTCTCAGGGGTTGTTCTCACATTCCTAATCAAAAGGGAATGTTTGGGGAAACTGAGACTGACCCAAATTGATCAGTTACAATTTTCATCCTAATTTGTTGTCATGGATCTGAGCATCCTTGAAGAATATCAGCCCACTGCTCATCACAATATAATAATAATAATAATAATAATAATAATAATAATAATAAAGTCACAGTATGTGACTGTAAGCTCCAGATGTAAGCTCCTCCAGATGACAAATTTATTGAGCATTCATCCTGATTTGCTTGCACAAAGCTTACACAGAGGTTAGATTATATCTAGTCTCTAATGAGCATTTGCTCTGATTTGTTTATGGTGCAGTTACACAAAAATGAGCATTCATCCTGCATTCATCCTGATTGATTTGTACGGTGTTTATACAATAGTCACTCATTCATTTCACACTTTTCAATGCATTTTCTTATCAGTTTCCTAACTGCAAAATGCCTGTTTATTTTTAAAAGTAGATTTATTGTGTCAAGGTGGCAGAGTGCTTTAATCCACTTTAATTGTGCATACTTAAATTTTCCAGGATGTGCTTGAATCCCTCGCTCAAAATAGTGGCAGCTTGCAGGTCCCCTGATGTAGCATTATGGTACAATTGTCAGCATACTGACATGAACATTACTTCCAATGAATTTGGTAAGACTTATTCCCAAGTAATTATCCCTAAGAGTGGACTGCAATTCTATATGGTATTCAAACAGCAAAAGAATCAGAGAAGAAACCAGCCTTCATGAAACAACCCTGATATTTACAACCTTCTTTCCTTCATACATGTTTTGGGTTATTATTGATTATTCTTCTCTATGGCTGTGGGATCAGAGCTGCTATCTGTCTGACAGGTAGAAACATAAAACGGGGGTGTATGTATTTATTTATAAAAACTACTTGTATACTGCAATTTCATTAAAAATGTAAAGTGGTTTACAACACACACACACTCTAAAAATCATGTAAAAATAGAACCACAGATCATAGCTAACTATTATGATGTTTTCTCAGTTGTCTGTATAGGCCTGTTGGCATAGAAAAGTTTTCAGCAAACATTTGAAGATTAACATAGAAGACACCTGCTGAATCTCTATTAGCAGAGCATTGCACAGGATTAGGCTGGTAACACTAAAGGCTCAGTTTCATGTTGATGTCAAACATGCCTCACCAACTCAAGGGATAACCAATAGTGTTCCTGCAGATGATTTCAGTGATTGAGCTGAGATATAAGGGTTCAGGTGGTCCCTAAGATACCCTGGATCTAAGTTGTTCAGGGCTCTGAAAATTAATGGAACCTGGCTCAGTAGCAGATAGGCAGCCAGTGCAGATGTTTTAAAAGTGGTGTCACATGTTGTCAACTGTATGCTCCTATTAGCAGTGTGGCCACTGCATTCTACACCAGCTGGAGCTTCTGAATCAGGCCCAAGGGCAGCCCCACATAGAACACATTGCAGTAAGCCAGTCTCAAGGTTAATAACACACAGACTACAGTGGTCAGGCTATCCCTATTCAGGAATGACTGTATCTAGTGAACCAGACGAAGGGGGTAAAAAGCACTCCTAGCCACAAAGGACACTTAGATCTCTAGCAACAGAGATGTATCCAGGAGTATCTCCAAGCTACGTACCTGCACCTTCAGAAGGAGTGCCACCCAAACCAGAACAGGTAACTTGCCTGTCTCCCAGATGCGGGAATCACCAATTCAAAGAGCTCCCATCTTCCCATCCCAAGATTCAAACACAGTTTATTGGCCCCAGGGGCATCACTAGGGTGGTGCGGCAGGTGTGGGCCGCACCAGGTGACACCACCAGATGGGGGTGACACCCAGAGCCGCCCCCCAGGCACTAACGAGAGTCTTCGCGTGTCACACCGGCTGCCTTCCTCGGCTGTTAGAAGGTGGAAGCGGTGGCAGCGAGGCGGCGGCGTGCTCCTGGGCCCTGTCATTCGGCTGCGCGCGTGCTGCGCGCACACTATCACTCACAGTCTCAGAGAGAAGGTGCTGCGGGCCGCACCGGGTGACACCAGCCCTAGTGACGCCACTGATTGGCCCTCAACCAATCCAGCACTGCATTCAGACACTAATCCAGAGCATGAACAGCCTCTCCTGATTTAGATGTTATGGAGAAATAGAGTTACGTGTCATCAGTATATTGATGACATCTTGTTCCAAAGCTCCTAATAATTGCTTCCAACAGCTTCATAAAAACCACTGGAAAGAAGATGGTAACCTGCAAAACCCCATAGCACAAGTGCCAGGGGGGGCAAGGAGTACTCACTCAGAGCTACCCTCTGTCCTGACCAATCCCACTGGATTCAGACTCAGACTCACTGGTGTATTTTTCTCCATGATGTTTAATGTGAAAATTTAGCTTAGAGCATTTCATAGATCAATTTACAGATTATATAGGACTCTACATCTCTACACAACATAACTAAGCATGAGTACTCAAGCTAAGATATTGTTGCAGCAATTAGACACATCCCTCAGGACTCTTTAAGTAGGTTCGGGGTGGGCTTTCTATTTGTGTGGGGAAAGTTTCTTTGAACGAGACTGCATGAGCAAGCAACCATTTTTACAAACAGGTTGAAAAGCAGGTGCTATCTGTGAGCGACTGTGAATCTGCCAGTGCATCCTTGGTGATGGCGATGACAGCCCTTCATTTAGATCCTCCTCTGTGACCATCGCTGGATGATCCTCTTCCTCCTCCTCCTCGGGAAGAGGTGCAAATGGTGACTCAGGCGATAAGGCAGGGCTGAGAGGTGGGACAAGGGATAGCTCATTGTCAGATAGCACTTCTTCAGTTGTAACTGAAACCAAAGGGGTGAAATAGTCAGTGCCTAGTCTGCTGTAGCCTTCTCCCTTTCAGCCCTGTCCCTCTACAGCCCACTGGGCCCATCCTCCTTCTCCTCCTCCTGATCAGGGAGGGCCCATGACACCCTCTCATCATGGCCCTGAAGGTAAGAACAGAACCACCATAATACAGTGCCTCTGATACCCATTCCATTGAGTCAGTCCAGAAGGATATTATGGTCAATGGGATTGAAAGACATGGAGAGATAGAGCAGAAGTAATAGGGTTGCACTCCCCATATCTCTTATGATAAAGGTCATCCATCAGAGTGACCAAGGCTGCTTCAGTTCCAAAACTGGTTCTGAACCCAGATTGTAGTGGATCTGAAATACCTTCAGTTGTTCAACAACTACCCTCTTTATCACCACATTCAGGCATGAAGCTTACTAATTCATTACTGTCTCACTCTACCTCAAAAGGTTGTTGTAAAGTAAAGAATTGTAAGCATAAAAGGCGGTTGCCACCCTGATCTCTTTAAAGGGAGGACAACATCAAAATAGTAATCAGGGATGCACAGGTTTTTCCACTGGAGGCTGTGCATAATTCATTCAATCCAGTGATGTACCTGACGGCTGCAATCACAACATTTGGGTTCCACTGCTCTGCTGAACACATAACTATGAAAAAACTTTTGCACAATTCAATTCTTTCTTCCATTGTTCTGAAATATTGGGGAAATGATTGTTTAAAGGAATAAGGATTTTATAACCAGGAAATGAGATGCTTAGGTCTTATTTTAATGGAAAGTGAATGACTACCTGCAGCTCTTTATTTGGAAAGTGCAGATTTGATCACAAAGTGCTTTTGATATATGGTGAAGAAGAGGTACAGGGTTTCACTTTCCAGGATGGTGGATTTGGGGTAGTTTTTACCAACCTTGTTTTTTGAGTTCTATTTCATGTTATGTACAAAACCATTAATACAACTCTCTTTATTGTCTGTAATTTCCACTGGACTAGCCAGAGCCTAAGAAACTTCCCACAAAGTTTATAGAAATAGGCTACAGAGCATCTAATTCCCAAGGGGGGGGGTTAAAAAGCTGAGAATTACTTTGGCTAAGTTTAGAGACTGCAGTACATCATAACTGATGGGTAAAAATGGAAGGGTGGCCATTATTATATCTTGTGTGCTTCTAATTACAGATGAGAGGGCACAACTTTACAATTTTGGGGCTCTCCATACAGTCCAGGCAGTAACTATGAATCCTTTTCACAAGAGGGCATTTACTAAGTATTTTGCAGAAACCAAGAAGAAAATATTAACATTTCAGAATAATTGGCCATATGATTTGAAATCCATATAAGGATTGGAATGGCTAAAAAAGTGATTTAAATGTGGAAAAGCACATATTGAGCACATTAGGCCATTTGCATTGGCGGTGGAACCTTGAGTACAGAATTCACAATAGACACAGGGATTGATAACTTCCCTATTATTATTATTATTATTATTATATTTCCCAGAATGCCATTACTCTAGTCTAAGGGATGTGGAAGTGGGTTTTGGACAATCCAATTTATCTTCCCAGGGTGCAGTCTGATTAGATCAATTTGACTTGTTGGTTACTGTTTTCACTGGAGTGCTCTGGGAAGTTCGCCACTGTGTAAAGACCTGTTTGTCTCCAATGCATCCATTCCCAAATCTGTCTTCAGCCAATAAAATCATGTTCCATCATATAGCAAAAATAATAATAATAGAAATACTAATGTTATATTTGGTATATCAAGCTAATTCCCCCTGTGGGAACTCTTTGCAAAATGAAACAGAAAATTGAATTTTGCTTCCAAGGAAGCACACTGGGGCATCCTTTTCAAAAATCTTGCCAAAGAGTTGCACACATGTCCTGGGGAAGGCTTGCACCACACTTGGAGCATTCTAGTGTTGTGATAGTTGTGTGGTTTGAGACATGATGAAGTAGGAAAGCTTTTCTACATTGTTCTGAGCTGACAGAATGAGACTACCAAAGAAGAAATGGGAGGGAAATCTCACCACCTTCTTGTGTTGTGTTTTCTTACAAAAGCAGAAGGAGCCACTTTACCTATGTCATGTCTCACTGTTAATTATCCTTTGTCTGGTCTTTTGCAAGTGCAACATTCACCTCCAGCTTCTGATCCAAAGCATCATTATTTGAGGCTAACAAAAAAAAATTCACACACACACTTTCCCCCCCTTCCTTGCATATTTTGACATCAAAAACAAAAGGCCCCCTTGAACTTTTGTTTTATGGATACAAAAAAGCATCATTTTCTCTGTGTAACTTGACATATCCCAGAGGCAGGACAGCACTCAATTACCTGATGAAGCAAGCTTTGTGCTCCTCACACAGGCTGCAGCCCTGAGTCAAATACACCCTCCAACGTCTCAGCCAGCTACTTCTTTGATGAGGAAGTAGCTATTATGGAGAATATTATGCAGGCACTCAGGCCAGATTCTCATTAATTTTAATCTTTTTCTTTTTCAATCTTTCCTCAGCTATTTATCTGGTCTGTGGAGCAAAGTGGCGACCGAGACAGGAACAAGGGCTGTACAAGGGACAAACCTTTTTCCCCACACCTTCCTAAATCTGAATGTTGTTGTTCCTGTTGTTTTGCAGTGTGGAGTGCATTTGCTCAGGCTTCCATCCACTGCATTATATTCCCCCTTGCTTTCCAGTCCTCTTTTCCCTGCTCATAAGTCACACACACACACACACCAGTCAGTCAGCATCCTCTGCCCAGTGAGCATGCTCACTCAGTCCTCTTTGGACAGGTCCCTCCCCTAAGAACATAGGAAGTTGCATAATAATGAGTGAGATCCTTAGTCCATCTGGCTCAGTGCAGTAATACCAGAGTTAACAAAGCAGATGTGTTCCTGGACATTACTACTTTAGCAGAAACTTTGGTACCAGAAGTAGGAATAACATGGAAAGAAAAGAGATAGGTTCCTACACCACAAAAAAAGAAGAGCAGTTCAACATATTTCAGCAAACCTTTTATTCAAAACTAACAATACACATGTCTGAAATGAAACAACCAGGTCAGGTAAGTCTTGCATACAGACCACTTATTCCAAAATGCATCCAGGAATGCCTGCCTTGTCTTTTTTCTTTTATCATGTAGCAACTTGATATAGCAATCTAAAGCTTTCAGCACAGTTCTTCTCTCCGTACACTTGAGCAGGCAGGCAGGGGGCAGCCACCCCCCCTGTTCTTGGTCTCTCCCTCTTTCTCTGCCATCCTCCCCTACACTCGAGCAGATGCGTCTGCAATAAACAGTGCTTCCAGGGCACCCAAAGCACTCCTTACTGCAGAGGTGCCTGTGCCACCTGGCAAGGTGCACCATTCCAGCCACACATGAGAGGGCTACCTGCAGCAGGCACAATCCAGTAGCCAAGGAGCCATGTTTTGACTATGTTACAGTGTGTGCCTCCCATGCCTCCCACACCCAAAAAAGACTTTGTTAAAAGGAGCTTCTTTCCTGGAATATTTGTTAACTGAGATATTACTGTATACACACTGACTGGAAGTGTGTCTTCAGGACTTCAGGCAGGGGATATTCCCAGCCCTACCTAGAGGTGCCAGGAGCTGAACCTGGGACCTTCTGCATGCAAAGCACATGCTCTGCCACTGAGCTACAGCGCTTCCCCCACAGCTTTGTACTTCTGCAAACCTTTGGGTTTCCCCAAGTTGGCTGGCACTTCCCGCTTGTCTGTGGATGGTGCTATTTTGGCTATATGTGGACCCACTCCACCCTGAGCTACAGAAATATTCTTATAGATGTGTAAATGGCTTCACGGCCCTTGATTTAGTTAGCCTTGCAGTGTGTTTTCATATTCTGTGTATTTTTCCAATCTGTATTAATATTTCTTCTTCTTTTACATTCATGCATTTTACCTTGTGTATTTCTGGTCAGTTGATTGTAAATAAAATGGATTGATTGATATTTAACCTTGCAGAACCTAGGAGCGATGTTATGTTGATTTTAGAGATGGGAAACTTCAAGAGAGAGAGCTCACCAGTGAAGATGGTGTTGCTTGTGTGGGAAATATGACATCCAATATCATCATCATCATCATCATCATTTGTATGCCTCCTTTCCACAGCTGAGCCATGCTCAAGGCGGCTTACAACGTCAGCAAATTACATGATTCATATCAATGAAGCTGTTTGTTAGTAGGAAACACTGGCTGATATTGCGGGCCAATCAAGGGGGCAGGAGAATTTCTGTCCTTTCTGATAGCTATTGGGAGGTGATGCAGTAGTGCCTCAGTCACCATCATACAAGTATGTGGTTGCTGATTGGCTAGCCATCAGCAGGCAGTACCTATGCCTGGGGCAACTGGCCAATCAGCAGCTATGTGCTCCTAATGTACTGGGAGGAAAAACAGTCCTAACTCCAGCCCTGTACCCGCATTCCTTGTTAAGTGGGGATCCACATTTCTAGGTGTGGCATTCTTTGGGGGGAGTGCATAGTGCCAGCCAATTCCATTCACCCTCCACTCACTGGTGACAGGAGTGCCAGGCCAGGGGAAGGAAAAGGCAGTGACCTTCCCCTCCACGCCTTCTCTATGCAGAGAGTGTGGTAATTTACATAATAGGCTATTTAAACATCAAGCTAACAGAAAAAATAGTATGAACACCAGAAATTAAATGACTAGCATATTTTGGTTTCATAAGGAAAAGGATGTTAAGGATACAAGGGGATACCAAAAGATGTTAACTCCTCCTTGATTATCCCTCTTTCTAGTCTTGTTCCTGACCATTAGATTTTCCTTCCTGTTGGATAATCAAGGGAAAACATTTTAACTGGCTGCTATATAAAGGACTAACTAAGTGACTGGAAACTAATTGTGGAAAGCAATTGGATTTTTTTTTACAGGTTGCTGGGTTGATTTTTCTGTACAGAAACCCTGAAAAGGCCTCATGCTGAGCTGCACACATTGGGAAAATCAGAAATTAGTCCTGAACTACAGTATAGGTGGCTGACCAGCCAGCCACCTAATTGTAGTATGCACAGAAGTGTTTCTATTCCTCTAGGGCTGCTTTAATCCCTTGCCATCAAGTACTCAAGAAAAAGAAGAAAAAATAGCCACTCTGTGAGTATAGTAAAAAAATAGTAAAGAATAAATCAAGGTAGAATTGTTTTGGATCACTTTAAAGTATTTCTTTATTTCATCCCTTAGCATTAACCACCCAATCCTGCTCCACTCACCATAATTCCAGAACAAACAAAATATTACTTCCTACTGCAGGCAAACAAACATGCTTTTTTTATTGCTGACTAGGTAGAGTACACAACTGAATGTGAATCTGAATAGGAAAGGAAAGTCCAAGGTGTGGAATCTAACTCTAGCCCATAGCACAAAGTTCCAATATTAAACTCTTCAAGGGTCATGTTACTATACCGGCTGTTTTGTCAGGATTGCTTAAGTAATTATTGGGTAATTGTGATAACGAAAAATCCATCCTCAGTCAGTGAAAGTCTTGAGTGATCAGATTTTGGGGGGCTCTTCCAGATGACGCTTTTGTTTTGCACTTGCCCTGTCTTGTTCACTGATTTTTTTCAGAGGATCCTATTCTTAAATTATGCCTGTTCTTAAAGCAAGTTGCCATTTTTTAAATGGAGGCTGTCATTGTCTGTCAGGTCACAAATTAAAAGGAAGAGAATTTCCTCAAAAAATCAGGGGGGGAACACAACTCTAGGTGGAGGGTGCACTCATTTGCCCCACCCTGGCTACAGGGCTGTCTGGCTCCTCCCATGCATTGATTCCCCATTCCTGTGATCCAACCCCTTCTTTACCTGCTGTAGTGATCAGGAATTGAGGTGTGCCATGGAGGAGGTAAAGGAGAGAAGTTGATAACAGAAGCAGGGAGAGTATGGGAAGGAGACCTGTCTCTGCCTTTTATTTCCACTGACTGGAAATTTTAATTTAATATTAATTTAAAGGGCTTGTAAGCCTACCTCGAGGCAGGGCAGACAGCATGGAGATACAAAAATTCCTGATTCTATATAAGGCAGTGCTATAGAATATAATGTTATAATCAGCCATCAGGCCACAGTACCTTTTGGAACATTGCTGGATTACTGCAATACTCTCTGTGTGGGGCTGCCCTTGGCCCTGGTTTGGGAGCTCCAGCTGGTGCAAAATGTGTTGGCCAGATTGCTGATAGAAGAATTTGGCCGACAACATGTGACACCACTTTTAAAACATCTGCACTGGTTGCTCATCTGCTAACGAGTGAGGTTCCAGGGCCTTGTATTAATTTTCAGTGCCCTGAACAACTTAGGTCCAAAGTATCTTAGGGACCACCTGAACCCTTATATCTCAGCTTGATCACTGAGATCTTCTGCAGGAGTGGCTCTGCTTGTCCCCCAAGTTGGCGAGGCTCATTTAACATTGGCATGAAATTGAGCCTTCAGTGTCATCTGCCCAGTTCTCTGGGATGCTCCGCCAACAGAGATTCAGCAGGCACCTTCTGTTTTAACTTTTAAGCACCTGCTGAAGACCTTTCTGTTTCATCAGGCTTATGCAGGCAATTAAGAACATGCTTTTTTCTGCAATAATTGGCCTTTGCTTTTATTGTATTTTTAATGTTTTTTAAAATTAATTCTATGGTTATTGTTTTAAACATGTAAACAGCTTTGATGTTTTTAATGAAATAGCAGCATACAAATAATTTTATAAATAGTAAATAATAAAAATTGGTCTCTTTGCCTTTTCTCTGTCCTCCCCACATCAAACTTCTTCACAAATAACAGATCACAGCTTCAACTTTCCAGCATTTCCTAGTACCAGGGAATGGTATCCATCCTCCTTTATCAAGCCCAGCCTCCCCCTTGGATCTTTGTCATGTCAGGCCCCACCTGCACTATACATCTAAAGCTGTACAGGAGGGCTCCGCTTTACAGCGCTTTGCTTTACGGTGCTTTGCTAATGCAGCGGTCTCAATTAGATGCAATTAGACTAAAGCCCCACTCATACAGCGCTTGTTCCACTTTTACGGTGGTTTTCAGGTGTTGTGCGCCATTCTGTTCAATGAGTTCCACTTTTCAGCGTTTTTCACTTTTCAGTGGGGGGCCGGAACGTAACCCACTGTATGAGTGGGGCCCTACTGTATCATATCACTTTAAACAGTCATGGCTTCCTCCAAAGAATCCTGGGAACTGTAGTTTAAGGATGCTGTGAATTGTTCAGAGACTGCAATTCCCCTCACAGAGTAAAATTCCTAGAGTGGTTTAATCAGTTCCTCTTCATAGGGAACTCTGGCAATTCTAGCTATCTGAGGGGAAAGACATGACAGTTTAAAGTGGTATGTGTACTGCATATTGGGCCTTACTTACAGCCTGATCCTATGCCCCCATGACCAGTGGATTATAAGATCTGGCCCAGGGTTCCCATCATGGTTTGAAGTAGAGGCCTCACACCCTTGCTCAAGTCCTATGACTTGGCGTGCGTGTGCACACACACACATACACATTAGGGTTGCCAGGTTCAGGGCCTGAGACTGATCCTGTATCTTTAGGAGAAGAGAAAGTCAGCCAAGTGCAGGTGTTCTTGCAACCCTGTAATGGGAAAAACCACAAGGTGGAATTTTCCCTTCCCCCTGCACAACTTTTAAAGATACAGAAGACCTCTTGAAGGCTGCGCCTGGCAACCAAGAGGTCTTCTGTATCTTTAAAAGTTGTGCAGGGGGAAGAGAGAATTCCACCTTGTGGTTTTTCCCATTACAGGGTTGCAAGAACACCTGCACTTGGCTGACTTTCTCTTCTCCTAAAGATACAGGATCAGTCTCAGGCCGTGAACCTGGCAACCCTACTCTGGAATCCACACATGCAGGCAAACCTTTGCATGTATTATTTATTATTTATTTATTATTTGATTTATATCCTGCCCTTCCTCCCAGCAGGAGCCCAGGGCGGCAAACAAAAGCACTAAAAACACTTTAAAACATCATAAAAACAGACCTTAAAATACATTAAAAACAAAACAACTTTAAAAACATTTTTTTAAAAAAGCTTTAAAACCCTCTTAAATAAAAAGCGTTCAAAATATTTTAGAAAAAAAGGTTTTAAAAAAAACATATTAAAAAGCAATTCCAACACAGATACAGACTGGGATAGGACTCAACTTAAAAGGCTTGTTAAAAGCGGAAAGTCTTCAATAGGCGCCGAAAAGATAACAGAGATGGCGCCTGCCTAATATTTAAGGGGAGGGAATTCCACAGGGTAGGTGCTGCCAGACTCCATTTCCTACGTTGTGCAGAACAGACCTCCTGATAAGATGGTATCTGCAGGTGCCCCTCACCTGCAGAGCGCAGTGATAGACTGGATATATAAGGGGTAAGACGGTCTTTCAGGTATCCTGGTCCCAAGCTGTATAGGGCTTTGTACACCAAAATGAGAACCTTGAACTTGGCCTAGTACAGAACCCTTTGTGATTGTGCTCCAAGTACCTCCCTGCAGACATTTGCACTGCAGAGTAATAGTAGGGGCTAATTTGCATGGGTAATGTCAGGGGTGGGGCTACTCAGTGAAAGCTCGCTCCTGTGTTACTCTGCATGGGAACTCGTATGCCTGAAGAGGGCTGTACCTTCAGGTCATTTTCTTTGCAATGTGTTATAAGCCAGCATTTCAGACTCCTCCTCTGTAATGAAATGTAAGGGATGATACTATGCCTTTCCTCTGTACTGTAGTTAGCAATGGGCAAACTTTTTAAAGCTTGTCTCAGATTAACCCTGAAATTAACTGAGGCCTGACTCAAAATTGGAAGAATTTTGATCATTTGACCAAGCAAGAAATTTGGAAAAATATCATGGCAAGCATTCCTTGCTACAAAAAGGTGGGGAGAGGGTAAAGAGGCTGCAGGGATAGATTCTGTGATGGTAGGGAGTCCAATCCCTTGTGGTAGACTCTCAGGGGCTGGGCTTCCTAAAAATATCCTTGGAATTTAGATCTGCAGTGCAGATCCAACAGTGGAGATATTCTCTCTAGCTTAGATCAACATCCAAGTCTGAGTAGTTTGGGGACTTCTCAAAGTTTGTTTGGTTCATTACTGAACTTGACTTGGGCAAACTTTGTTGATACCCCTGGTTACGATTATTTGTTTTGCTTGTTTTATGTATCCCTGTCCTACTCTTTATGTGTTCTTGTGCAATGCACACAAACTTCCCCTTCTTGTGTTAAGTCCTGTTCTCTCTCTCTCTCTCTCTCTCTCATATATTTCTCAATGTGCAGAGACAGCTGTTTCTTCTGCTAAACATACCAACAAGTTTTCTGGCGTGTGTGTGTAAAAAAGCATCTCCGTTAGATTTCAAAATTGCCAGGGTTGAACCAGGTTACACAAACATGTTCCTTCTCACACCACCACTACCAAAAAATAAAATAAAAATAAGTAAATGTGCCCAAAGTCATTTTTACAGTTCAATCCTATGCATATTTACTTGGAAATAAGCCTCCCCCCCATGTCAATGGTGCTTACTTTCAATAATGCTTATTTGGAACCTTAAAAATTATAAAATGAATACAAAGTATTGATGGTGAAAGAGGAGAGGACAGTGGCAAAATGAGGTATGCTGCAAATATCAGTCCAAGCTAGAGCGGAGTTATCTGACCTTATGGATTTTCTGCAAGTTTTCAGCAGCTGATTCACAGCTTTGACGTTGAATATGTTCTCACATGTTGCTATCTCCCTTGTTTCATATTCTGTGGAGGTTTTCCTGTTGATGACAGTTGCTGTCATACGCCAAGCACCTTCTAGCAAGTGATGGCCATATGTCATATGCAGTTCATTCTGACTCAGTTTCTCCCCAGGATGAAAGAATATGTTGCCACGTATTTTGTCTGGATAGAACTTTTTTAAAATTAAGGCCCATGCCTGAAGCTGTGGAAGTTTGTATTAACCAAAGACAAGGTCTAAAGTAAGCAATCTGGCAGTTAGAATAATAATAGTAACAAAAGCAGACAAATTGAGACCACCTTATTACAACAGCCAGTAGAGGCATTATTACTGTACTAGTAATAATTAACATGCAGCAATGATGTGGTAGGTATGGGTTTTTTATTCAGACTGCAAACAGTTAATTTTATGACTCAGCAGAATAAACTAGGAAAATAAGAAGAGGCCTAGTGGATTGGGCTGAAGGCTGTTCTTACATTAGCCAACCAGATGCCAAAAAAGCCTGCAAGCTGGACCTGAGTGCTATAGCACTGTCTTCACTTGAGATTCCCAGCAACCAGTGTAAAGAGCTATGCTCCATCTAATAGCGCAGTCAAAACACCATTTACAAAAGTAATTACAACAGCTACAAAACTAGAACAGTTTAACACAATGATTTTCATTTAAGATTTACCTCACAAAAGCCCAGGTGTAGTATACATTACCTTAGACTTATTTTATATTGGTTTTATATGCTCTTATTATCTTATATGTTTTGATTTTGCAAAACTGTTGTACATATCTTTGGGTTTTTTTCAACTATGAAGAGATTAATACATTTTGCAAATTCACAAATAAATACATAAAAAAGCGAAAGCCATACCACTCCAGCTGCAGTCCTAGGATGCCATGTCAGCTAGCAAGTAATCAGCTGACCCAATACTAGTCCCTCAAAAATGGGCCAGAGCCATTTGGTGCTCTCCAAATGTCTCCCTTGCATCACAGTTTTGCTGGTGCAACATTGCATAGGGGATCAGGTGGTAGCCAGGGCTACACTGATGGCTGTTTGAATATGACACAACAGCTGCTGAACATGGCACACGAGGGCTTCTTTTTAACAGCAATGACTGCTGTGGCTGCTACTACTCCAGTAAAGTGTGTATGTGTGTTAGGGTTGCCTTGGAGGCTGGGCCTGGCAAAGATGCATTCCTGAACACTAAAGTCAGGATCATTCAGACCATGGTATTCCCGATCTCTATGTATGGATGTGAAAGTTGGACAGTGAAAAAAGTGGATAAGAGAAAAATCAACTCATTTGAAATGTGGTAGAGGAGAGCTTTGCGTATACCATGCACTGCAGAAAAGACAAATAATTGGGTGTTAGAACAAATTAAACCAGAACTATCACTAGAAGCTAAAATGATGAAACTGAGGTTATCATACTTTGGACACATAATGAGAAGACATGATTCACTAGAAAATAATGCTGGGAAAAACAGAAGGAAGCAGAAAAAGAGGAAGGCCAAACAAGAGATGGATTGATTCCATAAAGGAAGCCACAGACCTGACCTTACAAGATCTGAACAGGGTGGTTTATAACAGATGCTACTGGAGGTCACTGA
This sequence comes from Rhineura floridana, assembly GCF_030035675.1. Lineage (NCBI taxonomy): Eukaryota > Metazoa > Chordata > Lepidosauria > Squamata > Rhineuridae > Rhineura > Rhineura floridana. The sequence continues at coordinate 38,036,176 of NC_084485.1, forward strand.
TTCATAGGGTCGCCATAAGTAGTAATCGACTTGAAGGCATATAACAACAACAAACTTTTGAAAGAAACTCCAGTTAGGGAGGTGTCACATCCTTGAGGCTCTGCAACAGCACATATTTCCTCCATACTGTGCTGTGTGTCATCCAATCCCCATAGCATCTGCTGGACAGAGTTGGACATTCTTTTGACTGAGAGGGCAAGGACATTTGCTGTGCTTTCTTTAGCCCGGGAGACCCACCTTCAGTTCCTTTGACCATGGCAGCTTGAATCCACCCCAAGGTCTTGGCTGTGTGGTTGAGAATCCAAAGTATGTGGTGACTGCCTGCGTAAATCTGGATAATTTAATTACCTCTGGAAGATTGATATCTTGTACTGCTGTGCCACATTATTATTACTAATGTCAGCCGCTCCTGCTGTACACACAAGTTCAGACAGAAGACCAATGGAGGCAGGTCACAGAGTGCAGAAATCTATTGTGAGAAGGACAAGGCAGCATAAATGCAGCATTCAAGTTATCCAATAAATCTTATTTCACTAAGATTCAAGTTACAAAAGGGTGGGAGAGAAAGACCTTTGCTGAAGGTTCATGGGTTAGATTTTGTGGTACACTAATGCACCAGCTTATCTGTTAATACACCGCAGAAGAGCAAATAATAAGTCAGTACTTGTTCCTGTTTGTGGAAGACAAGAAAATAACTGGCAGTTTCAGTGAATGCATGCCTTCTGTTTTTAATAATTTGCCCTCTTGCCAATAACCAATCAAAGAATACTGCAGGAGTTGAGCTCACAAACCACAATTCAATGATGAGTAAGGTATGTATAAACCCACATTTCAATGGGCTAAAACTGCATTTACAGCTCAATCCTATAAGTATGTTCACCTAGTATTACTCAAAAGTAACTCCCATTGAGTTTAACAGGACTTCCTCCCAAGTAAATATCTATAGGATTGGAGCCTTCAGCCCACATTGGACTGTGATCCTAAATGCCATAGCCATTTTTTATTTTACAAAATTTAAAGACCAACTTCAACATACAGTAGGGCCCCGCTTTCCAGCGTTCCGCTTTCCGGCATTCCGCTGATGCAGCAGCTTTCAATTAGGGGAAATTCCCCGTTTTAAAGCCGATTTTGCGGTTTTGCGGCATTTTCACGGCATTTTCGCACGACGCAACCCATTATAGTCAATGGGTTCCACTTTACAGTGATATCCGCTTTACAGTGGGGGCCTGGTCCCTAACCCGCTGTATAAATGGGACCTTACTGTACTTGCTTTTAAATTTAATCAGTATTATATTTCTGAAATTGTGTCAGTAAAAAAGTATACAGTAGGGTCCCGCTTATATGGCGGGTTAGGGACCAGGCCCCCTCCGTAAAACAGAAATTGCCGTAAAGCGGAACCCATTGACTATATGGGTTGCGCCGTGTGAAAATGCCGAAAAATGCCGAAAAACTGCAAAATCGGCTTTAAAATGGGGAATTTTTCCTAATTGAAAGCCGCCGCATCAGCGGAACGCCAGAAAGAGGAACGCCAGAAAGCGGGGCCCTACTGTAGTTAATCTGCTTGCATGCAGAAGGTCCCTGGTTCAATCCCTGGCAGGTAGGGCTGCAAATGGCCTCTGCCTTAAACCTTATCAATCATAGGGCCCAAGACAGTTGATACTAGGGAAAGTGTTCTTTTAGGTACTTGGATCCCAAGCCATTTAGGCTTGCATATGCTACGACTAACATCTAACATCTTGAATTGGGCTTGGTAGCTCACTGAGTGCCAATGCAGTGCTTTCGGGACTGTTGGCACATGGTCCCATTGGGCCTAGCAGCCACATTGTGCACTAGATGCAGTCTCTGGACCATCTTCAAGGACAGCTCCATATACAGTGCATTACAGTAGTCTAGACAGGAAGTCATCAGAGCATGGACAACTGAGGCCAGGCTAGCTCAGTCCAAGAATGGCTGTAGCTGGCAAATCAGTCAAAGCTGAGCATAAGCACTCCTGCTGCAGAAGCTGCTTGGGACTCTAGTGACAAGCTGGAATCCAGTAGTACTCTCAGACTACAAGCCTGTTCCTTCAGGTGGAGTACAACCCCTCCCAGAACAGATTGTACATCTAATTCCTGGAGATGGGAACCACCCAACAACAGCACTTTTGTTTTAGCAGAATTCAGTCTTAGTAATGGCCTCCATCCGGCCCACAACTGCCTCTGGACACCTGCTCAACACCTTCATAATCTCTCCTGATTCAGATGGAGTGAAGAGATAAGAGATGCATGTCAGCATACCAATGACACCATGCTTCAAATCCCTGGATGACAGCTCACGATGGTTTCATATAGGTGTTAAACAACATAGGAGACAGAATAGACCCTTGTGGGACCTCACAGCCTAAGAGCAACAACCTGTTAGTGCTACTTTCTGGTAGCAGCCCTCCTTCAGTTGCTCCAGAAGAACACCATGGTCAATCGTGTCAAACCGCTGAGAGGTCAAGGAGAACCAACAGGGTTGCCTTGTCCCTGTCTCTCTCCCAATAAAGGTCATCAGTCAGGGCCACCATGGCTGTTTCGGTGCTGAAGCCAGGCCAGAAACTAGACTGGAATAATCTCCTTCCTTCAGGCATACCTGCAGCTGGCTAGCCACCACCCTCTTTATCACCTTGCCCTAGAAGGGAATATTAGAGACTGGATGGTAGTTTTCTTAAACCTCTGGATCCAGGGAGGCCCTCTTCAAGAAGGATTACACCACATCTTTCAAAACAGTTGGCAAAACTCCCTCCTGTAGTGAGGCATTTACCACACCCTGGATTAATCCATCATCAGGTGACTCCTCCCATGGGGCTTTTTCAGAACAAGAAGCTGAGGCAGCTGGGGAGGCTGCAGAGTGCTGGAAAAACATGTTCTGGTAAGAAAATACACCACTCTCAGCCACTTCACAATTATAAAGTAAGCTTAAAACCCATCAAAATGCTGAAGAAATTCTAAAACACCCTGAGAATGAATTAGAAAAATAAAAGCCTCTTCTGTAGAGGAATCAAACTTTAAAGAAACTGAAGGACAAATTTCCTTTGTAGGAACCTTTGTAGGGATGCTTTGGGAAGGTTGATAAATGGGAATGCTTGAGGAATTTGATTATTGTGAACCCCTATATAAAATAACGTGATCTACTCATGTTGGACTACTGTGCAGATCAGAATTAAGCTAGCCGCTAGATTTTGCACTTCTTTGAATGTTGTCACACAGTGCTTAGTAGTTTAAACGTATAAAAATATGCAGCTGAACATGTGCTAAAATATGTAATTGAATATCATTTTAAAAGGAGCTTTTTAAACATCTGCGGATTAATGTGTAAACAGAACGGAATTCTTGGTAAAAACACACAAAAGTGATATGGACCAGAAATATAGAATTTTGCCTATCCATAAATGAAAAAGAGTTTCAAACCAACAAATGGGCAGTCCAAAAAGCAAATGCATTTGCAAGAGATATCTAAATGAGGTCTAAATTGTGCAGCAGCAGCAACAACAACAACAATAATAATTTAAAAACTGCAAGTAGCAAAAGAAACAACTGCTGGAATATTTTACTTCAGTGCATAGCATCTGTCGGCTCTTCACCACTGGAGAATTACCAAGTGGAGGCTTAAAACAACAAGTTCTGTGAGTTGGTAACACAGGCCATTTCACTTGAGGTTGAAAAAGTTCCTGACACTAAGAGGTGAACCTCTTCTATTGCTAACTGTTCATGCCTGCTACAATTGTTCACTGAATTGAGCAAGGTCAAATAGAAATTGATACATGAAGAGGAACAGTTGAAATTGTTGGAAGAACATTAAAAACAATCTTGGTAAATAAGTTAAAAGCCCATCAGACCAGTGTTTTGCCACTTGCTACTACAATGCATGCAATAATTCATTGCTAGACGATGTATACTGTGATACAGGGCATTAGCAACAACATTCTCCAGTCCTTGCCGTCTTAATGAAGGGCTGGATCCAGATTTAGGGTGGCCTTGGCCAAATGCCATCTGGTGGGCTCCCCTAATATCTTTAGGTTCTCTCTAGTAGGCAGCGGACAGTAGCAGCAACTGCACTGAAATCTGCCAACCCAAAAGATGAGCCCTTATTGGGCCCACCTAGTTCTGCATTGTTATCAAAGTTCCAACCAGATGTCTAAGGGAAGCCCACAAATCCTCAAGGACCTGAGTGCAACAGTAATCTTGTGAACCCAGCAACTGGTAATCAAAAGTATGCTGCCTCCAACATCTGTCAATACCCCAGTGTAGTGTCTCTTCTCTGTTTCTTACACCATGTTTTCATAAAAACTGCTAAACTCATGCATGGCCAACCTATACCACAGACAACAGGCAGAACACACTGGTAGCATAAGTGGCACAAGTGCAGGAGTTTGTGCTACTTTTGCATTCTAGAGACAGCTGGTTGGTCATGGTGTTATATTAAGAAAGCACAGTCTGGACAGCAATTCTTATGTTCTTACAACAAGAGCAGGAGGGTCTCCCTGCCTCTTCTGCATTGAACTGCTGCCCCCAGCTCAGAGGTGTGGCACATATGCACTGTAATTTACATTAAAGTGACACTGTTTAATACAGTGGACTTTGCTAGTGACACGTTTGCCCAAATGATGGGCCACCAGTAACTTAATTGAATTTTTTACATATTACAAACCCTTGGCTATTTGAATAAGTGAGGCTTTAGTATATGTATCTTGCCTTTCTGAGATTAATGATCTGAATAAAAACTCATTATAATAAGTGGCAATCTTAACAAAGGAAAAAAATAACAGATGTACAACAACAAAACACCCACAAAGGGAAAACCTTATTGTGGCATGGAAGTATTATGAACAAGTAAATATTTCACACAAAAGTGTGATGTTTGACCATTTGTGTGTCCAGGCTTTTGTGCATGTGTGATAGTATATTGTGCCAAATAATATAATTACTGAAGGGCAGCTTGAACTTAAGTTCCATCTATAGCTACTGCACCTAAAACCATATCCTAGTCCCTATAAAGTACCTTAGCTGTGAATAGGACCTCTTTCAGACTGTTATTGCTGGGCTTCAGCGGAGTACCACCAAATTCAGGTTGCACAATGAAAGTGGATTTGGCACTCTTACACAATAATCCACTTCAAAACAAACAAACAAGACTTTCTGTAGTATGGAAAGTTTCAGAAAAAAATGCACGGAAAAGTGAGGAATAACAATTGCTTGGCATGATGTTGTATAATCTCCCCACAAACAAACCAGGATGAAGTCTCAATAAACAGTGGACATCATATAACTTCTCTGCAAACTTTGTGCAAACAAATCAGGATGAATGCTCAATAAACAGGTCACCTGGAAGCGACCTAGGATTGTGCTGTATTCAGGCACAGTGAATTCACTTGTACTACCTCTTCTGTTCTGTTGATCTTGGAGAAATCCACAAACCTGCATTAAGTGCCCTACCAGGGAGTTGTATAAATCCTGAATACTGTGTACAGTTCCGGTCACCTCACCTCAAAAAGGATATTGTAGAGATGGAAAAGGTTCAGAAAAGGGCAACCAAAATGATCAAGGGGATGAAGCAATTTCCTGATTAAAAAAATTACAGCATTTCGGACTTGGTAGTTTAGAGAAAAGGCAACATGATAGAAGTGTTTAAAATTATGCATGGCTTGGAAAAAGTGGATACAGAAAACTTTTTATCCCTCTCTCATAACCCTAGAACTTGTATACATCCAATGAAGCTGAATGCTGGAAGATTCAAGACAGACAAAAGAAAGTAATTTTTCACGCACTCTTACAGGTGGCATGATAGTCAACAACTTAGATGGCTTTAAAAGAAGATTAGACAAATTCATGGAGGATAAGACTATTGATGGCTACTAGCCTTGATGGCTATGCCTTGGATCCATAGTCAGAAGCAGTATGCTTCTGAATACCAGTTGCTGGAAACTGCAGAAGGAGAGAGTAGTCTTGCACTCAGACCCTGCCTGTAGGCTTCCCATAGTCATCCGGTTGGCCCCTGTAAGAACATGATGCTGGGCTAGATATACCATTGGCTTGATCCAGCAATCTTTTATTATGTCCGTGTTAAAGGTAAAGGTGTCCCCGCACTTATAGTGTGAGTCGTTTCTGACTCTTAGGGTGATGTCTTGCGACGTTTACTAGGCAGACTGTATATATGGGGTGGGATTGCCAGTTCCATGCCCGGCCTTTCTTTACCCCCCTGCGTATGCCAGGTACTCATTTTACCGACCACGGATGGGTGGAAGGCTGAGTGGACCTCGACCCCTTTTACCGGAGATTCGACTTCTTCCTTCCGTTGGAATCGAACTCCGGCTGTGAGCATAGCTTCAGCTGCTTTACCGCCGCTTACCACTCTGCGCCACGGAGGATCTTTGCGCCATGGAGGGATGGGAAAAAACTGTTAATTTTGTTTCTCTCAGTTTCTAATTTTTCCAATCTTAAATTCAGTTCTCCATGTTTCTGTAGCAATATGCATTTTTTTTAAAAAAAATCCTCATGAAAATTCTCCAGCATTTGAGTGTGAATTTCTCCTAATAAGCACATTTTTGTAGGCAGCTTTGAATAATGTACACATTTTTGCAAGCCATTTCTTGTTTTATAAAGCATTTGTGCATGTTATTTTCACTCACACATTTATTTGTATGCTCCGTTTCCTCTAATGCATGCATTCTTGCAAACATTGTTGGGTTGGCAAACTGTATTGCAAAATTCAAGTAAGTGTGAATTCTGAAGGATGGCTGTGTTTCAGTTCTCATATTGTTTCAGAAAGTGCATATTTGATAGATTTGGTTTGAAATGTGAACTGAGTCAAAATTCTCAGCCATCCATAGTCATTATGTTCTTAACCCTTTAATAAACCAGTTGAGTTACCTTAAGGTGAACAAGGAAGAGGCTTTCGTTTTTTTCTTGTGGTGGTCTCACTGTTGTGAAACTCTATTCTGACTATAACACATTCCAGATCTTTCACAAATGTCAGGGTTTTTTGCAGTAGAAGAAAAAAGGTTTTATGAGAACATTATTCCAGAACAGCAGCTGAATAATGACATCACGTGGAAGCACACACAAAATAAAAATCCAAAAAACCCCAGGAACAATAAAAGGTTATTCCAAGCCTTTGGGTGGGTACTATTGTATTTTAAACCCTGTTTTCCCCCTCAAAATTATAAGAATTATAAGGATTTTAATTGGCCTGTTACTTATTTTTGGTGCTGTATTTTTATCATTTTAAATTACCACATACTATATATTGTAGTTTTTAAAATCCTGTTTTGTAGGCTATCTGATAAAAAGTCCCCCCACCCCAAAAGGTGGGATATGCATATCTATAAAATAAATAATTTTTACAGACCTATATAGAGCCAGAATTCTGTAGTTAAGGTTAACATATAACATAAGGACAACGTGACTTTTAAAAAGAACCCTAAGGACACAATTACATTGTCCTGATATAACCCTTAAACATATCCTGATACAACCCCTAAACTCACCCATTTTTAATTTGTTTACAAGCTGAAGTGCTGACTCATAGGCTGGAGTGGGCTGAAAAAGATCAGAGGCTCTTGTCTCATTTGTGTTTCATCATAGGATATGTGAATGTGTCACTTATTTATGATGGTCTCTATAAAACTTGATAGCCTTCTAGGGTAGGGGTTCTCAAACTTTTTTACCCCCATAGACCCTTGCAAATTCCTTTGGGTCTTGACGGAACACTTAATAATACACCCTTTTTCTTCTACAAGTCAAAGCACGTACATCACTTCATATTTTAATAACATGCTTTCTTCAGTGCTGGCATCATCATCAAAACCATATATAATGAAAATCATGAGCCCCAGACTTGGGCTTTTTTGGCCTGCATAATAATCCAGACTTGGTCAAAACAGTTTTGATTACTTTTGTCAGAAATAAAAATAAAATAAATCAAGATCAGGGCTAAGTGCGGACGTTCTCAACTGTTCCCCAGCTTTTCTGCAGACCATCTATGATGGAGCTCATGGACCACAGTTTTACAACTATTGCATTAGAGTGGGACTATGGTTCCATTTATACATTTGCAAGGGCCACACTTAGTACTCTTGATAGAGAAATGAACTTGTGCCCCTTCTCTCCACCATGGAGATAACAGATACTGTGATGTGGGTGCTCCACATGAATGCTAGATAGATTCCCCCCTTTCAAGAGGAAATACTCACATGAGCTGGTCCTCCATCTACTCAGATGTTGGCATGGAGTACTAGCCATAATCTCTGTGATGGAGAAGAGAGGGAAGAAATCACTTCTGTATCATGGGAACTAAACCCAGGCCTCAATAAAAGTATGGACTGGAGCCAAGTGACCTGTAACTCACGACAGTTAGCCAAAGAGTATGGTTGAAATGCCCTAGAATTATTTGCTCATATGTAGATGATGGTTGACCTTGGGATTCAAACTCTGGGATGCCAATCTCTGAATTCTACTTGTGTAAAAAAAACTTCCTTGAATTAAAGTATGGCACCAGTGCACTGATTAATAGGAAAAAGCCGACACGTATGCCAAAGAGAACCTCTCACCCCCATTAGCCGAGAAGTGGGGTTTGCAGGAGATTTGTAAGGTTTGTAAAGTAGTGTTTTCAAATGCTAATAATGTGAAAAAGAACTACTGTGCAAGATAGGGGTATAAGATTAAACATGCAAACTGATCTATCCCTCTGGTATTGTGGCTGCTGTATTTTTGGAAACTGCAATCCTTTATATTTCTATTTTCTCCTGGCTGTGCCCACAGACCTCATTAATCTCAACAGCATTTGCAAGAGAACAATTGCCCTAATTCCATCTGGCTAGAGTTTGAAAAATTCAAAACTTTCTTCTTTCTTATTTTTCTTCTTCCTTTCCCTTTCCACTATTATTTTGGACATTCCCTGCAATTTAACACTTTGCTACATGTTAATGGTGTTTCCAGAGCTAGTTTGGTTGGTACGTTTTGAGAAATGAGATGATTAATAGCTGGGCATATGGGAGCGCTCTACAGGCTGGGTTGCTGCCATTGCATTGACCTTGATCCATAGCAGAGGATCTTTCTTAACGTTACAAAATCAAAATTGGAATCTATAAAAGTGAGATTGGATATTTTAAAGAGAGAGAAAAAGCCTGCCATTTCATGGACCCACTTGTTCTCTTGAACAATGGATGTATGAAAAGCCTTCCACTAGGGAACTAGAAAGGAATAATATATGTAGCTTCTCTGTAGAGGTAGATTAGAAATGAAAGGGTGGTGATGAAATAGGCCTCCTCTGTGTGACAGACAACCTGTCAATCAGCTGCTTAAAACCAGAGCTAAAGGCCCAAGAGCAACAGTAGAACAGTTGAAAGTTGGGCAAGCTTATCTGAAGTTAGTTACTTTCCAAGTTATTTATGGCTATATGAACCTTTGTGCCAATGAAGATCCTCTGATAAGGCCTGCTCTATTTACCCATATTATACTAAAGTTCATCTCATCCCTTATTAGGAATGTAATTCGCAGCTTAGTGCTGGTTCAATTGTCATTTCGATGAACTGGCAGCTGGTTACTGTCCACTGTAATTAGCACTGCATTATTTCCTGCTTTTTCCATTTTGACCTCTTCCATTACCAAAAAATAACATTGTTTTCATTTTTTCTAATGATGGTCTGCGATTTTTTCAAATTCAAAAGTAAATGAGCCAGGTACTTTTTGTTTAGATAGGTATCTAGCCTCAGGGTTATTGTCTGTCCAGGAAGAGGAGATGAAAGTTCACACAAACACACACGCATGCACGCACACACACACACACAATTAAATGAGGCTTATACCGTTGGATTTTTTCACCAGCACAGCTATTTGATGTAATTTTGACAGCTGAAAACTGAACCCAATTTATCTTCAAACCTTGAGTGCTGCTGTCTGCTGACTTCTTGAACTTACAGTTAGCCTATCTGAAGTTAGTCAAATTTGTTTGCTTCCTTCCTCACCTCCTCACACTTTGATCAGTTTTTCAGTGTGCTGTGAGATACTCTGCCTGCCTGAGGCAACAGACTAGCCAAATTCAGAGTTTTTTATTACAGTCACGTATATTAAAAAAAAAAGATACAAGGGGGAGAACAGCTTAAGAAAAAATGTTAACAGCTATCATCATTGCCTCAATGACACAGAAATTAAAGAGAATACAGTTCAGATCAATAATTGATAACAATGATATATTTCCTGCTGGGGTTTTTTTATGGTATCAGGAAAATTCGCAGAAGCTCTTTACAAATAAGATTGCTCCACAAAGACAGTGAGCTTGCAAACTGCGGGGTATTCCAATGTACAGTTCACTTTTATTGATTTTTTTCACTCATCCCTACCCCTTACATACTTAACCTATCACTGTGCTATGCAGGAGAAGGCCACCTGTAGATACTATTATCAGGAGGTCCATTCTGTACAATGTAGGAATTAGGCCTTTAGTTTGGTGGCACCTACGCTTTGAAGTTCCCTCCCATTACAGATTAGATAGGTGTCATCTCTGTTGTCTATTTGGCACCTACTGAAGACCTTTCTCTTTAAACAAGCCTTTTAATAGAGACTTTATCCCAGTTTGTTGGAATTGTTTTTTTAAGATGTGTTCTTTAAAGATGTTTTTAAGATTTTTTTAAAGATGTTTTGTTCTGAAGATGTTATATAGATGTTTTAGTGTTATATTGTCTGTCTGCTGCCCTGGGCACCTTTTAGGAGGAAGGGCGGGATATAAATGTAATAAATAAATAAAAATTACATTAGAAACAGGGCCCCATGTTATAACTACAAAAACACTGTCAAGCCAGTTAGCTTGAGGTGTGGTGACTAGCCCAAAATTCCTTTCATTTTGAAAGAGGGTATATAAAGAGGATATAAATTAAAACCAAACCTTTGATGGTGATGGTTTGTGTGCTTGCGTGTTATTCTTCTAGAGCTAGAACAGATAGCTAGACTGATTGAAGAATAAATAGCACCTACAGATACTGTCCCCAAAATGACTAGTGAAAATATAGTGCTCACACAGACATAACTCAGGACCATTTAAAGATCCTTCAATATAACAATTTGTTATCAGTCACCATGCAGGTCAAACTATGGTAAAGACGTTGTGTTCCCCACTGTTCTCACAAAGTATATTTTTAGAAATATTATCACAGTTTAAACCTAGTCTAGATTATTTGACCTGATAGGTGCTCAAAATCATTAAAATGCATTCACAGCTATATTTTGCAAAAAGTGGTTGTGAGTGGTAATGAAATTTTGTTAAATAATCTGTCGGGAATACACACAAGAGTGTTGTCTTCACCTCCACTTTTTCCAACAGCACTTAACCTTGCTGAAATGTACCCAACATCATTTTATTTTTAAGAGACTCATCTATTTAAAAATAAGATTGCTTGTCTCTGTAAGCTCTCCCAGTATGAGTTCCTGGAGCAATGGAGAGAATCTCTCCGTCCTCCTTTTCTTCTCTTTGGAGTTCTCCTCCTCCTTCTCTCTTAAACTTGAGACATATTCTGAAAGCAATTTTGACTTTGCAGAGGTTTTGTGACAAATGTAAGACATGGCTTTCCTGAAGCAATGACATATTGGCCAGTGTTATAATTCTTTCAAGCCTACATTAATCCTTATTAATACTGTTAGCATAATGTATGAGCTGTGGGGGAAAGCATGGATAGAATGCAACTTAGTTTTTATGCAAGTCCTTTGCCTCTGTTCCTTTATAATGGGTCTTGTGAACTGGAAGAGGCCTCCACCCCCTGAAGCACTTAAGACACAAAGCCACATTCTGCCCTTGATCCCTTGCACACCACTCCTATTAACTCTATGGAAAATTGTGCAAGCCGATGGAAGTTCTGTGGCCATTTTCATTCGGCCTCTGCCCTGCTTTCATAAGGAAGAAGGAATTAAATAGGGTGTTTTTTTGGAGGGAGACAGGATGGGTGAGGAGATTATTATGGGAGGCAGGGGTAGAAATGGGCAAGTCAGTCTATTTCTCATTTGTTTCATTTCTACATGTCTTAATCCATAATCCATATGACATTGCAAGGTAGTACGGATTTTCGCATTCACAAATCTGCATTAGAAATGCCACTGAAAAACCGATATGCTTTCCTGTATTGAGAATCAATTGCATTAATGTCTGTGGGCTTGGACGCAATGCTGCGGACTTTCCTGCAATAGGCAGTCCATGGGCGTTCCTCCATCATATGGCAAGCCCCCTGTCTCCTTCCCACCCAATAGCACATCCACAAACCTACAAATGCGTGGGAATTAAAAAAAGATACATTTCTGTGCTCTTCTAAAAAAGCACATGAAAAGCAAACAATGGTTGTGGACCAATCACTGAAAAGGGGTGGACTTAGGGGAGTGGCCAATGCTAAAGCAATTTAAACAAACAAAAAAAGCCCACACATATTGATGCTTGATATTAATCCAACCACAAACAGGACATGTATGGATCTTGAGGCCACCAACTGAATATGGAAAACATGGATTTTGCAGTTAGGTATGTATGGGCTCTCAGTGTTCATTCAGCAGACCTGGTCCTATCCTATGCACTTTCGCTATGTGAGGTTGAAATATCAGCTACTAGGAATGAGGCTGTTAACACAATTGCTCCATGATTATGATATCACCTCCTGTTTGACTGTAGAAGCTATTTCTCCCTACCTATTTTTTTGAAACTCCGGTCCTAAGCATGGTAAGCATTTGGTGAATCTAGCTGCTAATTATATTTTATTAGTAGGTTTGACTTTTTTAAAAAAATTGAGGCTGTTGCTTTAATTGTTTATTTGGCAGATTATTGTTGAATTTTATTTGGTAAGCAATAGTTATGTCTTTTTAAAACCGTTGTGCATGCTGCTGTTTATTTATTGCATGTCTATCCACAGCTGGCAAAGGCTGGAATGGTCAAGCGCTTGGCAGAGGTCTCATAGCTGAAAGCCCATTGGCTCTGCTACTCCTTCTCTTCCTCCTCACACTGTGCCACTTGTTTGCTCCCCTACCCTCTGGCCAAGAGGGGATGAGAGTGAAAGCAGAAATAATACCGGTGAAGATGATGAGTAGCATCTGCTGCTGCCAGCTTGCTCAATAATTCTTTCTCTGGCAAGAAGCCAGAAGCAAGGAGGACAAGGGCTCACTGAGATGATGGTGCTTACGCTGAAGACGTCTTGCTCCGGGATCTCCCAAAATCCAGGTCTAGCACTGCATCTAGCCTGTTCTTACATAGGGCTTAAAATGGTGGCCCAAGCAGGAACACTGCTTTGAGTGCTGAAATGGTATATAATACCTTCAATCAATCAAAGAAAGGGAGATAAAGAGTCTGTTTATGTGTAATGATCCCAAGACATGGAGCATGTTTTCTGGTAGAGGGGAAATGAGTGGATCAAGAGTTAATTAAATTAGAGGGGACTAGGGGGCTGCCCCATTTTTGCAGTCATTGTGTGACTAGACAGGTCTACCTACAGTGGCCATTTTGTGCTTTTGTCTCTAGCAGTGTCTAGGGATGGAATAATCTGTCAATATCGGTTCTCAGTTTCTCATTTTTCTAATGTTAAATTTGGTTCTCCACATTTCAGCAGCAATTTCTGGCTTTTAAACAAAATACTTATGAAAATTCTTCAGCATTTTAGTGAAAATTTTGTCTATTGAACACATTTTGTATGCAGGTTTGACTAATGTACACATTTTTGCAAGCAATTTCTCCTAATATTGTGCACTTTTGTATGTTTTATTCACTAATATATTCATTTTATACAAACTTTCTCTTAATATATGCATTTTTGTAAAAGTTGGTTGGTTGGAGACTGCATTGCAAAATTTGGATAAGTGCACATTTCTAATGATTGCTGTATTTTTGGTTCTCATATCATTTCAGAAAGTGTGAATTTGATAAATCTGGCTTTAAATGCAAACTGAATCCAATTTCTCCCCCATCCCTCAGATTTCCAAATCTGCTAACAAACCCCCAAATGCTGGGTTTTGTCAAGGTCTAGGGGTTGCAAGAAAAGAGATACACTGGCATTTTGTCCAACTGTCTTTCACATGGCTTGTTTTCATCCCTCATACACATGCACACTGTTCCCACTGTGTAGAATATCTAAGTCTACAGGTCTAATAGCACTAAGGATAGTGCTATTCTGTGTAGGTGTAACCCACTGGTGTATTCTCTAAGAATTCTGGAGGGAGGATATTCCTGCACTGCTCTGTAAAAGACCTGAAGCAGGGAATAGTCACCATTATGGGCAGTTAGCCTATTGTAAGAAAGGGAGATTACAGCAATACAGTTAGGATTATGCCAGGCTGTCTTCTCTCTGTAAGGCCCGGAACCCTTAAAACTGGCTGGTAGTGAGGGTTCCCTCAATCTTTTAAATGAGTTATGAAGCTCCCCCAAACTATATGTTCTGTGTCTGCTTGTGCTCTTTTATGTTATAAAGGGCCTGCAAATTTCATTTACCTGGGTTATTGGTGTTGGCAGCCTTTTTGAGAAGTCTGCCAGGGGTGGCATCAGATTGCAGTGGCACCTTAGGCACCAGACTGCAGGGCCCTTATAGAATCCTTGTGATGTGTAGGTCCCAGATAAATAGTGCTTCACTTCAGCACTGATTGTGTGTTGCTAGAACTTATTGGGTCAAATTCACTTCTGTCCCAAGTGAAACTTTCAACTTGCATTCTGCCTCTTTATAAGTGGACTTTGACAGCAGACAGCAACTCTGTGTCATGCAATGTATGGCAGTGAATTTGGCCAGGCTTTTCATTTTACATCTTCCTCAATGAGAAAAAGAACATGTTCAATTGTCAAGGGGTTTTTTTCTGTCCAAGTATGAAATCAAAGCAATCCAGAGGAAAGAAAGCAAAAAAAAGTCATTTAGATAAGTCATTAAGAGAGGCTCTTGCTTGCTTGCTCACTCCTTCTGTTAACGGACTGGTAATGAGAGAAAGGTAGTAATATTCAGAGCTTCCACAGTATCACAGGGAATGCGAATTGAAAGGGCGTATTAATGACATGCTAAGTATGTTGTTGAAATGCACTGGGAATATCTTCTTCTTCAGAGGAAAACAGTTTTGAAATCATGTAAAGCAGGAGTCAGGCATGACCAGAAATGTCTCCATGGACAAAATGTGATGTGTGTATAACAAAACTGTCCATAGGTTGTTGCAAAAACACATGTTTGATACCTAGAGCTATTTGTTTGTATTGTAGGATTTTTCTAAAATGAATCCTAGTGTAAAGGGGGAGAGTAAGAAGCCAGGGAGAAAAGACAAAAGGAAGCATTTAATAGGAATTCTTTTGTCTTCTTCCTAGAATAGCATGAGGCAACTTAGATTCAAATCATGCAAATGTATATGTAGGAATCTTGAAGGAACTTGTGAGCTTTATCTCCAGAGTTATCCATGACTTCTCTCAAATGAAAGTCAATTTCAGAATGTTGCTCAGGTAAGACACTAGTGGACTTTTTAGGGAACAATTAGAAAATACAGTAAAATTAGTGATTTTTGGCTGCATTTTGACATCATGATAAACTATGGGTTATTCTGATGGGAACAAGCCCTAGCTTCCCCTAGGAAGTCAGTTTCAGTTTATCTCATTTTCTCACTCCTAAGTTCAGTTTGCCCCATTTCGACATGTTTGCTATTTTTTTAAAAAAAGTCCACATGAAAATGTTTACCCATTTTTGTGTGTATTTTTCCTATTATATGTATTTTTGTAAACAATTTTGCCTAAATCACATGCACTTTCCTCCCAATAGAATGCATTTTTGTACATTATTTTCATTAATATATGCATTTTGTATGCCCTTTTCACTAGTATACATTAATACCGCAGTTAAGGAATCCTCCAGGAACTCCTTTTTAGGACTACTTTTTTAAAGGTGAAACTGACCAGCTTTGTTTTGCTATGGAGAAACTAACATGCCTATGCCTTTGCTTTAAGATGAAGCTGAGCACCCTGGGTCTTTGCTTTGGTATCAATAAACTGATATGCCTGTGCCTTTGCTTTGCTAGGGTGAAACTGACCAGCCTGTGTGTTTGCTTTGCATTAAAGAGATTTCTTGCTTTCTCCCAGGGCTGGGGAGGGAAGGATTCAATATAATTCAGAGGAGGAGAAGGAGGGTGAGTGAGTTGGTACTGGGTGGGCACCCTTTAAAGCCCCTGTTGAAGCTTCCCCTACCATATGAGAATGTATAGGAACCTATCCCTATTCTTTCCATGTTATTCCTACCTCTGTTACCAAAGTTAAAGAAGCAATGTCCAGGAACACATCTACTCTGTTAACTGAGGTATTGCTGTACATGTTTTTGTATGCATTATTTCACTGGAAGGTTGCACCACCAAATTCAGCAAAGTACAAATTTCAAAGAAGAGTTGTGCTTTGGTTCAGGTATTAGTTTAAGAAGTGCAAATTTGGTAAATGAACCACATGAATTTCTTCTCCACCCCATCCTTCTCTGAACTTGTGTGCTCCTTCTCTGGTGTGTCAATATGGAATAAATAAGATGCTTTTTCTTCTGGTTTCAATTAACCACAGTTTAACATTGTGTATCAACCCTGAGATTAAATTTAACTATGTTAAAACAAGATAGCTTTGTAAACCATGGTTTGAAGTTGGCTTGTTTCAAAGAAACCATAGTTCAGATTAGTGAAAGCTTCCAAATGCCTCCTGATGGCTGCTCTGGAGGGGAGAGCACGAACCTGGAGGAAACAATCATATGTGTGTTTGTAACACATCTCTAGCCCTGCAGTGAAACTCAAAATCCAGAGCCATGGCAAAACATGCTGTTATATCTATTCCCTTGCTCAAAATCCCAAAATCCCTGGTCTCCTGGCACCAGGGGCAACCAAGTGCCTCTGTGAATTTTGTACCTGATGCTCAAACTTGCAATTTGCCAGGAATAAGGAAAGGCTGCTGAGCTCCAGACACAGCCAGTTTTATCCTGTAAATGAATAAAACAATTTCCAGTCTAGCTTAGCATTTTTTAAACTAGCACTGAAAAATCTATCAGCCATGTTGGAGAATTTGTGTAACCACATACCTAATGTGACAACTATTTTCTGCATAGACACGATAAATATCACACTTACTTAAATCCCTAGTGTGTAATGAGAAACACACATTCAGGTTGAAGTCTTACTTATGCAAATGTAATTTTAAAAATTTCAATTAGTTTCATATATCAGATCTAGAGATGAGTAAAAGTTTGATTAAAATTGCATCTTCTGCAAACCATCTATGTTTGTGGGGCGGGGGCGGGGAGATGCAATTCTTCATCTAGATTGTCCAACCTAAATAAGAAGAAAACACCCTGTAACTCAAGCTAAAGACATTTTCCTTATATGTAATGTTGGGCTTCTGAATATATTAATGTATGAATGGCTAAATAGAAACTCCTCATAGACTAATAAGAGTAAAGGTCATGTTATAAGCTACTGAAAAGGCCATTTTCCCGATATTTGCAATAAGGTATTTGGTTTGACCTTTTACATCTTCATTGTTACCTATGACCCTGCATGATCACACTTCTAGACGATTAGGATTTGAAGGTCATCCCATATCCTTACTCACTTCCAAGATTAAGTGTTGGGTCAAATTAAAGGCCTCTCCGTAAATCTACAGAAAATTATCTGTTGAGTAACATATAGTTCTACCTTTTTGCAGCTAATTGTTCATGATATTAGAAGCATCCTACAAGCAAACAAATCTGGAAAGGTTACCCATCAAATGATTAACTTCATTGTGTATAAAAGTGACTTAAAATATTTTTATAAAATTTAATTATTGATTTATATAATATAATTACATGCCAAAAATTTGAATGTCCCCTTTGAGGATTATTTTTAATGTAGGAAGGAAGCTGAGACCACCCTGGACTCTGGAGCAGTCCTGAATTAATTTCAAACCGATTTAATGTTAGCCATTTATTCCCCCAACTGGTTGTGTGAACTCAACCATACCCTCTCACAACTGGAAGCAGCTCCACTGAAGATTAAATTATTCCCACTTTGAAATGATTTATTCTTGTGATTCCATCATCCTATGGCAATGGCAGTTTCAGTAGCTGACTTATAGCTGGATCAGGCAAGCTGGTTGTATGTGTGCTGCTGCTGCTCACTGAACTCAGTAGTGATTAACTTTTGCATGATGCTTGCCAGTTCAGAACATGTGCAGAATGTTGGGTTACCGATAGACTGAAATGGTATGCAAATCAGCCCTTGTGCTAATTTAAATCTAATAAGATATACCACCCATATTTAAATCTTTTTGAATTAAGGTATCAGTTTGTGAAAGAAAGACTAGCCCTTTATAAGGACTGTACTTCAGGCCACAAGAAAGGAAACCCTGTTCCAAAACAAATTTTCCCAAGAACTATCAGAATCCTACAAATAAGCAATTTGCATCTAGATTTTCAAGCTGGAACAGGAGAACTGATGGAGAGTTGCAAGGCATCTGTAAGGGTGACTAGCTTCTTCTGGAAAACAAACAACAACTGGGGGTTCGCTTTTGAGAACACACACTCTCTCTCCTTCCTCTCTCCATCTATATGGGAACTCTTAGCAAGTAACAGCAGAAGAAATGAGCTTCAGATCAATGCCTAAGACTTTTAAGTAGCCCCTCTTTCACTTTTAATCCTATCTCTTTCCATGCAGTTCTGCAGAGCCTGCCCAGCCCACCTCTCTGAACTAAGTGGCTCCCTTACTCTACTGCCAGCCAGGCCTTCCAAGCAGCTGGGCAGCCCATATCTGTAGCTAATATTGTGCAGTAACCCTAAAGTTGTTTACCTCTCTCATTGTAGGACTCAGAACACTGTCAGTCTCTGTGTCCATGCTGTCAGACAATGTGGGTGGCATCAGTCACTCATCCGATACAGCTTTTGAACTATTCCCTCTTCTGCATCAAGGTATATTCCAATGATCATACTGACCTCGGAGGCACTGGATTCTTTTGTGCAATTCAGGGTTTGACTTAAGTGAGAAAGAGGCTGGGACTGGAGCTAAGCAAGAGAACAGTGGTTTTAAGAAGGGGTGAGTGTGCTCCTGCCACAAATATATTTAATATCCCTTTGCCCCAGTTGATGAATGCTTGCCTTCAGCAGTGGGAAGAATATACACAGAAGAGCATAATGGCCTCTGGCCTCTGCACACACATTCACCAGAGGCTGCTTTTACATTGCACTTTATTTCATTATTTGGATGATTTCTTACCTGGTAATTTGCACACTATATTTGACCTTTCACAGAACATAAAAGCTTTTTCTGGAAATCTAGTGGAAGTTTAGCACTATTTTTCATGATAAATAATACCAGAAATAATCCATTTGCAAGCCTGGGAACTCACATCATGGAAGCTTTGCACTAGCTGTAGCCACTCACATGGCAGGCATCCCAACATGCAATGCATTCCTGTCCTTTAGGCATGCACCATTTTATTTTTGCCTGACAAAAATTGCACCAGTATTCCAGTGTATTCCATGGGTAGCAGCATTCCCTTCTTCCTTTTCCCCCACACACCACTGAGTCCAGATATTAACCCATGCATTGAATTATGGGGGAACAACAGTGTGCATGTGTATAATGGATGAGGGATGAAATCAAGGTGATGCTCATTGTACCTGTGTGAAAGACAGCTGCGCGAAATGCTGGCAAAAAAACCACAATTCCTTAATGCAACAGGTACTGCAGTGTGAAAGGAATTTTAGAAATTGGGACAGAAGCACTACCATTTTAATCCATTAAACTAACACAATAAGCCTGTCTGAATGCAGCCAGATAGAGCAGAGTTAGCTTTTGACAGGGAACCTCAGTTCCAAAGATTTGAGAAATGCTGGATCAGTGATTAACTCTCTGAAACTCATTTGGTCCAGTACATTTGCCCATGCAGAAGTGAAAATAATAGACTTGGGGAAGATTAGCTTTAAAGCTGATTTTGTGGGTAATGTTGGTGCACTGCTCATGAACAAATTGATGACATAGCATCACAAGGGAAATGGTGACTCTGCAGTTCTTCCGTTCCACAGAAGGAGGGTATTTTGTAACCACTATAAGTACAGAAATGACCATTGTATGCTCGCCTCCCACTGATGACTGATATTGATTGTTTATATTATGCAAATATTTGGTTGGTCCTCTCAGCACAGATACTCCAATTAGCAAGCTCTGTGCCAAAGCTCTTAACATCCAGAGATAAACATGGTAGAGTAGATGCAGCACCTACATTGTTCGAGATGAAAAAAACTCAGTTGAGTCTGATTCTGAGAACTTCAGATGAAATATATTAGGTGACCTTGTCCAGGTTTTTTTTTTCCTTTAAGGTCAGTTGCCCAAATCCCAATTATTTCCCCAGAATTTCAATGTCATTTGATTATTTCTATATTTTATTTCTCCCCTGAATTAGGCTGCAATCCTAACCATATCTCCTCAGAAGTAAATCCAATTGAATTCAACCAGGTTTACTCCCGGTTCAGTGGGATTAGGATTGTGGTGAATATCAGCTGGTTTTTAGCATTGTAGGAGTTTTTGTGTTGTTTTTAGATCAAATATTGTTAACTGCTTAGGGGATTTGGGCAGTAAGGTGGCACATGAATCTCAATATTAATTAATTAAGTTGTAAAGTCTTTCTATTCCATTTCATCATTTTTTAACAATAGAATGTTTTAGGTCAGCAGTAGCGTACGTTTGGCCCTCCAGGTGGGCTGGACTCCAACTCCCATCATCCCTGACCATTGGCCATGCTGTTTTAGGATGACATGAAAAAGCAGGTGTCATCCCCTCAGAAAAGGCAACCATGCCTGCAAATTTCACCCAATTCTGTCAAGGAATAAAAAAAGGTATGTGTTCCCTTTAAATAATACTATCAAATTGTAAAGATGCCTAACACAGAAACCTCAGCACCTATTTGTCTACAATCTGGCAGGCTTCATCCACTTCGAAGTGTCTACTGTGCTGTCAATTGTTTTCCAATTCTGACAAGAAGTTTTTTTAAAAACATATGATTTCTTCATTTCCCAGTGTTAGTCAATGGGAATATATATGAAGCCTCAGATTTCCAAAGACTCTACTTTGGACCCAAGGCAAAGCTTAACATGCCTGAAGTAATCTGAGGTGAAAAGTGCCAAAATAAGATCTGAATGGATTCTTGCCTTTGGGGCACAACCCTACCAAATATTATTATGTAGCATTCATCCTCCATGGACGTATACAATTATAAGAATAGACACTGACAATTTTACAGCAGAATGATAAATAGATTTCCAAGAAGGGTCCACGTGAAGTTAGTAGATTCCTGCCAGTGTCTGCTCATGGAACTTTTCTTCTGTAAAAGTGACTTTTGATAAAATAATTTTCATGTGCCCTCCAGGGAAGGCAAAAATATTACACCAAAATTGATCAGAGTGTATGGCCCTTTAATTACAAAAGGGACTAGTAATTTGAGCTGCACACCCTCACTGGGGTTGTTCGTTCAGTAGGCTTCTGGGTTTTTCACTTCATGCTGGTTGCTGTGGAGTTCAGGCCTAGCTGGAACGAACTAATTTTTAAACCCTGAACAGCTTGGCTCAGTGTTTCATCTTCTTCCAAATTTTATCTTCTTGTGCCACTGCTTTAAAGGGCCACAGCTCAGTTTTTTGCATGCAGAAGGTTCCAGATTCAGTCCCTGCCATCTCCAGGTACAGCTGGAAGAGCACTCTGCCTTAAACCTGGGAGCCAATCTGAGTTGACAGCACTGAACTAGATAGACCATTGGTCTTGACTCAGCTTACATTCACATTTTACATTTATTCCACTATTATTCCACTTTAAACAGGCATTGCTTTCCCAAAAAATCTTGGGAACTATTGTTTGTGAAGGGTGCTGAGAGTTGTTAAGAGACATCAATTCCCTTCACAAAGCGACAGTTCCAAGAGTTCTCTGCGAAGAGGGATTGATTGTTGAACCATTCTGGAATTGTAGCTCTGTGAGGGGAATAGGGGTCAACTGTTTAAGGTGGAATCTTAAGATAAAATGATGATTTGTTACTCTGTTATTTTTATTGGGTTGTTTTTGTTGTGTACTCTTGCAGGAAGCCATGATATAAAAATGTTATATTTATTGATAATATCAATGAGCTCATTTGTTTCATTTGGCCAAACAGTTACAGACACACTTGGAGGAAGCAGATTATTTAGATCCATTCCAATCGGGCTTCAGGACTGGACATGGAACTGAAACAGCCTTGGTCGCTCTGGTGGATGATTTGAGGAGGGTGTTGGATAGGGGAGAACATTCATTCCTCGTCCTCCTGGATCTCTCAGCGGCCTTCGATACCATTGACCATGGTATCCTCTTGGATCGCCTGGAGGGAATAGGAATAGGGGGCACGGTTTTACGGTGGTTCCGTTCCTATCTCTCAGACAGGCACCAACGGGTGGGATTGGGAGAGGAGGTTTCAGACCCTTGGCCTCTCAATTGTGGTGTGCCACAGGGTTCTATCCTCTCTCCCATGTTATTTAACATCTATGTAAAGCCGCTGGGGGCCATCATCAGGAGATTTGGGTTGCAGTGTCACCAATATGCGGATGACACTCAGCTCTATCTCTCATTTAAGTCCTCATCAGAGTTGGCTGTGGAGACTATTTCCAAGTGCCTGGAGTCCGTAAGTGAATGGATGGGAGGTAATAGGCTGAAACTGAACCCCGACAAGACCAAGGTACTGCTGGTGGGAGACAAGAGAAGGATAGGAGATATTGACCTGGTGTTGAATGGGGTCAGATTGCCCCTGAAGGACCAGGTTCGCAGCCTCGGGGTCATTCTTGACTCCCAGCTGTCCATGGAGGCTCAGGTTTTGGCAGTGAGCCGGGCAGCTTGGTATCAATTACATCTGATACAGAGGCTGCGACCCTACCTTCCTGTCCATCTGCTCCCACGGGTGGTACATGCCCTGGTCTCCTCTCGCTTAGACTACTGTAATGCGCTCTACGTTGGGTTACCCTTGAAGACGGTCCGGAAATTACAGCTGGTACAGAATGCGGCGGCACGGTTGATTAAGAACAGCCGCCGCCGTGATCATATCACTCCAGTGCTAGAAGATCTGCACTGGCTACCAGTTGTTTACTGGGCCCAATTCAAGGTGTTGGTGTTAACCTTTAAAGCCCTACACAGTTTCAGTCCAGTTTATCTAAAGGAGCGCCTCCAGCATCACCAAATATGCCGCCTGATGAGATCAGCCTCACAAGACCTTCTCTCGGTCCCACCAGTTAAAACGGCTAGGCTGGTGCAGACCAGAGAGAGGGCATTCTCGATTGTGTCTCCCACCCTCTGGAATTCTCTGCCATATGACCTTCACCATGCCCCCTCCCTGGAAGGTTTCCACCGAGGATTGAAAACTTGGCTGTTTAGGCGGGCCTACGGGACTCCTGGGTAATCTGGTTTTAGTCTGTAAAGATGTGGGGGGGTGGATTAATTAGAGATTGATGTTAATATGTGTATTTTAATTTTTATGTACGCTGCCTAGAGTGGCTGTTAATTCGGCCAGATAGGCAGCTTAGAAATAAAATTTTATTATTATTATTATTATTGTTTCTGAGAGTCAAACTACACTTTACCATAATTGTGTAGTTTCCCCTTGTATAAAATATTTTATTTCATAAGTAGCCAGTGTGGTTCTTCCTTAACCAAATCACAACCCTGGCAAAAGGCATAGGGGCTTAACTCTTTACACCCATCATGGTCACCAACTCCTATGCCAGGGTCCCTTTGGACCTCCATACTGGCTATTTGTAAAAGACAAATATTGCACTAAAGGGAAAAATGTGTGATTACCATTAACCTGTAGTTTGTCCCTGAGTCTCCTTTCAAACTAGTCCTTCTGAATTCTGGAGGAAAAATAAATGTTCTCTCTCTGTCTCTGTCTCTCTCTCTGTCTCTCTCTCTCTCTCTCTGTGTGTGTGTGTGTGTGTGTGTTTGAAAGGACATGTTTACATGGTCATTGGGTGCATTGAGCCATAAAACATTTGGATACAAGTTTCAGTGTGCATTGATTGTTGTTGTTATGTGCCTTCAAGTCAATTTTGACTTATGGTGACCCCATGAATCAGCGATGTCCAATAGCATCTGTCATGAACCACCCTGTTCAGGTCTTGTAAGTTCAGGTCGGTGGCTTCCTTTTTGGAATCAATCCATATCTTGTTTGGCCTTCCTCTTTTTCTACTCCCTTGTGTTTCCCCCCAGCATTATTGTCTTTTCTAGTGAATCGTGTCTTCTCATGATGTGTCCAAAGTATAATAACCTCATTTTCATCATTTTAGCTTCTAATGATAGTTCTGGTTTAATTTGTTCTAACACCCAATTATTTGTCTTTTTTGTGGTCCATGGTATCTGCAAAGCTCTCCTCCAACACCACATTTCAAATGAATTGATTTTTATTTTATCCACTTTTTTCACTGTCCAGCTTTCACATCCGTACATAGAGATTGGAGATACCATGGTCTGAATCAACCTGACTACAGTGTCCAGTGATTCACCTTTGCATTTGAGGACCGTTTCTCTCATAGCTGCCCTCCCCAGTCCTAGCCTTCTTCTGATTTCTCGACTATTGCCTCCATTTTAGTTAATGACTGTGCCAAAGTATTGATAATCCTTGACAGGTTCAATGTCCTTGTTGTCAACTTTAAATTTACATAACTCTTCTGTTGTCATTACTTTAGTCTTCTTGACGTTCAGCTGTAGTCCTGCTGTTGTGCTTTCCTCTTTTACTTTCATCAGCATTCATTTCAAATCATTACTGGTTTCTGCTACTAGTATGGTATCATCTGCATATCTTAAATTATTGATATTTCTCCCTCCAGTTTTCACACCTCCTTCATCTTGGTCCAATCCCACTTTCCGTATGATATGTTATGCATATAGATTAAACAAATTGGATGATAAAATACACCCCTGTCTCATATCCTTTCTGATTGGCACCAATCAATTTCTCCATATTCTGTCCTTACAGCAGCCTCTTCTCCAGAGAATATGTTGTGCATCAGGACAATCAGATGCTGTGGCACCCCCATTTCTTTTAAAGCATGGCACCCCCATTTCTTTTAAAGCATTCCATAGTTTTTCATGATCTACATAGTCAAAGGCTTTACTGTAATCTATAAAGCACAGGGAGATTTCCTTCTGAAATTCCTTGGTCCGTTCCATTATCCAACGTATGTTTGCGATATGATCTCTGGTGCCTCTTCCCTTTCTAAACACTTCTCTTACCAACTCATGCCGGAGCTAGATTTTGCATATGGAAGCAAGTGCACGTGATGGGACTGGGAGATATTAAGCAGAGGATTTTCCTATGGTTTCCATCCCATGTGGCAAGATGATTGTGTGAAGACAGCCATCTTTAGTCATTCAGTCTGAATATGGGAAGAGGCAAGTGGAATCATATGGGGTAAGTTAGCCCCTTGGTGATACTGTGCATCTGGGCATGCTCCCTGGTTGATGAGTGATTGGTGTTATTCTGAAGGTGGCTGCCTTAATTGTATGTTGGGTTTCCAAACCAGGGAAAAAGATTCTGATTGACAGGAGTTCTCTTCTTGGACAGGTTTTGTGTGAGCTCTCTTCAGACTAAGGGAGTGTAGCTGGCATGAGCTTGGAGGGTTAGGACATTACACATTCTTGTAGGCCCCTTTTCACATTCAGATTGAACATATGAAATGGCCTTAGATTATATGAAATGTGGAGGTGGTTTAGTCAAGCATGGGTGATGGACAAAACAAGTCTCAAAGACCGGGATCCCACCCACTTATACTCAAGAGAAAATACATTATGTTGACTTGGTTGAGACATAAACAGTTGCACCATTGATTGAAAGCGTTTTATTTTGTCTACAGGCTTCATCAGGTATCACTAGCAAAAGATTAAAAACATACTTGCGCACACGCAGAGAGAGAATGAAATAGGCCATTAAGAAATATTTCTGCACAATGCAATTATTACAGCTGTATAATTGAATGGGGAAACCATTGATCTGCAGTAGAAAGGAAATTGCTCTTTTTTCATTGTGTTCACATGAATATGTGAACATTAATCTCAATCTATAATCAACGTTCATTTCAAATCTGATTGCATGCCACTAAACACCCATAGCTATGCTAACATTATGTTAATACGGTTCAACATCATAGCTCCCAGCTTCACAGCACAAATATTTTTCTTTGGCAATCAATAGTAATTTCAGTGGAGTGGATGGAAGTCACGTTTTAATGGTAATCTTTCCGCCAAGTCTTGGAGTGGAAACTCGGCTGGTACCTTAACACGGCTTCGGAACATTGCATGTAATCAGATAAATTAACCTAAAAAGGGGGGGAGAGGGAGAGAAAACACAGTTCGGGGGAGAGAAGCATTGCCAAGATGCTCTATATTCTCTTGATAGATTAAAGTGCTCATTGTTATGAAAGAGAAAGAGAGTGAATTTCTAGAGTGGAAGCTGAATTTCTTTGGCTTTGAGCCACTGTTATACTGCAAGGCAGGTCACACAGTTGTTGTTGTTATGTGCCTTCAAGTTGATCACGACTTATGGTGACCCAATAGCATCTGTCGTGAACCACCCTGTTCAGATCTTTTAAGTTCGGGTCTGTGGCTTCATAGCTTACAGCAGAAGTTGGAGATACTCTACAAACCCATATTATTCTTAATTTAGCTTGCTAGAAAACCAGTGCTGATGTTGTTTTAGGTTTGTTATTTCATCAAGCAGGATTTTTGTTTTTGCTTCTACATATATTTGTGGCTGTAAGGGTTTTTTAAAAGCTTGTAAACCTATGCACACTCGGGACTTGCTTCTGAGCAAGCAAGGATTGCATAGGATTGTGCTATTCCAAGGAATTTGATCCCTGAAAGACAGCCTAGTTTGTGGTTGAGCACAAGTTAACTCCATTACTTGTTGATTTGCATGGCATAACAGGGCAGTTCTTCCTTTACATGCAAGACATCTGTAAGGTTATCTGAAATGTGATGAAGATGCTGGGGATTATTTCTTTATTATTCCTTACTTAAACAGTAAATGTGGAACTTGACAGTGGAACTCTTTGCCACTGGAGGCATGGATGGGCACATCATTAAGACATTAAGAATTAAGACATTCTTGTTCTCCTAGGCCTTTGGGGGGTCTGGTTAAATGATCTCTGATCTTAGCAGCCCTTCAGACTGGTGTTTTATTGCAAGTGTATTTTGCAACATGTTCTTGACACAATAATAGCTTCAGAGGAAGGCAGTGTGGATGATTAGAGGACTGGGAAAAAGGCACTATGAGGAGAGACTGAAAGAACTAGACATATTTTGCCTTCAGAAGAAAAGACAGAGGGGAGATATGGTAGCACTCTACAAGCATTTGAAAGTTTGTCACACAGAGGAGGGCCAGGATATCTTTTCAATCATCCCAGAGTATAGGACACAGAATAATGGGCTCAAATTGCAGGAAGCCAGATTTCAACTGAACATCAGGAAAAACTTCCTAACTCTTAGAGTAGTACGGCAATGGAACCAATTACCTAGAGAGGTGGTGGGCTCTCCAACACTGAAGGCATTCAAGAGACAGCTGGACAGCCATCTGTCGGGTATGCTTTAAGCTGGATTCCTGCATTGAGCAGAGGGTTGGACTTAATGGACTTAAAGGCCCCTTCCAACTCTACTGTTCTATGATTCTAACAGTGGTGGGCTTATTCTACTTCAGCTTTACCAGTTCTACCACATCATTGTTGTCCAGTGGGGCTGTCGCACAACAGAAGCACAACAAAAATGAACTGGAACATTTGCGGTGTAAAATTATGGGATTTCAGCAGGAAGTTATGGGATATTCACTGATTGGAAATGAAGCAGTATGGCCACCCCAAACTTTTTGCAGGCACAAACAGTACTGAAAGTATGATTGGTATAGCATCATAAGCACAAATCCTCATGAATGCACAATAAAAGGATGTCTGGCGGGACCTTTGTGTTGACTTTTAGCTGCTATTTACTTAGGGTGGTTTTAATTTATATTTTTTTAAATGTATTGCAGAATTGGTATGGATTTACTGGCCTGGAAACTACTGTTGTGGTAAAAAACAGCATATAAATAAGTGATTTTATTATATATATTTGTTTTTAAAACTGTTGACTCTTGCTGTCTTTTATCTATATCTTGGCAATTTTGTCTGCTGTTTTTAAACTGTATTTGTTGTTGTTATTTAAATGTATTACCTGCCTTTCACCCAAATGTCCCAGGGCAAGTCACAACAGTTTTAAAATACATCATTAAAAACAGTTAAAAACAACCTAAAATCACATCACAAAAAGTAGGGTGGGTCCTAAAAATATAGACCCATTGAAATTAATGAACCTAAGTCATGTCTATTAATTTCATTGGGTCTATTCTGGGTAAGACTAGCACTGAATGCCACACTAACTTAACCACTTTACATCTTTGCATTGTCACTTCAGGCTAGTGCTGTGCCAGACATTTCTGCTGGATTTTTCTACCATTCATCAATTAATGGGAAAAAAGAACTACATTCAAAAATTATTAAAAGGGAGAGAATTTATTCTCTAAAATTCTCATGGGGTTTTGATGTGCCTTCCTCATTTTGGAGGTGGGTTTGTGAGTGTCCATTCTTTCATTCTGCAAATAATCTCACCAGTGGTCTGTACTCTGCAGCCTTCCCACCTTGCCACTTTTCAATTAAAGCCCAGGGAAAGCCATCCTAAGGTAACTTGTCCTATGGTGTTTTTCCAGATCAGGAAGTGCTGGCAGCCAGGGAGGCTGCAGAATGCTAGAGAAACATTTCATAGAAAGAAAAACACAGCACTATTGGCTACCTTGCAATGATAAGGTAAGTTCAAAGCCTCACATCCACCAAAATTCTAAAGAAAATTCAGGTAAATTCTCCAATTCCCTGAGAATGAGGCATAAAAACCAGAGGATGAGGAAGAATGCTTTCAAAAACTGGAGGACAGATTTCAATGAAGCACTGCTTCAGGCACTTCCGCTCTCCACTACTGAGGCCTGCACATCTAACCGAGAAAGGTTGACTTGGCTGAGTTGGGAGTGGGAGGGACTGCATGGCGGTGGTTCTGCTCCTGTTTGGCAGATCAGCTCCAGAAGGTGGTGCTTGGGGAACATTGCTCGGCACCCTGGACTCTCCA
The DNA here is from genome assembly GCF_030035675.1 of Rhineura floridana. NCBI lineage: Eukaryota > Metazoa > Chordata > Lepidosauria > Squamata > Rhineuridae > Rhineura > Rhineura floridana. The sequence goes on from NC_084485.1 coordinate 38,065,320, forward strand.
GTATGGGGTTCTGCAGGGGTCAGTTCTGTCCCCCATACTGTTCAACATCTACATGAAACTGTTGGGTGCGGTTGTGATGTTCCTGTAAGTTAGCATCTGTAAATATGGTAAGTGCGGGTCTATTAGGTGATGTATGGTAATTGACTGAGAGAGAAAGGGGGAGTACATGGGTGAGAAGCTGAAGTGTGCTGGATGATGATTGGCTGAGTGGCTGGCTGGCTAAAGGTATAAATGGAGGTTTGTGAGTGATGGGGGATCGGTAGGAAGGTGGGAGAGAGAGTCGGTTAGAGAGAGGTTGTTGAGTTGGTTGGCAGAGTTCTGAGGGAAGTTTGGATTGGATTTGGCTGATATTTAAAGAGGATATATATGAACAGAAACATAAAGAGTAACCATATATGAAACCATACGCCTGTGAAACATTCCTAAAGTAAACTTGTTATTTCCTGTTAGTAAATAAATACTTATTTGGTTTACCAAAGGCCTGATCCTTGGCTGGGGAATACGGACCAGAAGGGAGGGCAAGGTAATTACCAAGGCTGAACAGAAGCAGTATCTAATGGTGGCAGCGGTGAAGGGAGAAACAGTAACAAGTCAAGTATCCAGAGCAACCCAGAGTTGTATGCTTTATATATAAAGATACAAGGGGGTTGGGAACAGCATAAGCACTCAGTCACAAAAGTAACCAGCTAGAGAGAGACTCAGGCAAAGTCTCTGGGAGTATTGGTTATAGGACGTGACTGGTGGTGCTGCCTAGCAGGGGGATCTAGTGAGATCTGTGCTAGAGCGGAGTGAGAAACCATATAAAGGATGGTCCTGACTGGTGGTGTCCCTGGTGGTGCCTAGTGAAAGGCAGTAGCCACAAGCAGGTGGGAACCTGACAGGGAGAACCAGGGAAGGACGTCACAGCGGTCATCCGGAGCTTTGGAGTGTGTTGCCATCGGTATGCTGATAACACACAGCTCTATTTCTCCTTTTCATCTTCTTCAGGTGAGGCTGTCAATGTGCTGAACTAGTCCCTGGCTGCGACAATGGACTGGATGAGGGTTAATAAACTGAGGCTCAATCCAGACAAGACTGAGATGCTGCTAATGGGTGGTTCTTCTGACCAGATGGTGGATGTCCAACCTGTCCTGGATGGGGTTGCACTCCCCCTGAAGGAGCAGGTTCATATCTTGGGGGTTCTTGAACCATCTCTGTCACTTGAGGCTCAGGTAGCCTCCGTGGCACGGAGTGCCTTCTGCCAACTTCGGTTGGTGGCCTAGCTATACTGCTATCTGGACAGGAATAACCTGGCTTCAGTTGTCCTTGCTCTGGTAACCTCCAAGTTAGATCACTGCAATGCTCTCTACGTAGGGCTGCCTTTGAAGATGGTTCGGAAACTGCAGCTTGTGCAAAATGCAGTGGCCAGATTGGTAACAGGGACCAGACGGTTCGAACATATAAAACCGATTCTGGCCTGCTTGCATTGGCTGCCTGTATGTTTCTGAGCTCGATTCAAGGTGCTGGTTTTAACCTATAAAGCCTTACATGGCTTAGGTCCACAATACCTGATGGAACGACTCTCCCGACATGAACCCACCCATACACTATGCTATCTTTTCTGCGCCAGGTCAAGAATTTCCTCTTCTCCCAGGCATTTTAGCATGTGTTTTTAAATTGCTTTTTAAAAAGTGTTTTTAAATTTGTACATTTGTTTTTAATGTTTTTAATTGTTGTAAACTGCCCAGAGAGCTTCAGCTATGGGGCGGTATACAAATGCAATAAATAAATCAATAAAATAAATAAAGGAGGACAGTTAATTGCTTATTGGGTGTTTTCCTCTTGACTCACTCACTAAGGGGTAGAAGGTGAAGGGCTTTGCACTAGGTTCAAGAGCACCTTTCTGAATTCTGCTGGGGACAGAGTTCATTTCAGGTCCTATGGTCTGCAGAAAAGAGGATTCATAAGACCTATCTTCTCCCCTCTGTGAGTCCATTCCTGCAGATCCTACCTGCTGAGCCAATATCCCTTTCAAGGGCCAGATCAAGGCTTAAAGCAGCTATGCTTTACCCCAATCCCTTTGCTCTTGCCTAGTTTTGTTGGGGGCAAGTCAGATCAAGCTGCACTATGCAACTCCCAAAGCAGCAGTCTATGGTCAGATGCTTTCACTTGTTAACCATCTACTGCATGTCACCTGTCCAATGCTGTCCCATGCCAGTTCTCAGATACTGCCCAGTATTGACAACCATAAATAAACTTTTGGATGACAATTTCTGATGTGGAGTGTAAAATGTGTGTACTACCACCAGAAAATGTCTCCAAATACCAGGTGCAGGAGATGGCCATTGTGCTTATAAGCTGTTTTGGCCTTCCCCTAGGGAGTTGGATAGGTGCTGTAGGAGCAGAATGCTGAACTAGATAGGCCTTTGCTCTGATCCAGCAGGGTTTTTCTCAGGAATGTTTGAAAAATGTTTCCAGTCAAACTGTGGAGAGGAGAACTGGGGGAGGGAGGTATTCAATTTAGTTCTTATCTACTTCTCTTTGTACCATGTTTCTCCCACACTGGAGCTCTGTAAGAGTGAACATTAGTTTTTCCCAAAGTCAAACCCTAGAATGTGATGGCAAGAGAGTCCAGTATTTAATCTGGCTAAATAAATATGTATTATATGTATTTTGAGACACCTGTTTCCCCTGCTTAGTCTTTCTTGCCCAAGGCAGGCTACAACACAAAATCATACATAAAATATGCCAATACATTTCAAGAGTATATAAAACGTGTATAAATCCGTTTTCAAATTAAAAGAGCAAATCTGGCCAGTACCTCTCTCCCTCGTGCTCACTTTTGTATGCCTTGCACTATGTGCAAATCTACAGCATATACCACATTAAGGGATTACAGAGAACTGGAAGGCATTTCTTTAGTTAGGGGAGTGAGATAGGGTGGACAAGCTGAGATGGGTGTATAAACACTGTGGAAGGCTGCTCTCATAATTCATAGACAACATCATTTATTTCCTTGAAATGATAATGTCCCCACCCTTTAGGAAGGTGAGCCAGGATCTTCTTACACAAGAAGAATAAAAGGCATTTCATTGTTGAATCGTATTGTGAGTGTGCCTGTGCTCCTGCACTCTTGTGAAACTGTGTAAAATTGCCTCAGGATTATGAGCCTGAGACATTAGGGGCCATTTTGGCAGGATAAGAGGTTACAGCCTCTGCGTTTTAATGTTCCACTTTTATTTGCAGGCTGTGAAGTGTAATAGTTCACCATTTTGGTTTAAGTATCACGATAAAAGTCACTGAGATGGAACAGGCAATAAGCAGCCGTTTTACATCACTGCCACTGAGACGGAGCGCTTTAGACTTCATTAAGCTATTCAGTAAGGAGCTAAAGAATAGAGACTGTTGAAGAAACAGGATTGGGGCTCTGGTCACTTCTAAAATTATGTTGGTGGGTACAATAAGATCAGTCCCTTGATGTGTGGGTGGGGTAGGGGTTATTTCTGGTTGTCATCTCCATTCTCATGTGAGTTTCTAGAGCAGGGATATGGAAACTGTGACATTCCAAGATATTGTTGGACTGTAGCTCCCACCAGCCCCAACCATCATAGCCAATAGCCAGGGATGATGGGAGTTGTAGTCCAGAAACATTTGAAGGGCCACTGGTTCTCCACTTTTGCCATAGAGCCAATCACTGTTGGTCACTGTCACATCATAGTTCAGGATCCTAAATGTGAGGCAAAACTAGGTATGGTAAAGCAGAGTGGAGAAAGAGGCAAAGAACAAGAAAGGGAACTCTGAGGCAAGGAACAGAAATGGCAGTAGAAGCAGCAGGCACCCATTGTTACTCAGGCTAATCTGGAAACTTTTCTTATAAAAGTCAGCCCCTACTATGTGATACACTCTGGCCTATTATCAAGGCCAGCCCAAGACATTTTTGGTGGCTGAGGCAAAAGACAACATTCTGTGTACAGAAGCTAACCTGGCTAGCTATTAAATCTTATTTGAACATGGTACTATCCTGCACCACAATTGAGGCCAGCAGGCTTGTTTAAGGGATGCAGGACAGGGTATGTGATACATAGAACTCTTTCCATGAACACGTTTTTGCTGCTTCCTACCCAGCAGCATTTGCTGTTTGAGATGGCCACCTCGCTCTACATAATGGTAAGGTGGGTCCTATGTGATGCTGACCAGGATATTTCTTTACTGGCATTGTTATGATGGAATGTGGACTCAGGGAAATATAATGAATGAGATATCCTGATGTTGCTCTTTGAGCAAATGCAATTTGTGTGATGCAACCAAAGACAGAAAATAGTTTCTGCCACTTCTGAGGCACATTAGTCAAAGTTGGGGAACCTTTTTCAGCCTGAAACCACATTCCAATGTATGCAATGTCTAGGGTTGTAAGAAAGCACTGTTTTCCATTCTGCCCTGTATTTGTTGCATGCAACACTGTTTCCAATCTGCTGCAGTTCATCTTCCACCAAAAACTACACTGTAACTTACGTACTAATTATGCAAATTATGTTGTCATTACGTTGTTTCACCCCATTCATTTCAATTCAAATATGACACAGTGCAAATGGGGGGGGTGAGGGAAAGTAATCAATTACATATCATTTGTGGACTGAAAGCAACAACAGCAGCAAATACAGATTGTATTTGCTGGATTTATTTCCGTTCCAGACAACGGATGAAAAAGCAAATATCGGCAATTCCAGTTTCTGTTTCTACTTTCGTCAGAATTCTCAAGCATCCTTAGGCACATGCCAGTACTGACTAGGCTAAAAGCAAAAAGTGACTGGAGACTCTTATCTCTGTACAGTAGGCTACAATCCCACACATATACATCTCTCCATCCAGGCAAGCAAGAGACATAATCACGGCTCAAGCCCCCATTCCAGCCAACCAAAAATGAGGATGCAGAGCTGGGCAGTGATGGGTGTAGCCTGGGGAGAGTCCTGAGGACTAGATGGACTTGGAGGGTGGCATTCAGCCTCATATTCTATACCCCTGTATAAATACTGTGTCATCTGGGCTGCAGTGCTAAATACACTTGCACTTACTACTGAATGCGCCAGAACTTACTTCTGAGTAAGCATGTTTAGGATTACACAGCTAGGTAACCAAATGTTGTTAGGAGTGTTTCACGTAATGTTTCTTCAAGGTCCATCAGATATTTGTTCCCTTTTCTAAGTTTTCCACTGCCCAAGGAATTGCTGCCATTTCTCATTTTTACACAAAGTTTTTGCTCCAACATATTTGGCAGTCTCTTGTCATGGGCAATTTTGGTTCTTTTCAAGCATCAACACTGTATCTGTCCCAACTCAGACGAGTCAATTCATATAATTATGCCAACTTAATTTAACATATTATAACAAATAGAAACTGGAAGAAAAATCCATGCAAACAAAATCTGAATACAACAAACTTGGCAGAGTCTAGAGACCATTTTATTTGCCAGGATAAAGCCTTCAGAATGTATGCATTGCGTTTACAGAATGGCAGTAAATCTGTGGCTTACCAACATTTCCTGTCTGTTCAGGGATCCTTCTTTTTCACTGCATAATGAACCACATAGATTATGCACCTAATCGTCACAATCTGTCAAGAAGATTTGCATAATCGACTGTCTTGAAATAGAGTTGCACAAGAGCATAGCAACTTCTGATCGTTTAAAATGTGGCTTGCATTGGAGAAGTTCTGAGTGGATTATGCTCCTGGAATGTAAAGGCACTTTTACTTGTTCCATTTTGTACATGACCATGCTTTGTTTGCTATACTTGTGACCTGCTGATCATTCCCAACCACATTTGAGAAGTATTTCACACTAGTAATTTCTTTGTTTGGTTTGTGTGTGTTGCCAATGTAATCCTTTTGTGTCAGCTTTGCTATTAGGATAACAGTTCCAATGTTGGTTTGAATTAGAGAATCATAGAATTATAGAGTTGGAAAGGTCCTTGGAGAACATCCAGTCTATGTGAGACCTGCAACGTAGGATGCAACTACAGCATTCCTGACAGATGGCTGTCCAACCTCAGGTTAAATACCTGCAGCAAAGGAGAGCCTATCCCTTCCCAACAAAACCTGTTCCAATGTCTACCAGTTCTTACCATTAGGAAATTTCTCCTAATGATGAGCTGAAATCTGCTTCTCTGCAGTTCTTGTTTTTTTTTAATGCAAGCAGGTGTTTTAGCTGCTGTTGTGGTTCTCTGTACTGGATTTACTGGTTACTGGCTGCTTTCACACTGCATTTATTCCATTATTCTAATTATTTCTTACCTGGTAATTTGCACATTGTATTTGATCTTTCACATGATGTACAAGCTAGTTCCGGAAATCTTGTGGAATGTAGAGCAAGTTTAGCACTGATTTTCTCGATAAATAATACCAGAAATAATCCGTTTGTAAGCTTGGGAACCCAGAAAATCACTTTCTTGCTAGCTGCAGCTGCTCACATGAGAGGTGTCCCAGCATGCAATGTGTTCAATCTCTTTAGGTGACAGGGGTTTTTTTTTCTGGATGAAAATTGTACCGGTATTCTAGTTTAGGTATAGATAGCAGCAGCATTTACCACACATGTCCCTCTGTGTCTCTGCAACTAAAAAAAAAGTCACATCCTAAAGGGATAGGGTTGCACGATGATATCGTAGACCTCCTACACAGTGGGGAGCTACAGTATGTATGTGTATAATGGGTGAGAGACAAAAACAAGACGTCTTTCATTGCAACTGTGTGAAAGTCATTTGACAGTATATTGGCTGGAAAAGCTACTGTTCCTGAACACAACTGTTGAGCCTCGGCTCTCCCTGAAGGAGCAGGGAGGGGAGAGGCATGAATTTCAGGCGCCTCAGCTGCCAGAAGGCACGGGAGGCCCAGGAGTTGTTGAGTCTGTTCGGGACCTTGGGGGCGGCAGTGAGCCTGAACTCCATCCAGTTCCCACGGATGGTGCGAGCTCCGAAGAGGAGAGTGTGCCACCTCCAGTTGTTCCCAAGGACCCATCAGGGGACACCCCAGAGATCGTGCCAACTCCTCCCTTGCCAAGCAGTTCCCAGGACACTTCCAGCATGACGCCCCCTCCTGACCTCGAGCCTGCAGCACAAGAGCAGGTGTCTTCCAATGAGCCATTGGAAATACACACACCCTTCGCCTCGTACCCACTGCCACAAGAAACGGACAGGGCAGACACAGGACTTGGGAAGCAGTTGGAGATTACGATCGAAAACGTTCCCTACTTAAGCTGGCAGCTCACAGAGGGGAGTCACTGAGTCAACTTCCTTTACATGCCGCAGAGCATGTCTAGAGTGGATAGGGATTTCTAGTGAGTAAGGCAGGTTTCTATATGAAGCGCAATGTCTTTGATGTATCCATTACTTTAATAAAGTAAGATTTAATTGCACCCGCGTCTCCGTCTCGTGCTTCCAACTCTGGACGGGACAGCAACAGGTACTGCAGTGTGAAAGTAATTTTAGAAATTGGGACAGAAGCACTACCATTTTAATCCATTAAACTAATGGAATCAGCCCTATGTCTGAAAGCAATCTGTATTTAACCTGTATTTAAGCTGTATATGGCTTTGTACTCCAAAACTAGAACCTTGACCGTGGCCCGGTAGCAAATGGGCATCTAGTGCAATTCTTTCAGCAGCGAATTGACATGTTGGCCATACCCTGCCCCAGTGAGCAGTCTCGCCGCCACATTTTGCACCAGCTGCAGCTTCCGCACCAACTGTCAGCTCTACACTGCATCAGCAGTGTCGGGGGGGGCCTGGAAATTCCTGGGTCTTTGGCAGGGAAGGAAAGTCCTTAGCCAGCAGTCGGGTTGTAAATCTGCCAGGCCTATCCGAAGTGTACTTGCTGAGTCAGAAGTCCAGAAGCGAGGTCAGTGGAGGTCCGGGATCAATTACCAAGGAGGTCAGTCAAAGAGATGCTGCAGGGAAACTAGGTCTACACAAAGCCACGCCTGACGTTGCAGTCAGCAACAAGCTGCAGCCAAGGTGTGCCTTATAAAGAGCAGGATGGACAGCAGGTGTGAGCCCTCAGCGTTTGGGCCTTAAGGAGACAGGCCTGCCTCTCTTCTGCCTGACCTTCTGCTGTCTACGTTCTGCAGGTGAGGGGGGCGTATCCTGTTCACTGTCTGTGTCTGGCTGCAGGGCCTCTGCTGTCCCTGGGGTGCTCTGCAGCTGAGGGGCAGAAGGAGCTGGATCCTCAGGAGGCTCCTCCGTGTCTCCTGCTGCTCCTGGGTCTGCTGCTGTTACTCCCGAGTCGTCCTCATCTGAGGAGTCCTCTGACGGGGCCATGACACCAACCTCAAGGGCAGCCCAACATAGAGCGCATTACCATAATCCAACCTGGAGGTTACCAGTGCATGGACAACAGTGGTCAGGCTATCCTGGTCCAGAAATGGCCGCTGCTGGTAAAAGGCACTCTTAGCCACAGAGGTCACCTGGGCCTCTAGTGACAAAGATAGATCCAGGAGCACCCCCAGACTACTGACCTCCCCTTTCAGAGGGAGTACAACCCCATCCAAAGCAGGCAACTGACCAATTATCTGAACTCAAGAACCACCAACCCACAGCACCTCCGTCTTGCTAGGATTCAGACTCAGTTTATTGGCCCTCATCCAGCCCACCACCGAATCCAGGCACTGGTCCAGGGCTTGCACCGATTCAGATGTTACAGAGAAATAGAGCTGGGTATTGTCAATGTACTGCTGACACCTCATCCCAAATCTCCTGATGACCGCTCCCAAGGGCTTATATAGATGTTAAACCACATGGGGGACAAGCACAACTGCCAGGGGGCTGAAAGACAATCACCCAATGCTATTCTCTGAAAACTATCTTGGAGATAGGATTGGAACCACTCTAAAACAATGCCTCCAATACCCATCTCACCAGGTTGGCCCAGAAGGATACCATGGTCAATGGTATCAAAAGCTGCTGAGAGATCAAGTAAGAGTAACAAGGTCACACTCCCCCTGTCCTTCTCCGGATAAAGGTCATCCATCAGGGCAACCAAGGCCAATTCAGTCCCATAACCAGGCCTGAACCCAGACTGGAACTGACCAAGATAATCTGTTTCATCCAAATAAAATTGCACTGTGAATGAGGCAAGCATCTCATTTTACAGCTGTACTGATGAAGCTTGAATCATGCTTCAAGCTTCTTATTGTAGGAAGGTACAGCCTTTATACCAAGGGTTGTGCTAGCACCTTATAACTGGAAGGGCTTATACGTTATGCCACATTGCGTTATGCAAACAGTTTTCATCTCAGCTCAGTGAGTTCCTGGTATTAATCACAACCTCCTCCTTCTGCACCTGAAGTGGTTTATGCACAACTGCCTATAATTCACACTTTCTGAGGGTCAGCTGCTTAGTGAACCAAAACTAACCAAACCCACATGTTATGGGACAGTTCAAGTTTTCCCATTCCTGACCAGCAATGCAAATGGAGAAATTATGCATCTGAAGTTCATGTTTGTAGCAGGAAATGCCTATTCTCTGTCTCTCCTCTTGAATATATTTGCTGGTCAGCATCTCTGTCAACAGAGCACAAACTCTGACAGATGTTGATACATTGCTTGGTTTTCTACCAGGATCTCAGTTGTGCTGTGAACGTAGGAGATAAGGGCAAAGGGCCCAGGATAATGCTTTTACAACCACGTTTTCCTTTTTTTCCCCTTGCACCTTGTTTGCTTTTTTGTCTCACAAAGGTCACATCCACTCTACACCTTTAAAGCACTATTGTATCACTTTAACAGTCATGGCTTCCCCAAAGAATCCTGGGAACTGTAGTTTACTCCTCATAGCACTAAAATTCTGAGCACCTTTAACAAACTATATTTTCCACGATACTCTGGGGGAAGCCATGACTGTTAAAAGTGGTACAAAAGTAGTTTAAATATAAGGTGTGGATGTGACCACACACACACACACACACACAGACATACACACACACACAGAGACATACACACACACACACACACACACACAGGTTTGTGGGTTAATTCCTGAATGTTGAGTGAGGTCTAAGAAGTTATTAAAGTACTAATGGCATGGATATGGATCCAGTAAGCCCATATAATAGCTTGGATTTTATATTCTCCAAATATTAGAATAGTTTTACTGTTTTCTCTCCATGGCCCTCTTAATTCAGCAAAGTGCAGGGGCATATAGAATGGGCAGATAATATGTTTGTAGTTTTTTAAGTGATTTAAATTCAGTTTTCTTTACACAGTTTTTAATACCATTTTGATAGTCCAAACTCCACTTAAACTGGGTATGATTTCAGACCCAGTAATCTATGGGTTCATCCACACTAACAATTCTATACATAAACATGCAAATGGACTTACAAAAAGCAGTTCTGGGGGGAGGAATACAATCTGTCTTGGGACTTCTCCCACCAACATCACACCTTCCTATATGTGGACCAATACTTATGCACAATGTGTGATTTCTTATGCATTTGGTGTGAACAGAAAGAAGTTGTCAAGAGCAGGAATGGGGGAGAAATTTTATTCAGTTCACATTTAAAGCCAAAATTATCAAATTTGTACTTCTCAAAACACTATGAGAACTGAAAGAGAGAACTTTAAAATTTGCACTTCTCCAAATTTTGCAATGCAGTTCTCCAACCAACCAATGTTTGGAAAAAATGTGTATATTAGGGGGAAATGTGCATAAAAATAACTATATTACTGAAAATAACATACAAAATTGTATTAAATTATGAAAAATTACTTGCAAAAATGTGTAGCTGTTCAAAGCAACATACAAAAATGTGTTTATTAGGAGAAATTTCCACTGAAACGCTGAAGAATTTTCATGAGGATTTTTTTTTAAAAAATTGCAAATTGCTGCAGAAATGTGGAGAACTGAATTTAAGACTAGAAAAATGAGAAACCAAGAATTGACAGACCCTTCCATCCCTAGTCCACATGTCGTAAGTGCCATACACATATCTAAGACCTCATAAACCTCTGTGTTAGGTATGGTTCAAGGATCACACCACACCATACTCATTCATGAACACTTAGGCTTTATGGTTTCAATCCCTGGCATCTCCAGGTAGGGCTGGGAGAGACTGTAGAGAGCTGTTGCCAGTCAGTGTAGACAAGACTGAACTAGACGGATCAATGGTCTGACTCAAATATAAGGCAGCTTCCTATGTTCCTATGTAATGCTTAACACATGGATTTGTGGTTGTAAACCCAATTTTCCATACGTTTGCTGCAGCAACAACAGCAAATTGTGAGAATGGATGTATCATAGCTCTATGTTTAGAACTAAGGAACAGTCTCCCTATTTTTCTCTCTCTAATAACTGACTAGGAGTTCATTGCTTTAGATTTGTTTTTGCTTTTATCACAGGGGAAATGTTGCGGTCTTCTGTGTTTACACAGCTAAAACATTACAAAGTGGTATTTGGAGTAGACATTTAGCCTATGAGCCCAAGCTGGAAACCATCAGCAACTAAGCCACATTCAGTACTGACTTGGTGATCCATACTATAAACCTGCTGTTTGAAAGAAAAATAAAAATTATGCTTCTCTTGCTTCAACATGTGTATATTCTCCATATGCATCAACCAAGACTTGGATTTCCTAGTGTGCTGCCAATCTGGAAGGCAAAATATTGGGGCTTATTAAAAAACAATGAATCTTGCCTATTTGTTGTTTATTTTGTTTAGGGGGGTTATTATTATTATTATTATTATGGGGTTCTTGCTTAGCACAACATCTTCCATCTGAGAAATCCATTAGCACTGGAAATATTGGGTAGTTTCTTTTCACTGGAAAGGAGATGTGTTTGCTTTCTTTGGACAGCCATGGGCTACAAGAAATAAAAATTTGACAAAATAAGATGAAACTCCAAAATCCCAAGCATATGCTTCCTTCCACAAAGCCTAAGTGTTCAGGAATGAGTATGGTGTGGTGTGATCCTTGAACCATACCCAACACAAAGGTTTATGACGTCTTAGATATGTGTATGGCACTTACGACATCTGGACTAGGGATGGAAGGGTCTGTCAGTTTCAATTCTTGGTTTCTCATTTTTCTAGTCTTAAATTCAGTTCTCCACATTTCTGCAGCAATTTGCAATTTTTATTAGATATAAATCTAATAAATAAATATACCAATTTTAAGACCCCTCTGAGTATCTTCTTGAGGTGACCAATAAATGTATCACTGAACAGATGACAAAATATCTGAATGTTGCCATGTCTCTCAGACCTGCTATGACTGTTATTTCTTAGCTTGTCATTTTGTAATAATTGACTGTGATTTTGTATTTTATACATTGTAGTTCATCTTTTTGGTCAGTAAACAATAATAACACCAGACTGAATGTATTTGCATAGATAAATAAGATAGAGTTGAATATGCATGAAACACTGATCCAGGGCTGGATAGCCCGCAGCCTCCTAATGTTGTTGAATTCTAATTCCCATCAGCCCCAGCCAGCATGGCCAATGATCAATAGTCCAGCAACATCTTCCCTATCTCAATGCTAAACATTGGTATGTGTGTATTATTTTCACATTTTATGCACATTTCCCTCCAATATATGCATTCTTGTACACATCTTTTGGGGTTGAGAATTATTTTGCAAACTTTGGAGATGTGCAGTTTTGAAGTATAGCTGCATTTGGGGTCATGCATTGTTTCAGAAGGTGCAAAATAGCTAGGTTCACATTAAAATGTGAACTAAATTGAACACACACACCCATCCCTAGATGGCTGCACCAGGAAGCTATTGATTTTCTGAAGCCCAGCCTGTATGCCTTCTAATCACAGCGAGAACACCGAGAGGTGTTTCTTCAAGAACATTTATCGTGTAACAATCACTCTGAGCAGTGGCATAGCCAGAAAAACATTTAGGGGAAGACAGAGCATGTCTGAGTCTAGGAGTGGAGTTGGCAGTGGAGCTGATGGGAACCCCAACCTAGGCCTCATGCCACACTTAGTGTAGATTCACTACTACCTTATTCCATTTGAAATAAAACCAGACATAATATTTATGAATAAAATTGCAGCATCCTCCCTGATGCACTGATGGGCAGGCCCATAACAACCCCCCCCATGGGATACAAAGTCTATTAACTACATGAAAAGCTGTGCAATAAAATGAAGCCTCTTTTCAGGGGCTTCCTCTCACTCCTCCACCCCTGTGTGAATGAAGACTAAAGGGCTTAGCGGTTTGTGTAAGTAAGAGTTTTCTTTCTCTTTTCTTCCCCTCCAGCCCGTCTAACATGACAGACTCGCCTTGCCTCAGACAGTATTCGGCACTGTCAGTAAATGGCTAGGGATACTGCATCTTTAATCACTGGAACAGAGAAGGGGAGGGGAGGCCAGAACAAAATGGAATAAGAAAAGAGCAAAGCTGACTTAGATTGATCGCATTGTTTGAGCCAGGACTGCAGACTGTACACCTCAATCCAACGCCGACACTAAATAACCACCAAGCTCCAAGATTTTCAATAGGCAGTGGAGTACGGTGTCTGGATACAGACTTTATCAGATAGAGACCTGGAGATTAACCTCCTGGCCCCCTAATCAGGATTGTGCTAGTAGGCCATTTATTACCATGCTTAGGCAAGGTGGGGAGGGGAGGGGAAAGGAGTCTGACTGCTCAAAAGAAAGCACTTTAAGTGCTTAGCCAGTGAAACCTTGCAACAGGCTGTTTGTTACTGAATGGAATATACAGGTGTATTCATTGTGTGTTGATTTTCTTATCAAATTATTTTGAAAATATGTTCAGGTTTTCATTTAATGCCAAGCTGGTGTCATGTGACTCAGCCGTATTGTCTAATTAAGTCCTCGCATTAAGTGAGTTTTGGATGGGGCTCTGCACTCAGTGGCTCAATCAAGTCTGGACCCCCAGACCAGCATGCTGGATCTCTGTTTTATTGAGGAATAGAATTTTAATCCTAGTGGATCTCCCTCATTGTTTCTTCCTCTCTCCACTGCTTAAGAACTTGAACCTGGCACAATTCCCTTCCCCTTTAACCCCTTGGAGCTAAAAAGAATACCCTCTTAGAACCAGCCAAAATGAAAGAGAGTGAGTTGAACTGAAGGTGTTTAATTAGGAGTGGTAAGATGGAGATGGGATTAGCAATAATAGTTTACAGCATTCGCTCCACAGATGTACCAAACATACAATAAAAAAGTCAGATTTGCATACATTTTGGGAGAAACAAAATGATTAATTGGGTACCAAGGGCCAGCCTGAGCTGGGAACCTTTATAAAATCCTGCCTTTGTGGATTCCAGAGAAATAAGAAACTGGGGAGAGCTATATTTTGCCTTTTCTTTTACATTCCTCCTCAGTGCTCTCTTTTTATCTAAGCTTTTTTGGAACCTTTCTGAAACTGGCTCTTTCACTGCCACTTGATCCATCCCAATCCTATAGTCATCAGTTAAGTGGAAAGAGAATGTTGGACCAAGAAGATGAGAGATCAAATCTTGGCTCTTTGGGTGACCTTGGGTCAGTATCCCCATCTGACCTACCTCACAGGATTATTGTTAACTCAACATTGCTGGCCTACAGGGTGGGATACAAACATATATAAACAGTAGGAGTTAGTGGTAGTAATAAAATATCTGGGCTCTGCCTGATCCTATCCGTCATTGAATTGAGATTGCAACTCCCTGTTCAGGTAGTATTTCCCCCACTCCCCTTTTGCATATAGCACATACCACACTGCAAATGAGCTGTAGTTATCTAGCCAATGGCATTTCTTGTGTCAAATCTCAGAAAATTACCATATGATCAGAATATAGTGCACATCCCTGTCCCAAATGTGTTTTGCTATGTAAAGAGCTAGTAACAGGTAGAAATGAAAAATATTTGATTCTTGTACCGTGGTGGGGGTGTGCTAGAGCATCACAACATTTAGCTATCTCTACATTTTCTGTTTGTTATGATTTTATGTTTCAAGGTTGGCAATGAACTTGAACTGAAAGTGAAACAAATTCTCACCCATTTTCTTCCATGAAATAGGCTAGTAACACAATGGTACAATTTATACATGAGGCTGAAATGTGAAATTCTCAATTTGAATGAATGCAGGCACGTTCATTTCCCTGTCTCATCAACAGAATTCAGTCTGCATCCTCCCTAGAGTTTTCTTTAGGCAGTTGAGAGGATCCCTAATTGAATCTGAAAGTAGGTTTGTAGGCAAAATGCAACTACTCTCCCAGCACTCAACATCATCGATGCCTTTAAAGCAACAGATTGAGAAGAGAGCAAGACAGAAGACAAATGCGTTTTCTACCCATGGACAAGGTATTTTACATGTATTAGCATTACCATTATGCCAACTTGACATACAGGAAGAGTCTCTGACACAAAGATAAAGCAACTTGCTTGTACAAAGTCAAATTAATTGCAGAAACTAGAACAATGCTGTTCCCGCCATAGTGGTGGTGGGCTTTGCTATAGGCTTATACAGGTTTGTCTCTCCCAGGTGGGGGTGGGTCCAGGAACCATGAGGGTGGCAGTGCCCAGTAGGAGGAACAATGCCAACCAGGTATTTAGGGCTGGATCACATCCTCCTCCCCCTCTTTTTCTTTGCACCAGCAGCTCCCCACCCTCTCCACCTCTCTAGTGTGGGCTTGACTAGTTACCATTTTGGGGGCTGAGTAGGAATTTTTTAGAGAGTTCCAATCTGCAATGGGACTCTCTTCATTTTGCCTACTCCACACTGTGGAGCAATTTATTCTCATTTGGTGGCTTGAAGAGCAATTTATGCTGATTTGGTCTAATTGGCTAGAAGAGCAATTTAATTTTCTGGGCTCCTGCTGGGAGGAAGAGCAGGATATAAATCAAATAATAAATAAATAAATAAATTTTTTGATTTGTTCTAATTGGCTTGAAGAGCAAGTTATTATGATTTGGTCTAACTGGCTGATAGAGCAATTTATTTTCATTTGGGCTATGTGTGGATTAATGGGGGCACTCTGGAATCATCACACACAGTCTGAGGTATGGTGTCACTCTAGGATGGTCTTAGTGCCTAGCATGCACACCTTGGTGAACATTGGGATAGCGGGACCAAGGTGCGCACATCTGGTAGATGCTAAGGGTTCACTTAGCAAGGGGGAGAGAAGTTTCTTCCAACCTTTGGCTTTGGAACCAATAATAAGTTTATTGCATGCCCAGAGGATTGAAGGATGCATCCCTCAAAGACCTACAGCCACCTAGATCAACCTGCCTGCACTAGTTTGATTGGCTTATTTGCAGACCTTCCAACTTATGTTTTCATAAATATAACCTTTCCCCTATATATTTTGTCTCAAGTCTTAACACTGAGCAGTGATTTCAGTGTCCCATTTCTAGAATGATGGTTCTCTTGCTTGTGTGTAAAGGTGAGTTTTCCACCTCATTTTGCATCCCAAAAGTGGTTTGGAAGGGACAAGAGTAAGGGTTGTCTCCTTATTAGGGAAACGTGTCACACTTCAGCTCTGTTTGGGAGTTCTGCTCATGTGTAAAGGCTATACATGAGCAAAGTATGCCTGTCATTTTCCATGAGTCGAAGGACAAAGTCTGAACAAAATTAGGGTTCTAAATCAGACAAGATTACCATTGGGAGCTGGATTTATGGAGAACAGTTTGGTGTTTAAGACTCAAATATGTGCAATTGCCTGTCGTTTAGGGACTCAGCAGGGCACCATCTTCTGAACCAACATGCATTAATGCAACTCAAAAAATGTTGTGGGGGTCAGCTGATGTCATTGCTCTACCAAAGACAAAATTTCCCCAGGTGGTTGTAATCCATCTCAGTAAGAAAAACCTTGAGAAATTCTTCTGACCTTTAATTGAACAGAAAGATCTTGAGGGATGTGGAATCCTTTACACAGTTCTCAGAGTTGACTTGGATGAATGTAGGACTTAGTGATCACCACAACAACTCTAAAGTAGGTCATCATTCCCATTGTGGGTGACCTTCCCTTGGCTCAACTTGGATTCTGTTAGCTTCATACTTGCAAGCTTTCTTGTTAAGCCTTCAGAAACTCATATGCCTCTGAGTTGTTTCCTGGATCATAATATTGGCACGTTTGCATTTATAGTGCTATGTGCCATAATACTATCCTATGCACATATGCTCAGGAACAAGAGAAGACTCAAGATGTGGATGGGGCCAACAATCACATATACATTGCAAAGAATCTTTGAGAGAAATGACCAAAATGGAGAATATATTTTCTATCAATAGAAAATATTTGGTCTTTTGGACCAGGTGGCCTGCTCATACACTACACAGCAATCAACAAGAACCTCAGCTTGAGTAATAATAAGGAACTTTTCCTCATGAATACGAGCTGACTTTGGGCACCTGGTATGCTGAATTCTGTCACCACCTGCACAAAATCTTGCAGCATCAGATTTTGCATCCTGAGTTGTAGAACAGCTTTAAAAGAAAATGCTAATCAATTTCTATTACTACTAAGCATTTTGATTGTTAGAGGTCAAGTGGCAATCAGGAGTTAAGCCAGGGAGTCAGAATGGGGGCCTAGCCAGAAGTCAAGGAATGTACAGAAACACACAACAGAATCATAGAATAGTAGAGTTGGGAGGGGCCTATAAGGCCATCAAGTTTAACCCCTTGGTCAATGCAGGAATCCAAGTTAAAGCATACTACACAGGTGGCTGTCCAGCTGCATCTTGAATGCCACCAGTGTTGGAGAGCCCACCGCCTCCCTAGGTAATTGGTTCCATTGCTGTACTGCTCTAATAGTTAGGAAGGTTTTCCTGATGTTCAGCCAAAATCTGGCTTCCTGTAAGTTGAATCCATTATTCCATGCCCTGCACTATGGGATGATCAAGAAGAGATCCTGGCCCTCCTCTGTGTGACAACCTTTGTTACTTGTTACTTAGGCCTTCTTACTTAGAGGAAGTCTCAACTCCAAACAGGAAACTTTTTATAGCTCTTTCTGTCTCCTAGATCCTCATGGCCACACTCTGTGGGCAAGAACAGTCCATATCCTTGGAGTACTTCACTGCCAGGATAGTGTTGCATCTGCATGCAGAACTAAAACTCATTGGTTCTAGCCTCAGCAGATCCTGGCATTGAGGTGGATAAAATGTGTATTCCATACTGGATAGTTGTGGACTTTGGTAACCTCACTTACTGTCAAAATGTGGAACTGAGAGAGAGTGATTTCACTCATTCACTGACTGAGCTGAGATTTGGATTCTGGGATAGGATTGCCAGGTCTACAGGTTTCACCCAGAGACTCCAAATTTTTGAGGTCCTTTCTGGGTCTCTGGCTGAGTCACCTTAATCTCCGGACTTTCAGTTTTTATTTTTTTAAAAAATAAGTTTCTAGATAGTCTGGTTCACAAGATATACACCAAAACATCAGCCCCTGCCCTCACAACTTCTGTGAAATGAGCTTGTAGCTGGCTGCTCTAACCCTGCCCTTTCAGGCTTGTAGTCAATAAGTGAAGTCAGGGTTGTGATTGACAAAGGATTGTTGACCTCCAGGCAGTAGCTAGACCCCATTCAAGGCCAGAAAACAGTTACCCCCCCTGCTTATCTGAAAAACTCATCAATTGAGTAATGCATGTGTTTTATTTATTTATTTATTTATTTATTTATTTATTTATTTATTTATTTATTTTATTTAAAACATTTCTAACCCGCTCTATTTTCCTGGAAACTCAGAGCGGCAACCAATCTGACAATAAAAAACATAGAAAAATAAAACACAATGCAATTTACAATCTCTATAAATAATTAGTATACTATAAGTTACAGTCAATAAACTTACACTTACTATCAAAAACAATCAAGTTAAAAAATCTTATTCTGTATTCAATTTAAACGCAACCTGAAATAAAAACGTCTTAACCAGGCGGCGAAATGCAAAAAACGAAGAGGCAGATCGTATCTCCAAAGGTAAAGCGTTCCAGAGTCTAGGGGCGATAACAGAGAACACCCTATCTCTGGTCCTAGATAAATGAACTTCTGTGGCAGAGGGGATCACAAGAAGGAAATCATCAGATGACCTCAAGGGGCAGGGAGGTTCATAAAAGGACAACCGATCGGACAAATAGACAGGGCCCAAGCCGTGGAGGGCTATAAAGGACAACACCAGCACCTTGAATTGGGTCCGGAAGCAGATCGGTAACCAGTGAAGCTGTTGTAACAGGGGGGATGTATGGGCATGAAGGCCAGCCCCGGTCAGCATCCTAGCTGCTGCACGTTGCACCAGTTTAAGCTTCTGAACTGTCTTCAAGGGCAGCCCAACGTAGAGTGCATTGCAGTAGTCCAACCGGGATGTAACTAAGGTATGTGTTACTTTCGTCAAGTCAGACATCTCTAGAAATGGGTGCAGCTGGCAGACCAGTCTTAACTGGGCGAAAGCACTCCTGGATACAGCCGAGATCTGAGCTTCCAGATTCAAGGCCAAGTCCAGAAGCACACCCAAGCTGTGAACCTGGGTCTTCAGGGGGAGTGTAACCCCATCCAACACAGGTAAATTCCCTGTTGCCAGTTCAGTCCCACGACTGATGAAAAGCACCTCTGTCTTGTCTGGATTTAGTTTCAACTTGTTAACCTTCATCCAATCCATCACCGAAGACAGACACTGGTTCAGGGGCTGGACGGCTTCCTTGACATCAGGAGGGAAGGAGAAATAAAGCTGAGTATCATCAGCTTATTGATGGTAACACACTCCAAACCTCTGGATGACCTCGCCCAGAGCCTTCATATAGATATTAAATAGTAAAGGGAATAGAACAGAACCCTGCGGAACCCCACAAGTCAAAGGCCAAGGGGTTGAACAGGAGTCTCCCAGCATAACCTTCTGGGTCCGGTCCACCAGGAAGGAACGGAGCCAACCCAAAACAGTGCCACCTAGTCCCATCCTGGATAAACGATCCAGAAGGATACCATGGTCGATGGTATTGAAAGCCGCCGAGAGATCCAGAAGAACCAACAGGGACACACTCCCCCTGTCTAGTTCTCTGCGGAGGTCATCCACCAAGGCGACCAAAGCCGTTTCAGTCCCGTGACCAGGTCTGAAGCCGGACTGGAATGGGTCGAGATAATCCGTTTCATCTAGAAAGCGTTGAAGTTGAGTGGTCACCACCCACTCCACTATTTTACTTAAAAAAGGTAGATTGGAAACTGGCCGATAATTACCCAAACACAATGGGTCTAAAGAGGGTTTTTTCAACAATGGTCTTACAACTGCCTCTTTTAGGCACCTTGGAAAAGAGCCTTGTTGGAGAGAGGCATTAACTACCCCACAGACCCATGAGGCCAGAGCCTCTCTGGCCTGTTTTAAGAGCCAGGAAGGGCAAGGATCAAGCGGGCAGGTTGTAGGTCTCATCCTTCTAAGAAGCTGGTCTATATCTCCAGGTTGAACAAGTTGAAAAGAATCTATCTTAATAGGACAGACAGAAGCCGAAGGTACATCCAAGGAGACTGCACCAAAATTGGCATCCAGGTCGGAGCGGATCTGATCGATCTTGTTCGCAAAATAAAAGGCAAATTCTTGACAACGAGATGGCGAGAGGTCCGCGTCAATCTCTTGATGATCAAGATTGAGCAAGCCTTTAACCACTCGAAAAAGTTCCGCTGGTTGATTAACGGCTGTGGAAATAGACATTGAAAAGAAAGCCTTTTGCGTAATTCGTCTTGTAGATGAATAAATTTTTGAGAATACTTTAACAAGAAGTCGGTCTGATTCGCTTCGAGTTTTCTGCCAACATCGCTGTAGACCCCTACGAGTGCGCCTCATAGCTATCAGCTCATTGGAAAACCATGGAGCTGATTTTGCTCTGATGCGCACAAGGGGACGCTCAGGAGCGATTGTGTCTATTGCCCTGGTCATCGAGCTGTTCCAAAGGTTGACCAGGGCATCGGCAGGATCTCTTGCTTGAAGGACAGGGAACTCCCCAAGAGCTGCCAGGAAACCAGTCGGATCCATTAATCTCCTGGGGTGGACCATTCTAATAGGTCCCTTCTTCCTGCAGGGGGTATGAATCGCAGTTAATCTAAAACTGACCAGGAAGTGATCTGTCCAAGACAGTGGAACTATTGAAAGATCCACCACTCCCGGATCATTATCATCCTGTCCCGCATAAAAAACAAGGTCGAGAGTATGGCCAGCTGTATGGGTAGGGCCAGATATTAGTTGAGACAACCCCAGTATATCTCCAGTGTGTGTGTGGTCTTCCCAACAACCTTGTGAGGTAGGGTTCGTGACTGAAAACCAAGGCAGCTCACAACAAGAAATAAATCCCTTGAAAATCCAATAACCATAAAAACAAGTATAAACAGCTGCAAAAGTGGCATGATTCTGAATTGTGGGGTTGGGTGAGTGAAGTTCCTTATCACTTGAGGTTGAAGTTCTATGTACACTTTCCTGTTTGAGTAAGCCCCATTGAATACATTGGGACTTACTTCTGAGTAAACAAACATAGGATTGCCCTATAAACATCTTTACAGTTTGTGTCAATAATAAACATCTTTGACAGTCATACTTATATAAATATTTCTTCATACTATGCCCTGATAACGATGTGATTTCACACTATAGTTGTACATTATTATGTCCTCTACATTTTAAGTCTGCCCTTTTTCCTTGGGGTGCTCATGGTTCCTCTCTGTTGTTTTCATCCTGAGGGGCAGATTAAGCTGAGAGATGATGAGTAGCCCATGGTCACCCAGAAAACTTCATAGCTGATTTTCATTTAAAAAAATTAATTAAAATGATTTACATGCAGGCAAAGTTTATTAAGTAGATCCACACAATACATTTAAAACACATCTAGCATGAATTTAAAGTGCATGATATCTCCTAAAGAATCCTGGAAAAACAGTTATAGTTCCCGACATCCATAACAAACTACAGTTCCCATGATTCTATGGTATGATTCACGTGCTTCAAATGTGTGTTTAATGTTCTTTAAAAGAATGATGATCTAACCTATGTATGATGTGCATTCATTAGTGAATTGAAAAGAACAATTTTAAAAGAGACTTTTTGCAAGCGGAAAGGGCTGTAGCTCAGTAGCAGGGCATATGCTTTGCATGCAAAGGTCCAAAATTCAATTGGTGGAAAAGACTATTGCCTGGAATCCTGGAGAGCCAATGCTAGTCCATGTCATCAGTACCGAGCTTGATGGTACCAAATGGCCTGAGTTGGTATAAGGCAGATTCCTTTGTTTCTAAAAGTGGAAAGAGACCCAAGGGCCACAGTGACTCCAAACCTTATTTATGTATTTTATTTACAACATTTATATACGCTTTATAGTAAAAAAATCTCAAAGCTGTTTACAGAATGAATTAAAACAATAAAATTATTGGTAAAAATAGTTAAAAAAAGAAGGAGGGGCCAAAGCCAAGATGCTGGAAAAATAGAAATTTATTGTATTATGAGCCCAATGCGTTACAGCCAGTTAATTTTCAGGCCTTCATCAGGGGAATGCAGACTAGCGAGAAATTCAAATGAGCAGACCGCTTACAACAGTATAAATGCTGCATAACATGGAAAGCACACCTTGAACTTGGCCTGGTAGCAAATCGGCAACCAGTGCAGATTTCAGAGCAGAGGTATTATGTGCTGATACGGTCTTACTCATGTCAGCAATAGTGCCACATCATTTTGCACTAACTGCAGCCCCTGAATCAGGTTGTGCTAAATGAGGATTTCTGTGACCTTGGCTAACTGGCTGCCAGGATTTTTTTAGTTTTGGTTAGGAACCCTGACTGGTTGTGGGATGCTGAGTTTTCTGTCTTACTCAAATGGATTGTGTTGTGGTTTGTATGGTATTGCATTTAGGAAATCATCGCTGTCTTTTGTTTTTCTTTTTCTATTTGCATTTCAGTTACCTCTGACCTCACTCCCTTATATCCATAGAAGCAACAACAGTGGTTCCATGGGCTCAGCTCTACTATCTTAAACCCACTGACGATGCATGATGGTTTGTTCCTTGCCCAGTAGTGATAAAAGACAATTCAAATACTGGGAAGTGTGGCTGCAATAATTGTTGTTCCCAAGCTGCTGCCTGTGAAGGTAGACCAAACCATGTGGGTTTTCTCTCTGTTAGTTATTACTCACTGGAATTGGGTTGGCTATCAAAGTCAGTTTATAGCAGCCCACAGAGTAGGCAAGAAAGAACAGAGCATCTTCTTAACTCTTACTCATTTCTCAAACCACTTTCTGAAGTGAAGGATCAAATCTGTAAAGAAGTTTGGAGCAGCCATGTTAAAAGGTAGAGACTGGGCATTCCAGGCAGGGGGTTGCCAACCCTGCTTGGATATGGATATCTTTGCAGAGGATCCCTAGTCAAGCTTTATAAATATCACAATCCAATCCATATCTACTCAGAAATAAGTCCTATTGAGTTCTATGGGGCTTAGTCCCATAGTAAGTGTGCTTAGAATTGCAGCCTTCAGGAGCATCCCTCTTTACTCCTGAGTGCTCCCATGTAACACCTCCACAACACTAGGCTCCTTTCTTCCTACAATGCCCTTCTGGTGACTAGGCTGGCCTGAGGGCACTTAAACCCTTCTTGCCAGAAGCAAGTAGGCTAGATTAAATGTTCCCTACCCAGGCTCCATCTTTGAGCTAAGATTTCTATCTTAATTTCCAATTAGACAAATGTTTTTGTTTGAATTGTATGCGCCAAGTAACTGTGGTTGATGCTTAATGTATCATGCTTAATGACATGACTCAGGCCTACCCCGTGACATGACGTGACATGACATCATTAGGGCCCGCCCCTGAAATATCAGGGTTTGGGATGCTTCTGACCTGGGAACCCTATTCTGGGATTTTTTCCTAAATCCAAAATTCTAGGGGGTGACTTGGCCACCTGCACGAGGACAGCCTGGATCTTTGCTCTGAGCTCGTCTTTGTTCATTTATACCAGATGTGGGAAATTGTGGCCCTCCAGAAGGTGTTGGACTCCTACCCCCATCAGCCCCAGCCATTATGGTCAATGGTTAGAGGTGATGGGAACTGTAGTTCAGCAACATCAGGAGGGCCACAGGTTTCCCACCCCTGATTTATACCATAAAGTGGCATGCTATAACCACAACTTTAAAACATTCTTTTTCATGCCGGTGGTGTGCTAAAACAATGAAAAGTCTTGTGACCTTTTAAAGACTAACATACTTATCACAGTGTATGCTTTCATTAACTATGGTCCTCTTGATCAGTGGTGTGTTACCTACAGAACATGGAAGTCACTAGTTTCTATAGTGCTTATAGGCCTCAGTAGTCTCCAAACATTGCAATCCTGTACAAGTGTACGTGAAAGTACAAGTGTACTCACAAGTAAAGCTCATTGAGTTCAATGAGCTTACTCCCAGGTAAGTGGGTATATGAGTGACATCTAAGGACTGCGTGCTTCCCATCCTAAACTGGTTGTGTTTGACACAAGGAAAGGTACTATCAACATTTGGCCACCTGTAGCTTTGTATTCCTGCCCTTTCCTTACTGACCCACCAGTTGGTTTGGCTATACAGTTGTATTTTTAGAATTGGACTAATGGCCTGCTAAGTGCATTAACTCTTAGCCATTTGTTGTTTCATTAGTGCTGAAATGATTTTCTAATTGAGTTTGTAATTGTAGCTAAAAGCAACTTAAGCACTGAGTGAAAGAAGCCATTGCCAAGGACTTTTCCACTCACTGTCTTCTGTCAGTTGAACCTTAATGGAACTCTTCTCTCATGGAAGAAAATCATTGCAAATAGATCTTGTTCGACTTATTTGGCATTTTGTTTTGTTTACTCATCTTTTAGGGAACTTTATAAATGACCACATGAAGCCAGTGTGTTGTGGTTGATTGATAAATGAAGCATTGCAAGATATCCGTTGCTTTAAGGGCCATCATCCCTTGCTTTAAAGGGTGTATTTTCTTCTCTAACTTATATTTCTGATTAGAGTCACAAAGGATAGAAGGTTTGTCCCTTGTTTCCATAGAACAGAACGGATAGCCCGTATTTTAGACAACACAATGCCAAGGGTCCCTTTTTGGGTTCATTCTACACTGAGGCTGCTGAAACTGAGCAGGTCTATGCATGGAAACCACATGCAGGTTTGCCTAAGCCTCTTAGGGGGGAAATGTCCATGCTAGTAAGCTAGGGAAAGAAGTATGGGGGCAATGGCCAAAACTCCATCATGAACATAGCAACACAGGATGCTGACTTATACTGAGTTAGACCATTGGTCCATCTAGGTCAGTATTATCTACACTAACTGGTAGCAGCTTTCCAGGTTTCAGATGGGTCTCTCCCAGCTAGGAATGCAGGAGAGTTTAATTCAGTTTGCATTTAAAGGCGAACCTACTAAATCCACACTTCCAGAAATACTAGGAGCGCACAGCCATCCGTCAAAATTCTTACTAGTCCAAATTTTGCAGTGCAGTTCTTCAGCCAAGTAACGTGTACAAAAATGCATATATTAGGTTAAAGTGTGCATAAAAATGCATATATTTGTAACAAACAACATACAAAATTACATTACATTTGCGAAATTGTATACAAAAATGCCTATGCTAGGAGAAGTTTGTACTAAAATGCTGACGAATTTTCATGAGAAACCTTTTTTTTTAAAAAAAATCACAAAATGAATTCAGAAATGTGGAGAACTGAATTTAAGATGAGGAAAATGAGAAAACTACGTTAACAGATTTGCACATTCCTACCTGGATGTGCTGTGGACTGAATCTGGGGCCTTATGCATGCAAAGCAGATGCTCTAACGCAGAGCTAAGGCCCTTCCCCACATGCACTGTTATGTCACTAAAACTGCTAACGGTGCTTGTGACTTTTATGTAATGCTGGGATTACATAATCCAAGGCTGGGAAAAGGGAGGAAGAAGCGGTGGGGAGGTCACTGTGGTGTGAGTGCAGCAGTGAAGCCAATCCGATACTCCCAACACCGACACCGAGCTGGTATGCACCTCCATATTGCATCATCCGACCCCTCCTTTTTGGTAACCTGCAGCGACCCCAGTGTTGGGAAGCCAGGGAAGACCTGCAGCCCCATCTCCTCTTGCCCAGCCGGCTCCTACTGTGTAAAATAGTCCTGTGTAGTAAGTCATTATTAAATTCCATTTTTTTTTAAGCGTAGAATTTAGGCTAAAAGAACACTGTTTTCCCAAGAGTGCCTAGTAAGTTTAGAATGAAGGGTTTCTACCTAGGTCTTCAATATTCTACTGAATAATATTTGATGTTCCTATAGGCATACTAATCTTCCCTACATAAGGAAGCTTAGCACCCTGGCTTCAGAGCACCTCACATGCACTCCAGTTGCCCACGTTAACCCTTTAACCAAGTTTTTAAAAGTGGGTATGAGGGATACTGGACATCTCCTCCCCATGGCAGGCCAGAATGTCCATGGGAATGTTCTCAGAATGGACAAATCTACCCATTTCAGTTTCAATTCATTTCTCACTTTCGAATCTTAAATTCAGTGCACCACATTTCTGCAGCAGCTTGCAATTTTTTAAAAAAGTCCTCATGAAAATACGTCAGTATTGTAATGCTCATTTCTCCTAACATACACATTTTTTGTATGCAGTTCTCCCTAATACACACAATTTGGGTAGCAATTTCCCCTAACGTAATTCATTTATGTGTGTTATTTTCACAAATCTAAGCACTTTTATACACACTTTTCCCTCTACATTTTTGTCCACATTCTTTGGTTGCAGAACTGCATTGCAAAATTGGACAAGTGTGAATTTCAAAGGATAGCTGTGTTTCAGGTGGTGTATTGTGTTGTGAACTGAGAATTTTAGCAAACCAATTATTTTCTACCATCCCTGGAACATTCCCATGGGCATTATGCCCCCCAAAATGTGGCTATGTAGGGAGGTTCAAGAGTGGCATACATGTTTTATAGGTTGCAGCATAAAACTTGGGGCTCATCTACAACAGAGTTTACTGTGTGTTTGGTGCTACTCACATCTCCTTTAAATTTGCATGGTTACCAGCAAACAGAAGCTATCATGTAGTTTTCCCCCTGTAAATCCATACTAACCCAATCCACTGATAATATGAAAAATGGAGAAAAAAATCTCCACTCCCTTTGTCTAGTCATGGCTGATGCTTTGCTCCAATGCTTTTAGGTGGGTGTGACAATCATTCCCCTCCCCATGCCCACTATCTCCTCCTGTATTCTTTCATTTTTTTTCCTGTGGACTGACAAGCAACTTCTGGCTGCTCTCCTCTGTTCTGCTGGCCTTTTTATGTTGCTACAAACAGTGCCTTTATTTTCTTTTTCCCCTAACTTGTGCAAAAAAGTGTAACACTGCTCAGATGAAGATTTGTATTTCAACTGTATCCTACCAACAATAGGCAGGGAAAACACAGATTTTCACACTTCCAGCTTTGTTTTTTAAAGGAACCTACTGCAGCTGGTAGAAAGACTGAGCACACTCGGTCACCTAGCAACCAGAGGGAGTGGAAATGTATAATTAGAGCATGGGGCCACAAGGAAACAGCAAGAGTATTCCTTCCCAGAGAAACGCCTACTTGTGTGAATGGGAAAAATGGATTGGCAGCTAACATTGAGCAGGAACTGCAGATGGTGCAAATCCATAATGAAGGTAAAATGCTCTCATGTAGATGAGCCCCTATTGATACAAAAGTAAAAGAACTGGATGAGCTGGTATAGCACAGTGGGGAGGAGAGCCTGGCTGGGAGTCCAAAGTCTGTGAGTTCAAATCCCCGCTTGTGTCTCCTGGGTGTCAAAGGCCAGCTAAAGATCACCCCCACAGTAAGTGGCTCAGGGGTTACGTGCCCTGCCACCTGTGCAGCCATGGGCAAGCTGCTTAGTCCCAAGGAGCCCAGTTGCCCCCCAGCTGGCAGTTGCGGACAAGGAAGGGGCTGGCTTGTGCAGCTGTGGCAAGCTGAGCAGGCCCTAGCCAGCTGGGGAGGACTAGCCTCAGAGGGAGGCAATGGTAAACCCTCTCGGAATACCGCTTATCATGAAAACCCTATTCATAGGGTAGCTATAAGTCGGGATCGACTTGAAGGCAGTCCATTTCCATTTTTATTTATTTTTATTTTATTTAATTCAATTTTTATACCGCCCATAACAAGTCTCTGGGTGGTGTACATCAAATAAAAATATATTTACATTCAATTTAAAACCACCTAATCACCAAATTAACAATTTAAACATATAACAAAAGCAAAATTAACATAATAAACCCATATTAAATACAAATCAAAAGTAATTCAAAGAAAAAGATGGAACATATAACTATCTTTACAACATTAAATACAAAAGCTAAAATTATTAAAAATTATTAAAAAAGATATTAAACAAACAACTGGAGGGAAAAACATTGGCACCTCATGGTAAGGCAAGCCAAACTTTCCTCATCCTCACCAACCTTCATGGAATTCATCCTACCACCCTGAAAGAAGCAGAACTCCCTTCTCCATTTCTTGGGGGACAAGTGCCTCCCCATACAAAAGGAATGAGGAAGGAAAATTGCTTCCGTTTTAATAGTAGTCAGAGTGGATCAAATCTGACCTTCTTGCTCCCCCCCCCCTTTTTCTGGGTTATCTCTCTGTTTGCAAATCTTCAAAGTGCCACTTAAGTTGGGCTTTCATTTTTGCATGATCCAGTTGAAGAGAAAGTGCTGTTAAATTCCCTGGCTGGCAGGACAGAGTTTACACAGATGGAACAGTTAGCATCAACCACAGAACAAACACCAGCAACCAACCCGTTTCACACTTCCAAAGAAAGAAAGAAAGGAATGGCAGAGGCAGGCCAAGCCAAACAGGCCTCGGAAAACTCCTGTCCCCTGGATGGAATGTTCAGCTCTTAGTATTCTTTTCACATTTTAGCTTCTTTGGAGATTTCTCGACTGAGTCAGAAAAGACAGAGGAGTTCTGCCTAAAGAGTCTAGTTGTTAAACCTGAGCAAGCAAAGCGCCAGCCGGGGCCATCCATCACACAACATGCGTTGTTTGAAACTTTCAAAATGTGGTTTTATTGAAAGCGACTCTCTACATCAATTAACGTAGTGTCGAATCTCCTGCAGTATGAGTAGTGATGACAGCGGGGCATGTCCATTGCCTCCATGCCCACAGAGCATTCCAATGGGACGTTGCGCTACATGTCTCTCACTCTCTGTTGTGGTGATCTGAACCGAGGGGTTCTGTTCACAAGCATTTCTAACCCCCCCCCCAACAAGTGTTCCTCCTTTTTAGTTATGGAGATGCTGAAGAGACTGAAGCCAACAAGACTGGCACTCCTCTTTCTCAGTGTTGGCCTGAGGAGGACTCTTGATTCAGATAATACACCAGTTGTCCCATTCAGTGGGAGCCATGAGCACCCTCCTTCTATACTGTCCTGGCCTGAGCACATGGGTCTTCCATCAGCCATGGAGACTGCAGCTGATTCCCCAGCAGTGCCTTCTGCTTCATCACCATGCAGGAGCATGAAACAGCAGAATAGGCTACCGGCCCTTTCAATATTGCAAACGGCTCTCCCAAGAGGACAGAACCACTGGAAGCCTGTCAGGCTTTTTAAGGCTTCAGATGATTCTAAGCCTTTGCTGAGACAACGTTTTCCCAGAATCAGCTAGCAGGGCCCACCAGGAAATGCCACAGGTTTTGATTTGATACTACACTGCATTGTATAAAATGCTGGTATTCATTACCATTTTCCTGTAGACCCCAAGCCTCAGTAGAACATGGCAGACACTACCTGCAGCATGGCAAGACATCAAGCACTGGGGTGGTTGCATAGACAAATGAAATATGCTTCCTCTTTCACAATACCCCTTTTTGGGGATTCTCCCCTCATGCAAATACAATGCAATGCAGTTACAATTGCATGAAGGGGAGAGTGGTGCTGCAGTGGCTGGCCCCACCCACTTCCATCCACATTCTAGGAAAGGTCTGAAATGGGGAACCTACTGTATGCACGTAGGCTCCCTACACATTTTAGAAGCATGCACAATCAGGATTCTCAATTGTACAGGGAGCTTACTCCAGAATGTCTGTTCAATGTATGGATGTGGGGGGAGGGCTGGCCAAGTGAAGATGCAATGGTGGGGTGGGGCCAGTGTGATCAAGATTCCCGCTCATGTGGAGGATGCTAAGCCTATTCAGCCAAATGCACAAAGATCCTCCCACTCAATACACACAGGAGGGCCAGGATCTCTTCTCGATCATCCCAGAGTGCAGGACACATAAAAACTTCCCAACTGTTAGAGCCATACAACATGAAACTAATTACCTAGGGAGGTGGTGGCCTTTCCAATGCTAGAGGCATTCAAGAGGCAGCTGGACAGCCACCTGTTGTGTATGCTTTAAGTTGGATTCCTACATTGAGCAGGGGGTTATACCTGAAGGCATTATTATAGGACCTTCCTAACGCTACTATTCTATTATTCTAGGTGAGGCAATGAACTGACAGAGATGGGATAACTGGGGGTGGGCTAGCATATGTGGTTCTGCTCCTGTCTCCACAGATTGGAACTGAACACCTGAACAGAGTTTGTGTGTTGTGCATAATACGAAGTGCTATTAAAATCCAGGGGGCAGCAATTGGTAGCTTCAGGGCCAAATCTAACATCCCAAGAAATAAGCACTCAGGGCCTCCTTGTGCACTTCCCATGAGCATCTGAATGGCCCTGGACTAGATGGGGTATTTGCCTGAGCCAGCAGGCTTTTCTTATGTTCTTACAATATGTCCTTCACTAAGAACTACCCAAAACACTCAGGTCCTGTCTGTAGGCATCCCATAGGCATCTGGTTGTCCTCTGTGAGAACAGGATGCTAGATTAGATGGGTCTTTGGCCTGATCCAGCAAGACTTTTTGTGTTCTTAGTTCATGTAAGACAACAGGGGAGACACTGGCATAACTCATTTAG
The DNA here is from genome assembly GCF_030035675.1 of Rhineura floridana. Taxonomy (NCBI): domain Eukaryota; kingdom Metazoa; phylum Chordata; class Lepidosauria; order Squamata; family Rhineuridae; genus Rhineura; species Rhineura floridana. The sequence goes on from NC_084485.1 coordinate 38,096,172, forward strand.
TTAGTTGCTGCAGAGGGAACTAGACTAAATGACCTTCAGGTTTACTTTGATTTTCTAATCTTTATACTTTAATTCACTCCTAAGCAAAGGTGAAATGTGTTTGAAGGAATGGAGGATAAAACACAAGAGATACAATAGTTAGATGTGGAACAAAACCAACCCATTCTCCTAAAACGGTATACTCTTTGAATATTAAGTAAAATAGGCAAGGTAGACCAGGTGTTGTAGCTATGACTATGGCTGCCTGAGCAATTTCGTCCCCCTCTCCTTCCACGACTGTGGTTCTCTGCTGTTATTGACTAGTCCCTCCCTTCTTCCAAGCAACCTTTCCTGACAGGATCCTACAGTGATGTATTGCAGGATGCTCCAGAGTGCCGTAGCAAGCAGCGCAATGTGACGCACTTACTGCACTACAGTGTACTGTTTCACAGTGCTAATGACATCTGGGTATTGAAATAGCCTCCACAGGGAGCACCACCACACAACACCTGCTTCTTGCAGCTAACTCAGCCTGCTTTCTCCTGTCTCGGCAGAAGAAAAAGACCTTCTCTAAGAGGTGGCTGCAGTGGGTTGTCTAGTGATTGTTAATGACAAATTGTAACATGATTGCTACTCCCTTTGCATGTTGGGATGGAATTTCAAGTATTCAGTTTGTAGGTCAGAGCTGAGTTCAAATTAATGAAATGATGCACATTTTTTAAAAATAAAATCTGGTGATGACTGATTTATTCAAACAGCATGCAAGTATAAACCTCTCGCCCCAACATGAGAATTTATAGCTGTATTGGAAATGCCCCATGAAAGCTTTTTGTAGGATGAAGGGAAGTGGTAGTGGTGATTTCCTTCTTTGAAGCCTGATCATTCCACGGTTAATTCCTTTTCTATTGTTTTGTAAAGCATTTGCAGTTTTCATCATTGGAGAAATAACCTTGAAAAATAAGCACAAAGGCAGTTTGTACTATGCAATTCATGTCCTGCTTGTGGCTTCCCAGAGGCATCTGCTTGGCCATGTGAGAACAGAACACTGGACTAGATGAACCTCTGGTCTGATCCAGGTGCGCTCTTCTTATGTTCTTGTGTTCAAGACCTCCTATTTGAATTGCTGTGAACAGAGTCATGGCAAACACAGCCCAGCTTGAAAAGACCCCTGCCTCAATTCTGCTCACACCCTTAGCTCTCTTCCAAATTCTATCCTGCTCCTCCACCAAGGGGGAAAAACCACCTGGAGAAGATGTAGCAGCTGATGGAGAGGTTTAATGAAGAATGGTGGGCTGCCTTGTGGGAGGCAAGGTTAACAGCTGCATCTTCTACTTAGGAATCATGTCCATCATTTCCAGCTGGTCATGTTGGCTGCCAGTCTTCATTGGAGCCCTTCACTGGGTAATACCCTGTCATCCTTCCCCAAGGTAAGCAGCCTTTTTTTGAGGGATTTTCAGACAGTGGAGGAAGGGCTGGCATTGGCACCCTTTGGGCATTAACTTGGCTAAGGACAACCTGCCACCAAATGTTGCAGGGCAGAGTGTTCCTGTACAGGACACCCTGTTCTATTTCCCCTGGCCCTTTCTGTTCCTCCCTCAACTGCCAGTGTTCATTGGGCTGTTTTGTGTCTCTCACTGGGCTTTCCCTCTGACATCCACAAATCTTGGGGCTTCACCAAGTCTGCAAAAACCTCCTTGTGTGTGGATAGTGCCATTTTGGATACAGAAGGATCAGCATTTTATTTATTTATTGTTTATTATTTATTATTATTGGCGCATTGGTGGGTAGTGCTCATTGAAACTGGTGGGGTGGAAAGCAGGGAAACCACAGGGCCAACTTATCCATTAGACACAGTAGGCACAGTGCCTAGGGCCCACAATACATTTAGGGACCCACAATTTTTTTTAAATTTCTTTTAAAATCAAAAGAAAAAAATGAACCTTTAGGGTCAGAGAAAAGCTTTTATTTTTTTCTCACATCAGAAAAAAATGAAATTTTTAGGGCCCACGAAAATCTATTAAATTTTGCCTAAAACAGAAAAAAAGTAAAATGTTGAAGTATTGAAAGTTATATCAAAAACAATTTTTAATATTGATATTATAATGGAGGAAGGGGCCCATGAAGGCAAAAGTGCCTAGGGCCCACTAAAGTCATAATGCGGCCCTGGGAGACCAGCAGTTGGTGGAGCCAGAACCAATGACTGGTGGAGCCAACTAATACTAGTTTTGTCACTATCTTCCTCCTGGTTGTAAGTGAGAAGGCAGGCAGGTGGAGGCTGGCTGACAGCATACTGAGGTTGGTGGGGCAGGACCCCATTTGCCCTAATGGGCCAGCCTCCACTGATGATCAGCACTTGTAGCTGAAGATGGAAAAGAATGGGCATGATAGTGAGGCTCAGAGAGCACCTTCAAGGCTTTCCAAGCATTTGACATTTAAAGCTCACTTTTCAGGGCAATCACAGGTCTGCTCACCCATCACCCAATTAAAACTGTTTTCCCTCTAATCTTTTGGAACCTTTCCTCTAAAATCTATTGAATCTCTTTTATTCCCAGAAATGCTTGCACATGTAAAGAATATGTTTTAACATGTTTGGCAGAAAACTTGATGATGTCCTTTACCAAGGTGAACACATTGCTACAATCTCAAGGGTGTTCTACAAAACTGATTATTTGCACAACAGGAGGTAAATAATATGCTCCCCCCTCTTGAATGTGTAATTTAGACTTGCAATTTCAGTGAAGAAAAGAACCCCACAATGCCTTTTGAAATTCACAAACCTAATACATTTTGGAGAAAGAAGATTGGAATATTCCACACTCTTCCCCCAAACTAATTCTCATCTAACTGGCAGACTATTTCAAATACCTACACATTCTTATAATATGCTCATATAGTAATGGTCAGGCAGCACTCATCTCATCGGATCTGGTAAATATTGATTCCTGTTGACAGAGTAAATTCAAATGCTGCATGTAAATGTGTCAAGGAGATGTATGTATATGCATATAGAATGTATATGCATATAGAATTGCCAGACAGCTCATCCCCCATATCGGAATGAAGACGGGGGGCATAGATATGGGATAAGGGGTCTGCAACAAGCAAAACGTGTTAACAACAGGCTAACTTGCCCTCCCAATTTGGGTACCCAAGCTTAAAGTGAGAGTTGAGAGGATACCTCTCCTGTTATGAACTCCTGTTATCAACTGGCTTCAAGCAGTTGATCAGTCTGCTAACCAGGGTTGCCAGGTTCATGGCCTGAGACTGATCCTGTATCTTTAGGAGAAGAGAAAGTCAGCCAAGTGCAGGTGTTCTTGCAACACTGTAATGAGAAAAACCACAAGGTGGAATTCTCCCTTCCCCCTGCACAACTTTTAAATATAAAGAACACCTCTTGGAGGCTGCCCCCCCCAGTATTCCATTTCTGCTTGTACTTCCAGTTGCATCCATGTGTTCCAGTAGGCTAATAAAATCTGATCCCTTTCAGCACAATCTTTTGATTGTATACTTGGAAGCAAGTTTTTCTGTGTTCAGTGGGGATTACTCCCAAGTAAGCATGCGCAGGACATCAGCCTTAGGATGCCATCATTTGGGCATCATTGAACATAATGGGACGCAGTTCTATATACACTTAAATAGTATGGCACTGGTAGAAATGTGTGGAAATGATATAAAAATAGCCGGTAAGGAGTTACACATTAGGATTTGCAATAAATACACTGATGCATGAAGTGTGGCTGTGTAAAGTCAATTGTGATTTTTATCTGTATCCGCTTGCAAATAGTGTTTATTTGAAGCACAGGGAATATTTAATGCTCAACACATACAAATTATGTTATGTTATATGTTATAACCCCACGTTTCAGACAATCTTTGTTTCCCAAAGGTGCTCACGTCAATTAAAGAGATGGGGTGGGATGCGGGGAAGGAGACTGGCCCTGCCATGAGACTTACTAACTGAACACAGACAGGGAAACAGCACAGGGGGTCAAAGAAGGCCAGAACACAGTGGTGAGCTACCTTGCATTTATATCCTGTTTGGGCCAGGTTGATTTTCCCTTGCTTGATGTTCTGGCCTGAATAGCGCTTGGTGGCTCTTGTTCTTTTGAACAAAGGATGGGGCCAGAGTGTCCTACCCCCACTTGCTTCTCCAGCCCCAGAGCAATAGGCAGTTGGAGCAGAGCGTGTTCTTTCTGACTGGGAGGAGGAAGCAAGCTGATGGATAAAGCCATTAGGTTCTTCCTGGGATCTTGCCATTAGGTTCTTCCTGGGAGGAATGGGGTGCACACTCCTGGTGGCCCTCAGTCCCCTCGCTGATGGCAGAGGCCAGTGTGTGTGTCCTTGCAGCTTTGCATTTCCAGGTAACTAGTGCATTGCTAGGCTATTGAGAAAAATGTTCCACATGATCAAATTAAAGCTACTTTATAACAACATAACAAACAATCTTGCCTGGGTGGCAAGACACTACCACAGTAAATCTTAACCATAGGAAGATGACTGGTGCAAGTTGCTTTGTGCTCACTTTTTTCCTGCCAGAAATATAACCTTACTTTTTATGTTAACAACTCCTTTCCTCAAGTGCCTGGGAAGAGCCAAATATGAGTCCACAGATATTCTGGGGATAGCAGTGTGTGTTTCCCCCCAGGCATACAGCTGATCACTTAAATACTGATGATCAAAATGGTTCCCTATCCCTTGTTCTGAAGGAGAGATGGGGGACTTGGGGCCCTCACCTTTTGTTGGACTACTCCTACCCAGGGGGGTCTGAGACCTTTACTTTTTTGGGAGCAGGGTTCCTATGTCTCCAGCATCCTACAAGCCAATCAGCATGAAAGGGGATTGTGTTAGCCACTGAGAAGAGTCTTTTAACATGCTTCCATGTGAAAGGAGGTGAGTCAAACACCAAGAAGACTCTTCTCAGTGCTAACACTCTCTTCTAATCATTGACAAGGATCTCATTCCCAACCCTGCAGCAAAAAAAAAAAAGCAAGGAAGGATGCATGTCTGTGACTAACATGAAGGGACCCTACACTTCTGAATTTGCCACTACATTACTGCTCTTATCAGCCCCAGCCAACCTAGCCAATAATTAAAGATGATGGAAATTGAAATCTAACAACTGGAGGGCCACAGGTTCACCATCCCTCTGTTAAAATTTGTCTGGAGGTATCTGCAACGTACTGAACATATTTTCATCACTATTAGCTAATGTAGCTGTGCGTTATTAATCAGTTGCCATGTTTCAGTTCAATGTGCCTGCCTAACACTTGTGGGTGATGTGTTCCCTCTCTACACATGCTGGAATCTGCCTAGGGATGGTTTCAGATGAGGCAGAGATGATTATGTGTTTAATTCTTGAAAACTCCACTGGAAACATCAAGAACCAAAAGAAATCCGTATGCTTACTCCATTCAGCATTTTTCCTCCTAAGAAATGATAGACAAGTGCGTGCACTTTTAATTATTATCATCCTCCCTTGAAATTATATAGGCAAAGTACTCTGTAATATTTGAAACATAAATTATTGGCCCACAGCTTCATGCTACTGGTTTTCGTTGTCCCTGCCAAGGCTGCAAATCAATTTTCTGCATTTTGTTCAGATTTTGTTTTTTAAAAAATGTGGAAAATAGCTGTTGGCATATGGCATTTTTCCACCATGGTTAAGGGTTATTGAATTTTGCAGCAACGTGCTGCTGTGTGAAGCCAGCCCAGTTTAAAATACCATCCTTAAAAGGGTCAGAACGCTCTCCCAATCTGGATTTCATCATTTTTCCACAGGAACAAACAAAACAGCCCACTTTGGTTTTGCTTGTGGCACCATGTCACAGTATTATTGCTTTTAATTTTTTTTATCCCTATTTTCCTTCTTTCCTTACGTCCCTTCCTGCCCTTTTACATAAGCTATTGCTACTGTTTCGTCTTACTGTAGTGGCTTTTTCACAGAGCTTGGAAAAGTTACTTTTTTGAACTACAACTCCCATCAGCCCAATCCAGTGGCCATGCTGGCTGGGGCTGATGGGAGTTGTAGTTTAAAAAAGTAACTTTTCCAAGCTCTGCTTTTTCAAGGGATCTGCTTTGTTCACTTTGCCTCTGCTCATTCCTTCCTTCCACCGATCAGCTTCTGTGTGGAAGATATCCAAAATAACTGAGTGAGAGGAAGGAGTGTTTGAAGAGGCTGGTCCAGATATTCTCCCCCCAACAAATTGTCCCTCTGCCTATCCCCATCTCCTACCCTTTTACCTTCTGTAGATAGCCCTATTTCAAGTGGTAAAATTAATAGATGGTAAGTGGCGCAGAGTGGTAAGCGGCGGTAACGCAGCCGAAGCTCTGCTCACGGCCGGAGTTCGATTCCAATGGAAGGAGGAAGTCGAATCTCCGGTAAAAGGGGTTGAGGTCCACTCAGCCTTCCATCCATCCATGGTCGGTAAAATGAGTACCCGGCATGTGGTGGGGGATAAAGAAAGGCCGGGGAAGGAACTGGTAATCCCACCCCATATATACGGTCTGCCTAGTAAACGTCGCAAGACGTCACCCTAAGAGTCGGAAATGACTCGCCCTATAAGTGCGGGGACACCTTTACCTTTTTTAAAGTGAGCCAAAGTTTTGTGTGTTTTGATTTTTGAGTCAGAACGAGGAAGAACCTTTCATGGATCAGTTAAGCTGATTCCACAAAAACAAAAGGTGATTCTTTGTATTTTATCCAAATTTTGGATGTTAATCACAACTCAGAGATCTGTGTAAAAGCCCCAAAGTCCTGGTGTTACTGATATGTGTTTTCACTGGACTCAGGAAAGTTTTTAAGCCATGGAAATAAGGGGCCTGTGCAATCCTCTACAAGAACCAAGCTCAGGTAAGCTCCTCAGCCACACTGAGTCTCTTGATATGTTTGCTGTAAGCTGGCCTTCATCAGCCCATAATTCATTTTGGCTCAGTCTAATGTGGGGTGGGGAACCTGTGGCCCTCCAGACGTTGTTGGATTAACACTGCCATCATCCCTGAACACTTGCTATGCATGCTGATAGGAGTTAGACTCTAACAACATCTGGAGGGTCATATGTTCCCCACCAGGAGGGTGGCTAACAGAGAAAGAGAAATAGGATCTTCTAAGTGGTGGCACCCTTCTCCTTTTCATCTTCTTCAGGTGGGGCTGTTAATGTACTAAACTGCTGCCTGGCCGTGATAATGGACTGGATGAGAGCTAATAAACTGAGACTCAATCCTTTTTTTTTTAAAATAATTTTTATTCAAATTTTTCAAAAGACAAACAAAACAAAGTCAAACAACAAAAACATAACAATACAACAAAAGAAAAAAAATAAAATAGTTGACTTCCGATTTGTCGCAGATCAGCTAAAAGTATATAATACATATCAAACCTGTCCCTTAATATATACATACAGGATCACTTTTCTCCATAGGCTATCTTAGTTAATCGTCAAATCCCAATATCATCATTTTATTTTGATCTTTCAACAAAAAGTCTAAGAGAGGCTTCCATTCCTTAAGAAATGTGTCTGTCGATTTTTCTCTAAGTAAACATGTCAATTTATCCATCTCTACTAAATCCATTAATTTCAATAGCCATTCTTCCGTTGTTGGTGTTGATTCCATTTTCCACTTTTGTGCATATAATAATCTTGCTGCCGTAATCATATATAATATTATTCTTCCATATTTCTTTTCTATTTGTTTATCCATAAAACCCAATAAAAAAAATTCTGGTTTTGAGGGGACTTCCGGGAAGGGTGACTTAGCCTGTGCCTGCTTTTGAGACGGGCTCCTGCCTCAAAAGAAGCTTATTCAGATATATCAGTCAGATTTTTTTTTTTTTGACTGATTAAACTTCTCCCGGGTAGGGAGAAACGAAGAGATTAACCTCAAAGCCTATTTTTGTTGGGACGACCAGATCTCATTAATTTGTGGGACGAGGTCCAGCCGACGAAGGTGGGACGGATTTTCAACAATCAAGCTCTATCTGATAAAGCGAACGTTCATCTTTTCTTCAAAGAGAGAACGCACTAACAGGCAAGCACCCTTCTTTCTATATTTTTCTTTTACTTGACTTAAATTGTTGCTGTTTAAAAGAGATTTGCCAGATTGATCAGTTTTTGACATCTCACCGGGGAGCCATAACTTCTCTCTGCTATTCACTAATTAATAGCTTATCTCTGTTTTTGTTGCAAAAAGCTGTCCTGGATTTGCACCCTAAAGATATACACGGAAGAGGGATTTCTATTCCTGATTTTTATTCTGAAGAATATTATATTGTCTGAGATTACTTTTTTCCTAGTTCATTTTATTTTGACGAATCTGTTTTCTCACAACGCCATTAATTGTTTCGATCCTGGGAACTGCATTTTGTTTACTTAAGCATGGAGAGATAAGGCTGTCTGTTCTGTTTACGCTGTGATGTCACCAAGTTTGGAGTATTAACCCAATTGTTGCTGAAATAAGAAGTGGTTCTTTTATATTTTTCTTTTAAAATGGCAATTAAGAAAGTGGCTGAGAACCTGGAAGTATCTATGTTTCAGAAAATAATGGATGAAATTGAGATAACGAAACGAACCCTGCGACAGGGTTGTAAGGAGCTGAAAATTGAAATGAGCAAAATGATAGGGGTCCCTGTGAGAGAGGAGACTCTGGAGACTGGAACAAACGTGGAACAGGAAAAAGACCTGCGACAGGGTTGTAAGGAGCCGAAAATTGAATTGAGTAAAATGACACAGGAGCTTAAAGAAATAGGGGTCCCTGTGAGAGAGGAGACCCTGGAGACTGGAATAATTGAATTGAGCAAAATGTCACAGGGGCTTAAAGAAATAGGGGTCCCTGTGAGAGAGGAGACCCTGGAGACTGGAACAAACGTGGAACAGGAAAAAGATTTGAAGCTTATGGATTTTAGAAATAAAATCTATTGTTTGGAATTTAATGTTATCTCTGAAGAAACTAAGGAAGATTCTAGAGAGAAAGTTATCAATGGCATGGATAATCTTCTGGACTGGAATGATGTGATGGATGGAATTAACTGCAGCCATGTGACAATGGAAAAACTTTCAAGAGATGAGCCAGTGCATTTTGAAAAAAAGAACAGAGATATGATCTTACAGCAGTATTTCAGCAACCTATTCAGAATGGTTGGCAAGATAATATCTGGGATAGAGGTAATTCCCATCAGACTCTTATTGTATGACTATGGTTATGACAGCAAGATTATTATGGAATACTGATAATGGAAGATTGGACACTGAAATTACTGGATTTAACAGGACTATCGGAAGATTGGACACTGAAATTACTGGATTTAACAGGACTATCGAAGATGGAAGATGGAAATATTTGGGATAGAGGTAATTCCCATCAGACTCTTACTATATGACTATGGCTTTGACAGCAAGATTATTATGGAATACTGATAATGGAAGATTGGATACTGAAATTACTGGACTTAACAAGACTATTGAAGATGGAAGATGGAAAATGGAACTAATAGGGATAATAGAACAATGGCTACTGAAATTACTGAACCTAACAGATTCTGATGTGATGGATTAATTGAAATGTTTATTTTGACTATGGTTATGACAATAAGATTATCATAATTAGTAATGAGATGGATTAATCGATATGCTTATCTGGAAAAAAAAATTGATAGATATATTTCTTAAAGAATTGAAACCTCTCTTTGACTTTTTGTGGAAAGAATAAAGTAATGTTTATGAGATTTGATGATTAAGTAAGATAACTACTGGAGGAAAGTGATTTTATAATATGACTTAAGAGACAGGATTGTTATATATTATAGACTTATAACTGATTTGATCTTTGACAAATGGGAAGTCAATATTTTACTCTTTATTTTTTATTTTTGTTTTTTTTTCTTTTTTTCTTTTTGTTTAACTATTTTTGATTTTGTTTTTTGTCTTTGAATGTTTTATGATTTCGTCTTGTATGTTTTATGAAAATCTGAATAAAAATTATTGAAAAAAAATAAAAATAAAAAAAATTCTGGTTTTGACTGAATATTTAACTTTAGAATTTTTTGCATCATCCTACCTATCTGTGCCCAAAATGATTTTGCCTTTTTACACAACCACCACATATGATAAAATGATCCTTCTTGCTGTTTACATTTCCAACAAACATTAGAAACATTACTATACATTTTTGACAACTTTTCTGGAGTCATGTACCAACGATACATCATTTTATAGACATTTTCTTTAAGATTATAGCATAATGTAAATCTCAAGCCTTTTTTCCACATATTTTCCCATTGATCCATTTGTATGTTATAATCAAAAAATTTTGCCCACTTGACCATACACTCTTTTACTTGTTCTTCTTCCATATCCATTTTCAGCAAGAGTTTATACATTTTTGCAATTGTATTTTCATCATTTGTACACAAACCTATTTCAAAACCAGATTTACTTATTTCAAACCCATACATTTTCTTGTCCATTTTATATCTTTCTAACAATTGTAAATAGGCAAACCATTGAGAACTATATCCTTCCTTTATCAGTTGTTCTCTCTATTTCATTATATATTCTCCATGTACATTTTCTAATAGTTCTTTTTTTTTTTTTCAATAATTTTTATTCAGATTTTCATAAAACATACAAGACGAAATCATAAAACATTCAAAGACAAAAAACAAAATCAAAAATAGTTAAACAAAAAAAAAAAGAAAAAAAAAACAAAAATAAAAAATAAAGAGTAAAATATTGACTTCCCATTTGTCAAAGATCAAATCAGTTATAAGTCTATAATATATAACAATCCTGTCTCTTAAGTCATATTATAAAATCACTTTCCTCCAGTAGTTATCTTACTTAATCATCAAATCTCATAAACATTACTTTATTCTTTCCACAAAAAGTCAAAGAGAGGTTTCAATTCTTTAAGAAATATATCTATCAATTTTTTTTTCCAGATAAGCATATCGATTAATCCATCTCATTACTAATTATGATAATCTTATTGTCATAACCATAGTCAAAATAAACATTTCAATTAATCCATCACATCAGAATCTGTTAGGTTCAGTAATTTCAGTAGCCATTGTTCTATTATCCCTATTAGTTCCATTTTCCATCTTCCATCTTCAGTAGTCTTGTTAAGTCCAGTAATTTCAGTATCCAATCTTCCATTATCAGTATTCCATAATAATCTTGCTGTCAAAGCCATAGTCATATAGTAAGAGTCTGATGGGAATTACCTCTATCCCAAATATTTTCTTGCCATCCATTCTGAATAGGTTGCTGAAATACTGCTGTAAAATCATATCTCTGTTCTTTTTTTCAAAATACACTGGGTCATCTCTTGAAAGTTTTTCCATTGTCACATGGCTGCAGTTAATTCCATAGATTTTCTCTATATTGGGCTCCATCACATCATTCCAGTCCAGAAGATTATCCATGCCATTGATAACTTTATCTCTAGAATCTTCATTAATTTCTTCAGAGATAACATTGAGTTCCAAACAATAGATTTTATTTCTAAAGTCCATAGACTCCAAATCTTGTTCCTGTTCCACGTTTGTTCCAATCTCCGGGATCTCCTCTCTCACAGGGACCCCTGTTCCAGTCTCCAGGGTCTCCTCTCTCACAGGGACCCCTGTTCCAGTCTCCAGGGTCTCCTCTCTCACAAGGACCCCTATGTCTTTAATCTCCTGTGTCTCCAAACAATAGATTTTATTTCTAAAGTCCATAGACTCCAAATCTTTTTCCTGTTCCACGTTTGTTCCAATCTCCGGGGTCTCCTCTCTCACAGGGACCCCTTCCAGGGTCACCTCTCTCACAGGGACCCCTATATCTTTAATCTCCTGCGTCATTTTACTCAATTCAATTTTCAGCTCCTTACAACCCTGTCGCAGGTTTTGTTTCGTTATCTCAATCTCATCCATTATTTTCTGAAACATAGTTATTTCCAGATTCTCAGCCACTTTCTTAATTGCCATTTTAAAAGAAAAATATAGGAAAACCACTTCTTATTTCAGCAACAATTGGGTTAATACTCCAAACTTGGTGACATCACAGTATAAACAGAGCAGACAGCCTTATCTCTCCATGCTTAAGTAAACAAAATGCAGTTCCCAGGATCGAAACAATTAATGGCGGTCGTCAGGAAACAGATTCGTCAAAATAAAATAGACCAAAAAGAGAGTAGTCTCAGACAATATAATATTCTTCAAAATAAAAATCTGGAATAGAAATCCCTCTTCTGTGTATATCTTTAGAATGCAAATCCAGGACAGCTTTTTGCAACAAAAACAGAGATAAGCTATTAATTAGTGAGTAGCAGAGAGAAGTTATGGCTCCCCAGTGAGATGTCAAAAACCGATCAATCTGGCAAATCTCTTTTAAACAGCAACAATTTAAGTCAAGTAAAAGAAAAATATAGAAAGAAGGGTGCTTGCCTGTTAGTGCGTTCTCTCTTAGAAGATAAGATGAACGTTCGCTTTATCAGATAGAGCTTGTTGTTGAAAATCCGTCCCACCTTCGTCGGCTGGACCTCGTCCCATAAATTAATGAGATCTGGTCGTCCCAACAAAAATAGGCTTTGAGGTTAATCTCTTCGTTTCTCCCTACCCGGGAGAAGTTTAATCAGTCAAAAAAAAAAAAAAATCTGACTGATATATCTGAATAAGCTTCTTTTGAGGCAGGAGCCCGTCTCAAAAGCAGGCACAGGCTAAGTCACCCTTCCCGGAAGTCCACATTTTCTAATAGTTCTTGACAAGTTAACCATTTCTCTTTTCCAGCCATTTCTCTTCTGTAAAATGCTTCTTGACTTGAGACACATAATGGTATTTTCGAATAGAACCTTGGTTTATATCTATTCCATATTTTCAACAGAGGACGTCTTATAAAATGATTATTAAAGTCTACATTTACTTTTACTTTGTCATACTATAGATATCCATGCCATCCCCACTTCAGGTTATGGCCCTCCAAATCCAATAGTCTTTTATTCCTCAATAAAATCCATTCCTTTATCCAGACTAAACAGCAGGCAGCCAAATAAAGTCTCAGATTTGGTAATCCCAGTCCTCCTCTTTCTTTGGCGTCTTGTAGTAATTTAAATTTAACTCTTGGTTTTTTTCCTTGCCATACAAATTTAGAGATATCTTTTTGCCATTGTTTAAAAGGTAAGTCAGAGGATATTACAGGTATTGTTTGAAACAAAAACATCATTCTCGGTAATACATTCATTTTTATCACAGATATTCTACCCATTAATGACAATTGTAGTTTATCCCATTTTAGCAGATCTTTCTTAATCTCTATCCATAATTTTTCATAATTATTATGAAACAACTTTGAATTTTTATTTGTCATAATAATACCTAAATATTTCAACTTTTTCTCTATTGTAAAATCTGTCTTGTCCATCAACTCTTTCTGTTCCCTTAAAGTTAAATTTTTCACCAACATCTTTGTTTTTTGATTGTTGATCTTAAATCCTGCTAACGATCCAAATTCTTTTAATTTGTCCATCAATACATTAATTCCTTCCAAAGGGTTTTCTAATACAATTATCAAATCATCAGCAAATGCTCTCAGTTTATATTCTTCTTTTTTTATCTTTAGTCCCGAAATCCTTTTATCTTGCCTTATATCTCTAAGCAGCACTTCTAAGACCAGAGTAAATAGAAGGGGAGATAATGGACATCCCTGTCTTGTACCCTTTTGTATTTCACATGAATCCGTTAAATCTCCATTAACAATTATCTGAGCCTTCTGAGATGTATAAATCGATCTAATCCATTTTATAAAATTGTCTCCAAAATCCATTTGCTCCAAAACCTGAAACATAAATTTCCAATTCAAATTATCAAATGCTTTCTCAGCATCTAAGAAAATCAAAGCTGCTTGTTTATCATTTCGTTGTTCTAAATATTCCAACACATTCAAGACATTCCTGATGTTGTCACGTAATTGTCTTTTAGGTAAAAACCCCGATTGATCTTCCTGGATAAATTGTTGCAATATTATTTTCATTCTTTCTGCCAAAATCATTGTAAAAATTTTATAGTCATTATTCAATAGAGATATCGGCCGATAATTTTTTGTTTTAGTTAAGTCTTGCTCCTCTTTAGGTATTAATGTTATGTTAGCAATTTTCCAACTATCCGGTATCTTCCCCTCTTGCAAAATAGAATTCATTGTATACTGTAAAGGTAACAAGAGTTCTTCCTCCAAACATTTATAGTACACTGCAGATAACCCATACGGTCCCGGCGCCTTTCCTGATTTAATTTTGCTTATAGCTTCAGATATCTCCCTTGACGTGATAGGGCCATTAATAGCTTGTCTCTGAAAATCTGTAATTTTAGGCAAATTCTGTTTAGATATATACTCTTCTATTTTTTCAGATGGGATTTCCTGACACTTGTACAATGTTGAATAATATTGATGAAAAACCTTTTTGATTTTTACATTATCTGTCAGCATCTCATCTCCTTCTTGTATCTTTAAAATAATATTTTTGACGTTCTTTTCTTAATTTATATGCTAACCATTTCCCCAGTTTATTTGCAAATTCAAAAGTCCTTTGTTTAGCAAAATTTAGTTTCCTTTCAATTTTTCTAACTGTCAGCATTGATACTTGATTCTGTAACATTTTAATTTGATTTACAATAGAAACTTTAGTTGGATTCTTTTTCAATTCTTCCTCTTTTTGTTTTATTTCTTCCAAAATTAATTGCATTTTCTGTTGTTTCTTTTTTTTTAATTCAGAGTTACATTTAATAAAATATCCCCTCATAAATGCCTTACTTGTATCCCAGACAATATTTTCATTTGTTCCTTTATGTAAATTATGTTCAAAAAACTCTTTTAATTTCTTCTTACATTCTTGTACTACTTTATCATTCTGTAATAAGGATTCATTTAGTCTCCATCTAAATCCAAGATTTTTTTTTTTGAAAGTTAATATCACAGGATTGTGGTCCGAAAAAGTTTTTGGTAATATATCCATTTTAAAAATGTCTTTCACTAGATTTTTAGACATCCAAATCATATCAATCCTCGAGAATGTTTTATGTCTTTCTGAAAAATAAGTAAATTCCTTTGCGTTATCATTTATATATCTCCAGGTATCCACCAATTCTAAATTTTCCATCAATTCAAAGCAAATCTTCGGTAGTTTACCCTGTGTCTCTTTAATATTTTTTTCAGAAAGTCTATCAATTTTTGGTGAGATTACCCCATTCCAATCACCCATGACACACCAATGATCATATGAAAACTCTGACAATTTTTCCATAAGTCCTGTGTAAAACCTTGTTTTATCTTCATTGGGGGCATAAATACCCACTATCAAAAATTTTATGCCCTGTAAAGTAATTTCAACCCCCACAAATCTACCACTATCATCCAGTAATATCAATTTAGGAAGCAATTGTGGGTTAATGTAAAGAACAACACCATTTTTTTTTAATCCTGCCGAAATAAATTCTTCGCCTAAATTTTTACAAATCAAATATTTGGAATCTTTCTTCTTAATATGAGTTTCTTGTAAACAAATTATATCCAATTTTAATTTTTTCAAATAATGAAACACTTTCTTTCTCTTCTGCGCCGTGTTGGCTCCATTTATATTCCAAGTTAGATATTTGTAATCCATCTTTAAGCGTGTATTTTAAAATGTACCTGATGCTCCCTTTAATCCATCATCTTCCTTCCCCTCCTCTGCATGTTCCTGTTGACTTGTTTCCCAGGAATTATATCCATATCTTTGAGTTTATCTTCTTCCATGTCTTTTGAAGCTTTTCTCAAGAAATCCCTTGCTTTTTGAACAGTATTCAATCAATACTTCTGTTGTCTGAATGTAAAAATCACTCCTTCTGGAACATCCCATCTAAATTGAATTTTGCATTGCTTAAGTTTTTCTGTAAAGAAAGCATATTCTTTTCTCTTACGTAAAAGTCTAATAGGAATTTCTTTCATCACCAGTATTTCCTTACCATCAATTTTAAAGGTATTGTTGAAGTGTTGTTGTAATACCATATCTCTGGTCATCTTTTTTATAAAGTGAACAAGCACATCTCTTGGAATTTTTTTCATTGTTGCATATCTGGAATTAATTCTATAAACTTTATCTATTTCAAATTCCATCCGATCTTCATTCCAATCCAAAAATTTTGCTAAGGCATTAACAATTTTATCTCTGATATCTTCACCTGTTTCCTCAGGGATTGCACGGAATCTCAAACAATGTTCTTTATTTCTCAATTCAATCACAGCCATGTAGTCCAAATTTTTTTCTAATTCCAGATTTAATATATCTGTTCTATTCTCCCAGATTTGTAACTTTTCTTTAGTATTTTTTACATCCTCTATTATTTGCCCAATTGTCCCTTTAATCTCATCCACTTGTGTTTTAATATGGTCTTTTATATCTTTCAATTCAATTTTCATTTCTTGTTTTAGATCACTAATCCCTTCCATTATTTTTTGAAACATATCTGGGGGTGTAACCCCTTCCTGTGGATCAATTGAACCTCTTCGCTCCTGAGCCTTAGCTGCTTTTCTGGTTGTCATTCTCAAAAGAAGCCTTTAATTTTTGATATTAACCACTGTTCCAAAACCTAGAGGCAGTCTATTTCTTTTTTTTTCCCTCCACCAACAAAGGAGTTAATATTCCAGGCCTGTTATTATAGTCTGGCCAGCACAGTTCTTATCTACATCCAGGAATGCAAAACAATTCTGGTTCACAACACCAAGCAATTAGTAACATATACGAACAGCAGATTCGTCCAAAAAGAAATAATCCAAGGAGAAAAATAGTCCCAAATATATTTCCATCAAATAATAATCAAGTTGCCTCTCATCTGTTTTTAATCTTTATAACTCCAAATTCAGGCCAGCTTTTTGTCGTACAAAAAAAATATAAGTTGTTTACATTTTCTTTCTTCCTTAATTATATTTAAAAGAGAAAAAGTATGACTCACCCAGATTTCTCAATTGCTGATTCGTAAACAAATCCCTTTTACTGTAGTAATTTAAGCCAAATGATAAGATTTAGACAGAAGGAGGCTCGCTGGTTATAGAACGTTTTTAAGAAGAAAAAAAAATGCCTCACTTTTTTTCAGTACAGCTTGTTGGAAGTCCTGACCCCGTCTTCAGCCGATCGGTATGCCTTCTTATCTCAGGGAATTCCTGATCAATTCCAGCCGCCGACAGCTCAACGAAGTCCTGTGGATAATCTGTCGGTTCACCTTTGCCTTGGAGAACATTTAAGCCAGTCAAAGTTTCCTCTTGACTGGTTTTTAAACTGAAAAAAGCTTCCTCTGAGGCAGAGATCTCTCAGAGACAACCACCAGCTGAGCACTCACTTCCGGGAAGCTCGAGACTCAATCCTGACAAGACTGAGATGCTGTTGGTGGAGGGGATCTCTGCCCGGATGGTTGATGTCCGACCTGCCCTAGATGGGGTTACACTCCCCCTAAAGGAGCAGGTCCGTAGTTTGGGGGTCTTATTAGATCCGCTGCTGTCACTGGAGGCGCAAGTAGCCTCGGTGGCACGGAATGCGTTCTACCAGCTTTGGCTGGTAGCCCAACTACGACCCTATCTGGACAGGGAGAACCTCGCCACAGTTCTCCATGCTCTGGTAACCTCTAGATTGGACTACTGTAATGCACTCCACGTAGGGCTGCCTTTGAAGACGGTTCGGAAACTTCAGCTGGTGCAGAATGATGCGGCCAGAGTTCTTACTTGGTCTAAAAAATCTGACCATATAACACCTGTCCTGGCCCAGCTGCACTGGCTACCAATATGTTTCCGGGCCAGATTCAAAGTGTTGGTTCTTACCTATAAAGCCCTTAACGGCATCGGACTGCAATACCTGACGGAACGCCTCTCCCGCTATGTACCTACCCAGTCGTTGCGCTCGACGTCGAAGGCCCTTCTCCGGGTTCCAACGCATAGGGAGGCTCAGAGAGCAATAACTAGAGCTAGGGCCTTCTCAGTGGTGGCCCCCGAATTATGGAACACCCTCCCTGATGAGATACACCTGGTGCCTTCTTTGTTATCTTTTCGGCGCCAGGTAAAGACCTACCTCTTTGCCCAGGTATTTTAAATGTTAAATTTTAAATTTTAAATTTAATCTATTTTAATTTTAATTTTTTGTCTTAATTTTGTTTTTAAATATGTTTTCATATTGTATTGTACCCACACCTGTATTTTAATCTGTTTTTATCTTGTTGTACACCGCCCTGAGAGCTTGTCGCTAAAGGGCGGTCTAAAAGTGCAATAAATAATAATAATAATAAATAATAATAGGTAATACTCTGTTCAGAGAAGCTCACCTGCCACACTCCTTGTGGTCTTTTTGACACCAGGTGAAGACTTTCTAAATAAATTATTTTGATGTTTATGTGGTTTTAGTATTTTTATCCACTGTTTACGAGCTGCATACTTTTATTTATTTATTTATTTAATTGGATTTGTATACTGCCCCATAGCCAAAGCTCTCTGGGCAGTTTACAACAATGGGTGGTTTACTTTTGAATTATCTTGTTTTATTCTATGTGTCAGGAAAAGAAGTATTTTTCTATAATATTGCATTTTTATATTACATTGCATTGTTTTATGTGTGCTGTCCAGAGAACAAAGTTGTATGTATGTATGGACTGCCTTCAAGTCGATCCCGACTTATGGTGATCCTATGAATAGGGTTTTCATGGTAAGCAGTATTCAGAGGGGGTTTACCATTGCCTTCCTCGGAGGCTGAGGGGCAGTGACTGGCCCAAGGTCACCCAGTAAGCATCATGGCTGTGTGGGAATTCGAACCCTGGTGTCCCAGGCTGTAGTCCAACACCTTGACCACTACACCACACTGGCTCTCCAGAACAAAGTTAGTGAGTGGTTTTACTTAACTATATCTAAGTAACTAAGTCAATAAAACCATAAAATCGGTAGTCGCTGTGAGACCACAGGAAAATATTATGGTTGCTTGTTCTTTGCACACATAGATCAGTTCATGTTCAAAGAAGGTAATCATGCCTATATTTTTAGATATGGAACAAGCAAAATGTAAAATATGGGTGAGAGATTGTTCCAATATTCCTAAAGGAACCATCAATGTCTTGAGGTATCCCTGTAACTCCTGACCCAATGCTTCTAATATATTGTCCATTAGGATCTCAGTCTTTGCTTTAACAAAAAGTCCAGTTCTCCATGACAGGGCAGTAAAATCTCTGTGCTATAAACCTTACAAATTTGTACAATTTGCATAATAGATTCTTGTTAGAAACTCACAAAATATGTCCTGTCTTGGCACAAAATGTGGACTTCCTTTGGTACAGATTCCATTATGCATTAGTGTCTAGAAGAAATGGTCCTGCTAAAACCCCAGAGAAAGCCTGCATCTGGGTTTCTGATTATATGTTCCATTACAAGAGTGATGTAATGTTTTACTCTATAAAACATGTGAATCAAGCATGCTGTGAAGCCAGTGAATAACTGGCTCATTTTATATTTGGGTCTTCTGAGGGTAGTTATGTGTAGCCAGAAGATCATCTGAATGATAAAGACCGATGACTACTTAAAAATATTCCTTTCTTTTGCAGAAGAAATGACAGCCATACATTTGTAAAAAGAATAATTCTGAAAAGGAAAACTGAGTTAACCTCTGCCCCCTTTGGCTGGTATAAAGTAATGAATTGGTACATGCATTAACAGAAAGGAACAGACTAAATGAGACAGAACAAGAATAAAGACAATCTAGTTGCCCTTAATGAGCCTGGAAAAAAAATCTGGTTTTAAATGTGAAGTTATTGATAATCCCTAGTTTTATATGACAGTGGACGTTAGGTGGTTTAGTGGTAAACAAAGCATTGGCTATCCATGATCTTAATCTGAATGAGGCCATGGAGCTTGTTTGTATCATTCAGGCTCTGGAGAGTCATACATATCTTAAGCAGTGATCTCACTATGGAGCATACTGTCATTTTTAGACAATTCACTGCCTTCTTGCCTTGATTTGGCTGAGATGGAGCCAGTTTTTTTCTGGGGGGCAGGGGGGTTAAGCAGAAGCTGGATTTGTTTGGCCCTTGTGTCAATCACAAAGCTGCTGTCCCACCCTTCCAGAGCATGACTGTGCACAGTGCTGACTGGTTAGTCTTTGTCAACCCTCCCTTTGAATTTTTTTTAAAAAAATATGAAAAATGGAAATGGACTGCCTTCAAGTCGACCTTGACTTATGGTGACCCTATGAATAGGGTTTTCATGGTAAACGGCATTCAGAGGTGGTTTTACCATTGCTTTCCTCTGAGGCTGAGAGGCAGTGACTGCCCCAAGGTCACCCATCTTCTTAAACAAGTGTGGAATAAGCATTTGATCAGATTAACATGCTAGGCATTCCGTGTGCTGGCAACCTTCAGGTTGGCTAACTGCAATGTGCTCTATATAGGGCTGCCCTTGAGGCTGGTTTGGAAGCTGGAGCTAGTGCAAAATGCAGTGGCTCAACAGCTCACTGAGGTCGATTATTGCCACCATCTAAGACCACTGCAGAGATAATTGCATGGGCTGTAATTTAGCTACTGAGTTAAGTTCAGTACTGGCACTGGTGCACAAAGCTTGGGATCAGGATCCCCGAGAAATAATCTCATCCTTATATACCCAATTCATCACTGCACTCTGCAGGTGAGGCCTCGTACAGATACCATCTTATCAGGAGATCCACTCCGCACAATATAGGAATCGGGCCTTTAATATGGTGACATCTATTCTTTGGAATTTCCTCCCATTTGTGGCAGCAACCTTCCATGCCACAAATCAGAGAGATATGTCTCTATAAACTTTTCAGCACCTATTGAAGACCTTCCTTTTTCAACAAGCTTTTTCAAGTGGAAATCTTTTTCCAAGTCTAAATTTGTATTGAATTTGGAATTGTTTTTTGATATATGAAATTGTTTTCAGTTGTTTTTTTTTTACTTATGGAGTTGTTTTCCATAATATTTATTGTTGATTTTTTTTACTGTGAAATCACTTGGCAATATTTTATGGGAAGTGATTCATAAATGGAATTAAACCCATGCTCTCTCCCTGCAAAATAGTCCCGAAAGTGTATGTCCCACCTGAAGATTTGGAGAGGGGAAAACAGGAAGATGCAATCAGGATTAGTATGCCTTTACAGGACCAAAGGCAGATGGGAGCAGCCCCAAAAGCCCTGCACCTCTGTTTCACTGATACATCTCTATGCACTCTAAGATCAGGTATTTGGGCTCTAGAGTGTCCCAGCTGGGGATTTGTTAGAGCAATAGCCAGGGAATTGATGGGGAAGAGTGGCAATAACTTGTAGAAGAAAGCAACTTGAGTTACATAAAGTATCCAGTTCCCAATTCATTTGATGTGCAATATGTATCCCAGGTGTTGATAATCTGGGATAGACTGAAGAGTCTGTTGGTATGGCCACCACTATACTGTACAGAAGAATCATCTGCTGAGCTTGCTTAGATGGACTCAGATCTAGACTTGAGATATCCAGACACATTGTTCTGAGTGACTTCAACATCTTAAAGAGCAGCCTTGGGACTTCACGTCCTTGGTGAGAGATATGGGCTTTTAACTGTGCCCCACTCACACATGCATATATGATGGGACACATAATATGTTTAATGTTTTGCACTTCCATTTAAGCAGGCAATTCAGTGACTGCATTTATAATACATTGCTGTATGGCACCATTGTCATGGTCAGATCATCATGACCATCTAAAAACCATTTGTCATGGACCTCAAGGAGAACCATTGGCAAGTTTGGGAGGATGAAGAGTGGGTTACAGATATCTTAGAGGCGGTTGGGGAAAACACAGGAGAAATGTTTCCAGAAATCTGGTGACGCACTTCCAGAAGCCTCTGGCAACTCTGAGTTTAGTGAGGTCAGTGTAGGGCATCAACCCCTTCCATCTCTGACGACTGATGGAGTTCCCTCACTGGCATCCAGCCCAGACCTAGCTATTGAAAAGATAACACTTAATGAACAAACTGGAGTCATCCAGAGAGAGGAAAGCAAAATAAGTCAGACCCTGAACTTATATTTTCACCAAGGTCATGGAGATGAGAGAAAAGGCAGCTTCAGAAAATGCTCTCAACTCCTAGAAGGAGCTCCCACATTGCAGTTAAAGCAAGAAAGTAATAGAGAATGCTTGGACAAGTATATGCTACCCACTTCTCTTATATTTAGGACGGGTATATGAGATTATGGTGTTGAGGCAGCAGTCTGCCATTAACCACGTACCTAGTTTGTATCCTGAGATATGTAGTTTGCTGTTGCTTCCATTTTACCAAGTTTATATCCTGAGAGATGCCTACCCTGTTTCAGAAATATGCCTAGTCTGTTCATGTTCAGTATCCTGAATCAGGCCTAGAAAGCCTGACGAAGTGTTCCTGTATTGACCTCTGGAATAAAGCTTTATGTAAAACCCATCCACTGAATCCTGAGTCTGCTTCTCTGGTTGGGGTCCAGGACACCATTCTGTGTCACCATAGTATGTTGCACACATTAGAATGGTCCACTTCTAGAAACGCATGGGGCCAATTAATTGCCTGAATTCTCTGGGAGATATGTCTATTAATAAGAACATAAGAACATAAGAGGAGCCTGCTGGATCAGGCCAGTGGCCCATCTAGTCCAGCATCCTGTTCTCACAGTGGCCAACCAGGTGCCCGGGGGAAGCCTGCAAGCAGGACCCGAGTGCAAGAACACTCTCCCCTCCTGAGGCTTCCGGCAACTGGTTTTCAGAAGCATGCTGCCTCTGACTAGGGTGGCAGAGCACAACCATCATGGCTAGTAGCCATTGATAGCCCTGTCCATTAATTAATAGCTTTGATGTCCACTAGCAATAATCAGTAGATAGTATGGCTGTGCATTCCCACACCCCATCTAATTCATGGCCTAATCAGATGCTTCAGAGCAGCCCTGACTTGACCCAGGACAACCCAGGGCCAACCTGACCTAGATCCTGGCCTTGATCCAAATTAGGGGCCTTGCATAGTGTTAATTAGAGTTTACGTAGAGTTTCTCCCCACCATCACTACATGTTCAATCTGGATTTTAAACCCTAATTAAGGATGTGGTCAAGGGGGGGAGGCACAGGTAGCCTGCCAGCATCTCCTTCTTCCCCCCTCTCCACACCACCTGTCCTCCTCTGCTTTTGACAGCCCTGGATCACTCCATGTGAACCCAGTCCATCCTGGAGCTACTTCAACCTGCTGTGGCTAAAAAGTTTAGCTGCAATTGACCCAATTCAGTTCAGGAACTGGGATTCAGCCAGAGCAGTTACACAGCCCTAGTAGATAGTAATCAAAACAGCTGCTCCTAGATATCTTCTCATGTCACTACATTGGCACAAGTACAAAAGAAGTGCTTCTGCCTCTTCATTTGTAACCACAGATAATGGCACTTTAGAAAGTTTATTCCATGTCAGTAGTCTTTCCCAATGGCCACTGGATCTGCAAGTCTGAAGCTGCTCTGGATGTTGAATGACCTCATAAATTATAGCTGTTTTCACCTGAAAGTTGAGTCACCATTAGCCTACTGCTCTGATGGATTTGAAACTATTTTGCAGACAAAGTTTTTCATATATGTTTCAACTCAAAAGGCAAAGACTTCCATATAAAGTCAGAGTTTGTGGCATGAAAGGCTCCCACCATGTCCTGTTCATTGTAACGAGCCTTTCCTGCTGATGTGCAGGTGAGTTGGATCCATCATAACTAGCAGGGGAAATCCAAGAGGTGCTGGATCTACAAGCAACTGAGGTTATTAAAATTTTTAGTTAGAGGAGGTAGACTGAGGATAAACTTAAATCTTTATTAGTTTGACCCCTCTTTAAACACACACGCACACACATTATCCTGGCTGTATTCTCATCAGCAAGTTATTTCCCTGTCTTCAACTCTATTTTATCTTTCATTTCAGTTTTAATATAGTATTAACAATTAAAGGTATCAAGCATTCTCCATCACCCTCCCTCACATCCCCAAGTATAAAAGATAAACAAGGAAGGACGGAGTCGGGGAAATATACATATGTTTGTGCAGCTACATTTCCATGGTGGATGAGTTGGCTTCATATAGAACATGGGCACTCACATGGGCCACATTTCTACTGAACATCTGGAGGTCTGGGTTGGTGCCAGCAAATGCAATCCTGCTCCATCCTCTCTGCACCCAAATGCCACACAATATTATTAATTAATTACAAACTCAGTATTATTAATAGAAACGAATCATGGATGTTGGCGATCCTTCCTCCATGTGGAATTATTTGATGGAAATTAAGGAGACCCCATTATTGTAGCTTTTATTTCAGCTGTCTATACAGATGTGCCAGATGTTTGGCCAGGCAGGTGACTTAGCAATAATACATACCAGAACTGTCCAAAAGACGCATAACGGAGATTATACCAAACAAGCATGAATGGAAGAGTAATTTGCTTTTTTTATAGTTATAGTATGTTAGTGAGCCCAACAGTAGTCTTTGAAAGCAGGGGTATGTGGAAACAACAGGCTTCAAGCCTGTTTAATGAAGATTCACATGAGGTAAAACAGTGAGCTAAAAACCACATGTTGCTTTTACTGCAGTTTCTTCTCCCTTGCTTGCCAATCTGAACCAAGAGTTCTCTTAGAACCCTCAGTGCCTACATACTCACAAGTCAGACAGGCTTCCTTGCCAAATGTTTGTTACAGGGCATATGTGCACAGCTTAACATGCAAATAATTCATCAAGAAACATCCATCATGGCTGTATTTCATCCAGAGAACTGGTGATACCCTAACCCAGCAGCTCTCAAACTTTGTTAAATTGCATAATCTTCTAAAGCACAATGGGACATTGGACAATATTTTTAGACATTTTTATAACTGTTATATTCTGTTTGTTTTGTTTATTCTGTTATTATGTACATTGTTGAGATTTATTGTTTAGTTATGTTTATTTAAAATGTGATGTATTGTTTTTTCCTTTTAATTGTACCAAATATGAACTGTTTATTGTATATTGATTTTTATGTTGTAAACCACCCAGAGAGCTTCGGCTATGGGGTGGTATAAAATTTTAATTAAACATATTATTTATTTATTTATTTAATTTAATTTATAAACCGCCCTTAGCCTAAGGCTCCCTGGGTGGTGTACAACATAAAATAATACAATAAATCAGCAATCACAAAATATACAATACAAATATATAACAACAATAAAATAAATTAGAAAGAGCAGGCTATTAAAACGTATTTAAAATACATTAAAATGCCTGGGAGAATAGGAAGGTTTTAACCTGGCACCGAAAGGATATCAACGTAGGCGCCAGGCGTACCTCCTCGGGGAGACTATTCCACAATTCGGGGGCCACCACCGAAAAGGCCCTGGATCTTGTCACCACCCTCCGAGCTTCTTGATGGGTCGGTACTCAGAGGAGGGCCTTAGATGACAAACGAAGTGCATGGGTAGGTTCATAGCGGGAGAGGCGTTCCATCAGGTATTGCGGGCCCACACCGTGTAAGGCTTTATAGGTCAATACCAGCACCTTGAATCTGGCCCGGAAACAGATCGGCAACCAGTGCAAATGGGCCAGAACGGGTGTAATATGTGATGACCGAGTGGTCCTCGTCAACAGTCTGGCTGCTGCGTTTTGCACTGGTTGCAGCTTCCGAACCGTCTTCAAGGGCAGCCCCACGTAGAGTGCATTACAGTAGTCCAATCTAGAGGTCACCAGAGCATGAACAACTGAAGCGAGGTCGTCACCGTCCAGATAGGGGCGTAGTTGGGCTACCAGCCGAAGGTGGTAGAACGCATTCTGAGCCACCGAGGCTACCTGGGCCTCAAGTGACAAGGAAGGATCGAAAAGAACCCCCAAACTATGAACCTGTTCCTTCAGGGGGAGTGTAACCCCATCCAGAACAGGATGAACAACCACCATCTGTGTGGAAAAGGCACTCACTAAAAGTGTCTCAGTCTTGTCTGGATTGAGTTTCAGTTTATTAGCTCCCATCCAGTCCATTGTCGCGGCCAGGCAACGGTTCAGCACATCAACAGCCTCACCTGAAGAAGATGAGAAGGAGAAATAGAGCTGCATGTCATCAGCATACTGATGACAACGCACTCCAAAACTCTGGATGACCTCACCCAGAGGCTTCATGTAGATGTTAAAAAGCATGGGGGACAGTACCGATCCCTGAGGGACTCCACAATGGAGAGTCCAGGGTATTGAGCAATGTTCCCCAAGCACTACCTTCTGGAGACGATCCACCAAGTAGGAGCGGAACCACTGCCAGGCAGTGCCCCCAACTCCCAACTCCGCGAGTCTCTCCAGAAGGATACCATGGTCGATGGTATCAAAAGCAGCTGAGAGGTCAAGGAGAATCAACAGAGTTACACTCCCCCTGTCCCTCTCCCGACAAAGGTCATCATACAGGGCGACCAAGGCTGTTTCCGTGCCAAAACCGGGCCTAAAACCGGATTGAAACGGATCTAGATAATCGGTCTCATCCAAGAGCGCCTGGAGCTGGCTGGCAACCACCTGTTCCAAGACCTTGCCCAGAAATGACACATTCGCTACCGGTTGAGAGTTGTTCAGGTTATCTGGGTCCAAGGAAGACCTCTTCAAGAGAGGTCTCACTACAGCCTCCTTGAGACAATGAGGGACAACTCCCTCTCTCAAGGAGGCATTGATCACTTCCTTGGCCCAACCGGCAGTTCCATCCCAGCTAGCTTTTACTAGCCAGGAGGGGCAAGGGTCCAGTACCGACGTGGTTGCGCGCACCAGTCCAAGCACCTTGTCAACTTCCTCAAGCTGCATCAACTGGAACTCATCCAATAATTGAGGACAAGACCGTGATCTGGATACCTCAATGGAATCAACTGTCCTAATATTAGAGTCAAGATCCCTACGGATGCATGCGATTTTATTTTGGAAGTGCCCCGCAAACTCATTACAGCGGGCTTCAGATGATACTATAGTATCCTGAGGGCCAGAAAGTAAAAGCCCTCGGACTATTTTAAAGAGCTCCACAGGTTGGCACAAAGATGATCTGATAGAGGCAGCAAAATAACACTTTTTTGCTGCCCTTACTGCCTCCATATACAACCTAGTGGAGGCACTTACCAAGGCATGATTGCATCCGTCTGGAGTTCGTCTCCATCTGCACTCAAGCCTCCTCCTCTCTTGCTTCATCACTGTCAGCTCCGGGGTATACCACGGAGCTGTATGAGCTCTACATCGAAGGGGGTGCGCGGGAGCGATCGTGTCAACTTAAAGTCAATAGCTTTCCTGCAAATTCTGCTCTTCTACCTGGAGGAAACTCATTGAGTATACTCACCTGGCTCTTGGTGATGTTGCTCTGTCCCCATCTTCTGAACATGCACAATTCCGACAACAAGGATGGGGGATCTGTGGCCTTCCAGATGTTGTTGGACTCCAACTCCCATCACCCCCAACCATGGACCATGCTAATGTGGCTGATGGGAGTTGAAATTCAACAACATTTGGATGCCCACATCCCTGTACTATGAGATTACAAAATCCACCCCCAATCTAGCAAGTTATTGAAGCACAGCCACAAAATGTAAAATGTTTATATTGCATTAAAGATTCCAGGCAGGAAGGCAAGGAAGACATGATCTCTCTCCACATCATGTGCAAGGCATGGACCTAGGAACAAGTATCATGTGATACAGTAGGGATGGGGAACCAGTGACTCTTCAGATGTCATTGAACTCCAACTCCAAACACCCCCAGCTAGCATTGGCCAATAGGTAGGGATGATGGGGATTGTAGTCCAGCAACATCTGGAAGGCCACAAGTTCTCCATCCCTATGATAGAGACTGAAGTCTTCACATCAACTTCATTTTGGTGCTTCATCACACTTAGCAAGAGCTATTACCTTTTTAAAAGAAATTAATTTGTATCATATGAGATACAAATAAGATTCTAGTTGTGTGTCCCACAAAGAGTGTTGGAGAAGGGTGGGCAAAGGTATTATTGGAACAGAGGAATCTGGAATAACTGCTGCAATGTTATGTGAAACTCCTAAAGGTAAGGCAGTATCCAGACTGAGACCTGATCATATTGTTTAACTATTATTGCCAACCATCTGCTTTGGTTATGCTAACAGTTCTATGGAAAATATGGAAGCTTCTCTGCTGACTACCAGCAGCTTCAGGTGGGGGGATTTTTGGCAGGACTGTGGTGTGTGTGTAAAGATTTAACCCATATCCCCATCCTGATCCTGGCCCCCTCCCAGCAACTGTACTGTTAAAGTGAGGAAATAGACATGTTAAATATATTTATGCTTTAAGAGTCACATCTGTTTTCACCTTAGTTCCATGTTCAAGTCTTGGCAACAAAAGAACCAATTCATTGACAAACTAAGTGCTGAAAAGTATTATAACCAGGAAAATTTTGTATTGCATGGTACTCTGTGGGAACAGGCCAAACAGTGCATAGGAATTTCTCAGAATTTTATCAGATCAAGGTACCAATCTGAAGAAAGGGAGTTGCTCTTCAGTTGAGCAACTGATGGGTTCTAACTGTACTTGCTGTTTTAGAGACTGTCCCATTGCAAACAGCCCATTTCCCACTTGTTCAAACATGTGTGAAGACAGCGTTACTACTTCAAAACATGCAGGAGGAAATGCAAGGACAGCTTGGCTGTCTGCCAACATTCATCCTCCACCTCTTCTGTGTTCCTGAACCAAGAGAGGCTGAAAAGCCCCAGCAATGAGCTATTTGAAGGAACATGAATAATTATTATCAAAGTTTCTGTTTCCTCCAACAGGATTTATCATCAGTCTTCTGGCACTCAGAGTATCTGAGTGGGGGAAAACCTCTGGCTTGTGGGCCAGTCTTGACCCACCAGTGGTTCCATGCCCACCTGTTAATCAAGTGACATTATCCTGATGGACAGATAATGTCAACTGATAGGTGGGGGGGAGTGGATCCATGCAGAAGGCAGGATTGAACCACCTGTCCATCAGCAGATGGATGAGGCAATTCAATTCTGTCCAGTTCAGCTGCATGCACCAGATTCTCACAGGGAACTGCCGTGCATGGTGGATCTTTGTAGAAAGCAGGCTTCACCTCCCCAAGCATCAGCTGATTCATTTGGGAGGTCACCCATCTTGGATTCCTTTTCTCATTAGAGTGGCTTGCCATGGAACCATGCTTACAATTGTTCTGAGTTTATTGAAATCAGCTTTCCTGAAGTCCAGGGTGCGTGTATGGCTGTTCTCAGCTTTTGCTTCTGTTAAAATCACGAATTCAAGTATGGTGTGGTCACTTTCCCCCAGAGTTCCCGTAACTGCCACTTCATCCACCAAATCATCTCTATTGGTTAGAATCAAGTCCAGTATAGCTGATCCTCTGGTTGCTTCCTCCACTTTCTGTAGGAGAAACTTATCTCCAACACAAGTCAGAAATTTCTTGGAGGGGCCATGTTTGGCAGAATTTGTCTCCCAGTAGATATCAGGATAATTGAAGTCCCCCATTACTACTACATCATGACTCCTTGAAACATTGGCAATTTGTTTTTCAAAAGTTACATTCTCGTCTTCTCCTTGATTGGTTGGTCGGTAGTAGACTTCAAGCACCACATTCCTTTTATTACTTGCCCCATTAATTTTAATCCAGATACTCTCGGTGGAGCTACCAAGGTCATCTTCCTGTATTTCTGTGCAGGGATATATATTTTTAACATATGGCATGACTCCACCTCTCTTTTTATTCCTTCTATTCTTTTTAAACAAGTTATATCCTTCAATTGCTGTATTCCAGTCATGGGAGTCATCCCACCAAGTTTCAGTTATACCTATCAAGTCGTAATTCCCCTCCTGTATTAAGAGTTCAAGTTCGTCCTGCTTGTTTCCCATGCTCTGCGCATTAGTATACAGGCATCGAAGACCATGTGATTTATGGCTTAGCTTCCTTACTACTTTTTTCTGAGGACTGTTACTGGGCCCTATTAGAGCCGATCTCTCTGTTCCCATGTGCACAAGCCTTCATCAGTCGTTACCACCAAGTTTATGTCTTCCTCCCCCTTAGGATTCAGTTTAAAGCCCTCCTAATGAACTTCTCCATGCTGTGGCCAAACACATTCTTCCTAGTCCTTGTGAGATGCAACCCATCACTTGCCAGCAGTCCATCTTCCAGGAAGTATAGCCTGTGGTCCCAGAATCCAAATCTCTCACATTGGCACCACCTTCGTAACTATTCATTCACACAGAGTATTTTCCTTTCCCTTGCTACTCCTCTTCTAAGTACTGGAACGATAGATGAAAAAACTCCAAAAGGAGTTTATGAATCCACTCCATAATATGTCACCCTGCAAAAAACAGTGCAAGCCTTACTGTTTTTCTTATCTTATTCTACTGTGTGGGGATAGGATCTCCAAGGATATCTGCAATTATTTTATTACTTTGCATGTGTTTATATTTTGCTCTCTCTCTCTCTCTCTCTCTCACTCACACGCACACACACACACGTCCCTTGGACATTGGATTCAAATCTAGAAGTCATCCTTCTAATTACTGAATCCATTTTTAATGTTGTAAATACGTATGGAGAAAGGCCTTGCTTGGCTGTTGACCAATTGTTGTACACGTAATTTGAGAAAGTAAAGTACAGTTCATTTGTGCAAATCTAAGCCCAGCTGGACTGTACATCAAGGCCAGATAACTTTTGTGTGTTGTCATAATTCTCTCCTTTCTTGGGTACTTTCATGATGTCAGGCATGTTTGATTTGCTGCTCCCAACACACCTGATGTAAAACAAACAAAAATGGTCCCCCGTTGTGTTTGTTTTCCCTTCTGTCATTTCTCCTGTGTCAAATTTTAGATTGTCTGATCCCTGTGGCAGGACCTTGTCCTCTTGGACTCTGTAAAGTGTCTTGCACAAACTAATAATACACTTCTGCTGCATTTCATGTTACCGTATTGGTATAGTCCCTTCCATATTGCTTCTGAACAACTTAAATCAAATGTTGCAAATTCTCAGCTTTTAGGATTACTGTCAACCTTTTGGCACTGTCTGAAAAAGGCTGAAAAAGACGTAGCGCCGCCCTTAACTAGGTGATGTAGTGTGTGGAATGATTGGCTTCAAATAGATGTGGGGGAGAAATTCAGTTCAGCTCACAATCAAAGGTGAATCTACTAATTTACACATAAACTGAAACACAAGCCATCCTTTGAAATGTGCATTTTTCTGAATTTTCTAGTGCAGTTCTCCAGCTAAGTAATGTGTTTAAAATGTATATACTATTTATTTATTCATTTATTATTTGATTTATATCCCGCCCTTCCTCCCAGCAGGAGCCCAGTGCGGCAAGGATAAAGGACAATATGTGAATAAAAATACATATATTAGTGAAAATAGCATATAAAATATATTATAATATGAAGCATTGCTTTGCAGAATTGTGTATGTGTGGCAAAACTGCATACAAAAATGTGTGTATCGTATACAAAAATGTGTGTGTTTCTGCTTTTTGCTTGTATACTTCTAATGTGGATTATCTTGCTCTCCCAATAAAAATCCTGCCCCCCTCCCCAGAACGTCCAGTAGTGTTCCTGTTATCTTATGTAAAATATTGAAGGGTATGTTCTTAGTCTGGAATCCTGGAGAGCTTCTGCCAGTCAGTGTAGACAACACTGAACTAGATGGACCATTGATCTGACTCAGTATAAGGCAGCTTCCAATGTTCTTATGTCCCCTCTTTAAGGGTTTACATCATACATCTTCCCCTTCTTTCCTTCCTTACTTTGATGAATTCATAGTGCCATCCTTTTGTCTGTACCCGGTTCTCAAAAATACTCACTTTATCCACTCTGAGTAGTATGAGCTGAAGATTTTAAGTGCAGTAATTTTTATTGTATTGTGTCATAAATCCTATATGTGGTGTATTGTTTTAAATTAATTTTGATGCTGATTTATTTTAAAAAATGTTGCAACTGAGCCTTCAGGAGAGAGAAGGATAATCTAAATAGAAGTTAAGAACATAAGAACATAAGAAGAGCCTGCTGGATCAGGCCAGTGGCCCATCTAGTCCAGCATCCTGTTCCCACAGTGGCCAACCAGGTGCCTGGGGGAAGCCCGCAAGCAGGACCCGAGTGCAAAAACACTCTCCCCTCCTGAGGCTTCCGGCAACTGGTTTTCAGAAGCATGCTGCCTCTGACTAGGGTGGCAGAGCACAGCCATCACAGCTAGTAGCCATTGATAGCCTTGTCCTCCATGAATTTGTCTAATCTTCTTTTAAAGCCATCCAAGCTGGTGGCCATTACCGCATCTTGTGGGAGCAAATTCCATAGTTTAACTATGCGCTGAGTAAAGAAGTACTTCCTTTTGTCTGTCCTGAATCTTCCAACATTCAGCTTCCTTGAATGTCCACGAGTTCTAGTATTATGAGAGAGGGAGAAGAACTTTTCTCTATCCACTTTCTCAATGCCATGCATAATTTTATACACTTCTATCATGTCTCCTCTGACCCGCCTTTTCTCTAAACTAAAAAGCCCCAAATGCTGCAACCTTTCCTCGTAAGGGAGTCGCTCCATCCCCTTGATCATTCTGGTTGCCCTCTTCTGAACCTTTTCCAACTCTAGAATATCCTTTTTGAGATGAGACGACCAGAACTGTACACAGTATTCCAAATGCGGCCGCACCATAGATTTATACAACGGCATGATGATATCGGCTGTTTTATTTTCAATACCTTTCCTAATTATTGCTAGCATGGAATTTGCCTTTTTCACAGCTGCCGCACACTGGGTCGACATTTTCATCGTGCTGTCCACTACAACCCCGAGGTCTCTCTCCTGGTCGGTCACCGCCAGTTCAGACCCCATGAGCGTATACGTGAAATTCAGATTTTTTGCTCCAATATGCATAATTTTACACTTGTTTATATTGAATTGCATTTGCCATTTTTCTGCCCATTCACTCAGTTTGGAGAGGTCTTTTTGGAGCTCTTCGCAATCCCTTTTTGTTTTAACAACCCTGAACAATTTAGTGTCATCAGCAAACTTGGCCAACTTAAGCAAGAAAGGCACAAATCTTTCTAATGCAGACCCCCCTATCTCTCACAACCACAAACACATTTTTTCTCTACTCAGTTTGGAGATAAATACCAGTGGCTCTGCTTTTGATTTGATATGAAAACCCCTTTGTGGGAGACAACTGTCACCAAAGTATATGGCTGCAAAGTAATCTGGATTTCCTGAACACAGGGATACTCCCTTGTCTTCAAGCTATCTGCTGCTCGTGAGCACTTATATCAGCCAGCTGTGAGTGCTGTAAGGAGAGCATCTCAGATTGGCCCTCTTTGGCAGGCTTGCCTATCCGGGTGTTGCACTGCTTTAGGGCAAGGCGAGGTTTCTGTTGTAATAGTGCCAGCATACACAACTGTGCCAGCCTTAGGCATTCAGAAGGAATGTTTGCATACACTCAAGTCACTCTTGGGAGGATGTAACTGTTCAAACAGTGGATTAGGGTGGGACTGGGAGAGTGGGAGCCCCAGGAATGGGGCGATGTGCAGTTTAATGGTGTGGAAAAAAAGGGCTGATTCAAGAGGGTACAAATATATGCAAAACCCGAATCCACAATCTCTCTTCTTTGCCTTCTCTCTCTCCTCCCCTGAAATTTGGCTTTCATTCAAGATTAATGAGTCTCCTACAGATGTTGCACTTTGACTAGATCTGGTGAAGTTTTCATGTAAACAGAAATAAAGAGAAAGCATCAACCGCCACTCATCAGGTGCTTAGACACAGAAGAAATTAAAGGTCTACACTGATGAGGCATCTTCTTTGTTAGGCACTGCAGGTGTGAAAGAGACCCTTGTGGTCTATTCAGCTGACACATAAGAACTACTCTGGATCTCTTTCTCAATATCTTGGGAAGTATCATGGTCCAGGAAGTGCTGCAATATCATTAGACTGAAGCAGATAAGCTGCTAGAGTCAACGTGACAAGAATGTACTCAAAGCAGCATGTTGCACACCCAAATCATACGTTGAATAGATGGAACTTTTTTCCTGGATAAATGCCCTCCAGAATGCACCAAATGGACAGATACTGATACTCATTCCTTTTATTGTGGATGTGCCTCATCCAGGGCTGGCTCCAGCTTTGAGAGAGCCCCCAGCAACTTGCTGGTTGTTGTGCAACCTCAGCCTTGGGCTTACTTGGCAGCAACAGCTAGGTCTAGGAAGTTACATGCCATTTATATTTCCCACACCACCCTAA
The DNA here is from genome assembly GCF_030035675.1 of Rhineura floridana. Taxonomy (NCBI): domain Eukaryota; kingdom Metazoa; phylum Chordata; class Lepidosauria; order Squamata; family Rhineuridae; genus Rhineura; species Rhineura floridana. Next base: position 38,130,386 of record NC_084485.1, read on the forward strand.
AACAACACTACACAATGTGCTCCAGGGCACTATGGGAAATGTTAAATACTAGGCAACTTTGAAGACCCAGCCATTGCAAGCAAAGCAGCGTACAGTTAAATAAACCGGTGCCTAGGAGGGCTAAAACAGGCATCAGCGATGGTGGGACCTGCCAGAATACTTGGAAACCAAGAGCTGCCTGAAGGTGCCTGGTGCTGCTATCTTCACAGGTCCCATCATACCTTTGTATCTAGCTTCTGGCAATAAAGGCAGTTTCATTTCAGTTGTTTTGGAACCTGATTCACTCCTCAAATTCCACTGAACCAGTGGCAGCTGATGGCACCACGTCAGTGGGGCAGTGAAATCCTCTCTGGGTTTTAGTCTGAACTTTCAAGGAGCTGTCCAAGGTGCGAGCATCGTGTAAGCACCTTGGACAGCTCCTTGAAAGTTCAGACTAAAACCCAGGGTGGATTCCACTTTCCACCGGCATGGAGCTATCAGCTGCCTCTGCTCTGAACCAAGGAACAGAAATGTTTGCCTGAGGAAAGGGACAGAGTTTCTCCTTCAGCTAGTTTCTGGAAGTGGCTTCAAGTTATTGTATATAGGTCTTAAATTTCACTCATTTTTTCAAACATGTTAAAGACACATAGATGTGTTCCCAGAATGATAATCCTAGAGAGCAAGTGGATTCATTTTTACCCAGTGAAGATGTATTTTATAATGTGTATGTGAGATATAAATCTGCCCTGGAATGAATGTAGTTGATCTGAACTGGACAACAATATTCCTCGATTTGACCTCAATAAATTATTCCAAGGAAATCAATATGTCTCATATAATGCATCAAAGAATTACATTTGCTCTCTTTGCAATGTCCTCATGTTGCCAGCTCAAAATCTTTGGATTAACCAATATCTATCTATCTATCTATCTATCTATCTATCTATCTATCTATCTATCTATCTATCTATCTATCTATCTATCTATCTATCTATCTATCTATCTATCTATCTATCTATCTATCTATCTATCTATCTATCTATCTATCTATCTGTCTGTCTGTCTGTCTGTCTGTCTGTCTGTCTGTCTGTCTATCTATCTATCCAGTTCCCAGGATTCACCTTGTATCTGTATCTGTGCTTTTTCTGTCTCAAAAATTCCAATCTTTCTGAACTATTCTGTGCTCTGTCTGCTTCAATCTGATTCAGGTTCCAAGTTGCTCTGTATAAAATGAAGTTGATGTTCCCATTTCACTAATATGGGGACTAAAAATGGTTGTAATTATAGTGCACAGAAAAAGTAGAGAGTAGAGAAAAAGAGAGGGACACAAGGCTTTTGGGAGGCTCTGATCTGACTTGGGCACTTTGTTGACATTGTGATTCAACTGAGGGAGGGGAAAAATCATCCAAATTGCCTTGGTAAGTCAATAAAATTTTTGCCCCCCAATATCAAGTAAAAGCAGCATAATTTTAAAAAGGCCCGAGAAAATAGTTATGACTTCTCCTGGTCATGAAAAGAAATCAGATTAGGTGTCATATAAGTTTTCCTGTGGAAAGTATTACAAAACTGGGACTCCTCTGCCAAGAAAGTCCTTTCCCCTGTTGCCACGCTCCTCATTTCAGATGGTGAGGTGCTTAGAGGGGAGCCTCCAGCAATGATATCCACGTACAATGATATCCAAATTCATGTTGGAGAAGGCAGTCCTTCAGATACCCAGTACCCAAGCTATTTAGAGGCAAGCACCAGCCCATTGAATTGTGTCCCAAAATGGAACCAGAGCCAGTACAGTCATTTAAAGTTGGGAAAATGTGTTTCCAATGCCCAGTCTTAGTTCTATCATCTAGCAAGTGTGTTTTAAAAAAAACCCTGCAGTTTCCTAACAGGTTTATGCCTAATCTGGAGATTAGCAGGGCATATATAACAATGGCCAGACTATCTCTGTTCAGTAGGGGTTCATGCTGATGGACCAACCTCAAGTGGCAGAAGGTGCAAAGCTGGATCAAGGAGCATCAGGGGAGTCCAGAATGGTTGAAGCTCACCACAACAGGCAGAAGATAGATCCTCTGTCATTTCCAGCTATGGAACTTCCAACATAAAACAAAATGTGTTGTTCAAAGCCCAGATCACAGCCACTAGCTGTGAAATTCTGCTTATCCTATAGAAGTTGTTCTAACTTCCTTTAGAATTTCTGTAGGTCTTCTATCTGGACCAATCCCTCCAAATGAGCCATGAATTTCACTTCATCCAATATGTGTTGACAACCTTAGTTTGCCTCTAATTGATAACCCTCTACTGGGTATTATGGACTTCCCTTAAATGTCTATTATATAGCTCCACTCTATAGTTAGAGATTCAGCAACAGCCAAGTGATTTATTTATTTAGCCAGGCAGATACTGTATCAATATATTCTTGTATGAATAATGCTTCCTAGTCTGGTGTCATCTCAACACATTTGACCAACTTGATCTTACCTCCCTCTTCCCGATAACTAATAGAAATGCAAAAGAATCATTCAAGAACAAGCCCCAAGGATCACACAGCTTACTTTCCCCCCTAAATTGGGAGTTTGCCTTTTAGTAAACCCTTTTTCTTCTTCCCTCAAAATAGCACCTTGCCTACCTTAGGGCCAAACTACTTGGTGTGAAGCCAAGTCTCTTGTTTTTCTTTAATTAATTACAGGCACAGGATGATTGTTAATGAGATCACAGTGTTCAGGGAGGTTTGCCCTTCCATCCTCCCCACCCTCAAAAAATACTCCCATGCAGCAATGAAGCTTAGGGGGAAAAGTCTCATTGGAGCCAATGGAGAATATGTTTTACTGGGGAGAAGATTTGGGAGGAGTTGTAGCTGAGGAAGGAAAGGATACACCTTCCCACAAGGTGCACTGTGATTCCAACAACAATCACACTCCCCCATGTGCCTGCAATTACTTAAAGAAAAACAAGAGCTGCATACTGCACATTAAGTATAGTGTGGCTCTTACATGTGGCAATAGCATCTAGAAATCAGGATAGTGGGCAAGCTGTTCACATACAATTGCTCAGAGTGATTTACTGCATCTCGTTCATTGAATGTCTCTGCAATCAAGTCAGAAGGAAGTGTAACACACTCATTATAATGATGTGCTTCTTCAGGAGCACCCTCTGAAATTTAATGACAGAATGCACTTGGGGGATTCTGATGTGAACAGCTTCTCTAAAGCTTTTGTGTCAGGTTGTTGCATAGGACAACTTGACCCATCTTGCCTGATAATTATGAAAGTTCCCAATGATATCTGTGCCCAGTCCTGTTCTCTCTAAACTACTGGCAAAAGTCCCAAGGCTTTAACTGGTCATGTTCCAGCTCTTTAGCAACATGCCGTCTTGCCTCTACACAAGAAATGTTCCGTGCCATCCACATTAACACTCTGTTTAAAGGATAATAATAATAATAAGATCTTAAAAGGGATGTTCACCCCCACCAACCAATACCCCTTTCCAGCAATGCACATGTTGGTCATGCTACCTGAAGGCTGCATGTTTACATACACATGAGAAAGGGTCCTGCGTGTATGCTAAGGAAAGCATATAGAGCTCCACCACATATGGAGGAATCTCAGGTGAGTCAGAATTCCCTCTTCATAGAGGAGCTGTATGCCTGTGCGTTGGCACATGCTTTCAGTTCATCCCTTGGGAGAACAAGATTGCCAGGTGTGGTTAGTTCATGTGGCCCTGCAACACCTTCAGGCATTCTCCTAATGCAGGTACAAGGAAACTACGGCCCTGCAGACTTCCGGGAAGGGTGACTTCGCTTGTGCCTGCTTTTGAGACGGGCTCCCGCCTCAAAAGAAGCTTATTCAGATATAAATCAGTCAGAACATTTTTTTTTGACTGATGAAATTTCTCCCGGGCAGGGAGAAACGTAGAGATCAACCTCAAAAGCCTGTTTTTGTTGGGAGAACTGGATTTCATTAATTTATGAGAAAAGGTCCAGCCAGCAATGCCGGATGGACTTCCGAACAAGCTCTATCTGATTAATGCGATACGTTTATCTTTTCTTCAAAGAGAAAACGGACTAACAGGCAAGCACCCTTCTTTCTATTTTTTTTTTACTTGGTTTAAATTGTTGCAGCAAAAAGAGATTTGTCAAATGAATCAGCTTTAAAGAACTTCTGGGTGAGCTATAACTCTTCTCTGTTATTCACGAAATTAACAGCGTATCTCTGTTTCTATTGCAAACAGCTGTCCTGGAAGTGCATTCTAAAGATATAAACAGAAGAGGGATTTCTATTCCGAGGAACATTATATTGTCTGGGACTATTCTCTTTTTGGTCTATTTTATTTTGACGAATCTGCTTCTTCACGACACCACTAACTGTTTTGATGCTGGGAATTAAATTTGTTTTGTGTTCTTGAACATAGACAGATAAGGCAGGCTGCTCTGTTTATACTGTGATGTCATCAAGCCTGGAATATTAACCCAATTGTTGCTGAAATAAGAAGTGGTTCTTCTTTATTTTTGTTTTGTTTTGTTTTCATGGTTTTAAAAATGGCAATCAAGAAAGTGGCTGAGAATCTGGAAGTAATTATGTTTCAGAAAATAATGGATGAGATTGAGATAATGAAACAAACCCTGCGACAGGGCAGTAAGGAGCTGAAAATTGAACTGAGCAAAATGACGCAGGAGCTTAAAGAAATAGGGGATCCTGTGAGAGAGGAGAATGAGATCAGAGATGAGAAAAGAAAAAATAAAGGGAAGATACAAGCCCTGGAGGTTGGAACAAATGTGGAATTGGAAAAAGATCTGGAGTTTATGGATATTAGAAATAAAATCTACTGTTTGGAATTTAACGTTATCTCTGAAGAAATTAATGAAGATATTAGAGATAAAGTTATCAATGGCTTGGATAATCTTCTGGACTGGAATGACGTGATGGAGCTTGATATAGAGAAAATCTATGGAATTAACTGCAGCCATGTGACAATGGAAAAACTCTCAAGAGATGAGCCAGTGCATTCTGTAAAAAAGAAGAACAGAGATATGACTTTACAACAATATTTCAGCAACTTATTCAGAATGGATGGCAAGAAAATATTTGGGATAGAGGAAATTCCCATCAGACTCTTATTATATGACTATGGCTATGACAGCAAGATTATTATGGAATACTGATAATGGAAGATTGGACACTGAAATTACTGGACTTAACAGGACTATTGAAGATGGAAGATGGAATTAATAGGGATAATGGAATAATGGCTATTGAAATTATTGGACCTAACAGATTTTGATGAGATGGATTAATCGATATGTTTATTTGGACTATGGTTATGACAATAAGATTATTATTATTATTAACGAGATGGATTAATCGACATGTTTATTTGGAGAAAAATTGATAGATATATTTCTTAAAGAATTGAAACCTCTCTTTGACTTTTTGTGGAAAGAATAAAGTAATGTTTATGAGATTTGATGATTAATTAAGATAACTACTGGAGGAAAGCGATTTTATAATATAATTTAAGAGACAGGATTGTTATATATTGTAGACCTACAACTGATTTGATCTGCGACAAATGGGAAGTCAACATTTTATTTTTTTGTTTAATCATTTTTGTTTTGTTTTGTTTTTTGTCTTTGAATGTTTTATGATTTTGTTTTGTATGTTTTATGAAAATTTGAATAAAAATTATTGTAAAAAAAAAAGAAACTACGGCCCTGCAGATGTTGCGAAACTACAACTCCCATCAACCCTGGCCATTGGCCATGCTTGCTGGGGCTAATGGGAGCTGTAGTTCAGCAACATCTGAAGGGCCAAAGGTTCCCCACACCTGTTCTCAACCCCCTAAGGATACTTACAGAGCAATCCAATCCCTTTTCCCCATTACGCCAGGCTGAGGTGGTGGATTGGGCAGAAGTGTCCTTCCACCCAGATCTCCCAGCTAAGCAGGCTTCCCACCGGCCTCCTAAAGTGCAGGCTGGCAGGAGGTACACTGGCAGGATGCCTCCTAGTAGGAGCCATCAGAAAGTCTTGAAATGGGGTATACTGGGGAGGGTGTGAGGTTACAGCCTGGCATCGGCTCTATCCCAAGATAACTTCATGACTGTCACGTGAGAGCATCAGACCTGATCTGGACCCAAGTCTCCTGCCCCCCCCACCTTCTGCCATTGTCACTATGAGCAGCAGGGCTCCACAAACCTCGCTCAAAGGAGAGAGGCGAGGCAGTGGCAGCTGGTCCATTAGGATGAATGAGGGACTGCCCCACCAAACTCAGTGTGCCTTCAGTCAGCCCCCACCTGCCTGCCTTCTTACAACCACCCCAAAGGATGGCACTGGCGGACAACTTCTTCCCCAGTAGTCCCTGTTGAGAGGAGGGAGGAGGATGGGGACAGAGTTAGACTCTGTTGGCTCTGCCTATCATTGCTTTTGGTTCCACCTAGTGTTGGCCTCCCTGCCTTTCACTCTGCCAGTCCCAATGGGCACCAGCTATCACTAATGTTAGGACCACACCCTCAGATACTAAATGTGGCCTAGTCAGCCAAACACTATGTTCCATGTTTTCACAGTTAGAAACTGCTTGTTCAGTGCCTCTTTTTCCCCACCATGTTTGCTGGGGAAATATATCTTGAGGAACAGAATTGTTCAGTTATAATGAAATTGCTATGGCCACATTGTTTGTAACCATTAGGATCTGCCATTGCTATATTCATACACAGAGCCAGCCCCAGGCATGCCGGGGCCCTTGGGCACCAGCCTGCCCCGGGCCCTGGCACTCCCCTTCTGTGATTTGCAGCAGGGTTGGTACTGTGGATCGCAGGGCAGGAGCTCCCAAGCCACCTGCCATTTCCCCACTGTACATACCTTTCTCTGTGCTGTTTTTTCGGCTGTGCACACTGTGCGTGCAGGGTTGCCATCAATCAAGATGGCAGCTGAGGTTTCCCTAAGGGGCTGAAACCTCTGCCACATGCTACATGTGCGCATTGCTGCCATCAACCAAGATGGCAGCAGAAGCTTCAGCCCCTTAGGGAAACCTCGGCTGCCATCTTCTTGATGGCAACCCTGTGCACATAGTGTGCACCACCAAAAAAAAACAGCAGAGAAAGGTAGGTGAAGCAGAGGAATGGTGGGCAACTCGGAAGCTCCTGTCCTGCAATCCATGGCAGCAATCCTGCTGCGGATTGTGGAAAGGGAGCGCAGGGGGCCCTGTAACCCCAGGGGCCCTTGGCCAGGGCCCCAGCTGGCCGCCCTTTAGAGCTGGCCCTGTTCATACAAACAAGTCATACATTCTTGGCATCATTGAATGTGAATATATCAATAGTTCAATGCTTTTTCTTTGCCTAGGAAACAGCTGTTTAGACTCTCTCATCTGGCTGGTGAAAACCCCCAAACCTGATTTACAGGCAACCAAAAGCCTCCTCTGGCAGCTATAGTCCTGGCATAATCTTATGATGGTTTAGGTAGGTTTAAAAGTAACCTCTGTCTCTCCTACTGAGCTATTTCTATAGCTTGTATATCTCATTTGCATGCCATGATTCAGGGCATGGATAGTTCATCCATAATATCATCTGGTCTGACTCAGTATAATACTGCTTTTATCATTCCCTCTATTTCTGAGAAATGGAAGTCACTGCTTATGTAGCCAAAAGAGCACCATACATGTTCAAAAGGAAGGTATCAGCAGGCTCAGAAAAACTCAAAGGTTTTCAAAAGTACACAAGGTCTTTAGAAAGAAAATCTAAGCCAGGGGGAGGGAATCCCTAAAACAGCCCAACAAGGACTAAATGACTGTGGAGGGGTTTTTTTGCCCCCCCCCCCAGAAAACTAGGTAGGGAAAATAGAATGGACTGACTGAAATACTAAACAGAAGAACACCACACTGCAGTCTTTTGTTGCAGTTTTTAGGGTCCCCACAGACTGGTGTTTTATTGCAGGTGTATTCTGCAATGTGTTTGTGACACAATAATCATGCATTAGTGGTGGATTTATTCTTCTTAGATTTCAGCAGGAAGTTACAGGATGTGCACTGATTGGAAATGAAGCACTTTGACTGCCTCCGTACGTTTGCAGGCGTAAAGAGTATTGAAAGTGGGATCTCATGTGACTGCCCTGATAGGACCATGAGCACAAATAACCATGAATGCAGAAAAAAAAGGACATCTGGAAGGGCCCTTGTATGTGCATGAGTGAAACAAGACAGTTTCTAATGTACATGAGTGAAGCAGGTTTGCTTTTTAGCTGTAGGTTCACAACCTAAACCAGAGATAGGGAGTCTTTGGCCCTCCAGATGTTTTTGGAATCCAACTCCCATCAGTCAGCGTAGACAATAATCAGGGATGATGGGGATTGGACCCAATCAATATCTGGAGGGCTATCCCGGGTTATTTGAAGGCACCCCCTGTCATCATCTTCTCCAAAGGCAAAATGATTCCCTATCCCTCAGCCAATCTGAGATGAAGTGGGACAGGGACGGGAGAGTTGGCCAACTGCTGCATTTTTCAAACAGGTAAATATATCTGAATGTAAGTTTGGAAGCATTCTCGTCCTACCCCTCCCCAGTCTTTCTCTGAATTCATGTATGAAATTGTCCTTTGCCACCACACCAAAGAAGACTCATGACACATATATATGGTATAATGTTATATTTATTAAAATATAACAAATATTAAATCATATTCAATTCAGCCAATTAATCGAATTTCAACTACTTCGGGCAGGTGAGGCTCAACCTTACTGGGAGGGAATACTCCCTCCAATCCTCAAGGCAAGTCAGTCACCTTGGACTGTAACTTCCCAGTCAAGGATGTGGGAAAACTTATCCCTCCTTGTTATTGGAGTCAGATATGTGGTTCCAACCTCCACATCCTGGCCCTGCCGTACAGGCGTTCACCATGATGTGCAAACTGGTCACACGAGGACACTCCCCAAAGCCCCACCAGACACTAAACCCTGATGGTTCCCTAGGGAGTGTCCTTTTCCAGAATGCCTCATTCGCCTCAATTTTTACCCCAATTACCTCACCTGCCCAAATTCCATGGTAGCCAAAGCCGGACAACCATGACCTTTCCCATCAGGCCAATTGAATCAACCCAAGCAGTATGGAGTAAGCAAAACCAAAGGGATTCTGAAATCAGGATCCCCCCCCCAAAAAAATTCCTACTCAGCCCCAATTGGCGACCAGCAGAGCCCATACTGACAAGGGAGAGAGGGCGGGTGCCACAAGGCAAAAATGTGAGTTTTAAGGGAAGAGTGGTCTTATTTATACCCGCTAATCCCTTCACCTAATTGGTCCTAAGACCCCACCTGACCCATTCAAAAACCTTTGGGAACCTTCCCGAGCCTTCTGAAGAGTGGGGTGGTGGTGGCAGCAAACACGCCCCCGCACAAGGCGGGAACACCATTCTTTCCATATATATGTCATTTTAAAAGATCTCAAGAGGCACATTGAGAGTTTCAGCTATTTGCTATCAATAGAGGGGCTAGCATTATTTAATATCTAACCATAGATTTACAAAATATAGTGGGCTGGATTCATTGTTGATATAAACAGAGAGAACACCATTAGTAAAGGGGTTGCACACATTAATTTCAGCAGCATGCAAACCTCATGGCATCATCTATGTTTGAACACGAAACTAATCTGGTTACATTGATCTCAATTTCATGTTTATAAATAGACTGTGTAATGGTTTCATGGCTTGTGAAATAGAGCTATCTTCTATGTGAAATGGTCTGTAGGGCAAATTCTTTGCTGAATTATCCCTGTGCAAACTCCCAGTGGAGTCAAAGACAAGGTATATATATATATGAGTACTCTGTATTGGTATGAGATTATAAAATTATTTTAAATGTGAAAATTATTGTACTGGTTGCAGCTTAACTTTACTGTACAGGAATAAAGTTGGTGAACCCTGATGGCTAACAAGGGCAGTAGTTTTGCAGGGTTACAAATGTTTGCTGCTGCAGCAACTGAAACTGCCTTTCCTTTTTCACACATTACCTTGATGTATGCAATTCCATAGCTCAGGAACAATGGGAATGGACAAAGGAAAGAAATGAAATTATGTCACACTGCATTTTTAGGCATATATAGGACTGCAAACTTTTCATTTAAATTCAGAGGAGGGCAACAAGGATGGTCAGGGGACTGGAAACAAAGCCCTATGAAGAGAGACTGAAAGAACTGGGCATGTTTAGCCTTGAGGAGAGAAGACTGAGGGGACATGTGATAGCACCCTTCAAGTTCTTGAAAGGTTGTCACACAGAGGAAGGGCAGGATCTCTTCTTGATCATCCCAGAGTGCAAGACATGGAATAATGGGCTCAAGTTACAGGAAGCCAGTTTTCTACTGAACATCAGAAAAAACTTTCTGTTAGTGCTATACAACAATGGAACCAATTACCTAGGGAGGTGGTGAGCTCTCCAACACTGGAGGCATTCAAGAGACAGATGGACAGCCATCTGTCAGGTATGCTTTGATTTGGGTTCCTGCATTGAGCGGGGGGTTGGCCTTGATGGCCTTATAGGCCCCTTCCTATTCTACTATTCTATGATTCTACAAAATCATTCTGACACGTGAGTGATCTAGTAGCAGAGACCAGAATGTGTCAGGGAGTGGAGCCTATTTAACACCAATGTGGTTAAGGCAGTGGTTCTCAAACTTTTTTGGTTCGTGGAGCACTGTAAAACATAAAAATTTTCTGGCGCACTTCGTGTACAAAATTAAAAATATATTAATATATTTTAAACTATGAATAAAAATAACTTAAACTATAGAAAACTATTGCTTACCCTATACAAATGGGTTTCTTCTCATTTTTAAAATATACTTTCATAATATTTGAGGCACACCTAGCCACCTCTTAGGGCACACCAGTGTGCCTGGGTGCACTGTTTGAGAATTACTGGGTTAAGGAGTTGTATCTAAATGGTGTCTCTCTGGATTTGGTTCAGTTCTATTTGGTTTATTAAATTTATACACCACTTCCTACTACAAAATTTCCAAAGCAATTTACAACCAAACTAAAAACATCCAGAATTAAAATTACATAACAAAATGATGACAAGGTTGGCACCAGGTGGGCACCCTGGGGAGAGCAAAAACTGCTACATAGAAGGCCTTTTCTCTCATTGCCACCCTCCAGACCTTCCTTGGATATGGCATGCAGAGAAGGGATGATGATCAGATGATGATTTCAGGGTTTGGGCAGGTTCATATATTGTAGAGGGAATGAGAATGTTTCTCAAGAGATAAATAGCAGTTTCATAATCTCTTCTAAGTGAAGCAGTTTCATAATATCTTCCAGCTGAAGGAGCATCAAGCCAATACAGTCATAGGCATACTGATATAATGTACTTGGGTTGCATTCAGACAGCAGTTTATTTCATTTCCCCAACATTTCCTTGCCTGATAATTTCTGCATTTTATTTGATCTTTCATACAAGGTAAAAGCCATTTCTGGAAATCTAGTGGAATATAGCGGCGGTTTAGTGTTCATTTCCAAGTTAATTATGTCCAGAAAAAAATCTGTTTGCAACCCCACCCAGAAAATCATGGGAGTAAAGAAATGAAATTTGTGGCGGTATACCAGCATTCAGTTCTTTCTTGCCATTTTCATGGGGAAATCATGGGGACATAGAAGTGGGCATGCGCAGAAAGGATTGGGGAGCAGTGACATGTCCAATGACATTCATTGTTGCATCACTCTGATGGGTGAGAAATTTGATTCAGTTTGCATTTCAAACCAAGTCTATCAAATTTGCTGTTTCCGAAACAATTTGAGAAATGAAACACAGACATCCTTGGAAATTTGCACTTATTTGAATTTAGCAACGCAGTTCACTAGCCAAACTATGTTTACAAAAATGCATATGTTAGGGAAAGTGTACATAAAAATGAATAAAAATGAAATACAAAAATGCATTATATGACGAGAAACTGCTTGCAAAAATGTGTACATGAGTCAAAACTGCCTACAAAAATGTATTTATTAGGATAAATTCACCCTAAAATGTGGAGAATTTTCATGAGGATTTTTTAAATTGCAAATTGCTGCAAAATGTGGAGAACTGAATTTAAGACTGGAAAAATGAGAAACTGAGAGAAATGGAATCGACCGATTTTCCATTGCAACTCCACACCCATGGGTATGAATGAAATTTAGTACAACATGGCGGTATATTGATTAAAATGCCACAGTTCTATAATGCAACAGGACTGCAGCGTGAAAGGAATGTTAGAAATTGGGACAGAAGTGCTACCATTATAATGAATAAAACTAACATAATAAACCCCATGTCTGAATGCAGCTTTAATGATGGGCTATAGGGCACTGAACTCTCTGGGCCAATTGCTACCTTGAAAGCATCTTGAACAGCAGCCCATGTAAAGCATAGTCCTGCCACTGTGAATTATGAAGGTTATCAGAACTTATAAAAGGCATGGCACAGAAAAGTTTTGCCTCCGGTCTGTTTGCCTGCAGGCCTTGTTTCAGGGGAGTAGCCTGATTTCATTCAGGAAGATTTGAGAACAAAGCCTTCCATTTACACAAAGCTCCAGTGGAGCTGATCTGATCCAGAAACAACAGGGGGCCTCTGAGTTCTTAACCTGTGCTTCAGTATGGAAGACATGAGACACAGGCAGCTCTGGATTCTCATAAGAACATGTTGAGTTACTCCTCCAGTGCAGAAATAAAATCTCATGTATTCTTTTAATCTAAGACAAATTTGCAGCAAACTCCCATTCAATTTTTCATCCAGGTCCTGGGTTCACAGGAATACAAATGAAGTCTTGTGCAATAAGTCTGCAGTGGAGGAAAGACCAGCAATGGGCTCAGTCCAGTGCAGGTGCAGTGGCAGAACCAATCCAACAGGCCTGCCACCAATCTGCACTGCATTGAGCTCCCAGTGCCTTGTTCCTCCTCCTCTCCTTCACAGGAACTGGCAGCGATGCTTGACATTGGGAAGGCAAGTGAGCAACGCTGCCCTGCCTGTGCCACCCCACTAATCGCTACTGGTCTTTTGCCACAGTTCTTTTTAACCACAGAAATACATGTTGCCACTGTTGGCATTCTATAATACTGGAACAGTTACCGCAACTACCATTTCATGGACCAGCTTTTTTATATTACAGCAGGGCAAGCAGCTGCCAGGGTCCCAGCACCCCAGAACGGTGAACCACTGATGACTGCTCTGAGCCATCTTATTTGCTAGCTCAGTGCTCTGAGCAGCACTGGGTGGCTGGATTTAGCCATCATTTTAATTTCTCATAGTGCCCCTTACATAGTATCACTCTAGGACAGGATTTTGACGTGAAACTGCCTAAGTCAAGCTTCTCAAACCAATGTGCAAACAGAAACACAGTGATGATCAAAATTTACACTTCTCTGAATCTTGTGATGCAGTTCCACGGCCAAACAATATGTACATAAATACATATATTAGGGCAAAATGTGCATAAAAAGACATTTATCTGTGAAAATAAGAACACAAAACTGAATTATATTGGAAATTGCTTGCAAGAATGTGTGTATTAGTCAATCCTGCATAGAAAAATGTGTTTATTAGGAGAAATGCACACTAAAATGCTGTCAAATTTTCTTGAGTTTTTTTTAAAAAAATGTAAATTAATTTAAGATTGGACAAATGAGAAACTTAGTGAACCAAAATTGACAGATTCATCAATTCCTACATCATACTTTTTAGCCCCACTGGAAATGAGCGGGCTCCCTAAGCAACATTAAACATTCTACTGTCTTTGGGCACCTGAATTTCCATCAACACCAGATTCAAACTTTTCTGAAGGATGTAAATAACTTGGGTGCACCCAGTGTAGTCTTTTGAACATGTCAGGCATGGGGTGACCTTAGCAGGTGAACTGGGATAAGTCAGGATGTTCCAGGGAGCAGAGGCAATATTAATTTAAGACAAATACAGCACTGCAGGCGTAAAAGTGTGTGTGTGGGGGATTAAAGAATCCTTTGATATCATGATATAATGTTCCCTTGCTAGCATCAGGGAGTCCCCTTTCCCAATATTATTCTTTCTTGGCTTTATTTTAATCAAGCTCAAAGTGAAAACTTTTGCTGTCCTTCGTTCCCCTTTTTCCTCTTGCATTCCTGCTGTTCAGATGGAAATGATGGAGAGAGAGAGAGAGAGAGAGAGAGAGAGAGAGAGAGAGAGAGAGAGGCTGTTATATCAGTTTCATGCACAGGACAAAGCAGACAGGAATTATTTTTCTTGTTAGTCTTTTTGTACAAAGACAGACAGCCCTTTCAGCCCAAATACAATATTGTAATTGCTCATATTCAACTGACAGAGCTTCCCAGATGAGCTGTGCCGAGGCGTCATTTGCTAATCTGTCATGTTCCGTAGCACCCGGTACTGCGCTCTGTAAAAGTGTCTTCTTCTCTTTAAGTTATTTATATAGTTGGCTGAAAGTGCATTGCTTGTACAAACTAGAAACTATTAGATTAGACCAGCAGAGACAGCCGGAGGCAATCTTTTTAAAAAATGAACAGGATTCAAAGTGGGGTTGGAAAGCAAATATTATTTCACTGGAAGTCTATTAGAGGTAGCTCCCTGGATAACAAATAAGTGCTTTGTTAGCTTTTGGTGGGAGAAATGGACTGGCCAGATTGGCACCAGCTGGGTTTAATGGTAAACTGCTTGATGGAACATGATCACCCCTCTGATTGGTAGGATTCTTTTGAGCCAGGGTTGCTTCTCCTCCCCTCCTGAGGTTTACTTACCTAGAGTGCATGTCAGAACTTAGCAGCTGAGGATGAGTCAGTTTGTTTTAGAACTCCTCCATCGTAAACACACATGCTCTGAAAACATGAGGTAAATTCAGCCGATTGGAAAACAAACATTATCTGTAGTGGGGAGAGCTAAAAGGTTGTCCATATAAGACTGTCTTAATACGTGATGGGGGGCAGGAGAGAGAAAAGAAAAAGAAATGTGATCTGTGTGTTCCAGGGGAAGCCAGGAGGAACAAACATGGAGTGTTGTGATTGCATTTGGAAAATAGAGAAGAAAATGCCCCCAAGTGATGAGGCTGCCTTGTTGAATGAAACCCTCTGCCCCAATCAAATGATGGATGTTTAACCTGTTCTAGTGCCACAGAATGGTAAGCCAAAGGTATTATTTATACCCAATAAGTTCTGGGTTCTTCTCTCCAGTAGTTGCACCAATTATCAGTTGAGACTCTCGGAAAAGGTGCTGCAGAGAGCATCAGGAGGCAGTGCCTAAGAATGTTTAAGGCTGTGTACATACACCATACCTGTAAAGCACATTTACAGCACACAGTCATTCACTGACTCACACACTCTCTCTCACACACACATTCTAGGAACTGTAGTTTACCCCTCACAGAACTACAGTTCTAAGCACTGAGTACAGGATTTTTTTTGGGGGGGGGAGGGAGAATGTGCTTTAAATGTGCTTTAAATATATGGGGTGTAGGCATGGATGGATCGGTCAGTTTCAGTTCTCTCAGTTTCTCCTTGTTCCAGTCTTAAATTCAGTTCTCCACATTTCTGCAGCAATTTCCATTTTTTTTAAAAAAAATCCTCATGAAAATTCATCTGCGTTTTAGTGCAAATTTCTCTTAATAAATGGATTTTGTATGCAAATGTGTCTAATATACATATTTTGCAAAGAAATCTCCCCAAATATGCATTTTGTATGTTATTGACACTAATACATGGATTTTTATGTATATTTCATCCCAATATATGCATTTTTGGTCCACATTACTTCCTTGTAGAACTGCATTGCAAAATTCAGAGAAGTGTGGACTTCAAAGGAAGGCTGTATTTCAGTTTGCATAGTGGTTTGGAAAGTGCAAATTTAGTAGGCTCATCTTTAAAAGTGAACTTCTAACCTTACTTGACATCTGCAGCTATTCTTCAAGTGTCCATGGACCCCAATCAGGGCCAGTTCTATCATTGGGCAGGGTGTGTCTGCTGTCTCAGAGCAGATGCTGGGAAGGAGCATGGCAGTGTCAGCCATCCCAGCTCCTGAGCCCCCAGCCATTCCCCTCACCTACAGGAGAGCAGTGTATGGTATGCGGCCTGTTATATGCCTCCTAAACTAGCCTGTTGACCTCTGAGATAGTTGTGTAGGATGCTGTCCCATATGCTCAGAGGCACATTACCAAATTCTTCCAAGCTACACAAGTGGATTGGACTGTGAAAGACCAATCCAAACTGTATTTGCATTTTGACAAATTTGTAGGGCAGTACAATATCTCAGAGAGGAGGTTACGTCTCCTGCTCCCCTGGTGCATTCACTATGTTGTAGTTGTTATGTGCCTTCAAGTCGATTACGACTTATGGAGACCCTATGAATCAGTGACCTCCAAGAGCATCTGTCATGAACCACCCTGCTCAAATCTTGTAAGTTCAGGTCGGTGGATTACTTTATGGAATCAATCCATCTCTTGTTTGGCCTTCCTCTTTTTCTACTCCTTTCCATTTTTCCCATAATTATTGCCTTTTCTAGTGAATCATGTCTTCTCATTATGTGTCCAAAGTATGATAACCTCAGTTTCATCATTTTAGCTTCTAGTGACAGTTCTGGTTTAATTTGTTCTAACACCTAATTATTTGTCTTTTTCGCAGTCCATGGTATACGCAAAGCTCTCCTCCAGCACCACATTTCAAATGAGTTGATTTTTCTCTTATCCGCTTTTTCACTGTCCAGCTTTCACATCCGTACATAGAGATCGGGAATACCATGGTCTGAATGATCCTGACTTTAGTGTTCAGTGATACATCTTTGCATTTGAGGACCATTTCTAGTTCTCTCACAGCTGCCATCCTCAGTCCTAGCCTTCTTCTGATTTCTTGACTATGGTCTCCAGTTTAGTTAATGACTGTGCTGAGGTATTGATAATCCTTGACAAATTCAATGTCCTCATCAACTGTAAAGTTACATAAATCTTCTGTTGTCATTACTTTAGTCTTCTTGACTTTCAGCTGTAGTCCTGCTTTTGTGCTTTCCTCTTTAACTTTCATCAGCATTTGTTTTAAGTCATTACTGGTTTCTGCTAAGAGTATGGTATCATCTGCATATCTTAAATTATTGATATTTCTCCCTCCAATTTTCACACCTCCTTCATCTTGGTCCAATCCCACTTTCCATATGATATGTTCTGTGTACAGATTAAACAAATAGGGTGATAAAATACAACCCTGTCTCACACCCTTTCCGATGGGGAACCAATCGGTTTCTCCATATTCTGTCCTTACAGTAGCCTCTTGTCCAGAGTATAAGTTGCGCATCAGGACAATCAGATGCTGTGGCACCCCCATTTCTTTTAAAGCATTCCATAGTTTTTCATGATCTACACAGTCAAAGGCTTTGCTATAATCTATAAAGCACAGGGTGATTTTCTTCTGAAATTCCTTGCTCCGTTCCATTATCCAACGTATGTTTGCAATATGATCTCTGGTGCCTCTTCCCTTTCTAAATCCAGCTTGGATGTCTGGCATTTCTTGCTCTATATATGGTAAGAGCCTTTGTTGTAGAATCTTGAGCATTACTTTACTTGCATGGGATATTAAGGCAATAGTTCGGTAATTACTGCATTCCCTGGGATCCCCTTTCTTTGGAAGTGGGATATATATTGAACGCTTCCAGTCTGTGGGCCATTGTTTAGTTTTCCATATTTCTTGACAAATCTTTGTCAAAATTTGGACAGATTCAGTCTCAGTAGCTTGTAGCAACTCTATTGGTATGCCGTCTATTCCTGGTGATTTGTTTCTTCCAAGAATTTTAAGAGCAGCTTTCACCTCACATTCTAACATTTCTGGTTCTTCATCATATGGTTCCTCCGTGAATGAATCTGTCATCCTGGCATCTCTTTTATAGAGTTCTTCAGTGTATTGCTTCCATCTTCCTTTTATTTCATCTCGATCAGTCAGTGTGTTCCCCTGTTGATTATTCAACATCCCTACTCGTGGTTTAAATTTCCCTTTCATTTCTCTAATCTTTTGGAATAGGGCTCTTGTTCTTCCCATTTTGTTGTCCTTTTCTATTTCTATACAATAACTATTGTAACAGTTTTCTTTGTCCCTGCGTACTAGTGGTTGTATAGTTGCATTTAGGGTTCTGACCGTGTTTCTGTCTCCTTTTGCTTTTGCTTTCCTTCGCTCTTTAACCATTTTAAGAGTTTCCTCAGTCATCCATTGAGGTCTTTCTCTCTTTTTAACAAGAGGTATTGTCTTTTTGCATTCTTCCTTGATAATGTCCCTGACTTCAGTCCATAGTTCTTCTGGTTCTTTGTCAACTAAGTTTAAAGCCTCAAACCTGATCCTTATTTGATCTTTATATGCTTCTGGGATGTTATTTAAATTGTATTTTGGCATTATGAGTGCTTTGTTCTTCTTCTTTAGCTTTGCTCTGATTTTCGATACGATCAGTTCATGATCTGTACCACAGTCTGCTCCTGGTCTTGTTTTTGCAGAAAGTATGGAACTTCTCCATCTTCTGTTTCTAATTATATAATCAATTTGATTCCTATATTGACCATTTGGTGATGTCCACGTGTACAGTCGTCTTTTTGGTTGCTCAAAAAATGTGTTGGCAAGAAACAAATCATTGGCTTCACAGAATTCAATAAGTCTTTCCCCTGCTTCATTTCTGTCACCTAAGCCCCATTTCCCCACAATTCCTAGTTCTTCTCTGTTTCCTACTTTTGCATTCCAGTCCCCATGATTATCATCATATCTTGTTTTGGTGTGTGATCAATTTCCTCCTGTACTTCTGCGTAAAATCTCTCCAATTCTTCTTCCTCTGCGTTTGATGTTGGAGCATAGACTTGGATGATGGTTATGTTAGTAGGTTTCCCATTTAGTCTCATTGATATCACTCGCTCAGACCTAATTGCTTTTGCTACATCACTTCTCACTATTAAAGCAACCCCGTTTCTTCTTGATTTCTCATTTCCTGCATAAAATATTTTGTAGTTGCCTGATTGAAAATGTCCCATTCCAGTCCATTTTAATTCACTGATGCCAAGTATTGTAATGTTGATACGCTCCATTTCTTGCTTGACAATTTCTAACTTTCCCGGGTTCATGCTTCTCACATTCCATGTTCCTATTGTGTGTGTCGTACAACTCCGGACTCTCCTTTCGCATCTGTGCGCATCAGCCTCTGGGCTTTCTTTCAGCTTTGACCCAACTGCGTCATTAGTCACAGCGCTACTCGTACTTGTCCTTTGTTCTTCCCCAGTAGCTTGGTGAGTGCCTTCTGACCTGGGGTCTCATCTTCCAGCACTATCTCGTGTTGCATTTTGGATACTCTGTTCATAGGGTTTTCATGGTCAGAGATATTCCGAGGTGGTTTACCATCGCCTTCCTCTGAGTTTGGATGCATCTTAGTCTGGTGTCTCAGCTTTGACCATTCCTCCCTGGGTGCCCCTGCTAGGAGTCTAGCCTCTTCATCTAGACTCCTGATGGCATTCACTATAGCTGCCCAATTTCCATGCTTTTTAAAGTTTGATAGAAATATCTGTGGGCTATAGGTACATTCTTAAACCGCAAGGTTTTCTGCCTATTAGTGAATAAATGCTTAATTCAAACAAATCCCATAAAAGTTCTAAGGAAGTCTGCTGAATAGCTATGGTGGCTCACAATTTAGCTCCGTTTATGTTCAGCTCATACTGTCCCCTAGCTGCATGCAGACAGCATGTATCTGTTAAGATACAAAACAAACCTTGATATAATCCTGCTACTAGAACTGATATTAGTGTCAGCTCTTATTCAACCCCAAGAGGTGGCTGCATTAAGTGATCCTACTGGGCCAAATTCCATTGTGTAAACTTTAAGGCTATGGCACCGGGGATGAATATGGAGCACTCTTTGTAAAGCACCTTAGGGTACATTTCCTCTCAATGAAACATTCTATGTGAATGGAAAAGATAATTATTACAATCCATTATTAATAAGGAGTTGTCTGCTAGCTTGACATTCGGTGCTTGGGACTTACCATTAGGCAAACCTGGTGAAATTGATCAGAGAGAGCAGCACTTAGCTACATGGATGCAGCTTAGCTAGCTCCCTACAGTCTTCAAAGCACTGATGGGCAAGCTATGAAGTGTTTGCCGACTAAGGGCACAATTTTAGCTGAGAATCAGTGCTGTAAGATCTAAAACAAAAAATATCTTCCAGATGCTATTGATCTTCGACTTGTAGCCCACTCCTTCTCTTTTATCCATGCCCACTTGGCAATTTCTCCCAACTGTCCTTTCTTTCAAGAGTGTTTCTTCTCTTAATGAAGACATTATAGGAAAAAGCATATCTGAGCATGTGCATAGTCCTGGCTCATTCCCTCATAGATGAACAACTGCAGCCTCTACCCACACATAAAAAGCCCTAATGGATCAAACCAGAGGTCTATTCTGCTTCCTAATGAGATGCTTCTAGGAAGCTGATGAGCGAGATATAAACACAATAGCTCTTTTCTGCTATAGCTCCCCAGAAACTGGTATTGAGTAGCATACTGTCACTTAATATAGAACTTCCAAATACCCATCTTGGCTAAAAGCCATTGTGGTATAGTGGCTAGTGTGTTGGACTGGGATCAGGGTTCAAATCCCCACTCAGTGAGGAAGCTTACTGGCTTACCTTGGGCCAGTCACTGACTTTCATATCTCACAGGGTTGTTGTGAGGATTCAGTGAAGAGGGGAGAACCATCTTGACTTCTTGTAGGAAAGGTGAGATGATAATAATAATAATAATAATAATAATAATAATAATAATAATAATAATAATAATAATAATAATAATAGTTTCTTTATTATATTTATATCCCACCCTTCCTCCCAGTAGGAGCCCATAACAGCAACACTACTACTACTAACATCAACAACAGCAATAATAATAATAACAACAATAATAATAATCCATGAAGCTGTCTAATCTACCTTTTAATAGGTTTGTGCATGTCCCCTGTTCTCCTTTGGGGCCTGATTCAGCACTTTGGAGCAGCCCCGATCCAATCCTATCTGGATCAGGACCCCAAATAGAATCAGGGTCTTTGCATACTCTTTAATTAGGGTTGGAAAGGGTGAGAGACACATGCAGTTTTGCCTTTGTACCACTCCAGATCTCTCTGGGTGGAGCTATCCAGGGATGCATCATCCCGCTCCTGCCAAATTGACTCGATTTAGTTCAGGATCTGTCATTTGGCTGGAGCTGGTGCACAGTCCCACCTTTTAAAGGCATTTAAGCTAATGAATTCTTGTAGCAGAGAATTTCATAAATGGATTGTTCATTAATTTATTTATTATGCTGATATGCTATTGCTTTTAAACTGCCCTAAATCTACAAAGGTACTGGTAGTAGTGGCTAGTGAGGTGGTGTGGGTGGGGCACCATTGCTCTCCTGGCTTTTGAACATGGTGGGTCACTGAGGGGGAGGGGCAAGGTACAGGGACTTGTGTGCACTGCAGTGGTGGCCCATAGGTTCCTCATCCTTGCCCTACAGGGAGGGAATTCCACAGTTGTGGAGTCACCACAAAGAAGGCTCAATTCCTTCTTGAACTTCACCCAGCAAAAGGATACAAAGAAGAGCCTTCTCTGAAGATCCTCAGACATGCAGGTATAAGAAGTGGCACTCCTTTGGATATTTGGGTCCTGAGCCATGTAGGGCTTTAGAGGTACACACCAGCACCTTAACTGGGCTGGGAAGCAAATGGCCAGCCAATGTAGATTTTTAAGAATAGGTCCTATATGATTCCATTTCACTGTGCTAGTTACATTTTATACCAGTTGAAAATTTTGAGGGGTCTCCAAGGGCAGCCCCATATACAACACATTACAGTAAATGTGCATGGTATTCAGTGCTACTCCTATTTAGAGTAAACCCAATGAAGTTATTAGACATGGCTAGCCTAGGCTCATTAATTTCAGTGGTCGTACTCTAAGTAGGACTTAGTTGAACCCAACCCTATGGGTTGTGTGAAGAAGCCTTGAGCTTTTGGATTTCTCTCTTGGGAAATAAGGGCTCCCTTGTGAAGCATTCTGAGTACAACTTTTAAAGCTTACAGTTCATGGCAATACTCCTGTATCACAGCTACAATTATATGCTGCAGAAGGTCAGAATGTGTATTGAACAAGGCTGATTCAAATGTTTGACTGTGGACATTTTTGGTGTGAAGGGGAGCTCTGGGGAGGAAGAATGTTCCCCAAACCTCCCCCAATGCTTACCTGTTCTGACTCTGGATTAGCGTTTTCTTTTTCTTTTCCCCTTAGTGACATTATAACACAGTCAAATACCATGGAGCAAAGTGATAATTTAAATATTTCCAGGAAGAGAATATTGATTTGTGGGGGGAGGGGAGTTGGGGTGGTGCCAATACTTGATCAGAGCTGTAAAGAGGCCTCTTCTCTAGATGTGTTGGCACCTGGAAGGATGGGATTGCTGCACTGCTGGTGCCCAAATGGGACTGGGGGAATCCTCACTTGGGGGTGGGAGAACAGGTGCTGGGGAGGGATATATGTCAAGGGAGAGTCTGAGTGGCTGAATGTTCAGATGTCATGCAATATGTGAACATTTTTGCAACTTCTTGAGCCGTGCAGATCATCAGTGAAATGAGGAGCTCACTTCACAGGAGTGAAATTGTTTTTCAGATTTGTACATCTCCTATATGTCTGTATCAGCGTTCTGCTATGGTTGTTACTGTTGTTTTTTGTTATTGTTATTGTCTTTCTTGGAACAGTCTGGAGTGGCTTCTGATGTTATAAATAATATTAAATATTAGACAGGCGCCATCTTTGTTAGCTTTTCACCACCTACTGAAGACCTTCCTCTATCAACAAGCCTTTTAAATTGAGACTTTATCCCAGTCTGCCTCTTTTTGGAATTGCTTTTTAAGATGTTTTCAAGCCTTTTTTTAAAAAAAGATGTTATTAAAGCTTTTAAAAAATGTTTTGTTTTAATACATTTTTAAGAATGTTTTTGTTTTAATATATTTTAAAGTCTGTTTTATGATGGTTTAAAGTATTTTTAGTGCTTTTGTTTGTCGCCCTGGGCTCCCACTAGGAGGGAGGGTGGGATATAAATTGAATAAATAAATAAATAATAAATATAAGAAGGACTACCAACTGGATGTGCATGCATCTGAAAGGCAGCACATTACTTTGATGAGAACCTACAAAAATGGCCCCATGCTAGCTGCTTGGAGTGGCCTAGTACAAAACTGAAGTGTTTGCCTTCTCGCCTTGAGTGGGACTGTACATGCCATCCTGCCCTCAACATCTCTGCCTGCTCCACCATTGACTAGGCATAAGTTAGGGGTGGGGAAATTTGGCCCTCCAGATGGTGCTGAACTACACTCCCATCAGCCCCAGCAAGCTTGGCCAATGGCCAGGAATGATGAGAGCTGCAGTTCAACAACATCTGGAAGACCAAAGGTTCCTACACTGGGGTAGATGAACCTGTCAGTTTCAGAGTCTCATTTTTCCAATCTGTTTGCCACATTTCTGAATTACTCTATTTTTAAAAAAGTCCACACAAAAACCCATATCAACATTTTATTGGCTATTTCTTCTTCTAATCTAATTGTAATATTCACATCATTGCCTAATGTATACATTTTTGCAAGCAATTTCCCTCATAGAATGCATTGTGTGATTTTTCCACTAATTTATGTATTTTTATGCACACTTCCCCCTAATATACACATTTTTGTACAAAATGTTTAGCTGGAAAATTGTATTGCAAAATTCAAAGAAGTGCAAATTTTGAAGAATAGCTGCATTTTGGTTCAGGCATTATTTTGGAAAGTGGAAGGCTCACATTAAATGTGAACTAAATCAGATTTCTCCCCCTGACCTTTGTGCATTATGTGGGAAAGGTATGAGAAAGGAATTGTGCTGGATTTGGTTTAGAATCCTCTCTTCAATCAGGAACCA
This sequence comes from Rhineura floridana, assembly GCF_030035675.1. Lineage (NCBI taxonomy): Eukaryota > Metazoa > Chordata > Lepidosauria > Squamata > Rhineuridae > Rhineura > Rhineura floridana. The sequence goes on from NC_084485.1 coordinate 38,154,270, forward strand.
CAATCAGGTAGGCTTCCAGTCACATGGAGGATTGTTTGTAAGAGCATGCAGGGAGATCCCACCTACAGACCTTCTTGCTCAACACAGAAAAGTCTGAGGCTACAGTTGATGGTGGTATGAACATTGGGGTGGGGCTCGTGCACATAGCTCTATTCCTCCCTCCATGCATTCCTGATGAATGCCTGAACAGGGCTTATCCATCACCCCATTCTACATATGCAGATCTGGGATGGGGAACCTGTGGCCCTCCAGATGTCATTGGACTCCAACTCCCATCAGCCCCAGCCAGCATAGCCGATTATCAGGGATGACAGAAGCTGTAGTCCAGCAACATAGGTTCCTCATTGCTGATGGATATGAATGATTCCTAAACCTGGTCTGCACATACAGCAGAATGAGATACACTGAATGCATCCCTATCTAAAAGAACAGAATAGAAAATCTCCCTGCCATTTAAAAGTTAGCACATTTTGCTTCCTGCCATACTAGTTTACTACATTGAGGATGTTTCTTGGTTGTATTATTATTAGCAGTAGCAGTAGCAGTAGCAGTAGCAGTAGCAGTAGCAGTAGCAGTAGCAGTAGCAGTAGCAGTAGTCATCTTTTACCAGTAGGTCCCAACAATATAAAATACATTTTATGCATTAAAAAAGTCTGATTCCATGCCTCTCTTCAGCCTCATCTTCATCTCATTCTACTGCATGACCAGCCCTAGTCCACAGTCTATGATAAAGAGATGGTAGGGCCAGTCCAGTGAGGAATCCACTCCATGATTTAGCAGTGGCTAATATGTTTCCAGTCCTATTACGAAACTGATTGTATGCATATCACATTTCCAAGTCAATTATGAAACTGAGAGGGTCCCAGAGATGCACCTGGTGTCTTGCTTACACCCAAAGGAGGAAGAGCCAATGATCCCTCCCAACTTGATTCGCTTGCAAAGCACTATAGCTCCACCTTTACCGTCTGCAGGAAAACTCAAAAGTTTGAGCTGTCCTGTTCCTTCCCACTCACACAGTTCAACTCTAACATCACTTCTCCTTAGTAATGATGGGTTTACCTTCTCTGTAGGTTGGAAAGAAGCAGCAATTCAGCTGTTCCCTTTGATCTTCCCTGTTCCCTTCCCTCCTCCGGCAGGGCCACATTTCCCTAAGGGAAAAAGAGATGAGGGAGGAGGAGGCATGTCACCCGCTCTCCCTCGCCATGAGCCCGACGCGTCTTTTTATCTGCAGGGGAGGTTTCGCTCCATTTAGAAGGATTAAGACTTCTCAGGTCTGACTTGAATCCTTTGCCTGTGATTTTAAAATAATAATAATAATAAAACACTTTAGGAGCTCAGCCCTCCTGGCTGAACACGTGCTAACAGGCTCCTTAAAACGAACAGTGTGTTAAAGGGAACCTGAATGACAAGTGGAATCAGTCTCTCTCTTTCATTAGATGCCAGCAGAGTTTCGTTCCTTATAAATGCTAGACAAACTTTGCCAAGCACAGAATAATTCTTGACAGACTGTTGCCTTGTTTACCATTGGCATCACGGGGCTGGCCATACAAAAGGAAAACAACAACAGACAGAACAAAGGCATCAAGAAAGCAGACCAGTTTGTACTTGGCCATTGGCAGTATGAAATTGCCTTAAGCTTTCTCGTGGAGTGCTAAGCCTTAGCTGTTTTGGCCCCTTGGAAGCCATAGCCTCCTCACAGATGTTTGCTCTATGTTCAGTGGCGGCTGGTGGCTCCATGTCCATGGGGTAGTGGACTCCGCTCTGGGTTTTAGACTGAACTTTTGGGGAAAATTAATCCTTGAAAGTTCAGGCTAAAACTCAGAATGGATTCCACTACCACACTGACATGGAGCCACCAGTTGCCACTGCCTATATTTCAAAGAGCAATGGCAGGAATGTTGGCAGCAGGTCTGCATTGGTTGGGGGTGGAAGACGAGAAGGAGTTAGGAGCAGGGCCTCCCAGCTGCAAATCAGACGTGTTTCAGGCTGAACTCAAAACTCTATGTACAGTCCCAGAAAGATCTCTATGTTTTTCAAAGGTGGTATAACACTGTATGAAAGCCCAAAGGGACTGTTTAAGATGGTGGAGACAACAGCAGCTGTATAGGTTCTTAAAAGCTTACCCATGTTCTATAAACTCAGGTGGATAAATTTTGGGTTGTATCCAAAGCAGCACCAGCAGACTTCTGGTTCCATTCTACTAGCGCACATCTCTTGCACTAGCAGAATGGAAGCTTTGAATGTCGCCATTTATCTGAAACGTTATCTGAACTTTATCTCTACAGATTGCTGGAGTGAGGGATAACTTCTTTTCTAAGAAGGTTCTCATATTCATTTGTTTGTTGTTTGATTGATTCTTACCAGGGCCAGTTCTAAAGGGTGGTCAGGTGGGGCACTGGCCCGAGAACCTCTGGAGCTACAGGGTCCCCTGAGGGGCTCCTCCGCTCACCTTCTGTGATCCGCAGCAGCAGCCGCGGCTTGCAGGGCAGGTGCTTCCACCTGCCTGCCATTCCTTTGCCCCACCTACCTGTCTCCTGCCTTTTAGCATTGTCCTTAATGAAGATGGCTGCAGAGGTTTCCCTAAGGTGCTGAAGTCCCTGCCGCCATCTTGGTTGATGGCAGAGATGCGTGGGCGTAGCTCGCACTCGTGCCATCAACCAAGGTGGCGGCAGAGGCTTAATCCCTTTAGGGAAACTGCAGCCACCATCTTGGTTAATGGCAATGCTAAAAGGCAGGTGACAGGTAGATGGGGGCGTGGGGGGCGTGTGCATGTGCACGTGCATGCACACGCGCACACACATCAGGGCCCGGGGAAAGCTGATGCCTAAGGGCCCCGGTATATCTGGGGCCAGCTCTGATTCTTATCCTCCCTTCACCATAAGGTCACAGAACAGATTACAACAATAGAATCTATTGTACAAAATTCAGTTAAACAGAGATTATGCATATTGACCAGGAAATGTACACAGTTCCCTCTTCATGGAAGGTTAATGCACACATTCTCCATAAGGCCTGGTGAATGTGCACAACAGCTGACACTCCTGTCTCTTCCCTATGTTTTTGAAAAGTTTCCCACATTATTCCTGTACATCTCACCTACCGACTGAATGATTAATATCATGCCATGATTTTACGATGTCAGATATTATGTTTACCAGACAGATTGTCTTTCCGTGCTTCTACTGTTATGTGCAAATATAACAGTCACACAGAGTCTGTTGTATACAATTCCATGTACATTCATTTTAAAGTGGCCACCATAGGATGCACAACAAACTTTTTAATGGTTAGGAAAGGAATAGGAAAAACATTGAAAAGTGTGGGATGAATGAGTAAGTTACAGGGAAACACTCCTGTGGTTGCATGGGTTTGTTGTGTTGTTGTTTTATGGTTTCATTTTACACATTGCTTGGAGACCTTCAGGTTTCAAGCAACTAATAAATCTAATAAGGTAATAATGATGATTATATTTATCATCATCATCAAATCAAGATGAATGCAGGATGAATACTCATTGTCATATAAACTCCCCACAAACAAATCAGAATGAATACTTTATAAAATCCAGGCACAATGTAACTTCTGCTAAAACTTTGTTCATGGTTGGATACACTATGCTTCTGAAAGCCAGTTTCTGGAAACTACAGGAGGGGAGAGTGCTCTTGTGTCCAGGTCCTACTTGTGGGCTTCCTATAGGCATCTAGTTAGTCACTCTGAGAACACGATGCTGGACTAGATGGGCCATTGGCCTGATCCAGCAGGGCTCTTATGCTCGTTTGTTATGCAAATCCAGATGCATGCTCAATACACAGGTCATCTGTAGGAGCCACTACAGAACATTTCATGAACATAGTTCAGATTAGGTTGGAATTGGAGATGCATTTGATTGGAATGGTGGCCTTTTATTGTGGGATTATAAAAAAATGGTATGCAGTGTGTGTGTGTGTGTGCATGCGTGCACATGTGCATCCCTGCATTTCTTTCATTATTAGTAGGTCCTCCGTTTCTTCCAGCCAAGTCTGTTCACATCAGATTCAGGCAGGCTGTAATGTTCTTAATGCAGCTCTCATCTATACAGGCCAAAAGCCAAGCTAGAAGATATATTGCAAGCTTTATTGCCTTGTTACTCCCATTCTCTCAAATGCTTCACCAGATCGATGGTGAAATTCTGCTAGTTTAGTGGCTGTACTTCTGCATACCACTTGCTCCCCAGATGCTGATGAGCAGAACTGTCACAAACAAGCCTTATTGATGCTCTGACTGCAAAGGGACATGTCCATAGGCTGAGCAACCAGCCTGCAAGCAAATTCAGACATGTGAGAGCAGAGAATCCTACAGTCAAAGAATGAGAAGAGACTAAAAGGTAGAGCACCATACTTGCTCCCAAACACTACAGTATAACATTTACAGAATAGGACCAGCACAGTTCATACACGGCATAGTTTCTCGTATATGCAATCACCAAGGCAGTGAATGCATCCACTGATTCCGCACTGCTCATTTTGATGGGAAACATTTGGGTTAGGTTAACTCTTTCATATGTTTTGCCTTTGTCATCCCTGAATAACAAGGACTGTCCACAGTCCCCCCAATCTGACCCAGGGCCCCAGTCTGCCCCCCCCCAGGTTGGGTCAACCCTGATCCAGCCCTGGATCAATTTGCGGGTGGGGCTAATGTTTTTTAACCCTTAATTAAACATACAGCTAGGAGGAAGGAGACACCATATCTCCTTTCCCCCAGCCAAGAGCAGGGGGGGGTCAATCCTGGAGGGCGCTCCTTCATAATCAGTTGCTTGCAAAGGAGCATCCTGCACCCTGCAGGATCGAATCCTCTGTTCAACAGGTGATTTAAATAGGAAAGCACAGGCTTAACTCAACTTTTGAAATCAATGGGTTTTTTAAAAAGTAGTTAACTTTGACTGGTGTATGGCTAATGTTTTTAGCTAATGTGAATTGGGTGGAAATTCTTTCTTGACTCCAGAAGTGAGACAAAGACAGAGAGTTATAGATCCTCTTTACATTCATTCCTACTTTTGTGTCAACTAGATTTTCTAAAGAAATCACCAAAGCTTTGAATGGCATTCTGGCTGGGCGTATTGTCACAATATGCCTGTAGATGACTGGTCGACCATCATCATTGTGGGCAATAGGTAATGTTAAGAATAAGAAAGCCTTGGGAAGTTCCCAAAGTTCTTAATTCAGTTGGATTCCTTGTAGTGCATTTACAAGTGGGACCTGCAACAAAATGTTACAGCACTGAGTGCTCATGTTCAGGGTTTCATCCATCCACCCATCTATGCTCTTTTCTAGGATACTCCATTCCATTCCACTTCCCCACAGTTTTCTACTTCTTCCAGTCTAGCAGTCTGCATTGATACTGAGCATGGCATGCTCATTGAACTTTTGGATGTGTGCTCCTCCCCTAAAGATTGCTGCACTTCTGAAAACCTTGGGGATTCCCTGAGCCTGCTGATGCCTCCCTCATGTGCACAGATAGTACTCTCTTGGCTACATAAGGAGCCACATTTGGAGAATGAGAGAGCTATAACATGTACTGTTCTGTACTTCTAGAACAATACCACAGAACATTTTATGAGGTGGTTAATACAACCCTGTAATGCTAAATCCCCACATGCAATTCAATATAAACAAGTGTAAAATTATGCATATTGGAGCAAAAAATCTTCATTTCACATATACGCTCATGGGGTCTGAACTGGCGGCGACAGACCAGGAGAGAGACCTCGGGGTTGTAGTGGACAGCACGATGAAAATGTCGACCCAGTGTGCGGCAGCTGTGAAAAAGGCAAATTCCATGCTAGCGATAATTAGGAAAGGTATTGAAAATAAAACAGTCGATATCATAATACCGTTGTATAAATCTATGGTGCGGCCGCATTTGGAATACTGTGTACAGTTCTGGTCGCCTCATCTCTTTTTTTTTGTAATAATTTTTATTATTCCAATTTTCATAAAACAAATCAAACAACAAAAACAATACAACAAAAATAAAAACTTGACTTCCGATTTGTCACAGATCAGCTATAAGTATATAATATATATCAAACCTGTCCCCTAAAACATACGAAATTCACTTTTTTCCATAGTCTATCTTAATTAATCGTCAAATCCCATTTCATCATTTCATTTTTTTCTTTCAACAAAAAGTCCAAAAGAGGCTTCCATTCCTTAAGAAATGTATCTGTTGTTTTTTCTCTGAGAAGGCATGTCAATTTGTCCATCTCTACTAAGTCCATTAATTTCAATAGCCATTCTTCCGTTGTTGGTATTGATTCCATTTTCCACTTTTGTGCATATAATAATCTTGCTGCCGTAATCATATATAATATTATTCTTCCATATTTCTTTTCCTTTTGTTTATCCATAAAACCCAATAAAAAAAATTCTGGCTTCGACTGAATATTTATCTTTAAGATTTTTTGCATCATCCTACCTATCTGTGCCCAAAATAATTTTGCCTGTTTACATGACCACCACATATGATAAAAAGATCCTTCTTGTTGTTTACATTTCCAACATACATTAGAAACATTGCTATACATTTTGACAACTTTTCTGGAGTCATGTACCAACGATACATCATTTTATAAAAATTTTGTTTAAGATTATAGCATAATGTAAATTTCAAACCTTTTTTCCACATATTTTCCCATTGATCCATTTGTATATTATAACCAAAATTTTTTGCCCACTTGACCATACACTCTTTTACTTGTTCTTCTTCCATGTCCATTTTCAATAAAAATTTATACATTTTTGCAATTATACATTCATCATTTGTACACAAACCTATTTCAAAATCAGATTTATTTATTTCAAACCCATACATTTTCTTATCCATTTTGTATCTTTCTAACAATTGTAAATAGGCAAACCATTGTGAACTATATCCTTCCTTTATTAGTTGTTCTCTCTCTTTCATTATATATTCTCCATGCACATTTTCTAATAGTTCTTGGTAAGTTAACCATTTCTCTTTTCCAGCCATTTCTCTTCTATAAAATGCTTCTTGACTTGAAACACATAGTGGTATTTTCGAAAAAAACGTTTTGTATTTATTCCATATTTTCAACAAAGGATGTCTTATAAAATGATTATTAAAATCCACATTAACTTTTACTTTATCATACCATAGATATCCATGCCATCCCCACTTCAGGTTGTGACCCTCCAAATCCAATAATCTTTTGTTCCTCAATACAATCCATTCCTTTATTCAGACTAAGCAACAAGCAGCAAAATAACGTCTCAAATTTGGTAATCCCAGTCCTCCTCTTTCTTTGGCGTCTTGTAATAATTTAAATTTAACTCTTGGTTTTTTCCCCTGCCAAACAAATTTAGAAATATCTTTTTGCCATTGTTTAAAAGGTAAATCAGAGGATATGACAGGTATTGTTTGAAATAGAAACATCATTCTCGGCAATACATTCATTTTTATTACAGATATTCTACCCATTAATGACAACTGTAATTTATCCCATTTTAACAAATCTTTCTTAATCTCTGTCCATAATTTTTCATAATTATTATGAAACAACTTTGAATTTTTATTTGTCATAATAATACCTAAATATTTCACCTTTTCTTCTATTTTAAAATCTGTCTTCTCCATTAACTCTTTTTGATCTCTTAAAGATAAATTTTTCATCAACATCTTTCTTTTTTGGTTGTTGATCTTAAATCCTGCTGATGGTCCAAATTCTTTAATTCCTTCCAAGGGATTTTCTAATACAATTATCAAGTCGTCAGCAAATGCTCTCAGTTTATATTCTTTTTTTTTTATCTTTATTCCCGAAATCCTTTTGTCTTGCCTTATGTCTCTAAGCAGCACTTCTAGAACCAAAATAAATAAAAGAGGGGACAGTGGACATCCCTGTCTTGTACCCTTTTGTATTTCACATGAGTCCGTTAAATCCCCATTGACAATTATCTGTGCCTTCTGTGATATATAAATCGATCTGATCCATTTTATAAAATTATCTCCAAAATCCATTTGCTCTAGAACCTTAAACATAAATTTCCAATTCAAATTATCAAATGCTTTCTCAGCATCCAAGAAAATCAAAGCAGCTTGTATGTCATTCCGTTGTTCTAGATATTCCAACACATTCAAAACATTCCTGACGTTATCACGTAGTTGTCTTTTAGGTAAAAACCCTGCTTGATCTTCCTGAATAAATTGTTGCAATATTATTTTCATTCTTTCTGCCAAAATCATTGTAAAAATTTTATAGTCATTATTCAACAAAGATATTGGCCGATTTTTTTTGTTTTAGTTAGGTCCTGCTCCTCTTAAGAACATAAGAACATAAGAAGAGCCTGCTGGATCAGGCCAGTGGCCCATCTAGTCCAGCATCCTGTTCTCACAGTGGCCAACCAGGTGCCTGGGGGAAGCCTGCAAGCAGGACCCGAGTGCAAGAACACTCTCCCCTGCTGAGGCTTCCGGCAACTGGTTTTCAGAAGCATGCTGCCTCTGACTAGGGTGGCACAGCACAGCCATCACGGCTAGTAGCCATTGATAGCCCTGTCCTCCATGAATTTGTCTAATCTTCTTTTAAAGCCATCCAAGCTGGTGGCCATTACTGCATCTTGTGGGAGCAAATTCCATAGTTTAACTATGCGCTGAGTAAAGAAGTACTTCCTTTTGTCTGTCCTGAATCTTCCAACATTCAGCTTCTTTGAATGTCCACGAGTTCTAGTATTATGAGAGAGGGAGAAGAACTTTTCTCTATCCACTTTCTCAATGCCATGCATAATTTTATACACTTCTATCATGTCTCCTCTGACCCGACTCTTCTCCAAACTAAAAAGCCCCAAATGCTGCAACCTTTCCTCGTAAGGGAGTCGCTCCATCCCCTTGATCATTCTGGTTGCCCTTTTCTGAACCTTTTCCAACTCTATAATATCCTTTTTGAGATGAGGCGACCAGAACTGTACACAGTATTCCAAATGCGGCCGCACCATAGATTTATACAACGGCATTATGATATCGGCTGTTTTATTTTCAATACCTTTCCTAATTATCGCTAGCATGGAATTTGCCTTTTTCACAGCTGCCGCACACTGGGTCGACATTTTCATCGTGCTGTCCACTACAACCCCGAGGTCTCTCTCCTGGTCGGTCACCACCAGTTCAGACCCCATGAGCGTATATGTGAAATGAAGATTTTTTGCTCCAATATGCATAATTTTACACTTGTTTATATTGAATTGCATTTGCCATTTTTCCGCCCATTCACTCAGTTTGGAGAGATCTTTTTGGAGCTCTTCGCAATCCCTTTTTGTTTTAACAACCCTGAACAATTTAGTGTCATCAGCAAACTTGGCCACTTCACTGCTCACTCCTAATTCTAGGTCATTAATGAACAAGTTGAAAAGTACAGGTCCCAATACCGATCCTTGAGGGACTCCACTTTCTACAGCCCTCCATTGGGAGAACTGTCCGTTTATTCCTACTCTCTGCTTTCTGCTTCTTAACCAATTCCTTATCCACAAGAGGACCTCTCCTCTTATTCCATGACTGCTAAGCTTCCTCAGAAGTCTTTGGTGAGGTACCTTGTCAAACGCTTTTTGAAAGTCTAAGTACACTATGTCCACTGGATCACCTCTATCTATATGCTTGTTGACACTCTCAAAGAATTCTAATAGGTTACTGAGACAGGACTTTCCCTTGCAGAAGCCATGCTGGCTCTGCTTCAGCAAGGCTTGTTCTTCTATGTGCTTAGTTAATCTAGCTTTGATAATACTTTCTACCAGTTTTCCAGGGACAGAAGTTAAGCTAACTGGCCTGTAATTTCCAGGATCCCCTCTGGATCCCTTTTTGAAGATTGGCGTTACATTTGCCACTTTCCAGTCCTCAGGCACGGAGGAGGACCCGAGGGACAAGTGACATATTTTAGTTAGCAGATCAGCAATTTCACCTTTGAGGTCTTTGAGAACTCTCGGGTGGATGCCATCCGGGCCCGGTGATTTGTCAGTTTTTATATTGTCCATTAAGCCTAGTACTTCCTCTCTTGTTACCACTATTTGTCTCAGTTCCTCAGAATCCCTTCCTGCAAATGTTAGTTCAGGTTCAGGGATCTGCCCTATATCTTCCACTGTGAAGACAGATGCAAAGAATTCATTTAGCTTCTCTGCAATCTCCTTATCGTTCTTTAGTACACCTTTGACTCCCTTATCATCCAAGGGTCCTATCGCCTCCCTAGATGGTCTCCTGCTTTGAATGTATTTATAGATTTTTTTTTGTTGGTTTTTATGTTCTTAGCAATGTGCTCCTCAAATTCTTTTTTAGCATCCCTTATTGTCTTCTTGCATTTCTTTTGCCAGAGTTTGTGTTCTTTTTTATTTTCTTCATTCGGACAAGACTTCCATTTTCTGAAGGAAGACTTTTTGCCTCTAAGAGCTTCCTTGACTTTGCTCGTTAACCATGCTGGCATCTTCTTGGCCCTGGCGGTACCTTTTCTGATCTGCGGTATGCACTCCAGTTGAGCTTCTAATATAGTGTTTTTAAATAACTTCCAAGCATTTTCGAGTGATGTGACCCTCTGGACTTTGTTTTTCAGCTTTCTTTTTACCAATCCCCTCATTTTTGTGAAGTTTCCTCTTTTGAAGTCAAATGTGACCGTGTTGGATTTTCTTGGCAATTGGCCATTTACATGTATGTTTAATTTAATAGCACTGTGGTCACTGCTCCCAATCGGTTCAACAACACTTACATCTCGCACCAGGTCCCGGTCCCCACTGAGGATTAAGTCCAGGGTTGCCGTCCCTCTGGTCGGTTCCATGACCAACTGGTCTAGGGAATAGTCATTTAGAATATCTAGAAACTTTGCTTCTTTGTCATGACTGGAACACATATGCGGCCAGTCTATGTCCGGGTAGTTGAAGTCACCCATTACTACCACATTTCCTAGTTTGGATGCTTCCTCAATTTCATATCTCATCTCAAGGTCTCCCTGAGCATTTTGATCAGGGGGACGATAGATCGTTCCCAGTATTAAGTCCCTCCTGGGGCATGGTATCACCACCCACAACGATTCTGTGGAGGAGTCTGCCTCTTTTGGGGTTTCGAGCTTGCTGGATTCAATGCCTTCTTTCACGTATAGAGCGACTCCGCCACCAATACGTCCTTCCCTGTCCTTCCGATATAGTTTATATCCAGGGAATACCTCTTTCGGTATTAATGTTATATTACCATTTTTCCAACTATCCGGTATCTTCCCCTCTTGCAAAATTAAATTCATTGTACATTGTAAAGGTAACAAGAGTTCCTCCTCCAAACATTTGTAATACGCTGCCGATAATCCATCCGGTCCTGGTGCCTTTCCTAGTTTAATTTTACTTATTGCATCAGATATTTCTCTTAACGTAATAGGACCATTAATAGCTTGTCTCTGAAAATCTGTGATTTTAGGCAAATTCTGTTTAGATATATACCCTTCCATTTTTTCAGAAGGAATTTCCTGACATTTGTACAACATTGAATAATATTGATGAAAAGCTTTTTGGATTTTTACATTATCTGTCAACATCTCTTCTCCTTCTTGTATCTTTAAAATGAGATTTTTTTGTCGTTCTTTTCTTAATTTATATGCTAACCATTTCCCCGGTTTATTTGCAAATTCAAAAGTCCTTTGTTTAGCAAAATTTAATTTCCTTTCAATTTCTCTAACTGTCAACATTGACACTTGTTTCTGTAACATTTTAATTTGATTTATAATGAAAACTTTAGTTGGATTCTTTTTCAATTCTTCCTCTTTCTGTTTTATTTCTTCCAAAATTAATTGCATTTTCTGTTGTTTCTTCTTTTTTGTTCAGAATTACATTTAATAAAATATCCCCTCATAAATGCTTTACTTGTATCCCAAACAATATTTTCATCTGTTCCTTTGTATAAATTATGTTCAAAAAAACTCTTTTAATTTCTTCTTACATTCTTGCACTACTTTATCATTCTGTAATAAAGATTCATTTAGTCTCCATCTAAATCCAAGATTTTTTTTTTAAAGTCAATATCACAGGGTTATGATCCAAAAAAGTTTTTGGTAATACATCCATCTTGGAAATGTCTTTCACTAAATTTTTAGACATCCAAATCATATCAATCCTCGAAAATGTTTTATGTCTTTATGAAAAGTAAGTAAATTCCTTTGCATTGTCATTTATATATCTCCAAGCATCCACCAATTCTAAATTTTCCATCAATTCGAAGCAGATCTTCGGCAATTTGCCCTGTGTCTCTTTAATATTTTTCTCAGAAAGTCTATCCATTTTTGGTGAAATTACCCCATTCCAATCACCCATGACACACCAATGATCATATGCAAACTCTGATAATTTTTCCATAAGTCCTGTATAAAACCTTGTTTTATCTTCATTGGGGGCATAAATGCCCACAATCAAAATTTTTGTACTCTGTATGGTAATTTCAACTCCCACAAATCTGCCACTATCATCCAATAATATCAATTTAGGAGACAATTGTGAGTTAATATAAAGAACAACACCATTTTTTTTTTTTTGGATCCTGCTGAAATAAATTCTTCACCCAAATTTTTACAGATCAAATATTTAGAATCTTTCTTCTTAATATGAGTTTCTATCCAATTATATCCAATTTTAATTTTTTCAAATAATGAAATACTTTCTTTCTCTTCTGTGCCGTATTAGCTCCATTTATATTCCAAGTTAGATATTTGTAATCCATTTTTAAGCATGTATTTTAGAAAAGTCTGTACCTGTTGCTCCCTTTAATTCATCATCATCCTTTTCTTCCTCTACCTGTTTCTGTTGACTTTGTTTCCCATGAGTTATATCCATATCTTTGAGTTCATCTTCTTCCATGTCTTTTGAAGCTTTTCTCAAGAAATTCCTTGCTTTTTGAACAGTATTCAATCGATACTTCTGTTGTCTAAATGTAAAAATCACTCCTTCTGGAACATCCCATCTAAATTGAATTTTACATTGTTTGAGTTTTTCTGTGAAGAAAGCGTATTCTTTTCTCTTACGTAGAAGTCTAATAGGAATTTCCTTCATCACCAGTATTTCTTTACCGTCAATTTTGAAGACATTGTTAAAATGATGTTGCAAAACCATATCTCTGGTCCTCTTTTTTAGAAAGTAAACAAGCACATCTCTTGGGATTTTTTTCATTGTTGCATATCTGGAATTAATTCTATAAACTTTATCTATTTCAAATTCCATCCGATCTTCATCCCAGTCCAAGGATTTTACCAAGGCATTAACAATTTTCTCTCTGATATCTTCACCTGTTTCCTCAGGAATTGCACGGAATCTCAAGCAATATTCTTTATCTCTAAGTTCCATGACAGCAATATAGTCCAAATTTTTTTCCAATTCCACATTTAAAATATCTGTTCTATTCTCTAAGGTTTGCACCTTGTCTTTAACATTTTTTACATCCTGTGTTAGTTGCCCCATTGTATTTTTAATCCCATCCAGTTCTGTTTTGATATGATCTTTTAAATCTTTGAAATCCTTTTTCATATTGCGAAATTCATCTTTAAATTCTTGTCTGTTCTGTTTCATCTCTTGTTTCATCTCTTGTTTAAGATCATTAATCCCCTCCATAATTTTCTGGAACATGTCTATCCCTTCCTGTGTATCAGTTGAACCTCTTCGCTCTAAAACTTTGGATGCTTTCCTGGTTGTCATTCTTGAAAAAAAAAACTTTTCTATTATTAGCCAATGTTCCCAAACTTAGAGGCAAACTGATTCTTTTTTTTCCCCCAACAACAAAAGAGTTAATATTCCAGGCCTGTTAATATGATCTAACCAGCACAGTTCTTATCTCCAGCACGTTCAGGAATGTAAAACAAATCCAGTTCTCAGCATCCAGCAGTTAGTAACATACACGAACAGCAGATTCGTTCAAAAAAATAATCCAAAAAAAAGGAATAAAAAATTAGTCTCAGATATATTCCTTCAAATAATCAAATCATCTTATCTAATAAGTTGCCTCTCATCCGTTTTAATCTTTGTAATTCCAAATTTAAGCCAGCTTTTTGTCATAAAAAAATAAAACAAGTTCTTTGAATTGCTCCCTTCTTCCTTAACTTTATATAAAAGAAAAAAGTGTGACTCACCCAAGTTTCTGAATTGCTGATTCGTAAACAAGTCTCTTTTACGGTAGTAATTTAAGTCAAATGATAAGATTTAGACAGAAGGAGGCTCGCTCGTTAAAAACGTTTTTGGAAAGAAAAAAAAAGTCTCGCTTATTTTCAGCACAGCTTGTTGGAAATCCGGACTTCGTCTTCCGCTGCTAGATATGCCTTCTTATCTCAGGGGATTCCTGATCAAATCCAGCCATCTACAGCTCAACGAAGTTTCGTGGATAATCTCTTCGGTTCCCCTTTATCTTGGAGAACATTTACGCCAGTCAAAGATTCCTCTTGACAGGCTTTTAACTGAAAAAAGCTTCCTCTGAGACAGAGCTCCCTCAGAGACAACCACCAGCCAGCACTCCTTCCGGGAAGTCCCTGGTCGCCTCATCTCAAAAAGGATATTATAGAGTTGGAAAAGGTTCAGAAGAGGGCAACCAGAATGATCAAGGGGATGGAGCGACTCCCTTACGAGGAAAGGTTGCAGCATTTGGGGCTTTTTAGTTTAGAGAAAAGGCGGGTCAGAGGAGACATGATAGAAGTGTATAAAATTATGCATGGCATTGAGAAAGTGGATAGTGAAAAGTTCTTCTCCCTCTCTCATAATACTAGAACTCATGGACATTCAAAGAAGCTGAATGTTGGAAGATTCAGGACAGACAAAAGGAAGTACTTCTTTACTCAGCGCATAGTTATACTATGGAATTTGCTCCCACAAGACGCAGTAATGGCCACCAGCTTGGATGGCTTTAAAAGAAGATTAGACAAATTCATGGAGGACAGGGCTATCAATGGCTACTAGCCATGATGGCTGTGCTGTGCCACCCTAGGCAGAGGCAGCATGCTTCTGAAAACCAGTTGCCGGAAGCCTCAGGAGGGGAGAGTGTTCTTGCACTCGGGTCCTCCTTGTGGGCTTCCCCCAGGCACCTGGTTGGCCACTGTGAGAACAGGATGCTGGACTAGATGGGCCACTGGCCTGATCCAGTAGGCTCTTCTTATGTTCTTATGATACCACATTTTATTCATCCAGGAACTGAGAGCTATGACACTGCTCCTAGAAGCGGACATGTTGAAATGCATAGTTATAAGAGGGTCACGTCATGGATATATTTTGAGAGCAACTGCCCCAGGGATCAATTGGCCAACTGGATGATGATCCCTTGGTTTGGGAGACAGGTTCAATTCCTTAATTAAAGAAATAATGAAAGAGGGCAGTTTGGAAAAAGGGAAATGCTTTCATATTTACACTTGTAACATATTGGAATAAAAATACAAGCAGACATGACATTTAATAATCCATTACTTGAGCACTAAACAAACAATTGAACAGGAAATGAATTAAAGCAGAAATATAAAAAGAAAAGAGTAAAAACTGAAAATGGAACTAGGTAGATAGATTATAAAATGATCTATTTGTTGGCAATTAATAAAAGAATGAATAGAAATTATTCAGATGTCATATAAATTTGTGGTTAGAGAGCATAATCATTCCATGCTCTACATTACCATACTGCAGTATTTTGAAACTTGGTCTATATATTCAATTCATTAATAGGCAAATAAACCTCTGTGGTTTAAGAATGTACCTATAGCCCACAGATATTTCTATCAAACTTTAAAAAGCAGGGAAATTGGGCAGCTATAGTGAAAGCCCCAAGGGAGCAGGAGACCTGACCTCCTTTCTGAGATATTGTACTACCCTACAAATTTGTCAAAATGCAAACACAATTTGGGTTGCTCTTTCACAGTCCAATCCACTTCCTATGTAGCTTGGAAGAATTTGGTAGCATGTGCCTCTGAGAGTTGCTAGGAGAGGCCCTGTTCCCCTCACAGAGCTGACTGTTAAACCACTCTGGCCACTGGAGCTTTGTCAGTGGAAGAGGAGTCTCAGCACCCTTCACAAACTACACTTTCCCAGATTCTTTGGGGGAAGCCATGACTGTCTCAAGTGAAAACAAAGTCTGGTGTGGGTGTGGCCCCCTGATTAGGCAAGCCCAGCAGCTGTGAGTCTGGCTTTTAGAACACTGACAGTTGGTTCTTACTGAGCATGCCCAACATTATCATTGAGTTCCAGCCAAAATTTCTTGAATTAATTAAAAATCACCGAGGAATTTTTTAACTTTGGAACTGCAGAAGATGAAGGTCAGAGTATGGGGCAAGGTCAGTAACAGGATTACAGGTACTCTGTGAACATGGCTGATTTTTAATGAATTTCAGCAGATTATGAGAATTCTGACAGAAAAAAGTTCAAAAGGGGTCTGGTTTTTTCCCCCTCTTTTTAGACTTGGAACTCTGGATTCTGTCTCACTGTTTTGTGTATCACCATGAAAGTTTACAGGGTTGTTAAGCAAGCGTTTCTGAGTTCAGGACTATAAGCTTTGTAAAGTTTTGTTTTGAAATGAGCTTATGGGAAGCATCAGAATGGCATTTTGGGGGGTAATTTCACTCTCATGGCTGTATAATATCACCTTAGAGTAGACATCCTCAATAGTCTTTAAATATCTTATAATATTTGTAATGGTTAAAGAGTAGGAAAAAGATGAGTATTCTCCCCAAGATATGATGAGGATTCTATCTGAATCAACAACTGAGTACTTTATTTCTGGAGACCCATGGACTCTCAAGGAATCAAACTGGGGACATTAGTTCATTACAGAGATTGCTGGCAACTATTTCAATATCTTACCCCACCCCCAGAAAGAAGATTAGACAAATCAAGCATTTGGTAAAAGTTATATTTATTAATATAAGAAAGAAGAACTGGCACCAATCAAACCAAACAAGTGTGGGCAGTTTTAATCTTCTCCCTGCCTCTGAGAGCCAAACCACTCTAGATGAACTCCATCACCTGTGTGGGCATGATGGTAGGCAAATAGCATCTTCCCCTTCAAAGGTGTTGTGGGTGTGTGACCTGATCTGTGCCAGTCCCCTTGCTGTTCAGCATTCACTAGGTGGTCAACACTAGGAGGATGGTGGTGGTGATGTACCTTTTACCTACCATGCCTCAGGGTGCTTACCATGTTGAAAGTTTAAGGCACTTACCTGCCTTAAGACTATAAATTTAAGGCACTTACTTGCCTGCACTACATGCCAACAGACAACAGCCAGATTAAACCCACCCTACATTGAATTATGAGCAGTGTAGAGAAAGTGAAAAAAGGATGCCCCCCAAGGCTAATCAGAGATCACTCTAAAAATTCGTACACAGCCCACACTGCTCAAATTAAGAGATGAAGAGGAAGTGCTTGGGCGAAGGGTCTCCTTGTATAGGAGGCTTGCTTCCCCAAGACTAATGGCCACAAGTGGCCACATAGGGAATACCTCCCTCCCTCCCTCCCTTTGGGAAGAACACTTTATGAACCTTCTCCCTCCAAAGAGAGGGGTAAATTTACCCCCAGCTAAAGGCTGGGAATGGTATTGAGGGCCTATTCCCTATCCTCTATTGTGCCATGCAGACACAATTATATTCACAGACTTTTTAAGACTTGGGCCCTTGAGCTATCACTCTTCATATATACTGACCATAAGTTTAAGGTACTTGAGCTGGGTCCACATTAAGTTACTTAGAGCAGTGCCACTGAAATCAGTGGATCTGCTCCAAATATGATTCAAGTCTGGATTCAATCCACTGATTTCAAATTCAAAAATATAAGCAGAGCACAGCTAGGCCAGGAGCGCAAAAATCTTTCTCCTTGTAGCTCCTTGATAGTAGAGGCTGTGTTTACCTAATCTTCTCATGCCTATATATCCTTATATATCCAACTGATCACTGTGTTCCTGCAAATTAGGAGGTCCATTCCATACAGTGTAGGAATTCGGTCTTTAGAGTGGTGGCCATTACATATGAGATAGGTGCCATCTCTATTATGTTTTTGGTCCTATTGCAGACCTTCCTTTTCAAACAAGCCTTTTAAGTGAATATTTTTTATAACAGTCTTTGTCTGTATTGGACTTGAAATTATTTTTAAATCAGTTTTTAATTGCTTATTTATTGTATTCCACTTATGGATTGCTTCCTATGAAACATCTCAAACTAACAATAATAACATCAACAATTAAAACATGTTCACATATAAAAACAAAACAATTTCATATTTAAAAACAATGTAAAAGGAAAGTCTTCAATAGGCACTGAAATGTTAATAAAAAGACTTTTAAAATTGCTTCAGGATGTTTTATGGGAAGTGATTAATACTTGAAATAAAATAATCCTTAAATACCTATTTTCCTTGAATATGAAAATGAAAACTTACTTTCTCAAAGGCACTTATTGTTCCAAACTGAACTTTAAGGACTTCCTTCAATATTCAGTACTCCTCAGATGATAGCTTGTCTTCTATCACTAATTTGGTGGCACAGTCAAGAAATACTGAATATCCAAGGATGAAGATAGCTGAAAGCAAAAAGTCCCTAAATTATTTGGGGTCTTAGTTCATCCCTTGATGTGATGGCACATAACTGCACAGTTAGTACATTGGATATGTTGATGTGGATGGACTTCATGCCATAAAATGTGACCTATGCATTATAGAGAAGTCTGAATTGAGATTCTGAATTGTCCTGCACAAGTTGTTATTCATCCCTGTGATGGACTCCTTTCTTAGCTCTACAACATTCCCATGCCACACCGCCTCTCTTCCTTGCTCTCTATGGCCACAATCAGTTTAAATCTAAGTACCATCAGAATGAATTGTGTAAATAGGATTTATGCACATTTAAGTAATGAATGCAGAATGTATATTTCCTTGGTGAGTGTTTTTCCTTCATGAAGAATTTTGTTTTGTCATGTACAATGGAACCAACCCTACTCAATCAAAGTTTATCCATTAAAAAGCAAAACAATTAATTCATTTATTATTTTACTTTTACGGATGCCAAATGAACCTGAATATTATGGTCTGAACCTAGGATAATTACTGACATCTGTGGTTAGGTAGCCTGTTGAAATTGGCTGCAGAGGTATAAACTGTTCTTTTCATCTCAGATGGGCTTCTCTGTGGTCTTTGATCTTATGGACAAGCAAGCTGGAACTTCTCTCTTCTAAAATATAAGACACCCCAGCATGTTAGTTGTATCAAGAGTGGCCATGAGTTGGTGTTGGAGAACTGTCTGTTGGAAAGGAAGTGAAGTCTTGGAGGTAGAAATGAGAGTTTCCTGATATGGACATGCAAATCATGATGTGGGAAAAAGTTGTACTCCTGTGAACTAGACAATAATAGTTCAGTATCCCTGGTGCATATGGATTAAGTAGATCAGATTTTCCCATGTAGACAAGCCCAGAGGGCAAACAGAAGCACAGACATTAGGTCCAATCCCTTGAATGTGATTACAACTTTTGATGCAACAATTGTTATTTGATATTCAGCACTGTATGTATTGTTAGGTTCTGTCTCTGAAGTTGAGAAATAGAGATTACTCCCTGGTATTAATGATGAAGATTAATTAAATGTCAAAAGTGCTTTATATAAAGTTAACATATCTTCTAATTGATCTGTGATGTAACTATGCAAAGGCACTCTGTCACATGCATATTACAGTTACACTATAGTCAGATGTACAATCCTCCATCGCCAGTGTTCAAAGTAAAGTGGGATGAGGATCAGAAGCAATCACAATTTTTGCAGTGCTCCCTGTGCTTTTATTACTTCCATGGCCCTTGTCCTCCCCCATATAATTTAATCTCTGAGCTCCCTGGGAATAAAAATCCATTTTTATTTATGAATTATTGCTATTACAACCACCACCTCTCCCCAGCCTTAGAACAAGTTAGTCAGTAAATGGATGTGGACAAATCATCATCAGAAGATTTTGCAAATAGCTTGGGTTTGGATTTCCAGGAAGGTGGAAATTGGTTATTCCTTGTGTTACATTATCTGAATTGACTCCCCTTAGCTTGCAATAGCAATGATCGACGGCAGATCATTAGTAATTTGCCATTTTGTTAGCAGATGTTCAGTTCAGCTGGAGACGGCTGTTAGGTTGGCAAAGTTGTACAGGGAAAGAAATGGGATCTATTGTTGATTGCAAAGCCTGAAAAGGCTCCAGAGTCTTTCAATAAATGATTTCTTGAGGATTTTTATTGAAGTATCTAGGACTCCTAGGAGAACATTCTTTTCTCAAGCCATATGCTGTGAGCCAAGACATCTCATTTATAGCATCACTTGGCCTAACCAGAATGAATGAGTTCTGATTCATATACAAAGACAATGAAAACGACAGTGAATGTGGCAGTGGATGAGTGATGAAACAGCTCAGTTTGACCATTGTTGCCAATCTGCAAGACTCTAACATGATGGCAAAATAATAGAAATGTAGGGGGATGATGGCAGGAATGGGTACTGGGACAAGAAACTGAAGGCTTGGTACTTGTGTACCAAGTCAATCAGTAGAATGAGATAATCTAGATCCATTCCAATCTGGTTTCAGGCCCGGGGTTGGCACCAAAATAGCCCTGGACACCCTGATTGATGACATTTATCAGGAGAAAGTCACGGAGAATGTGACCGTGTTGGTTCTCCTTGACCTCTCAGTAGCTTTTAACACTGTTGACCCTGGTGTCCTTCTGGAGCGATTCAAGGGGGCTGGAACTGGAGGCACTGTATTATGGTGGTTCCACTCCTTTCTACAGGGTTGCTACCAGAAAGTAGCAATAGAAGGTTGTTGCTTGACCCATTTGGCTTTTGAGTTTCGGGGTGCTGCAAGGGGCTATTGTGTTTCCTATTATATTCAACATCTATATGTAACTATTGGGAGCTGTCATCTGGGGATTTGGAGCATGGTGTCATCAGTATGCTGATGATATACAGCTAGGGATGGAAGGATCTGTTAATTTTGGTTCTCTCCGTTTCTCATTTGTCCAGTCTTAATTTCAGTTCTTCACATTTCTGCAGTAAGTTGCATTTTTAAAGAAAAATCCTCATGAAAATTCTTCAGCATTTTAGTACAAATTTCTCTCAATAAACACATTTTTGTATGCAGTTTTGACTAAAGTACATTTTTGCAAGCATTTCTCCTAAAATAATTTCTGTATGTTATTTTCACTTATCTGATCATTTTTATACACACTTTCCCCTAAAATATGCAATTTTTAAAAACTTTGTTTGGATAAAACTGCATTGTGAAATTTGCAGAAATGTGAATTTCAAAGAATGGCTGTGATTTGGTTTGTTACTGTTTCAGAAAGTGCACCTTTCATAGATTTGGCTTTAAATGCAAGTTGAATCAATTTTATTCCCCATCCCTATATTATTTCTCCATTCCATTGTAATCAGGAGAGGCTGTGAAAGTGTTGGACTGATGTCTGAAAGCAATGATGGGGTGGATGGGGGCCAATCCTGATGAGACAGAGGCACTGAGGATGGGTGGTTCCTAGGTCTGGGAATTAGGTGTATAACCTGTTCTTGGAGGGGTTGTACCCCCCTGAAGGATCAGGTTCATCATCTGGGAGTACTGCTGGATTCCAACTTGTCACTAGAGTCTCAAGTGGCTTCTGTGGCTAGGAGTGCTTGTGGCCAGCAAAGGCTGATTTGTCAGCTATGGCCATTCCTGGACTGGAATAGCCTGGCCTCAGTTGTCCATGTTCTAGTGACTTCCCATCTGGACTATTGTAATGCTATGTATGCGGAACTGCCCTTGAAGATGGTGCAGAAGCTGCAGATAGTGGAGAATGTCTCTACAAGATTGGTAAGTGGGGCAGCCTGATGGGACCATGTGTCACTGGTCCTTAGAGCACTGCACTGGCTGGCAGTGAGCTACTGGGCCCAATTCAAAGTATTAATACTATCATACAAAGCCCTAAACAGCTTGTGACTAAAGCACCTAAAAACACTTTCCCTAGTATCAACCATCTCAAGTCCTATGATAAGCAGGGGAGATTCTGTTGGTGGGTCCATCACTGGACGTTGTTTGGCAGTGACCCAGGAGAGGGCCTTCTCAGTGGTGGTTTCTCATTTGTGGAATGTCCTCCATACTGAGATGTGTCAGTCTACCTCATTATTAACTATTAAGAGAAATTTAAAAACATTTCTGTTTACTCAGACATTTGATGGCTGAAAGACCTGTTCCTGGCCACCCTGAAATTATTACTTTTTGAGAATAAGTTATTGCTTTTAGAAGTTTCAAGTCTTTTTTAGAAGGCTATTGCTTTTAGGAGGTTTAACTTTTTTTAGAAGATGGTTTTTAACTGTTTTTAGAAGGTTGTATTTAACCATTTTTAGAAACTTTGTATTGTTTCAATATTGACATGTTTGCTACCCTGGGCTCCTTTGGAGAAAGAGGGAGAGTGGGGGCAGAGCTGGGCAGGGGGAAGCAAGAATTATCAGAATTGTGGAAAACAAGGCTGTTGTCAGATGCCATAGAAGTGTTGCCATAGAAGCAAAGGCTGTTGTCAGGTGACATGGTGCAGGGCCTTCTTGGTGGTGGCATTCCACCTGTGGAATGTCTTCCCTCAAGAGATTCTGTTGGCCTCCTCAGTGCTGAGTTTTTGACAGAACCGTAAGACACATCTCTTCACCCAAGCCTTTAGGAGTGCTTGATTTGGTTCAAGATGAGATGTATTGTTCTGGTGATGTTAGGTTTGTATTGTTTGACTATTATTTATGAGTTGTATCCAATGCTAATCCTACTCATAGTAGACAAATTGAAGTTAACGGACATGACTAACTCAGGTTCATTAATTTAAATGAGTCTATTCTGATTAGACCTTAGTTGGATACAACCCTATATGGCTTTATTGTATTCAAGATTGTAGCTGCTTTATTATTTATTTATTTATTTGAATTATTTGAGTTATATGCCATCCTTTCTTCCAGGGCGGGAAACGAAAGCACTAAAAACTCTTTAAAACATCTTTAAAAAGTCTTTAAAATATATTAAAACACAACAACCATTAAAAACATATTAAAACAAAACATCTTTAAAAACATTTTTTAAAAAGCTTTAAAAACATTAAAAAAGAAGTTTTAAAAATATATTAAAAAGCAATTCCAACACAGACACAGACTGGGATAGGTCTCAACTTAAAAAGGCTTGTTGAAAGAGGAAAGCCTTCAAAAGGTGCCAAAAAGATAACAGAGATGGCACCTGCCTAATATTTAAGGGGAGGGAATTCCACAGGGTAGGTGCCGCCACACTGAAGGTCCGTTTCCTATGTTGTGCAGAACGGACCTCCTGATAAGATGGTATCTGCAGGAGGCCCTCACCTGCAGAGCACAGTGATTGACTGGGTATATAAGGGGTAGGACGGTCTTTCAGGTATCCTGGTCTGAAGATGTATAAAGCTTTGCACACCAAAACTAGAACCTTGAACTTAGCCCGATAGCTAATAGGTAGCCAGTGCAGTTCTTTCAGTAGCAGAGTGACATGTTGGTGATAACCTGCTCCAGTGATCAGTCTCGCTGCCGCATTTTGTACTAGCTGCAGCTTCCAGACCAACCTCAAGGGTAGCCCCACATAGAGCGCATTACAGTAATACAACCTGGAGGTTAGCAGTGCATGGACAACAGTGATCAGGCTATCCCTGTCCACAAACAGCTGCAGCTGTTTTCCCATCCGAAGCTGGTGAAAGGCACTCCTAGCCACGGAGGTCACCTGGGCCTCTAGCAACAAAGATGGATGCAGACGCATCCCCAGAATACGGACCTGCTTTTTCAGAGGGAGTATGACCCCATCCAAAGCAGGCAACCGACAAATTATATGAACTCAGGAACAACCAACCCACAGCATCTACACCTTGCTAGGACTGACAGTTGGTTTATTGGCCCTCAACCAGCCCACCACAAATCCAAGCACTGGTCCAGGGCTTGCAGAGCCTCTCCCGATTCAGATGTTACAGAGAAATAGAGCTGGGTATCATCAGCATACTGCTGACACCTCACCCAAAATCTTCTGATGACCACTCCCAAGGGCTTCATATAGATGTTAAACAGCATGGGGGACAAGATGGTACCCTATGGCACCCCACAGCACAACTGCCAGGGGACTGAAATACAATCGCCCAATGCTATTATCTGAAAAAGACCTTGGAGGTAGGATCGGAACCACTGTAAAACAGTGCATCCAGTGAATGCCAGAATGCCACCCTGGGATCCTGGTTGATAAATCACAGGCTCGATCTAATCCAACCACCTGCTCAATGAAGAAAACACAGAGCTAGAACACCCCCACAGATCCCTATGCAATTTATCCCTTTGTCAAACCACTCTTACCATCAAGAGACCACTCTTAATGTTCAAACAAAAGCTACCTTCCTGTAATTTAAGCCCTTTACAGTCTACTCCTTCCCTCCAGAGAACAAGTCTTTGCCCTCCTCAATGCCGCAGCACTTCAGGTATTCAAAGAGCGCACTGCTGTCATGTCCCCCCCCCAAGTACTATTTTTTTCAGGCTAAATACACTGTTTCTTCCACGTTTCCTCATGTTTTCTATGCCACTGACCATTTCCTTCACTCTCTGAAACTATTCTAATTTGTCAATATCTGCTTAAAGTGTGGCACCCAGAACTGGACACAGTACTCCAGACAAGGTCTGACTAGTACAGAATAAAATATAACTATTGCTTCCCTTGATGTTGCAACTATGGTCTCATTAATACAGCCTAAAATCACATCAGCGTGATTTGCAGGTGCATCACATTTCTGACTCATGTTAAACTTATGACTGATCACAATCCTCTGATCCTTTTTACATGTACTGTATCACTGCAGCCAAGACTAGTATTCCCCATCCTACTCTGTGCATGTGTCCACCCCCCAAGCCAGAACTTTGTATTTCTCCTCATTGAATTTCATTTTATTTTGGCCCAGCTTTTCATTGTATCAAGGTCGTTTTGAATTTTATTCCTCTGTCTTCTGATATTTTAGCTATTCGGCTCAGCTTTCCTCCACCCATCCATCTAACTTGGATTCTAACTCATCGGTTAAAATTTTATTGAAGAGTACAGGGCCCAGGGCAGCACCTGTTAAGTAGCAATAGCATCAAATTCTGTTCTGTCCAAACATTGCTAAGGAATCCTTGGTTCTAGAGTAACCACCACCTATTCTACATAGAAATGCTCATGCAGTCAGATTCCCCCCCCCCAAAAATCAGCATCTTCCATTGTAGAATGAAAATGTAGTTAAGGGCCTTCTGAATCAGGCCAAAGGCCCACCAAAATTCTGTTTTCACAGTGGCCAGAGAGATGCCCATAGGAAGCTCACAAGCAGGACATGAGCCCAAAAGCCATCTTCCCACCTGTAATCCCCAGCAACTGATATTCAGAGACCCATTGCCTGTGATCCTGGAGATAGCCATCATGACTAATAGCCACAGATAGCCTTATCCTCCATGAATTTGTCTCATCCTCTTTTACCACCATCCAAGTTGGTGGTAATCGCTACGTCTTGTGGGAGCAAATTCCATAGTCTGTGCACTGTGTGAAGCACTTCCTTTGGTCTGTCCTGAATCTCCCAACATTCTGCTGCATTTACCTTCCACCAGTGCAGCTAGGGTGAAAGCAGATGTATAAGTGATATTACATGACTGCTTGTCATACGAATTCCCTGTGTGTTTGCTTTTTAATTACCAACCCTCAATATTTCTTGTTTGCAAGGTTCCTAAGATACTCTGGGGTGCAACAGACTTCAGAACATGCCAGCTTTTGTTTGATTGGTGCAACATATTTCATCAGCCAAGAATAAAGACTTGGAAGTAGTCAGTCCAAACTCTTCCAAACATCCACTTTATAAAATAGGTGTGCTCAAGTCAATTACTAACTATCAGTATTATCCTGCTGAGTGCCCTCTGCTTTTCCTTTTTTAAAAGGCTGGTTTGGTAGCATTATAAGATTCTGCTTTCCTGGCAATTCTTGAAGGGATTCCAGTCTTGGTGTTAAGCTGCAGCAAGCAGCAAGGAGCTTCAGTGTTAATAACAAATTGTGACTTGTTGCTCCTGGCTGTGAAGCAACCCTTGACAGAAGTGCACAGTCCCTCGAGGACGTGAAAGAGCACATACAGTCATTAATTTAATAGACTGTGAGTCAGAGGCACCAGAGTATAGGAATTTTGTCTTGGGGAGGTTTCTCTCCTAGGCTGGTCACTGGGAATAGGATTTTCTTATCTGGACAAACCTAGAAGTTTGCAGCTTAAGATACCAGCTTTTCCAAGAACCAGGCCACAAAATCCATTTTGCTTTTGAAGAGGGGGTGATAGGCAGCAACATCTGAAGCATAAGCTTATTACTAGCAAGTAAGTGATAGCTGCAACTATATATTTACATGCCATACCAATGCAGATTTTTCTTTTCATCTGTTATGTGTGTAAGAAAGAATATTCAGTTATGTCAGGCTCCCAAAGATCAGAACATATCATTTGAAAAATCAAGAAAAAAATTAGTTAGGCTTAATACTGTGTGTGTTGGCATGCCATTTTGTTTTGAGCCCATAGGGTTCACATTTTCAAGTTTTGTTAACCCCCTGTGGGGATTTAGAAAATTGCTTTCTTTAAATAAAGAAATGGGATATTCTCACTTAATTGCATGGTTGCAGGAGTTGGGAGTTTCAGCAGAGACTCAATGTTACAAGCCCCAGAGGTAAGAATGGACCAATCAACTTACGATTTCTCAAAGCTTAACATAAGGGCTGCTGTCTGATGACAAATTGGCCCCTAAGAAAGAATCTGACAAATTGCCAGGTTCAGTGCAAACAGGGTTCCTCTTGACCCTTTAATATCAGCATGTGCTGCTTCTTCACAGAGCCCTACAGCCTGTTGATATTCTCAGGTGATTCAAGATACGCTTTCGCCATATGTAACCTGTGTCCCCCATCCAAACATCCATAGCCAATTTTGCAACAGGAGGGATGGGGGTGGGGAGAGGAAGCATTTGTAGAATTTGGAAAGGAGATATGGGAAGGGGTGAGAGTAGCAAACATCTGAAGAAGATGGGACACTGAATTCTGCCCTCAAAGATCTTTCAGTGGGTCCCCCCCCCCGGCTTGCCTGGCCAGTCTTTTTGGGCTCATGGGCACACATGCAAACTGAAGAATCTATCATGTGCACTACACTACACTACACGCATAGACCACAACCAAACGCACACCATAACCTATTCCGTTGGCTACAATATAATGTTTCTTTCAAGCTGGATTTCAGCAGGGGAGAGGTCCCTGTGGCTACCCTCTGTGCACACATGTATGCCCCTGGTGCTATGCTGGCAGCCCCCAAGTATTCAGAATCATGATATACACATAGGTCTGGTCTGTTAGATGTGTATTTTGAAAAGTCACCCAATCCAAATCGGGTTTAAAGATAAAGAACCTCAAGAAGGGAGCCTTGAAGTTGGCCATCCACAGTTTGCACTTGGATAGCAGACTGAGCAGGCACACCGGTCACTGTGGTGAGATGTGCTATCGTTCTGTTCCAATTGTAGTGATCTTTTTTTGAATCTGCATCTAAGCATATCATTAAGCTTGTGCTCCTTTGCCCCCTCCTTCTTTGGTAAGGCATAAGCGACCAACCTAGGGTAAATCCCGTGAAGAAAGAACTTCTCCATCACCCATTCCGTCGCTCTGCACTTCTCAAAATCCCAGCCTCCTGGAGTTGCTTTTGTGATGTAGCTGAAGCTGCTTTTTGGATCTGTTGGGGTATCACTACATGTATTTGCCATGTGTCATTTGCTCTGTAGTTTGGAAATGCAGCACATTTGTGCTGTTTCTTTATTTCTACAATCTCTTCCTCTCCTTCTACTTAGTACTCAAGGCAGCTAACAAAAATAAAGAGGGGGGCAGAAGCAGTGGTGTTCTCAGGGCAGGACTTTGGGGCAGAAGTCCAGGTCCTGACTCAGCAGAATGTGCAAGAGGTCCCCGAATGCAGTAGGGCTGCTGTATCAGGCAGCTGAGCGTACTTGACCTTCCATAACTGGAGTCTCGCAGCTAACCAGGAGGGAGAAGTGTGAGGCAGCAGTGAATTTGCAGCAGTGCAGACGCAGCGGTGAAGCCAATCCAGTGCTTCCATTGGTGGATTTGCACCATATTGACCTCACTGCTACTTCCCTCCTCCCTCTCTCCCTCTTGGTAAGCTTCAGAGACACTGATGATGGGGGGGGAAGGGTCAGGTAAGCACTGCCCCCCAGCCGACTGCTACTGCAGTGTTGGCTTATCACATGTATGCAACAGAACAAGTAAGTCACGGGTAACCAATTCTAAAAAAGGATAGTGTATTAATAATAACAAAATGGGTATACAAATGAACATAATATAAAACAAGAAAAGTTGGGGTACAGTGACCAGATATAACACAAGTACACAATGAAGTTGTAAATGTAAATGTAGTACTGCCTTCAAGTCGATTCCAATTTATGGTGACCCTGTAAATAGGGTTTTCATGAGGCTGAGAGGCAGTGACTGGCCCAAGGTCACCTAGTGAGCTTCATGGCTATGTGGGGATTCGAACCCTGGTCTCCCAGGTCATAGTCCAACACCTTAACCACTACACCAAATGAAAAATGATAAAAAATATATAGAGCCCTAACATAAAAGGACTAAATAGAGGGCTAAAAGTAA
This sequence comes from Rhineura floridana, assembly GCF_030035675.1. Lineage (NCBI taxonomy): Eukaryota > Metazoa > Chordata > Lepidosauria > Squamata > Rhineuridae > Rhineura > Rhineura floridana. The sequence continues at coordinate 38,182,942 of NC_084485.1, forward strand.
ATCCAGCTGGAGATTATCCAGGCCAGATGTAGTTCTAACTATAGATATTAAATGCCAGACCCATTTTGGCTGTATCAGCCATCTTCAGTGGCCAAATATCATAACAAATTCCTTTGCACACGGGCTCACCTACAATTACGATCCAAGAACTGCTTGTTAGATAAGACAGTCTAGCTATCAAATGGTTGTTGGTGTCTGCAAAATCAACTGAAGAAAACTGCAGCCTGTAAAGCTGAAGTTGTTCATTTAAGTAAGTGAAATAATACACATTACCATCTAAAGAGGAGTCTTTATTACCAGAAAGACCAGAGTCTACAATTACCTAAATGCACCATTCTTAACTGAAGTTCAGGGAACCACCATTCAGACGTTTTCTAAGGCTGGGGCAGCCAACATGATGCCCTCCAGATGCTGTTGGATTCCAACCCCCATCAGGCCGAGGCAGCATGGTCAATGGTTAGAGGTGATGGGGAGTAGTAGTCCCAAACATCTGGAGGGCACAACTCTGGTCTACCTCTGATCTAAGATGCCTAATGGTAGTACTAATCCAATTTTGGTCACCAGAGATACTCTTGATTTTCCTAACATTTCTGTAAAAGCTTAACAAGTCCATAGGTTACTTAATTCATTTCTTATATGGCAAGATTAGACCTGATATAAAATTTGGCACACATTCAAAATTTGGTGAATGTACTTATGATGAGGTTATCCTTTTGTCCTGTTGGGGATGCAGCCCTGTGGGGTATACAAAGCTTGTCTGGCTAAATGTAAAGCAGGGGAAATGTTAAGATTAAGCGCTCTCGAAGAAGGTCTCTTGTGCCAAGGGATGGACAAATATGTCAATTTTGGATTTCTCTGTGTCTAGTTTTTCCAGTTTTAAGTTCAATTTCTCTGTGTCTGCAGCAATTTGTGAATTTTTAAAATTAAAAAAACCCTCATGAAAATTTGTCAGCATTTTAGCAGAAAGTTCTAATAATATACATGTTTTTGCATGCAGTTTTGACTAATATGCACAATGTTGCCATCAATTCTCCCTAATATAATGCATTTTTGTATGACTTTCATTAATGTATGGATTTTATGCACACTTTCCGCTAATATATGCATTTTTGTACACATTGGCTGGTTGAAGAACGGCATCACAAAATTGAGAGAAGTGCAAATTTCGGAGGATAATTGTATTTCAGTTCGTCTATTGGTTCAAGAAGCACAATTTAGGTAGCTTCTCTTTAAAATGCAAACAAAATTAAATTTATCCCCCCCCCATCATGACACTTATAACTCCTACTCCAGTCTATTCATTGGCAGAGGTCAGTGAAGACTGGCTGTAGATTACTGTGCTCACCCGGACTATGTATGAAATCCTATAAATGGGTTGGGGTTCTGCTCTTGCAGTTGTTAGAGGAAACCAATAGACAACTCTCACTTTCAAAATGTTTAATGTCAAACTTCTAGGTTTGTTTTCATTAAAAAAACCAAAGAGGCAATAAATCCTATTTCATTTATATCAAATGTGTTTGTAAATGATGTATTAAGGAACTGAAGTAAATATTTTGCCAGGTGCTTTCTATAATCCCCAAATCAAGCAACTATGCCACACCTTAGGATAATGGGAGGGGAGATTTGAAATTCGTTGGAGGATGGTTATATGCTACCTCCACTGTTGGAGGCAGTATGCTTCTGAATACCAGCTGCTGGAAACTGCAGGAAGTGAGAGTGCTCTTGCACTCAGGTCCTGCTTGTGGGGTTCCCATATGTATCTTGGTGACCACTGTGAGAACAGGATGCTGAACCTGATGGACCATTGGCCTAATCCAGCAGGCTTTTACTATGTTCTTATGAGGGAAACACACACACACATACTTTTGCTAGCAAATTCAAGGAATATTTTGGTTCTTTAGGGAGGGGAAAGGGTAAGTGAATTTCCGACCCAATTTTGGCTGTTTGTCACATACATGTTTTCATTGGATTTAGTATGAGAGTTGTTTCCTCCTTGTTTTTATTAACAGCTCCAGGGCAGAGAGATGTTCCACTGGTGTGGCATCTCCCACTTTGGTGGCTCAGCTGTACAACACATCATTCTTGCTATGCACCAGACAACCAGAACTGCTCAGCTCCAATGGTGTATCTGTATGTATGCAGGTGGCTGAAGTGGGGTGGGATAATCATACCTGAAGAACATCTGCCTACCCTGGAGTCATTCATCAAAGAAAAGGAGCTTTCTCTAACTCACAAGGTGGCAATCCTCTGCCTTATGCAAAAAATTCATAGCTGATGAAGACTGATGCATCTAGTAGTTTATTCCAAATTCTGTTCTGCATTCTGATGCATTTCCTTTTAAAAACAGCCACCACCACTTTGATATATAATTATTACATTTTTCCAAAATCCCCACAGGGAGGTAGAGAAAAAGAGAGAGATTCTCTGTTGCATGGGTGCCTGGAGGGGGCATAAATGCATGTTTGGTGTGTTCTGCACATAGGGTGTGCCCCCCTTTGGCATTTCCCTTTAATGTCAGTTTTGGAAGGTAGGACTGGTTTCCAGTAGAAAATCCACTAGGGCCCACATGCACCCTTATACTTTTAAAGCCATTCATTCATATGGGAGAAAGTAAAGAAGGACAAACCAACAGTGATTGTCTTCAGGACCACCACTGATTTGGGGGCTGCACCTATCACTTCTTTAAGGACATCATAATCATTAATATTTTGCCTTCAGCCAATGTCTGCCAGGCAGGAATTTACTTAGTGATATTTTTCCTTACTCTGAGATAACCGGTAGTATTCAAAGTAGTCTTACTCAGTGTAGACCCGTCAAAGTTCATAGGCAGGACTAACTTAGGTTCATTAATTTTGATGGATCTACTCTAACCAGGACTTGATTGAACATAACTCAAAGTGAAGTCAAGGCTCACACCAGTTGTGAGGGCCCACTGACAAATTGCTATGCAGTATCCTCTCCACCAGCATGGATTCTCCCAGTCAGGTGGCTTACTGGCAATATTACAGTGAGGAACAAGGAACAGCAGAAGAAGCACCACCATGATTTGCCAAGTATACTCCTGCAAGTTGTACACTGTTTTGACTTTCTGGCCAATGCCTGCTCCAGGACATTGGTGGGAACATTGAAGTGACATCTTCCTCCCTGCCTGCTGCTCCTGATTGGTAAATTCAAGCCATGGAGCATGGATGATGTGGCAGGGCCCAACTAAAGGACTGGTGGGGCTTCAGCAGCCAACAAATGATTCCATGTTCTGCTGCAGGCCTTGAGTGAAGCAGAAATCCTCACCATCTTAATCTTCCTATTTCAAAAAGTTGCTGAAGGCACAGGGACAGCCTGCTTCTGGTGACCCCGGAATTTTTTAAGAAACAGAGAAAGCTCCCTTACACTGTCAGGCCATTGATCCTTCTGGCTCACTATTGTCTACACTGGCTGATAGTGGCTTTCCAGGATTTCAGACAGGAGTCTCTCTCAATACTACCTGGAGACACAGGGGATTGAACTGAGGTCTTTCTGCATGCAGAGCAGATGCTCTGTCCCTTAAGGGGAGACAAGGTCTTGCCTTTTGCCTCAATAGCATTGCAAGTTATTGCTTGTTTTCCAATAGCACTTAATGGGAGCCATTAAGGAAGTGGTCTGTTCATACCTGCATAGCTTCATTCTACATTTTGCTTCTTTAGACAAGTACAAGGAGATGACTGTATGTGCTTGACCTCCACATGTTCATTATATGTTTGAATTAGTCTCCATGCATATGACCAGAGTTGGCCAAAGACATTTTGTCACATGAATCAAAGGACAGCAACCAGAAACAGGGCCTTCTCTGTGGTGGCACCAATACCCTGGAATACACACACTAACAGATACCAAGGTGAAGCAGCAGTGTTCACCTGGCCTCTGGTTGCCCACATCACTGCTGCATACTGAGATGTGGAGGGGGTGGTGCAAGGTGTTGGAAAGGTCAGGCTGATGCAAATGCGCTGGTGCACCAACCTTGCTGCTGCCTCGCTCCTCTTCCTTTCCATCCCATTATGCAGTAGTGATGTGGGTGACTAGAGGTCAGATGAGCCCTGCTGCCTCACTCCACCATCTGCTACTCAATATGTGCCCCCTCCAATAGGCCATACACCATCGCTACTACAGTTTGTATGCTAAAGGCTTCTTTATTCACCTTGACCTTTGCTGATTCTCAGTGCTTGCCATTATGGGTTCTAATTTATTTGGACTACCAATCCTAGTCCAGCAATTTTAATTTTATTGTACATTGTAATGTTACTGTAATGTTGTATATTGTCATTGTACACCACCTGGAGATGCTCTCCTGATAGGCAATATATCAACATTTTAATACAGAAATAAATGGTAAAATAAATAAAGAGCAAGCTGATGCCTCCTTCCCTTATACCATGTGCAGATGCCAGCCAGACTGGTAGTTGATTCTTTTTTTAACATGGATAGGAACATAGGAAGCTGCCTTTTACTGAGTCAGGCCGCTGTTCCATCTAGCTCAGTATTGCCCACACTGATTGGCAGCAACTCTCCAGGGCTTCAGGCAGGAAGTCCCACCTGGAGATACCATAGATTGAATCTGGGACCTTTTGCATGCAAAGCATGAGCTCTGCCACTGTACCACAGACCTTTTTTTTGGGGGGGGAGTCAGCATCCGCCGCTGCACCTGAGGGAAGCTGGCTAACTCAAGGAATGCAAGGCAGGCTGTGTGGCATAAGACTGCTCTCCCTTCCAGCACATTGATGCCACTCTGTCTAATGGCTTTCAGTCTACTGAAACAAATACTGCAATGCAGCAGTAGCAGTGTGTGTCATTAAACACACATGCACATGTGTGATGCCCACTGGAGTGTGTGACTGTATGCGCAGAGGGCTCTCTCCATGGAGTCAGGAACCTTGATTCCCATGAGAAGAGAGCCCTTTGCTTGCACACTTTCAACTATTTTATGAATGGGTGGTTCTCAGGCTCTTGCAATCCCATTCCACCTCCACTTCTTAGATGTATTATACAGCCACAAGAGTGGCTATATACTATAGCCAGCATGGATTTTTTGCATTCTGCAATGTTAAATTGAAAATACCCCCATGCCATTCTGATGTTTCCCATAAGCTCATTTCAAAACAAAACCTTACAATACTTATAGTCGCAAACTCAGAAATGCTTGCTTAACAACCCTGTAAGTTTTCATGATGATACACAAAACAGTCAGAGTGAATTGAAAGTTCAAAGTGTAAAACAAGAGAAAAAAATCCAGACCTCTGTTGGACTTTTTCCTGTTAGTGGTCTCATAATTTGTTGAAATTAATTAAAAATCAGCCATTTTCACAGAGATAGCCTGACCACTGTTGTCCACACACTGGTAACCTCCAGGCTGGATTACTGTAATGCGTTCAATGTGGGGCTGCCCTTGAGGTTGGTCCGGAAGCTGCAGCTGATGCAAAATGCAGCGGCGAGATTGCTCACTGGGGCAGGATATCGTCAACATGTCACTCCGTTGTTTTTTAAACCCCTTTTAAAAGATTTTTTAAAGCTTTTTTAAAAATGTTGTTTTGTTTTAATGTATTTTAAGGTCTGTTTTTAGTGCTTTTGTTTGCCACCCTGGGCTCCTGCTGGGAGGAAGGGCGGGATATAAATAAATAAATGAATGAATGAATGAATCAATCAATCAATAAAAAATTACAATTACCACAATTTAGCATTACAACTGAATCCTAAACTGTGGTTAACCTTAACTATGGTTTGTTTAAACAAACAAAGTTCAGTTGTTAGCTATGGTTTAACCAGCTTCATTTTGTTGGCAGTACAAGAGGAGGAGGAGAGGGGAAGAGGGGAAGGGGAGTGAATGAGATCAAGCCTCATGTAGGCTTGTGCCTGTCATAATAAACCATGGGACGTTGTGTGTGTGAACATCCAAATGCAGCCAGTGTTACATAGAATTCTCAGTTGCCATGTGATATGGAACTTGCTAGTAATGTAAAATCTGAACAGATGTTGAGTTGTGACATCCATTACAGAGAAGAAAGATCCCCTTACTTTATGTTGGAAGGAGGCCTTGAGTCAACTGCTAATGATACAGATTCTGATCTGAGTTACACCACTGTAAACTATTAGGAGCCTTGTAACTGGCACTGCTTGGGAATTCTAAGAAATCAATAAATCAGTGACATTGAGAAATCAGTGGTTAAAATCAGTGCAGTTTTGAAAAGTTCCGTTCATCCTCTTGATGCAAAATGGTGTCCAATTGTATCCAAACATAAATGGAAACCTGCTCCTTGGTTTCAAGAACCATCATGCAAAATTTGGTTACAATATCTTAAGAGGTGTTCAAATGCATAATGAACAAGCAGCTTTTCAAGATATATTGTAGGTGTGCCGCTGCACTAATGGCATTAGAAAGGGGGAAATAAGCATAAATGTATAAAGTGTGAGGAAATTCACTTGATTTCATTTCTACCCCAAATGAAAACCTCTTTCCTTGTGGAGTTTTATGCCCCATTAATCTCTAGTTTTGACAGTGGGTGTTATTACTACTGGGTGCTACTAATTTGAGATACAAATTAGAAATAATCTGCTTGTACCTTTAAAAGGTCCATAAGCAGCATTTTTGGCACTAGAATTTTTGTAGCTGAGGGAGGGATATGCACAGTTCAGTTCAGATAGTTAGCAGGGTGCTGACAGCAACATGTTGGTACAAGACCTCTCTGTTCGGTTTTGTTTTTAATTAAAGTAGCACGGAGGTTTTCAGATCAGTCACAAAGTTAGCGTTCTCTAACAATGCAGCAGTACATATAAAACCATCTGTATCATATTTATAAAATTGCTAAAAGCAATGAAAATGTATTTAAAGTAGTAAAACAAATGGCTTCTTGATAGTGAAATTTCAGTTCGCCATTAGATATTATAATCAAGGCCGGCCCCAGGCATGCCGGAGCCCTCGGGCACTAGCCTGCCCCAGGCCCCGGCACTCCCCTTCTGCGATTCGCATCAGGATTGGTACCGCAGATCGCAGAGCGGGAGATCCCAAGCCGCCCGCCATTCTCCTGCTCTACTTACCTTTCTCTGTGCTGTTCTTTCGGTGGCACACACTGCGCGCACAGGTTTGCCATCAATCAAGATGGCGGCCGAGGTTTTCCTAAGGGGCTGAAGCCTCTGCCACCATCTTGGTTGATGGCACGCACATATGTGCATTGCTGCCATCAACCAAGATGGCGGCAGAGGCTTCAGCCCCTTAGGGAAACCTTCACCGCCATCTGGATTGATGGTAAACCTGCATGCACAGTGCGTGCAGCCGCAAAAAATAGCAGAGAGAAAGGTAGGTGAAGCGGGGGAATGGCGGGCGGCTCTGAAGCTCCTGCTCTGCTATCTGTGGCAGCAATCCTGCCACAGATTGTGGAAGGGGAGCTCAGGGGTGCCCCAGGGGCCCCTGTAGCCCCAGGGGCCCTCAGTCAGTGCCCCACCTGGCCACCCTTTAGAACCAGCCCTGATTATAATTATTATCACTGTCATCGCAGCTTCCTTACAAACTACAGTTCCCAGGATTCTTTTGGGGAAGTCATGGCTGTTTAAATTGGTATGATACTGCTTTATATGTATAGTGCAGATGGGGCCCTAGTGTCATTCTGGGACATTGGTGGTGGTAGTGGTGGAAATGATGGACATGCACATCGCACATATAAAGGTCCTTCTGCAGATTTCCCAGTCTTTAAGAGAGGAGCTGATATAATTCTGCAAAGTAGCCCTTTCTTTCTATAAGGTTGAGAAAAGGGGAAAATCTCAGAAATGTCAGAAAAAAATGCAAATTTTGAATAATAAATGTAATCGATTTTGTGATCATTTTCAACTCAGATCTACTCCTAAGCAGTGCGTAGGTCTATCATAGTTTGGCCTACTAAGTTCTATTGAATTCAATGCGGTTTGCTCCTGGATAAAAGGGGTTAGGATTACTGCCTTAGTGAAACAACATTCTTTGTGTGAGTTTAATGATAACTGAGTCTTGATCTTACTGGCTAATGGTACTCCTTTTCTGATGTCTCATTGTTCATTGCTTATAATAATATTTTTATCACTATTTTTTTGTTTAAATTGCTGTAAGCCACTTTGGGGATCCTTGATGGACAGAAACATGGGATATAAATATTTTAAATCAGTGGATGAATAACAAATGAACATGCCTTCCCCTCCCACCCATTTTAGGTCATCTGAGAAAGCCAATGTAGGGTAGCTGATCTTCAAAGCATTGCGGCCATCTATCTTATTTACTCAGGCTTTTCCTGTAAGTGTTGCCATGGGGAATTAAGTTACAAATAGAAGCTTATTTATCTATTCCTTATATCTCTTAAAGTGTGTGATATTATTTAAATGCTTGCAACTCCCTTAGGTACATAGGAAAACATGGAAGCAGGAGGACAAATGAGAATATCAAGCAAATAATTTTCAGGTCATTCATACATAGTGGTTTCCTTTTGTACTCATATCACATTGAACCACATTGAGTATGTGGTTAGTCTGTGATTTATGGAAGAAACCGGTCTATTTTTTCCCAATTGTAATGGTACTATTATTATTATTAGCAGCAGCAGCAGCATTATCATTTTATTTCATTTATGAATTGCATCTCAAAGCAATTTACAGTACAATAAAAGCAAATATAAAACAATTGCATATATAAAAACAATTTAAAAACAAAAATACATATAAAACAATAAAAAAACAAAAAGAACAATTGCAAATATAAAATCAGTTTCAAATCCAATACAGATGCCGCCTAGGACAACATTTTCCACTTAAAAGGCCTCTTGAAAGACAAAAGTCTTCAACAAACACCTAAACGATAATAGAGATGGTGACTGTCTGATATATGACAGGAGGGAGTTCCAGAAGGTAGGTGCCATCACACTAAAGGCCCGATTCCAACATGGCGAAGAACAGTCCTCCTGATAATATGGTATCTGTAGGATGCCTTCTCCAGCAGAATGCAGTGACTAAACAGGGATATAGGGAATGAGACAATGGGCTGTATTCAATGTAGCACTAAGGAGAGATTTCCATCAGTGCAACCATTTCTGCTTGCCCAGTAGAACAATTTCTCCTCTCCTCCCCACACACCCAACCCTCCCGACCTTCCAGAACAGATTTGGAGAGGGCACAAGTGATGTAGGGACAGGAAGGGGGAGTCCAACTGTACTAGTGGGAATGCTTGTGCTGACCTTTGCTAGTGCAACAAGTTAGTTGAATAAGGCCCAAACTTTTAGGTATCCTAGTCCCAAGTTCTGCTGAACTTTGTACACCTGTACCAGCACCTTGGACTTATTCTGGTAGCTAATTGGCAACCAATGCAATTCTTTCAGCAGAAGCATAACATGATGGCAATATTCTGCCCCAGTGAGCAGGTGAGCCACCGAATTTTGTACTAGCTGCTGCTTCTGGGTCATCCTCTAGGACAGTCCCATATAGAGCACTTTGCAGTAATTCATTCTGGATATTGCCTGCACATGGACAACAGGGGCCAGGCAATTGTAATCAAGAAATGGCTGTAGCTGTCTTACCAGCTGAAGCTGGCAAAAGGCACTCCCAGCCACTCAGATCACCTGGGCTATTTGTGACTAGACACAAATTGGTTACTTATCACAAACCAATGGGTCCAGGGTGGGCTTTTTCCAGAGTGATCAGATTGCTGCCTCTTTGAGGGCAGCCAAGACCACTCCCTCCCACAAAGAAAAAATGACCACACTTTGGATCTACCTGGTCAGCCTTCCTCAACAAACTTTAATAAGCCAAGAGGGAAAAGGAACATGTGGTTGGGCACACTGTTGCAGGCACCTTGCCCATGTCACCTGGCTACATCAGCTGAAATTCATCCAAACTTTCTAGTTCTTTAAAAAAAAATCCTTAGGATTTAGCTGTCTCCTATAGGTATATGTGGGAGTGGAAAATTCATTTTATACAAAAGTGACATGTTCCTGGTTAGTTTCCTAATGTTTACCATTTTAAATGCAGCTCAGGCTGTCTATCAAGCAAATCTTCACAGCTGTCCATAGGCTTCACACCAACAGTATCATAAAATTTCAACTAACTTTACATGAAGACCAAAAAGATAAAACAAGAATAAAACAGCAAACACTTTTAACAAAACAGGCCTCCAGTCCTCTAGTAGCTGTAGACTCACAGCTCACGTTCTCTACACCAGTATTCTTCAACCGCTTGGCCCCCAGATGTTGTTGGACTACAGTTTCTAGAACATCTATGGACCTATGGTTGAAGAACACTGCTCTACACTAGGGAAGGGAAACCTGTGGTCTTCCAGATGTTTCTGGACTCCAACTGCCATTGCTCTCATCCCAGTAGCAGTCGGCATACCGGCAAAGGTGGGACAGCATTGCTACTGCTGACTGAGAGGGTGAGGGGCGAAGCGAAGAGAGCAAGGTTCAGTGTGGGCACAGTGGCAGAGCCAATCCAATGCTCCTGTCACCACACTGCTACCATGCTTGCACTGTGCCTTGCTCCCTGCACCTCATCCCTCCCCCTCTCCCTCTCCACACTCAGCAGTGACACTCAATGTCTGGAAGACCAATATGCAACACCACTCCACCTTCCCCCCCCATTACTGCCTCAGCCAACATGGAATCAAGGATGATTCCTGCACTGAGCAGGGGGTTGGACTTAATAGTCTTATAAGGCCCTTTCCAAGTCTACTACTCTATGGTTTTATGTAGTCCAGGAACCCTCACAGGGACACAGGTTCCCTATCTCTACTCTAGAACCAACAACTAGGAAGTGATCCTTACAGATACAGCAACACTATTTTATAGAACTGTTTCATATACAAAAGTAGCAAGTGCCACACACAATGTTTCAGCGAGACAATAGCTCATTTGAATACAACAACCTTCAAGAAAAGTTGTATTAGGGTTCATTATTTCCTAATATGTGGATTAAAAAGGTTATAGAACTGGTCCATTCTATGTTTCATGTTTCATTCTGTGCTTCTATGATTCATGAGCCATAGATCATTCTGCCTTTTGATTGCTAATATTACTGTAATCTGCAGAGACGTCCTCATCCAACATTTTATGTGCTGAATATAAGGATGGAAAGATTGGTCAATTTCAGTTCTCTCAATTTCTAATTTTTCCAATCTTAAATTCAGTTTTCCACATTTCTGCAGCAATTTGTGAATTTTTTTTTAAATCCTCATGAAAATTCTCCAGCATTTAGTGCAAATTTCTCCCAATGAAACACATAGGCAGTTTTGACTAATGTATACAGTTCTGCAAGCATTTTCTCATTCTATAATGCATTTTGTATATTATTTTCACTCATATATTCATATGCACATTTGCATATGCACACTGTCCCCTAACTTACACATTTTTGTAACCATTGGTTGGCAAACTGCATTCAAAAATTTGAATAATTGAGAATTGCTATGTTTCAGTTCTCATATTGTTTTGGAAAGTGCAAATCAGATAAATGTGGCTTGAAATGCAAACTGAATCAAATTTCTCATCCATCCCTATCCAAATACCAACAATTAGGGACAAAGTCATTTGGTATGTGCTACACAGAGATCTACCATGTTCAGTAATTCTGCAGAAAGGAGACATGTGCTATGTATTACAGACAGTTCTGAAATAAGAAGCTGACTTACAACAAATGACTGTCCCTTAGAACAGGGGTGTGGAATCTGTGGTGCTCCATATACAACTCCGTCATCCCTGGTCATTGTTGCCATGCTGCCTAGGACTGGTAAGAGTTGTAGTCCAACATCTGGAGGGCCACAGTTTTCCCATCCCTGCCTTAGAACAAGCATGACCAGCCTGAATACATGGTGCTCCTACATGAGAGCAAGAGTGACAAGTCATGATTCAGGTTTACACATCTGAATGCCTGACAGCTTCAACTATCAGTGACTATTTCTATGTAATCCATTATCTCAAAATCTGATTTTTTTTCCTCCTGATTGTTTCCTATGACCACACATCTGGACATGTGCTTCAATGTAGGACATAAGAGTCCATGTAACAGGGAGGGATACTGTAATATCCTTCCATCTTGCAAATTGACACAGCAGCCCAGTGAGTGTAGGAGATGTGTGGCAGACTCCATAATAAAATGAAAGGGCTGAAGATCATGAAGTTATAATTTAAGAGCTGTTGCCAAGATCTAGAAAGCTGACTCACACTGAATCCTCCCTGCACTGGAGTTTTATTTCCAGAAGGTGCCTCTGTAACCCCCAACAGCCGTTAGTGTTGCACTGCTGCCCTCTTGACAGTGTCACTGCTGCTACGTGTCAGGATAGTGCAGAGGCAGGACATGGTAGTGGCAAGGCTGGGGCTAAGTGGGCACACCAGAGGGAGTGCCATAGTGCTAGTTCAGCCCAAAGTGCTGATCACCAGAATGAGCAAGGGATGTAGCAACCCCCCCATGTTCCAGTGTAAGAGATTTTTAAAATGCCAATACTATTAGTATGTGTTGTATTCCCCCCCTCCATTTCTCCTTTAAAAAGCTTTTGGAGATGGTGGTGGTGATAGAGAGACTTTTGAAAGGAATACGTGTGTGTGTGTGCGCGCATGTGTGCATGTGTGCGTGTGTGCGTGTGTGCGTGCGCGCACGCACGTGCATGTGCGCGCATGCATACAGGATTTATGTGTCCCATTGGATCACTACCAATAGTAGCTATTCAGTTGATACCACCACCTGTGTTTACTGGTAACGTTTGCATTCATTATAAAACCAGGTTGCTAGCATTGACTGATTCATTCCTTATTCCAGCAGTGGGGCTGTGGCTTAGAACATTTAACACATACAAAGGGGAAAGCTGTGAAGCTCAAGATTATACTGAGTTTGAGAGACTGGGAGCAGCTGGCACCGGCCTGACCAGATGTGAACAGGGGTGAGCTGGAAGTGACATTTGTGGCTTGGGATGTTCTTGCCTCCTCTGCCAGTGCACAAAGAGGGAGAGGAAGGCACACCGAGGGCTTAGGATGTGACTTCTGCTTACCATTGCCCAGGCATACCCCTTGTAGGAAGAAGAGCTGGAACACGAAAAGAGACCAGGAAAAACATTGTCTGGGTCCCTTGAGCCAGTGGTTAGTTGTGGGGGGCAGAGCTGAGACCACAGAACATGACAGAGGGGATCATCAAATGGGACTTAACAGTGGAGCAGGGTGTGTATGGTGATTTATACTACGGGCTGTGCACCAGAGTCAGCTGAAACCTGGAAGCTGATTCAGAGAGATGCAGGCTTTGGCCAAGTGGAAACAGGTTGGAGCTCCTGAACCTCAGCAGGTGGGGCATTGGGGTGGGTGGGAATAAAGATATTTGGTTATATTCACCTGTTCCCAGCAGGGGAACGCACATGCACAGCAAAAGTGAGAGAGTGAGGAGGCCTTGGTCTACTACCTTTTCCTAGGAAGAAGTTCGGTCTTGACCTTTTGGTGGGTTTTTCCTTCTGCTTCCTGCCTGATGCCCTGCCCCCTCAACTCAACTTGACCTATACCCAGAATGCACTGATTTGGTTTTGGACTCAAGCGTCAGCTGAATCCAGTGCTCAGCCCTAGAGTATAGGCTGGATAGCAATGCTCTGAACCACACACATCAAACATCCAATTGAGTTGTAATTGAAAAGCAGTACTTTGGAGTCCCTCAGAGTTCACTATTAGGCTGTGTTTTACCTTATGGCAATGAATTAAGTAGCTGTGGCCTGTTGCCACAGTATATTGTGTGCATATGGAGCATGCTTTGATGTGGTATTATTTTTTCCGCCTTTCTGGGCTAAGCTGAGGGAGATCTTTGCTAGCATCTTGCTGGACAAAGTACTATTTACCACACCATGTTACCAACATTAAAGCCATATCTCATCCAAACCCTGTTATCTGTTATAAGTTGCTTTTCTGGTGCAGACTTCTCACTTCCAAGATAAAAGAGCTACTGATTATTAGGACTACCAGAAAAGAGATATGATTTAGATTTGTCCTACTGAATGAATTCTGCTTGCATAAAATGTTGAGGGGAACAGCCATAGTTCTTTGGGAGAGGATGTTTAATCCCTAGCAACTCCAGCTGAGTGGGAAAGAGACTAAAAACCTGGAGAGTCGCTGCTAGTCAGTGTAGACAATACTTAGATAGATCAACCAATGGGCTGACTCAATAGAAAGCAGCCTTCTATGTTTCTATGATTCATTTTCATAGCAATGAACACATTCTGTGCTGATAAATTCACACACGCACGCACGCACAACTTTTTCTGTAAATGCTAAGACTGAGATACCTGAGGTGAAGTAGCCATTTCAGTAGCAACAAAAATATTTTGACAGGACGTTAAATAGACTACAGACAGGGATAATTTATTTCATTTTAACAGCCTTAGTGGATGAAGACCTTCATTATGCTTTCAGGTTTTCTTCAAAAGAGTCTCCTCATGGTATAAGCGGGCAACAAGAGCCAGCAAGCCTGGTCTGACAGTGACGTTAACCACAGCTGGAGAGACATTAACTGCAGCTAAGAGACCTGTCTTCCAGATGCAGGAAAGTACAGAAGCTGTGCACACCAGACAAGCATGATTCCATCCTCCCCACCCCCCCTCTAACCTCCCTCCAGGTGAAGCTCTGATTCAGCATCTTAAGCAAAAGCTGAGAGAACCCTGCCCGTCAGTCTGGGAGTCTTGTTGTCTCTTTCCTCTCATTGTCACAAGACTCTACATGCAGACCTTAGGCAGCCCCAGAGGGTTCTGCAGCAAAAGAGCAACACAGTGGATCATTTGAGAAAAAGAGAGCTTGCCCTGCTGGAGTTGACAGAGCTGTTTAGACTTGCAACAATCCAAGGAGGGTGTCACAGTCGTTCTCTGCTTTGACACCCAATCAGACAATTGATTTATATAAATTTATATAGATCCTTTAAGGAGAGTGCCATTAAGAAAGGTGAGGGGGCTGTTGTCTGTTTTTATATGTCTACGGCGATCACTGATTCTTCATACCTGGGGCCCAGATGACATGGCTAGCAATCATGCTGTTTACTTTTAAAAACTTAAATACCACATGGGAGAGGTGCCTGTTATCCAGATAGCAGCATGTAGAGAATAGAGGTTTAAGTCTTCCTTAACATGCCCCCCCCACACACACACACACTGAGCAGGAATTAGCATTAGTAAAAAAGCTCCCATTGGTGCCATGGCTTCATGGAGCACTGCACATAATCTGTCTATAAAGAGGGAACTGTACACATTTCCCAGTCAATATATATAATCTCCAACAGGCCTTGTGCCTATCTTGACTGCATTTTGTACATTCTCCAGCCATTATACAGAATCTCCAACAGGCCTCGGGGAATCTGCATAACTCAACTACAGCTTTTACATGCTGCAGCCAATATGCATAATTTCCAGCATATTTTGGGAATGTGCATATCTTGCCTGTATCTTGCACATTTTCTAAGCAGTATTACACAACTTCCCATCAGAAATATGGCCTTGTTTTCTATCTCTAGTTCAGAAGTGTGCAGTTTGACCCCAACACACACACCTGCATTTAGCCCACTGCCTACAACATAGTCCACGACTTACCCTCCTGTTGATCAGCCAGCTAGTAGTAAGAAGGGGTGGGCTCCATATAAAGATTAACTTTTTTCTGCAGTCCAGCATCCTTTTCATGAATCTTAGCTGTTACCCAGTCAACTGAGCAGCATGAGAGGGATATTCCAGAGAGGAAAGTTTAAAACCTTCCCTTTCCCTCCCATGATCCTGATGAAATTGTCCTCCTCCGGCTCCCCCTCTGCTCTTAAGTTTAGGAAAAAGCTTAATATCAGCATGGACAGGGTCAATCAGAATCAGAATCACAGAGACAGGAAGACCAGGATAATGCACAAAAGAAATCATGGACAGGAGATAACCCTGGCAAATGTTTCCAATAATTTCCCTCAAGATGGACTCCAAAACTGGAAACTAGTCTTATTGGAAATAGCACGGGGAGATTTGCATGGGAGAATCAGCAGTCATGGAATGGCTTAGGCACCCTTCTCCAAGCTGCTCATCCATCTTCCCATGCAAATGCCCTCCAGCCCTGCAATCACATATACATTTCTCAAAATAGTTTGTAATTCTACACTAGAAAGCAGCACCAGAAACTCTTATAAGATCTGCTAATGTACACGCTAGATTTGTACACACATGTGCATGAACACATATCTTACAAATGTATTCACAGAGAAAACTAATTTAGGAATTTAGCAGTACTGCTCTTGGGAGACAATTGCATGCTATGGACAGGGAAGCATTCAACATGAATAACTTGCTTACTTTGGGGGATGTATCACCAAAGCTCCCCACAAGTGGGTTGCTAAAGCCCATTTTCCCCCTTCCCCCATGGGTCACCGAATCTCCCTCCCCTCCCCCTCCATGGGTTGCCAAATCTCCCTGGCCTTACCGCCACTCCCCTTTCCCCCATGGGTCACGAAAGTTCCCCCTTTTCCCTATGGGTCACCAAAGATCCCCCCACACTCCCCACTGGTCACCAAACCTGACACCTAACCTCCCGCCCAGGCTCCAACCTGTTGCTCCTGCCACCTCTGCCACCAGCCTCCCACGCAGCCTCCTACCAGGGTTGCAGCTGCTGCCACTGGCTGGCCTATTACCCAGCCTTTTCCTATGTTTGTGGCTCTGGCCACTGAGATCCAGGCTGTGACCACTGAGGCCAATGTGTAGCTTGCTGGCTCACCCTGCCCTTCTGTCATGCTGTGATATCATGACCATGTGATGGTGTGAGCGCTTAACTTTTTTTATATATATACATGCTCAGTAAGAACCAACTATCAGTGTTCTAAAAGCCAGACTCCCAGCTGCTTGGCTTGGCTAATCAGGGGGCCACACCCACACCAGACTTTGATTTTACTTTAGACAGTCATGGCTTCCCCGAAGAATCCTGGGAAGTGTAGTTTGTGAAGGGTGCTGAGAAGAGACCCCTATTCCCCTGACAGAGCTCCAGTGGCCAGACTGGTTTAATAGTCAGCCCCTCTGATTGAAGCTCCCTTCACTAACTACACTTCCCAGGATTCTTTGGGAGAAGCCACGAGTGCCTAAAGTGAAATAACAGTCTGGTGTGGATGTGGCCAGTGACAGCTTTGGTTGAAATTTGGGTGGAAGGCTACATGTGCCTGCTATATAATAAAAAGGTGGGGGGACCCTGAAAAAGACTGATACTGTTCACAATGTTTTCCTTTTGGAAGGGAAAGAGGCTTCCCCTCTAACCAGAGCCCACCCACCCAATATCCTGCACTCCTCCTGCCCTCCTCCCCCCCCACCCCTTCCCCAGGTCAGTTTCACCTATCCTAAGCATGTTGCACAGGACCAAATCCCACTGAACTCAAAAAGCATGCAAATGATCAAACCTGCCCTCCCCTCCTCCTCCCTCCTATCCCTTCCCTCCTGCCCCTTCCCTCTCCCTTTCTTCACTCCTTCCTTTCCCTTCCCATCCACTTCCAATCCCCTCCTTCCCCTCCCATCCACCTCCTCCTCCTCCATGATCAGTTTTACCTATCCTAGGACTATGACCTGGGAAACCAGGGTTCAAATCCCCACACAGCCATGAAGCTCACTGGGTGACCTTGGGCCAGTCACTGCCTCTCAGCCTCAGAGGAAGGCAATGACAAACCACTTCTGAATACCGCTTACCATGAAAACCCGATTCATAGGGTTAACATAAGTTGGAATCGACTTGGAGGCAGTCCATATCATTTTCAAGCATGATTGCATGGGGGTGAATCTGATTGAACTCAATAAGTATGCAAATGATAAAACCTACCCTCCCCTCCTCCTCCCCCTCCCATCATCTCCCTTTTGCCCCTTCCCTCCCCCTTCCTTTACCCCTCCCCCTCCTCTTCCAGTCCCCTGCTTCCTCTTCCCACTCCTTCTGCTCCCCTCTCCCCTTCTTTGTTCCCTCTACTCTCCCCTCCCCCTCCTCCCCTCCCCCATGATCAGTTTTACTTATCCTAGCCATGATTGCACAGGAGTAAATCCCACTAAACTCAATAAGCATGCAGATGATCAGACTTGCCTTTCCCCTCCTTCCCCTCTCCTCTCCATTCCTCCTCTCTTCTTCCTCTCCTCCCCTCTTCCTTCTTCCTCCTCCCCTGCCCACTTCAGGCTTCCCTCCCCATGGTCAGTTTTATGTATCCTAAGCATGATTGCACGGGAGTAAATCCCACTGAACTTAAACATGCAAATGATCGATCCATTCTCAGCAAACTTGCACAGGATCTTATTTCTTACCTCCCAGACTAAAAAGCAGAGAAATTCACTAATAGGCAAAAAACCTTGCAGTTTAAGAATGTACCTATAGCCAACAGATATTTCTATCAAACTTTAAAAAGCAGGGAAATTGGGCAGCTATAGTGAATGCACCAGGGGAGCAGGAGACCTGAACTCCTCTCTGAGATATTGGACTGCCCTACAAAGTTGTCAAAATGCAAACACAATTTGGGTTGGTCTTTCACAGTCCAATCCACTTCCTGTGTAGCTTGGAAGAATTTGGTAACATGTGCCTCTGAGCATATGGTGAGTGTTGGCAACACCTGCAATCAGCCCAAATAACAGGAACAAGACAAGTGCTGTGCTGAACTTGTTTCAGCAGGAAGGAAGCAACTATACTAAAATAGTTGATATCGTTCAGATAGTCACTTTAAATATGTTTGATTTACTTGCAATTTTAGTGAAGTTTCCTATAGTAAATCATCCTCTTTTGCTTCTGTTTCTGTAATATGTGAAGTACCGCAACACTTTGCAATACTAAAAAAAAAGCTCCAGAAACAATTGTGGAATAATAGCCCTGACTGTTCTGCAGAGTAGTTTCCAATGGACATGTGGAATGTCTCAGTTTGCACAAGATAAAACAGTGGGAGGTGAAATATATTCTAGCAAAATTCTAGGTGTGCTTGATGTTTTTAATTGACCATGCCCACCTTTCCTTAAGTGGAGTAGTTTAAGCATAGCAGGCTGAAAACATGCATCTTGGGCAAGCCAAGTTTGTTTTTTCCAACAGCTAGAGTTTATTTATTTCATTTTATTTATTAAATTTATTAGTCGCCCAGCTGGCTGGCTGTCCAGCCACTCTGGGGAACATACAAAATAAAAACATACAAATACATTAAAACATTTAAAATCTCAACAATAATAATAAAACCTAACCCACCCCAAAAGCCTGCCTGAAGAGCCAGGTCTTCAAGGCCCGGCAGAAGTTCATCATAGAGGGGGCATGGTGGAGATCATTTGAGAGGGAATTCCACAAAGTGGGGGACACAACTGAAAAAGCCCTCTCCCTAGTTCTCACCAGTCTAGCTGTTTTAACTGGTGGGATAGAGAGAAGGCCTTCTGAGGCTGATCTTGTTGAGCGACATCCCTGATGATGTTGGAGGAGTTCCTTCAGATAGACTGGGCCAAAACCGTATAGGGTTTTAAAGGTCAGAACCAACACCTTGAATTGGGCCCAGAAAACAACCCGTAGCCAGTGCAACTCCTTCAGCACTGGAGTGATGTGATCTTGCCAGCGGCTGCCTTTAATCAGGCGAGACGCCGCATTCTGTACCAGTTGCAGCTTCCAGATCGTTTTCAAGGATAAACCCACATAGAGCGCATTACAGTAGTCTAGGCGAGAGGAGACCAGGACATGTACCACAGATGGGAGCAGATGGTTGGGAAGGTAGGGGTGCAGCCTCCGTATCAGATGGAGTTGATACAGTGTCGCCCGGCTCACAGCTGAGACCTGAGCCTCCATGGAGAGCTGGAAGTCAAGAATGACCCCCAGGCTGCGGACCTGGTCTTTCAGGAGCAATTGTACCCCATTGAGCACCAGGTCAACATCCCCCAACCTTCCCTTGTCTCCCACGAACAGTACCTCAGTTTTGTCAGGGTTCAGCTTCAGCTTAATCCTTCCCATCCAGCCACTCACTGACTCCAGGCACTTGGATAGGGTTTTTACAGCCAACCTCGGTGAAGATTTGAATGAGAAATAGAGCTGCATGTCATCAGCATACTGGTGACACTGCAGCCCAAATCTTCTGATGATAGCCCCCAGCGGCTTTATATAGATGTTGAACAGGATCGGGGAGAGGATGGAGCCCTGTGGCACCCCACAAGTGAGAGGCCAAGGATCCGAAACCTCATCCCCCAATGCCACTCTCTGTTACCTACCAGAGAGGAAGGAACGGAACCACTGCAATACAGTGCCCCCTATTTCTAACCTCTTCAGGCGGTCCAGAAGGATACTGTGGTCAATGGTATCAAAAGCCACTGAGAGATCCAGGAGGTCAGGTAGATGCATTCGCCCCTATCCAACGCCCTCCTCATATCATCCACCAAGGCAACCAAGGCTGTTTCAGTCCCATGTCCAGGCCTGAAGCCTGATTGAAATGGATCCAGATAATCCGCTTCCTCCAAATGCACTTGCAACTGCTTCGCCAGCACCCACTCAACCGCCTTGCCCAGGAATGGCAGATTTGAGACTGGGCGAAAGTTGTTCAGATCTTGGGAGTCCAAGGAGGGCTTCTTTAGAGTTGGTTTTATTACTGCCTCCTTGAGAGCTGATGGCATTACTCCTTCTTCCAGGGATGTATTTACCACCATCTTGATCCCCTCGTCCAGTCTGTCCTTGCAGCTCATAATGAGCCACGACGGCCAAGAGTCGAGTAAGCAAGTGGTTGGCTTTAAGGTTGAAAGCACCTTGTCCACTTCATCAGAAGGAAGAAGCTGGAACCGATCCCACACCACCGGAGCACCACTGGCCGCCTCTGGCTTGCTCACTGTGTCCACAGCGCACGGAGTAGCACTCTTAATATGATCGATTTTCTCTGTAAAGTGCTTTGCATACTCATCACGGGAAGCCTTAGCATGTTCCATCAGTTCCGGGGCAACTGGACCGACCAGGCTCCGGACCACTTGGAACAGCCTCCTGGGACAGCACTGTGCAGACACAATAGAAGCAGCATAAAAATCCTTTTTTGCTGCCCTCATCGCCACATGGTAGGCTGCCGCAGCCACTCTAACCCATGTTCGATCGTCGTCAGAGCGAGATTTCCGCCACGGGCGCTCTAGCCGTCTCACCTCCCGCCTCAGAGTTCGCAACCATGGAGTATACCACAGTGCCGTCTGAGCTCTATTCAGGGGGAGAGGACGTTTCGGAGCCACCCGGTCTAATGCCCCGGTGATTGCAGCATTCCACCCCTCCACCAGGGTCTCAACTGAGTGTCTTTGTGCATGCTCCAAAGAATCCCCAAGCACATTCAGGAATCCATCTGGATCCATCAGACATCTGGGGTGGACCATCCTAATGGGTCCTCCACCCCCACGGAGTGTTTGTGGCACCAAGAAGTCCACCCTCACCAAGTAGTGATCTGACCATGACAAGAGAGTGATGGATGTACCCCCAATTTTCAGATCACTCCCCACCTCTCCCGAGACAAACACAAGGTCATGTGCATGACCAGCTACATTGGTGGGCCCCGTTGGAATAAGGTGCAGCTCCCAGGAAGCCATGGTTTTCATGAAGTCCCGAGGCGCCCCTGTGAGGATGGCCTCCGAATCTACATTAAAGTTTTCCAATACTAACAAGTTTGGGGAATGTGCATGCACATCCGAGACCACCTCCAGTACCTCGGCCAGGGAGTCTGTCATGTAGCGGGGTGGACGGTACAAGAGCAGAATCCCTAGACAGCCCTTTGGGCCCAACCTCCAGTACATGCAGTCAACAACCTTGGTCTCACAGAGAGGAGGCCTGGTGAGAACCATGGACCTTCGGTAAATAACCACCACTCCCCCCCGACTACCGACCCTCGGCTGCTGTGCATACAAGAACCCAGCTGGACACATGGCCGCGAGGACAGGAGCAGCAGCCTCATCCAGCCAGGTTTCCGTAATACATGCCAGGTCCGCGCCCTCATCCAATATCATATCATGGATGAGAGATGTTTTTTGGGCAACAGACCTGGCATTGCACAGCAGCAATCGAAGGCCAGAATATGGAGTCAAGCATCCCCCAGCTATCTTTCAGCTCTGGACAGGCCCAGAACAGGGGACAGATATTACACATCTCTCCTTAGTTCCTCTTACCTGACGTGGCCTGCCCCTAGCACTCCACCAGCATCTGCCTCCCAGCCTCGTTATATATTGGCCTCCCACCCTCCCCCCATCACTCCCCTCCGATTGACACATGCCCTTGACACTGGCTTCCACAACTCAGGCAGGCCACCCACCCTTAAAACCACCAAACAACCCAAAAAACCCACAAAAAAACAAAAGACCCTTCCCCCCACCAACAATTAATTTAAAATCATTACTTATCAACCAGGCCCCCACTCCTCTGTGGTTCTGCACCCTCCACCCCTCTTCTGGGTAGCAGGACAAGCCCTTGCCCTTGCCCTTGCCCTTGTGTTCCCCCAAAGTGGCTCCCCCAAAGGGGCAACCCCCTTCGGCAGCGACCCCAGCGGCAGTGGACCCGCCCCCACAGGTGTCCTGCTTTTATCTGCCAGCCCCTCAACTGCTACAGCTGGGGTAGGTGGTACTTGCTGGCAGAAACTGCCGAGTCACAGCTGATGGGGCCTGGGTCTGCAAGGAGGTAGATCTCTCATAGAAGGCCCACAGGTGGAGTCAACCGGGCAACAGCAGCAACAGCAGCTAGATGGTACACTTGCCTGGCATCGTCTCTCCTGTAGAGATGTTCTTGGGGAGCTTCCTCTCCCTGTAGAGTATGCTGGAATGTCATTGCTTAAGTAGCAATATATTGTAATCAGTCCAATTTTACATTAAACTGCAGTTTCAGATTCAACTGTTAATGCGCCCCAAATAGAAACAGAGCATAACTTCCAGTTTGAAACAAAAAAGGCTGTCTTCACCATCATATGACATCAACCAATAAAAAGGCTTTGAAATTAATAAAAATAAATTTGACACAGATTTCTACAATGAATAGTGTGATAAATATAATTTTCTAGGTTAAATTATCTGTAGGAAGAGCAGTAACCGGGAAGAAGCAAAGTAAGAAGAATACCAATAAATATACAAAAATGTAATTCTCCATCTTTGGAGATGGCAGGTGTTGCCACCACTCACCATATGCTCAGGGGCACATGTTACCAAATTCTTCCAAGCTACACAGGATGTGGATTGGACTGTGAAAAACCAACCCAGATTGTGTTTGGATTTTGACAAATTTGTAGGGCACTACAATATCTCAGAGAGGGGGTCAGGTCTCCTGCTCCCCTGGTGTATTCACTATAGCTGCCCAATTTCCCTGCTTTTTAAAGTTTGATGGAAATATCTGTTGGCTATAGCTACATTCTTAAAACACAAGGTTGTTTGCCTATTAGTGAATATATATACACAAGAATAAACGTTTAAAGGTAAGAACATGCCAAAATAAAATGATATAGGACAAACAATATCAGCTTTTATGATTGAAGCATCACTACAGAAACACAGAGATTGGAACCAGTTAATCATAGATTACACCGGCTAACCCACCCATGTGTTGTCTGGACCAGATATTAAGTTCCTATGGCAGATATAGAGAAGAGAGAATAGGGGTCAGGAGTCACCATGGTTCAGTGTTAGAGTGTCTGCTTTGCATGCAGATGATCCCAGATTCAGTCCCTGGCATCTCCAGAAAGAGACCCCATCTGAAATCCTGGGGAGCTGCTGTGAGTCAGTGTAGACCATCCTGAGCTACGTGAACCAATGGTCTGTCTCAGTACAAGGCAGCTTCCTATGTTCCCATGCCTAATATGGAGTTATGAGGGTGAGTCTTAGAGACCTATTCTTTCCATCAAAAAAATGAAAGAATCAGAAAGGGGGAAAGGTTATATGCAAAGTAGTTGTTCCCATCTTGGGATAGTCAGAGGTGGATGAGATTGTGAAAATACCAAAGGTAGAGAGAAGTAAGAGGAGTGAGATATGATAGTTACCTTTCCCGGTGAAAAATGAATAGGATGGCCATACTGAATGCAAGATCCATTACCAGTGCTTAATTATTGTATTGCTAGATTGTCATATTGTTGTTGCTTTTATGTTGCATTGTATTTTATTGTATGTTTAAGTAGCAAAAGAGAGATGTAAGTAATAAAACTGAACTAAATAAGCTAAATGAGGTATTCCATCATTTTTGAGAAAATTTCCTGGTACATGGCAGACTATCCAAGCTTTTCTCCAGGTCATCCTTGGATCAAGCTGCTATTAACATGAATCAAATGGCTCCTGATTTTGTCCTAAAATTGATAGAACTGCTCACAGTTAATTAAATGCCAGAACCACGTAATTGATTGGTTTATTTGAATAGAATCCATGAGTCAGTAATGTATACTGCTGTGGATCACGGAACGGGAGTGCTATCCTCCCACCCTAAAGAAGGCCCCTTCAGGGCCCCTCTGTGCTGCAGGGGTCCTTGGCCAGGGCCCAACCATTCATGCAGCATGAGCATTTGAAGGCCAGTCCTATCTTAACATAGGATGTAGCAAACATCTCAACACATATTTTGTTCCCCTTCGTTCTGCAGTCTTCCTGCCTTCTTTCAGCCCCTGTCAGCATGACCAGTGGCAGGGCCGGTGCCTGAGGGCAGCCAGGTTGGGCCCTGGCCAAGGACCCCTGCAGCACAGAGGGGCCCTGAAGGGGCCTTCTTTAGGGTGGGAGGATAGCACTCCCGTTCTGTGATCCACAGCAGTGTCGGCTTTCGATCCTGCCATGGATCACAGAGCATGGTGCTCCCAGCACACACACACCCATACAGTCAGCACAGGCTTTAATAAGCCCGCACACACACCCAATCTACCTCTCCCATCCCTCTGAAAGACAACGCCTGGTTGATGCAGGAAATCCATACCTGAATCATCTCCAACAAATGGACAGCTTTTCCTTGAAGACCTCCAATGAGGGAGAGCCCACAGTCCCCCCCTTTGGTAATTGGTTCCAAATGGAAAACTGCCCTTTCCATAGCGGAGGTTCTCCTAATGTTCAACCAAAATCTACTCTCCTATAACTTAAGTCTATTAGATCACAATAAAAAACATCATTTGTTTTGTGCATAATGGGTTCAAATCTTTACAGATCCTTTCAGCTTCATTTGGAGTCAGACACTATACACTGATCTGGAGTTGTCTGAGGGTTCCATTTGGGTTTTCTGTTTCTGTCTGTCAGGAGTGTCTCTTCAGACAAACCCTTTCAACCAATTTACATGTGTATGCATCTGATATTCAGGCACACACATATCAATATTCCAGACAATGTACTTTCTCACTCCAACTTTACTCCCTCCCCTCCTTTCTTTTGTTGCATGTCTCAATACATCTTGTTTCAGCATGCTCGCTTCATGCTTTAACTGTCTGATTCCTTGCTGTGTAGCCTATCCAACTAATTATTTTCAATTTATTGGCTAACTTTCTACAGGGAGATTAATGGGTTCGTCAACTCTGGCAGCCGGTATGTAGTGTGAACAGCTGTAAAGCTACAGCAGAGGTATGAGTGCATGTGTGTGTGTTAGAGAGAGAGTGTTGGAATCACATTTCAGACACTACCTGTGCCATAAACCAAAGATTCCTTATCTTCTCTCTCTGGCTGTATACAGATTTACTCTGTAAAGTAAGAATCTTTGTTCTTATCCCTATGAGGCCAAATTCAGCATGAGAAGTCTGGTAACTGTACAAAAGTAATGGAAGAGAAGAGCAACACTGCTGCAGGGGGGGAAACTTGCTCGTTCTGCTCTCCTAATTCTCAATTATAGCCAGAGATCCTAGTCCTGTAAAAATGTCGTATCATTTCCATACAAGTAAAGGAAGTAATAAAATTGACTAGACCTTATTGAGAAAGCATCTAATCTAGTCAATTTGACTCCTAAAGGAAAAGTAATATGATTGTATGGCTTTTTTCTTTTCTTTTTGGAGGCCTGCCTGGATGCATATGCAGATGTGACCATCCTTTCATACAGTAGAAATTCCTTTTCCCCTCTGAAAATGCTCAGCATCGGAGAGAGGGAAAATGCATTACTCATAATGGGTGTTGAGTAGGTCCTCATGAAAGTCATAATAAAATGTTTACACAACTGTTTCAACACTGCTGGTCACACATCTGATCACATACACACAGCGCATATCAAGGGCACCTTCTCCAAACCTCTACAGTGCTGTTATCTCTACATAGCTTATAAAAATCAATTGGGTGTCAAACTCTGCCAACATATAATTATATTTCATAGTGGGAAACAAAACCAGATTGCTTTCATTAACGTGCCCCTGGAATTTCTCTTTAAGCAAAATATGCAATTATAGTTGCTAATTGATTTTATACATGTGTTAGGAACATAAACATTTGCCTGGCTGGATCAGACCCAAAGGCTCGTCAGCTTCAGTCATCAACTGTGGCCATCCAAATGGCCATGATGATTCAGAAGCTGGGCATAAGGGAGACAGTATTTCCTTCTTGCTAGATCTCAGCATCTAATAATTCCTTCCATCTGCTGTAAAAGATAACAAGCAGATGAGTGAATAGAATCTGGAATTAGCCACAGGTGGTATCTGGCAAAGATTGTAGTTAGCACTCCATGCTCATTGTCCTTTGTTTAAAATGGTTCATGGCAATAAAACTGGAGCATCCTGTTCGGATGTAAGTGGGTAAGTGAGAGCTAAAGCAGCGTAGGCAGGAAGGCATGCAGGCATCTGCTTTGAATAGAGAAGCTTTATGCAGTAGCAGCTGACTTTGGGCACTTTCCTCCCCCCCTTCTTCTTCACTTTTGCAAACTGCAACCCTTTAGCACCTTGTGGATGGCACCCTAGGTGAGTTCCCTAAGAAGACTTGAGAATGGAAACTACTAAAAGGGACAGGCCTGCTCCAGTTCTAGCAGCCACTGTTTCAAGTTTAAGTGGCTCTGAATTGCAAGAGACATCCTTGTAGTGAAAGGTCAATTATGTCCTAGGACATTTGGGAGGCAAGAGATCTGGGGGCCCTGCTATGCTTCAGCTGTGAAAGCAACATGAGAAAAGACATTCAACTGAGTGCCTTGGAGGATGCACATTCCTGAGTGCCATTTAGCCATACAACCTGCGAGGGAGGAGAAATGGGCAGATGAAGAAATAATATTTTCTCTGAAAATTCCCTGCCTTTAAGCTATTTCCTGATGGCTTCCTAATGAGAAGGGGTGGAGGAGGTTGTGGTACTGGATGCAAGCATGTGCGTTTCCTTGGAGTACTCCATTTCCATTTTAACACTGTGCTCGCTCTTGCTCGCTCTCTCCCCTCCTAAGATGAGGAGATCATTTTTAAGTGTTACTTGAACTGGAGACAGCTTAGGGAGTGAAATAAACACCTGACACTAAATGTAAAAGGTTTGCTCAACTAAACATAAAAATAGTTTTGGTTTCCTCTGCGATACTGTAGAATTACTTGAGGCAGTATGTATTTAGATGGAAACTTGAAAGGTTAAAATATTATTTAAGTATCTTGAAGTAGTTCAACATATATCCTATGAGAGTCCACACTATAGTAAAAAGGCACCAGGCCAAGTGCCTGCCTGACCAAGGCCACTTGGCCACTGCTTTCCAATATAAAATTCAGTACCATGCAATGATCATTTCCCTCCCTTTGAAAAAGGCAGAAGCTCCAAATGAAGCATCTTTTTCCCCACCTGTTTAATGAAAAAAGAATCATGATGCTTCCTTTGCCTTCTACAATATCTTGTGTTTAATTGTCATCATTAAGTATAAAATGTTCTGTAAGACTAC
Source organism: Rhineura floridana (assembly GCF_030035675.1). Taxonomy (NCBI): domain Eukaryota; kingdom Metazoa; phylum Chordata; class Lepidosauria; order Squamata; family Rhineuridae; genus Rhineura; species Rhineura floridana. Next base: position 38,210,691 of record NC_084485.1, read on the forward strand.
CCTGGAAAGCACAAATAAACAAACAAACAGTATAAATATAAAGTTGAAGGTAATGTTGTGTATAGGATTGCAGCCTAAGTCATTTAAAAGCATATGCTCACAAGACTAAAATGATAGCTGTACAATAATAAAGAAAACCGAGGCAAAATAATAATTTCCCCTACTTACGGAAGATTTTTTAGATATAGAAAGCCTAATTCTTTGAATATATTTCAGAGTCCTTTGTTAAGAGCCTTTTGGTTAAGTTTTAGTTCCATGCATTCTTCTTGAGCACCTTGTATTGCTGTTTCCTCAAATGACTCTCCCCTTTCTCCCTACCTGCCCCTTATGTCTGAGACTACCTCCCAGAACATCTGCACAATGCCACCTGTCTTCATAACTTTCCTGAAAACTTATCCATCTAGCCAGCCTTTCCCAACCAGTGTGCCTCCAAATGTTGTTGGACCACAACTCCCATCAGCCTCAGCCAGCATTGCCAATGGTCAGGAAAGATGGGAATTGTGGTCCAACAACATCTGGAGGCACACTGGTTGGGAAAGGCTGATCTAGGCCTAAGTATATATGACTGAACACAGACAGCTGAGGGTCAGCAGGAGGGCTGGAAATGGTGAGGATGAACAGAAATGGACTGATTTTGGCTCTGATAGGCCTGGTCCTGAGGGATTAAGCAGGGCAGGAAAGGGTTCAAGGGATGGGTGAAAGAGGAAGTCCTCCAGTGAGGCTCTTGGAGAAATGCAGAGGCTGCTGCCAGCTAAGCTAATGCCAAAAGCCACTGCTGGTGGGAGGAGGAGTGCCGCAAGCTGCAGCCCGAGCAAGAACAAGAGGATGCTAAGGCTGAGTATGACTCAGGAGTGAAGGAAATGTGGTGCATGATTGTGCAAGGGCTATAGGGATATTGACATTCAAAGTCCTGCATGGGCAAGGATTCAGGGAAGATAAGCTACAGAGTGAAATTAGCCATGCTGGCAGGGGCTAGGGATGTATGAAAGTGCCTCAATCTGTTCCAACCTCCTGTTACACTTTCATCTGATATTTTCTGTTCCACCGCATTGACATCACTGTTGAAAGAATTGCACTGGCTGCCAGCTGGGCTAGATTCAAGGTGCTGGTATTGGTGAACAAAGCCCTATATAGCTTGGGACCAGGAACATATAAGACCCTCTTCCTGGCACAGCTGCATTGCAGCATGGGGCACCCAGCTCAACCCATCTGGAGGAGCCTAGCCCAGCATAGGGAAGCTGGTGGAAGCCAGCACAAGGACCCCAAAAGGGGGTTCTGGGGGCATGTCAGGGAGGGGCCAAGGACAGAGGGACTTATGTGACAACCAGGTCCTGTTTGGCTCCATCCTGCACCCCCTAGTCCCAGCAGATGCTACACCAGGAAAAAAGGGTGGCAGAAGGAAACATGCATTTTGTTTCCTTCCACTATGCCTTCCAAACACAGCCAATGTCCTCCCCTCCCAGCAGCTCCTGAATGGCAGCTGGATGTGGTGGCCCCTTCTACTGGCTCAGCTTCCACCAGGTGCCGATGACTTGGATTGCTCTGAAAATTAAAGAAGTGGTTAGTGGCCCATCAGAAAGCAATCTATAGCTGCAATTTGAACCATGTCTATCTAGAATTCAGTGGGGCTTACTTCCAGGTAAGTGGGGTTAGGATTTCAGCCAACCTCACTAGCTTGATTTCATAGTTCAGTATAAAATTGTCATCCTGTTTCCCTCATTCAAGCATCAGGGAGGGACAGTTTAGCACCCTGCAGTTATTTTGCTCTTTGTGTCCTGGGTTGTTTGGATAGGTGTAATGCCACTTAACCACCTGCAGTCCTTTTTATTGCAACATTTTATTTCATAAATGAATATTTTATACCGAAAATGGCCATATGTGTGTCTGCTGAACCATAATGCTCAAGCTAATTTATTTTGTAAATGTTTTTAAAGCAATTGTTTTAAATCAAACTTTTAGGGGATGGTGAAAAATAAGCAGTCAAATCCAGATGGCTTTCCCCACTTTGAAAGAGGCACTGACTTCATCTGTGCTCCTCAGTGAAAAGAACAATGAATAGTGCATTCCATTGCTTTTTAAATTCATAGAAGGAAGTAGATTAAGGCTAATTAATCCTAACCCCACATAATTTGGAGTCCCATCGAATTCAGTGAGAATTACGTATACATAGACATGGTTAGGATTGCAGTCTTGTTGCATACAGACAGCCTCTAGCAATTAACAACATATACAAACTCAGTTAAAAAAACTATTTAGAAAAAATAAAAGCAATGAGGCACCTGTTGGGACAGCAACAATTATATATCAATAATATGTAAATAAAATGTTGTTGCTGTTGTTAGATTTAAATATTTCTTATATGTCAACATAGCTTCTAAGTGGTTTAATGGCTTCTGAACAAATTAGACGTTTATGTAAAATGAACACATATTTTAAAAAGTGTGGTAGAGAACTAAGGCAAAAAGCATCCTCAGCAAGAGCCTGTGCTGTGATGAGGGTCAAAATGAGTTGATGGAAGGAAATCAGCCTGATAGTCTCTTTTCCACTGATTTCTCTGACATCTCTAGCTTGGATTAGTGGAGTTCAATAATATCTGGAGGGCCACAGGTTACCCATTTCTGATTGAAACTTTGGCAAACTCCTCATGTTAAGTTTCTTATGTCTTCTAAGGCACCATGCACATTGACAGGCTACATAAATGAATAAATAAATAAATAAGATTTGTGAGAAAATGCTGAACCATGGATGTAGCATCCCTGAAAAGCCTGATAGTCTACAAGCACAAGTAGAGGTACAGTATGTGTTTGTGTGTGAAGGAGAGAGAGAGAAACCCTTCATTTTGATTTAATGCTTAATAGACTCTAGGCTGGCAAAGGTTCATAGCATGTCTGATAACATGTTATTGCTACTAGCTGTGTCATCCAGGTACTGGGAAACATCAGCCTGTTAATCAATGCTAAGAGCCCAGTTCTGCAATTCACAGCAAGAAAAGAACATGGCTATGCTGATATCTGTGCCTCCTGTCAGTAGGCTATTAACACTGGTAACCTTTGCAATGTAGTCTTCAGACTGGAAAAGGTGGAACTAATGGAAGGCCTAGCCATCTGTCGCTCCTCAGGTCAGTTACCTGTTCTGATTGCTTAGCATCTTGTGGCAAAGTCCACTCACACGTTTTATCAACTGGAGCACACTCAATTGGCTGAAAAGCATGCAATCTTATCATGGGGACATTATTACAGATGAATTAGCACCTTATGGCAAAGCCTCAAAAACTCCCTTTTACAGCAGGGGATAAAAGCTCCAAAGAGAGGCTCTTGCTGATGATCAACACTGCTGATAAACACAACATCAATTGATTTGATAGACTAAGCTAGATTAGCACAAAACTGTTCTTGTTGGCATTTATTTATTTATTTATTCAACTTATTAGTTGCTTATCTGGCTGAATTGTCAGCCACTCTAAGCGACATACGAAGCAGAACATGTAAACATCAAAACATTAAGAGACTAACAATAAAAACTAACAATAATGTAGAAGCAACAAGTTCCAATAATAATAGGGCTTCTCTCCTGTATAGTCCGGAGGTGTAACTACAGATGGAGGTTCCTGGTGTAAGCATCGAACCAGTGTGGTAATAGTTCATTGGCTGTTCTGATCACTGATAATGTTACTTTTGAGAAGAATAGTGTGTCCGTGGCCCAGAGCATCTGTTGTATTGTAGGATGATTGCAGATGGAAACAGTCTTGTGATGCAGTCTTTAATTCTCCTATTGTCTTGCAGATCTGTTGATGTATTAGCTGAATCGTTTTTATTGTCACGAGAATCTTTTTCTACAGCTTCTGCGTTTCTGCAGTCTTGGTTAAGATTTTTGTCATTTTTGCCTTTATGTTTTTTAAGATGGCAAACATTTTCCTTCTGGTTCAAAGGATTAGCAATTTCTTCTAGTATGGAGTCCTGACGTTCAGCATCACAAACAAGCATTGAAGCTGACCTGTTGTTAACCACATAGGAGCTAAAGAAACCTGGTCCCATTGAGAAAAGTAAAAGGAAGGCCACCTGTGTATAGTTAACCTACTCCTATCTCTCCCTTTAAATACTCCCAGTGTCTCTGTTTTCCATAAAAGCAAATCTTCCCCAGGGAAAGCCAATTCTGTAGGCAATATTCCAAGACTATTTGGCATAATTGGCGGCGAACATGAAAGATAACTCAAACATAGTTTGGAGGAGACATTACTGAACTTGTTTTAGGGATATACTTTGGCTACATCAGTTTTATTACTCCTTGTATAAATGTCATATGCAATTTGCCTCAAAGCAAACACACACACACACACAGAGTAGCCCAATATATGTATTGCTCATGTACATATTTGTCTGCAAATCTGAGCATCAGCACAAACTAGATTATAGATCAGGAGAGGGCATGCTCCATTGGAAAAAAAACCAGCTGTTACTCTAGCATTGCAACAGAGTGGTCAGAGATGCAACAGAGGACAAAGTTCCTGAACTTTTAATAGTTCTGCTGAAATGCCCTCTTCTACACAACTATTTAAAAGAAGATTAGACAAATTCATGGAGGACAGGGTTATCAATGGCTACTAGCCATGATGGCTGTGCTCTGCCACCCTAGTCAGAGGCACCAAAACCAGTTGCCGGAAGCCTCAGGAGGGGATAGTGTTCTTGCACTCAGGTCCTGCTTGCGGGCTTCCCCCAGGCACCTGGTTGGCCACTGTGAGAACAGGATGCTGGACTAGATGGGCCACTGGCCTGATCCAGTAGGGTCTTCTTATGTTCTTAAAGGTGTAGGAGACCTATTATCTTGTGCATCTGCCCATGCTACATTGCAGACAATTAATGAAGGGTGAAGGTTACTAGTTTCATGCTCAGTAAAATGATGCTTAAACAAATTTCTGCTTACTGGGTTGCCAGCTTTCAAATTGAAGACTGTAGCTGTACTTTCAACAACTGCTGGATGTACAGATGTTAGAGAATGAGTTTTCCTCACAGCTGCAGGAGGGGAGGGATAACCCCCCATTCCTACTAGTCAACCCTCAGCTGATGCTATTTGATTTATTTAAAAATAATTGCAACAACAACAGCAGCAACATGTTAAATGCAAAAACACATTTAACATCGTGCCTAGTGTGCCCTTGCTGCCAAAGAGATTTGTGATTGTTAAGTTGTTTTAAATCACTTTCAAGAGGGCTAATCTTAACACCTGAGAAGGGCTGTAGGGAAGGCAGGGATGGGAGAGAATATCCTCTAAATCGCACTTAATACCGGATTCTGACAGAATTCGAGAGTCCGCTATCTTTTTGGACTGGCACTGATTTCTTGCGGTGGGCCGCAGCTGTAATCAACATGGATTTTGTGGCTGCAGCTGCAATCAGCATGGATTTTATTTCTGAATTTTTCCTCCTTTACGTAATTATCTTCGTAATTTTCTCAAAGTGGCTACATTCGTAACACTGTGGATGTGATAACGATCGCCATTTGTCCATTATATGTTATGAAAAAAAATGTGTTATAATCACCATATAATGCAAAAAATATTGACTGCCTGCCCTGCCCTAGGCTATATATGCCATCAATGTTAATTGTTAAATCTTCCTGCAATTTCATGGTTTTTGAACAAGATAGCTCGGAGCATTCTAAATCTCCATCCTCTTGATGGGAAACATGATGATGATGAGAGAGACTGAACCATGCAATCTGACCTGCCCTGCCCCTCCCAGCTTTCATAACTGCTGTCCTCAGCTCATCAGGTTCTCTCTCTCTCTCTCTCTCTCTCTCTCTCTCTCTCTCTCTCTCTCTCTCTTTCTCTTTCTGTGCTAAATGTGTGAATAAAAATACAAGGTGGTACTAGTGGTGGTGCTGCTGCTGCTGCAGTGCTGCTGACAAACTAATTCAAGAATAGCGAATAGCGAAAGGGAGGGGAATCATTAAGCAGCACATTAGTTAGCCTAAGGCAAGAGACAGACTCATTATCTGCCTCATTGATATGTAAATAGGGGGAAAAAACCACATGAAACACCGTGATCATTTACATAAGCATTTACGTTAAAAATTATGAATTCTTTTTCACCAAAAAAGCCACAAATCCATGGATCGAATCACAAAAACAATAACAACCCCACAGGGGATCGAATCAGCAACTACCAAAACAAGCAGGAAAAAAGGGTAGATCAGGATCGAACGACGGACTATCGGAATACAAGCAGATTGGAACTAGGCAGCGAACCCCATCCCTAAGGGTCTTTTCAAATGAATAGCTTTTTTAGTCTCTACTTATCTTAATTGTCTTTTAAATGTTTTTAAAAACTTGTTTTTAACTGATCTTATTGATAATTTAAATATTTCTTGTAAACTGTATAGAGGCTTTGTTACAATCAAGTGGTATATACATTTTGTTAAATAAATAAATTGTACACCATGATATTTTTGTGTGTGAAAAATATGAAGTTTGAAATATACAGATTAAGCCATTTTATGAGATTTGGATGACTTCTGATCATGCTAGGCTTATCTAGTACCAAACCCAAAACCATTTTGCTTGCTTATAAGGGGGTTTGTAGAACTTCTCTTCAATTCCATCTAAATCTTTAGGCGTTTAGATATTAGTATTTTGGTCAGTCAGTCATAGCATTTGCCAGTTTCATTCTCTCTTCTCTTTCCCCAGCCTCTGTAGACCTGTTTGTAGTTTCACCTTGTCCTGCACTTATAAAGTTGTCTGCTTCTCAGTGGCAGCCAGGGCGGGGGAGAAAGAATCTTATTTCTTCACCCAATCAAACCTGGTTCCTATTGACAGATGGATCCTGGGGGTTCATCCCTGAACAAGTATCTTTGAACTGAGGACTTCTTTGTGAAGCTAGGGGTTTCCTGGGGTTTTAATTTTTTTTCATATTGATTATGGAATTTTTAAACAAGGTTGGTGCCTCTGATCTTTTTCTCAGTAGCCACAAAATCGTTTTCTCTCCCTATATGTTTTACAGAAACAATGTAATGTAAAAATTAAAGGGAAAAGGTAAGCTATAACCTTTGGAAAGCAAATCTGGAGACTAGAAAAGTACAAACAGAATAAGATTAAAACAGGAAGGTGGAAGTGGCATAATTGAGATGGGTGTTTCCCTCCCCTTTAAATAAAAGACTTAAGTCACCCAAAGCCGTGGCTCAACCTGCTGTGAGCAGAAGGGGGAAACTGAAAAAAAAGATTGATTAAATGTGTGTTTGGGAAATTTTGAAAGGAGGACTTCAAGTTTTGTTTTTACAGAACCAGAATATAGAACCAGATAACATAATAATAATAATAATAATAATAATAATAATAATAATATCTACCATCAGTTCACATTATGGATGCAAAATAATTATTACAATAATGTTGATTTTTATTTTTATTTGTTTTACTTTCTCTCCTTTCTTTGTTAAATTTGCAAATAAAAAATGAATAAACAAAAAAAGAACCAGATTATAAGTTCAAAGCACCTACCCCCTTGCGCTTAATTAAATTCCTCCATGTGCAGCATAAGCAGGAATAATTTATATATCCCAGATTCATTTCATATTTTTATACCTCAGTCACTTTCCTTCTGAAAGGAGACCAAAGCAGCTGGCAATAAGAGCAAAGCAATCAATGCAAAAAAAAATCAAATTTACAGTCAATATAGCAGTTTGACAATTAAAGCAATTACCGAAAGGGGTGGTAGGCTCTCCCTTTCTGCAGGTTTTCATGCAGAGGCTGGACAGCCATCTGCTGGGGATGCACTGAGATAGAGCTGGGGGAGAAAGTCATTTGGTTTGCATTTTAATGAGATCCTACCAAATTTGCAGTTCCCCAAAAACAGGAGAACCGATATACAGCTCTCCTTCAAAATTTGCACTGCTTCAAACTTTGTGATGCAGTTCTCCATTCAAAGGAGGTGAACAAAAATCTTAAGTTAGTGAATAGTGCATCCCAAAATGCATACATTGTTGAAAATAATGTAGAAATATGCATTGTATTAGAGGAAAAATCCCCACAAAGATGCTAGGCAAGATTGCAAAGACAGATGTGCACATAAAGAGAAATGTTCACAAAATGCATACAAATTTTCATGCAGGCAGTTCTTAAAAAAATCAGAAAGGTATGTGGAAATGAGGAGAACCAAATTTAAGTCTGGTAAAAGAGATAAACTGAAATTGACAGATCCATCCCTTCCTACATTGACTAGGGGGATGGATTAGCTGGCCTACAAGACCCCTCAGACTCCTGGATTCTCACAGAGCAGCAGTAATATAGGAGCAGGGCGCCAGGTGTTCAAAATGCTTCTTCCCACTCTGGTCTCTTCTGGCTGTGCATTTCCATGGAAAGCAGAAATAGTAGACTTGGAGCCAGCAACTGCAGCCTTGGATAGGTGCCAGGGCCCTCTGGCACTGCCACTTGCCCTAAGCTTGCCATGTTAGGTGGCTGGGTTTGAAAGCCATTATTTAACATTTTCCACAATTTCTGAAGCACCACTACATAACTGTTAATATGGGCAATTTAAAACAAAAGATCACCCAGCACCATTCTCACTGGATAAACGTACAGCTGGGAGCCATAAGGACGTTGCCCTGATGGACAGGCCCAGCGCTAGCAGGTGTCCAGGTCAGGCACTGGCCAAGGGCCCTGCGGCTGGCCGAGGGTCCTTGCAGCTGGGAGTGTGGAGCTTCTGTTCTGTGATCCCTACTAGCATTGCGGCGCGGGCTGCAACTGGATGGCAGCACAGTTTGCAGAACAGGAGCTTTGCTCTCCCAGCTGACTTCACCCTCACCGATGCACGCAGCCAGCAGGCACTTAAATATGCCCAGTTGCCTCACCTCGTGCATTAGCCTGCCAACAATGAAGATGGTCAGCCCTGCTGCTGGATCATACCAAAAATCCACCAGCTAGTCCAGCATTCTCTTCTCACAGTGGTTAACAAGATGTCTGTGGGAAGCTGACAAGCAGGACATGAGTGCAATTGCACTCTCCAGTTCATAATCCATAGCAAGTGGTATTCAGAGGTATCCTGCCTCTGATTCTGGTGGTAGTGCATAGCTTAAAAATGACAGTTTTAAGCAGTATATAAATTATTAAAATAAATACCCATCATGACAAGTAGCCATTGTTAGCTTTCTACTTCCTGAATTTGTCTAATCTTTTTAAACCATTCAAGTTGGTGACAATCACCACACCTTATGGCAGCAAATTCCGTAGTTTAACAATGAGCTATGCCCCAACATGGGAGGATGTCCACCAGAGAACCTGGCACAGTGTAATCATGTCATTGCATAACTAGGAAACACAGAATAACCGCAAACAGTGATGTGTGAAGTCCTTGGTTCGGACTGTAGCCACACCCTGAGTTCACATGCACCTCTTCTCTACTGCAGTGTAACAGCACTCACATGAATCTTAAGATAACCAAGCAAAGTAGGGCTTGCAACAAAATATTGCAGTGTATCCTCTCCTTAAACTGAAGTATGCCTATTTAAAGTGCCTGCCAGCCAGCCAAACCCTCCTTGAAGATACTCCACTCCATCCCACTCCTGATGTCCCATTTTTTTGTTCCAGCCATCACTTGACATTCTGTGACTTGTAAGCATGCTCAAGTCACATTGTGCTTTGGTTTTTTTTAATTTGTCTCTTATTGTTATTGTTTTAATGAAAGTGTGTTGTAGTTTTGCAAACCTTGGGATTCTCCTAAGCATGGTGATACCTTTGTCTTATCTCTCAGTGCCTCAGCTTCTGTTACAGTCTCGTTGGCACCCTTCACCTGAGTTTGATATTAGAAGAATTAGATTCACCTTTGCAGGCAAAAGAAATAAATGGGATAATTCACAGGCACATAAAGGAGGCTGGTCGCCTACACTAGGGCACACATAAAATCAATGCATATACTTAGAACTATAGGGGGAAAGGTGGGAGGTTGTGTGTGTATGTGAACAACTGTCTCAAGTGGATTTGATGCTTTTTAGCTTCTTCAACGTGTTTCTGATTACTTCACACTCTGCCTTCAATTCATGTTGGAACCAAAATGTTATTTATGTGACCTGCTTAATTGAAAGAGCATTTGCTGTCAGCGATCAAATAAACTGTTATTGATCTTCAGTGTTGTAGGCAGCTCACATGGACTATTCTGCTATGTATTTTTCATTATTTTTTCTCTGCAGGAAAAAATGGAATGCAGAATCCTTCTGCCTAATTGTTTTTTGAAAAAGTGAATGTAACATAGGCTGGGGTGAACCATCCTAACCTCCTTCATCTTGTACATTGGGATTGTGTCAGTTGGTCTGTTCTGGCCTATGTCAGTGTAAAACCAGCGGTGCCCCACTAGGGTGATGAATATAAACACGAAGTTTGGGTTCACCACTTTCACTTATGCATGTGTGGAGGCCTGTAGCCAGGAGGGGGCAAATAGGGACACTGCTCCCTAGAGCTGTGCTTTGTCCCCCCTAGGATTTTTTTGGGAAATTATCTTTTCAATTTGTGACATGACAAACAATGACAACCTCCATTTAAAGAATGATAGCTTGTTTTAAAAACAGAAGCAATTTAAGAATAGGCCCTCTGAAAATTCAGTGAATAAGGCAGGGTGAGTGCACAACAAAAGCCTTATCTGGAAGAGACCCCAAAAGTCAGCTCACTCAAGACTTTCCCTGACTAAGGGTGGATTTTTCATGATCACAATCACCCTTTAATTACTTAAGTGATCCTGAAAAAACCAGCCTGTATGGCACTTGAAGAGTTAAATATTAGTTAAATATGGGCTAGAGTTAGACTCTGTCCCTTGGACATTCCTTTGCCTTGCTTTTCTGTTTCTGTTTCAGCTGTGTTCTCTATCCAGCCAGCAGTAAAGAAACATGCTTGTTTGCCTTCCATAAAAAGTAAGAGTTTGTTTAATCTGCACTTATACTAATAAGTAGAACAGGATTTAGTGCTTATTGCTAAAGGGTGAAATACAGAGATAATGTAAAGTGATCTGAAAAAAATGGCTACACTAAGTTACCCTTTACTCTTTTAAAACACTCACTGTACTCAGGGCCAGTTCCAGGAATGCTGGGGCCCTTGGGCATCAGCCTGCCCCAGGCCCCTCCGCTCCCCTTCTGCGATCTGTGGCACGAGCTGCACTGCAGATCGCAAGACAAGAGCTTCTGAGCCACCTGCCGCTGCCACCGCCACCATCCCCCGCCACCATCCCCCCACTTCACCTACCTTTCTTTGCTGTTCTTTGCGGCTGCACACACTGCGTGCGCAGGGTTGCCATCAATCAAGATGGCAGCCAAGGTTTCTGTAAGGGACTGAAGCCTCTGCCACCATCTTGGTTGATGGCATGCAGCACGCGCTCGGAAGCTCTTGTCTTGCTATCCGTGGCATGGCTCATGCCACAGATCGTGGAAGGGGAGCTGAGGGGCCCTCAGGGGCCCTCAGGGGCTCCTGTAGCTGCGGGGCCCTCGGGCCAGTGCCCAACCTGGCTGCCCTTTGGAACCGGCCCTGACTGTACTCACAGTCATAGTGGCTGTTTGTTCTTATTTTTCTTGAGTACTTGACGGCAAAGAATGAAAACAGCCCCAGAAGAATAGAAATATTGCTGTGTACACTACAGTTGAGAGCCAGTGTGGTGCAATGGTTAAGGTGTTGGACTATGACCTAGGAGACCAGGGTTTGAATCCCCACACAGCCATGAAGCACACTGGGTGACATTGGGCCAGTCACTGCTTCTCAGCCTCATGAAAACCCTATTCATAGGGTCGCCATAAGTCGGAATCGACTTGAAGACAGTACATTTACATTTTTTACACTACAGTTAGCCAGCTAGCTAGCTGGCTGGCCACCTAGGCTGTAACTCAGGCCTCATTTCTCATTTTCCCAGTATGTGCAGCTGAGCATGATGCCTTTTCTGGTTTCTATGAGAAAAATTAATCCAGCAACCATTACAAAAAAAATCCAAGTGCTTTTCACAATTAGTTTCCCTTGATTGTCCAACAGAAGGAAAATCTAAAGGTCAGGAACAAAACTAGAAGGAGGGACTTTCAAGGAGGAGTTATTAACACACCATAAAGTATTTGTTTTTTCTCTTCCCTTCCCAAAATTTGTACAGTAATATGAACAAGTTTGGTTTTCAGGTGGAATTTAAAACTGAGATAACTAATGCAGCATGAAAGCCAAGCTCAGGAGCTCACTGTCATTACCAACGTAGTTCCATGAAGAAATGGAACACAGGGAGAAAGGGTGAGATAATTCAACAGATTAAACTGCATTCATGTAAGTTAACATGTTCTCTGGATGGAGGAGGAGTGAGGGGGAAGGTCATTGCCTTTCCCTCCTCCTGGCTTGGACCTCATGTCTTCTCCATCAGTTGGGAGGGGGGTTGACTGGCACTATGCCCTTCCCCCCTCAAATACCCCACATAGAAACGTGGCTGCCCCCACCTAGAAATCTGGCTGCCGCACGTAACAAGAAAGGCTGGCTACAGGGCTGCATGTGTGTAACACTCATGAGAAATTCTGCTTATCTTTTTGAAACTCTTTTGGCTTTCCTCAAAAAATATCAGATGCTTTTCGTCCAAAGAGGAACTCCCAAATTTGCTTTGAAGGTTTGCTTAGTTAGGAGTGGGCAACCTATTTCATGCAGTGCAGGTATGAGAAAACAGGTTTTGGGCTACCACCCCCATCACCACCAAAATGAAGATATGTAAAATGGGATAAGGGTCATTTTATTAAATATAAGAATCTGCAACAAGTAACAAGCAACTGAAGAATAACACCAAAGTGCAGACAGCCTCTCTGTTGAAGAAGGTAAGAGCCATTCCTTCTACATCCTTATATTGCAAATATGCAATTTTCCCTAATACACCCTTTTTTTGGGCAAAACAGTTTTCCCTAATATGTATTTTTGTATGGTATTTTCACAAATATATGCATTTATATGCACACTTCAGCCAGCATATGTATTTTTGTACACATTCTTTGGCTGGAGAGCTGCATTTCAAAATGCAGAGAAGTGCAAATTTTGAAGGATAGCTACAGTCCAGTCTATGCATTGTTCCAAGAAGGGCAGATTAGGTAGGTTTGCCTTTAAATGCAAACTGAACCAAATTTCTCCCTTATCACTAATTCAATATAAAGGAGCTCATGTGTTCATGAGGGACTCTACTTATTCCTCTCACCTCCATCCATGTCTCTCAAAGTCTCCCATCTAACTCAGATCCTAAATCAGGACACTTGATCTTCCTTCAGCGTCATAAATCAAAGGCAGCAAAACCGTTATATGTAAAATAAGTCATGAAAGTATCTCTACTGCTTCCTACGTTACATCTTTGCCATTATCCCCTATTCTATGTAGAGCTACAGATCCCTGCAAAATGAAGTCTTGTAATGGAAACATTAACACAACCTTGACTAAATTGGCTCTGCTGTAATATTGCTGAACTTCCTTTGAGGGGGTGAAGCTTTGCCTCAAGTATCTTAATTATCTGATGTGGTCAATTACTCCAAGATAATGATGACTTTATCAGGTATTACCACTCAAGGTTTTTTTTTTTAACAATAGGCAGGCTATTTAATTGTATTCTTGACCTACCAAAATGCTTACAGATGACTCAGTTAAGCATGGAAAAAAGAAGAGATGCTTCCATGGTTTTTTTAATTTGAATTTTTGTCAGCATTTCACTCCTCATGAAAACGATGCCAATGAGGCCAGCAGAAAAAGATGCCTCGAGGGTAACAAATATGTTGAATTTCATTTTGACAATGCATACTAAGTGGCATCAATGTTTATTAGATGAATCCCCACCAAAATTAGAAATCATTACAAGAATGGTCATGACCACCACCATAACTCCCCATTTGCAGAGATATATCATTCCCACTGAACAGTGACATGTCACATGCAGGAGAACAATCCTTCCCAAGAACTTTGACCATCAATTTTTGGTTCATCTTCTCACTGAACTGTTTGCATTTCAACTGGTCATTCTAAGGACTTTGTAAGAAAACAAAACAAAAATGCCAAAATTTGCTTTTTCCTCTTTCCAGATCCTTTTCCTTTTGTGTTGTGTCTTTTAGATTATAAATAAACAAATACATAACTCAATATTTTTTCCCTTTTATGTCATGTCTTTTAGGTGATAAACAAATAAATGCATAGGAGGCCAGAGACTGTGTTATTATTTATCTTTGTAAGCCGCTCTGGGAGCCTTTTTAGCATAAGGGCAGGGTAAAATGTTTTAAATAAATAAAACATCTCTCTCAGTCTTGGATACCATTTTCATATGGTGATAATTCTGACCTACTTTACAAGGTTTTTGTAAACATGTCTGCAGTCACATATGTAGAACACATGGAAAACTTGCAGTGTGCTATAGCAATGAGGGCTGTGCAACGGGTGTTCTCCTTTATGGTGTTGTAATTGTTCCATTTCAGAGACACCCTGTCTGGATTCATTAGAGACAGTTTTGAGCTACAGATCTGTACAAAACTGGCTTTAATTAAAAATGTACAGCAAAGCAAGTACAGCATGAGTAATGCAACAACTAAGGCAGGGATGGATATTGTTGGACTACACATTCCATCATCCCTGAACATTGGCCATACTGTCAGGGGCTGATAGGAGATGCAGCCCAACAACATCTGGCAAGCTACAGGATCCCCATGCCTGGTGTAAGGAAAAACACACACACAACAGTACACAATTAAGACGTGAGCTGCAAATATCTGCACCCCTTCTTCCCATCAGTTATACATATAGCCATAGCTGTTTAGTTACCTTCCAAGCATATACTAAATTTGAGGAGGGAGACTATGCCTGCAGGCTTCCCCTCATCTTTGCATGCTCTGATCCCTCCTGCTCATGTCTGCACATTTGGGGCAACATCAAAAAAAGAAAGCCTACATACATACAACCACCACGCTACACATACAGACTTGAGGGGCAGGGCGGGAAGAGTGCATGATAGCAGGCACAATCTTCCTTCAAGTGTTTAATCTACATATAGTAGAGAACACATTTAAAGGGCTCATGTATATCTTACTTTAGGGATGGATGGTGAAAATCAATTTGGTGTGCACTTTAATACAAACATAGGCAATTTACACTTTCCAAATCAGTCCACAAACCAAAATGCAGCTACTCTTCAAAATGTGTGCTTCTCCAAATTTTGTAATACAGTTCTCAAAAAAAGTGTCCAGAAATGTGGGGAAAACATAAATAAAAATGCATATATTGATGAAAATAATACAAAAATGTATTATATTAGGGGAAATTGCTTACAAAAACGTATACATTAGGCAAAATGTACACACTAGGCATTCAAAATGTGTCTGTTTGGAAGAATGTGTACTAAAATACTGATGAATTTTGATGAGACCTTTTTTAACACAAGGTAATTCAGAAATATGGTGACCTGAACTCTAAGTTTGGAAAACTGAGAAATGGAAACAAACCAGTATTGACTGATTTGTCCATCTCTACATCTAGTATTATACCTTTTTATTTCATTTTCATTGTCATAAGTTATTATTATTTATTTAATTTATATCCTGCTCTTCCTCCTGAAGGAACCCAGGGTGGCGAATATATACAAAACCATTTAACAAAAAAGAAGAGAAATATTAAAAGCAGTTAAAACGTTCAAAAGCAAAATTACAAATTAAAAGGTTCTCATACAGTTAAAAATATTCCAAAACACAGCTAAAAACATTTTTTCATAAGTGATCAGGTTGCTAGGAATAGCCCTCTTCAGCCATCAAATGCCCAGGGAAACAGGAATGTTTTCAAATTACTCCTGAAAGTTAATAGTGATGGAGACAGACACACCTCACTGGGAAGAGCATTCCACAAATGGAGAGCCACCACTGAAAAGGCCCTGTCATGGGTCGTTGCAAACCAGGCAGCATTCAGTAGTGGCACCACCAACAAGGCCTTGCCTGTGGATCATTTTCTTTTGTAAGCCGCCTTGAGGGCCTTTCGGCCAGAAGGCGGGGTATAAATTTAATAAATAAATAATAAAATAAATAAATAAATCATAGGGTCCGAGATGGTTGCTACTGGGGAAGGCGCTGTTTTAGATACTTAGGTCCCAAGCTATTTAGGGCTTTGTATGCTAGTACTAACCCCTTGAATTGGCCTGATAGCTCACTAACAGCCAGAATAATGCTTTCAAGACCAGTGACTAGAGATGGGGGAAAATATTCACACATATGGTTTTGATATTGAATTCTGAGAGAATCTGCAAGCCTGATTCATCTTCAGATAGGCTCTGACTCTTTGGATGAATTTGTGTCTGTCAGTGACACCAGGCTTTTTAAAAAAAATCCATGCTGAGATTTACGTAATTATCTTTGAATTCCTCTTTCCTCTAAACTGCTGTTGTGTGTATTAGGTGTTTAACGATAGCTATTAACAACCATTAACCTGCCTCCATCTTTTTATTTGTTTTGTTAATTCACAGCAGTGGCTGGTGAAATTACTGTTTATTTATTTCTTAACCTGTCTGATTGTTTTCTGTCAGGTATTCACCTCTCTCATAAATGCTATAAATGTTACCCCAAAAAAGCCTTTTTATTATCCATATATATTCCAAATGTGATTATATAACTCTTTTTTTGGTGATGGAAAAACCTTTTTGTTTGAACTTTTTATTTCATTTGTGTGAAAGTGACCAGCAAGCAGTAGCCAATATAGTCATAATTACCACAACACAACAACCAGACAGGGCAGGACACTACCAGACAGCATAACCTGCCCCTGACCTGATTCCCTGTCATCCAGGAACAAATGTTTATTTAACTATAATGCTTACCTGGTTTGACACTTAGGCTGCAATGCTAATCTCACTTACCTGGGAGTAAAGCCCATCGAATTTAATAGGATTTACTTCTGAGTAGACATAGTCAGTCAGTCAGTCACACACTCACAAATAATCATTATTGGGGGAGAAGTTCCAGGAAAGGTGATGGAGATATCCTGAGATTTTTTTGGTGAAAGTGACCAGCAAGCTGTAGCCCTAGCTAAAATAGTCAACAGCACAACACAATTATATGTTTTTAAATTGTTATAACCTGCCCTGGAGCCTCCAGGTGAGGAGTGGGTAATAAATTCTAACAACAACCAGACAGGGCAGGATACTACAAATCAGCATAAGCTGCCCTGGACCTGAGCTGCCATTATTCAGAAAATAATGTTTATTTAACTATAAAGCTGAACAGCCTTGACATATTTAGTCAATCAAACACTCACAAAATAATCCATATAGAAGTGTTGCAGGAAAGGGAATAGAGATATGCTGAGATTTTGTGTGCATTTTTGAAATGCATATAAAATAATGGCAAAAGAAGTCACACAAGCAGAGGCTGAAAATGCATTTTAAATTTTTATTTTAAGTTAGAACTTTTTATTAAAGAAAAATCTATAATTAAACATTGGTACATATAAAAATGAAATTTAAAAATCAGTTGCAAAAATACTTTACCTTTTTTAAAAAAAACAAGATCAGCCTCAAAAGATCTTCTCTCCATCCCACCAGTTAAAACAGCCAGACTGGTGAGGACTAGGGAGAGGGCTTTTTCAATTGTGGCCCCCACCCTGTGGAACTCCCTCCCAAATGATCTCTGCTATGCCCCTTCTGTGATGGGTTTCTGCCGATCCTTGAAGACCTGGCTCTTTAGGCAGGCTTTTGGGGTGGGCTAGGTTTTGCTATTATTGCTTCAGATTTTTAATGTTTAATCTATTTGTACGTTTTATTTTGTACGTCGCCCAGAGTGGCTGGATAACCAGCCAGATGGGTGACTAATAATTAACTTAAATTTTGATTAGATAGATAGATGCTTGATTAACTCAGTTTAACTAAAATTAACTTCTGTACAATCAGAAGTCCTGAACAGTAATTCTAAAGAATACGAATAGTCACACAGGAAGAGGGGATGGTTTGTTGACAGTCTTCAGAAAGCTGTAAGTTTGGCCCTGAGGCAGGAGAACAAGCCTTGATGAGTGATTATTTCCCTAATTTACATTAAAATAGAAAAACAAACAGACATCAGTAGAGAGATTGATAACAGCATCAGGAATAACGAAAAAAATTACGTCATTTTTCAAAAAGAGAAAAAAGAACCTGAAATCGCAGTGACAAACAGAAAACAAACAAACACGGAGAACAGAAACAGCCCTCGAATTTGTCAGAACACACAAAATGTATCCAGCAAGCAAAGACAATCCCTACTGGTGACACATAGTCCCATTGGGCTGCCCCACTTACCAGCTCAGCAGCCAATTTTAGCTGAAAAGCAGAGTATAAATATGAGAAAAGAAAAATAAATGTGTTGATTTTATACTAATTTCTGAACACTACACTAGTCAACATTGCAGAGGATGTAGAGGTATGAAATGATACTTTGGAAAGGTGAGGGAACTGCACTTATGTTGGTATATAATAATGTGAATCTCCGACTGGATTTGATTGTGGCATCAAAAAGCAGCCATTCCTTCCACATCCTGCAAGTTTCCCTCATTTAAAGCCTTACTTTCTGAGCAGCTCAGATATATATTTCAGAGTTACCTCTTAATAAAATTATAGTTCATTTGGCCAGCAATTACAGTAATAGAAAGACTGGCAACCATTGTCATTCAGACAGGGGAAAATCAATGATAGTTTCATTTTCCATCATGCAAAAGTCTTTCTCAGTAAAGAGACCTAGCAGTGATGCTAAGAGTTTAAGCTACTCCTACTTTTCTTTTAAATCATTTTTTAGTACATGGAATTATTCTCTCTCTCTCTCTCTGTCCTTTCAGTACGCATAGAAAAGCACCCAGAGATTTCATTTATTTTTTCATCATGTAATTTGTTATTGTATTTTGTTAGTGATGCCACAAGTTAAAATCTTCAGACCTCAATTTTAAGAGGCACATTCTATTTCAGATAAATTAGAGCAGAACTTTGTGTCCCACCACTGTGGTCCAGACAGAGCCTTCTTGGTGGTGGTGCCTAGAATCAGGAAGATTTGCACTAGCTTCATCCACGTTTTCACACTAGGATACTTTGGGCACAAGGAACAATTTCCCTCTCTTTTTAATTTTAGGCTACTATTACACTACCTAATTTGTTGCCCTGCATTCTAAGTTAGTTTAATGGCTGTTGTTTTATTATTTATAAATGGCATGTTACTGTTTTGTATTAATTGCTAGCTGCCTTGGTTCCACAAGTAGGGTAGAAAAGTGGGACATTATTTTTATTAAATAGATGGATGAATGTCACACATTTACAGAAAAAATGTGGAACTTATTTTCCAAAGACCCCATGGACAGGAGAAGTATGTTTTAAAATTAGCTGAACTTACCTAATAATACATGCATGCTTAACTATTTTTATTCCGTTAATTACAGTGTTAGCATACATGTCCCACTGAGTTCAGTAGGGCTTTTCCCCAATTAAGTGGGTATAGAACTACAGTGCCAGTTAGCAGATTTAGGGCAAATTGCAAACTTACAACCTGATTCTATCATGTCTGCAATACTACTAAGAGCACAGTAGCCACCAACTTTTTCTTACAACAAAATTCTGAGGAAGTTCCTCATTAGGAAAAAAAACCTGAGGAATTTCAAGTTTAAAAAAAAGTTAGCAAAAATTCTCAGGGGGAGTACTTGCAAATTTGGGGAATGGAACATCAGAGCCATTTCAAAGGAAGAAAAAAAGAGCTTAATGATATTTCATCAAGGGATTCTGCGCATCAAAGTTCAATCCTACTTACACCTACTGTAGGGAGCAGGACATGGAATGGCTTAATTAGAGGCCAATACAATGATCACCTCTTCTACTATGTTAACTTGGACAGCACTCAACTATCACTGTTCACTGCACAAATGATTATATGCATCTATGCACATTTATCATCTTATATGGCAAGGATCTATTGAGCATACAAATCATTCATCAGTGTCACAAAATGGACTACAAATATATCTAATTGAAAACAAAACAAAACAAAACAAAAATATCCTCGCTGTTGGGTGTCATTTGATCAGTGATGGCCTTGCTCTTTCCACTCCCAAGTACAGGAAAACAACAAGTACTATAAGCACAAGTGTTCTAGAGGTGATCCAAGTGCTAGAAAAGCCAAAAAGGATTCTTGAATATAACAGTAGCTTAACTTTTAACACAACATACAAATTAATGTACTAGAGATAGCTCTAGCTGCATGTTGTTGTTATGTGCCTTCAAGTCAGTTACGACTTATGGTGACCCTATGAATCAGCGACCTCCAAGAGCATCTGTTATAAATCACCCTGTTCATATCTTGTAAGTTCAGGTCTGTGTCTTCCTTTATGGAATCACTTCAGCTCTTGTTTGGTCTTCCTCTTTTTCTATTCCCTTCTGTTTTCCCCAGCATTATTGTCTTTTCTAGTTAATCACGTCTTCTCATGATGTGTCCAAAGTATGATAACCTCAGTTTCATCATTTTAGCTTCTAATAATAGTTCTGGTTTAATTTGTTCTAACACACAATTATTTGTCTTTTTCACAGTCCATGGTATCTGCAAGGCATCACATTCCAGAGGAATTGATTTTTCTCTTATCTGCTTTTTTCACTGTCCAACTTTCACATCCATACATAGAGATTGGGAATACCATGGTCTGAATGATCCTGACTTTAGTGTTCAGTGATACATCTTTGCATTTGAGGACCTTCACTAGTTCTCTCCAGAGCTTGGAAAAGTTAGTTACTTTTTTGAACTACAACTCCATCAGCCCAATCCAGTGGCCATGATGGCTGGGGCTGATGGAAGTTGTAGTTTAAAAGTAACTTTTCCAAGCTCTGGTTCTCTCATAGTTGTTTGGAGGGGGGCTGCAAATTGATATGTATTTGCATTTTTGCAAATGCCTGCAAGTCATGCTGAGGTTAAAGAAAGGGAACTGTAAAGAAACAACACCTTGGCAACCCCACTATAGGCTCTGGCTATATTGTGATCTGAAGATTGCTACATCAACTCTCCTTCCAAGATTTCTGACAAGGATTGGAATATTTGGCCCACTTGGTGGCCTGAGTTTACATTAGGGTTGCCAGGTTCTTGGCCTGAGACTGATCCTGTATGTTTAGGAGAAGAGAAAGTCAGCCAAGTGCAGGTGTTCTTGCAACACTGTAATGGGAAAAACCACAAGGTGGGATTCTCCCTCCCCCCCTCCACAACTTTTAAAGATTCAGAAGACCTCTTGGTTGCCAGGCAACCTCCAGAAACCAGGAGGCTGCCCCTTCCCCAGCAGAGAGAAGACACCAACAGGTATTGCAGCAACAAAGGTAATCAGCACGATTAAGGAGCAGGAGAGCTCGCAAGAACACAGGCTGATTGGAAGCACCTGGGCCAGCATGCAGAGTACAAAAGGCTGGAAGGAAAGGGAGACTCCTTGCTAGAGTCAACATCAAGCCTTGCTGCAGATGTTACTCTAGCTCTTCTGTTAAACCGGTGCCTTGAACCCTGCCCTGCCTGATTAGATCTCTTGGTTTCTGGACATTTGGACTCCCTTAAGGACTTCTCTGCCTCCTCCTTCGGCACTTCCCAAACTGTAAAACACGCTGGCTGACCCCCTGGTTCCTCCTGCCTGGCAGATTTATGGTCTGGCCTTATCTATTCATTAGCTGCATGCCTCTGTGAACCCCTGCATTTGACACATCTGTTTTTGTGACTTACAGCAAAATCCTAACCATATCTACTTGGGCATAAGTCTGAATGAATTCAACAGAGCATATTCCCAGGTATGGGGGTTAGGATTGCAATCTTAATCATTAAATGAAGTTGTAGTTAAGTTTGTATAATCAGAAACTTTAGCTGAATAAGGGGGTCTTATTTTCCACTGTATATTTTAGCATATTTATGTGTTTGTATGCGTACAAACAAAATGATGTCTAATGGCAGAAATAAAGCAGTGATTTATTATGTATACTGCTGTAAAGGAAATTCCTCACCTTGCATTTTAACTTGATGAGAGCGCTGACTCTACTAAATCATACATATTGCAGTGATGGCCAAAGTGGACATTGAACAATAAAATAAATGCATGTAGAATTTAAAATAGATCTGGAGACAAAAGTTAATACTATGCACTCCTCTCTCTGAAGCTTTGCATGCAACTTGGGGATGGAGTGGAGAGAGATAGGTCAGGCTCCTGCACGGCCCAGGAAGATAAAGGGAATGTAAGAGATCACCATTTGAGTATGACTTAGCAATATATCATTACTACCAAAGGGGAGGGCAATATGTTATTTGGGGATGCATTTTATGCATGGCAAAGGACAGTGATGCTATGGATCAACATATTGTTTTATTTATTTATTTATTCTATTTCTGTGCTGCCTTTTGGCCAAAAGGCCCTCAAGGCGGCTCACAAAAAATAAACACAAATACAAAATACACATCAAAAAAGAATACAGTGCACAAAATTTTAAATAACAAAATATTAACATTGTTAAAAAAACAAGGTTCTTTACAGGCCTGGAGATAATCTGTCCTTAAAATGTAGTACTGCCACTTCAAGAATTTTAGTCCTCAAACATTGAGCAGCTGTTGCAAACTCATCAACATCATCGGATGCTTCCCTGTCAAAACAGAGGGAAATTTGGTGTCAAATTTGTTGCTCAAGCCAAACCACAGTCTTGGACTTGGACTCCTCCTCCTCTTCTTCCTCCTCCTCCAACTCATAGATGGTGTCAAAGTCCGCCATGTTGGGGAGCAAGACGCTCATCACCCTCATTGCCCCTCCCTCTCCTGCTCCAGCACGCGATTTTCTCCTTCTTGGTGCTGGAGATACCGCTGCCCTCCACCTGCTCCACACACTTGTTGAGCTCCTTCTGGCCAGGCCTGGCACTTGCTGAAGGACTCCAGGTGATGGGGGTGCCGCTGCCTTCCTTGCAGCCTTCCTTGCTTTTAATTTTGATAAGCTGGTGCTTGGGGGAGATGTACTTGACGGCAGCAGCGTCGGGTGGGGTGGCGGCTCGCCTTTCGCTGTGGTGTAGGAAATAAAGTAAGCTTGACTGGCTGATTTATGCCCCTTCCTACTTCCCAGAGCTTCTGCGGCTAAAATGTGAGCTTGCACCAGGTTGTCCACATGCACAAAGTCCACCAGGGTACTGGGATCCCCATAAATGAACTTAAACCAACCCTGTTCCACATAGCCCATAATCCTTGGAAGGTGTCTCTGCTTTCCAGGCCCATAGATGTCGGCGGGTCTCAAGGCACAGGTCCTCAGTACCCCTCCCCCTTCCTTAAGGGCTGTTCCATTGGCCTCCAGAACCTTCATCTCAGCTATGGCTTTGATCCTTGAGTAATGGTCTGGGTGAAGATGGAGAGGCAGATAAGGCAGAGACTCTTCCCCATTTTCTATTACTTGGCCCCCAAACACCACTTTGTAGGTGCTTGTGTAAACCAGCTTCTTGACTCTTGCTTTCTAGCATCCTTTATTGCCTAAGTCCTTTACTACCTCCAAATGGGAGGGCACCAGGCTGGTAAAGGCTGGCCCAGGATGCTTCCCTCTGGTTGTTTGCCCTTGCAAAAACGTGTGCATTGTGAGTCTTTCCGCAATTCTATCTCATGAACGGTTTCCTCCAAAATAAGACATTATAAGGCTATGGCGTATCATGGCTAGAGGGGGGAAGTTATAGGACAACCTGGAGAGTTCTAAAGGGGGATCAGTGAAATTTATGGAGGACAAGGCTATAAATGGCTACCACTCACAATGGCTATATGTTATCTTCAGTATGAAAAGTGGTGTTCCTCTGAATACATAATGTGCACAAGAGTACTGTTGCCTTCATTGCAGACTTCCCATAGGCATCTGGTTGGCCACTGTGAGAAACTAGATGTAGGGATGGATGTGAATTTTGATTCAGTTTGCATTTCAAGCAGAATTTATCAAATCTACACTTTGCAAAAGAATATGAGAACTGAAACACAGACATCCTTCGAAATTTGCATTTATTAGCATGTTGGGATGCAGTTCTCCAACTAAACAATATTTACAAAAATGCATGTATTAAGGGAAAGCGTGCATAAAAATGAATATATGAGTGAAAATAATGTGCAAAAAGGTATGATATGATGAGAAATGGCTTGGAAAAATGGTACCTGTGTCAAAACTGCCTACAAAATTTATTTGGAGAAATTCACACTAATACGATGTAGAACTTTCATCAGGATTTTTTTTAAAATGTGCAGATTGCTGCAGAAATGTAGAGGACTGAATTTAACATTAGAAAAGTGAAAAACTGAGAGAACCAAAATTGACAGATCTTTCCATCCCTAACTAGATGGCCCTTTGGCCTAATCTAGCAGGGATCTTCATCTTCTAATATTCTTATTTAAATGTTGTATTTTAATTACCCTTTTATTTATTGATGGCATTTCTATCATATCCTTTAGCCAAAGACTAAAGGGTGGCATCCATGTGGCTGTCCCACACTATCCTCATAATAAGTGATGGGTCCAAATTCATCACTGAGTAAGCCTTATGGTTGACAAGAGATTTGAACACAGAACCCTTTTGTCCCATTCAACCCCCTTCATCTGTCACAAACTAACTCTTAATTCTTACTGAATTTTGTTTTTGTGGTAATCAAAACAATCAGGGTCTTTTAAGTATCTTCTTTATAAGGGAAAAGCTAAAAAGTTTGGAACTTACTAGTTTTGAGAAAAGACAACAAAGGGGAGGAGGACTTTTAAAAATGTTTATTATACAGCCATGAGAGTGGCTGCATACTATAGTCAGCATGGATTTTTCGCATTCCGCAACGTTAAATTGAAAATACTCCCCATGCCATTCTGATGCTTCCCATAAGCTCATTTCAAAACAAAACCTTACAAAACTTAAAGTCCTGAACTCAGAAACACTTGCTTAACAATCCTCTGAATTTTCATGGTGATACACAAAACAGTCAGAGAATCAAGAGTTCAAAGTATAAAAAAAGAGAGAAACAGACCCCTTTTGTACTTTTTCCTGTCAGAGTTCTCAAAATCTGTTGAAATTAATTAAAAGTCAGCCATGTTCACAGAGTACCCATAATCCTATTACTGACCTTGGCCCATACTATGACCTTTATCTTCTGCAGTTTAAAAGTTAAAAAAAAATGCCTGGTTGATTTTTAATTAATTTAATAAATTTTGGGTTGAACTCAATGACAATGTTGACATGCTCTGTAAGAACCAACTGTCAGTGTTCTAAAAGTCAAACTCACAGCTGCTGGACTTGGCTTATCAGGGGCCACACCCACATCAGACCTTTATTTCACTTGAGACAGTCATGGCTTCCCCCAAAGAATCCTGGGAAGTGTAGTTTGTGAAGGGTTCTCCTATTCCCCTGACAGCGCTCCAGTGGCCAGAGTGGTTTAACAGTCAGTCACTCTGATTGAAGCTCTCTTAGGGGAACAGGTAATCTCCTAGCAACTCTCAGCACCATTCATTAACTACATTTCCCAGGATTCTTTGGGGGAAGCCATGACTGTCTAAAGTGAAATAAAGGTCTGGTGTGGATGTGGCCAGGGACAGCTTTGGTTTAAATTTGGGTGGGAGGCTACATGTGCCTGCTGTAGAATAAAAAGGTGGGGAAAATGCTGAAAAGCAATGATACTGTTCACAGTGTTTTCTTTCTGGAAAGAAAAGAGGCTTCCCCTCTGCCCAGTGCCCACCCACCCAATCTCTTCCCCTCCCCCACCCCTTCCTCCCCTCCTCCTCCAGGTCAGTTTCATCCACCCTAAGCATGATTGCACAGGAGTAAATCCCACTGAATTCATAAAGCATGCAAATGATTGAAACTGCCCTCACGTCCTCCTCCTTCTTATCCCCTCCCTCTTCCCCCTTCCCCCTTCCTTTGCCCCTTCCCCTCCCTAATCCCCTCCTTCCCCCTCCTCCTCCCCCTCCCCTCCCCCTCCTCCTCCCCCATGGTCATTTTTACCTATCTCAAGCATGATTGCAAGGGAGTAAATCCCATTAAACTAGTTTGTTAAGGGTGCTTGGAATTGTATCTCTGTGAGGGATAAACTACAGGATTCTTTGTTATCCATAAGAACATAAGAAGGGCATGCTGGATCAAGCCAATGGCCCATAACTTGGATTCCTGCATTGAGGAGGGAGTTGAACTCAGTGGCCTTATAGGCCCTTCCAACTCTATTATTTTATGATTCTGCAATTCTAGTCCTGTTCTCACACTGGTCAACCAGTTGCCCATGGGCAACCTGCGAGGCGGTCCCAAGCACAAAAGCACTCTCCCCTTCTGTGGCTTCCAGCAACTGGTATTCAGAAGCAACGTGCCTCTGACAGTGGAGGCAGAGCATAGCCATCATGACTAATAGCCATTTATAGCCTTATGTGCCATGTACTTGTCTAATCCTCTTTTAAAGCCATCCTAGCTGATGGCCATCATTGCCTCCTGTGGGAGCAAATTCAATAGTTTAACTATGCACTGCATGAAGAAGGGCTTTCTCTGTCGTCCATGCCCATCCTCCAACTGTTTAAGGATGCATTCACACACTACATTTATTCCACTATTATTCCACTTTAATCAGTCACGACTTCCCCCAAATCCTGGGAAGTGTAGTTTGTGAAGGGTGTGGAGAGTTGTTAGGAGACTCCTAATCTCCTCACAGAGCTACAATTCCCAGAGTCCCCTAGGAAGAGGAATTGACTGTTAAACCACTCAGGGAATTGCAGCTCTCTGAGGAAAATAGGAGCCTCCTAACAACTCTCAGCCCTCTTAACAAATCACATTTCCCAGGATTCTTTGGGGGAAGCCATGAGTATTTAAAGTGGAATAATAGTGGAATAAATGTCTGGTGTGAATGTGGCCTAAGATTTAGGAACACCATAGGAATGTAGGAAGCTGCCTTACACAGAATCAGACATTGGTCCATCCTGCTCAGTATTGTCGACACTGACTAGCTGCAGCTTTCCAGGGTTTCAGACAGAGATGTCTCCCATCCCTACCCGGAGATGCTGGGGCTGAACCTAGGACCTTCTGCATGCAAAGCAGATGCTCTGCCACTGAACTATGGCCCTCCTCCCCAAGCTGCAGCCCTTTCCCCCATGTGCATAAGGATGAAAACTGATGCAAATCTCTTGACCATTTAAAGCATTTGCTGTTGATAATATTCCCACTGGCCACCAGTTTCCTTGTATAGTAGAAATCTTCTATGCTTACTTTGCAGAACAGTTCCAAAGGACCTTGTCACTTAGTCAGGATCCACCTTGATTGTAACGATGATGATGACGCCTTACCATATGACATGTATTCCATCGCTGGAGAGAGAAAGAGAGAGAAAAGACAGAGGTTCAGATGGGAATGAGAGTATATCATGGTACTTATAGGTTTGGTCTTGACTTCTGACTGAAACCTCTTTGCCATCCGTCCAAGGAATATATTGTAAAGGCTGTGATTTATTGCTGTGTTATCATGCCTGTCTGCCTCATTACAGACTCTGAATTTTATCAGGCAGCTTGTCTTGCAGTGTCTGGTGAGCAATTACTAGGGCCTGGAAGGAAGCTTGAAATATTTCGCTGAGTATCACTAATATGTCTGTTTTCAAGCTACTGTTAAAATAGCACTCTCCTATGGACAAAACAACTTGCCTGGCGGCTTCTCAGATGACCTTTTGGGGTCTAATTTTCATGCCATATGTATTTAGAGAGTACTCAACAAACATTTGGCAATCAGTGTGCAAAGTGGTGTGGACAACCGCTCTGCAGAAATCTTAGCCACAGTCTGATTGCTACCCTATCAAGTGATTGCTCTGTGGTTGACAATGGTAAACGTGTATGACATGAAACTGGGCCAAGACTGGCCCCATGTTGGGTGGACTGAGGTTGACTCAGTGCAAAAGTACCTAAAGGCTACTTCATACACGAACTAGGCTGGTGGTTCTTTCTTTTTAAAGGGGAGGAGCAGGCAGGCATCCCTTCCGTTCACCAGGCATAAAGCGTAGCATGGAGAGCGGGAACTGCATGGATCTGGAGAGGGCTAGCCTGACTTGCTTAGCGATACAGGGGAAGTAGTCATGGGGGAGGAATCTACCAAGCTCAGATTCTGAAGTGGACTCTTCTGATTTTATCTAGACTTGGGATGGGCAAATCCATCTATTTTGGTTTCTGTCTGTTCCTCATTTTTCAGCTCTAAAGTTGAATTCTCCACATTTCCATATCAGTTTGAGGTTTGTTGCTTGGTTTTTTAAAGTCATGGAAATTCATCAGCATTTTAGTGCAAATTTCTCCTAATATACACATTTTTGTGAAGCAGTTTTCCCTGAAATAATCCATTGTTGTATGTTATTTTTGCTAATATGTGCATTTCTATGCACACTTTAGCCTAGTGTATGTATTTTTGTACACACTACTTGGCTGGAGAAATGCAGTGCAAAATCTGGAGAAATGCAGTTTCGAAGAATGGCTGTGCTTTCATTCACGTATTCTTTTGGAAAATGCAGATTAGTTAAATTTTCCTTTAAATGTGAACTGAATTGAATTTCTCCCAGATACATAACCCAGTTAGATCATGATCAAGATTGAATCATGGGTCCAATTCAGAATCCACAGGCAGGTTTTTTGGTTTTGTTTTCAAAATTTCATCAAGCCCTGTTGATCCCAAGGAGTCTTAATGTATTTGCACTCAAAGAACATGGTGGTAAGGAACATAATGCCACTAGGGGGTAGTGTTATGCATGTTTTACTAAAGTTAAAGGGGACAAATGTTATTTCTAGCCAGATACAGGAAAACTCTATCGTTTCCTGTGACATAGTTTCCTTTTGAGAGAGAGAGAGAGAGATTGTCCTCCCTTTCCTCCTCCGTCTCCCTGGGCTGCATGTGTCTCTCTTGCATCCTCATTTCCACACAGAGCAAGCAGGTGTGGGGCCACTTGCCAGAAGCTGAAAACTATGGACTAAAAGAAACCTCCATTTTCTTCTTTCTGGTTTCCTAAGCTGTGCCTGTATCACAATATACATGATATGTTGGTGAATAAACTATTTTTTTAACTTAACTGGAGACAATTTGATGGCCTTATTCTGCTATACTGTGTGAGTCATTGCTTATTTTGTTTTGTTCTGTTTTGCCATTTTTACTCTGCTAGAGATAGAACTTCATAGTTTTTTCCTATAAATCCCAAGACTCCATGCACTAGCTCCTCCAGACTCTGGTGGCTCAATGGCCTATTTTGTACAGTTTAAAAGAATAAACTTTTTTTAAATATTTGGGACCAAAATCAAAAACAACAAACACTTGGGACCAGTTTATTTGTGAGAGTGCCTTACCTGAGAGCACTGGCTCTCAGGTAAGGCATAGTGGTTAGAGTATTGGATTAGGACTGGGAGACCAAAGTTCAAATCCCCACTCAACCATGAAGCTCACTGGGTGACCTTGGGCCAGTCATAGGTTCTCAGCTTAACTTACCTTGCAGGGTTGTTGTGAGGATAAAATTGGGAAGGGGGGAACCAGGTACACCACCTTGAGCCCTTTGGAGAAAAGGTGGGATATAAATGGCATAAATACATAAATATGATGACGCTGAAGTTGGTTCCTAGTTCCCAGTTCCTTATTTGTGTGACATTTCAGTCACTAACAAAGAAGAAAAGTTGACAGCTACAGCAACGTCAAGCCAAATTTAAAATGCCCCTGAACCCCAAAATAAATAATGGGGTACCCTGTATGATATATCGCTGTAATCAGGAGACTCTCCCCATCAAGATTGACAAATTTATACAATCAAAATCATCAGGATTCTGATATCATAAATACACAATGATGTCATAAAATCATACATCATAAGTAACTGGGCGTACACACCCCAAACTCTGCTCTGGTCCAGGACAAATCATATACCCCAGGAAAGGGGAGGGTGTCTCCTATGAGATGCCACTGCATCCCGCCTGGCCCAGAGATTCTGCTGGGCGCAGGACACGTGGGAGGGCATCTACCCAAAACCAAAGTAGACCAAAAACATACAGGAAAAAATAAGTAACTGGGGGTACACGCCCCAAAGTCTGCTCTGGGCCAGGACAAATCATATACCCCAGGAAAGGGGAGGGTGTCTCCTATGAGATGCCACTGCGTCCCGCCTGGCCCAGAGCTTCTGCTGTGCGCAGGGCACGTGAGAGTGCATCTATCCAAAACCGAAGCAGACAAAAACATACAGGAAAAAATAAGTAACTGGGGGTACATGCCCCAAAATCTGCTCTAGGCCAGGACAACTCATATACCCCAGGAAAGGGGAGGGTGTCCCCTATGAGATGCTACTGCATCCCGCCTGGCCCAGAGCTTCTGCTGGGTGCAGGGCATGTGGGAGGGCATCTATCCAAAAACAAAGCAGACAAAAACATACAGGAAAAAATAAGTAACTGGGGGTACTCGCCCCAAACTCTGCTCTGGGCCAGGACAAATGATATACCCCAGGAAAGGGGAGGGTGTCCCCTACCAGATGCCACTGTGTCCCGCCCGGCCCAGAGCTTCTGCTGGGCACCAGGCACTCACAAGGGCATCTATGCAAAATCAAACTGGACAAAAACACGCAGAAAAAAATAAGTAACTGGGGGTACACGCCCCAAAATCTGCTCTGGGTCAGGACAAATCATATACCCCAGGAAAGGGGAGGGTGTAGCCTATGAGATGCTACTGCATCCCGCCTGGCCCAGAGCTTCTGATGGGTGCAGGGCACGTGGGAGGGCATCTATCCAAAAACAAAGCAGACAAAAACATACAGGAAAAAATAAGTAACTGGGGGTACTCGCCCCAAACTCTGCTCTGGGCCAGGACAAATGATATACCCCAGGAAAGGGGAGGGTGTCCCCTACCAGATGCCACTGTGTCCCGCCCGGCCCAGAGCTTCTGCTGGGCACCAGGCACTCACGAGGGCATCTATGCAAAATCAAACTGGACAAAAACACGCAGAAAAAAATAAGTAATTGGGGGTACACGCCCCAAAATCTGCTCTGGGTCAGGACAAATCATATACCCCAGGAAATGGGAGGGTGCCCCCTACCAGATGCCACCGCGTCCCGCCTGGCCCAGAGCTTCTGCTGTGCGCAGGGCACATGGGAGGCCATCTATCCAAAACCGAAGCAGACAAAAACATAAGGAAAAAATAAGTAATTGGTGGTACACGCCCCAAACTCTGTTCTGGGCCAGGACAAATCATATACCCCAGGAAAGGGGAGGGTGTAGCCTATGAGATGCTACTGCATCCCGCCTGGCCCAGAGCTTCTGCTGGGTGCAGGGCACGTGGGAGGGCATCTATCCAAAAACAAAGCAGACAAAAACATACAGGAAAAAATAAGTAACTGGGGGTACTCGCCCCAAACTCTGCTCTGGGCCAGGACAAATCATATACCCCAGGAAAGGGGAGGGTGTCCCCTACCAGATGCCACTGTGTCCCGCCCGGCCCAGAGCTTCTGCTGGGCACCAGGCACTCACGAGGGCATCTATGCAAAATCAAACTGGACAAAAACACGCAGAAAAAAATAAGTAATTGGGGGTACACGCCCCAAAATCTGCTCTGGGCCAGGACAAACCACATGCCCCAGGAAAGGGGAGGGTGTCCCCTACGAGATGCCACTGCGTCCCGCCTGGCCCAGAGCTTCTGCTGGGTGCAGGGCACGTGGGAGTGCATCTATCCGAAAACAAAGCAGACAAAAACATACAGGAAAAAATAAGTAACTGGGGGTACACGCCCCAAACTCTGCTCTGGGCCAGGAGAAATCACATGCCCCAGGAAAGGGGAGGGTGTCCCCTACGAGATGCCACTGCGTCCCACCTGGCCCAGAGATTCTGCTGGGTACAGGGCACATGGGAGTGCATCTATCCAAAAAGAAAGCAGACAAAAACATACAGGAAAAAATAAGTAACTGGAGGTACACGCCTCAAACTCTGCTCTGGGCCAGGACAAAT
Source organism: Rhineura floridana (assembly GCF_030035675.1). NCBI lineage: Eukaryota > Metazoa > Chordata > Lepidosauria > Squamata > Rhineuridae > Rhineura > Rhineura floridana. The sequence goes on from NC_084485.1 coordinate 38,242,596, forward strand.
GATATACCCCAGGAAAGGGGAGGGTGTCCCCTATGAGATGCCACTGTGTCCCACCCGGCCCAGAGCTTCTGCTGGGCACCAGGCACTCACGAGGGCATCTATGCAAAATCAAACTGGACAAAAACACGCAGAAAAAAATAAGTAACTGGGGGTACACGCCCCAAGATCTGCTCTGGGTCAGGACAAATCATATACCCCAGGAAATGGGAGGGTGCCCCCTACCAGATGCCACCGCGTCCCGCCTGGCCCACAGCTTCTGCTGTGCGCAGGGCACATGGGAGGCCATCTATCCAAAACTGAAGCAGACAAAAACATAAGGAAAAAATAAGTAATTGGGGGTACACGCCCCAAACTCTGCTCTGGGCCAGGACAAATCATATACCCCAGGAAAGGGGAGGGTGTCCCCTACCAGATGCCACTGCGTCCCGCCTGGCCCAGAGCTTCTGCTGGGCGCAGGGCACAGAAGGGGGCATCTATACAAAATCAAAGCAGAAAAAGACATACAGGAAAAATAAGTAATTGGGGGTGCCCACCCCAAAATCTGCTCTGGGCCAGGACAAATCATACAGCCCAGGAAAGGGGAGGGTGTCCTCTATAACATTCCAGTGTGTCCTGCTTAGCCCAGAGGTTGTGGAGGCTGCAGGGCGCGTATGATGGCATGTACTCACAACTAAAATGCACAAAAACATTCTCTACGAGAATCCATGGCTTCCTGACTTGCCCAGAATTTCTTGTGTGCAGAAGGAGTGGATCTGAGCAACTATACACATCCAAATGTTTAAATTATGTAGGGGGAAAAAGGATCTGGTGGTGCCCCCAAAACTTTATTTGAAGTATTATATATCATTCATTCATTCATTTCATTCATTCATTGGCGATCACTCGTGGCCGAGTAAGATTGTAAGGTCTTTAGCGGTGGGTCCGTAAGTGACTGTAGAGGCCAATTCTGGATCCACACAGCCTCCCAAAGTGAGGACATAGTTTTCCAGATGGAAGATGGTCACAATGAGGATTTGCTTGATGTGCCTTCCGCTTAGCTCGCTTGTCCCTTTCGCCCTCTACTCGTGCTTCTTCAAAGTCCATAGCACCTTTGATAATGGCCAAACTCCATTTGGGACGTTCATGGGCCAAGGCTTCCCAGTTCTAATGCATGTTACATCTTTTAAGATTAGCTTTGATAACATCTTTAAACCTCTTTTGCTGTCCACTGATATTCCTTTTTCCATCCTTAAGTTGGGAGCAAATTACCTGCTTTGGAAGACAGTGATCAGGCATTCGAACCACATGGCCGGTCCAGTGAAGTTGGGGTTGGAGGATCATTGCTTCAACACTGGTGGTCTTTGCTTCTTCCAATACACTAACATTAGTCCGCCTATCTTCCCAAGTAATTTGCAGAATTTTCCGGAGGCAGCGTTGGTGGAATCTTTCAAGAAGTTGGGAGTGGCGTTTATAGATGGTCCATGTTTCACAGGTGTACGGTAAGGTCAGTAGTACAATGGCTTTGTAAATAAGCATTTTGGTCTCCCAGCGAATATCCCAATCCTTATACACTCTACGTTTCATTCAGGAGAATGCGGCACTTGCAGAGCTCAGACAATGCTGAATTTCAGCATCGATGTCAGCTTTTACAGAGAGATGGCTGCCAAGATAAGAAAATTGATCGACATTCTCCAGTGTTGCACCATTAAGCTGGATTGACGGTGCTACAGAGGAATTGGTTCGCACTTGCTGAGGAAGCACTTTGGTTTTTTTGATGTTAAGCGAGAGGCCAAGCTTTTCATATGCTTCTGCAAAGACATTTAGGATAGCTTGAAGATCTTCCTCTGAATGTGTGGAGACTACATTATCATCGGCATATTGAAGTTCTATGACAGAGGTTGTAATTACCTTACTTTTTGCTTTCAGCCTACTGAGATTTAAAAGCTTTCCATCTGTTCGATATGTGATTTCCACGACAGTGGGAAGTTTCCCCTCAACAAGGTGTAGAATCATGGCGATAAAAATAGCAAATAAGGTCCGAGCAATGACACATCCCTGTTTGACCCCTGATCCCACTTTGAATGGATCACTTTGAGAGCCACTGTTATCCAAAATTGTTGCCCTCGTGTCGTCATGGAGGAGTCGCAAAACATTCACAAATTTATTAGGGCATCCAATTTTCAGAAGGATGGTCCAGAGGGCAGTTCGATTTACAGTATCAAAGGCCTTAGTCAGATCAATAAATGCCATATACAGAGGTCGGTTTTGCTCCCTGCATTTTTCTTGAAGCTGTCGTGCAGTGAAGATCATGTCCACTGTCCGCCTGGAAGGGCGGAAACCATTTTGGGATTCAGGGAGAATGTCTTCTGAAATAGGTAGGAGGCAATTTGCAAGGATCCTTGCAAGGATTTTACCTGCGGTAGCAAGAAGACAGATACCTCGGTAGTTCCCACAATCTGTTCTATCACCCTTCTTGAAAAGAGTGATAATTATGGTATCCCTAAAGTCTTCCGGGATCTCCTCCCTCATCCAGATTTTTTCGATGAGCTTATTAAGTTGTTGTGTAAATTCAGGCCCACCTTCTTTAAAGACTTCAGCAGGAATCCCATCAGGTCCACTAGCTTTGTTATTTTTCATTTGATTAATGGCTTTACTGACTTCATCCAAATTAGGGGATACTGCAAGCTCATCTCTCATTTGTTGTTGCGGGATTTGCGAAAAGACCTCATCAGCCACAATAGAGTTACGATTAAGGAGATCGTGGTAATGCTGTTTCCAATGCAGTGCAATAGACTCTTTGTCCTTTAGAAGTTTGGTACCATCTATTGAATGTAAGGGATTTGTACCATAATTTGTTGGTCTGTAGATGGCCTTTGTGGCATTAAAAAAGCCCCGTGCATCATGAGCATCTGCAAAATGTTGGATTTCTTGAGCTTTCTTTATCCACTGGGCATTCTTCTCTAGTTCTTCTTTGGACCTCAGCCTTTGCACTAGCATAGATTTTTTTCTTAGCAGCACAGTTAATGTCTTTTTGCCATATCTGGAAGGCTTTCCTTTTCTTGTCAATGATATGTTCAATCTCACTATCATTCTCATCAAACCAGTCCTGATGTTTCTTAGTTTGGTATCCAATAGTTTGTTCACATGCTGCAATAATGGATGCCTTCAGTTTAATCCAGTGTTCCTCAACATTTTCAGGGAGTTCCGTAGGGAGATGTTTCTTGAGAGTTGTTTGAAAGCAAGCTCGCTTAATAGGATCTTGAAGGGCGTGGATGTTCATTTTACGCCTTGGTTTTCTTCCTTGGAGCCTACGTTGAGGAACAATATTAATGGCCATAGTAGATTGAATTAATCAGTGATCTGTCCAGCAGTCATCGGCACTCGTCATGGCCCTGGTAAGGAGTACATCATGACAATCTCTGGCACGGATAATTACGTAATCCAGGAGATGCCAGTGCTTTGACCGAGGGTGCTTCCACGATGCTTTAAATTTATTTTTCTGGTGAAAGAGTGTGTTTGTAATAATAAGATTATGCTCTGAACATTAAGTCAGAAGTAGAGTTCCATTCAGGTTGCTATTGCCAACTCCTGCTTTCCCAATGGTTTCTGGCCATAAATCAAAATCACGCCCAACTCTTGCATTGAAATCGCCCAGGAGGATAATTTTGTCCTCCTTAGGTATCTCTGATAAGATGGTGTCCAGCTGGGTATAAAAATTTTCCTTGATGTCTTCATCAGCATCTAATGTTGGTGCATAAGCACTTACAATAGTTGCCTGCTGGTTTTTGGCAACTTTTAATCGGAGAGTTGAGAGTTGTTCATTAATGCCAGTAGGAACTTCTGACAAGAGCTTTACAAGATCATTTTTAATAGCAAAGCCTACTCCATGTATTCGTCGTTCTTGTTCAGGCAGTCCTTTCCAGAAGAAGGTGTAACCACCTTTTTCTTCCTTCAATTGTCCCTCTCCTGCTCTTCGAGTTTCTTGGAGTGCTGCTATGTCAATACCAAAACATCTCAACTCCCTCGCAATGATGGCAGTTCTGCGTTCAGCACGGTCACTATCTGTATTGTCCAGCAATGTCCGTATATTCCACGTTCCAAAGTTCATTTGTCTTTTGCGACTGCTAAGTGGTGACCCCACTGGATGCAGTAATCCAGTCAGGGAGAGAGATGAGGCAGACTATATTTAGGGCACCTTTTCTAGCACCTTCCCCATAAGGGGTGAGCAGAGTGGATCCTGAATAGGAATGCTCAGTCATGGATACAGCTGCCAAACAACTCAACTGCCTCGGTCCTTGAGCCAGGACTACTGAGTCTGTATCCACTGCCCATGTGCCGGTCCATGACTAGCGGCTTCTGGATTTCACAGTCCTGCCCCCGTTGCCATCCGCCAATCGCCATGGGACTTTTGGTTTGGTTTGGTTGGAAGACGCCTGTGCGTGAATTTGTTTTATGTGGGGAGATCGGTGCACGACGATTAACACACAATCTTGATAGAAAAAGGCTTTGATCCAATGGCATGGATATCACGTTGATTGGAAGTCCTTTATCTGCTGCAGCCTTCATCCGCCTTCACAGCCGTTGTAACATACACATTGTTATCCTCCGCTTGTTCTGCCGTTGAGGACTTTCTTTGATCGTTCTTTCTCTGGTTCCTCTCCCTTGACCTTACCGCCATGGATGACCCCGCTGGGAGTACATGACTCCCGACGGCATCGCTCACAGGGTTCATTGGAACACGCAAGCCCACTCACCACTGCAAGGTGACAATCCATACACATATTCATACAGGACAGGGTCCTCTACAAGATGGCATTGGTTCCAACCCAGGTCAGAGCTTTTTGTTCAGTTATAGCTCAGACAAGGTCATTTATCATTTCTGATTTTAGAGTGTTTTGAACTGTATTTAATTATGCATTTTATAACTTTTGTGATCCGCCCGAAATGTTTTAGTTAACTGCAGGGAATAAATCTAAACAACACCAACAACATTAATTTATGTATCAGAAGAATAGCCAAAATCTATAGGAAACATTATAAGAAACTTGGATGCCCATTCCAAATTATGATTTGGGGCAACACGAATCATAGTTCCACACATCAGGGATACTGTCTTCTATTAGATGCCATCCATGCATAATTTAGAGTCTCATCTATGAAATTACATCTTTATGCTTCTTGAGTGAATCGTTGTCTGGTGATCCGGCCAAGTTTCCATCTGCCATGGCACCAGATAACATAGAGTCATACTGTGAGAAGAATTGTTGTGCATTTGATTTATTATATCTCTAAATAAATTACTACACATATATATTATATTTCTCCAATAGGTAAGAACCAAGTATACAAATGAACATATAAACAAGTGCAGACTTAATTTAAAAAACAAATAAGGAAGTCACATTTATCAGAACTGGTAAAACAGTAAAAAACATTTTGCTTAGAAATATATTAGAACATTTTTGCAGTTTACAAAATCAACACCATTTCACATGGGCTGGAATTAAACAATTTCACCCATTCAAAATAATCTCCTGGTTTTCAAACATCTCTGAAATAGTAGTAGATTTAGAAGGGGACCTTCTAAACTGCACATTGCACATCATCATTATTGTTTGGTCCTTTATAGCCTCATTGCTACAATATGACTTGGAGTACTATTTTTCTTTGTGAAGTCTTGGAACAACTCATTTGTTGCACAAACATCACCACATTTGCCCAGGGTGGCAAAAAAGTGATACCCCCCCCAAGTCTTTTAAAAACATCTTAAAAACAAAAGATCTTTACAAAATCAAATACAAAACATTGAAAAACACCTTTTGAAAATTACAAAACATTGTTGAAAACATCTTGAATATAATTCCAATACAGATGCACACTGGGACAAGGTCTCTCCTTAAAAGGGTTGTTGAAAGATGGAATTTTCTTATGTTTAATTTTTGTATCGGTCTACCCTCTTATTCACCTTGTTACAGCTCAAATATTATTGTTTTAAAAAGCCATTGGTATTTGCGACAGAAGGAAATGTGGCAGGTTAAACAACAATGATTTCTTGAAGATGTAATTTCATAATTGACACTCAAAAGCATTCATGGATGGCATCTCAGAGAAGACACTCTTCCAGGTGCAGTGTAGTATGTTTTATGGTGCCCCAAACCATCTTTTGTGATGGTCACCTCATTTCCTTATTCTTTTCCTGTACATATTTGCTATATTTTCTAATACATATATGCCCTTGTCTGTGCCATACAGATACAAGAAATTCTGAATTGGGTGGGAACCCTCTCCAGAATGCATGGGTATATGGCCTGCAGTGCCCAAAGCATGTTTGATGGTGGAATCCCACAGTTCCTTATGTATTTTCTACATAGCTTGATTATTGTTGTTGTGCATAGATGTCGATACCTGTTCCGTATGACCACAAACCATGCCAGGCAGGATGCAGTGGCATCTCGCGGAGGACACTATTCACTTTGCTCAAGTGAATGATTTTTCATAGCCCACAGAAGATTTTGTAGTGGTCACCACAAATTATTTATTTATTTATAGAATTTATTAGTTGCCCATATGGCTGGCTGTCCAGCCACTCTGGGCAACATACAACATAGGCATATAATACCTAGACATTGAAAATCTAAAAACAATGAAGATAAAATCTAGCCCACCCCAAAAGCCTGCCTGAAGAACCCAGTCTTCAAGGCCCGGCAAAAGCTCATCATAGAAGGGACATGGTGGAGATCATTTGGGAGGGAGTTCCACAGGGTGGGGGCCACAATTGAAAAAGCCCTCTCTCTCGTTCTCACCAGTTTGGCTGTTTTGACTGATGGGATGGAGAGAAGGTCTTTTGAGGCTGATCTTGTTGTGCGGCATAGCTGATGTTGCTGGAGGCGCTCCTTTAGATAGACTGGGCCGAAACCGTATAGGGTTTTAAAGGTCAAAACTAACACCTTGAATTGGGCCTGGTAAGCAACTGGTAACCAGTGCAGCTCTTTTAGCACTGGAGTGATATGATCTCGCCAGCAGCTGCCTTTAATCAGGCGCACCGCCACGTTCTATACCAGTTTTGCCATATTTACTCTTCATTATTTTAGCTGGGAAAGACATGCATCTCATAGAGTACACCATCTTTTTTCCTGGGGTATATGATTTGTCCTGGCCCAGAGCAGATTTTGGGGCGTGTACCCCCAGTTACTTATTTTTTCCTGTATGTTTTTATCTGCTTTGGTTTTGGATAGATGCCCTCCCATGTGCCCTGTGCCCAGCAGAATCTCTGGGCCAGGCAGGACGCAGTGGTATCTCGTAGGGGACATCCTCCCCTTTCCTGGGGTATATGATTTGTCCTGGCCCAGAGCAGATTTTGGGGCGTGTACCCCCAGTTACTTATTTTTTCCTGTATGCTTTTTTCTGCTTTGGTTTTGGATAAATGCCCTCCCATGTGCCCTGCGCCCAGAATAAGCTCTGGGCCAGGCGGGACGCAGTGGCATCTCGTAGGGGACACCCTCCCCCTTCCTGGGGTATATGATTTGTCCTGGCCCAGAGCAGATTTTGGGGCAAGTACCCCCAGTTACTTATTTTTTCCTGTATGCTTTTGTCTGCTTTGGTTTTGGATAGATGCCCTCCCATGTGCCCTGCGTCCAATAGAAGCTCTGGGCCAGGTGGGACGCAGTGGCATCTCATAGGGGAGACCCTCCCCTTTCCTGGAGTATATGATTTGTCCTGCCCAGAGCAGTTTGGGGGGCATGTACCCCCAGTTACTTATTTTTTTCTGCATGTTTTTGTCCAGTTTGATTTTGCATAGATGCCCTCGTGAGTGCCTGGTGCCCAGCAGAAGCTCTGGCCAGGCGGGACACAGTGACACCTCATAGGGGACACCCTCCCCCTTCCTGGGGTATATGATTTGTCCTGGCCCAGAGCAGATTTTGGGGCGAGTACCCCCAGTTACTTATTTTTTCCTGTATGTTTTTATCTGCTTTGGTTTTGGATAGATGCCCTCCCATGTGCCCTGTGCCCAGCAGAAGCTCTGGGCCAGGTGGGACGCAGTGGTATCTTGTAGGGGACATCCTCCCCTTTTCTGGGGTATATGATTTGTCCTGGCCCAGAGCAGATTTTGGGGCGTGTACCCCCAGTTACTTATTTTTTCCTGTATGCTTTTTTCTGCTTTGGTTTTGGATAGATGCCCTCCCATGTGCCCTGCGCCCAGAAGAAGCTCTGGGCCAGGCGGGACGCAGTGGCATCTCGTAGGGGACACCCTTCCCCTTCCTGGGGTATATGATTTGTCCTGGCCCAGAGCAGTTTTGGGGGCATGTACCCCCAATTACTTATTTTTTCCTGTATGTTTTTATCTGCTTTGGTTTTGGATAGATGCCCTCCCATGTGCCCTGCGTCCAGTAGGAGGTCTGGGCCAGGCGGGACGCAGTGGCATCTCGTAGGGGACACCCTCCCATTTCCTGGGGCATGTGATTTGTCCTGGCCCAGAGCAGATTTTGAGGCGTGTACCCCCAGTTACTTATTTTTTTCTGCGTGTTTTTGTCCAGTTTGATTTTGCATAGATGCCCTCGTGAGTGCCTGGTGCCCAGCAGAAGCTCTGGGCCGGGCGGGACGCAGTGGCATCTCATAGGGGACACCCTCCCCTTTCCTGGAGTATATGATTTGTCCCGGCCCAGAGCAGTTTTGGGGGCGTGTACCCCCAGTTACTTATTTTTTTCTGCGTGTTTTTGTCCAGTTTGATTTTGCATAGATGCTCTCCCATGTGCCCTGCGCCCAGCAGAAGCTCTGGGCCAGGCGGGATGCAGTGGTATCTCGTAGGGGACACCCTCCCCTTTCCTGGGGTATATGATTTGTCCTGGGCCAGAGCAGATTTTGGGGCATGTACCCCCAGGTACTTATTTTTTCCTGTATGTTTTTTTCTGCTTTGGTTTTGGATAGATGCCCTCCCATGTGCCCTGCGCACAGCAGAAGCTCTGGGCCAGGCAGGACGCAGTGGCATCTGGTAGGGGACACCCTCCCCTTTCCTGGGGTATATGATGTGTCCTGACCCAGAACAGATTTGGGGGGGTGTACCCCCAGTTACTTATTTTTTCTGCATGTTTTTGTCCAGTTTGATTTTGTATAGATGCCCTCGTGAGTGCCTGGTGCCCAGCAGAAGCTCTGGGCCGGACGGGACGCAATGGTATCTTGTAGGGGACACCCTCCCCTTTCCTGGGGTATATGATTTGTCCTGGTCCAGGGCAGATTTTGGGGTGTGTTCCCCCAGTTACTTATTTTTATGACATCATTATGTATTTATGATAATATCAGAATCCTGATGATTTTGATTGTATAAATTTATTGTCAGTATTGACGGGGAGAGTCTCCTGATTACAGCGATATATCATACAGGGTACCCCATTATTTATTTTGGGGTTCAGGGGCATTTTAAATTTGGCTTGATGTTGCTGTAGCTGTCAACTTTTCTTCTTTGTTAGTGACTGAAATTTCACACAAATAAGGAACTGGGAACTAGGAACCAACTTCAGCATCATATAAATATGTGTCCCTTGCCTGTTCGATCTGTGGAACAGGCACTGTTACAGGTGATACATAATACTCATTTTGCGGTTGTTTGAAATCATTCTTTTAGTGTGTCAGCACCTACACTTTGGAACTCTCTGCCTATTGACGTCTGGCAGGTCCCCTTTTGGTGCCTGCTAAAACATTTCTGTTTAGGCAAGCCTATCCAGACTCGTAGATAATGAGTTTGAATCGCTTTTTAGTTTATTGCAGATTGCATTGTCTTTTTAAAATTTTAACTATTTTATTTATCATTTAATATTTTTTGTAAGCCACCTAGAGTTTCTGTTACACTCAAGTGGTAACAGAGTTAAATTAATTAAAGAAACCAAGGTAGCATTCAACTCTTGAAGCACCTCATAACTGCTTATATTTTTAAAAAGAACATGTGTTTCTGCACAGATATTTAAAGATTTTCCATTAAAAATCCACCCAGAAGTGGGACAGGATGGATTTAGTCCCATTCCTATGCAGTACTAGGATGGAATTTAATGGGTCCATCCATACCTAAGGGGAAGGGGCATGTACTTTTTTATCCACTGATTATCGGCATGATGTGTGATTTATATCATTGCATTCAGTTTAGTCCTTATTAAAATAGTAAACTTCAGCCTGCGGGGAAAGTTTTCAAGTTTTCAATTAGCAATAATTGTGCCTCGGATTAACTCATAATTGAATTATCCTCCATGCAGATTATCCCTGCATGTATAAAATTAGATTTATTTATTTATTTTATTTATTACATTTATATACCGCCCCATAGCCGAAGGTCTCTGGGCAGTTCACAGCAATTAAAAAAAATAAAAACAAATATACAAATTTTAAAACACAAAAAAACAAATTAAAAACACATGCTAAAATGCCTGAGAGAAGAGGAACATCTTGACCTGGTGCCGAAAAGATAATAGTGTTGGTGCCAGGTGCACCTCATCAGTGAGATCGTTCCATAATTTGGGGGCCAACACTGAGAAGGCCCTCTCCCTTGTTGCCAGACTCCCAGCTTCCCTCTGAGTAGGCACCCAGAGGAGAGCCTTAGATGTTGAGCATAGTATACGGGTGGGTTCATGTTGGGAGAGGCGTTCCATCAGATATTGTGGTCCTAAGCTGTGTAAGGCTTTATAGGTTAAAACCAGCACCTTGAATTGAGCTCGGAAACACAGAGGCAGCCAATGCAAGCAGGCCAGAATCGGTTTTATGTGTTCGAACCACCTGGTCCCTGTTACCAATCTGGCCACTGCATTTTGCACAAGCTGCAGCTTCCAGACTGTCTTCAAAGGCAACCAAACAGAGTGCATTGCAGTAATCTAGCTTGGAGGTTACCAGAGCATGGACAACTGAAGCCAGGTTATCTCTGTCCAGATTTATTTATTATTATTAATTTATTTTATTATACTTGTATACCGCCCCATAGCCAAAGCTCTCTGGGCGGTTTACAGTAACAGATAGGGGCATAGCTGGGCCACCAACCTAAGGTGGTAGAAGGCACTCCGTGCCACCAAGGCTACCTGAGCCTCAAGGGACAGAGATGGTTCTAGGAGAACCCCCAAGCTACGAACCTGCGCCTTCAGGGGGAGTGCAACCCCATCCAGGACAGGTTGGACATCCACCATCCGGTCAGAAGAACCACCCACTAGCAGCATCTCAGTCTTGTCTGGATTGAGCCTCAGTTTATTAGCCCTCATCCAGTTCATTGTCGCAGCCAGGCACCTGTTCAGCACACTGACAGCCTCCCCTGAAGAAGACGAAAAGGAGAAATAGAGCTGCGTGTCATCAGCATACTGATGGCAGTGCACTCCAAAGTTCCAGACGACCGTACCCAACGCTTTCATGTAGATGTTGAACAGCATGGGGGACAGAACTGACCCCTGTGGAACCCCATACTGGAGAGTCCAGGGTGCCGAGCAATGTTCCCCAAGCACCACCTTCTGGAGATGACCCACCAAGTAGGAGCGGAACCACCGCCATGCAGTCCCTCCCACTCCCAACTCAGCCAGTCTTCCCAGAAGGATACCATGGTTGATGGTATCGAAAGCCACTGAGAGATCAAGGAGAATCAACAGAGTCACACTCCCCCTGTCTCTCTCCCGACAGAGGTCATCATACAGGCGACCAAGGCTGTTTCCGTGCCACAACCAGGCCTGAAACCCGACTGAAATGGATCCAGATAATAGGTCTCATCCAAGAGAGTCTGGAGCTGGCCTGCCATCACTCGTTCAAGGACCTTGCTCAGGAATGGAACATTTACTACCGGCCTATAGTTATTAAGATATTCTGGGTCCAGGGAGGGTCTCTTCAGGAGTGGTCTCACTACTGACTCTTTCAGGCAGCCAGAGAGGCATTAATCACTTCCCTGGCCCAGCCGGATGTTCCATCCCTGCTAGCTTTTATTAGCCAAGAAGGGCAAGGATCCAGCACAGAAGTGGTTGCACGAACCTGTCCAAGCACCTTGTCAATGTCCTTAGGCTGCACCAACTGAAACTCACCCAAGAAATCGGGACAAGGTTGTGCTGTGGATACCCCACTTGATTCACCTGCTATAACACTGGAGTTTAGTCCTGGCGAATGCTAACGCTTTTATTGATTGATTTGATTTATTAGATTTATTAGTCGCCCATCTGGCTGGTTGTCCAGCCACTCTGGGCGACGTACAGAATAAAAACATACAAATACATTAAAACATTAAAATCTCAACAATATAAAAAACCTAACCCACCCCAAAAGCGTGTCTGAAGAGCCAGGTCTTTATCTTGGAAGTGCCTAGCAAATTCATTACAGCGGGCCTCAGATGGTTCTACCATGTCCTTGGGGCCAGCGTGTAATAGCCCCCGGACAATTCTGAAGAGCTCCGCTGGGTGGCAAATTAATGATTTGATAGTGGCAGCAAAATATTGCTTCATTGCTCTCAGCTCTGGGGTATACCATGGAGCTGTACGAGCTCTACACAGGAGAGGGCGCTCAGGAGCAATCATGTCAACCGCCCGGGTCATTTCTGTATTCCACAGTTCAACCAGCAGGAAAACTCCCCAGAGCCCTTTGGAAACCATCTGGATCCGTTAGTCTCTGGGGGCCGACCAGCTTCCTAGGTCCCCCACCCTTGCAGAGGGGAAAAACCACTGTAAATCTAAATTTCAGCAAGCAGTGATCTGTCCATGACAGAAGGACTGATGTAAGGCCCCCCACATTCAGATCACCATCTGCATGTCCAGTTGCAAAAAACAAGTCTAGACTATGCCCTGCTACATGTGTTGGGCCAATGGCATATTGGGACAGTCTCATGGTTGTCACGGAGACCATGAAATCCTGAGCCGCCCCGGATAAGATGGCCTCGGCATGGATGTTGACATCCCTCAGAACCAACAGCCTGGGGGATCTCAACAGTACACCTGAGCCCACCTCTGTCAGCTCAGCTAGGGAGGCTGTTGGGCAGCGGGGTGGGTGGTACACCAACAGAATCCCCAGTTTGTCCTGCTGACCCAACACAAGGTGCAAACACTCCAGACCAGTAGTCACATGGACAGGGTGCTTGCAGAGGAAGATGGAGCTCCTAGAGACCACAGCAACCCCCTCTCCCCAACCCTCAGGTCTACCCTGATGCTAAACCAGGTACCTTGGCGGACACAGCTGGGAGAGACTGATTCCTCCCTGCTCACCCACCTAGGTCTCAGTTATATATGCCAGATCAGCTGCCTCATCCACAATTAAATTATGAATGAGGGAGATCTTATTATGTACCGATCTAGCATTTAGCAGCAGCTTCCGGAGTTCTGAAAGCTGGCAACCAACAAACCTGCAGGTGTGGGGAGGACCGGAACAAGGCACAGTCATTAACTGCCTGGGCCGCATTCCCCTTACCTGGCAAGTCCTCCTCACAACGTCGTATCTCCCTCTAACTGTCACTACACTAATTGGGGGCCCCTCAAGTCTTCCCACTTGACTCTGAGTCCTCTCTCCCAGGCACATAAGTCAAGACCTGCCAGTCCCACAAAAAGCCAGGAAATCTACAAAGCAGGAGCCATCTCAGCCAGCCAGCTTATGTATCCCCTCCAGGGAAGGGACAGGTGGACGAAATCAGCAACAGCTGGCTGAGTACCTGGAAGCCTGGTCCTGCAAGGTGTGCCAACCTGCAGTACAGAAGTCCAACAGGGAGAGGGCGTTGGTGGTAGCCAAGCAGCAGCAAGCGAGCAGGCAGGCAGAAAGCCGCAGCAGATGGCTCTCCCTCTTCCTTGGGCGATGGTAGTCCCCTTCTTCCTGCAGGCACCCTCAGGATGATGGGTGTTATTCCTTACATGCTGGTTTTCTATGTGCAGGGTTTTTAATTTTGTTTTTAAATGGAGGAGCAATCAATCATATAAGCACTCAACTGCACTCTCAGTTGTACAGCTGAGACACAAGTTTAACATCTTCCTCCCAATCTCTTCTTTACACACACTCTCGTCCCCTATGAGACAGGCTTTTTGAAAGCTTCTTCACATCTTTTCATCAAGGGGCAGCTTAGTGATCCAATGAAATTATTTCTAGCTTCCAGGTTCCAAAGGATGTAAATTATTTTGACAATTAGCAGCAGTCTTATATTTCGGGTATATTTTTTATTGCTGGAAATTACTTACACAGCAAGGTGCTTTTAAGAATTGTGCCTTTAAGGATTGCAAAGGCTTCCCCCTTCTTCTCTTTTTCAAAAATTCTCTCCCCGCTTATTTGACAATTTCTTTCCACAGTCAATGGAAATTAATGCCAAAGGTTAGAGAGGTGATACACAATAATCCACCCAGCTAAGGAAACACACTCTGAAAAAGAACAGGTAGGAAGCCCTACAGGAATATTTGATTCTACAAAAGAAAAAGCTTCAGTGATTTCGCCCTCCACTTCTCGTATAATCCTCTGGCATTACTGTATGTAACTAGCCACTGCTTACCATTCAATTAATAAGCGTGAATAATATTCATGTGTACATTGGCCTGTCCAAAGAAAGCTTTGCAGAGCTCCAGTATATTTAATAGGGATGGAAGATAATTTTGTTTGGTCTGCATTTTAAAGCAAACTGATCTAATTCACAGTTCCAGGACTTACACATGGATTGAAATGTAGCTAACAATTGAATTGCACACTTCTCTGAATTTTACACTGCAGTTGTATAGGAAATGTGTACTAAGTGAGTATTCTTACATATCTGGGGGCAAAATCGATAAAATGTACAACATATGTATTTTAAGGGAAAGTGCATCCAAAAGTGTACAGTTTAAATTTTGTTGTTTTTCTTTAAATTGGGTGGAAAGGACTTAAGACTGAACTGGCATGCAATGGAAATAGGCTAACTGCCCATCCTTTTTAGTATATGATATTATTGGCAAGTAGATCAACTAGTGAGAAGGGCTTTATAGAACAGGCTAGAGTCTGTTCTCAACAGCAGGATTCTGGTCTAGTCAGTTTCCCTCCCTGGGGAGGGGAATGCTGTTGTTTACTATATATTTCACAACACAAATAAAATAAAATAAAATAAAATAAAGCATCCCCCTATTTCCTTCATTTTGGGAAAAGTTGTTCATTTCCTTCCACACTGATCCAGCCTGTCGTCTTTGTGAATAATCTCCATCTGATAGGGTTGCCAGGTTAGAAGCATCCCAAACCCTGAGATTCCAGGGGCAGGCCAAAGTGATGTTATTAAGCATGATACATTAAGCATCAACCACAGTTGCTTGGTGCATACGATTCAAACAAAAACATTTCTCTGATTGGAAGTTAAGATAGAAATGTTAGCTAAAAGATGGAGCCTGGGTAGAGAACATTTAATCTAGCCTACTTGCTTCTTTCAAAAAGGGTTAACGTGCCTTCAGGCCAGGCCAGTCACCAGAAGGCCATTGTAGGAAGAAAGGAGCCTAATGTTGTAAAGATGTTAGATGGGAGCACTCAGGAGTAAATATGGATGCCCCCGAAGGCTGCAATTCTAAACACACTTACTAAGGGACTAAGCCCCATATAACTCAATAGGACTTACTTCTGAGTAGATATTAATTGGATTGTGATGTTGGTAACGCTTGACTAGGAATCTTCTGCAAAGACATCCATATCCAAGCAGGGTTGGCAACTCCCTGCCTGGAATGCCGTGCCCCTACCTTTTAATATGGCTGCTCCAAATTTCATTACAACTTTGACCCTTCACTTCAGAAAGAAGTCTGAGAAATGAGTAACAGTAAGAAGATTCTCTATTCTTTTCTCTATAAATCACACCACAGAATCCTGGGAACCGTAGTTTGTTAAGGGTGGTGGGAATTATGACTATGAGGGGGAAACTATGTTTCCCAGGATTCTTTGGTAGAAGTCCTTCACTTTAAATGTGAGTTGAATGTGCTTTAAATGTTGTGTGGATCTGCATTATTTCATAAGCTTTGCCTGCATATAAATCATTTTAATTAATGTTTTAAAATGGAAATGAGCTATAAAGTTTACTGGATGACCATGGTCTACACACCATCTATCAGCCTACTCTGCCCCTCCAGATGAAAACAGCAGAGGGGAACCATAACCACCCAAGGAAGAAAAGCACACTTAAAATGTAGAGGAAATATTGTACAGCCATAGTGTGAAATCAGATACTTATCGGGATATAGTATGAAGAAATATTTATATAAGCATGTCTGTCAAAGATACTTATTTACACAACCTGTAAAGATATTTATAGTGCAATCCTGTGCATGTTTACTCAGAAGCAAGTACCAATGTATTCAATGGGACTTACTCAAACAGGGAAGCATGCACAGAAGTGCAGCCTCAAGTGATAAGGAACACTCACCCAACCCAAAATTCAGCATCATGCCATGTTAAGCTGTTTTGCAACTGTTTATACTTGTTTTTATGGTTATTGGATTTTAAAGGGATTTATTTCTTATTGTGAGTTGCCTTGGTTTCTAGTCAGCAACCCTACCTCACAGGATTGTTGCAAAGCCTCCGTATTTTTACACTGGAGATGTAAAAATACATACATCCCATATAATAGTTTATTATCAAAACCAGTTGGTCATTCCAGAACATTTTTTTAAAAATCAGTATTAGTTTCCTACAAAATAAAAGCAGTGATACCTAAGTAAGCCCTGCCTAATTCCTTTTAAAACCAGGATTGGAGGGGGAGAGAAAGATTTACAGCACAAACACAATTCTTTGCTATGTTCACTCAAAAGTCCTATTAATTTACAGCGCAAAAGTCCCATTAATTTGTCTACGCAAAAGTAAGTCCTACTGAATTCAATGGGTTTTACTCCGGGTATGTGGGATAAGCATTGCAGCTTTACTCCCAGAAAAGCAAGTATAGGATTAAAGCTTCATATTGGGACAGTTTTCAAAACACTGCCCTCTTATTGTCTACAAACCTGCAAGGGTAGGTTAGAGCAGCCAGCTATGAACTCATTTTACAGAAGTTGGGGGGGTGACATTTTGGTGTATATCTCTGGAACAAGACTACCTAGAAACTTACTTTTTTAAAAAAATGAAAGCTGAGAGTCCGGAGATGAAGGTGACTCACCTGGAGACCCAGAGATGACCCAAAAAATATGGAGTCTCTGGGTGAAAACTGTAGATCTGACAACCCTACCACCTGATGTCTCAAAACTTCATTTTGCATCAGCTGCACTTTCCAAACACTTTTTAAGGCAGTTCTATGAACAGTCCATTACAAGGGCCTAAATTAAAGGCTACTAGATTATTATCACAGCAGCCAAATCCTTGTTCTCCAAAAAAGGCTGCAAACGAAGGCCTTATCACATATGGCATTAGTAGGGTTGCCAGGTCCATGGCCTGAGACTGATCCTGTATCTTTAGGAGAAGAGAAGGTCAGCCAAGTGCAGGTGTTCTTGCAACTCTGTAATGGGAAAAACCACAAGGTGGAATTCTCCCTCCCCCCTCCACAACTTTTAAAGATACAGAAGACTTCCTGGAGGCCGGGCCTGGCAACCAAGAGGTCTTCTGTATCTTTAAAAGTTGTGCAGGGCAAAGGGAGAGTTCTACCTTGTGTTTTTTCCCATTACAGAGTTGTAAGAACACCTGCATTTGGCTGACTTTCTCTTCTCCTAAAGATACAGGATCAGTCTCAGGCCAAGACCCTGGCAACCCTAAGCATTAGCCATTTTTTTAACCAATATTGCACCATGCAAGGAAGGGAGGTTCAAGTCAACCCACAATCTTCTTGAAATTCATATTCCCACATGGAAATTAGCATTGGGGGTGCACTAATTAAAGCCAGCAGGAGCTTTCCTTCTCATGCTATTTGCTGCATGAGAGGATATTTCACAGTGATTGGAGCAGGGGAAGGAAGTCTTCAGCCACCCCTCGCCTTAAGGTGTGATCTTAATAACAATCACACACACACACACACACACACACACACACACACACACACACACACACACACACACACACACACAGAGTGTTTGGTAATTAATTTTTAAAGTGCACAACATGATTAGCAATCATGGCATCAATGTCACATACACAGATTTAGTGCAGATTGGTGTCCCCACCTGTCTTCTTTTTGGGTAATATATAAGTAACCTCTCCTAGCCTCGCATCAGCACCCAGCAGCATGGGTACACAGGGACCATTAGCCTCAGAGGGCTCACTGTGACGGACCTCGGCCTTCCTTTTTAAAGGAAAAAAATACATTTTTAAAGGCCCAATACTGCAAAGAGAAGCACTGGGCCAGGCAGCTACAACTTCTGCCATCTTCCTTGTCCTGAAGACCTCTGGATCTGTCCCTGATGTACACAGTGGGGATGGGGCACAGAGGCACTGGGGGTGAAGAAGGTGACATTGGCTGTAGCTATAGGTGCCTCTTCTTTACTGGCTGAGATAACAGTGGGTTTGCTGAAGCTATGATGATTCCAGCACCTCTGCTGTCTTATACCTATCCCAGTCCACTCCCTATTACACTTTGGGAGGGATGTGCTGTGTGGTTCTGCAGGGTACCTCACCCACAGCTCCATCAAACCTGTTGCTGGTCTCTTGCCTATTCTCCCAAAACATCATCACACAGTAAATATGTCCCTGAATTGTAACATTTATACCATAAGTGGGTTTGTGCGTGGGTGAATATTTGTATGTTTGATATATAAAATCCTTCACATTGAATATTAGATGTCGGGGTGAAAGGTTCTAGCCTAGGCTTCTTTCTAACATGTCAGTTTTCTGTGTAGAGCTATCTGAGGGTGGGGGTTGAACATGTTTTAAAAAAAGCCCACCTGTAGTCTGAAGTGGTACAGTCCAGGAACAGTTTTACCATTTGATGAACTGTTTATCTAGAGCAGCCCTGAAAAGGTTACATTGTTTTAGGCCACTTCTGATTTCAAATAAACTATGTGAGTCTGAAACTGCTGCTTTCCACCTTATTGAAATTGAAATGTATGGGATTTACACCAACCAAGCTATTTTTAGATCATGGGTCTCCAATGCAAATGGAACACCTCAAGACAGTGGCTTTCCCTCTGTCCAGTAGAATCCAAATATCCCATTAATGCAAGGGAAAGGCAGAAGTATTAATCAAAGGAAAATTGACCCATAAAAATAGCTTGATCCTGTGGCAGCAAAGAACTTCATTTTTTCCTTATAAAATGATGGATCTAAGAAGGAATGTTCATCAACCAACCTCTTGTTCTGAATGGTGTGTGCCTCTAATTACTTTATAATGGGCAGTTATAAATAATAAAAAAGCTTTCAACAATCAAATGTCTTATTAAATCTAACCCTTTAGAAGAGATATGCAGTTTGACATTAAAGAAGGGGTACGGGGTACCACCGAATAGCCACAAAATTCAAGGTCATTATATGTCCGAACTTTTATTGTGGAATTGAACAGGTTAGACAATTGTCTCAAAGAATTTAGGCACAAACCCAGCTTTCTTGATGGACTCTTTATGCAGTCCTGCATTTTAAGTTTGAAGTGCATTTTTTAACAACACACTTTGTTTTCTTTGGCTTCTGCACATGTTTTATGAGGGATCTCCAGCTTTCAAGCAAGTTCTTTGGACCATAGCCTGAAAAAGAAAGAGCATCTAAACTAAATTAAGAGCAGGTTTTAGATCATGGTCTCATTACTGGACAATGATTATATTTTCAGTGGTTCAGGACATGCTCCCTGGAAAAATACACCATCCAAGTCTATGTTGACATGCAAAAGAAAAGAAACCTTTTACAAATGCATTATTCTTTCTTTGTTTCACCCTTCCTCCAGAAGTCATTTAAAGGAAATATTTTGCAGCTGTTGGAGGTCTCTTGAAATTTCATCATCGGAACATAGGAAACTGCCTTACGGTGAATCAGACTGACAGTCCATCTAGCTGCATAATGTCTACATTGATTGTCAGCAGCACTTCAGTCAGGAAGGTTTCCCAGCCCTACCTGGAGACACCTGGGATCTTCTGCATACAAAGCCACTGAGCTATGGCCCTCCATCATCAGCCCAATGGCTTGCTTGATAGGCTACCTTAGGTCAATTATGCCTCCAAAAATGGTGGATTTTTTCCCTTTCTTCTCCTCGAACGTATGCGAGGAGAAACGCCATATATGGGTTTGTTTTTGTTTGTGCTTAGAACAACAACAACAAAAGTTATATGATCTTTGTGACTGTCACAAGGCCTTGTGTTATTCTATTGTTACAAGCCTGAGCCACAGTGGTTGCTTGGTGACAGGTTCTGAGAGGAGAGAGAGATTATTGCTTTGAGATTTTATTAGATGGGGTAAATTCTTTCTGAATGGCTGGAGGTTCCAGGCCGTAAGGAGTTGACTGTATCCCCATTTACCTTCAGTCTGTTCCAGAGGGTCGCTGATCCTCTAGAGCCAATTTCATTAGTCAGCAATAAGTCCATTCGACTTGTGCAATGGCAACACTAGATACCATCCATAGTTCCAATGAAAACTGCAATCAAAGTTAAAACAGAACTTAAAAAAGTCAAAACTTGTTAAACAGCTAGGGATGTTGGAGAATTCTGATGAAAACAGAAGAAGAAATTGTCGATGTTCCCTAATTCATCCTATGTCTGAAACAGAAATCAATTCAGCGAATACCAAACTTTGTTCATGGTTGTAGTTGTTCTCAGTCCTCAGTTGATGATGTCTCCCCCAGCCCCACTTGAATTGTGTTTCCTTTGCATTGAAATGAATAGTCTGCAAATAATTACACAAGAACATAACATAAGAACATAAGAAAAGCCTGCTGGATCAGGCCAGTGGCTCATCTAATCCAGGATTCTGTTCACACAGTGGCCAGCCAGATGCCCATGGGAAGCCTATAAACAGGACCGGAGCACAAGAGCTCTCTCCCCTCATGCAATTTCCAGCAACTGGTATTCAGAAGCATACTGCCTCTAACTGTGGAGGCAGAGCATAAGACATCATCATTTGCAGTCACTGCTCAGTGCCGTAACTAGGCAGGTGCAACAGGTACACAGGTACAGAGCCCAGGACGAAGGGGCCCCTGAAATGGAACTGACAAAAAAAATTGTGAAATATAATAATATTTTCAAATTTTAAATTTCGTCGCCATGCCCTGCTATGCAGTTCAGATGTCAGTGAACCGAGTGTGTCGAGTGGGCCCAAGCAGCCCATTGCATCATTTAGTGGTTTAGCAATTGATCATTGCGTTGCTCAGTCCCTGGATGCCCTAGACGCACTCTGCTCACCAACATCTGAATGACTGAATCGCAGGACTGATCGACGCGTCACACACACGACGGGAGCGAATGTTTATGTTTATGTTGTGGTTTATGCAAATTAAGGGGCCCAAAAATAAAACCTTGCACAGGGCACTGTCACTGATATTACTGGATCCAGGGCCTTTTCTGTAGTGGCCCCCGAATTGTGGAACAGCTTACCAGAGGAGATACGCCTGGCGACTACGGTACTTTCTTTTAGGTGCCAGGTTAAGACCTGGCTATGCTCCCAGGCATTTTAATGTTTAATGTTAATGTTAATGTTTAATGTTTCATGTTTAATGTTCTAGTTTTAAAATCTTGCTGCTATTTGTTATTGATTTTATTGTAATACTGTATTTTAACCTTGTACACCGCCCAGAGAGCTATTAGCTACGGGCGGTTTATAAATGAAATAAATAAATAAATAAATAAATAAATAGCCTTATCCTCCATGAATTTGTCTAACCTTTTA
Organism: Rhineura floridana; assembly: GCF_030035675.1. Classification (NCBI taxonomy): domain Eukaryota; kingdom Metazoa; phylum Chordata; class Lepidosauria; order Squamata; family Rhineuridae; genus Rhineura; species Rhineura floridana. The sequence goes on from NC_084485.1 coordinate 38,264,268, forward strand.
AAGCAACCTAAGTTGGTGGCCATCACTGCCTCCTATGGAAGTGAATTCCATAGTTTACCTATGTGCTCTGTGAAGAAGTACTTTCTTTTGTCTGTCCTGAATCCTTCAACATTCAGGTTTATTGAATGTTCATAAGTTCTGTTGTTATGAGAACAGAAGAAAATCTTTTCTGTATCCACTTTCTCTGTGCCATGCATGATTTTATACACTTCTTCATTTCACCTCATACTCACCTTTTCTTTAAACTAAAAATAACCCTGAATGCTGCAACCTTTCCTCATAGGGGAGTCGTTCCATCCCCTTGATCATTTGGATTGTCCTTTTCTGATTTTCATTGTCATTATACAATTGTCATTTATTATGTTAAGTTTCTAATGCATGTACATAAATAATTACGTAAACTGTTAAAAAGAAGACAGCAAGATGAATAATATAATATTTGATAGAAACTGAACTGCAGCAGAACAGAAACAGTGGCTGACTGTGATGAAGACAGGTTAGGATGGGAACGGCTACCTTCTTACATCCTATAAGCAGCCAGCAAGTATATTTTAAAACCAATAATTTTAAACCAGAAGCATTACTAAACATTAAAAAAATTGACATCCTAATTTAAACTAGTTTGGAACAAATGGGCTTTCAAGGGCTGTTAAAAGCCACATGTCTTTAGTGCCTGCCAGTCTTATAGGTCTTAAAGGCAGGCCTGCAAGCAGGGTGAGACCAATATCATTTGATGGTCTTGATCAGGGGTGGCTACTCCATGGCTCTCCAGATGCTGCTGGACTACAGCTCCCATCATCCCTGACCATGAGCTGTGTTGGCTGAGACTGATGGGAGCTGTAGTTCAGCAGCATCTGGAGAGCCACGGAGTGGCCACCCTTGGTCTTGATGCTGGGGAAAGACTATATGGCAAAAGAATGTTAAGAAGAGAATCTAAAGCACTTCTATAGTATTTTAGAAACTCTTATCCCTTACAGTCAGTCACAATAGAGCTCAACAACCTGTAGAACATCTCTACTCTTTGAAAAGCCACCCACAAATTATGATGAGTAATGATTTTCTGAACATCCGGTTCTTTGTTCTAAGTCATGAACAACAGGGCCTTGCAAAGCCACATATTGGTTCATACTGGGGTCCAGCCCTGGCTAAGGGTTAATTCATTGCTCCTGGCTTTCAGCACGAAGACTTGCCTTTGCTCTTAACTCCCTATCAACACATCAGAGATTTATGCCCTGGTGTAGAGGCACCTAGAATTTATTGCAATTTGGCCTGTGCAGTAAATCTGCACATCAGCCCACAGGAACGACAGGTCTTTCTCGCCACACAATTTATGCAGTGCAGTGATCTTTGCCTTGGTGTCTGCTGCGTCAAAGGGCGCTAAGCAGCAGTTCAGCATGAGTAAACCAACCAGAGCTCAGTGTGACAAACCCTCCTCCTGCCTTCCCATAAGAGCAAGTGAGGGGAGAAAGACAGGACTGCAAGTAACAGATAAAGTTTATCATCTCATTTGCCCCAATAAATCTTCGCATTGCACTTTTGCTCAGTAGTTATTGTTATTTCCCCCCTTTTTATGTATACGTTTCCCTCCCCATTCCTTATTTTATTTTAAGCGCCTTGGAGAGTTCAACTGTCGCCCAAGGCTTCAAACTAATTTTCTCTTCAGAAATGATTGCGGAGAGCGCATGCATAATAAATCCCGTTATTGCTCTTGTTATTAAAATGGGTTGTTAAGGAAGTGGACTTGGAGGCCTTTTTGTCTGATGACAGCAGTTCTTCTTAGCTTGGCACTTATGGCTTATTGACAGATGCTGCCAGGTTTGAAAGTGAACATCAAAAAGGGAAGGACCTGAAACTGCTATTTTAATAGTGAGAGGATGCTGGAAGTAGTTGTCCAGACTAGATTTGAGTTTTGGAAAAATGACAAGATCCTAGTGTTTTTGTGGAATTGATGGTAAAAATAGTGGGTTGAAAGAATTTCAGGGTTACTTAAGACAAGTGTTTGATGGTGATGGTGATGATTCTTCGACAGTACCTTGTGAGCCAGGGCATCCTTATCTGTGTATTATAATATTGGAAACCCAAGTTTCCAAATCAGCTCTCATGACTTATGAAAGCAATGCAAATGATATATCATAATGATTTTAAAAAAAGAAAAGAACACAGCCTATTAATATTAATTAGCATCACTGTCATGCCCCTTCTTCCCATGGCTTCTGGTGGGGAAGGATTTGCCCTGCTTCATCCTCTAGAACAGGGTTGGTGGCCAGAGGGCCACATTCTCTTCTAGGTGGCCTTCTGGGGACTGCATGCCAGTGATAGGCAGGACCAGAGGCAAAAGTGGGCAGAGCAACAGATGTGACTTTAACTTTTATAGGCTAGTTTCTGCACATCGCTCTACCCTTCATCTAGGTAAGCAAGAGGCATTATGAGAGTTCACGGTCATATTCCAGCCAGGCAAAAGCACTCAAGGAGGGTGCACAATAAGGCCAGTAAGAGATTGTTAGCACTGGAGTTGAATGCTGGCAGAAGCTGAACTGCAACAGGATATTCTGAAGGAGCACACTTTATCCTGGATATAATCACACTGAGACTCTGGGTTTCAGAAAACAAGAAAGCTTACATTTATTGTCAGAAATATATACTGAATAGGAAAGTTCCTAGTGCTAGCTAACTAAAGATGGAGGTGCAAAGAGCCATGCTTACTCTTTCATCTCTAGGAGGGAAAGAGAGATACAAAGGAAAGATGTCTCCTTGCCCAAGTCGGGACAAAGAAGAAGGGAGGTGCAGGAAATGAGGTCAGCAACCCTGAAAGTATTAGTCTAGCACAGATTAGAAAAACAATCTAGGAAGCATGGTGGTTCCCCTTTCTCTCTACCCTTCCTCATGCAAACCCACCAGCAAGCTGAGTTGCATCCCAACACTTTCAACAGAGGTGTGGCCTGGGGAGAGCAGGGTGGCTGGTGAGAATCCAGAAGTCCAGTTAAAGAGGCCTGGAGAGCTACATTTGCCCCCCAGGCTTGAGGTTCCTCATCCCTGCTCTAGAACAAGTCACAAAGGGGTGGATGTCCAGAATGCTAAAGTCTTCATGAAGCTCATTCAATAAAGCAGCCTTCCCCAATGTGGTGCCATCCAGATGTTTTGGGCTACAACCCCCATCAGCTGCACTGATTAGGGCTGGTGAAAGTTATAGTTCAAAGCATCTGGATTGCACCAGGTTGGGGGAAGCTGGAGCAGGTTTTGCTTGACCTACACCTAGTACTTATGCATTGCCAAAAAAGAAGGCATCACTAAAAATAAACATGACAAAAGAAAATCTGTATAAAATGTACACATGCTAATATATGTGTATACGTGTAAATTTAGACAACTGCTATAATTTCAATAGAAATACACTACATCCATTATAGTAGAGAAGGTTGTGACCAGGTGAACTATGTGCCAGCTCATTGCACTGCCCGAATGCTACCTGTTGATGTGGTTCAAGGCTCCTGTTCTGCTTTCTTATGGCTCTTTATCTTGAAATCAGACTTTGACTGGACAGCCCTTCATATAGAAGACTCTTCCAAAAAGAGGGCTGTCATATGACAACCCTTGATATAGGTGATTATACTCTATAAAGGAGGACACATGGCCACCCTATCTACCTGTGATTAATTGAATAGGAGAGCTTGAGTGGTATTCAGTGTTAGTCCTACTCACAGTAGACCCACTGAAGCTAATAAACATGACTTTTAGGTTCATTAATTTCAATAGGTCTTCTCTCAATAGGACTTAGTTGACTACATCCCCTTGCTTTTACAAGCTCCCCTTTTCAACTATTTGAAACATCCATCTCTCTAAGGAAGATCTCAGTACACAAATCAGGCAATTATTAAAGTCTCAGACTGTTTACGACTCTAAAGGTCAAAAGCAGCACTTTAAATTGAGCCTCCAAACTAATTGGGATCTAATGAAGTTGTTGCAAAATTAGTGTTATATGCTCCTTGCAGCCTACATCATACAGTGTCCCACCAGGCACATTTTGGACCAGAAGTATCCAGATAATTCTCAAAGGCAGCCCCACACTGAGCACATTGCAGTAGTCTAATCAAGATGTAATTGGACTAGAGAGGTGTGGTTGCCACCAAACAGTAGATCTCCTCCTCTTTCCCCAGTACCCTATTACACTAATACAAAACTTGTAACCATATCACAACCTTGCAAGTGGCAGTCAACGAAGTAAGACAGGGGCACAAAATCTTGCAGTGTGGTTGTGTCATGCCCCCCCTACATTACCAAGGTAGAGAAGAAGAAATGACATGAAAATGCTGTCAGTTTGTTTTAGTAATGGCCATGCAAATCCCATAGTGTTTAATTCTGGCTAAGTCAATGTCCAGATTGGTTCATGTGGGGAGAGGCGATTCTTGAGGAATTGGGGTTCTGAGCTGCATAAGACTTTATCAGGAATGGGCTTGTTCCTCACCTTCCCATGCATTGATTTAATACAAATACTAATCCCATTGGGAGAGCAGGACTTGAGGTATTTGCAGTTCTGTTATATTATTTATTTAATTATACACCACCCTTCCTCCTCAGGGACAATGGGAACTGCAATAAAATCTATTTATTTATTTGATATTCTAAACATTTCTTACCCATTCATCACTGCAAGTGCAATTTCAGAATAGGTTACAACTAAGACATTTTCAACTACATAATATAATTCCTAAAACAAGGCAGATATGTAACAGCCAGCCAACTAAAATAGACATCAACATGCTGCAATGTGGACTGCTCCTGTTCAGTGTGTTAGCCAGCCAGTCATGCCCTTTCCAGGCTACACAGTTCCATCACTCCCCCACAGCACTTGGAAGATCACTTTTAAAAACTAATTACAGTTACAATTACATGGCCCCCAAAAAGTAGTAATTACCGCTACAGTTACAATTGCTCTGAAAGTAACTGATTACTTTACTTTTTCTCAAAACTAATCACTACAATTACATTTCAGTTACTTTAAAAAAAAAAGCCTACAAGGTGTTGGCACTTCTAGGTAGCCTAAAACAACATTAAAAATAAACGCACGCACAGAGGAAGTAGAATATTTTTTTATCTGTAAGATAGCAGTGGTGGTCTCTCCGCTGGTAAAGGAGGTGTGGAGGGAGGCAGAGGCCACTACTCAGATCTTTGCAAATCAAACCAAATGACCCCCCCCACTCAGCCAGCAAGCATAATCTCTCTCACTGGATGGAACAAGTATCAGGTGGATCTACAGTTGGCTCCAGAACTGTACTCAGAGAGTGCTTATCAATGGTTCCTTCTCAAACTGGGTGGAAGTGATGAGTGGGGTACCACAGGGCTCGGTCCTGGGCCCAGTGCTCTTTAACATTTTTATCAATGACTTGGATGAGGAGGTACAGAGCATGCTTATCAAATTTGCAGATGATACAAAATTGGGGGGCATAGCTAATACCGTGGAAGACAGAAACAAAATTCAAAGGGACCTTGATAGGCTAGAGCATTGGGCTGAAAACAACAGAATGAAATTCAACAGGGATAAATCCAAAGTTCTACATTTAGGAAAAATAAACCAAATGCACAGTTATAAGATGAAGGATACTTAGCAATACGACATGTGAGAAGGATCTTGGAATTGTTGTTGATCACAAGCTGAATATGAGCCAACAGGACAGACAAAAGGAAGTACTTCTTTACTCAGTGCATAGTTAAACTATGGAATTTGCTCCCACAAGGTGCAGTAATGGCCACCAGCTTGGATGGCTTTAAAAGAAGATTAGACAAATTCATGGCGGACAGGGCTATCAATGGCTACAGTTGCTGGAAGCCTCAGGAGGGGAGAGTGTTCTTGCACTCGGGTCCTGCTTGAGGGCTTCCCAGAGGCACCTGGTTGGCCACTGTGAGAACAGGATGCTGGACTAGATGGGCCACTGGCCTGATCCAGCAGGCTCTTCTTATGTTCTTAAGTGTGATGTGGCTGCAAAAAAGGCAAATGCTATATTAGGCTGCATTAACAGAAGTATAGTTTCCAAATCGCGTGAAGTATTAGTTCCCCTCTATTCAGCACTGGTTAGGCCTCATCTTGAATACTGCATCCAGTTCTGGTCTCTGCACTTCAAGAAGGATGCAGACAAACTGGAACAGGTTCAGAGGAGGGCAACAAGAATGATCAGGGACTGGAAACAAAGCCCTGTGAGAAGAGACTGAAGGAACTGGGCATGTTTAGCCTGGAGAAGAGAAGACTGAGGGGAGATATGATCGCACTCTTCAAGTACATAAAAGGTTGTAACATAGAGGAGGGCTGGGATCTCTTCTCTATCATCCCAGAGTGCAGGATACGGAACAATGGGCTCAAGTTGTAGGAAGCCAGATTTCTACTTGACATCAGGAAAAACATCCCAACTGTTAGAGCCATACGACAATGGAATCAATTACCTAGAGAGGTAGTGGACTCTCTGACACTGGAGGCATTCAAGAGGCAGCTGGACAGCCATCTGTCGGGAATGCTTTGATTTGGATTCTTGCATTGAGCAGGGGGTTGGACTTGATGGCCTTATTAGCCCCTTCCATCTCTACTATTCTATGATTCTAACCACCTCCCAGACCCTGCCCTGCCACCAATTAAGGGACAACTCACCCAAGCAAACATTTTCCTAAGATGCAAAAAAGTTAAAATACTGCAAATGCAGCATAGTAGTCAGAAAGGGTGGTGGAGGCCACTTTATGTGCCAAGTGCAAACACAGTATTCACACACATACACACACACACACACACACACACACACACACACACACTGTTATCTTTCACCTCAACAGTTGTTTATCTCCATTCTGCTGCTGCCTCCTTCTCCTCCTTTATCCATGTTCTTGCCCTCCAGCTCCTTTTCCCCTCCAATCCATTCTTCACCACCACCATCCATTTTTTAAAACAATTGTTTTCTCCACTCTACCCCGTCTCACTTTCCACCTCCTCCCTCGTCGCCTCCTACCCACCCACAGAGCACGAGGGAAGAGCGATGCTGCACAGAAGCCCAGTTTGAGGCACATGATTTTCATCCACAAATTGGAGGAGCAGAAGACTTCCCCTGCTCCCCCCCCCAAGTAATGCCCAAGAAGTAATGCTGGAAACATTACAATTACTCCACAAAAATAATAAAATTACTCCTAGTTCTATTGCAATCAAAATGTCAAGGAATTACCCATTAATTCCTCAAAAAAGTAATGAATTACAAGTAATTCATTACTTGTAACAAATTACTTCCAAGCTCTGCTCCCCCAACACTTTTTTCGTTTTCCATTTCCTCCAACAGACATGTGCATAAGAACATAAACGTGTAGCATTCTGAGCCATTGAGCATGCTCAGTTGTCATTGGGGTGTTCTCCCCCATTTGTTTCTCTCTCCCGTCCCCCAAATTTAGGGTTTGTCTGCAAACCTGAAGTTCCCCCAAGCCTACTTATAACTTCCCTTTGTGCATGGATGGTGCCTTTTTAACTACATTGATCACACTCTGAGAACAAGTTTGCTGTTAGTACAATGCAGGAATTCACTCTTTGTTAAGGTAATTGGCCTATGGGAGCCAAATAGAATGTTTGCCAGTCTGGGCTAAGGCAAGGCATATCTCTCTATCTTTGGGACAACCTCACAAGTCTTGCCCTATTAGAGCTTTCTGTACTGCAGCAACACAGCAAATTTTGGAGAATAAAAGCAAAAGGAAATAAATAAGCAAAAAACCCGATCATCATCGTTCCAAGCATAAGAAGCCACAAATCTGTCACCCTGGAGAAACATTCCCGTCATTGTTAGTGTGATTTATTGGGGGAGCTAATTTTAAACAAGTTTTCCCCTTTTCCTTCAAACCACAATAGAAAAGCTGAAAACAAAAACAAGCCAGAGGACAGAAGCTGGTGGCTATGGGACAATTTAAGCAATAATCTCATGTGCTTTGTAGTATTAAAAAAAGGCAATATGGAGCTATTTGCTAAGTGAATAAACATAGGATGAATCACAAAAGAGCTCTTTATTGCACATGTACTGCAAGTTTAAAGAGATTGTTGGCTTTTGCAAGATGCAATGAGAAAATCTTCCTTGATGTGCCAGATCTGGAAACTGCTGAAGTGCTGGGATGCATTTATTAATCCTTGACTATGCTCAGTGTGTCCATAATATTAGCATAGAACCAGCCTGGTTGGAATGCAGATTAGAAAGCCACATGCAAATAATTGTAATTTAATGCAGTCAGTTTTCAAAGGCATTCATTGATGGGTACTTGTTTCAGGACTTCAGTTTCATACAGATAAATGAAATCTTAGCTAAAGGGCTTCAGTTGTTCTAGTGAATAAAAAAGTGCTTGAGAGCAGAGTGTACATTTGTCATAGACTGAGTGATAGGTGGCTTCTGTCTATTACCTGCAGCTATTCATGAGACAACATCTGAAAACAAGATTAACAGCAGAATCCTAGGCATGGCTCAAGTCCCACTGAATTGAGTAGGGCATACTCCCAGGTAAGTGTGAACAGGCATGATCCACAATGACCAGTGGTGCAGGGGCACAAGCAAAGATGTAGTCAAGGCCAAGATCAACCACCATAGATTTGACTGAGATGGTAGAAGTGAGAGAATAGTCAAGGAGCAGTCAACATTTGTAGATGAAGAGGGAATCTAGAAATGGAAGAATGAGAGCACTTTGGAAACAGGAGCAGCTACAGGCAAGTGAAAGCACACATAATTCAGGACATAGCATAAGTAAGGCTAAGCATCAGTGGAGCTCAATAACTGCAAGGTAATGTGTTGTTCAGGAAATGACCTATCATATACAATGTGTGTATGTGTTTGTGTGTGTGTGTACACACAGTATATATAATGCAAGCACTCAGGTCCTGCTTGCAGGCTTCCCCCAGGCACCTGGTTGGCCACTGTGAAAACAGGATGCTGGACTAGGTGGGCCACTGGCCTGATCCAGCAGGCTCTTCTTATGCTCTTATGTTCTTATTTAAAGAGAACTTAAATATGCGTCAATCTTGTTCTCAGTTGTAGGGCCTTACTGTCAACTGACAGAAGGTGCCTTCCATTCAACTCACAAACATCATTATTTATTTATTTATTTATTTATTTATTGTTTGATTTATATCCCACCCTTCCTCCCAGCAGGAGCCCAGGGCAGCATTACTGGAGCTAGGAGCTAAGCTGGAAAAGGTTGGGATCAATTTTTATTTAAACCAAATTATACAAAAGGGAAAAAAAGTACAGGTGTCTGGTGTTGGATATGGACCCATGGAGAGACTTCATGCCAAAGTAGGACGCATTGTTGTTTACCAATAGGTGTCAATTAGATAACCAAACCTCTTGAAGGATCCACAGTCAGTTGTTAAAACCACATGCTCTTTCATGACCTCTGCCATCCTGATTTTTGGCTATAGCTCACAGAGTTTTATGCATACATACACTCTCCTATGAGAAAGGAAATGTCATAACATATATATATGTGTGCACATGAACAAGGGTTACTAGTCATGATGGCTATATTACCTCCAGTTGTCTAAGGCAGGAGCCTTCTGAATACCATCTACTAGGGATCATAAGTGGGGAGTGCCATTACACTTACTTCCTGTTTGTGGGCTTTCCAGAGGCATCTGGTTGGCCTCTGTGAGGACAGAATGCTGGACAAGATAAGCCTTTGGTCTGATCCGTTCTTGATTTGCTTTCTCATAGAACAGAAAGATCTTGCATGCATGAAGCTTTATATCAGGAGAAGGGAACCTCTGGCCCTCCAAAAATCCCATCAGCCTCATCCAATATGGTCAATAGTCAGGGCTAATGGAAGTTGCACTGAGGCATGAAATGCCACCCCACTCTGCTCTGCCTCATTGGCTATTATTAAAAGCATGACTGCCTTCTCTTCTCTTTGGATGTGTTTTTAGTGATTGTATTCATGCTGTAATTACATTTTATTGTAAACACTGTAAGTTGCCTTGAAACTTTTGAATATTATAAGTTGCAGTGTACTCAATGCTGGGGGGGGGGGATGAGGTGCCGGGACTCATACCTTGAGAAAAGTGCCATGGGTGCCAGCACAAAATGGTTGCCATGGGCAGCAAAAAAGAAGTGATGGTATTAGTAGTGTTACAACCAGAGTTTGGAGGCACATGATTTTCATCCACAAATCAGAGGAGCAGAAGACTTCCCCTGCTTCACCCCCAAACATAATGCTGGAAACATTACAATTACTTCACAAAAGTAATAAAATTACTCCTAGTTCTATTGCAATCAAAATGTAAAGGAATTACTCACTCGTTCCTCAAAAAAGTAATGAATTACTTCCAAGCTCCGGTTACAACAATGACAACAAAGCCCTGAGTGTAATTTTTTAAAAATAAATGTATTCTTATGTACATTTTCTTTGAGTACCTACTACTAAATTGAGACTATGAAAAATGGGGTCTCCTCAATGATTTTCTCTGTCTCATTAACATAAAGAGGGTGTTACACACACACACCTCTTACTTCTCAGCAGGCCTGTCAAGTTAAATCTTCCATTGTGGGAGGAGAATTAGCACTATAGGTAAGCATTCAGCATTTAAAGCATGCTGATGTGGATTGTTTTTGAGTGCATCTTATGTTTTACTTTTACCTGATATTTATTTATTTATTTATAAAATTGCTTGGTTTCTAAAACAATTTATGTATTGCTTTTCAATCCTATTGAAAGCCTTTGGGCTAGATGCCTGGGTCAAGATCCCTCCCCCAAATAAAGAGAAGTTGACAAAATTGAACGCTTGATGATGGCCAAGATAAAAAAAATATATTAAAGAGGAGACACTACAATATTATCATAAATGTTTTTGTCTGTCTTTCTGTCTATCTTCACTCTCTCTCACACACACATATATCCATCACCTGAGGTCAAAGGCATGGAATTATTTGTTTGAAAATGGTTAAGTAAACTTGAAACGTTGATTTGAGTGGAGATGGCTGCAATGGCTGAGAATAGATTCTGTTGGTTGATGGTTTTGACCCAGCTTTGAAGGTTTATTTTGTGAAAGAGAGGCTTTCAAGATTTGGAATCCAACCTTTCCGGGCTGACAGCCTTTGCAAACATTCCCAGCAATAACATAGGTGGGGGAGGGGGAGCCTTCATGTTCAAGACAGTTTCTCTCAGTAAGATGTGGTTTTGGCTCAGCCATCAAAACCACTTACACCTGGTTTACTTCAGACGTCCAGGGCAGGATATGGTTTAAGACCTGGAGTGCGAGTGCCCCAAAATAGCAGATGTTCCATAACATAACACGCGGCTCCCAGAAACAGTGAAACCCAAGCAAAGGTCTTGCTCCCTTTCATATTCATGTGACCAATGCAAGTCAAAGAATTATTTTGAGATACAGTCCATAGCAGGGATGGAGGAGCAATTCAATTTGCATTTTCCAAAACAATATGAAAACTGAAACACAGCTATCTTTGAAAATGTGCATTTCTCTGAATTTTGTGATGCAGCTCTCCAAACAATAAGTACAAAAATGAATATATTGGGGGAAATTGTGCATAAAATGCACATCTTTGTGAAAATAACATATAAAATGAATTATATTGGGAGGAATCTTGCAAACATGTGTCTATCTGGCAAAATTCCATATAAAAATGTGATTATTAGGATAAATTTGAACTAAAATGCTGATGAATGCTTTTTCAAAATTGGCAGATTTGTCCATCTGTGTTCCATATTATTATTATTATTTAAAAAAAGAGTCCCTCACACAAGTTGCTATGTTGATCAAGTTCAGGGCAAACACACACAGAGATAAGTGATTTGTTCTTCAACACACATACCTAGAGATATTGAAACCGTAGTGCACCCTCCTTCTTCATCAAAGCTGATCAGATCACTGGTAGGACAGGGAGCTCATTTCTCAGTTCTTGCTTTTTCTTTGCAGACGTTGCTAAAGACTGGAGCAAGACTCAGTTAAAACAGGCTTAGTGTTGTTTTTTGTGGTCAGAACCTAGGTGATAGGTTGTTTAGAAGTTTATCACAGAAAATACAAGGTAGTCATCAACCCTAGAGGAGACAGCAAAGATGTTGTACCTTGGAAACTCCTCCAAAGACCAGATGAAAGCTGAGAAATCCATGAACCAAGCCAGTTCCCTAAAAGATCAAGTGTTGCTCACCAAGAATGCCTCCAACTATATACCAGGTGCCTTTGTGATGGAGAAGCACAGAGATGTACCCTTGGTAAATAAAAAATAAAAATAAATACAAAATATTTCCCATTCAAAATCCTGGAGCTGCTGCCAAGTTAGTGTAAACCATACTGAACTAGATATACCAGTGGTCTGCTTCAGTATAAAGGCAGCTTCCTATGTTCCTACATTTATTTCAGATTTAATAAATACTAATGAAAAATATTCCAGATTAACTAATGCCAAATGGGGGGAAAATGTCTTTCTGTTTTTGATTTTTTTTCCTTTTGGATTATTAGCTTCACACTATCTGTGGGGGAGAAATTCAGTTCAGTTCATATTTTAATGTGAACCTGCCTGATTTGCACTTCCTGAAACAATATACAAACTGAAACACAGCTATCCTTTGAAACTCACACTTCTCTGAATATGCAATGTTCTCTTACTAAAAAGTGTATATATTAGAAGGAAAGTGTGCATAAAACTGCATATACTAATGCAAATAATGTACAAAATGTGTTATATTAGGGAGAATTGCTTGCAAAAATATGTACATTAGGCAAAATTGTAAACACAAATGTGTATATTATTTATTAGGCGAAATATGCACTTACATGCTGACACATTTTCATGAGAGTTTTTTGTTTAAAAAAATCAGTCTTATGCGGAAGCTGAATAAAGCTGTGTCTTTCGTTGAAAGAAAGAAAAATACAAATATTTTTCCAGTTTGCAACCCTATCTGTTAAGTGACTCAGGTTCCCCTTCTTTGAGAAAGAGGACTCTTCCTGGCATTTTACCAGAATTTAAAGTCATTTTCAAGCTGTTTTGCTTCCTCTGGCCAGATATTATAGTAATAGTGGGAAAGCTGGCATTTGGACTGCTTATTCACCATTACCAGCCTTCTTAGAACCCCTGATAAGTGTTCATGGAGACCCCAAAGTTCCTAAAAGATGATTTGAAAAACCATTTATTTAGTCCTCAGAACGTAGTGTCAAATTGGGCAGGGGTGTACTGGGGGGGGGGAGAATTTCAGTTTTTGTTTTAATTCTTAAAGCCACTTTCATTAAATTTTATCTTCATCTGTCTTTGTTTTCTTTTTGCTTTTGCTTTTCCATCAATCCCAATGGAAACCCACCTTGCTGGCTGTAAGCTTGGTATTGTCTATCCAAATGGCATGGCATGTGCAAGCTTTTTTTCTATTTCCCCATGGCATCCAACCTGCCACATTTAATACAAATTCTAATATGAGGACCATCTTGCAGAAATTGCAATAAATCTGGCAGGTTGGATGTCACAGAGGAATACAAGAAAGCCTGAAAATGTCATCCCTTTGTAAATCAGCAGGGATGAGTGTGCTGAGCGTCATCTTCCATCCTGCCCCACCACCCTCAAACTCATGGATGATGCAGGAAACCCCTTCAGAAGTTCACCCTGAAAATCATGGAGGGAAATGGACACAGAAGATAGCACTTAGTGCTCTCATCCCCACTGTCTCTACTCGTGTGTTCATTTTATGCATGGATAAAACACCTGAAGAAGGCACTTTGTTGTCTCATAGAATAACCTTAAACAGGCTGGAGTCCACTTCAACAGACACACAGAATATTATAATACCAGTTATCAGGTATGAGTGTAGAGAAACAACATTTAAATACTAAACAGTGAAATCAGATGGAAATGCAAATTAAAAAAAATGTGGTCAGTGATAACAAAAAAAGGTCTAATACAGCTACCCTTCTGGGGATCGTAATCAGAAAATTACTTACAATACTTTTCATGCACTGTAGTAAATATTTCAAAAATATTTGGTAAGTCACCAGTTATTGGCTTGCTTATTACCAAACCTACACTTTGCACAACACAAGTGTACTTTCCCCCCCTTCATCAAATGTTGGAGGCTCTGTGTATCATACATATAAACATGTCTTCTTGAAGTCTTCTAGATTCTGCAAGCCTATTAAACTTGAAAACATTCCACAACAAGCTGGGGAAAACATACCACCCAATCTGTATGACACAATTGGTTAGATGTTTACCTCCTGCAGCTTCTTATTGCTTAACTCCTCTCTTCATATGGCCCAGGGTGAAAGGTTGTGCATGGGTTGTTGTTGTTTGGGAGATCTTCTTGAACTCTAAATAATTTTTAAAGCGTGGTGCGGGGCTGCAGAGTTAACATTTGTGTGATGCTGTTTGTTATTATTCCATTACACAGATATTTAGAAAAGCCAAAAATCCTTGTGAGGTTTCTTCTGATTGTCCCAAAAAGAAAACATTTGCATTGTGAAGATCATGATTGGGAACACATGTATTTTCCACACCCCATTTAGTGGTGCACTCTGTTGCTAATAAAAGAGAAAGCAGATCCTTTGATTTCATTCTTTAGTTTGATATATGTAGCTGTAAGAGTGAGGCTTTCTGCATTCCCTTAGATCAGCCTTTCCCAACTAGTGGGCCACCAGATGTTGTTGGACCACAACTCCTATCAGCCTCAGCCAGCATTGCCAATGGTCAGGAAAGATGGGAATTGTGGTCCAACAACATCTGGTGGCCCACTAGTTGGGAAAGGCTGCCTTAGATTCAGTTCAATCCATCATGGAGTGCTGGGCCTAGGCAAGCAGGGGTCAGGAGAGATGTAGATGACCATTATGCATGCATGAGTTTTGGGTTGTTGTTTTTTTGGATACATTTCTCTTAACTAATGGCATGAGGGGTGATTTGCACACAGACTTTTTATAATAATGGCATTTCTCCTTCAAACCATGTAAGACAGGTTGGGGAACATGTGGGCCCATCAGATGTTGTTGGACTTCCAACTCCCATCAGCCCCATCCAACATGGCCAATGGTCAGGGGTGATGAGAGCAATAGTCTGGCAGCATCTAGAGGGCCACAGTTTCCTCACTGGTGGTATAAAATGAAGGAGATCTGTATGAGGCGAAGAGGTGATAATGAATGTTCTGTCTGTACTTACGGCCATCAACTTGGATTGCTTTAAAAGAGGGTTAGACAGATTCATGGAAGATAAGGCTGTCAGTGGCTATTAGTCATGATGGCTATGCTCTATCTCTATAGTCAGAGGCAGTATGCTTTCAAATGCCAGTTGCTCGAAACTGCAAGAGGGGAGAATGAATGAAAATGTTCCACTGGTCCTCTCAGACCTCTGATGCATACATATATTTTACTTGCCTTTTTTTTTTAAAAAAAGGTATTTGGATATGTTTAGTTCCCCTAAATGAACGGCCAGGCTGACAACAGAACTTGAATCATTTAGGAGAAGAAACTGGATCATATGGCTTGTATTGCTGCAATAAGCAGGATCCTTAAAAAAATAAGTAAATGGCCTCCATCCAGTGTTTCAGCTAGGTAATTTTAGACCCTGGACATAATGGCCTTACAATGTGCATGTGTGTGAGATGGCCATGTGCATACCTTCAGTTGTGAACATTTCTCCCCACATCACTTTCCCATACTTTACAGCTACTTCTACATTCCTGATACATTAGAGAGAGAGAATAGTTTGCAAACCCTATGTTGTTGTTTTAAAAGAAACACTCTGAGCATGCTTAGTTTCACATTTTAAACTCACTTAAGCCATAGCATCTGGCTACCGATACAAAATGGAGTTTGCTTTTGCTGCCCTTATGCTAATTTACTTAGGAATAAGCAGCAATTTGTTGTAGAAAAGGATACTATATTTTTAAAAGTGATCATAATAAAAATGAGCATCTGAAGATGGCTGGTTAGCCACCCCTGATTATAATCTTTAAAAAAAAAATGCTGCAGTGATCAACATCAGCACTGGTGGTGCAGGGTGCTGGCCCAGGTGCTGATGTAAAACCTGTTTGCTCCTGTTCCCATCTTCTGCTGCTCTCTCAGTAGTCTAGGAGTATTCCAGGATTCCAATTCATCACTGGAATCTAAGTGGCTTCTGTGTCCAGGAGTATTTTAAATATGTTCTTATTTTAATTTTAATTTAATTTAAAACAAATTGTTTTAATTTTGAAGAACCTAATCTAGTTTTTCAGATCTACAAATGTAAAACCTCCTCAGGTAGCACAGATGGGAAAGATCCTTGCCTGAAGCTACATATACTCCAAAGAGGCAGCTTCATATACTCAGTGCCAGATCTTGAGCTCAGACAACATCTTTGATTGGAGAGCATGGATCTGAAAGTATAGGAGCCCTGTTTGTGTCAGTAGTTGCCAATAATTCTATTAAAATATGAAAGCATTAATTTTTTAAACAAATTGAAACAATTGAGCCCTATTAATTCCATTAGTTCAATTATTTTTTAAAAAATGTGAATTTGAACAAAATGTGTTCTGGATGAAAATCCAATAGTTTCCACTGGAATAAAAAGTTGAAACCCTCTGGAACAGCTTGTACAGGTCATAGGAAGGTCACAGGATTTTGTGTGTGTGTGTGTGTGTGTGTGTGTGTGTGTGTGTGTGTGTGTGTGTGAGAGAGAGAGAGAGAGAGAGAGAGAGAGAGAGAGAGAGAGAGAGAGAGAGAGAGAGAGCAGTGAAATTGTCAAATATATTGGGATCTGTAAAATGAGGGCCCTTTATCTCTCTGAATTTTTTCAGGTTTAATCCTTTGGAGAGGGAGATCTGCTTCCTCTGGCCTATTTTTGGGCTGAAGGCAACATTCACCACCAGGGACCATGTGCTGTACATTATGCACATGCACACAGACACAGGATACACACAAATACTGAATGCAAAATAACCATTTCTGATAAACATGGAAAAAATGGAAATGGACTGCCTTCAAGTCGATCCCAACTTATGACGACTCTACGAATAGGGTTTTCATGGTAAGCGGTATTCATAGGAGGTTTACCATTGCCTCCCTCTGAGGCTTAGAGGCAGTGACTGGCCCGAGGTCACCCAGTGAGCTTCATGGCTATGTGGGAATTTTAATCCTGGTCTCCCAGGTCGTAGTCCACCACCTTAACCACTACACCACACTGGCTCTCTCTGATAAACATAAAAGCTTGAATTCACAGGCTCTCAAATTACAAAAAAAGCAAAGTTTATTCAGCCTAGGAAAGCTTTCTGCCACACTAGCTTTTTATTGGGAGATGTGGGAGGAACATAAACAGTTACTTGTGAGGGTGGGCAGCTCAGGCCCATGGACTAGTAGTTCATTCCATCTGATCTATAGAATACGATTCTTATGCAGCCCAATCCTAAGTATGCCTGCTCAGAAGTAAGCCCCAGTGACTTCAAAAGGCCTAACTCCCAGGTAAGTGTGAACAGGATTGCAGCCTTAGCCATGTAATAATTATGCATTAGCTTAAGTAGGACATGAACAGGCCATCAGTTGTTATGTGGGGCAACCCCAGCTTAAAGTACCCATCCCTATGAATGAAGAATAATCAAAGAGCATTTCTGACTACACTGTATATGTCTGATAACCATATCTCCACTAGCACAGAAACTGGACAAGAACAACAAACCCTATACAGTCAGTATAAATTGTATCCTCTTGAAGAGAAGGGAGCCCAATAAAGGGACAGCTAATTTCTAAATCAGCATGTAGCCAAGTCAGCCACCCAGTAGCTCAATCCTTGGGCAATATTACCAGTGCACATACAATCTATACTAAAGAGATCAGCTTCCCTCTGGCCTGCCAAGGGGATGCGTTAACTGAGCCCAAAATATGACAGGAGGAAATTTATGTGCAACTTTTACACATAATATCTCATTATGACTCCCCCCAATCTTTCAATTTTAAAAATAAACGGTCTTTGTAATGATTTTACCAGGAGCGTGTTGGAAGCAAGATTGAAACAAAAGAGAGAAACAGGCTTTGGCTCTTGGTCATTCTTTTTTTCTTCTCTCTGTCTCTCTCTCTCTCAACCCCCCCCCCCTGTCTTCTGCTTCTCTGGGTTTTTGCTTTAATTTTCCTGAAGATGTTTCCACTCAATTTAAGAATAAATGGAATTTTTCCTCTCCTCATTTCTTTCATTTCTCTTTCTTTTCTGTTTTGGTCAGGGGTTTCAACTGACAGAGTGGCTGACTTAATGAAACCCCTGTCAATAGCAAAGTCATTTTGACTCATCGGTAAATAATGAAAGTTTCCAGTTAAAGTGCAGCTCAGTTCACCCGGGAGACCAGCATTTGGTTACATTCCAGGCCAACAAATTGTCATCCATCCCACTCCACTCCACACATACACACACACACACACACACACACACACACACACACACACAGAGTGATCTAAGCATATTGCCTTCTAGTAATATGAACAAGAAGGGAAGCAGAGTTAGTTATTGCTTTGCCAGGCAGAAAATGAACCTTTCATGCTCTAGTTTGTTGGGTTTAAGGTAGAGATGGCCAAATGGCAAGCCAAGGACTAGATTTAGCTTCTAAAGACATTTGGCCTGATTTCTGATGGTCCTACCAAACTTTAAAAGAGTGGAATTAAAATGGTTACCCAGCACTTCATTGATAAAGAAAAAGAAAACACTTTCCAAGCGGTGTGAAATAGCTATTCCACACTTCAGTGTGGATTTTGGATTGTGTATGTAATAGGAAAGTATCTTATCCTGAGTCAGACCCCTGGTCCATCTAACTCAGTATTGTCTACAATGACTAGCAGCAGCTCTTCAAGGTTTCAGACAGGGAACATTCCCAGTCCTACTCTCGGAGATACCAGGGATTGACCTGGATGCCCTGTTGTGCCAATGGAACTAAGCACATGGAGCATTGGACACAACCCTATATTTGTATGGCTGCCCAATAACATATGTTCTTTGGGCACCTCATAAAACTAAAACAATAAAATATACTGTTAAAGATACAAATGTCTGCATGCATGTGCTCTGTAACTGTAAAGCCATCACTGGCTGATGGTGCTGATTGTATGATGGTGCTCTGCCATTCATAAGGAAGACAGTTAATGTGGACAAATATGCTTCTGGCCTGGTCTACTATTTGAAGAATAGACTGGTCCCTGTACAGACATTGGCAGTCCCTAGTCTAAATGATTGATCCTGCCACCATTTACAGCCTAGGGTACCATGTGAAAGGCAAATGTGAAACAAAACAGCAGACAACGCGTCTGTTTAATCTTGCTTCCATACACAATCTTCTTTAAAGTCAATGGGACTTGTTCCTGCATAACCAATGGGAGAATTGCAATAACTCATCCTAGTGGCTACAGGTCTTCTCTATCCATTTCTAAATCTTGCAACTTGTAAGTATCAGAATGCATGGTGCCAAGCCATAGTTCTTTTTCTTTCTTCCCTATGCCTTCTCTGCCTTGTAGCAATGACTGTGTGCATGTGTGCACTTTACTCTGTAGAGGCAACCTTAGCATATCCTTCTGCACTGGATGACACAATTGATTACTAATCTATGGACGTTTTGAAGCCCTATCTTTGCAAAGTTTCTACTACACACAGTTGCTGTAAAACATTGATTTGAAGAATAGAGATACCTTTACAGCATTTCCTTCATAAGACCCACCAGAGCTATTAGGGTGGAGCTTCCTCCTTTTCAAAAGGGCAATGCACGTGTAACCTCTTACATCAGCATGTACTATACTTCTAATAACAAACTGACAAAAGGACAAAGATGGAATTATATATGCTGTTTTCCATGGTAAAGCATTGCAACTCAAGACAGCAGTTTGACACAGAATTAGTAAAAATGAGCACCATGGGAAGATTTACTTTTAAGACTGAAATATTCACAGTGCTGCTCCAGTGTTTGGAATCAAGATGTAAAAATAATATGCAAATGAGGAAAATTCAAATCTATAAGTAAGCACATCTAATTTATTTGTCCCTTTTCTATCCTGTGTTTCAGCCAGCAGCCTCACACAGTGTCCTAAAGGGCAGTGTATATTCCTCACACAATTGTAGCATTTCAGAATGCACATGGGAAAATCATTTTTGAAAAACATGTGTCCCGGGGGGGGGTATTTACCATGTACTAGGGATTGGTGAGAAATTCAGTTCAGTTCACATTATTTTTTCCTGGCTTTTAAAAGTGTATCCCCTTCCTTTTATGCAGTCTCAGAACAATTAGAAGGGGCATTGTTTTATTTGATAAAAATACATTGTTGTTATTTTTCTAGTTACATGGCCTGAGGAAAATAATACCTGCATGGCTTGTGGAAAAGAAGGTTTTTCATAAGAGCACAAGAAGAGTCCTGCTGGATCAGACCATCTAGTTTTCTTTATTCTGTTCTCATAGTGGCCAATCAGATACCTATGAGAGGCCCACATGCAGGACATGAGCACAAGAGCACTCTCCTCACTCAGGTTCCCCAGCAACTGGTATTCAGAGACATGCCATGTCCAATACTGTAGTACGCCTGAGCTCTTTGAGAACAAATTAGTAAGCTTCTGGTTTTTGTGTGTGTGAGTGAGCCACTCTGGGTGTCGTTTCCCCCTTCAAATTAGTTAAACCAGAACATGTTTGTCTGTCTCCGTCCATCATCCACTCTGGCTGGCCTCACCCAACACTGGCATGCAGACTGTAACAGATTACCCCAATGGTTAAAAAAAAATGCCCTCAGTGGAGGATGCTGTCTTGTTGTCAGTCTTGAAGGAAGACTCTAGAAGGTTTCTGTCCATATTGTCCTTTGCCTTGGGCAGCAAAATATTTTGAGCCAGCCCTGATTCTGAGGACTTGTGCTATGGGCCATTACTTCAGCCCTTCAAAGAACTAACAGCCTTGTTAAGCTTTGCATACATATTACATCTAGATAGCAATGGTACAGAAACAGAGACCGCATTCACACCATACATTTATTCAACTATTATGCCACTTTAAACAGTTATGACTTCCCTCAAAGAATCCTGGGAAGGAGTTTGTGAAAGGTGTTTAGAGTTGTTAGAAGACTCCTATTCTCCTCATAAAGCTACAATTGCCAGAGTGATTTAACTGTCAGTCTCCAGAGAACTCTGAGAATTGTAGCCCAATGGGAGGAGATAAGGATCTCCTAACTCTCAGCACCCTTCATAAACTACACTTCCCAGGATTCTTTGGGGTAAGCCATATCTGTTTAACATGGAATAATAGCAGAGTATGGTGTGAATGTGGCCGGAACTGCTGATGGCTACCCAGCCCTCAAGAAAACATATCTGCATTTGGTGTGTAGAAGAGAAAGAATTCTCTTGTGAAACTTCTCTTGCCTCTTGTTCTCAAAGAAAGTATTCAGGGGGACCACCAGGAAGGAGTTGGTGGGTAGGCAACTCCAAGTTCTCAGACCACACTCTGACAAAAATTACCTGATTTGAAAATCCACAGCAAGCACTGGGTAGAAAAACTTTTTTTCCCTTATGAAAATATGCTTTTCCCCAGAGAATGTAGCGTTGGTGGTAATGTGGGGAGTTGTTCTCAGAAAGTAGGAAGCACTACATCTGTCAACGTATACTGACTGAGCTTCGCATTATGGCCCTCTTGGAGAAATGAATGTAATCAAGCAAGAAATAATTGGGCAAATATATTAATGCATGTTTCCTGTGTCCTGAATGACAGAAGCAGTTTACAAAAATGTAAAACCAACCACTATATCATTCTGATCTATTGCCTGCTAAATCTTTTTTTTTAATGTTGTATCAAAACCATGGCATACACTTCCAACTAACTCTAGCTTTCACCAAATGCCAGCCTACATTTGTAAGGGAAAATCTTACTGTTGCTTATGAAAGACGCTTAGGTCCAGATTTCTGGGAATTTCTAAAGGAAGGACATTTCATAACTGCAGGGAAATCATAAAAGATGTTGTCTGGACTTGGTGCACAGATGGAATAGACACACTGAAATTATGATGAATAAGGAAATAACTCAGATTTACAAGACTCAAGCTATCTAGCAACCTTCCCCAACCTGATGCCCTCCTGATATTTTGCACTACAACTCCTATTATCTTTGACTGTTGTCCATGTTGTCCATGTTGACACAACTAGAGGGCACCACATTGGGGAAAGCTTTGAAAATAAAAACTGGCACCTTGAATTATTCTTAGGAGGTTACAGGAATGCTACATCAGTGCCTAGATGCTAAGATGGCAGAGGCTATATAAAATTCCAGTTGAGTACTAAAGCTGCATGATATATCGTCTATATGTAATACTAATATATAGTCTAAATGTAATACTTCCCAAGAAATGTCTTTGCTGCTTTGAAAGATATTAAACATTCCATATAAAGGATGTCTGTTTGCCGTATTTATGATGTTTTAGTTCCCTAAACCATAGGATGAGGTTGGCTTGCAACATTATGGAAATACATTGTAAGAGGGCTTCTTGTTTCTTTTCTTATTTGTTTGCCTACTGATGTCAAATGCCCTTTATTTTCCTGGAGCCCTGGAGCCACATCTAGCCTAATTATTTCCCTTTTTTGTTATTTTTCTTCATCTTTCCACCTCCTGCTTTGTGGAAAATCCAGCCTAACAAAGAATTCTGGAGAACGCAAAAGCTTGCCATTATTTTGTGACATTTTGGTTGGACCTAATAAAGGTATTGCTGCAGTTTCTTCAGGAACAGAGATATTTTACCACATGCATCCCAATCCAGTGCAAAAAAATAAAAAGCATATATTTTCCATCTACTGGAGAGGAGGGATCCAAAACATAGATTTATTTGTTTGTTTATTAAATTTACACTGTGCCATTCCTCCCAGTAGAAGCCCAGAGCAGCAAACAAAAATACTAAAACCACTCTAAAAATCTTAAAAACAGACTTTAAAATATATTTAAACAAAACATCTTTAAAAACCTATTAAAACAAAACATCTTTAAAAACATATTTTAAAAAAAGCTTTAATCTTAAAAAGCAATTCCAACACAGACACAGACTGGGAAAAGGTCTCTACTTAAAAGGCTTGTTGAAAGAGGAAGGTCTTCAATAGGCACCAAAAAGATAATAGACATGGGGCCTGTCTAATATTAAGGGAAGGAATTCCAAAGGCTAGGTTTCAGTACACTAAAGGTCTGCTTCCTATGTTGTGTGGAACGGACCTCCTGACAAGATGGTATCTGCAGGAGGCCCTCATCTGCAGAGCACAGTGATCGACTGGGTATATAAGAGGTAAGACGATCTTTCAGGTATCCTGGTCCCAAGCTGTATACAGCTTTATAAACCAAAACCAGAACCTTGAACTTGGCCCGATAGCTAATGGTCAGCCAGTGCAATTCCTTTACCAGTCGGGTGACATGTTGGCAATACCCTGCCCAAGTGAGCAGTCTCGCTGCCACATTTTGCACCAGCTGCAACTTCCAGACCAACCTCAAGGGCAGCCCCACACAGAGTACATTACAGTAATCCAACCTGGAGGTTACCAGTGCATGAACAACAGTGATCAGGCTACCTCGGTCCAGAAATGGCCGCAGCTGCCTTACCAGCCAAAGCTGGTAAAAGGCACTCCTAACCATTCAGATCACCTGGGTCTCTAGTGACAAAGATGGATCCAGAAGCACCCCCAGACTATGAACCTATTCTTTCAGAGAGAGACCCCATCCAAAGCGGTCAACTGACTAATTATCCGAACTCGGGAACCACCAACCCACAACACCTCTGTTCTGCTAGGATTCAGACTCAGTTTATTGACCATCGAGTCCAGGCACCATTCCAGGGCTTGCAGAGCCTCTCCCAATTCAAATGTTACAGAGAAATAGAGCTGGGTATCATCAGCATACTGCTGGCACCTCACCTGAAATCTCCTGATGACGGCACCCAAGGGTTTTGTATAGATGTTAAACAGCATTGTGGACAAGATAGTACCCTGCAGCACCCCACAAATCAACTGCCAGGGGACAGGAAGACAATCACCCAATACTATTCTCTGAAAATGACCCTGGAGATAGGATTGGAACCACTGTAAAATAGAGCCAACAATACCCATGTCACCTAGCTGGCCCAGAAAAATACCATGAGCAAGTGTATCAATAGCCGCCGAGAAATCAAGTAAGAATAACAGGGCAGCACTCCCCTGTCCTTCTCCTGATGACCATCATCCATCAGGGTAACCAAGGCTGATTCAATCCCATAACTAGACTTAAACTCAGATTGGAATGGGTCAAGATAATCTGTCTCATCCAAGAGTACTTGCAATTGCTGCACCACAACTCTCTCAAACACCTTCCCTAAAAGGGGGGGATTTGCGACTGGGAGGTAGTTGTCACAAACCAGTGGGTCCAGGGTGGGCTTTTTCAGGAGGGATCAGATCACCACCTCTTTTAGGATGGCTGGAACTACTCCTGCCTGCAATGACACATTAACCACACCCTGGATCCACTCAGCCATACTTCCTCGATAAGCCTTAATAAGCCAAGAAGGGCAAGTGTTGAGAGAACTTAATGCTGGCTGCATTGTCGCAATCCCCTTGTCCTTGTCATCAGGCCGCATCAACTGAAAACAATCCCAAGAAGTTGCAGCAGACATTGCACCGGACACCTCACTGGGGACTACAGTAGATGTGGATGGATCATCAAGATTCTTACAGAGGTGAGCAACTTTGCCCTCAAAGTGCCTTGTAAGCAATTCACAGTGAGCCTCCAAAGGGTCTAAAACTCCATTTCCTGGAGTTGATGTCAACAGACCCTGACAATATGGAAAAGCTCCACTGGATGGCTACTTGAGGATGTGATGGTGGTAGAGAAGTGGGCCTTTTTCGCTGCCCTCACCACCACACAGTAGGCACAGTTATGATATTTTACTTGTGCCTGATCGGCCTCATAGCATATCTTTTGCCACTTGTGCATTAGCTGTCATCCAGCCTGTTTCATTTTCCTTAGTTCATTGGTGTACCAAGGTGCAAACAGGGTTCCACAATGCCAGAGAGGGCACTCAGAGGCAACTGTATTAAGAGCCCAATGTGTCTCACTGTTCCACAGTGAGACAAGGGCTTCAACAGAGTCACCTGCTCTATCTACTGGGAACTCCCCCAGGGCATTCAGGAATCCAGTGGATTCCATTAGTCTCCAGGGGTGGACCATCTTAATCTGCTCAACACCCCTGCAGGGGAGGACTGGAACCATAAATCTAACTGCAACACATTGCCATGACAATGAGGTGACATCCACCCCCCATCTCCAGAACACCCCTTCTTCCATCAGGAGCAAAAACCAAGTCAAGGGGGTGCCTTGCCCTGCATGTTTATTATGACCGTTTAAGAGTTGCAAGTTTCACAGAAATCTCCTTCAAGCTGGAAACAGGAGAGAAATACAAAGAGGTGGAAGAGATGTCACTGGTAACGGGTATGGTGGAAGCATCATCTACAACAGGTGGTTGCCTTAAAATGGTGAACGAAGAAAGAAGCTTGTTGCAACTAATTCTTTTGGCTGCATCAAATGTTGATTTGTATACATGTATATGTATTACCAGTTGTGTAGACCTGTCAAGATGCATTGGGACACCTTCCCAGCCCCCTCTTATCTGCCACCCCTACCATCACAGAGGAGGAGAAGGCAGGAGAGGAGGGCCCCCTGGGCTAAATGATAGAGCAGAGGCCTTAGAGGTCTCTAGCAGGACCAGACTGTATAGGAGGAACAGGAAGAGGAAGCACCACACCATAGGGCAATAGGCAGGCTGCATGATCGGGTGGATGAAAAATCTGCTTAATTTTCGCTCTATCATTTGGCCCATGGGGGGGCTCCTCTCCTGCCTCCTTCTTCTCCATGGTGATTGTGTCAGTGGATCGGTGGCAAATCTTCTGTGGCTGCAGATCCCATCACTAGCAGGTATGCTTACTTATTGACAAAGGGGAAGTTGTCCTCAAGTAGTGTGTGTATGAAGGAGAGAGTGACTCAGGAAAGGACCCTGCACTTATAAATCTGCCACTACTCTACTATATGAAAACTTGCTCTCTTGCACTTCACTCCAAAGACTTCCAGTACAACAAAGAACTCCCTGAACCACATTTAAATATTGTCACTTACTGCAGGCTATGCCTCCTTCTCCCTTGAGAGCCTTCCCACCCAATGAAATCATCTGAGGGACCCCTATTTTGTGTTTTCTCTACTTGAACTGTGAG
Organism: Rhineura floridana; assembly: GCF_030035675.1. Taxonomy (NCBI): domain Eukaryota; kingdom Metazoa; phylum Chordata; class Lepidosauria; order Squamata; family Rhineuridae; genus Rhineura; species Rhineura floridana. The sequence continues at coordinate 38,290,430 of NC_084485.1, forward strand.
ATCAGTGGGAATGTCAAGCAGATCATTTTCTCTAATTACTCCACAATTATGGAATGCCATATGAATGTCTGCCTGTTACTGTCTATAATCTTAGGAAAATGACAAAGACTCATATTAATCTATGCTGCCAGCTTCTAGATAGGTAAGTGGACAGTAGCATTCTTTTGGAAAACAGTTTCATTTATTTTTGTTGGTGATTACAGTTGTGATTTTTATTTGATTTTGTGTGTGTGTGTGTAGATAGATTAGATAGATAGATAGATAGATAGATAGATAGATAGATAGATAGATAGATAGATAGATAGATAGATAGATAGATAGATAGATAGATAGATAGATAGATAGATAGATAGATAGAGACAGTGCCTTTTTGTGAGGGAACTCACTGGTACAGAGTACCAGCACCTCTTTTTTTGCTGCCCATGACAACCATTTAGGGTTGACACCCACAATACTTCTATCAAGATATGAGTACTGGCACCCCATTTTTTACCAAAAAGTTAAAGCACTGGATAAAGGCATGATCATCTGTAGCATGGGCACAACAGAAATATGTGGAGGATTACCAAAGGACTCAACAGATGCCTCTGAGCAGGAAAGAGGAAGACATTTGATCTCGTTCACATTTTAAGGTGAACCTACCTAATTTGCACTTTTAAAAACAATATTCATACCAAAACATAACTATCCTTCACAATTAGCACTCTCTGAATTTTTGCAATGCCGTTCTCCAGCCAAAGCTGTTTACCGAAATGCATGTACAAGAGTAAACTGTGTGTAAAAATGCATGTATTACTGTAAATAGCACGCAAAAATGCATTATAGTAGGGAAATCTGCTTTGCAAAAATGAGTGTTAAGCAAAATTGCACACAAAATGTCTATATTATGAGAAATTTGCAATAAAAGCTGGTAAATTTCCACAAGGTTTGAAAATAATTCACAAACCAATGCTGAAATGTGGTGAACTAAACTTGAGAGGAAAAATTAGAAACTGAGAGAAAGTGAAATCGACAGATTTGCCTGTCCCTACTTCTGACATCCTTGCCTGAGTCACACTCAGGTGCTTAATCTGCCCAACAATTTAAAAACCATTTTGAATGGCTGAAATATTGAATATTTCAGAGAACCCAATTCTCTGGGGTATTGAAACCATTTCCTGATCTAACACAACTCTGACCATGACATCTGCCCTTTCTAGTATTGAACTTGACCCAGATTGCATCCAGTTCTAAATGGTGTTTAGTCTCAATTAATGCAGTTTTAGTCTGGGGGGGGATAACAATGACTAGAGGTCTTAGAAGTAATCTAATTGGTGCTTTGTCCTCTGCAGCTCAGCCATCAAGGTCTGTATTAACTTGACACTTTGAAAACCCCTAACGGTCTGCCCTTTGTGCACTGGAGGGGTCAAGCACTCCCAGTGGCTGACACAGTTCTTTTTTTCATTGTCCCAAGGGCTGAGCTGTGATTTATTTGTGAAATTCCTTCAAGACTTGGGGAAGCCGCAGAAAAGGTCTCAAGCTTCAGTTAAATAAATGGACTGTGTATATATTTACTAAATGATCATGAGAAACACAGAAAAATATATATGTGGAAGGGAGGGGAAAATGTACTTCCTGTTTTGGAAATTATTGAACAGTTAAAGCCAGCGGCCAGTTGATTTAGCAGGGCAATTGCACTGGCTTCACCCCTTTGTGGGAAAACACACACATAGATTAAATGTGTGGGGTTCAACAGCTCAACTCTTGTACTGATCCAGGGAAAACTAACCTAGGTCAGAAAACAGAGCCAGTCTCACACATGGATTTTAAAGAAAACAAGATGTTCTCTAACATTCTGTTTGTGAAGAGAAGTCATGATGCTTCGTTTACCAGAAGACATTGGCTTGCTTTCATAGAATCATGAAGTTGGAAGATAAGGTCATACCTGCCATTTTCAGCCCAGTATTCCTAGGTTGCCACATCTGCCCCAGTTAATATCTCCAGTGTTGGAGAGCCCACCACTTTCCTAGGTAATTGGTTCCATTGTCATTCCTTGTCTTTATTATCATTATCATTATTTGATTCATTAGCCACCTAATACAAAAAATAGTCTATGTGACTTGCAAACAGAATTTAAAAATACAAAATTAAAAACATTGTGATTATCTAACTGTGATTATCTAACAAAACAACAAAATGGGGACAATAGTCAAGAAATCAGAAGAAGGCTAGGACTGGGGAGGGCAACTGTGAGAGAACTAGAAAAGGTCCTCAAATGCAAAGATGTATCACTGAACACTAAAGTCAGGATCATTCAGACCATGGTATTCCTGGTCTCTATGTATGGATGTGAAAGTTGGACAGTGAAAAAACCAGCAAAGAGAAAAATCAACTCATTTGCCATGTGGTGTTGAAGGAGAGCTTTGCGCATACCGTGGACTGAGAAAAAGACAAATAATTGGGTGATAGAACAAATTAAACCAGAACTAGAAGCTAAAATGATGAAACTGAGATTATCATACTTTGGACACATAATGAGAAGACGTGATTCACTAGAAAAGACAATAATGGTGGGAAAAACAGAAGGGAATAGAAAAAGAGGAAGGCCAAATAAGAGATGAATTGATTCCATAAAGGAATCCACAGACCTGAACTTACAAGATCTGAACAGGGTGGTTCACGACAGATGCTCCTGAAGATTGCTGATTCATAGGGTCGCCATAAGTCGTAGTCGATTTGGAGGCACATAACAACAACAACAACAACAAAAACAACAACATTGAGAATCACATCAGTAACAGTTAAAACATCAACAGTATACGATGGATCTTTAGTATAGTCGCACCTACCCTTTGGAATTCCTTCCCCTTCAGTATTAGACAGGTGCCATCTCTGTTATCTTTTTGGCACCTACTGAAGACCTTCCTCTTTCAACAAGCCCTTTAAGTAGAGACCTTATCCCAGTCTGTATCTGTGTTGGAATTGCTTTTAATATGTTTTTAAAGCTTTTTTAAAAAAGATGTTTTTAAAGATCTTTTGTTTTAACAAGTTTTTAAAGATGTTTTGTTATAATATATTTTAAAGTCTGTTTTTATGTTTTAGAGTGTTTTTAGTATTTTTATTTGTTGCCCTGGGCTCCTACTGGGAGGAAGGGCAGGATATAAATCTAATAAATAATAAATAAAATATGGCCTATTACTGTATAACTTGTCACAATCCACCAGGTACACCATAGACTCCTTTCAAATAAGCACACAGAGAAGGACTTCAGGTGATGAATTTTGTCTTTGAAAAGGACAAATTTGCACATGGGACATATATTTTAGATTCAGCCTCACAAATAATTTCAAATATTTTGTTCAGTACCAACCCTGTCTTTCCTTATGGAAAGGCTGTAATGCTGAACTGTGAATTTACAGTGCACTGAACCATGTATGTGTCAATGATACATTAAACATTTAACAAGGGACTTTTTCAGTATTTTGTGCCATTTTCACATTAGGCTTCTTAACATAATGAATTTTGAATTAATTGGCATGAACGTTTAACACTCAATAAGAAAGCCTACGATTTCCACTAATTAACAAAAAAACTATTTTGTAATTAATTACTTTAAAATGAATTTTTGTTTATTTTGCACTAATGTATTTCCCCTGCTTGTGCAGGGGAAACTACCAGGCTGTCATGTGAGACAATTTTGAGATGTTGACACAGTCTAAGTGGATTAGCAAAAAACTTGGTCAGATCTTTCTTTAGAGTTATAAATCTAGATGGTCCAGTTTTATAACATGTTTAAGATGTGTTGGGGGGAACGACACAAACCAGCAGCAGATCCCACTTTGGACCCTCCAGCTAAAAGATTACAGATCCCTGTTATTATATGCATCAGGAATTGGAAACATATAGCCCTCCTGATGTAATTGGACTACAACTCCTTTGCCTAGTTGTCAGGGATTTTGGGAACTGTAGTCCAACAGCATCTGGAGGGCCAAAGGTCTCTCAGCTCTGCTTTAGACATTACAGCAGTGATATGGGAGCTGCTTCCCCATGAGTCTATCACTCAGAACTGTTGAAATATATAAAAGTCTACCAGATAGGTGGGACCAGTTGAACAGGTCCTTTCCAAGCAGTTGTTGCCCAGCTAGGATTGGAGGCAATGATAAAGCGATAAGGAGGGTTGGCCTGATTGTATTGGATGGCTTTAAACATTACAGCAGCTCTGTGAGATTAACCCACATAAAGAATGCTCCCACGCTTGTTGTTGCAATGTTGTGACAAACCAAAGCCCAACTCTCTGCCCCTTTTAGAATCTCTTATCTACAAGAAAGAAGCCAGCAACACATGTAGGCTAAAGCTGTGCTGGAATACACACCAGTAACATCTGGAAGGAGAGGAAAAGATATCTCCTCATGCTTATATCATAAAATCAGGTGGCCTGAGTATGCCTGGCAAATAAAGAACAGAAGAAGGATCAAACCAGCAGCCTATCTAGCTAAGCACCCTGTTCTCACAATGGCCAACCAAATGCCTATGGGGAGCCTATAAGCAGGACCTGAGTACAACAGTACTCTTCCCCACTTCTGATTCCCAGCAAATGGTATTCAGAAGCACCCTGCCTCCAGCAATGAAAGAACACAGCAATCATGACCAGTTGCCACTGATAGCCTTAACCTCTTTTAAAACAACCCGAGTTGGTGGCCATCACTACTTCTTGTGGGGGCAAATTCCATGCATTGTGTGAAGTACTTTCTTTTGGCTGTCCTGAATCTTCCAACATGCAACTTCGTTGGATGTCTCTGAGTTCTAGTGTTATGAGAGAGGGAGAAAAGCTTTTCGCTATCCAGTTTCTCCATGGCATGGAAAATTTTATACACTTCTACCTTCTCACCTCTGATTCACATTTTCTCTAAGGGCTCAACTACATGGGAACATTTCTTCTTAGGAAATACACTTCTACGTTTGCTTTTCATTTGCATCATCTGCAGTTTCTGCTCAAAAGTTTTGTATTTACACAATGTTTTGTATTGTTCTGCAATGGTCTTTGGACTAAGCAATAAATATATTGTATTGCTCAAAAGTTAGCTGCCAATCACTTTTTCCCCATTCTCACAAGCAGGCATTCCTCTGGGGAGGATTAGTCTCGCTTTTTCCTTGTGGCCCAATCCTCTAATAATACATTTCCACTCCCTCTGGTTGCTAAGGTGACCAAGCATGCTCAGTCTATTCTATAACTGCAGGAGATTCCTTTAAAAAAAACCACACACCTGGAAGTGAGAGTATCTGTTTTTTTCTCTGGTAGGATATAGCTGAAATGCAAATCTTTGTTTGAGCAGTGTTACACTTTTGTGAACAAGTTGGGGAAAAAAGAAAATAAAGGCACTCTTTGCAGCAACATAATAAAGGCCAGCAGAGTGGAGGAGAACGACTGGAAGTTGCTTGTCAGCCTACAGGAAATAAAATGAATAGAGGGAGGAGGAGGGAGTGGATGTGGAGAGGGGAATAATTCACACACCCGCCTAAAAGCATTGGAGCAAAGCATCTGCAAGCACTACAGAAAAGGACTGAAGACTTTTTTTCTTCCCTTTTTGTATTATCAGATGATTGGGTTAGTACGGATTTACATAGGGAAAGCTGTGTGATAGCTTCTGTTTGCCGGTAACATCATGTGAACCATGTGAATTAAAAGAGGATGTGAGTAGTGCCCAAAACACACTAAACCACCATGTAGATGAGCCCTAAATTAAAAAGCCCCAAATGCTGTGACTTTTTCTCATAGGGGAGTTGCTCCATCCCCTTGATCATTTTGGTTATCCTTTTCTGAACCTTTTCCAGCTCTTCAGTATGCTTTTTGAGGCACAATGGCCAGAACAATACTAAGTATTCTAGATGCAGCTGCCCCATAGAATTGGTGCTTTCCCTTCTTCAGGACATGACCCAGGCATAGTGAAGGATGATACATTTTGTGAAAGTCACTGAACTAAATGCAGGATTTTAGAGAAAGAAGCAGAAGGTTTATTTTCATGCAATTATCTTATTTCAACCATTTCTCTTTTATGATGCTTTAAATAACTCTTTATATTGGAAATCTGGAGTTTACTAAGTATTTTGTTACTTCAGGATCTGTCCAACCCACATGCAGCTGTTCATTGTTTAAAAGCTATCTAAGAGGAGGCCAGGGTCAGGCGAGCCTAAGAAGATAAGAAGAGTCTGCTGGATCAGGCCAATGGCCCACCTAGTCCAGCATCCTGTTCTCACAGTGGCCAACCAGTTGCCTGTGGGAAACCCACAAGCAGGACCTGAGTGCAAGGAGCACCCTCCCCTCCAGCAGTTTCTAGCAACTGGTATATGAAAGCATACCACCACCCTCTATGGAGACAGAGCATGGCCATCATGGGTAGTAACTACTGATAGCCCTTTCCTCCATGAATTTGTCTAATCCTCTTTTAAATCTATCCAAGTTGGTGGCCATCATGCCTCTTGTGAGAGCGAATTCCATAGTTTCACTATGCATTGTGTGAAGAAATACTCTTTTGTCTGTCCTGAAATTTCTGACATTCGGCTTCATTGGATGTCTATGAGTTCTAGTGTTATAAGAGCCTACAAAAAGCCCTGTCCCTCCACCCCTAAGAATATCACAAATCTGGATTTCCATGTGTTCAAACTAAGATAACACAGATGGTGGTAGTGTAACTTGTACATAAGTTACACAAAAGGCACTTATTAGCACTCCTATCTTTCAAGTAAGGCAGAAGCAAGAGTGCTTGCCTATTACAAATGTGTAAAGTGAACCATAGTTTCTGATAGCAACTAAGAAAGGGGACAGTCCTGTGTAAGTGCTGACCCAAAGCAACTTGCACTTTCTTTTTTGGCAGGTATTTTTGGCAATAAATGGCTCCTTTTTTGGACAGTTTTTCACATTCATTTTAAAAAATGTGCACTTCTTCATTTAAATTGCCTTCACTTTCACTCTATAATGTCACCATAGCCAAACCTCATTGGCTATGTAGCATTATGGCATCGTCCCATGTATTTACATAATGCTTAGAATCATAGAATAGTAGAGTTGGAAGGCCAACAAATCAAACATCCTGCTCAATGCAGGAATCCAACTTAAAGCATCGGCAGGTGGCTGTCCAGCTGTATCTTGAATGCCTCCAGTGTTGGAGAGCCCACCACCTCTTTAGGTAATTGACCGAGATTGACCCTGAGAGAGATTAACTGATGTATGCAGGAGGAAGAAACAGTAGACGTGAAATAAATGGGACTAACAAAGTAGCAGCTGGGGGTGAGGGGAATGATGGTCATCTGGAGCTGCCTTGGTTCATCTAGCCCAATATTGTGTTCTCTCACTGGCAGCAGCTCTCCAGGTCTCAGGCAGAGGTCTTCCCCATCATCAGCTACCTAGCTATTTAGCTAGAGATTGAACTTGGGGGCCTTTGTGTTCACAGCAGCATCACTGAGCTGTGACCCAAACAAGGTTAATATTTGCACAGTTTAATAATTTCTCAGATAAAATTTCCACCCCACTGACATTGCTTGACCATTTTAAGTGACATTCTTGAATCAGTACAGATTGTTGGGAGGAAGGCCATGGAAGAGTGAATGATGGGATATGAGACAGACCAACAGAAGAGTAATTGGACATATGAAATGAGCATGAGAACAGGTGTCTACCAGATGCCTTGGCATGGAGGCTCGAAACTTTAATGAACAATGTTTGTATTCTTATGGACTTCATAACTCTGCTTATGCTTCTTATGTATATGTATTAAATAAGATAAAGGTCTGCATATAAAAATAGTCAGTTCCCAACATTTGTCCCTAGTCTCCCAGATTCTGTTATATCCTGAAGCTAGGGTAGGAGATTTGTGACTCATGGCCTGCAAACTACCTTTGGTCTAATTTCATGCAGCCTAATTTCATGTGGCTCCCTAGCTTGGTACACCTCATGCATTCAAAGGAATGCATGCTAGCATGAAGTGTGTAGGGGGAAGAACATGTGCACTGCCCCGGCCCCCAATGTGTCTGAATGAGCTGAGCATGGCCTGTGCACCTTCAACCTTCCCATGTTAAAGTAAGAAAGTCTGAAGGGGACTTCTAACCTCACTTGGCTGTACATACCCAGACGTAACTCCTCTCTTTTGGAGGGACAGCAGGAAATTAAATTAAGAAAGAAAGAAAGAAAGAAAGAAAGAAAGAAAGAAAGAAAGAAAGAAAGAAAGAAAGAAAGAAAGAAAGAAAGAAAGAAAGAAAGAAAGAAAGAAAGAAAGAAAGAAAGAAAGTATTATCATAGTCAAGAACCCTGTAATACAGGATGTCCAACCACAGAGAGACTTCTAAGTACCCTCAGCTAACTTTAACTTTTAGACCTTCCCACTCATCATGAGAAGGTTATGGGACAGAGAGGGTGGGGACAAAGACACTGGGGCAATTCTCATTAGAGGCAAAAAGTCTTCCTTCAGAAAATGGAAGTCTTGTCCGAATGAAGAAAATAAAAAAGAACACAAACTCTGGCAAAAGAAATGCAAGAAGACAATAAGGGATGCTAAAAAAGAATTTGAGGAGCACATTGCTAAGAACATAAAAACCAACAACAAACAATTCTATAAATACATTCAAAGCAGGAGACCATCTAGGGAGACAATTGGACCCTTGGATGATAAGGGAGTCAAAGGTGTACTAAAGAACGATAAGGAGATTGCAGAGAAGCTAAATGAATTCTTTGCATCTGTCTTCACAGTGGAAGATATAGGGCAGATCCCTGAACCTGAACTAACATTTGCAGGAAGGGATTCTGAGGAACTAAGACAAATAGTGGTAACGAGAGAGGAAGTTCTAAGCTTAATGGACAATATAAAAACTGACAAATCACCGGGCCCGGATGGCATCCACCCGAGAGTTCTCAAAGAACTCAAATGTGACATTGCTGATCTGCTAACTAAAATATGTCACTTGTCCCTCGGGTCTTCCTCCGTGCCTGAGGACTGGAAAGTGGCAAATGTAACGCCAATCTTCAAAAAGGGATCCAGAGAGGATCCCGGAAATTACAGGCCAGTTAGCTTAACTTCTGTCCCTGGAAAACTGGTAGAAAGTATTATTAAAGCTAGATTAACCAAGCACATAGAAGAACAAGCCTTGCTGAAGCAGAGCCAGCATGGCTTCTGCAAGGGAAAGTCCTGTCTCAGTAACCTATTAGAATTCTTTGAGAGTGTCAACAAGCATATAGATAGAGGTGATCCAGTGGACATAGTGTACTTAGACTTTCAAAAAGCGTTTGACAAGGTACCTCACCAAAGGCTTCTGAGGAAGCTTAGCAGTCATGGAATAAGAGGAGAGGTCCTCTTGTGGATAAGGAATTGGTTAAGAAGCAGAAAGCAGAGAGTAGGAATAAACAGACAGTTCTCCCAATGGAGGGCTGTAGAAAGTGGAGTCCCTCAAGGATCGGTATTGGGACCTGTACTTTTCAACTTGTTCATTAATGACCTAGAATTAGGAGTGAGCAGTGAAGTGGCCAAGTTTGCTGATGACACTAAATTGTTCAGGGTTGTTAAAACAAAAAGGGATTGCAAAGAGCTCCAAAAAGACCTCTCCAAACTGAGTGAATGGGCAGAAAAATGGCAAATGCAATTCAATATAAACAAGTGTAAAATTATGCATATTGGAGCAAAAAATCTGAATTTCACATATACGCTCATGGGGTCTGAACTGGCGGTGACCGACCAGGAGAGAGACCTCGGGGTTGTAGTGGACAGCACGATGAAAATGTCGACCCAGTGTGCGGCAGCTGTGAAAAAGGCAAATTACATGCTAGCAATAATTAGGAAAGGTATTGAAAATAAAACAGCCGATATCATCATGCCGTTGTATAAATCTATGGTGCGGCCGCATTTGGAATACTATGTACAGTTCTGGTTGCCTCATCTCAAAAAGGATATTATAGAGTTGGAAAAGGTTCAGAAGAGGGCAACCAGAATGATCAAGGGGATGGAGCGACTCCCTTACGAGGAAAGGTTGCAGCATTTGGGGCTTTTTAGTTTAGAGAAAAGGCGGGTCAGAGGAGACATGATAGAAGTGTATAAAATTATGCATGGCATTGAGAAAGTAGACAGAGAAAAGTTCTTCTCCCTCTCTCATAATACTAGAACTCGTGGACATTCAAAGAAGCTGAATGTTGGAAGATTCAGGACAGACAAAAGGAAGTACTTCTTTACTCAGCGCATAGTTAAACTATGGCATTTGCTCCCACAAGATGCAGTAATGGCCACCAGCTTGGATGGCTTTAAAAGAAGATTAGACAAATTCATGGAGGACAGGGCTATCAATGGCTACTAGCCATGATGGCTGTGCTCTGCCACCCTAGTCAGAGGCAGCATGCTTCTGAAAACCAGTTGCCGGAAGCCTCAGGAGGGGTGAGTGTTCTTGCACTCGGGTCCTGCTTGCGGGCTTCCCCCAGGCCCCTGGTTGGCCACTGTGAGAACAGGATGCTGGACTAGATGGGCCACTGGCCTGATCCACCAGGCTCTTCTTATGTTCTTATGTTATGTTCTTATGTATGTACCTGCCCCTTCTGCACTATGCCCACTTGCATTCAAAGCTTCATGAAAAATGATTTATTATTTATTTATTATTTATTAATTTCTTAATTAAACTTATATCCCGCCCTTCCTCCTAGAAGAAGCTCAGGGCACTAAAGGCACTCTGTAACATCTTAAAAACAAAAGACTTCCAACACAGGCACAGTCTGGGATAAGGTCTCTACTTAAAAGGCTTGTTGAAAGGGGAAGGTTTCAGTAGGAGCCAAAAAGCTAACAAGAGATGGTGCCTGTCTAATATTTAAGGGGAGGGAATTCCAAAGTGTCAGTGCCACAACACTAAAGGTCCACTTCCTATGTTGTGTGGAATGGATCTCCTGATAAGATGATATGTGCAGGAGGCCCTCACCTGAAGAGTGCAGTGTTCAACTGGGTATATAAGGGGTCTTTCAGTCATAAGATGACTTCTGTTTGTGTCTGTTGAAAAATCAGTAAGTACTATGTTCATGTTCTGTTGCTTATAATGTGTGAATACACTTATAACACCCCCCCGGCAGTTCAGACATAATGCCTTGGTGGTGGTGCTGCTGCTGTCACTGGGGGCTGCCCAGTTGTTGACTGGTGACATGGCCTTTTCAGTGGTCACTCCCCATTTTTGGAATGCCCTCCCTAGTGAGGTGTGTCTGTTTCCATCATTATGGAATTTTTGGAAGGAATTTGAAAATATTCCTGTTTACCCAGGCATTTGATGGCTGAAGGAGACTGCTTCCTGGCAACCCAGAAATCAGCTGGATGAAAGAAGAATGTTTTGATCTGTTAACTGCTTTTAAAATGTTTTGACTGTTTTTAGAATGCTTTTTCGTTGCTGTTAAATTGTTTTGTTGATGTGTTTGCTGTGCTGGGCTCCTTTAAGAGGAAGGGTGGGATATACATTCAATTAGTACTGATAATTACAGCAACAACACTTATATTTCATTACGGACAGTGGTAACAAAGAAGAGACTGGGGTGGTGGTGAGAGTACTAATTATATTTGATCTCCCCCTCCCGAACAGCTGTCATTCAGGATCCATAATATCATATCTCTGGGCCAGTTTGGAATATTTAGAAGTCGTGGGAGATTTTGAAAGGACCTATAAGTGACATTGAGACAACCCAACCTTACCAGAATGAGAAAATGATTTAGTAACTGCTTGTGGTTTCAAATCCCAGAAAGGTCAGACAAAGTTTCTAAGAGGATGGGACTGTGACCTCCCTGTTCACCAATAAAAAATGCTTAGACTCATAACAAACAAACATTAGAAGTAGTGGTGGTTACAGCATCAAGGAGTCACATGTGTTTTTCTTTTGTCCGCTAAGTAAATCTTTGCCTTTACCAAAAAGCAAGTGAGCTAAATTAGAAAAACAAGCCTGATTGCAAAATGACTTGAATTAACTTGGGATATTGCTATATAGAGATATTTGTTAGTCTATTCACTGGGCTGGATGTGTTTTTTTGCTGAAAACAAGAAACAACCTGGAATTAAGCTGCCAACTAGGTGGACCTAGGATAAACCAGAAGAAGTACTTAATATGTTGAGGTTTTAGCTTTGGAGTTAAAAGTTGAACATGACTGTGACTCATGATCAGGAGATGGAATGTGGCACTTTGATGTATCTCATTCCCATGTTTTCATTATATATTTCTAATTTTCTTGCAGCACAGTCCTATACCATTCTACTCAAAAGGAAGTCCTATTGAGTTCCATGAGGCTAACTTCCAGGAAGCTGGGTGTAGGATTGCACTTCTGTCACTGAGCTGGGAACTAATCATATGAAGTTAGCATGCAATCTTTGTTTTCAAGAAGCACACTGTCCCTGTTACTATGCAGCAAAAGTGAAATGGAGATGTAGATATCTGGGATAGGAGTAGCCTCTAAGACAGGAGCAGAGAGCCCATAGACCTTCAGATATTATTGGTCTCCAACTTCTACCAGCCCTGGTCAGCATGGGCAATGGTTAAAGTTTCTCATTTTTCAGCTCTTAAGTTCAGTTCTCCACATTTCTACATCAGTTGGCAATTAAAAATAAAGTCCTCACAAACATTCAACAGCATTTTAGAGCAAATTTCTCCTAATATGTACATCTTTGCATGCAAATCAATTTCCCCTTATACAACACATTTTTGAATGCTCATTTCACCAAAACCTGCATTTTTATGCAAACCTGCATTTTTATGCAAACTTTACCATAGTTATATGCTTTTTTGTACACATTACTTGGCTGCATTGCAAAATTCAGAGAAGTACGAATTTCAAAGGATGGCTATGTTTGTGTTTTCATATTGTTTTCAAAAGTGTGAACTGGATAGATTCACATATAAATGCAATCTGAATCATATTTCTCCTCCATCCCTAGCCTTACCAGAAGTTCTTAATCCTTTATTTGCTGCAGGAAAGTGTAGTTATATGCAGGAGAGTTAGCCCCATCATTGTTGGAAACTCAGTAGGAGAAACTGTTAGGGTTTTTTTGGAGGGTGCGTAAGTATAGAATGCTGGGGAGAGAAAACTACAGAAATAGGCATGCGGGAGAGTATATAATTATAAGAACATTTTCCAAATGTCACCACATGGTTCTAGGCTCAAAAAATACCATATCAAGACATGTTTTAAACTTTTGAGTTAAAAAAACTTTTGAGTTAACATAGAAATGCATATTTTAGGAGAAATTGTGTATAGAATTATGTATTTAAATGTTTCCAGAGGATTAGCCATTTTTTATAGCAAAACCAACAATGAGTCTTGTGGCACATCAAAGATTAAGAACAGGCTACATAACAGAGGTATGGACACAGGGATCAGCCCCTGTAGCAGACCCAGATATTTTCTCTGGAAGGACTATTACAGAACCTCATAATTGTCATCCACAAAATCAGGAGTTCATTCAGCTTCCAGTGTGATACATGTCATCATCTGCCAGCAATTACCTCCTTTATTCTGCATAGGACAAACAGGCCAGACCCTATGCAAAATTATACACATCTGACATCTGAAATGGTAATATTCAAAAGATAGTGGTGAAGCACTTCCCCCTTCCAAGACACTCTGTAAATGATCTTAACGCAGCCATCCTGGAGGAAAAGAACTTCAAAAGGAGACTGCGGCATGAAACCGTGGAGTCACAGTACATCAAGAGTTTCAATTGAACTGAGACAAATAATTTTTTGCACGTTATATGTGCTAATTGGTTTACCAATTACAGGATGCTGTGTCATCAAATACTGTTTTGTGAATTACCACTGTCAAGCACATAAATCTCTTCTGTATTTTTCTGCATTTCATTTCTCTGTGATTTCATTTTTTTAACAGTCTTCCCACCCAACGTACTTGCAACCCAGGATAATACTTCATACATCTGATGAAGTGGACTGTAGTCCATGAAAGCTTGTGCCATAGTAAATTTGTTAGTCTTTATGTTGTTTTTGTTGCATTTAAATATGTTTCTACATGCACATTTTATGTGGATTTTTTAAAGGAGTTTAAACTGTTTAAAGAGAAAATGGGATGAAATGGACTTATCATCATCATCATCATCATCATCATTATTAAATTTATTTATACCCTGCCTTTTGGCCAAAGGCCCTCAAGGTGGCTTACAAAGAAAAATAAACACAAGTAGAAAAATACATCAATAAAAGCAATACAATTTACAAAAAATAAACTAAACAACAAATAACATTATTAAGGAAAAATGTCCTTTTTGTCCTATGCAAGCCTCACAAGGGTCTGTCCTATCCTTTTGACCCTCCAGCAAGAGTCTGTTGCCACATTACAAAGTGGGTGAAGTTGACTTGGCATTTGGACTTCTTGGTCATGGAGCACCCACTTGCTCAGGATGTATCCTACGTTGTTGTGCACTGTGTTGTCATCACGCCCCTGGTATGGCTGGATATGAAACACAACCTTGATAGCATATCTCTTCGCTCCGGGCTCGCTCCTCGGTGGCTGTGGCGGTGGCTGCGGCGGCTTCCCCTCTGGCTCCTGCTCCTCCGCCGCCGCCCCCTGCCCCAGCGGCAGCAGCCTGGGCAGGCCCGGCATGGGCCTTGAGGGCCTCGCAGAACTGCTCGAGGCTGACAGCGTGCTCTCCGTGGCCTAGGTGGGCTTATGAGTGAACACATGCAAAAATGGCAGGGACAGGAACCAGACTGATCTGTCCAGTTTTAGGCAATCCTGTGGTTGGGAATAGCCATGTGATGGAGCAGGACTGATAATCTTAACTGTGCTGGGAACCATATGTTTGGAAAGTTTTCATTATGTAATGTTTGATCAGGTAAACATTTTACAGGATCATCAAAAATATTTTTTTCTTTCAATTAACCCGTGTGTGTGTGTGTGTGTGTGTGTGAGAGAGAGAGAGAGAGAGAATATTAGAGAATATTACAAACACTAACAGCCATAATATTCATATATTGATAGCAAGATACATCCCTGCTATTGCAAAGAAGCTTGAGCCTGAAAAGACATGGAAGGGACACAAATGAGATAATTCAATGATGCCTTTTAGGAGTGCAATGAAGGAAAATAAATAAGAGAACTTGAAACACATCTAAGGGAACATACAGCTTGTGTATTCCCAACAACACAAATCTTGTCAGAGGCATGAGCTCACTGTGCTGGCATTTTATTTGACTGCTTCTTCAGAGGAAGCAAAGTTGAAAAGTTGCTTTGTGGGACCAGAAAGAACTGGTAACTACTTATACAAAGATATGCTTTTCCAGATCATTGGATTTTTAAAGAAACACACACATCCAAACAACACACAAAAATAAGTGTTACTGGCTTCTTTTTACCAGTGGCTGCAGTCCCTTTAAGATGCTTTCGATTCAGTGTCTTTTCAGGCACTAAAGATAACAGGAAAGGAAGAAAAGAAAAGAGCAAACTTGTAACTTGCTCCTTTCACAAAGGCTGGGGTATGGTAAGGCATGGATCCAAGCCAAGAGAGAACTAACGGGTGCAGAGAATAATGTTATGTTGATTGAGACCAGGTCTGCTGAACCTGTAGATGGGCTGATGGACTGACAGAAGAAAAGAGAATTCGGAGTTTCTGGGCAGAAAGCCATGGATGAAGAAAACACCAAGACAGGCTCAAATGGAGTAGGTTGTCAGATACAGTATCAGCTTGCGGTTATCAGATCCAGGAGCATCACTGTGGTTCTGTGCTATGTCTTTCCCTTGCCATTTGAATGTTTTGCTAGCATTTCCTTCCGTCCAGCCCCTTGGCTCTTTTAAATGGGTGCATAATAAGCTCCAGTTGTCATTTGTAGGAGGCAGCCTTGCATAACAAAACCACATTTCCCAATTGTTTTCGTAGCCGGGGAGGAAAAAATTGACGTTGGCTATGGTTGCCAGCACACCTTTGATGCAAGAAGGGCTTCATGCACAAAAGCATCTTCATCAACCCACAAGGTTAGAGAGGTCTCAGTATTTAGCCCAAATGTGTGGCTTCTCCAACAACCCTGCCCTTCCCCTGAGGAAGTTTGGGGTCTTGTTGGTGATATCACACTGGGCTTTGCTGGTGCTAATACAGACTCCCTCCCCTCAGCTCTAGACAGTGGGCCATGGAGTAGTTACCTCTAGGTCTAGGATGATGTCTCCTCCTTTACAGTCCTCTGTTTGAAGGGCTGTCAGAGGATAATCCTTTATTTGAAGCAGTCTAGTACAGGTTTAAAGAGGGGAAAAAACCTATAAAATGGGAGAGCTGGGGCCCTGACATTGCCCATCAACATTTGTTGGGCAGGTACAGTGGTTGACCGGCCACAGTCTCTCCCGCTGTCATGCCCCCACTGGAGGAGTCCTCTTCAGAGGATGATCTGGAACTCCCAGATCAAAACATCACAGAGAGGAGTGGTCTGTGTTGAGAGACCATGAAGCAGCCCAGGGTGAGCCAGTGCCTTCAGGGGAAATGACAATCCAACCTTCTCCTCACAACACAGGTAGACCCTTCATGGAATCAGAGGTGGATGCTGAGTGGCCATCAAATCCTAGGGAACACAGTCGCCTACAGGTGGAAGCTCAGTTGGCCTTATATTGAAGTGCCCATCTGAAGAACAAGGATTCCTCAGGATTAAACAAATAATTGTAAGCTACATGGATTGCTTGCAGCTATGCTCTGGTTGGGAGTCTGAAGCCTCGAGGTTAAATGCCTTCTGTTCTGGACACAGAGTGCTGGAACAATGTCTTTGCATTAGATCCCTAACTCAGAGCTTGGAAGATTACTTTTTAAAAGTAATAAATTAGAGTTACAATTACATGGCCCCAAAAAGTAGTAATTACCATTACCATTACAATTGCTCCGAAAGCAACTGATTACTTTACTTTTCCTCAAAAGTAATCACTACAATTACATTTCAGTTACTTTTTAAAAAAACACCTACAAGGTGCTGGCCTTGGCTGCTGTACATCTAAGTAGCCTAAAACAACATTAAAAATTAACACACACATACAGGGGCAGTAGAATAATTCTTTTTATCCATAAGATAGCAATGGTGGTCTCTCCGCTGATAAGGGAGGTGGGGAGGGAGGCAGAGGCCACTACTCAGATCTTTGCACGTCAAACCAAGTGCAACACCCACCCCACCCCCATTCAGCCAGCAAGCATAGTGTCTCTCACTTAACCACTTTCTGGACCCTGCCCTGCCACCAGCTAAGGGACACTCACCCAAACAAACATTTTTCCCAGATGCAAAAAAGTTAATATACTGCAAATGCAGCACAGTAGCTAGAGACGGAGGTGGAGGCCACTTTGTGTGCCAAGTTCAAACACAGTATTCACACACACACACACACACACACACACACACACACACACACACATGTTGTCATCTTTCACCTGAACAGTTCTTTATCACCATTCTGCTGCTGCCTCCTTCTCCTCCTTTATCCATATTCTTGCCCTTTGGCTCCTTTCCCCCTCCATTCTTCACCACCACCATCCATTTTTTATAACAATTGTTTCCTCACTCTCCACCTCCTCCCTCGTTCCCTCCTACCCACCCACGGAGCATGAGGGAAGAGAGACACTGCACAGAAGCCCAGTTTGAGGCACGTGATTTTCATCCACAAATCAGAGGAGTAGAAGACTTCTCCTGCTTCCCCCCCCCCCAAGTAATGCCCAAAAGTATTGCTGGAAACATTACAAATACTCCTCAAAAGTAATAAAATTACTCCTTGTTCCATTACAATCAAAATATAAAGGAATTACCCACTCATTCCTCAAAAAAGTAATGAATTACAAGTAATTCATTACTTGTACTGAATTACTTCCAAGCTCTGCCCTAACATGTGAGGCCTGCTAGTTAGTCACTGTCCTGTCTCATGAGCCTGCATAGAGTTTTTGTCTAATCTAATACTTTTTTCTTGGCAGCCTTTGTCGATGTGGAGTCCTCAGATGTTTTGCATTACAACTCCTATTAGCCCCAGCCAATATGTGCTGGCTGGGGCTGATGGGAGTTATAGTCCAAAACATCTGGAGGGTGCCAGGTTGGTGAAGGCTGTTCTTGAGGGCATGACACAAAATAAATGTCCAAGGTTACTTTCCTTTATCTTCCCAAGAATATTTGGATTTAAAAATATAGCGTGGTATTCCACAAAATATTTGCATTACTGTAAGGATTAGTGCTAGCACCATGGGATTTTCCCCCTCTCCTCCTCCCGCACATGCCCTGGTGCAGTCCTGAAATCTACTCCAGAGGTTTGGGGAAGCACCTAGAACAGATTTAGGGGAAGAGATGTTGTACAAGGAGAAATCCTTGTGCTGACAGAACATTCGCCTCAGCACTATGTTAACTACAAGCCATATATTTGTTATTTCTGGAAATATGTATTCACCTCTGTTGTTGTTCTGGCAAAATGAATATGGATTACAGTTTGTTTGATGACCATACAGTCCTTATTTACCAATTACTGGACCACTAAAACAAATATGAAAACTGTGGTCTCTCTTGTGGGTGATCCATTTCTGGCTTGTGGGAGATCAAGGATGGCAGTTCTCAAAGCGTGCATTTGGTTTTACCTCATGTGGTTTTGAATGCAAGTGGGTGGTACTCAGCTTTGTTAACAGGGCTTTTGTTTCTTTTCTGGTTTTAAGGGACTTTTCTAAGCAAATGTTTGGAGCAGACAGATTTCCAATGCTAAACCAGACATGGAATGAAATATGTACTTCAAGATGGGGAAGAGGGAGCAAACATCACTTCTATATCCCAATAGGTCACTGTGGACAGGTCATGGGGCAGAGAGGCAGCCTTATTTTTTTTGCTGGGTTTTTGCAGTGAACGGGAATGAACAAACCCCATCAGCTCCAGGGCTGGCATAGCTGAAAGCTCTTTTTGTAGGGTGGTCTCTGAAGAACAAGGGAGCTTAAGTATCCTCAGCGCAACCATGGAACACCCCATGTTCATTAGCAGCAGTAATAGGCTATCTCCTAGCAACTCTCAGCACTCCTCTCTAACTACACTTCCCATGATTCCTGGGGAGAAGCCATGACTGTCTAAAGTGAAATAAAGGACTGGTGTGGATGCGGCCAGGGACAGCTTTGGTTTAAATTTGGGTGGGAGGCTACATGTGCCTGCTGTAGAATAAAAAGGTGGGGGAAACGCTGAAGAACAATGATACTGTTCACAATGTTTTCCTTTTGGAAAGAAAAGGGGCTTCCCCTATGCCCAGTGCCCACGCACCCAATTTCATCCCCTGTCCTCTCTCCCCTTCCTCTTCATGCCTTCCTCCTTCCCTTTCTCCCTCTTCCTCCCTCCCTGCCCGCCCCCCAGGTCAGTTTCACCTATTCTAAGCAAGATTGCACTGGAGTAAATCCCACTGAACTTTAAAAGCATGCAAATGAAAAAAAACTGCCCTCCCCTCCTCCTCCCTCTGATCCCCTCCCTCTTGTCCCTTCCCTCCCTCTTCTTTTGACCCTCCCTCCCCCTTCCAATCCCCTCCTTCTTCTCCTCTCTCCTCTCCCACTCCTTCTACCCCATAGTCAGTTTTAACTATCTTAAGCATGATTGCACAAGAGTAAATCCCACTGAACTCAATAAGCATGCAAATGATCAAACCTGCCCTCCCCTCCTCCTCTCTCCCATCACCTCCCTTTTACCCCTCCCCTTCCAATCCTCTCCTTCCCCCTCCTCCTCCTCCCACTCTCCTCTGCATCCCTTTCTCCTTCCCTCTCCTCTCCTTCAACCTCCACCTCTCCATGGTCAATTTTACCTATCCTAACCATGATTGGGAGTAAATCCCACTGAACTCAATAAGCATGCAAATGATCAGACCTGCTTTTCCCCCTTCCCCTCTCCTCTCCCTTCCTCCTCCTGTCCCCTCTTCCTTCTTCCTCCTCCCATGCCCGCTCCATCCCTCCCTCTTCTCCTCCTCCACCCCGTGGTCAGTTTTACATATGCTAAGCATGATTGCATGGAAATAAATCCCACTGAACTCAATAAGCATGCAAATGATCAAACCTTCTCCCCTCTCCCTCCTGCCTGCTCCCATCCCCCTCCTCCCCTCTGCCCTTATTCCCCTCCCTACTCCTCCCCTACAACTGCCCTTCTTCCTTCCCCCCCCAACATCCCCTGTGGTCAGTTTCACCTATCCTAAGCATGATTGCAGGGGGGTAAATCCCATTGAACTCAATAAGCATGCAAATGATCAAGCCATTCTCAGCAAACTTGTGCAGGATCCATTTTCCTACCTCTTAAAAAGCAGAGAAATTCACTAACAGGTGAGGAAAAAACCCTTGTGGTTTAAGAACATACTTATAACCAACAAATATTTCTATCAAACTTTAAAAAGCAGAGAAATTGGGCAGCTATATTGAATGCACCAGGGGAGCAGGAGACCTGACCTCCTCTCTGAGATATTGGACTGCCCTACAAAGTTGTCAAAATGCAAACACAATTTGGGTCGGTCTTTCACAGTCCAATCCACTTTCTGTGTAGCTTGGAAAATTTCTGGACAATTAGGGTGAGCATCACATCACTAGGACAATGTTGTGAGATGTCATGGGATGTGTGTGTGTGTGTGTGTGTGTAAGTGTAAGGAGGAGGTTTAACCCTTTGGCTCCCACTAGTCCCAGTCCAGATATTGGGGAAATGCTGCTACTTTCATTGGAAAAAAACTCTGCCATTAATGCCAATTCACAAAGCAGATATGGATGGGTGACAGATATGGACTAAGACTGCAGCATGGGGCAAAGTGTTTAAAGGATCACTATCTCTGATTTGATTAGATGAATGGCATCTTCTCTAGTATGATACTGAGACAATAAATATGTATCTATTTCATCTATGTATACACTGCTATACACTGCTATACACCATAGTTTCTAAGCAGCGTAGAATAAGATTACAAAAGAGATACATAAGAGTTAAAATCAGTTCAAATTAACCAGAAAAACAGGAAAAAATATGAAATGCCTCCTAAATAATAATAAAAAGTCTTCACCAAGTGCTGGAATTTCATCAAGGACTGGGCCTGCCTGATCTCAATGGGGAGGGAATCCCACAGAATTGGGCCCACACTGCTGAACACATGGATATGGGACATATGCATGAGCCAGGAGGAATCACTAGCAGCAACTCATGGAATGACCTCAGTGACTGAGCAGGGATGTCCTCAAGATATCTTGGACCCAAATTGTTAAGGGCCTTGTATATTTATACAACAATCTTCAACTCGGTTTGATAGCGTACAGGCAGCCATTGCAAATTTTTAAGCACCAAAATGATGTGCTGGCAGTAGTTTGTCCCCACAACAGTCTAGTTGCAGCATTTTGTACTAGCTGCAGCTTCTGCCCGAGGCCCAGCAGTAGCCTATCAGCCTGGTTGGTTAAGTACTGCCATATGAACATATTAATTGGATAGGAGGCTATCTGCAAACACATATACTGTCTTGATCAATTAACTGCGGCATAACTAATATCCACACACATAAGTTGAAACCATCTAAGAGCGGTCTTGGTCTGTAAGCAGGTAGGGCTGCCAGAAAGATCTTGCCATTACTGTTGAATAATATAAGCAAGGTTACTGTTACTTACATCCTTATCACATTTCTTCTGAGTCTGATCACAGTTCCTTAACAACCCCCCATAATTTCAAGTCTAGAGTGATAGCTTGTTTCCTGAAATCAATTTCCTACCCCTTTATATTCTGAAACACTTTATCCATTCCAACCTTCCAATTCTACACTACCAAGGGTATAAACTTTATAATATTGACCAAACTGTTGGGCTGCTTCATGCTTTTAAGTCAAAGGTAAATCTCCCATTGACTTTAATGGGAGCAGCAATAAGCCCTAATTCTCTGTCACCACCAGAGCTCTTTTCCAGCAAATTGAATCTTCTTTAACAATTGGCAGCACATCAGAGACAGCTCACAGGCACATCCCCCCCATCCTCTCTTACTTTAACAGGAAATAGGAGTTGTGTTACATTTACAATGACCTGGATCTCCAGGGGTACAAGAATATCTCACTTGAACAAACAGACAGCATTTCTCTCTCAGTTAAGGGCAAAACCTCTGAAAGAGAAAACGTAGTTGACTGGAGACTGACCAGTTCTTGCCGTGATGCACACAGATGCAGCCCTGGATGTCAACAATGCACTAACCTACAAACTCCAAAACACAAAGTAATCAAACACCACCCACTAGCCAAACAAGCAGAGTTCAGAAGGTTTAGAACTGGCAGGTGATTTGGAAGGAACAAGGCTTGCTGTTGCCACAGACCCTACACTTTAGCCTTTATATTTGTTTTAACAAGTTGATTGTTTTCCCATTGATCATTGACCTCAGCGGGGGTCCCTCAGAAGATTAGACTTCAGCTTAGAATTGTAGGGTTGGAATGTATCTGAAGTTCATCTATTACCAGAGTTCTCAGAATGTAAACCCACAGAGAGTCTCCCTATAAAAATGGAAGTTGTTGCAGGAGGAAGATAGAACTTTCTTTTTTATCACTTTGGTTGCCAAACAGTTGTGTTTCCTGACAGAATCAGATGGCGACACAATTGAGGAACTTGATGGGACTTCTCTTCCCCAAATTGCTCCATCCCTCAAGCCCCAGCAGATCTCTTCCCAACATTCAGTTAATGAACAGTTAAGAAAGGGTAGGGAAACTCTTTCAGACAGAGGGCTGCATTCTCATGTGGCTAACTTACCAGGGTAGTGGTACACTGCAACAGGGATCAACAGGTTAAAACCTCTCCTACCAGCGGTGGATATAAAAAAAATGTAAATGTACTGCCTTCAAGTCAATTCCGACTTATGGCGACCCTATGAATAGGATTTTCATGACGCTGAGAGGCAGTGACTAGCCCAAGGTCACCCAGTGAGCTTCATGGTGATTTAATAGTCAGCCCATATTCTGGTGATTGTATCTCTGTGAGAGGAATAGGGCCTCTCCTAGCAATTCTCAGCACCCTTCACAAACTAGATGTCCCAGGATTCTGTGGGAGAAGCCATGACTGTTTCCAAAGATGTGTGTCACCTGTAAGCTCTCCATGCTTTTCACTTAGCTGATGTGATATTAACAATGCTGTGAAGGAAGTAGAAAGTCAGTAGGGAAAAGCTGACACAATGCCTAGTGGCTTGCATGTTTGGAAGGAAAGAGTGAGAAAGGGCGTCCTACCTGTAGAACTCCGTACCAGCTAGGGATGGGGAAGAAATTCAATTCAGTTCACATTTAAAGCTGAATTCATCAAATGCAGACTTTCCAAAACAATATGAGAACCAAAATGCAGCCATCTGTTGAAATTCACACTTATCCAAATGTTGTGATGCCGTTCTCCAATCAAATAATGTTTACAAAAATGCAGATGTTAGGGGAAAGTGTGCAGAAAATGACTATATTATTTAAAACAACATATAAAATGGATTATATTAGGAGAAACTGCTGGCAAAAAATGGATACATTATTGATTGATTGATTGATATTCCACCCTTCCTTCCCGCAGTAGCCCAGGGAGGCAAACAAAAGCACTAAAAACTTTAAAACATCATAAAAACAAATTTTAAAACACATTAAAACAAAACATCTTTAAAAACATTTCTTAAAAAGCTTTCAAAACATCGTCTAAGATTAAAAACATTTTACATTAGTCAGAACTGCATACAAAATGTGTTTATTAGGAATTCACACTGAAATTCTGAAGAATTTTCATGAGGATTCTTTTTTAAAAAAAGAAATTGCAAATTGCTGCAGAAACATGGAGAATTGAATTCAAGAATGGAAAAATGAGAAATGGAGAGAAGTGAAATTGACAGATCCTTCCATCCCTACTACTAACAGAGGTTCAAGAGGAATTGCCCCTGCCTCCTTTTAGACTCCTGCTGAAAACTATATTGTTTAGACAGACCTTCAAGATATAAATTTATCTTTTTAACCAACCAGTATTTACTGAAGCTTTCAATGATGTTTTTATGGATGCTTTTACTGTGTTTATTATATTTTATATGTTGCATACCACCTTGAATGTCTATGAAAGTGTGGATTATAAATATTTTAGTAAATAAATAACAGTTTGTATTTTTAGATTCAATATAGCAAGCTAAGTCTCTGGAAACGGGTCTTCTATGGCTTTGATGTTTGAATGATCAAACATCCAGCCTGAACACACTAGAGCAAAAAGTATAGAGGGGGTGGGGGATAACTGCTCTGGCCCCACCCCAAACACCCTCTATGTGCACCAGGCATGCATGTTGAGAAGGAAGGTCTGAAGATGGCATCTAAGTGCATATGGCTGAAAGTGCTTAGAAGCCCCCTTGTGATCCTGATAATGCAGGGTTCCTAATTATGAAGAGGTTTCCTAGCATGTTTAGCCAAATGCTCTTAGAAGCTCACTTCAGACCTTTGTGCTAAACACACAAAAGTTGAAAGTTGAGGGGGCATTATGGACAAGATCAATAAGTCTGCTCCCATTCCCCTACAAACTTCTGTTTACTCCTGAAGAGGGCAATAACGGAGCAATGATCCTTCTATTGACACTCAATTATTTAAGCTAGATTTTCCGAACCGGATGCCCTCCACATGTTTTGGACTATAATTCCCTGGCTAAGGCTGATGGAAGTTGCCATTCAAAAGCACCAGGTTGGTGAAAGCTGCTTTAAGCTATCTCTGGGTAGCACTATATTTCTAGAGAATGGGCTTTGAGGTTTCACATGTGTTTGTAATTAAGACTCAGTACTAGTTTTGATTTTTGCTGGGTGTCATGATAACTGATGGATCCATTTCTTTCAATGAAACTCAAGGATTTTCAGTTTAGTAACTGTTTTATGTTCCAGCAGCAAGGAACTTCCTACGACAATCAGCACTTTCTTCAATGGACAGATGAAACATGCATGAGGATCTATCAGTTCATTTGCTTGCTTGAGTCCAGGAGTGGCTACCCTTTGGACCTCTTGATGTTACTTGACTGCAGTGCCCATCATTCCTGACCATTAGCCATTCTTGCTGAGGATGATGGGAGTGAGAGTCCCACAACTTCTGGAGGACTATAAGTTTCCCATTCCTAGGGATGTGGGAGAAATTCAATTCAGATTGCATTGAAAGCCTAATCTATCAAATCCACACTTTCTGATGCAATATGAGAACCAAAACACAGCTGTCTTTTGAAATTTGTACTTATCCACTGCATTTTGCCAAGCAATTCTCCAACCAAACAATATTAACAAAAATGCATATATTACTGAAAATAGCATATAAAAATGCATTACATTAGGAGAAATTGCTTGACAAAATGTGTTCATTAGTCAAAACTGCATGCAAAAATGTGTTTATTAGGAGAACTTTGCACAAAACTACTGAAGAAATTTCATAAGAATTTAACACACACACACACACACACATTGCTTTGGAACTGAATTTAAGATTGAAAGAAAGAGAAACTAAGAGAACCAAAACTGACAGTATTAGAGTATTTCACATGTTTTTGGCAATTGATCCTATACCGATTTAAACAGCAGAATTGTTGGAACTGAATTATTGCATCATCTCTAAATATGATTTTCATCAAGTTCTACAACCTCTCTTTGCATAGATCTCTGAAGATATCAACAGCTATTACCTTTCACCACATTTTCTCTAGAGCCAATGATAAACTGCCCATATACCATTTGTCACCCGTGCAGAATTTTGTCCACACTTCCTATTTCTGGTCTACAGAGACCTCACAGAAAGAACTTCATAGCTCTGCCAATACATAATACTTCTGCTCTCTTTTCTGTAGCACCAGGAAGATTTTGGAATAGCTTATTCCAAGCTGCAACATAGTTAATGGCAAACCTCTAATTTAATCTCTACTGCAGATTACAAGGAATTTCTATGGGGATGTCACTTGGGATTCAGTGTTGAGGGGTATGTGGAATAACTGAAACTTCTGAACAGATTGGCGGGATCCTTTCCCCAAAGCAAGGCCCCATAAGAAACTCTGTCTGGCCCAAACTCCCACTTTACTTTCCCTCAATTTTATTATCCCATGTGTTTATGGCTATATGTTCCCAACTCTCAAAAATAGCCTCTGCAATTTATTTCCTTGATACCCATTCATGGGGGGTGGGGAAAGCATCAGACCTTCCCCTCAAGTAAATTTTCCAAGTTTATGGTCAATATGGGGTCTCAAACATGTGTGTGAGGGGTTGGGTGGGGAGAATTAAACCAATCATTTCCCCACATACACATTTAATCTTTTTGGGAGGTATCTTTCTATAAGAACACCCCTTGCTAAGCACATGCTTTTCTAAAGGTACTGAAGAAATCTGCCAGTTATTTTTCACACAGCCTGTGTTACCACTGTTATGATAAGCAGAATGATTCACAACATGAAATTTAGGGTGTCATGATCCTGATGCAAATGCGTCAACCAAGCCAATGCTGTTGTCACCTTGCTACTGTCTGAACAGGGAGCAAAGAGCAATAAATTCACATTTCCGCCCCTCCTGGCATTCAAACAGCTGAATATGGTTTGCTTCTGTGGGGGCTGCATGTGCAATTGCAGGGTCAGTCTTCTCCATTTCAAAGCAGAGGAGTGTGTTGAACCCAGATGGCTGACAAGAATACATGAGAATGAGGTTATCTGGTGTGGCGATGTTCCTTTCACCTCAGAGGCACTTTCTTGCTTTGTCAACAATCCAGAACATGAAAAAGCAAAAGCAACAAACAAGCACTGAAGTGAAAGAAAAGAGCCAAGGAGAGGGCTCATGGGTGTTTCTGTCATGAATGGTGGAGCCAGAAGGCAAGCGGCTAAAATACAGTCTGTCGTTCAGAGGGCAGAGGGCAGGCAAGAGGGAATGTGTGTGTATGTGTGAAAGTAAAGTTGATATTCACTAATAGGCAAAAAAACTCCTTGCGGTTTAAGAACATACCTATAGCCAACATATATTTCTATCAAACTTTAAAAAGCAGGGAAATTGGGCAGCTATAGTGAATGCACCAGGGGAGCAGGAGACCTGACCTCCTCTCTGAGATATTGGACTGCTCTACAAATTTGTAAAACTGCAAACGTAATTTGGGTTGGTCTTTCACAGTCCAATCCACTTCCTGTGTAGCTTGAAAGAATTTGGTAACTTGCCTCTGAGCATATGGTGAAGAAGCATCTTGGTTCCTAGTAAGCAGTTCAGCAGCAGAGTGAATTCAGCAGCAGAGCAGGGAGGCCAGGGCACCCCACTCTGCCCATCTGTTCCTTGACCTAAACAAAACTTAAGTTTTCATTACATTAATTCAATTAACTACAAAAACAGTTATGCAGGTAGGAAGCGAGCAAGGTTGTGGGGGCTTTCCAGTGTTTTGCACTGTCTCTAACATGTATGACTATCTGCCTGTTGAACATAAGCCATGGGTGTGTTCTCTGTGCAATGAGTTTCTGGCTCTCTGGGAACAAGTTTGCTTCCTTGAGACCAATGTGGCTGATCTGGAAAAGCTGGAAGAGACAGGGAGGTTTGTGGATGAGGCCTTTGGGGACATTATAACTATGTCCCACTCCCAGGGTGATAGCTCTCCTGCTATCGTGGAGAATGAGGGTCTCAGGGAAGAAGAAAGTCTATCTGAGGAAGGGACCCATTCCTTGAGGGATCCCTTAGAAGGGACCTATTCCTTGTGGGATGAGTAGATATCCTCTCTTGCTTAGGATCCTTCTCCAAGGGGTGCAGGGATCCTTGTAGTGGTTGATTCAATCATTAGGAAAATAGACAGTGGGGTGTGTGATGGACGTGCAGCTTGGTGTGATTTGCCTGCCTGGTATGAGGGTTGTGGGTGTCACCCATCATCTAGATAGCTTGGTAGATAGTGCTGGGGAGGAGTCAGTGGTCATGGTGCACGTTGGCACCAGTGACATGGATAAATGCTGTCGTGAGGTCCTGGAAGCAAAATTTAAGAGCCAGGACCTCCAAGGTAGTTTTCTCTGAAATGCTGCTGATTCCATTTGCAGGGCCAGCTAGACAGGCACATTTTTGTTATCTCAATGTGTGGATGAGACGATGGTGTCAGGAGGAGGGCTTTGGAATTGCCTGGCTGGGGAACATTTTGGGACAAGCCAGGCCTATACAAAAGGGATGGGTTCCACTTGAACCGGGATATAACCAGACTACTGGCACTTAAAATCGAAATGGTAGAAGAGCTGCTTTTAAACTGATTGAGGGGGGAAAGCTGACAGGACCTGAGGAGGATCCAGTTCAGAACAAGGCTTCCTGCTGGG
Organism: Rhineura floridana; assembly: GCF_030035675.1. Classification (NCBI taxonomy): domain Eukaryota; kingdom Metazoa; phylum Chordata; class Lepidosauria; order Squamata; family Rhineuridae; genus Rhineura; species Rhineura floridana. The sequence goes on from NC_084485.1 coordinate 38,318,645, forward strand.
GCAAATACATAAAAATGATGAAAGTTTAAATGGGGTAGGCCCAGAACTAGGCATTGTGAGGGCAGGGCACAGAATAGCAATTTATAGAGGCCAAAGTATCACAGGCAAAACCAAAAGTGCTAAAGACACTTGAAGAGAGACATTTTATATGTGTTTCTATGCTAATGCTAGAAGCCTCTGAGCCAGGTTGTGAGGACTGGCATACTTAGTCTTAGAGCAGTGTTTCCCAAACTTTTTTTATTTTGTTGTTGCTGGACTACAACTCTCATCAGCCCCAGCCAGTATGGCCAATGGTCAGGAATTATGGGAACTGTAGTCCAGCAACAAAAAAATAAAAAAAGTTTGGGAAACACTGTCTTAGAGGATAGTATTCAGAGCTTGGAAAAGTTACTTTTTTGAACTACAACTCCCATCAGCCCAATCCAGTGGCCATGCTGGCTGGGGCTGATGGGAGTTGTAGTTCAAAAAAGTAACTTTTCCAAGCTCTGATAGTATTGATATAATAAGCATAACAGCAATCTGGTGGAACCAAGAAAAGCACACCGTTATCTCTGGATGCAAACCATATCAAAAGGACAGGGAAGGATGTATTGGAGGTGGTGTTGCTCTATATGTGAAAGAGGGCATTGAATCCAGCAAGCTAGAAAGCCCCAAAGAGGCAGACTCCTCCACAGAAACAGTGTGAGTGGTGATACTGGGTCCCAAGAGTAATTTAGTAATGGGGACATTCTATGACCCCCTGATCAAAATGCTCAAGGAGATCTTGAGATGAAAAATGAAATCGAGGAAGCATCCAAACTAGGATATGATTTAGTAATGGGTGACTTCAACTACCCTGATGTAGACAGGCTACATATGTGTTCCAGTCATGACAAAGAAGTAACATTTCTAGATATCTTAAATGACTGTGCCCTAGAACAGTTGGTCATGGAACCAACCAGGGGGGCAGCGACCCTGGACTTAATCTTAAGTGGCACCCAATACTTGGTGTGAGATGTAAGTGTTGTTGAAACAATGGACAACAGTGATTATAGTGCTGTTAAATTAAACATACATGTAAATAGCGAATTACCAAGAAAATCCAACACGGTCACATTTCAAAAGAGGAAACTTCCCCAAAATTAGGGGATTGATAAAAAGTAAGCTGAAAGGCAAAGTCTAGAAGGTCAAATCACTGCCAAATGCTTGAGAAGTGTTTAAAAACACCAATATTAGAAGCTCAAGTGCAGTATACACTGCAGATCAGAAAAGGTACCATCAGGGCCAAGAGGATGGCAGCTTGGTTAATGAGCAGAGGCAAGAAGGCATCCTTCAAAAAAAAATGGAAGTCTTCTCTGAATGAGGAGAATAAAAAGGAAAATAAGCTCTGGCAAAAGAAATGCAAGCAGACAATAAGGGCTGCTAAAAGAAGAATGTGAGGAACACATTGCTAAAAACATAAAAACCAACCAAAATTTTAAAAAAACAAACAAAAAGCAAGAGACCGTCTAGGGAGATGGTTGGACCCATGAATTACTAATTTTTGCAGGAAGGGAGTCTGACGAATTGAGGGAAATAGTGGTGATGACAGATGAAATTCAAGGCTTAATAGACAAAATGAAAACTGACAAATTGCCAGGTCTAGATGGCATCCACCGGAGAGTTCTCAAAGAACTCAAATGTGAGATTGCTGATCTTCTAACAAAAATATGTAACTTGTTCCCTCAGATTTGCCTCCAAACCAGAGGACTGGAAAATGGTCAATGTAATAACAATCTTTAAAAAGGGATCCAGGGGTGATCTCAGAAATCATGGGCAGGTTAGTTTTAACATTTGTCTGGGACAACCGGTAGAAAGTATTGTTAAAAATAAAATAGCCAAGCATATAGAAGAGTGGAGCAGAACCAGCATGACTTCTGAAGGGTAAGTCCTGTCTTACTAAACTATTAGAGTTCTTGGAGAGAGTCAACAAGCATATAAATAAAGATGATCTGGTTGACATAGTGTATTTGGGCTTTCAAAAAGCTTTCAGCAAGGTATGTTTAGCAGTCAGGGAATAAGAGATGTCCTCTTGTGGATCAGGAATTGATTAACTAGCAGGAAGCAGATAGTACGAATAAATGGAGGGCTGTAGAAAATTGAGTCCCCCAAGGATTCGTACTGTGACCTGTGCTTTTTAACTTGTTCACAAATGATCGAGTCAGGGGTGAGTAGCGAGATGGCCAAGTTTGCTGATGTTACTAAATTGTTCAGGGTTGCTAAAACAAAAAGGGATTATGAAGAGCTCCAAAAGGACCTCTCCAAACAGAGGGAATGGGTGGTAAAATGGCAAATGCAATTCAGTGTAAACAAATGTAAAGTTATGCATATTGGAGCAAAAAATCTTAATTTCACATATATGCTCATGGAGTCTGAACTGGTGGTGACTGCCCAGGAATAGGACCTTGGAGTTGTATTAGATAGCTCAATGAAGGTGTTGATGCAGTATGCAGCAGCTGTGAAAAAGGCAAATCCCATGCTTGGGATCATTAGGAAAGGTACTGAAAATAAAATTGCCAATAAGATAATGCTATATAAATCTATGATGCAGCCCCATTTGGACTACTGTGTACAGTTCTGGTTGCCTTACCTCAAAAAGGATATTGTAGAGCTGGAAAAGGTTCAGGAAAGGGCAACCAAAATGATCAAGGGGATAATTTTCCTCACTTTGAGGAAAAGTCGCAAGCAATTGGGGCTTTTTAGTTTAGACAAAAGGAGAGTAAGAAGTGACATGATAGAAATGTATAAAATTATGCATGGCATGGAGAAAGTGGGTAGAGAAAATCTTTTCTCCCACTCTCTGGTAACACTAGAATGTTGGAAGATTCAGGGCAGACAAAAGAAAGTACTTCTTCACACAGCACATAGTTAAACTTATGGAATTCACTCCCATAGGAGGCAATGTTGGCTACCAACTTGTATGGATTTAAAAGAGGATTAGACAAACTCATGGAGGAAAAGGCTATCACTAGGTACTAGCCATGGCGGCTATGCTCTGCCTCCATAGGTAGAGGCTGTATACTTCCAAATAGCAGTTGCTGGAAACTGCAGGACAGGAAAGTGCTCTTACACTCAGATCTGGCTTGTGGGCTACCCATGGGCAGCTGGTTGGCCACTGTTAGAACAGCATGCTGGACTAGATGATCCAGCAGGCTATTCCTATGGTGTGTACAGTGGTCAGAACAAGATTAGAATACTTCCCTCAACGTAAATGTAGCCAATTCAGACTAATGACCATGCTTCCTGTGTGCTTCTCATTCCCCTCTCTCTGGATGGATGTGAGAACGCATATGAGATGGGCTTGGAAGGGCATTGCAGCTGCCCTTGTGCCATTTGTTGTCACTGCCTGGGCATTAGCCAGGCCAGCTGTGATGGAGGAGAGGAAAGCACAGCTGCTATTGTGGCTTTTGCCACCATCTCTGATGTAAGATGGGTTAAACTTTTGCCCATTTTGCAAACCCTCTCCAAAATTGCCAGACATGAGAGGGGAGGGGTTTTATTGCTTATGGACTTTGGGCAACTATTTTACTTCTACTGTAGTTTTTGTTTAGATTTCCCCTGGGGTCTTCCACAATTCTATTGTAGAAATTAGATCATAAGAATCTCACATTATACATAGATTCAGTGGAGTGTGTGTGTTGGTCTCAAGACTATGAGACAATTGTGATCAGCAAACTTTCTAACCATATTTCCATTGACTCTTTTAACAGCCCTTAAACACCAAACAAAAACATTACAAACACAAGACTTTTCACTCCAGAGCACTATATCTTGGTTCCCAAATAGCAGCTCCCCCAGAAGTTCTAGCTTCATGAGCACGTAAGGACATAGGACATAGGAAGCTGCCATTGGTCCATCTAGCTCAGTAATGTCTACACTGACAGAGTTCTCTCCCAGCCCTACCTGGAGATGGTGGGGATTGAACCTGGGATCTCCTGCATGCAAAGCAGATGCTCTGTCACTGAGCTCTATCACTTCCACATATGAAGAAGCGCAATTTGTTTTTCATGGATCTGAGCACTTTTAAATGATTCTTAGAAGTTTCTTAGATGACGTTTGCAGTAAGATTGTTGTTTACTCCAAAATGGAAAGCTCAAGTAGTACATCAGAGTAATGATTGGATCAGCGAGCTTTGGGAATTAGCTCCGATGTAAAAATCAACATATTATTTAAGATCAAAAGAAACAGGACATGGACAAAGCAGGTTTCTGGAAGTATGGTCTCCATTTATTTTGTATTGTAAAATAAAGTATTGCTTCCCAAAAGTTCAAAATGGTTTTGACATATTTTAAGTTCATTACTGCTCTTTTGTTGTTGTTCGCTAATGTGAACATAAGTTGTTTTATTTTCTTTACAAACAAAACAGAGAATATGCTAATTTAATTTTAAAAAGGTTAATGAGGCTATCATATTTAAATGTATTTAATGTTTTTTTTATGATGTTGGCATACTTTTTCTTTTTTTAATCTTTCCTGAGACAAAGATGTAATGCACAAAGTAATTGACAGTAACTAAAAGTATTGTAAAAATTTTTTTATCTGGTAATAATTTAAAAAATGATTCTTAGTGTGCATCTGCAGGTGAGCTTCATGTACTGTGGATAAAGCAGAATGTTGATTGATATCTGTGGAAGCCCATAAAAGCAGAGTCAACCCATCAAGGAGAAACATTTCTGGGAGCTGCTACTGGTGGCTTCTGGTGCCCCTCAGTGATCTAGACTGCCACAAATGGAAAGAACAGCATCCCAATAAAAGTAACTTCTTCAGAGTTGTGAACATAATTCATAGTGGAAGGTTGTAATGTTTGACAGTTGCTTACCTATTGACATATGACAGGTATCCTTGCTATATTGTTTTAGATGCCTACTGATAACTTTTAACATTTCAGCAAGCCTAACCAGACATATCATTTGGTTACATTTTAAAAGTTTCATTGATTTTAGCTGTTTTATTTTATTTTACACCATTTAGATTTTTTTTCTGATTATTTATTTATTTATAGTATTTGTATACCGCCCCATAGCTAAAGCTCTCTGGGCGGTTTACAGTAACTAAAAACATCAAAAACAAACATACAAATTTAAAACATATCTTTTAAAAACAATTTAAAACACAATTTAAAAAATTTAAAAGAATTTTAAAAAACACATGCTAAAATGCCTGGGAGAAGAGGAAAGTCTTGACCTGGCACCGAAAAGATAACAGTGATGGCGCCAGGCACACCTCGTCAGGGAGATCATTCCATAATTTGAGGGCAACCACTGAGGAGGCCTTCTCCCTTGTTGCCACCCTCCGAGCTTCCCTTGGAGTAAGCACCCTGAGGAGGGCCTTAGATTTTGAGCATAGTGTACAGGTGGGTTCGTATCGGGAGAGGCGTTCCATCAGGTATTGTGGTCCCAAGCCGTGTAAGGCTTATAGGTTAAAACCAGCACCTTGAATCAAGCTCAGAAACATACAGGCAGCCAATGCAAGCGAGCCAGAATCGGTTTTATATGTTCGGACCGTCTGATCCCTGTTACCAATCTGGCCTCTGCATTTTGCACAAGCTGCAGTTTCCGAACCGTCTTCAAAGGCAGCCCCACATAGAGTGCATTGCAGTAATCTAACTTGGAGGTTACCAGAGCATGGACAACTGAAGCCAGGTTATCTCTGTCCAGATAGGGGCGCAGCTGGGCCACCAACCAAAGTTGGTAGAAGGCACTCTGTGTCACCGAGGCTACCTAAGCCTCAAGTGACAGAGATGGTTCTAGGAGAACCCCCAAGCTACGAACCTGCTCCTTCAGGGGGAGTGCAACCCCATCCAGAGGTTAAGCACTCCATATATTTTTAGAAATAAATAAATAAATAAATAAATAAATAGTCTTAGGACAGGAATCAAAATTTGATGACATTTCAGAACTAGATTACAAGTATTATGCTCAAAATCTGAAATGACATCAGAATTTGGAATGTGAATGGTGGGTGTTTATAGTCAGGGTTTTTTTGGGGGGGTGTCCTTAATTTTTTTGCCAGTGTCTCAGGTTTTATCATTGCAGCTTAAGAATTTTTAAAATGTTTGAAGATAATTGACACAAATAACCTGATATTTTAGTTCACATCAGCTGTCAAATCCTATTGCTACATGTTGTGATAGATCTCAAATACTGCTAATTATAGCATGTCAGTTGTCAAATACGGTAAGTAAATATTTATATATACATATATGTGTAAAAGAGGAGAGAGGGGAACTAAATGGATAGGAGATGGGGGAGTGGGTCAAGAGATATTGTTTGTTTTGTATATAAAAAGTTTCAATATAATGTTAACCAACACAAGGTAAACAAAGATAAATACCACAGCATATCATCTATTAAAATTGTCAGATGTCAAGCAGCAGGCAGATCAGACAGGTGCCTTTTCTGGCATCTGCTGAAAACATTTTCGTTTAAGAGAGCCTATCCACACTTGGAGAAGTTATTGTTGATCTTAATTAGTTTTTGAATGTTCTTAAATGCCACCCTGGGCTCCTGCTGGGAGAAAGGGTGAGATATAAATCAAATAATAAATCAAATAAAATAATAATAAATAAATACCTGGCTTTAACTGTCTTTTAGTGATAATTTTTTTAAAAAAATGTTTTAACCCACTTGGAGGTTTTATTACAATCAAATATCATATACATTTTGTTAAGTAAATAAATGCCAATTAATATCAAATAACCAGCAGAAACACTTGATATGAAATGTCAAATACTAATATACAACTAATTTCTGACATACATCAGAACTTGGCATAATATTTGCACATTCAGAGAGTATTTTTACAACAATGCTTTATTAATAATCACCAGTAAATGAGTAATAAGTGGGATGTCAAATACTGAAGCTGAAAATCAATTTTTGCCACATATTTGCAGGACATTCAAAGAATCTTTGATACCAACACCCACAAAAGACAATCCTAGGAAGAATATAGCGGAGAGAGTAAATTCATTTGAGGCCAACTAAACTCCTTTAATTTGAGATATTTAATTTAAGATATGCAGACAATACCATACTACTAGCAGAAACCAGTAATGATTTAAAATGAATGCTGATGAAAGTGAAAGAGGAAAGCACAAAAGCAGGACTACAGCTGAACGTCAAGAAGACTAAAGTAATGACAACAGAAGATTTATGTAACTTTACAGTTGACAATGAGGACATTGAACTTGTCAAGGATTATCAATACCTCGGCACAGTCATTAACCAAAATGGAGACAATAGTCAAGAAATCAGACTGGGGAGGGAAGCTATGAAAGAACTAGAAAAGGTTCTCAAATGCAAAGATGTATCACTGAACACTAAAGTCAGGATCATTCAGACCATGGTATTCCTGATCTCTATGTATGGATGTGAAAATTGGACAGTGAAAAAAGCGGATAAGAGAAAAATAAACTAATTTGAAATGTGGTATTGGAGGAGAGCTTTGCGCATACCACGGACCGCGAAAAAGACAAATCATTGGGTGTTAGAACAAATTAAACCAGAATTATTACTAGAAGCTAAAATGATGAAACGGAGGTTATCATACTTTGGACACATCATGAGAAGACATGATTCATTCATTTACAATTCTTGGAAAAACAGAAGGGAGTAGAACAAGAGGAAGGCCAAACAAGAGATGGATTGATTCCATAAAGGAAGTCACAGACCTGAACTTACAAGATCTGAACAGTGTGGTTTATAACAGATGCTATTGGAGGTTGCTAATTCATAGGGTCGCCATAAGTCATAATCGACTTGAAGGCACATAACAACAACAGCAAAGTCCTTTGGTAAAGAACAATTGTCTACACCCTGTTATCTCTTATGCAAGACTAAAAATGCAGGCCAGAAGGAGATTAGCAACAATGAACAGAATAAAGCATTGAGGTGGAGATGAAAACCCCATAAGAAATCTTTTTTTGGTACCCATTCAAAAGTTGTGTTTAGTCCAATATATTCTCAAACAGTTCAACCTCACATGTGGCAGGACTGCTTGGACCCTTACAAGCAGCCATTAAGGGAAATTTTATTTTATTTGCTCCATCAGAGCACACAGGCCAAATACATGGTTTTAATTTTTAGAAAAGCTATCAGATGCATAGAGCTTCCCTTGCACTACATCAGCACCTAATATCAAATCCAAACCGGATAGTGTGGGCAGAACAATGGGAAATAGATAGCATCTGTTTAAGAAAAATATCCAACTCTATATTGGGTTGTGTTTTTTTGGTAACTTGGTTGAAATCCAAGGCACACAGACAGCCTTCAAGGAAAATGAAGAGAAAGAGGAAGCACAAGCTTGTTAGCTATTCTCTCTCTCTCTCTCTCTCTCTGACACTGAATGCAGTAGCCTTACTTGGCGAAGGTAAAGAGTGTAGAAACAAGGTTGCAGTCAGATGTTAAATTACCCACTATCTACTTTGCACAGACAAATTAGCAAAATGTGCCATAGCCAATTTACAAATTGTGCCATTCCAAAAGTATGGGGAAAGTGTAATCTCATATGTCTTATTCTCAAATCAAGTATAATTAAATAATTGCATTATCATGCTTTAAGCCCAGCTCCCAAGCAGTTCAATGCTCTCTCTCTAATCATGTCTAGGGACCACTAGGAAAGCGGACTGAAAATAATTCTGCCAATATCATAATGCCAGTATACAAATTATGGTGTGACCACACTTGAAGTACTGTGCCCAGTTCTGGTTGTCAAACCTCAAAAAGATATTGTAGAGCTGTAAAACGTTAAGGAAAAAAGGCAACCAAAAATGATCAAGGGGCCGAAACAACTCCATTATGAGGAAAGGCTACATCATTTGCGGATTTGGATTGCTTTAAAATGGGTTTAGACAACCAGAATGATCAAGGGGATGGAACAACTCCCCTATGAGTAAAGATTGCAGCATTTGGAGCTTTTTAGTTTAAAGAAAAGGCAAGTCAGAGATGATGGAAGTGTATAAAATTATACATCACATTGAGATAGTGGATAGAGAACAGTTTTTCTCCCTCTCTCATAACTCTAGAATCTTGGGAGATTCAGGACAGACAAAATAAAGTACTTCTTCACACAGCACATAGTTAAACTATGGAATTCCCTTCCATAGGAGGCAGAGATGGCCACCAACTTGGAAGACTTTTAAAGTCTTCATAGACAACTTCATAGAGGATAAGGCTATCAGTGGCTACTATTCATGATGGCTAAGCTCTGCCTCCATTGTTGGAAGCAGTATGCTTCCAAATACCAGTTGCTATGGTGCTCATGCCCTGCTTGTGGGCTGCCCACAGGCATCTGACTGGCCACTGTGAGAACAGGATACTGGACCAGATGGACCATTGATCTCATCCAGTAGGGCTCTTCTTATGTTCTCTTATGTCATTTTAATTGTGTGCGGGGAAAACACCTGAATGGAATTGGTGTGAGATGTGAAAATACATTTGCAGCACAATTGATGGAAATGGCTGGTAAGTCATTGTAATGTTCTCTCCTTGTAACGTTCTCTCCCCAGAAGTGAAACTTGACCGGCCATGCAATTTGTGCAGACCCACAAATCATTACTGATATTTGCTGTCAAGAAATATTTAAACTAATGCCAAGGCCAGGCTTGATTATATTGACAGACAGATAAGCTAACCAATAAATGAAAAAGCTGCAGAATTGACATAGTTGAATTTGTTGCACCGTAACCTGTGATTTTCATGTAGCTCTACAAAGAAAAAGGCACCAGACCCTTGAATAAAGTGGTTTGTAAGTCAATGTTTGGTAAATAACCATAAACTCAAGCAATACTACTGTACATCTCAGATTTATGCAGTGTTAAATGAAAACACCTTTTCTTTTTTGCCCCAGGGTTTTGAATTAACATCTCCTTGCTCCTGGACTTTTTATTATTTTAATATAACAACAATTTAAACATTTCAAATGTGATTTCTTCAATAAGACATGTCACCTGGTCTATGCCACTTTATTCAGAAACAAATCCCATCAATTTCAGTAGGACTTACTACTGAATAGTGCTTGTCACTGAGTATGTGCAGAATATCTTTCTGCACCACTAAGTCAATTTGACCTAATATCTGGTTTCAGAACAAAAGACTTCCAGACCAGAAATCAGAATTTATAGGCATGTGTGATCTGCAACACATTTTTTTTTTCAATAATTTTTATTCAAATTTTCATAAAACATACAAGACGAAATCATAAAACATTCAAAGACAAAAAACAAAATCAAAAATAGTTAAACAAAAAAAATAAATAAAAATAAAAATAAAAATAAAAATAAAAATAAAAAATAAAGAGTAAAATATTGACTTCCCATTTGTCAAAGATCAGATCAGTTATAAGTCTATAATATATAACAATCCTGTCTCTTAAGTCATATTATAAAATCACTTTCCTCCAATAGTTATCTTACTTAATCATCAAATCTCATAAACATTACTTTATTCTTTCCACAAAAAGTCAAAGAGAGGTTTCAATTCTTTAAGAAATATATCTATCAATTTTTTTTTCCAGATAAGCATATCAATTAATCCATCTCATTACTAATTATGATAATCTTATTGTCATAACCATAGTCAAAATAAACATTTCAATTAATCCATCACATCAGAATCTGTTAGGTTCAGTAATTTCAGTAGCCATTGTTCTATTATCCCTATTAGTTCCATTTTCCATCTTCCATCTTCAGTAGTCTTGTTAAGTCCAGTAATTTCAGTATCCAATCTTCCATTATCAGTATTCCATAATAATCTTGCTGTCAAAGCCATAGTCATATAGTAAGAGTCTGATGGGAATTACCTCTATCCCAAATATTTTCTTGCCATCCATTCTGAATAGGTTGCTGAAATACTGCTGTAAAATCATATCTCTGTTCTTTTTTTCAAAATACACTGGGTCATCTCTTGAAAGTTTTTCCATTGTTACATGGCTGCAGTTAATTCCATAAATTTTCTCTATATTGGGCTCCATCACATCATTCCAGTCCAGAAGATTATCCATGCCATTGATAACTTTATCTCTAGAATCTTCATTAATTTCTTCAGAGATAACATTGAGTTCCAAACAATAGATTTTATTTCTAAAGTCCATAGACTCCAAATCTTTTTCCTGTTCCACGTTTGTTCCAATCTCCGGGGTCTCCTCTCTCACAGGGACCCCTGTTCCAGTCTCCAGGGTCTCCTCTCTCACAAGGACCCCTATGTCTTTAATCTCCTGTGTCTCCAAACAATAGATTTTATTTCTAAAGTCCATAGACTCCAAATCTTTTTCCTGTTCCACGTTTGTTCCAATCTCCGGGGTCTCCTCTCTCACAGGGACCCCTTCCAGGGTCACCTCTCTCACAGGGACCCCTATATCTTTAATCTCCTGCGTCATTTTACTCAATTCAATTTTCAGCTCCTTACAACCCTGTCGCAGGTTTTGTTTCGTTATCTCAATCTCATCCATTATTTTCTGAAACATAGTTATTTCCAGATTCTCAGCCACTTTCTTAATTGCCATTTTAAAAGAAAAATATAGGAAAACCACTTCTTATTTCAGCAACAATTGGGTTAATACTCCAAACTTGGTGACATCACAGTATAAACAGAGCAGACAGCCTTATCTCTCCATAGTTAAGTAAACAAAATGCAGTTCCCAGGATCGAAACAATTAATGGCAGTCGTCAAGAAACAGATTCGTCAAAATAAAATAGACCAAAAAGAGAGTAGTCTCAGACAGTATAATATTCTTCAAAATAAAAATCTGGAATAGAAATCCCTCTTCTGTGTATATCTTTAGAATGCAAATCCAGGACAGCTTTTTGCAACAAAAACAGAGATAAGCTATTAATTAGTGCGTAGCAGAGAGAAGTTATGGCTCCCCAGTGAGATGTCAAAAACCGATCAATCTGGCAAATCTCTTTTAAACAGCAACAATTTAAGTCAAGTAAAAGAAAAATATAGAAAGAAGGGTGCTTGCCTGTTAGTGCGTTCTCTCTTAGAAGATAAGATGAACGTTCGCTTTAACAGATAGAGCTTGCTGTTGAAAATCCGTCCCACCTTCGTCGGCTGGACCTCGTCCCATAAATTAATGAGATCTGGTCGTCCCAACAAAAATAGGCTTTGAGGTTAATCTCTTCGTTTCTCCCTACCCGGGAGAAGTTTAATCAGTCAAAAAAAAAAGAAAAAACTGACTGATATATCTGAATAAGCTTCTTTTGAGGCAGGAGCCCGTCTCAAAAGCAGGCACAGGCTAAGTCACCCTTCCCGGAAGTCGATCTGCAACACATTTTGTAGAAAACATTAAAGGTCGAATTCTAATAAGTCATTCCATGAGCAGAAGAACTTCCACCTGCATAACAGAGCTTCCCCTTCCTCTCCTCTTCCTGAGCACCTCCCACACCTACCAAATTATTTATTATGTATTATTATTTATTAATTAAATTTCTATCCTCCCCTTCCTCCCAGAAAGAGCCCAGGGCAGCAAACAAATGACAGAACATTGTAAAAAGAAAACATCTTTAAAAAAAATTTTTTTTGAAAAAAAACTTTAAAAACATCTTAAAAACAACTCCAACACAGATGCAAACTAGGATACAGACTGCATATCTGTTTGAGAATTGGCAGAACCCTCCAAGCAATGACTTCATTGGATACAAGTACTGCTCAGGCTCAATAGTCAATAACAATGTGTAAAGCAGAATGATTACAGTTAACCCTGATGCAAGAAACCCTAAATCTGGTTCCGTCTCCATTGTGACAACATATGTGCATTGTATGACTACCATGAATGTTCCACTACCCTAAAATGTAGTATTGAACTGTGCATTAACGTTTTGACATTGCCAGAGCAACCAACAGCAAGTGTACCACTGATTTCCCCATCTAAACATCAGGTTGTAACCAGAAGAACCACCCAAAGTTTACTTTGTCTATAAGCTACATAGGAACTTAATCCCAGCCTTCCGCCAGCCAGTTGTACAGAACAACTGTTTTATCTAGGGTATATCAGAATTATTAAATGTATCCTTAGATAAAGGAATTGCATCAGTTGCCACATTTTGAACTGATAAAAATTCAGGCGATTCTTACTCCGTAATATCATTTTCAGATTTCGTGGCATTTTCCCCATCTGATGCAATTTTGTCTTCCAAGGTAAATGCAACCATATTCGATGGGTGTGCATCAGCTCTGGGTGTACCCCAAATAATGAGATGAATCAGGGTGGTGAAGAGCAGTCATATTCCTGAGACAGACTGCACCATTCACAAGGCACTTTGAAGCAGATCAGGGCATCTCCAACCTTCCAAGGAGCAATCGTGCCCTAGGTTTTCTAAAAAGTTAAATGCACAACTTGCTTTTTCTTTTGTGTGAAACTAAGCCAAGCAGTCAGGGGAAATGCCCAGTGTTTGAGAACAGAGGAATGGGGAAGAAAGAAGGGAGGGGGATCTTTTGTGCTGATGGACAGGTCTAGTTTTGAATCACAGTGAATTATTTTTTCCAATCACAGCAATTTGGGGAATGAAAAACATAGCTGTTTTATATACTTTGGTCACCATTCTCCTCCATGTTTTGACTACAAGAGCAGGGTATAAGCAGTGGAAGGAGACTATTGGGGTGGACTACTTCCTTCCAAATCATTATTTTTCCTGATGAACAACTTAAAACCATAATCCTCTCTTTTCTCTTTCTTCCAATAAGGGGTTGGTGCCAGAGTATTTTTAACACAGTTAAAATCACCTAGCACAATAACCCCTGGACCTGATTTTCTGGACTATGGTAGGGTTCTTAGCTTGGGCCACACTCCTTGTTTCCAGTTTCCAAACTGATTTCCAAAACAACAACTACTAGAGGAGGGAATGTGATTTCTGTTTTCCCACCCTGAAACAGGAATGTCTGCACTTGCAGAGGAACTGCTGTGACTATTTTTCAGATATATGGCAGGCTTTTGGAGACGTGCCTGCAATTTACATCCAATTCTGGCAGATTTTTTTTAAAAAAAGTTAGATACTTTTTTCATTCAAAAAATAAATATTAAAGGTTCCTTCTGTGAAAACCTCTGGACAGATCTTTCAGAAATTTTGCAGGCTTAATCCACGCTGCAGGTGCCCCTTTGCCTGCAAATTTCATCCACTTATGTGAAAAGGAAAAAGGTTATAGCCATTTTTACATTCACTATTACAGTCAGTAGAGGTGAAACAGAGCTTTGGATTTAACAGGTGATTCAGACCTGAATAACAAATTTAATCAGAATGACACAGAGCAGATTTGAAACAGATTGGGCTGCTTCCAAATGCTACAGATATAGATGCAAGGCAAATCTTGTGATTGTTGCACACCTCTACTATATTCAGTCCTTGGATGGCAGATTGACCACTAAGGTCCTCCAAAGAAATCTTGCACCCAAAAGATTTTCCCTCTCTTTGGAGTTTCAAAAGCAGTTAGTCATGTGGCACAGGTGACAGTGGCAGTATAACAAAACATGTGTGCACACCATATATTCTTCTGGATTGCTGCCAGTGTGTCTTAGACCATCGAATGGCTCTGCTCTGTTTTTTTAGTTGACCTTTTCACTAAGAGCATAAAATATAAAAAGAGTCTTACCTTCTTAGAGGATTGGAGTTGAAAGCCATTGTAGTGCAGTGTAGTGTAATATAATGGTTATAGGGTTAGGACTGAGAATATCCAGGTTCAAATCCCCGCTCAGCCATGAAGCTCTCACCCTAACCTACTTCACAAGGTTTGTTGTAAGTTTAGGGGGGGGGGAGAACAATATATGCCACCTTAAAGTTCTTGGTAGAAGCATAGGAACATAGGAAGCTGCATTATACTGAGTCAGACCATTGGTCCATCTAGGTCAGTATTGTCCACACTGACTGGCAGCAGCTCTCCAGGGTTTCAGACAGGAGTCTCTCCCTGGAGATGCCAGGGATTGAACTTGGGACCTTCAGTATGCAAGGCTCTGCCACTGAGCTATGGCTCCTGCCCAGAATATGTGCAAAGCAGTCTCAGTTCCACAAGTCCACAATGTTCAAGTGACATGGCTCATAAATGGCAAATTGTCTCTTTTCCTGACTCAAAACCCCTATTTCCTATTACCCTGCAAACATGCAAAATAGCACAATGAGCTCCTCCATCTCCATTTTGAGTACTGTAGTGACAATGCACTTACTAGTCCAAGGGACACACGGACCCACACACACACACACACACACACACACACACAGAGGGATTGGAATTATTAAAACAGAGGATATAGATTAGAACTGAGGGGCTAGCTAAAACAGTGGAGTATACAATATAAATTCACAAATAGGCAAAAAAAACCTTGCGGTTTAAGAACATACCTATAGCCAATAGATATTTCTATCAAACTTTAAAAAGCAGGGAAATTGGTCAGCTATAGTGAATGCACCAGGAGAGCAGGAGACCTGATCTCCTCTTTAGCACCATCAATCCAGCTTAATGGTGTGATGCTGGAGAATGTTTATCACTTCCCCTATCTTGGCAGCCATCTCTCTATAAAAGCTGACGTCAATGCTGAAATTCAACATCGTCTGAGCTCTGCGAGTACCACATTCTCCCAAATGAAGCATAGAGTGTTCGAGGATCGGGATATTTGCAGGGAGACCAAAATGCTTATTTACAAAGCCATTGTACTGCTGACCTTACTGTACGCCTGTGAAACATGGACCATTTATAAACGCCACTCCCAACTTCTTGAAATATTCCACCAATGCTGCCTCCAGAAAATGCTGCAAATTACATGGGAAGACAGACGGACTAATGTTAGCGTTTTGGAAGAAGCAGAGACTACCAGTGTTGAAACAATGATTCTTCAACATCAACTTCGCTGGACCGGCCATGTTGTTTGAATGCCTAATCACCATCTTCCAAAGCAGCTACTTTACTCCCAACTTAAGGATGGAAAATGGAATATTGGTGGACACCAAAAGAGGTTTCAAGATGTTCTTAAACCAAATCTAAAAAAATGTGACATGAGCATCAAGGACTGGGAAGTCTTGGCCCATGAACGTCCCAAATGGAGGTCGGCTATTATCAAAGGTGCTATAGACTTTGAAGAAGCACAAATACAGGGCGAATAGGACAAACGAGCTAAGCGGAAGGCACGTCAAACAAATCCTCATCGTGACTATCTTCCATCTACAAACCTTTGTCCTCACTGTGGGAGGCTGTGTGGATCCAGAATTGGCCTCCACAGTCACCTGCGGACCCACTGTTAAAGATCTTATCTTGAAAGACAATCTTACTCCGCCACGAATGATCACCAATGAATCTCTGAGATACTGTACTGCCCTTCAAATTTGTCAAAATGCAAACAATTTGGGTTGGTCTTTCACAGTCCAATCCCCTTCCTGTGTAGCTTGGAAGAATTTGGTAACATGTGCCTCTGAGCATATGGTAAGTGGCGGCAACACCTGCCATCTCCAAAGATGGAGAATTACATTTTTGTATGTTTGTTGGTGTTCTTACTTTGCTTATTTTCTGTGTTACTCCTGTTTCTACAGAGAATCTAACCTAGAAAATTATATTTCTCTCATTATTCATCCTAGAACTCTGTGTCAAATTTATTTTTATTTCAAAGTCTTTATATTGGTCAGTGTCATATGATGGTGAAGTTAGCCTTTTGTGTTTCAAACTGGAGGTTATGTTCTATTTCTATTTTGGATGCATAAACAGTTGAATCTGAAACTGCAGTTTGACGTCAAATCAGACTGATTGCAATATGTTGCTACTTCTGCAATGACTCTAGCTGTTGGAAAAAACAAACTTGGCCTGCCCAAGATGTATGTTTTCGGCCTGCTACGCTTAAACTACTCCACTTAAGGAAATGTGGGCATGGTCAATTAAAGACATAGAGCACACCTAGAATTTTGCTAGAATATATTTCACCTCCCACTGTTTTATCTTCTGCAAACTGAGACATTCCTCGTGTCCATTGGTAACTATTCTGCAGAACAGTCAGGGCTATTATTCCACAATTGTTTTTGGAGCTTTTTTTTAGTGTTGCAAAGTGTTGCTGTACTTCATATATTCAGAGAAACAGAAGCAAAAGAGAATGAATTACTATAGGAAACTTCACTAAAATTGCAAAGTAAATCAAACATATTTAAAGTGACTATCTGAACTATAGCAATTGTTTAAATATTGTTGCTTCCTCCCTCCTAAAACAAGATCAGCACAGCATATATCTTGTTTCTCTTATTTGGGCTGACTGCAGGTGTTGCCATCACTCACCATATGCTCAGAGGCACATGTTGCCAAATTCCTCCAAGCTACACAGGAAGTGGTTTGGACTGTGAAAGACCAACCCAAATTATGTTTGCATTTTGACAAATTTGTAGGGCAGTACAATATCTCAGAGAGGAGGTCTTATATATCTCTTTTGTAATCTTTTTGTACACTGCTTAGAAACTATGTGTGGGGATTCGAACCCTGGTCTCCAAGGTCATAGTCCTAGGATAGGTAAAACTGCCCAAGGAGGTGGAGGAGGGGGAGGAGAAGGGTGGTGAGGAAGGAAAGGAGGAGGGAGGATGCGGAGGGGAGGATATTGGATAGGTAGGCACTGGGCAAAGGGGAATACCCTTTTCTTTCCAAAAAGAAAACAGTATCATTGTTTTTCAGGGTTTCCCCACCTTTTTATTCTACAGCAGACTCATGTAGCCTCCCACATTAAAGCTGCCCCTGGCCACATCCACACCAGACCTTTATTTCCCTTTAGATAGTCATGGCTTCTCCCAAAGAATCCTGGGAAGTGTAGTTAGTGAAGGGTGCTGAGAGTTGCTAGGAGTTCCCCTGTTCCCCTGACAGAGCTTTAGTCAGAGTGGCTGTTAAACCACTCTGACCGCTAGAGCTCTGCCAGGGGAATAGGAGTCTCCTCTAAGCATCCTTCACAAACCACATTTCCTGCGATTCTTTGGGGGAAGCCATGACTGTCTCACGTGAAATCAAAGTCTGGTGTGGGTGACCCCTTGATTAAGCAAGCCAAGCAGCTGTGAGTCTGGCTTTTGGAACACTGACAATTGGTTCTTACTGAGCATGGACAACATTATCATTGAGTTCGATGCTACATTTCTTTAATTAATTAAAAATCAGCCAGGCATTTTTTTTTAATTTTTAAATTTCAGAAGATGAAGGTCAGAGTATGGGGCAAGGTCAGCAATAGGATTACAAGTACTCTGTGAACATGGCTGATTTTTAATGAATTTCAACAGATTATGAGAACTCTGACAGAAAAAGTCCAAAGGGGTCTGGTTTTTTTCTGTTTTTACACTTGGAACTTTTGATTCTCTCTGACTGTTTTGTGTATTGCCATGAAAATGTAGAGCAGCCTTTCCCAACCAGTGTGCTTCCAGATGTTGTTGGACCACAACTCCCATCTCTCCTGACCATTGGCAATGCTAGCTGAGGCTGATGGGAGTTGTGGTCCAACAACATCTGGAGGCACACTGGTTGGGAAAGGCTGATGTAGAGGGTTGTTAAGCAAGTGTTTCTGAGCTCAGAACTATAAGTTTTGTAAGGTTTTGTTTTGAAATGAGCTCATGGGAAGCATCAGAATGTCATGGGGGTATTTTTGATTCAACATTGCGGCATGCAAAAAAACAATGCTCACTATAGTATACAGCCACTCTCAAATCAAATCAAATTTTATTGTGCGGTCACAGACCCAACATACAGTTGATTGATCAAGCAGTATAAAACATATGATAATACAGCACGATGGTACAAAATAATTTTATCCTAAACAGTTTAAAAAGTGTCCTTCTTACGTAAAGACTGGGCTAGATTAAGAAACTTTGCAACTGTCTCTGAGATTAGTTTGTCAGAATCTGACATTAGGTATTGCAAATACCAGTCAGTAGATCTTCCTGGGAAACGCTTAATGATAGGAGAAATAAGTCTGGAGCGTTCAGTGTTATAGAAATTGCAAGAGAGAAGAATATGGGCCAATGATTCGACATCAACAGACGTACAGGGGCAAACTCGTTTCTCATACGGGATACATTGAAAGCGACCCTCGAGTATCGCAGAAGGGAAACAGTTAAATCTAGCTCTGGAAAAAAGGTACCGATATTTCGGGATGGTCAAATTTACCAGGTAAGCGGCATAAGTGGGAAATGAGAATTGTAGGCCTAGGTACATAGGTGAGCAAGTTTTGCAAGCACTGGATCTAGAGTACTGCAGATCTATGTCTTTGATTCGTTGCCCAATAATATATTTGGCTGAAACAGGGTCACGAGTAGGCAATAAGTCCAGTGGGAGGCCAAGCATATTTAGTTTATCTTGAAAGTTCTTGGGCCATGAACTGATATAACGATCTTTCCAGAGTAGATTTAAGTATCCCATGGAGGGTCCAGCATAAGCCGCTTTAATCCAAAATCTGAAGGCTAAGAGCCAGGCAGTGCATTCAGTGGAGGTGAGTCCGGCCTCAAGATGGAGGCCAGTGGCTGAAGCACAGCATGGCATACCAAAAATTGATCTCAGGAAAGATGATAAAACTGATTCAGCTTTAGAATTAAAGGTTGGCACCCAGATTGGGACTCCATAAAGGAGTTGTGAGAGAATTTTAGATTTAAACACAAGGATCACGGCACCCTTAGTGAAAAAGAAACGGAGTATAGCCTTAGAGGTATTAAGTGCAGATTGTACTGCGGAGCGGATATGGATAGACCAAGTGAGTGTTGCGTGGAACATGACCCCCAGGTATCTGTACTGTCTAACTTGGTCTATCTTCTGGCCATTGACTATCCATGTACGTACAGGCAAACGCCGAGAGAACACCATAATCTTTGACTTACTAAAGTTAATAATAAGGGAGTTATTGTTACAGTAGTTCATGAAAGCACATAATAGGCATTTTAGGCCTATATTGGATAAGGACATTAAGATGGCATCATCAGCATTTAATAAAAGAGGGCATTTAACTTCAGCCAATTTAGGTGGGTGAAAATTGTCGGCTAAGCAGCAGTTACTCAGATCGTTAAGGAAATTATTGAATAATGTAGGGGCCAAAATGCATCCCTGGTGAACCTCTTTAGAAGTAGGAATGGAATTAGTTAGGCTTCCATCAGCACCACATCGTATGCGAAGCAATGTGCATTGGTAGAGGCAACTGATAAGAAAAAGGAGTCTCTTATCTATTGTTGATTGGGATAATTTGGCCCATAGTTTGGCTCTCAAGATGGAGTCAAAAGCAGATTTAAGATCTATGAAGGCAACTGACAGGCCATTACCAAGGGAGCTCATGTACTTCTCGGCCAGATGGCTTAGTATTAGGCAGTGATCAATTGGAGATCTGTGCTTTCTAAATCCTGCCTGCTCTCTGCCCAAAATGTCCTCCTCCTCTATCCAGGACAACAGTCTGATGTTTAGATAGCTGGTATATAGCTTTCCTACAACTGATAACAGACTAATACGCCTATAATTTGAGGGATCACCCCTATCCCCTTTTTTAAAGACTGGGATAATTACTGCCTCAAGCCAGGTCAAAGGGAGTTGGCCAGTATAATTGATCTGAGAGAATAAGTTAGCCAGTAGAGGAGCCCACCAGTCTATGTGAGTCTTTGGCAATTCAGGAGGTAGGGTGTCAATTCCCGGAGCCTTGCCGGACTTAAGATTGCTAATCAAGGAGGCTATCTCCGACTGCATTACAGGTGGCCAAGATGGTAAAGAGCTAAAATCAACAGTGGTTGAGAAGTTCAACAATGTTGTTCCTATTGGGGACGTATTTGCCGCCGCCATTATTATAGGGAGGACTCATGAAGGTTTGAATTATGTAAGTTTGGAGCCACGTGAGATCGCTTACCCAATAGGGAAGGGCATTTGAGCACCTTATATAAGGCTGCTCCTTTCCTTCCCGCGCTTGCCTTTTTCGCCTCGCGGCACATGTGGTTGGATCTCCCTTCCTGTGGCTCCGTTGGCGTATCGCTGTTACAGTTTGAATTATTCTAAGTTTTTATTGATTGGTTACCTTCCCTGTATTGTTTTAGCCTTTTAATTGCCTTGTTGTGTTCCCGCCGATCAGCTGGGCGGCGGGCGTTCGCCCCCGCCCCCGGGCTGCTTTTTAGCCGGCGCTTTATTCCCGTTTGTTTTTACTTTGAGTATAAGCCTTGTTTTATTCACTTGCCTTTTGAGTTTTGTGTTAGGATTTTCATTTAGTGGTGTATATGTTCCCGTGTTAGTTGTGATTTTGTTTCTTCCACCTGCCCCAGCGTTCGTTTGTTCGATCCCCCTCCCCCTCATAATTCTATTTTTTCCTAAATTTTCTCTTTACTTCCGTTTTACTCTGCGTAAAGGCAATTTTGTTGTTTGTTGGTTGGTTACTCTTTGATTCAGTTTATAGCATAACCCCCCCCCCTAAACAGTTTATACTTTCATAAGTAGTAGTTTTTCTTATTATATTGATTGTTCTGTGTTGGATTGGTTTAGAATATATTTATCAGCTTGTTGCACTTAATTTAATTGTTTGGATTCTGACCCACTTCCACCTTACCTTTTCCCTACCCCCCAATAGTCTATAAATTAATAGTATTAATTTAATAATTAATTTAAAATAATAATTAATAAATTTTAAAAAATACATAAATAAAATACAATAAATTGAATATTTTTGAT
Organism: Rhineura floridana; assembly: GCF_030035675.1. Taxonomy (NCBI): domain Eukaryota; kingdom Metazoa; phylum Chordata; class Lepidosauria; order Squamata; family Rhineuridae; genus Rhineura; species Rhineura floridana. The sequence continues at coordinate 38,340,279 of NC_084485.1, forward strand.
TTGGTTTAATTCTATCTGGCATTTTGGGTGTGTCAGTTATTGCAAATTTATTGTATTAGAAAATTGGTGGTGTTTTTAAATTTGTTAATTGTGTAATTGTTTTTCTGGTTTTCACCATGCCGCCCAGGAAGGTGCAACAGAATAAAGGGGTTAAGGTTGTGAAGCAGGCTGAAAAATGCCCTCCACCACTGCAGATTCAATCTTCCGATGAAGAGGAGGATTTGGGGACCATCCGTGCCTTGGTGGCTAGAATCGAGGCGCTGGAAAAAGAACGCAGGCAGCCTATGGATGGCGAAGCGGGTCCCAGTTCCAGACCTGTAGGTAAAAAATCTGCTAGGTTGGCTTCCAAGATGACTAAATCTCGTATTCTTGCTGATTTAGTTTCTAGGGTTGGTGTGCTGGAAGCTGTTATGCCCATTGAAGAGCCTGCAGGGCATACGCCTCAGGTTGGTCTGCCTGCAGTGCCTCCCACGGCTCTTGATTCGTCTGCAGCTGAGCGTCAGCAAGTTCAGCTCCCTTTTCATTCAGCCTCTACCACGTTCACTCCTGGGGTTCCAGGGTTCACCACGCCGCAGGTCGTAGCTTCTCCTGCAGCTTATACAGGTGAGCAACAATTACACCCTCATACTATACAAGGACCTGCCTCTAGTGCCTTTCATCGTGATCCCTCAGTGACGAGTCCTCACGCGCTGGGCAATCCTGGGCACCCAGTGGTGTTCATGGGGGGGTGTTGGTGCCTCAGCACCCACAGCTCCCTTGGCCTGCTGCTGCAGTGTCCCCTTGGCAGCCGACTTCTGATTCCTCTTCTCTAGCGCCTGTTCATTTGCCCCTACCTCAGGGTATTTACCCACAGGGCGATACCTCGCTTCCTCTTGGGGACCATTTATTGTTAGGAACCAAAGAGAAAATTTGGCGAGGAGAGTACATAGACCTGTTTTCTCTCCTTTTTCGCGAAAACGAAACAAAACCTAAGGAAGGACACGAGGGCAAGGAGCGGGAGGCTGCTATTAAACGGAAAGTGGATCGGGTGTGGCCTAATTGGTTGAACGCCTATACCATTTATATGGGCGTAATGACTCAGGCTTACCCGTCTAGGAATTTGTCCATGATAAAATATCAGGACATTGTTCATTGTGCCTTCCGCGAATTCTCAGGTACTGCTTGGCTCCAGTACGATGAGAATTTCAGACAGAGGGCGGCATTGGATCCCACCCTTCGTTGGGATATCGAGCATGCTGGTCTTTGGCTGCGATCCATGACCCCAGCCAGGCCCACTCTGGGCGATAGGGCTGATAGCGGGCATTTGCAAGCATGAGCGCAGACTTCCGCCTCTGGTTCTAGCCAAGGCGGGCACTGGGTTCAATCCCAGCAAGTCTGCTGGACATTCAATAGTACTGGCAGATGCCTTAGACGCCCCTGTAGGTTTAGACACGCCTGTGCACTGTGTGGTGGCAACCACCCCAGTTCCTCCTGCCAGCGGGAACGTACAGCTCGTCAGAGCACAGGGGAGCACCAACAGCAAAAACGGGGTTCTGGCAACAGCGGCAGTACGTCGCAAGGCCAGTAGCCAGATCAAGCTGGCTCCTTTGGCTGAGCTGTTAGAATGTTACCCCAATAGGCAGGCTGCTAGTTTCATACTTCAGGGTTTTACGTTTGGTTTTCGTATTCCTTTTCACGGTCCTAGGATCGCTACATCAGTTCATCAGCCCCCTCTTCGTAACTTGGCGCATGTCGTGTTAGCTAAGCTTCATAAGGAGATAATTGCCGACCGTATATCAGGTCCCTTTCCCTGTCCTCCTGTGGAAAATTTGCGGATTTCTCCATTAGGTATTGTGCCTAAGTAACAAGCTGGTGAATACCGACTTATTCATAATTTATCATACCCGAAAGGTGCCTCTGTTAATGATGGCATTTCGCCCTTACATGCATCAGTTAAGTATACTTCTTTTGATGAGGCAGTGAGAGTAGTTAGGAGGGCTGGCAGGGGCGCCTTAATGGCAAAGTGTGATATAAAATCCGCTTTTCGCCTCCTGCCTGTGCATCCGGATGATGTAGATTTACTGGGTTTTAAATTTCAGGGTCAATTTTACGTAGATAGGGCCATGCCAATGGGTTGTTCTGTTTCTTGTGCTGCTTCTGAAGCATTCAGCACGTTTCTAGATTGGGCACTGCGCAGGAGAGCCTCCTCCTCCTTCTCTGCTCATTATCTTGATGATTTTTTATTTGTTGGGCCAGCTGAGTCTTCTCACTGCCTTCATCTGATGCAATCCTTTACCACTTTAACTGATGAATTGGGTGTCCCGTTAGCTCCTGAAAAGTCTGAGGGCCCTACTACTTCTCTAATTTTCTTAGGGATCCAGTTGGATACGGTAGCTCAGTCTTCCCGTTTGCCACTGGATAAGTTGGTTGTACTGCGCCAACTGCTTAACAACATTATTGGACTTAAAAAACTGTCACTGGCTCGGCTGCAGGAGCTCGTGGGTCATTTAGTTTTTGCTTCTAAAGTCATTTCACCCGGTCGTGCATTCCTTAGGCGTTTATGTGACGCCATGAAGGGAGTTCACTCTCGTTTTTATTTCATTAGGATTACAGCAGGTATGAGAGCGGATTTGCACATGTGGCTTGAATTCCTTCAGGATTTCAATGGCCTGTCCTTCTGGCGGGATGAATTACTGCTCGAAGCAGAATTGCAGGTGCATTCTGATGCTGCCGGCAGCATTGGTTTCGGAGTAATATTTAGATCCCAGTGGTGCGCTGAGAAATGGCCTTCCAGTTGGCGTGCTAACGGAATTAGTTCCGATTTGACATTCTTGGAATTCTTTCCAATAGTTGTTGCGGTGCATATCTGGCCATTGGCATTTCAGAATCGCACTGTGCGCTTCTGGTGTGATAATTGGTCCACAGTTTGCATTATTAATGCCCAAACTTCCAGGTCTCCTCGTGTTATGCGCTTAGTGCGGGCTTTTGTCTTGCAATGTCTGCGATTTAATATTTTATTTCTAGCCAAGCATGTTCCAGGTTTACTTAACTCTGTTGCTGATGCCCTTTCCCGCTTTCAGATGGTGCGTTTTCGGCAACTTGCACCTGGAGCGGTACTGGATCCTATACCAATCCCACCTTTCCTGTGGAACCTTGGCAACTAGAAGTTGGGGTTGCAATTGCCGCCGCTCTTGCTCCCAGTACTCAACATGCGTATGAGCATTCATTCACTAAGTTCCAGACTTTTCGCATCAGCAAGGAGTTGCCTTTGGCGTGGCCTATACCTGTGGATCATCTATTGCAGTTTATGATATTTCTAAAAGGGCAAAATAATGCTGTTTCCACTATTGCCAGCCACCTCTCGGCGCTTGCCTTTATATCTAAGGCTCGGGGGCTGCCGGATCATTCTGTAGATTTTAGGGTCAGAAAGGTCCTTGAGGGTTGGTCGCATTCCGCTCCCAGGCCCGCTGACCAGAGGAGGCCAATCACGCCCGATGTACTCCTCCAGATCCTGGCATTGTTTCATTCATTATGCTCATCTGTGTATGAGTCGCACCTGTTCGCCGCAGTAACTCTGACGATGTTTTACGGTGCTTTTCGCCCTAGCGAAGTATTGGCCCCCTCCAAGCGCGATGTGACCTATAGAGCCTTATGCTTTGGCGATTGCACATTAGGTGCAGATATAGTGAGGTTTTCCCTGCGTGTCTCTAAGACCGATCAAAAAGGCCGTGGCTGTCTTGTGTTTTTACGCAGCTGCCAGGTCTCAGAATTATGCCCTGTGGCTGCAATACGTCAATTTCTGTCTCTTCGGCCAGCGGGCCAGCGTTATCTGTTCATACATGCTGATGGTTCTGCCCTGACTCAATTTCAATTTTGGGCCGTTGTTCGGCGGGCCTTGTTGGCCAGTGGTCGCGAAGCTGGAGTCTATGGGCTGCATTCCTTCCGGATTGGCGCGGCGACGGCCGCAGCCCTCGTGGGCATGTGCATCAGTGATATACAGGCGATTGGACGATGGCGTTCCGATGCATTTAAATCCTATGTCAGATTTTAATAATAGGAATTTTGTTTTGGTTTCCTTAGGTTTGCTAAGCCTCCCTATTCCTGTGAGGATCGTCTTGTGTGGCCACTCAATTTTGTTCTGGGCTCATCGGCGGGCATCTTCGTCTGCTCCCGGAACTCAACTGCAGCTTTCTGCCACAGCTACAGTTCATTGGGTAGCCCGTAGGGGCATGCTATGGGATGCGTTTTTACCTTCTGTGTGTCAGATTATGTCTTCGGCTGATCGGCCACATATCTTGTTGATTCATTTGGGGGAAAATGATTTGGTGCAGTGTCCAGGATTGGACTTGCTGCTCAAGGTAACGCGCGATCTCAAGTGGCTTATTAGTTCGTACCCCCAACTTATAATTGTTTGGTCAGACATGCTAGTCAGAAGGGTGTGGAGGAGTGCTGTTCATCCCAATAGGATCGATAGATCTAGGAAATGGGTTAATAGGAAGATCAGGGCATTGGTCCTGTCGCTTGGTGGGGCATTCATTCCCCATAATGGGATTAAGTTCCATGCCCCATATTTGTTCCGGGGTGATGGGGTTCATCTTTCAGAGCAGGGGTGTGATTTGTTTTTGGAGGATCTTATGAAGGGTTTACGGGATTTGTTATCTTCATTGGGTTGAGGGGAACAAGCTTAAGCTGATCCCCTCTTGTGGCATAGAATTCGGGCAGGTGAGGTATATGGGGATTATATTTAGGCGGTTAAGGCATCCTGAGAAAGGGGCACTCCCCAGGGAACCATCAGGGCTTCATGCCTGGTGGGGATCTGGATGGTGTCCTTGTGGGACTGGCTTGCGCATCATGGTGAACGCCTGTACGGCGGGGCCATGGTGTGGAGGTTGGAACCACGCATCTGGCTCCAAAAGCAAGGAGGGGGGATTTCACCCGCATCCTTGACTGTGGAGTTATGCAATGAGGTGAATTGATGCCTTAGGAAGGTGGGCGTGTAGTCCCACATAGTTAGGTTTAGCCTCACCTGCCCGAAGTACTTATATTTGAATGATTGGCTGTCTGGTTTTGGATTTAGCATGTTATATTTAATAAATATAACATTATTCCAATCTTGTGTCACGAGTCTTCCTTGTGGGGTGGCAAATGGTCCCTATTGTTTGTAAACAGTGCAGAAAAATGATGTTCCCATATCTCAGATGAGATGTTACATTGAGATGGAATAGAAGAGCCTAAGGCATCAGTAACTAAAGACCAAAAGAGTTGTGAGTTATTGTTTAGGGAAGCACTTATCAGAGCCTTCCATCCATTCTGTATAGCTAGTCTCTTTTTGGTAGAGATCAGCTGTTTATATTTCTTTTTAATAATATAGTATTCAGTTGGTAGCACATTAGAGTTGTCTTTCCTATATTGATTATAGACCCTTCTCAGTTGCTTCTTGACCTCAAGACAGTCCTTATCAAACCAGCAAGGAGAGTGCTGTTTAGATAAGGAATTTAAAAAATGAGGATTGGGCCTTAGGGTCAGATTCAGGGCAGCGGTCAGAAGTGAATAATCATTTAAAATGGCGGTAGCGTCACAAGCACCCACTATACGAGTTCTGAGATCCAAGCCCAGAGAAGAAGCGAGAAAGCAGGCGGCCTTATTTGAGGCCTCAGTAGACCAATAGGTCCTCTTGTAACTAGGGCGGGAAGCTTTGTCCACATATTGAAAATGAGTGACCAGATGGCCAGACTCCAGTAGTGACAGGATAAAATTAAGAGGAAGGTGGTCACTATCAAGTCATACAGCCATTCTCTTGGCTATATAAGAACAATAACAACAATAAATAATAATTTCATTCCATTGGAATAATTTCATTTCATTGCCATTGCTGTCCTTTCAGCTAGTTCTATGCCAAACTTTTCTTGTTTGTGTATATTCCACAATTCTCCATCAATTAAAGAGAAAATAATTTGGATTTAACAATTATCCAATGAAAGTTAAAATTTCAGTGAAATTATAATGGGTGAGGTGCAAGGTTTTTGATGCACTTGCTTTATTTTTGAGGTGGCCAAGAGCTGAGTGGCTTTTCTTTCATTCTATAATCATCTAATTAGTGGTCAGCTCTCTGTGGCCTTCCCTGGTGGCCACACCCTCTTCACAGCCCAGGGGGAGACATAGTAGGCATCTCCTCCCATGGACCTTTTTGAAATCAGGAAGTGTGGGCAGCCATGGAGGCTGCAGAGTACTGGAGAAATGTTTACTGGGAAGAAAATCAAACCACTGGCCAACTTGCAATGACAACAAACTCAAAACCCTGCACCCAGTGATGTTCTAAATAAACTATCAACTTCCCTGAAAATGAGTGAGAAAAATAGGAGACTCTTTTGATGGGAAATATTTTTTAAAAAAGAAAATAGGGGGCAGATTTCAGCACAGCATTTCTTTCAGAATCAGGATAAAACTTTGTTGTTCTCTGAGGCCTTTTAAAATTTGGTTATTTCAGATGGTGTGGTATGATTAGTGGCTTTAGCTCCTGTATTTGCTGTTTGTTTTTAAGGTCCTTCGATTTAAAATTCCATATGTCTTCCTTTTTTTTTTTAAAGATTTAAGCTATGTTTCTTTTGATTTGTGTAATGAATAGATTAGTTTTATGATGTCTCTAATTAATATAAATTAAAAAATGCAGTTTTGGAACATTCATGTAAGAAAGAGCAGATTCACCATGTAGCCCGACCCCGCAGACTTCATACAATGTGTTAATGATTTACCATTTCAGTGTTCATGTATGCACAGGGTGTGTGTGCTTGCATGCACATGTGAGTGCACACACAGACACACACCCTGTAATTTTAAAACACACCCTGAAGGCTGCTTGTGGCAGGTTGAAGACTTGACGTGTTCTGATCTTTCTTAACCAGATGAGACACAGGAGCCTGTCTTTCCCACTTTATAATTCTTCACCGAGTGCTTGTAGTGAAATCGTTTCATAACCGCATGAATTTGGAGTTTTCATTTCATCCTTGGACGAAATGTAGAACCTGGCAAGGTGACAAGTGTAACAGTGTGTAAAAGCACAATTAACTTAGGCTTTCACCCATTTTTTTCTTCAAAAAAAACATTTCTAGGGAAGGAGTGAAGTTTCAGAGTGATTGTTTTCACATTGGAGCCAGCAGCACAGGTTTCCTTCACTTCATCAGCAATCCCAAACAATCTTGCACCCTGTAATTGACAACACATGCCCTCCCAGTTCCCAGCCTCCAGCACACATATTCTGTGGGTAGAACCATAAAAGGCAAAAAAAAAGCAGAAACACCTAAGAACCTAGATGGTTCAAAGATGAGCAGGAACAAAACATTCTTCAGAAAACAACTAAATGTACCTGGGTGGCCAAATCTATTTAAGAATCAAGGGCAGATGACCCCTTAAGGTTTGACATGCTCCTACCCTTTCTATTGTTACCTCTTTCTAAAAAAATCACTGCTGCCCATTTTGTTCCTATCATGTCCTTTGGAAAGATTTTAGGAATGTCTTTCATGCTGCATGCATGTGCAATTTAGCAGACTAATGTTCATTTCCATACCACTTCCCATAATATGTTTGAGTTTTAGCTAGCCTAATATAAGGAGAGCCAGATTTATAGTGAAATTTAACATTATTAGTATGCAGTTCTTCAGCCAAATAATTTGTACAAAAGTGCATATACTAGGTACAGCATACATAAAATGCATCTGTTCATGAAAATAACATGCCAAAATGCATTATATTAGGAAAATTTGTTTGCAAAAATGTGTACCTTGGGCAAAATTGCATTCACAAATCAGTATATAGTAGGAGAAACTCACACTAAAATACTGATGAATTTCATTAGGACTTTTTCAAAATTCACAAAATAATGCAGAAATGTGGAGAACTGTACTTAAAACTGAAAAAATGAGAAACTGAAAGAAACCAAAATTAACAGATTTCCCCGTGCATTCCTGGGAGTAAGCTGCGGCGAACTCAATGGGACTTAAGCTGCATTCAGATATGGAGTTTACTGCATTATTTTTCCTGATTATAATGCTAGTGATTCTATCTTAATTTCTAATGTTCCTTTCACACTGTAGTATCTATTGCATTATGGAGCAGGGTTTTTTTTTATCAACATACTGCCATGTTGTACTAAATTTCATTCACACCAATTGGTATGGAGTGACACAATACCAATGGACATGGTTACACATGTCACCACACCCCCTTTATTTTCATGCATACTTCTGTATGCTGGAATACCACCCCAGATTTCATTATGTTAGGGGTATTGGTGTGATTAAAAAAAAACAATGGAAGAATGAAACACCAAACTCCCACAATTCTCTGGGTTAACTGGATTGCAGATGGATTTTTTCTAGAAACAATGTGTAAATAAGTGCTAAATTTCCACTTAATTCTGCTAGATTTCCAGAAGTGGCTTTTACATCATGAAAGATCACATAAAATGCAAAAATTAACAGGTAATTAACAGGTCATGTCATTAAAATGGAATAAAGTGCTGTCTAAATGCAGCTTTATTTCTGAATAGACATGTATAAGATTGCACTGTAAGGCTGCAACCCTATACACACTTGCCTAACTTAACAAATGCTAATTACTAAGGTTTAACACACTGCCTAACTTATTTTCCAAAACCCTTTGTAAAAAGAAGAGGCAAACAAATTCATTAATTCTGTTACCTGACTCCTAACTAGTCCAGGGGTAGACAAGCGAGCCAGCTCTTAGAGAGAGAGTGAACAGGGAGAGATAATAGGAGTTTGGCAGCAGAGTTTGGGGTGGGAGGTCAAGGGGAAGGTCCCTAACAAAAGAAATATTGTAGCATGCACCACATACCAGTGGGACTCTCCTGTTAACCTTAAAGGAGGACAGGACAAAGCACAGGTCATTCCAATACGAGCAGAAAAAAAGAAACAGAAGGGAACAGAGACTATGGAAATAAAGTCCAGTGGTGGTGACTGCAAGGGGTGTGTAATATTTGTTTTCTTGTCTGAGAACAACATGGTGTACATGTGCAACAAGTGCAAGCTGGTGGTGCTGTTGGAAGAAAAAGTGAGAGAAGTGACAGATGGCCATACTCCAGACTATAAGAGATGATGAAGACTTCTTAGACAGAATGCTGGAACAACAACAACAAAGAGAAGTATTAATGACTTGGATAAGGAGGTGCAGGGAATGCTTATCAAATTTGCAGATGATACAAAATTGGGAGGGATAGCTAATACCCTGCAGGGCAGACACAAAATTTAAAATGATCTTTATGAATATGAGCCAAAAGTGCGATGCAGCTGCAAAAAAGGGAAATGCTATTTTATTTATTTATTTATTTTATTGATTACATTTATATACTGCCCCATAGCTGAAGCTCTCTAGGCGGTTTACATCATTTCAGGCTGCATTAACAGAAGTTGTTTGTTGTTGTTTTTTTATAATAATTTTTTATTATTCAAATGTTTATAAAAACAAATACAAATACAACAAAAACAATACAACAGAAAAAAAATAAAATAAAAAGAAAAACTTGACTTCCGATTTGTTACAGATCAGCTATAAGTATATAATATATATCAAACCTGTCTCCTAGAACATACGAAATTCACTTTTTTCCAAAGTCTATCTTAATTAATCGTCAAATCCCATTATCATCATTTCATTTTTTTCTTTCAACAAAAAGTCCAAAAGAGGCTTCCATTCCTTAAGAAATGTATCTGTCATTTTTTCTCTGAGAAGGCATGTCAATTTGTCCATCTCAACTAAGTCCATTAATTTCAATAGCCATAGTTCCATTGTTGGTATCGATTCCATTTTCCACTTTTGTGCATATAGTAATCTTGCTGCTGTGATCATATATAATATTATTCTTCCACATTTCTTTTCCTTTTGTTTATCCATAAAACCCAATAAAAAAAATTCTGGTTTTGACTGAATATTTATCTTTAAGATTTTTTTGCATCATCCTACCTATCTGTGCCCAAAATAATTTTGCCTGTTTACACAACCACCACATATGATAAAAAGATCCTTCTTGTTGTTTACATTTCCAACATACATTAGAAACATTACTATACATTTTTGACAACTTTTCTGGAGTCATATACCAACGATACATCATTTTATAAAAAATTTCTTTAAGATTATAGCACAATGTAAATTTCAAACCTTTTTTCCACATATTTTCCCATTGATCCATTTGTATATTATAACCAAAATTTTTTGCCCACTTAACCATACACTCTTTTACTTGTTCTTCTTCCATGTCCATTTTTAATAAAAAATTATACATTTTTGCAATTATGCATTCATCATTTGTACACAAACCTATTTCAAAATCAGATTTATTTATTTCAAACCCATACATTTTCTTGTCCATTTTAAATCTTTCTAACAATTGTAAATAGGCAAACCATTGTGAACTATATCCTTCCTTTATTAGTTGTTCTCTCTCTTTCATTATATATTCACCATGCACATTTTCTAATAGTTCTTGGTAAGTTAACCATTTCTCTTTTCCAGCCATTTCTCTTCTATAAAATGCTTCTTGACTTGAAACACATAGTGGTATTTTCGAAAAAAACCTTGTTTTGTATTTATTCCATATATTCAACAAAGGACGTCTTATAAAATGATTATTAAAATCCACATTAACTTTTACTTTATCATACCATAGATATCCATGCCATCCCCACTTCAGGTTGTGACCCTCCAAATCCAATAATCTTTTGTTCCTCAATACAATCCATTCCTTTATCCAGACTAAGCAACAAGCAGCAAAATAACGTCTCAAATTTGGTAATCCCAGCCCTCCTCTTTCTTTGGCGTCTTGTAATAATTTAAATTTAACTCTTGGTTTTTTCCCCTGCCAAACAAATTTAGAAATATCTTTTTGCCATTGTTTGAAAGGTAGATCAGAGGATATGACAGGTATTGTTTGAAATAGAAACATCATTCTCGGCAATACATTCATTTTTATTACAGATATTCTACCCATTAATGACAACCGTAATTTATCCCATCTTAACAAATCTTTCTTAATCTCTGTCCATAGTTTTTCATAATTATTATGAAACAACTTTGAATTTTTATTTATCATAATGATACCTAAATATTTCACCTTTTCTTCTATTTTAAAATCTATCTTCTCCATCAACTCTTTTTGATTCCTTAAAGATAAGTTTTTCACCAACATCTTTGTTTTTTGGTTATTAATCTTAAATCCTGCTAATGGTCCAAATTCTTCTAATTTATCCATCAATACTTTGATTCCTTCCAAGGGATTTTCTAATACAATTATCAAGTCATTAGCAAATGCTCTCAATTTATATTCCTCTTTTTTTATCTTTATTCCCGAAATCCTTTTGTCTTGCCTTATGTCTCTAAGCAGCACTTCTAAAACCAGAATAAATAGAAGGGGGGACAATGGACATCCCTGTCTTGTACCCTTTTGTATTTCACATGAGTCCGTTAAATCCCCATTGACAATTATCTGTGCCTTCTGTGATGTATAAATCGATCTGATCCATTTTATAAAATTATCTCCAAATTCCATTTGCTCTAGAACCTTAAACATAAATTTCCAATTCAAATTATCAAATGCTTTCTCAGCATCCAAGAAAATCAAAGCAGCTTGTATGTCATTTCATTGTTCTAGATATTCCAACACATTCAAAACATTCCTGACGTTATCACGTAATTGTCTGTTAGGTAAAAACCCCGCTTGATCTTCCTGAATAAATTGTTGCAATATTATTTTCATTCTTTCAGCCAAAATCATTGTAAAAATTTTATAGTCATTATTCAGTAAAGATATTGGCCGATAATTTTTTGTTTTAGTTAAATCCTGCTCCTCTTTAGGTATTAATGCTATATTGGCATTTTTCCAACTATCCGGTATCTTCCCCTCTTGTAAAATAGAATTCATTGTATACTGTAAAGGCAGTAAAAGTTCCTCCTCCAAGCATTTGTAATACATTGGTGATAGTCCATCCGGTCCTGGCGCCTTTCCTAATTTAATTTTACTTATAGCCTCAGATATTTCTCTTGACGTAATAGGACCATTAATAGCTTGTCTCTGAAGATCTGTAATTTTGGGCAAATTCTGTTTGGATATATACTCTTCTATTTTTTCTGAGGGAATTTCCTGACACTTGTACAAAGTTGAATAATATTGATGGAAAACCCTTTGGATTTTTAAATTGTCTGTCAACATCTCATCTCCTTCTTGTATCTTTAAAATAAGACTTTTTTGTCGTTCTTTTCTTAATTTATATGCTAGCAATTTCCCCGGTTTATTTGCAAATTCAAAAGTCCTTTGTTTAGCAAAATTTAATTTCCTTTCAATTTCTCTAACTGTCAACATTGACACTTGTTTCTGTAACATTTTAATTTGATTTACAGTAGAAGCTTTAGTTGGATTCTTTTTCAATTCTTCCTCTTTTTGTTTTATTTCTTCCAAGATCAATTGCATTTTCTGTTGTTTCTTCTTTTTTAATTCAGAATTACATTTAATAAAATATCCCCTCATAAATGCTTTACTTGTATCCCAAACAATATTTTCATCTGTTCCTTTATGTAAATTGTGTTCAAAAAACTCTTTTAATTTCTTCTTACATTCCTGCACTATTTTATCATTCTGTAATAAAGATTCATTTAGTCTCCATCTAAGTCCAAGATTTTTTTTAAAAAAGTCAATATCACTGGATTATGATCCGAAAAGGTTTTTGGTAACACATCCATCTTGGAAATATCTTTCACTAGATTTTTAGACATCCAAATCATATCAATCCTCGAAAATGTTTTATGTCTTTCTGAAAAGTAAGTAAATTCCTTTGCATTGTCATTTATATATCTCCAAGCATCCACCAATTCTAAATTTTCCATCAATTCGAAACAGATCTTCGGCAATTTGCCCTGTGTCTCTTTAATATTTTTCTCAGAAAGTCTATCCATTTTTGGTGAAATTACCCCATTCCAATCACCCATGACACACCAATGATCATATGCAAACTCTGATAGTTTTTCCATAAGTCCAGTATAAAACCTTGTTTTATCTTCATTAGGAGCATAAATGCCCACTATCAAAATTTTTGTACCCTGAATGGTGATTTCAACTCCCACAAACCTGCCACTATCATCCAATAATATCAATTTAGGAGACAATTGTGAATTAATATAAAGAACCACACCATTTTTTTTTGAATCCTGCCGAAATAAATTCTTCACCCAAATTTTTACAAATTAAATATTTAGAATCTTTCTTCTTAATATGAGTTTCTTGTAAACAAATTATATCCAATTTTAATTTTTTCAAATAATGAAATACTTTCTTTCTCTTCTGCGACGAATTAGCTCCATTTATATTCCAAGTTAGATATTTGTAATCCATTTTTAAGCATGTATTTTAGAAAAGTCTGTGCCTGTTGCTCCCTTTGATCCATCATCATCCTTTTCTTCCTCTACCTGTTTCTGTTGACTTTGTTTCCCAGGAATTATATCCATATCTTTGAGTTCATCTTCTTCCATGTCTTTTGAAGCTTTTCTCAAGAAATCCCTTGCTTTTTGAACAGTATTTAATCGATACTTCTGTTGTCTAAATGTAAAAATCACTCCCTCTGGAACATCCCATCTAAATTGAATTTTACATTGTTTAAGTTTTTCTGTGAAGAAAGCGTAATCTTTTCTCTTACGTGGAAGCCTAACAGGAATTTCCTTCATCACCTATATTTCTTTACCGTCAATTTTGAAGACATTGTTAAAATGATGTTGCAAAACCATATCTCTGGTCCTCTTTTTAAAAAAATAAACTAGCACATCTCTTGGGATTTTTTTTATTGTTGCATATCTGGAATTAATTGTATAAACTTTATCTATTTCAAATTCCATCCAATCTTCGTTCCTGTCGAAGGATTTTGCCAAAACATTAACAATTTTCTCTCTGATATCTTCACCTGTTTCCTCAGGAATTGCACGGAATCTCAAGCAATGTTCTTTATCTCTAAGTTCCATAACAGCAATATAGTCCAAATTTTTTTCCAATTCCGTATTTGTAATATCTATTCTATTCTCTAAGGTTTGCACCTTATCTTTAACACTTTTTACATCCTGTGTTAATTGCCCAATGTTATTTTTAATCTCACCCACTTCTGTTTTAATATGATCTTGTAAATCTTTAAAATCCTTTTTCATATTGCAAAATTCATCTTTAAATTGTTGTCTGTCCTGTTTCATCTCTTGTTTCAACTCTTGTTTAAAATCACTAAATCCCTCCATAATTTTCTGGAACATGTCCATCCCTTCCTGTGTATCAATTGAAACTCTTCGCTCCAAAACTTTGGCTGTTTTCCTAGTTGTCATTCTTGGAAAAAAAAACCTTTTCTATTATTAGCCAATGTAGAGGCAAACAGTTTCTTTTCTCCCAGCAACAAAAAAGTTAATATTCCAGGCCTGTTTAACCAACACAGTTCTTATCTCCAGCACATTCAGGACTGTAAAACAAATCCAGTTCTCAGCATCCAGCAATTAGTAAGATACATGAACAGCAGATTCGTTCAAAAAAAATTTTTTTTAATCCAAAAAAAAATATATTCTCAGATATATTTCCTTCAAATAATCAAATCATCTTATCTAATAAGTTGCCTCTTATCCGTTTAATCTTTGTAATTCCAGCTTTAAGCCAGCTTTTTGTCATAAAAAATAAAGCAGGTTCTTTGAATTGCTCCCTTCTTCCTTAGCTTTGTATAATACGAAAAAAGTGTGACTCACCCAAGTTTCTGAGTTGCCGATTCGTAAACAAGTCTCTTTTACGATAGTAATTTCAGTTAGTTGATAAGATTTAGACAGAAGGAGGCTAGCTCGTTAAAAACGTTTTTAAAAGAGAAAGAAAAAAAGTCTCGCTTACTTTCAGCACAGCCTGTTGGAAATCCAGACTCAGTCTTCCGCTGCTAGAAAAGCCTTCTTATCTCAGGGGGATTCCTGATCAAATCTAGCAATCTACAGCTCGACGGAGTTCCGTGGAAAATCTCTTCGGTTCCCCTTTTATCTTGGAGAACATTTATGCCAGTCAAAAATTCCTCTTGACTGGCTTTTAACTGAAATAAGCTTCCTCTGAGATAGAGCTCACTCAGAGACAATCACCAGCCAGCACTCCTTCCGGGAAGTCCCCTCCAACACCACATTTCAAATAAGCTGATTTTTCTCTTATCAGCTTTTTTCACTGTCCA
This sequence comes from Rhineura floridana, assembly GCF_030035675.1. Taxonomy (NCBI): domain Eukaryota; kingdom Metazoa; phylum Chordata; class Lepidosauria; order Squamata; family Rhineuridae; genus Rhineura; species Rhineura floridana. The sequence goes on from NC_084485.1 coordinate 38,355,488, forward strand.
ACTTTCACATCCATACATAGAGATTGGGAATACCATGGTCTGAATGATCCTGACTTTGGTGTTCAGTGATACATCTTTGCATTTGATGACCTTTTCTAGTTCTCTCACAGCTGCCCTCCCCACTCCTAGCCTTCTTCTGATTTCTTGACTATGGTCTCCATTTTGGTTACTAACTTGACCTGTTCAATGTCCTCATTGTCAACTTTAAAGTTGCATAAATCTTCTGTTGACATTACTTTAGTCTTTTTGACATTCAGCTATAGTGCTGCTTTTGTGCTTCCCTCTTTAACTTTCATCAGCATTCATTTTAAATCATTACTGGTTTGTGCTAGCAGTATGGATATCTTAAATTATTGATATTTCTCCCTCCAGTTTTCACACCTCTTTCATCTTATTTCAAAGGGGTAGGCCTAGAAGTAGGCATTGTGAGAGCAGGGGCACAGGATATAAATTCAGAAGAGCAAAATTACCACAGGCCTAACCACAAGTGCCAAAGACACTTGAAGAGAGACACTGCTTACAAGTGCCTGTACGCTAATGCTAGGAGCCTGCGAACCAAAATGGGAGAACTGGAGTGCTTGGTCTTAGAGGAGAGCATTGATATAGTGAGCATAACGGAGACCTGGTGGAATGGAGAAAACCAGTGGGATACGGTTATCCCTGGATATAAACTATATCGGAAGGACAGGGAAGGACGTATTGGTGGCGGAGTCGCTCTATACGTGAAAGAAGGCATTGAATCCAGCAAGCTCGAAACCCCAAAAGAGGCAGACTCCTCCACAGAATCGTTGTGGGTGGTGATACCATGCCCCAGGAGGGACTTAATACTGGGAACGATCTATCATCCCCCTGATCAAAATGCTCAGGGAGACCTTGAGATGAGATATGAAATTGAGGAAGCATCCAAACTAGGAAATGTGGTAGTAATGGGTGACTTCAACTACCCGGACATAGACTGGCTGCATATGTGTTCCAGTCATGACAAAGATATTTAGATATTCTAAATGACTATTCCCTAGACCAGTTGGTCATGGAACCAACCAGAGGGACGGCAACCCTGGACTTAATCCTCAGTGGGGACCGGGACCTGCTGCAAGATGTAAGTGTTGTTGAACCGATTGGGAGCAGTGACCACAGTGCTATTAAATTAAACATACATGTAACTGGCCAATTGCCAAGAAAATCCAACACGGTCACATTTGACTTCAAAAGAGGAAACTTCACAAAAATGAGGGGATTGGTAAAAAGAAAGCTGAAAAACAAAGTCCAGAAGGTCACATCACTCGAAAATGCTTGGAAGTTGTTTAAAAACACTATATTAGAAGCTCAACTGGAGTGCATACCGCAGATCAGAAAAGGTACCGCCAGGGCCAAGAAGATGCCAGCATGGTTAACGAGCAAAGTCAAGGAAGCTCTTAGTGGCAAAAAGTCTTCCTTCAAAAAATGGAAGTCTTGTCCGAATGAAGAAAATAAAAAAGAACACAAACTCTGGCAAAAGAAATGCAAGAAGACAATAAGAGATGCTAAAAAAGAATTTGAGGAGCACATTGCTAAGAACATAAAAACCAACCACAAAAAATTCTATAAATACATTCAAAGCAGGAGACCATCTAGGGAGACGATTGGACCCTTGGATGATAAGGGAGTCAAAGGTGTACTAAAGAACGATAAGGAGATTGCAGAGAAGCTAAATGAATTCTTTGCATCTGTCTTCACAGTGGAAGATATAGGGCAGATCCCTGAACCTGAACTAACATTTGCAGGAAGGGATTCTGAGGAACTGAGACAAATAGTGGTAACGAGAGAGGAAGTTCTAAGCTTAATGGACAATATAAAAACTGACAAATCACCGGGCCCGGATGGCATCCACCCGAGAGTTCTCAAAGAACTCAAAGGTGAAATTGCTGATCTGCTAACTAAAATATGTAACTTGTCCCTTGGGTCCTCCTCCGTGCCTGAGGACTGGAAAGTGGCAAATGTAACGCCAATCTTCAAAAAGGGATCCAGAGGGGATCCCGGAAATTACAGGCCAGTTAGCTTAACTTCTGTCCCTGGAAAACTGGTAGAAAGTATTATTAAAGCTAGATTAACTAAGCACATAGAAGAACAAGCCTTGCTGAAGCAGAGCCAGCATGGCTTCTGCAAGGGAAAGTCCTGTCTCAGTAACCTATTAGAATTCTTTGAGAGTGTCAACAAGCATATAGATAGAGGTGATCCAGTGGACATAGTGTACTTAGACTTTCAAAAAGCGTTTGACAAGGTACCTCACCAAAGGCTTCTGAGGAAGCTTAGCAGTCATGGAATAAGAGGAGAGGTCCTCTTGTGGATAAGAAATTGGTTAAGAAGCAGAAAGCAGAGAGTAGGAATAAATGGACAGTTCTCCCAATGGAGGGCTGTAGAAAGTGGAGTCCCTCAAGGATCGGTATTGGGACCTGTACTTTTCAACTTGTTCATTAATGACCTAGAATTAGGAGTGAGCAGTGAAGTGGCCAAGTTTGCTGATGACACTAAATTGTTCAGGGTTGTTAAAACAAAAAGGGATTGCGAAGAGCTCCAAAAAGACCTCTCCAAACTGAGTGAATGGGCAGAAAAATGGCAAATGCAATTCAATATAAACAAGTGTAAAATTATGCATATTGGAGCAAAAAATCTGAATTTCACATATACGCTCATGGGGTCTGAACTGGCGGTGACCAACCAGGAGAGAGACCTCGGGGTTGTAGTGGACAGCACGATGAAAATGTTGACCCAGTGTGCGGCAGCTGTGAAAAAGGCAAATTCCATGCTAGCGATAATTAGGAAAGGTATTGAAAATAAAACAGCCGATATCATCATGCCGTTGTATAAATCTATGGTGCGGCCGCATTTGGAATACTGTGTACAGTTCTGGTCGCCTCATCTCAAAAAGGATATTCTAGAGTTGGAAAAGGTTCAGAAGAGGGCAACCAGAATGATCAAGGGGATGGAGCGACTCCCTTACGAGGAAAGGTTGTAGCATTTGGGGCTTTTTAGTTTAGAGAAAAGGCGGGTCAGAGGAGACATGATAGAAGTGTATAAAATTATGCATGGCATTGAGAAAGGGGATAGAGAAAAGTTCTTCTCCCTCTCTCATAATACTAGAACTCGTGGAGATTCAAAGAAGCTGAATGTTGGAAGATTCAGGACAGACAAAAGGAAGTACTTCTTTACTCAGCGCATAGTTAAACTATGGAATTTGCTCCCACAAGATGCAGTAATGGCCACCAGCTTGGACGGCTTTAAAAGAAGATTAGACAAATTCATGGAGGACAGGGCTATCAATGGCTACTAGCCATGATGGCTGTGCTCTGCCACCCTAGTCAGAGGCAGCATGCTTCTGAAAACCAGTTGCCAGAAGCCTCAGGAGGGGAGAGTGTTCTTGCACTCGGGTCCTGCTTGCGGGCTTCCCCCAGGCCCCTGGTTGGCCACTGTGAGAACAGGATGTTGGACTAGATGGGCCACTGGCCTGATCCAGCAGGCTCTTCTTATGTTCTTATGTTCTTATCTTGGTCTAATCCCGCTTTCCATATGATATGTTCTGCATATAGATTAAACAAATAGGGTGATAAAATACACCCCTGTCTCACACCCTTTCCAATGGGGAACCAATCGGTTTCTCCATATTCTGTACTTACAGTAGCCTCTTTTCCACAGTATAGGTTGCTCATCACAATAATCAGATGTTGTGGCACCCCCATTTCTTTTAAAGCGTTCTATAGTTTTTCATGATCTACACAGTCACAGGCTTTGCTGTAATCTGTAAAGCACAGGGTGATTTTCTTCTGAAATTCCTTGTTCCGTTCCATTATCCAATGTATGTTTGCAATATGATCTCTGGTGCCTCTTCCCTTCTAAATCCAGCTTGGATGTCTGGCATTTCTTGCTCCATATATGATAAGAGCCTTTGCTGTAGAATCTTGAGCATTACTTTACTTGCATGGAATATTAAGGCAATAGTTCGATAATTACTGCATTCCTTGGGATTCGCTTTCTTTGGAATTGGGATGTATATTGAACGCTTCCAGTCTGTGGGCCATTGTTTAGTTTTCCATATTTGTTGACAGATTTTTGTCAAAATTGGACAGATTCAGTCTCAGTAGCTTGTAGCAACCCTATTGGTATGCCATCTGTTCCTGGTGATTTGTTTCTTCCAAGAATTTTAAGAGCAGCTTTCACCTCACATTCTAAAATTTCTGGTTCTTCATCATACTGTTTCTCCATGAATGAATCTGTCATCCTTGCATCTCTTTTATATAGGTCTTCAGTGTATTGCTTCTATCTTCCTTCTATTTCATCTCGGTCAGTTAGTGTGTTCAGCATCCCTGCTCTTGGTTTAAATTTCCCTTTCATTTCCCTAATCTTTTGGAATAGGGCTCTTGTTCCACCCTTTTTGTTGTCCTCTTCTATTTCTATACAATAACTATTGTAATAGTTCTCTTTGTCCCTACATACTAGTTGCTGTATTGTTGCATTTAGGGTTCTGACCGTGTTTCTATCACCTTTTGCTTTTGCTTTCCTTTTCTCTTTAACCATTTTAAAAGTTTCCTGTCATCCATTGAGGTCTTTCTCTCTTTTTAACTAGAGATATTGTCTTTTTGCATTCTTCCCTGATAATGTCTCTGACTTCACTCCATAGTTCTTCTGGTTCTCTGTCAACTAAGTTTAAAGCCTCAAACCTGTTCCTTATTTGATCTTTATATTCTTCTGGGGTGTTATTTAAATTATATTTTGGCATTATGAGTGCTTTGTTGTTCTTTAGCTTTACTCTGATTTTCGATACAACCAGTTCACGATCTGTACTGCAGTCTGCTCCTGGTCTTGTTTTTGCTGAAAGTATGGAAGTTCTCCATCTTCTGTTTCCAATTATAGAATCAATTTGATCCCTAAATTGACCATTTGGTGATGTTCACATGTACAGTCATCTTTTTGGTTGCTCAAAAAATGTGTTCACAATAAACAAATTATTGGCTTCACATAATTCAATAAGTCTTTCTCCTGCTTCATTTCTGTCTCCTAAGCCCCATTTCCCCACAATTCTTAGTTCTTCTCTGTTCCCTGCTTTCACATTCCAGTCTCCCATAATTATCAGCACATCTTGTTTTGGTGTGTGATCAATTTCTTCCTGTACTTCTGCATAAAATCTTTCCAATTCCTCTTCTTCTGTGTTTGCTGTTGGGGCGTAGACTTGGATGATGGTTATGTTAACAGGTTTCCCCTTAATCTCATTGATATCACTCGCTCAGACCTTGTGTTGTAGCTCCTAATTGCTTTTGCTACATCACTTCTCACTATTAAACAACCCCATTCTTAATTTCTCATTTCCTGCATAAAGTATTTTGTAGTTGTCTGATTGAAAATGTCCCATTCCTGTCTATTTTAATTCACTCATGCCAAGTATTGTAATGTTGATACGTTCCATTTCTTGCTTGACAATTTCTAACTTTCCCTGGTTCATGCTTCTCACATTCCAAGTTCCTATTGTGTGCGTTGTACAACTCCGGACTCTCCTTTCGCATCTGTGCACATCAGCCTCTGGACTTTCTTTCAGCTTTGACCCAGCTGCATCATTAGTCACAGCGCTACTCGTACTTGTCCTTTGTTCTTCCCCAGTAGCTCAGTGAGTGCCTTCTGACCTGGGGGTCTCATCTTCCAGCACTACCTCGTGTTGCCTTTTGGATACTCTGTTCATAGGGTTTTCGTGGTAAGAGATATTCAGAGGTGGTTTACCATTGCCTTCCTCTGAGTATGGATGCATCTTAGTCTGGTATCTCAGCTTTGACCATTCTGCGTCGGGTGACCCTGGTAGGAGTTTAGCCTCTTGGTCTAGACTCCTGACGGCATTGCTCTCAGCTTCTTCAACACTCTAAAAACCCCTCACCACATTAAGGTGTGCATCCTAGAGGGGGGCTAATATATTAGGAGACAATTATCAAGCAGGGGAGAATTTTCTTTTAATGCTCCATCCATCCATCATTTCATTTGAAGCGAAGTATTCCCTACCTACTAACTGATTTCCTGAGACACTTTACAAGCCTCTTCAGACTTTTCCACTCAACATGAGCAGGTTAAGGGTGAAGAGGGTGAACACCAGGGCTGCCAACAGATGGGTAGAAAGAGTCCATTTGTTCTAGGATCTGGCCAGCAGACCACCCAGACTCTTACCTTTCTTCTTCCTTTCTTAAATCAGGTTTCTGAGTGCTCTGGATCAAAAGTTGTACACCAAAATGTGAACTGTCCCCCTCCTACAACTTCAGTAAAATGAGCTGTTTGGCTGCTCCAATCCCCATCCTTTCAGATACTAATAGTTGTTTAAACTAAAAGTGACTGTTTAAAAAAATGTTCTGCAATGACAAACTGGTTTTGACAAACTTTATGGAATATATGTAGGGTATACGTATGGTTAAATTTCCTGTATGTGTGTATGGAGTCTTTCCAACAACCCTGTGAGGTATGTTAGGCTGAGATTTGGTTCAGTCAAGCTGCACATGCTTGTATTGGCAAGTTTTTTGTTGATATTTTGCTGTAAAATATCAGAATTGCAGTGTGTTGCCATTAAAGCAATAAGGGAGCTGCCTTTATGCATGTTTTTCACCCTCACTGCATGGTCTCTAGACATGACATGATATATTTGCAATTCACTTTTCTTCCTGGGTCCTCCCTTGCCTTTTAATTTTTGCAAAAACCCTGTGAGGGAGGTTAGGCTAAGAGTTGTTCAGTCAAGCTGCACGTGCTTAGAGAATTTGTGTGTGCAATGGTGAGGGTTTTTTTTTTGTAATTTGCTGATAAATAACCTCTCAAAATATAACCCCATGTCCCTTAAGCTGTATGAACCAGATCCTCTCAGAATGGCTTAAATATATTGTATCTGATGGGCTACTCCATGACCAACAGTATCTGATGCTTCATCTCACTTTAATTCCTTTAGTAGACCTAGAATAAAAATATTAACAGGGAAGCCAGCAAAAGACTTTATTGTTCTTATGCCTGTCTTTCCTACTAGGACGAAGGGTGAGATATATATCTAATAAAAATAAATAAACAAACAAAATATAGTTGAATAATACATCAGAAAGGAAGGCAATATGTTACATAATTTGTGCTGAGTTTATATATGTGCTAACTACATTTAGTTTCATTTCATCACATTCCAGCTTCTTTTCTATGTAACAAGCACCTTAATGGCTGTATCATGTTCTCATCCTCCAAGCCCTACCCAATCCAACAAGTGAGACCTTCTTCAGTTGGCAATGTTTTCCATCAGCGATCTGTCTCTGTAACTATTTCCGTGGGGAGGCCTTCCATCAGGACCTTGGCAACAAGGGGAAACATTTCTCTCAAATGTTTTTCCTCCCTCTCCCCATGTAAAGTACATCCCTTTGGAGGCTCAGAAAGTTTAAGATTTATTTTTGGTACAAGGCATCAATTTTGCTTTATGTGGTTTGAAATCCATACCTTTTCCATTTAAAAAAAAATTGCAGAAAAAATTACCAACCCCTATGTACTCTTAAGTTAATAACTTTTGAAATTAAACATTAATGTTCATTCTTGGCATATGCACCGGATTAGAAGAAGTGGGAAGTATGCCTACTAAATGCTTCTCTCTTGCTCTCACTCTACCCCTCCAGCTAATAGAATAACATGGATGGGAAAGTTTACATAAGTATCAGACAATGAGTTAAGAAACAGATAGAGCAGGGTGTTTCCCTTGGCATCAGAGCAATTACAGAAGAAAAACAGCCAGTCTTCAGTTATCCACACCTTCACAGGTTCACTAAGAATATCACCTGTCAAAATTTGGAGATGAACTCCGATTGGATATGAAAAAGGCCTGCAACATCCAGAGAAAAGATTTATCTTCTCTTTAAAATATAAGGGCATAAATGAAAGCCACTTTCCCAGCCTGGATTTTGAGCTAGGTGGAGTAATTGGCATGACCTAGCAAGATTTTTTTCCATGCTATTTTTTTATGTTGGTTTGTACATCTTGGCAATTGGACAAGTGCTATCCTTTGTAGTCCTTATGTGGAAATAAATGTGGGACCTGAACTAAAAATCACAGCATTATCAAGGGGACATTTTCAGAAAATCTGCCCCTCACAATTGTATGTGTGTATGTGTGTTCTGCTATAAGAAACCTTGGACTAGGATCCTGATTTACATTCCATTGGCTTTGATAGGTCTAGTCCAGGCATGACTAAGTCTGAATCCAGCCCTTGGTATTATTTGAGAACTTGTACAACATACCCAACTACAGAATATTTGAAGTTCTTCCTTCAGCTTCCCCCCCCCCCCCAGGCATTATACAAGTAGCTTGCATATATGGTATTGGGTAGGAGCATGTTGACTGCACTGGATCTACATATTGGAGATGTGCAGAACAGATAATGATCACATGCTTAGTGTACATGCACCTATGTTCACCGCCCAGAGAGCTATTGCTAGTCGGGCGGTATATAAGTTTAATAAATAATAAATAAATAATAATAGAAAAGAGTCAACAATGAAGAAAGGGAAAGAGACTCCATTACACCGCAAGACATGTAGGCAAGATTCATTTGCTCACTCACTCTAGCCTTCTCCAACCTGGTGCCCTCCAGATGTTGCTGAACTAGAATTCCCATCATTCCCAGCCACCATGGCTAGTGGCACTGTACTATGTTATTACACATTGATGCTGCTAAATTATTGTGATCAACAATGACAACTAGTCTGTTGAGCATGAAGCAAAACTGTCCTAAACTTTAATTAAGTGGGTACCTGATTCTTTTCACTTTTGTATAATAAGCTGCTCAATAGAGCGACTGAGCAGTTGTCATGTGGTAATTACTTTCCATCACTACCATGCTTGAGTCTGATCGGAGATAGTTACCTGGAGATGAAAGGATCACATTCTCAATCAATCCCATAAGCATCTGACTCCAAATTAGTAAAGCAAGGACATTTCCCATTGGCAGTGGCTGAGTGCTTGGAACACTTCGTGGGGATGAAAATATCTTCTGCTTTGTTTATTGAAGATGAATCAAACATTTATCCCTTGAACACAGTCACCTTTATTGATAACTATCTACAAAGGGTAACCACAAGACCCTGGTTTGGAAAAGAGCAAGATTCAGTCCGATGTATTCCGGAGATTTTCCAGTTCAGCTTGGGGTCTGAATTCACATCCCAATATGGACAAAAGCAAAGGGTAGTGGTGAATGGGAACAGTCTGCTGACTTTGGGTTGCACCAAATATTAATCCTATTCGGAGCTCACCAGACCCTTATAACTGAATATACAAGACTAACTTAGGTTCATGAATTTCAGTGGTCCTACTCTGAGAAAAACTTAGTTGAATACAACCTCTCCTTTTTTTAAAAATATCCTGTAATACAGCAAAGAACGGCAGCCGTGTGTTTGATCAAAGCAGTGGAACTGAGGAACATTCTTAAAACTATCTTCCAGCTGAGTGATATAGTTATTCCATGCATGTTTCCTGGCTCAGAAATACAAATCTGGGTGAGTAATAATGCTCATCTCAAATAGAAGTTGAGCATTATGGTCCTGAAAGTTCTTCTCCTGTTCAGATTTTAGTCGGCCATCAGAGAAGGGATGGGAAAGAAAAACTGCCAGCCTTTCCGCCATTCTTCTGCTGACACCATGAGAGCAACAACTGAGGCAAGGAAGAGGAAACAGAGGCTCACCAGGATGGATGGTGAAGGATCAGACTCTATTGTATTCTTGATGACATCATCAGAGACATGACAGCGGCCAAACTGGGCTTGGAACAAAGTGAATTACAGTTCAGGGAAAGAATTTGCTTGTTTCAGGTCCAATTCTGACTCTCTCTCTCTCTCTCTCTCTCTCTCTCTCTCTCTCTCTCTCTGTGTGTGTGTGTGTGTGTGTCTGTGTGTGTCTGTGTGTGTGTCTGTGTGTGTGTCTGTGTGTGTGTCTGTGTGTGTGTCTGTGTGTGTGTGTCTCTGTGTGTGTCTCTGTGTGTGTCTCTGTGTGTGTCTCTGTGTCCGTGTGTCTTTCCATCACTGTCCTCTGTCACAACTCCATCTGCTTCTCTCTCCATAGGTGGACCAAGCAGGTAGGAAAACAGCCTGGGAAACAATTTTGGTTGAAAAATGTTCTGCAGATAAAAGACTGAGCACCCCTTTCCCTTGCCAGCTGTCCACAGCTGCATTTTAGGATCTGATTTTTTAAAAACAAAATAAGTCAGGACTATTGATATGGCTCCCAAGTTTCATCTAGTCTGGCCCAGTTTACAAGAACTGCAAAGTGTTTTGTGCACTAATTGTAGTAGTGGTGGTGGTTGCTCTCTTGTTGCTTTTAAAATCACAGCCTAGTTGAAAACAAAAATACTAAATGTAGTAACTCTAGGATAAGTGAAACAGAAAATCAATGGTGGGCAAAGGACCAAATTATCTATCTAACACCAAAGGATAATACAGGGTGTACCAAGTACAATGAGTTCAGGAAACACATTTTTCATTAAGGATGGACAGATGCTCCCTGTAGTTGAATGGTAGCCATTCAACTACAGCAGTTTCTAAGAGACATGGAAAGCATCCAACATCAGCAAAGAAATTAGTTGTTTCAGAGCCATACAAATACAATTACACTTACATTATCAGACCTTTTCTGTCTTTTAGAAACTGCCATTCACACCCTCGTCATTCACACTTCTGCATCTGGGGGTTTATTTCAACTTTGCAAAAAGCATCTACCCACCTACCAATCCCTTAGCTATTCTAACCTGGTGCAAAGTCCTACTGCCCAGTTCAATAGTACCTCATTTCCAGCCCTTCCTTGTATTTCTAAAGCCTTTCCAGTTTCACATAGCATCAAATAAAATATGTAAGGCTGCTTTCACATTGCACATCATTCCATTATTCTGATGATTTCTTACCTGGTAATTTGTGCATTGTATTTGATCTTTCACATGATGTACAAGCTACTTCTGGAATTCTAGTGGAATATAGTGGAAGTTTAGTGTTAATTTTGGTGATAACAAATACCAGGAATTATCCATTTGCAAGCCTGGGAATGCAGAAAATTGCAGGAGTTTTTTGGTAGCTGCAGCTGCTCACATGACAGGCATCCTAGCATGCAATGCATTCCTGCCCTTTAGGCTCACAGGATTTTATTTTATTTTTGCCTGATGAAAATTGTACTGGTATTCCAGCATAGGTTTAGTTTAGTTTAGTTTAATTTCATTTATAAACCTCCCATAACCAACGGCTCCCTGGGCGGTGTACAACATAAGATAATACAATAAATCAACAAAAATCACAAAATATAAAAATACAGATACATAATAACAATAACGTAATATTAAGATCACTAAACCATTAAAACATGCAGATAGCAGCAGCATTTCCCATACACACCCCTGTGTAGATTCAACTAAAATAATTTAAAAAGTCAGATCCTAAAGGGAGAGGGCTTGCATGGTGGTGGAATGAGATCCTAGACCTCCTACACAGTGGGGAACTACAGTGTGCATATGTATAATGGGTGAGGGACAAAAACAAGACGTTCATTGCAGCCGTGTGAAAGACAGTTGCGCGAAATGCCGGTATATCCTTAACACAACAGGTACTGCAGTGTGAAAGGAATTTTAGAAATCGGACAAAAGTGCTACCATTTAAATCCATTAAACTAATGCAATAAACCCCATGTCTGAAAGCAGCCTGAGCCATATGCTAGCTTTGCTATGATGGGCTCTGCCTCACTTCCTGAAATGTTATAGAGTACCACTTCGTTGCAGAAAAGTGCAGTATGTTTCCAAGGTGCAATTCTTGGCTAAATTCAAGAGTGTGCTGCCCCTGGCATAAATCTTACCCATTAGGATGAGCAGCTGGGAACACAAATGTCCCCCTTTCTTCAACTGTACAAAGAGAACCTGTTAATTCCTCTAACTCAGTATAGTCTACAGCGACTGGAAGCGGCTCTCCTGAATTTCAGACAGGGAACATCCCAGCCCTACCGGGAGATGCTGAGAACAGGCAGAACAATCCAACTCATGGGAAGGGAGCTGTCAGAAGGACGGACTGTGGCATCCAATTGCCATTCACGAGCCTCCGGTCTGGCAGAATGCAGGCTCAGCCAGGAGCTGCATGCAGGGACCAGAAAGTAAAAGCTGGCTCTCATGAATACCTCTACTCTCCATAGACTTCCATTGTAATTATTTTCTTAGATGGACCTTTGTCTCACCTTAACTTTGACCCGGATTAGGATTTGCAAGAGTACTCTGAACAGCAGTTGGATGTTGTGTAAGTTTCCCCCCTTGCCCCCTCCTCTGACACACCCTGGAACACCCATTTTTTGAGGTCCTACAGCTGGCTTCTGCTGCCACCACTTCTGCCAAGCTGGGCTTCCCCAGCAGACCACTGGCTGAGCTGGGGTGAAAGGCTTCTGCCAGCAGAGCCCAGCTAAGCTGGGACCCTGCTGGCTCAGGCAGAGGTCCGCGATATCCAACTCCCCTCAGCCCAGCATAAATAGCAGATGGATTGCACGCTAAACCTGACTCCTTCTACATGCAAAGCAGATGCTCTACTACTGAGCTACTACCCTTTTCCCATTTAGCACATGTCAATTAGTAGTGACATAGATTACCTGTACAATGCATAAATCAACCCACTACAGCTAGTGATTCACCAAGCTGAATACATAAACTTTCTCTGTTGTAGTTTCTGACACTAAAAACATGGCAATACATGGCTGATTGGCTATATTCAGTTCAGTGAAGATACAGGGAACCTTTGGCCCTCCAAACGTTGCTGAACTACAACTCCCAGAATTGTATTTCAGATAAATTATCATGTGGGAAGGGTGAATTTTTTTATTGTGCTTACCTTACTGTCAAGGTGGTCAAAATGTGTTTCTGAGTGCCCTTTGTTTCACTATGCACATCATCTCACCAGTGGTCTGCACTAGGACTCTGCATGCCCCCCCGAATCTGGTTCCTTCTCCCTCCCCTCTCCTTGCCACCAGACTGCACCCTCCCTTTTGATAGCCCCGGATCACTTCACATGGACCCAATTCAACCCAGGGCAATCAAGGCTGCCTAAACTCAATTGGCCTGATTTGGGTCAAGAACTGGGATTTGACTGGCTCTGATGCACAGCCCTAGTTTGTACTCTGCATCCCCTCTGGCTGCTCATGTCCCAATTAAATTCCAGGGGAAGACATGATAAAGCAACTTCTCAGAGTTTTTTCCCCGATATCAGGAAGTGCTGGTAGCTGGGAGACTGCTGAAATATTGCCTAAAGATAGAAATACACACTTGACCATCTTGCAAGCTGAACATGGCTTTGCCCCCAAAATATCTGAAAGACTGGCTTCTTTCTTACAAAGCCTTTTGCCAAAGGGGACACTCAGAAGCTCAGGGAGGATGGTGGTGGCTCGGGAGGGGGCATTCTTGTGGTAGCTCCTAAGCTGTGGAATTTTCTCCCCACAAAGGTGTGTCTGATACTTTCACTATACAGTCTTCTGTGAATGCTGAAGATGCAGCTCCAACACTTGAGATGTATATTCTTAGGACTATTCTTGTGACTGTAGTTTATTTTAAACCGTTTTAGTGTTTTATTTTAAATTGTTATGACCCACCCTGGGACCTTGGGGTGAAGGGCAGGTAACAAATCAATTTAAAAAAACCCTATACAGACTGAAATTTTAAATAAATTCTAAAGTGTCCTGAGAATGAGGTAGAAAAATGGAAGCCTTTTTTTGCAAGATAAGAAAAGTTTTGAGAAATTGGAGGATAGGTTTCAGCACATGTCGCACGCTAGACCAGCCCCATTCTTCAGCATCCCCACATTGACTCTGGTTACCTGCAAATGGCATCAATGGATGAGCAGGTACATCTTGTACAATGACATGAAGCACCTGCCTAATTGTGAAGATCCTGATCATGTAAAGCCCCTAAAAATGAGCATTTTTCAGAGTGTAAATGCCACTTAATTGTGTGGACATAAGGGGGAAGGGCTGGATCAGTGTGCAATCTTGAGGGTAGGGGCCAGGGGGGAAGGGAAGGACCCTAGCTCAGTGACAGAGCATCTGCCTTGCATGCAGAAGGTCCAACATTGAATTCCCAGCATCTCCGAGTAGGTCTGGGAGAGCTCCATGCCTGAAATCCTGGAGAGCCACTGCCAGTCAGCGTGGGCTACATAAGCTAGATGGATCAATTGTTTGACTTAGTATAAGGCAGCTTCCTAGGAGACAAGACCCTGCTTCCCTTTCATTATGTTCAGCCCCTTCACATTTTAACTTCTCAAAATGGACTTGCCAGATTCCTCCATGTTGTCATATTCATGACTCCACGAAGAGCTAGTCTTTTTTCAAGCACTGCATCAACACCCTTGGGCAACTGCCGTGGTCCCAGCACCCCAGCAGGGCCCACTCTTTGACACTTGCCCTCATCCCTGCTTTACTGATTTCTCTACAGTCTTCCAATAAGTGCCCAATGGCTAGGTCTTGGGAGTGCTACCATCCTGGAAGTCACAGGTTCCCCACTCCCGACCTAGAGAGACTAGAGAGGTACCCCTTTTTCCACCTCATAAATAAATCTGACAAAGTTCAAGGAATCCAGCAATGTGTGGATTCCAAAGTGGATCCATGATCTGATCCACACGTTAGTCCAGGTGTATCTGGTGAGTCTGCTTTGAAATCCCAGTTCACAAAACTATGCTCCCTTCCCAGCTGTGCAGAAAAGCTTGGCCTGTTTGTCCATGATCACGCCTCCAATTTTGTTGTGCCCCAACAGCAGCATAACGAGTGGCTGGATGTGCTGGACCGTTAGGTTGTAGGCAGAAGGACAAAGAAAAGCTGCAATGCTGTCACTCTGCCCAGCCCTATCGCCTACTTCTCTCTTTTACAGTTTGAAATGTGCTTAATGATTACATATTAAAAAGAAAAGAACATTATTTTAAAAACTGCCAATATATTACACAACCTTTATGGGATTGGAGCAGGAAGGGGACAGTCCAGCTGGAGCAGGCTCTGATGTTATCTGATGTTGATGGTATGGCTCTGTTGGCGGAGGCGGGAAGGATCAGGGGGTATTCTAGCTGGAACAAGCTCTGATGTCTACTTTGTCTGCCTCCTTCCTGTTCTTTTTCCTGTCCTTCTTTCTTATAGCATTAAAGGCATCTGCCTGCCTGCAGCTTTGGAGAGCCCCTACCAGTCAGTAGACAGTGCTAGATTAGATGGACAAATGATGTGATGTAGCTTCAATTTAACCGGCCTTGCTAAGCAGAGGTTTCTGATGAATTTATGGGCTGCATTAGGGCCCATGTCTTAAAAAGGTTGCTCATTCGTAGCTCTAATGAAGTCCTTTGATGTTAACAGAAAGACCATGTAGTAATTTTAAAAGGAAAGAAAGAAAGAAAAGAAAATCAACCTAAATCAGCTCTCAAATTCCCAAGTAAACTGGGATTTAAGAGTGGAAAATTTTCTTTTACCTATTCTTTGGGTGGTTCAAAAATGTAAAATTCCTATAGGCCGGCCTGTCTGGGCCAAGTCAAACAAGGATATTGTCCCTTTAATGTCTTAAAGGCTCTGTTTTCTTGTAATGCCAAATGCAATATTTTTTTGAAAACACTACACCAGAAGTTTCCCAGCTGAGAAAACAGGCTGGTGAAAAATGGTTTCAGAAAATGAAATAAACCATGCTAAAGCTGTACAGGGTGTGTGTATGATATGAACATCTGGATTGGGGTTGTTAAATTACCTGTTTTTTTTCCTTTCCCCACTCACAGCTGTTCAAAAGAGTCCTGAGGGTAAAGAGACAGGTCAGTGGTCTGGCTGCACCTTTAAACAAAATCTCTTTGCACCTAGCTAAAAAGAATCATGCCTGCATGTGTGTTAATAAGTAGCAACAAACATACTGGGGGGGAAATTAAATCTTAATTCCTGTTATGTGTATGTGTTTGTGTCTTTGCAAAGGCACTAACAAAAATAAACTCCGGATTTCAAATTCCCTCTCTCTCTCAAAAAAAAAAACACCACCCTTCTGGTTCTAATAAAACATTTCTTTCAGTATGTGTGGGTGTTTTTAAATCAAAAGCGATATAGATGGTCTATTTCTCTCCATGCCTTGAAAGAAGAATAACACAAGGTTATTCCGTTACAATTTGGAAGAAAAGCAAAGTGGGAAATAAATGTTCTGGGTTCACTGAACTGTATCTTCCAAGAGTGCAATAAAAATATATATGTTTACATTTAACGAGCATACATTTAATTTTGTATTAAAGCTCCAAATGACTGGCAGAAAAACCAAGCCAATCAGTGGAAGGGACTAATGTGATCTAGCAAGATAGGATAGGGAAGAGAAAATAGGAGCTGGAACCCTGCTCCTTTTTGTATTTTTATTTGTTGATTGCTGTTATTTTGGCTTTTCTCAAAAATCCTCAAATTTATTGCCTGATGATTATTTCTCAAATTCACTTCAAATTTAGCCTTAGATTATGTAGCACAACAATTAATCCAGCTCTGAATATGAGTATTGCTTTTGTATTCCAAGCCTGTTCTATCCAGGGTTCTAATGTAGGGAATTGATCTAGGGCTGAGTGAAAATGCCCCCAGTTTCCAAACTGACCACCACATTTGCAGGTGGCAAATGTGGGAGGAATTTCAGTGGGTTTCTTTTTTGGGGGGGTTACAATAATCTTTGAAAAGTTTGTGGGGTGAGGCACTTAACACTGGTATGCCTCTTCTCCCTCCAAACTTTCCTAAAACCTCCAAATATTGCTGCCTGAAATCACACAGTTCAAACCCAAAGTTCTGTCTTGAAAATGTTTGGTTTAGTCCCAATTTAACTATAGTCCAGCAGCACTTTCACAATACTTCCCCCTCCACCACCAAATATGTGAAATATTGTCAAATGGTATGCAACATGGAAAGCAACCATTTTAATTCAAATAATGCTTAGAATTGTGCTTATTTAATTGCAAGATCTGGTGGAGTCGTACTTTTTTTGTTTTTTGTTTTGAGAAACTTGTTATCCATGTTCACTTCACATCAGTCTCTTTCACAGCAAAAAAAAAAGGTTTTGCTCCACAAAGCAGTAGGATTGATACAATTAAGAGCACAAAAACATTAATATTGGTAACACAGATATGTAGTCAAACCTAACTACGGGCCTGTTCTGCATTAGGGATGGGTTCCGTTGGCCAGTGCCGGTTCAAAAGCATTCTGTTGACCTAACAGGCTGGCATCTATTCAAGTTTGTTCTTTATCCTCTAGCTGCAGCTTTTGTTGATCTGTGTTTTTTTCACTCTGAAAAAAAATTGATATTAATATCACTATTTTAAAACGAAATATCAATATTTTTAGAGGAAATATCAGTAAATTATCATTCTTATAATTGTTTTAAAGGCAGATTTTATTTTTTAAAAGTTCATTTTCAGATATAGACACGGAAATTGGCTACATTAAATTCTGGTCCTCAGTTATTGAGAATAAGCAAATTAATGGAAAATTTGGTACCAAATCTGAATTGGGCAGAATTCTAGCACATCCCTATTCTGCATATACACAGTTGTCATCATTTGACAAATGCAGTATGAGTAAATGACCAATCACAGAACTTTTACCTTCAGAATCAAAATTTCGTATGACTTCACACCACCACCTCAGACAAAAATGCCTTTTTGACTGAAACAATTCACATGCTCAGATGGAAGTCAATGAGTGATGCTTCTGCATGTGTGAACCAGCCCATAGCCAATCAGCAGGGCCAGCCCAAGGTATTTTTCTTCCTCAGGTGGACAAAATCCCCCCCTCCAATGCATTCACCATATATAGAAGCTGATCAGACTGACAGCTGAATCTTATTTTAACATTGGTGATGTGGGACAGCATCCTCCTGATGGAGGCAGCCTAGTTTAGGGTGTGCAGGACAGGCAGTGTATCCAAGAGCAGCTGATGAGGAGGATGCCACTGCAGACCGGGGTCTCCTGGCAGCAGTGTCACAATTGTGTAATGGGATAGTGCAGGTGTACTGGTGAAGCCATTCCAATGTTCTCACCAGTGTGCCTGTACTGCCCAGACCTTGCCACTGCCGCCCTGCCCGCCCCTCCTGCTTGTGGCTTACACAGCTCTGTCCTCCAACAACTCACCACTCACCATCACTCCCTGGACTCAGCATCCACCACCTCATTCTGCCTAATGTCAGGGCCTGCCAAGCAAAGCATTCAAAAGGCAGTTTAGGCAGCTCATGTGAAAGTACCCTCATGAGAGTGTGTTTCCTTTTCTGACTTTTTAAATTCTCTCTCTCTCTCTCTCGAAAAACGACTATATGTAAAAATGCTCATGAATGTTATTTATGATGGGCCCAAGTTATTTTTTCATTTTATTTTTTAAACTGCTAAGGAGAAATAATTACTGGAAATATTAGACTTTGTTAAATGCTGTGGTCTCAGTGTTCTGATTTAATGGGACAACTGCCTGTTATACCCTCTGCTCCAGATTTAACCCCCCACGCGTTCCTATTAAACTGCAAGCATTGCCACTGTTAGGCCAGATCTTTGTTACCATAGCCCGTGGCAGCTTTCCAAGGAGTTATACTGTCAGCAAGAGTTGAAACTATGTTCCTGATGAGGCCTAGAGCTGACCTTGGGAGAAGGAAGAAAATGACTTTCACACACAAATTCAAATTGTCAGATGGGGCTTTGAGAAGGAATGAATGGCAGGCACAGTGGGAGAAAGAGTGAGGGGTTCTGGGAATCAGCCTTGAGTGCTCAGTTCTTTGTATTCCAGGTAATACTGGAATGAACTCAGCTGTACAAGTGTGAATTCTGAAATCACCCCACCATGTATCACTAATGATATAGAACCTACTTTTCCACCGATTGTTTATGCTGCAGCTGAAGATCTGCTGAATAGTACAGTGTTTGTTCGACTTAGACTGATGAAGTACAGCAATGCAAGTGGGCTCTAAACTAGACAAAAGTTAACACAAATTCATAGCAAGGAGAAATATAAACAGCCCAATAGCCAAAGTAAAGACAAGAGGCATAATCAAGCTCAGAGTACCCCCCCAATTATTAAACTAGAATCTTAGCGTGAAGAAGGGGGGTACTCTAAAAGGGATCTCTAATATCAATCTGTATTACTGTACTGTTAGCTTCTGAGGTCTTTGTTTGGGCCAAAAAGGGCAAGTGACAAACTCTGATATTGATCCTGGACAAAGACATGAATCAGTACTCTAGGCTAGATGAACTTAACCTTGTTCAGTTACACTGTTTTTACCATATCCATTGCTTTTACAGCTGAAATGAAATCCTGTACAAATGTTAATATTCAGCAACATTTCACAGCATTCTGGAATTTTAAACTTTACAAATTCTGATAGTGAAATTTGCTTTTGATGGATTCTTGGGCCGGGTGGTGGTGGATCTTAATTCATCAAGTAAGCTAACATGTTTCAGTGCCCTAAGAAGTGAAAATCATTTGCAATGACAAGTAACATTGATTTGTCCAGCTGACTACCTTAGACTGAAGGGAATGACAGAGATAAAACATCAGGCTGCTAAACTGTCCACAGGGAGGAACTAGGTAATGAATTATGATGGTAATGCATTTATCAAAATCTTGATGATTTTCATTGCAATTAGAACCTCAAAAGCAACACAAAACCTTATTTTATTTATTTATTTTTATTTAATTAAATTTCTATACCGCCCCATAGCCGAAGCTCTCTGGGTGGTTTACAACAAATAAAACATCAACATTACTAAGGGTAGAGGCACACTTACTGTTCTGCCAGTTCCAGTGCGTCTCCACCTTTCTTTTCTGAAAATGGGGGCACATGATGCTACTCAAACCCCACCCCTTTTTGCTGTAAAATCTGGTACAATTAGCTCCAGTGCATTTTTAAAAACAATTCAGCTACACACATTTTGTAACTGATTGGCAGATCAACCTGTTGCCCCTCCAGGTGTGGCCAATGGAAATGTTTTGCTGTAGGCAGCTAGTGTGCTCACATCATAGCCATAGTGTTCAGGTAATCTGCAACAATGACCTTGGAAAGGTTACTATAAGAGGTCTGTGACTCCTCTTTCACTTCTGCCTAAGTCAAGTTTCAGTCATCTGATTGGCGAGAAACAATTGCACTTTCCTTTTCCATTAGCTGGGGATATGCACTAGCATTTCATTTACAACATGTTAGGTCCAGGCAAAGAGGCTGGCTCCTATCTGAGGAAGAAAGTTGAAGCCTGCATCTGCTATCAATTAGCAAGCAATTAAGGGAGTTGAAAACAAACCAGTTTACATTGGCTATGAAGTCTCAGATAATTTGTGAGATGTCAGGACAGGATTTAATGATCTTGCTTCTCTCTTTTTGTACTTCCTCATCTTTCTTTCTGAGCTCCTCACACAATGATTAATTAAATCAGAGGAGGTGGTTTTTAAGCCATTAAAGTCAAGTCTGGTTGGGAGTTGGGATTCTCTCTTGTTGGTACAGAAGAAGCAAACACTAGGGATGAAGTGAACATTTGAATCAAGGGTGCTCAGCTTGGTGAGCATCCCTACTGGAATGCTTGCAAGAGGAATCAAACCGATCCTGCTTGGGGTTTGCTCCTTCTCCACCCAGCTTTCTGTCATCACCCTCTAGTCTGACTCCCTTCCTCAGATAAAGAAATCACTCAGGGAAGGAGGTCAGCATAGCAGGGCTCCCTCAAAGATGGTCTTCTTTCCCTGATTGAACTTTAGCAAGACCTTTCCAGCAGCGTGATATTATCAGAATCTTTTCCCCACCATAGACTATAAGTGTTGTGTTGCACTCCCATGATCTTCAGCAGAAATAACACAACCAGCATCCTTTGCAGCAGGAGTGGGGAACCTTTTTTCAGACTGAGGGCCACATTCCCTTCTGGGCAACCTTCCAGGGGCCACATGCCAGTAGTGAATGGGTCAGAGGCATAAAGCAGGCAGAGCAATTAATGTAATTTTTACCATTGTACAATAGACTAGTTTCTACACCCACTCACACATCACTCCCTGTCCTCCATCCAGGTAATCAAGAGACATTGAGTTTAGGGATGCATTCCAGCCAGGCAAAAACACTCAAGGAGGGTGCAAAGCAGAGCTAGTGAAGGGTGTGGCTTGGGGAGAATCCCAAGAGGCAGAGAGAGAGAGACCTGGAGGGCCACACTTGGTCCCTGGGCCTGAGGTTTTCCACCCTTGCTTTAGAGCCAATTAAAAAAGAAATGATGACATTGCTTCTGAAAGTGCCTGATTGATTTTGGGGGTGAGTAGCACACTACTTCCCCATCTCTATCAAACACACATACCATTACTTGAAAATAACTTTGGCATACATTTTGACCTGCATCTGCAACAAATGTCAAGTGGATTGGTTACTAAACTTGCAGTAGCACAGGGGAGACTCAAGATGAATTCATGATTTGGAGTTACGTGTTAACCATGGAAAGCTTACTTGATGCCTGTAATTGCATAGGAAGATGGCCTACGGCAGCTACTGAACTCAAGGTTAAAGCCAACCATATGGTTCTAATCCAGCATTACCACCCCTCCATAAAAGAGAAGGATTGGTATTGCTGGCTTTAATAGCACGGTTGGTTAAAGAGTATAGACAATCACCTCCCAAGGCAGTGGTAGGATCCTGCTTCAAGCTTTTAAGTGGCTACCACGTGGCTTCTGCTCATCAAATCCCATTCTGTGCTATCATGAGAACATGATAGTTTGTAAGCAACATTGGGCTTCTTTGGGTACAACTTCTGAATCTTTTTTTCATATTCATAATAATATATCTAATATTTGCAAAACTATTATTTCATAAGGACAGCTAAAGGAAGAATGCATTTTTACTGTGGTTGAGTGTCTGATCTGGGCTAGGCAACTTGAGGCTCTAAGCAGCTAAGGAATGTTGAGTGTCAGCTGGGAAAAAAAGCCTGAAAACCTGGAAAAGAGCATGACTGGTTAGAGGAGGGGTGGGGAACCTTTTTTTCAGTCCAAGGTCCACATTTCCCTTTTGTGCAACCTTCTAGAGGCCACATGCCCATGGTGGGCAGAACAACTAATGTGAATTTCACCTTTGTATGGTAGGCTAGCATCTACACATACCTGTATGACCCTTGTATCTTCCATCCAAGAAAGCAAGAAGCATGATCAGGGTTCAAGGGTGCATTCTAGACAGGCAAAAATATTTAAGAAGAGTGCAAAGCAGGTCTTGTAAGGAGTGTATCTGGGGGAGAGGGTGTGTGGCTGGGGGAGTGCTACATGCAGTTCAGAGAGTCTCAAGGACCAGACAGAGAGGCTTGGAGGGCCACATTTGGCTTCCAGACCTGAGGTTTCCCATGGACACACTCCTGTTGGGGACTACACAGGAGAACATTTTGTTGTTTGTCCTATTTCTGAGACTTACGTTGCGCCTAGCCCTGATCTAATCCTTGGGTCCCCATCTCTGGAATTCTGCCACAGCAAAATGATGGGAAAAGAGAAATGTTAAACTTTATGTGACATTTGTTTTCCTGTAGAATATGTCACCTTCCTAACTGTGGTGAAAGTAGAAGTAACACTTGTTTTTAGTAAGCTGGATGGGTGACTCAGCCCTTAACACACAGACCACAATTGCGGCAGATACAGTAACAAAGTGCCATATTTAGATCTTCTGACCATAACCACCCTTCTGGAGAACTGTGGTGGATCATCTGCTTCTTTCCCGAAGTTACATCATTCATTGCTGATTCCAGGAAGTGTGAATGATTGATCTATTTGCAAATATGATATATTTATCAAGACAAGGTGTCTGAGGGAAGTGGGGGGTACAAAGCAAAGTTCTCCCAAGCTGCCACTTAATCCAATAGTTCATCCCACAAAAGTAAGCATAGCTTAGAAAAGGAAAGGGTAGCAGAAAACACCAAAAGCAAATTATTTTAAATTCGTATATATCTGAATTGAATGTGCTATATTTGATTTTCAGAATGCTTGCACTAAGCAGCAAACTACCTCTGAATGCAAATTATTATTACAATGATTTCATTCTTTTTTCACTCTACCATTTCTCAAAGTTGCTCAGGGTCCAGGTTGGGTATATTGGGTTATTCCATTTATTCTTCTCACAACACACCTGTGAGGTAGGTTAGACTGGGATTTAGAGTTGGCATGAGGTCACTCAATAACTTCATAGAACTCAGAACTCAGGTTTCAATGGACCTAGCCCAACACTCTGGCCACTACAACATTCATTTGTTTTTCCTCTGAGAGGGATTTTGTTGTTGTTGAAAAAATCAACCCAATGTCATGTTGACTCTAGGCATGTGCAGAGTGCTTCCCCCCAAGAATGCATATTGGAAAAACAGAGTCACTCACAGCTACATGCAGTTCAGAGATATTGTTTGTTTGCTTGCTTGCTTAAATAGGCAGTTACTTAACAAAGGGCAGTCTCAAAGACCAGTTACAATCAAGGGGTTTTTTTTGTTTTTGTTTTTAAAATCAAATTCCATATATTCCTGTTGAAAGAGATGATCAATCAGGTATTGCAGTACCAAGTCATAGAATGGGCTATAGGTTAAAACCAGAGCACTTAGTTGGGACCAAAAACATATGAGCAACCAAGTGCAGTTGTGCTAATTCTGGTGTAATATGGTTGAACCACAGAGTACCCACCAGCAGTCTGGGTGACTGCTGCATTCTGCACCAACTGTAGTTTCCAAACCATCCTCGTGATCAGCCCTACATATAGCACATTACAATAATCCAGTCTCTAGGTTACCAGAACATAGATCACCACTGCAAGACTCTGCTAATATGGGTGTAGCTGGGCCACCAGCCAAAGCTGGTAGAAGGCACTCCTCATGACAGAGACCACCTGTGTTTCAAGTGACAGAAGAGGACCCAGGGAACCTCCAAGCTATAGACTTGTTACTTCAGGGGGAGTGCGGCCCCATCTAGAACAGGCTGAACTCCACTTATGTAGTCGGAAGAACCACTCATTTATTTTATTTATTTATTTAATTACATTTCTAGACCGCCCTATAGCAGAAAGCTCTCAGGGCGGTGTACAACAAATAAAATCACAATTAAAATATGAGCAAGTGTGGGAAAATATATATATATATAGTACAATTATAAAACAATAAAATTGCCATTGAGATTTATAAATTAAGATCATATTAAGTTTAGAATGTTAAATTAAAATATTTAAAAATTTACAAAATTAAAATATTAAATATCTATAACTGGCCCTAACTGCCACTGAAACTCTCTGGAGTTGTTTTTGTTCCAAGCACATACATCTAACAGCTGTATTTGCTACCGAGATAAAGAAACACAAAACAAGTATTTATTTGGGCCTTCTATTTTTCAAAAGTCAACTTTTTCACAGCATTTCTAAAACAAACTTTGGAGAAGGGGAAATAATTTGCTTATAAAAACAACTTTGTCTTGCCAAAAATGAAAATAAAAAGAATTCCTATGCATTGTATAACTCAGTGATGTTCCTTTTGAACACATGTTTTAGAGTCATCATTTTTTATATTTGTAGGACTGTTAATCTTTGGCTATTATAACTATTTATTTTTTGTAGTTAAATTGGAGAAATTGTGCTCTTTACTATTAGGCTGTGCCAAGTTAATAGTTTTGTGTCTTTTTGCTTCTTAATTTATTATTTGTGAAGTCCACACTAGTGTCTTCTGCAGAAGGAAAATAATATGCTGTGGTTGACAAGCTGTAGCAAAATTTCACCTCCTGCTGTTCTACACATCTGCTCAGAGATCAGAGCAATCAGCTTGTTAATGTGATATTTTGAGCAAAAATTGTTATTCATACTTTAAATAGCACTTTTAAAATGCACCAACAAAAAACATCTTGGGAGGGTAATATAAATCCCATTATACAGATTGAAAAATTGGGGCTGAGAGACATTACATGATGCTTCCCTGGGCATACCTACATTAGACTTCAAGTAGTTTCATAGTCATTTCTTCACAGAAGCCAGAAAATTGCTTGTGTTGTAGGAGTGCTAAAGATTCTTTACCAAAATAGTTCCTAAAGTAACGAATATTTTCATAAATGCAAGTGCATCAAGTGCATCTCAGTCTTGTCTGGACTGAGCTTCAGTTTACTGGCTCTCATACGTTTATCTCTCTTCAGTTATTGCCGTAGTACTGCCTTTCATGTAAATCTAATAGTAAACACCTTTGGGCATAGATTTCAGCATAAGATCCATGTTTATTCCTGGAGAGCTATCTCCATCATCTTTGTAGAAATTGACCTGTGCATAGGTGAAAGAAGAATTTTGCTGCAATTGGTTGGCTGAAGATGCAGTGACTCTCAAGTAGATGAAACACAATAAAATTGTGAAAGTATATTACAGCCTCTCTCAACCTAGTGACCACCAGATGTTTTGTACTACAACTCCCATCATCCCTGACCATTAGCTATGCTGGCTTGAGCTGATGAGAGTTGTTGTCCAACAACATCTGAAGGGCACCTTGTTGGCTACCCCCACACTAGAGCAGGAGTAGCCAATGTGGTGCCCTCCAGACGCTGTTGGATTACAATGCCAATCATCCCTGGCCATTGGCCTTGCTGGCCATGGCTGATGGGAGTTGTAGTTAACAACAGTGGCCTATGGGTTAGTGTGTGAAAGTTTGAGCCACAGCTGATCCGAACTAGTTTGCTCCCTTCTTTGACATCTCTGTATCGATCCCTTTAAAGATGTTACAAAATCTCCATGTCTGAAAGCCAGATGTACATCAGGAAGAGGAAGGGAGGTGGGTGGCTCCACTTTTGTTGTCTGAGAAATCGAGCTAGCTTGTGGAATCAATGTAGTGTTAATTTCAAGAAAGTTTATATATAACATGGGTTGGCAAGTGGAGAAGAGGGATGTGAGAAAGGAAACATAATTATGTGTTACGTTTTGTAGGTCCCAAAGGACCTCACAAGCAGATCTTCCTCTGCCCACATCCCAGTGTACATGTGAACCAAAGGCTGGATCAAAGTCATCCCAAACTTTGGAGAAATTGAACTTAATGGCCACACTCAAAGTCTATCATATGAGAAACTGAAGAAGAGGAGAAGCTGAACTCTGAATCACTACCTTAATAGCAACACACAACACTCTGTTTCCCTCCTGGCTGACTTATTCTCCAAGGCAATGTACAACTCTTAGGTTAAACTGATATAGTTCCACTGGCTTGCAGCCAATTAGCTAAATTCTCAGCTTTATAAAATAGTGAGATAGATAACAGTAATAGACTAATTATGGCTATTGTCACATGATGACTCCAGAACACCTTCGAGTTCACTAAGGTACCAATTGATCCTGAGATTGTTGTTTTCAATATTCTTTTAACAGGGAAAATTCATCTTCTTTAACATAGTCTCCTTGGTTGGGGGGGGTACAGACATAAATTAATTCCTGGAAGTTTACATTGGAGACACATTAAAACCTATTTAGAGTTTTCTGTGGATATCTTGGTCTTTGCAAGCTAAATACAGAGAAGTACTAGACATGTCCAGAATGCTGGACTAGAAGGACCTTTATTTGACATGGCCAGACTAACATTATGTCATTACAGAGGCTAGTTTCTGAAGTAGCTAAGAGTACAGATGGGCAAATCAACCCATTTCCCTGTGTTAATTTCACACGTGTTCATCTCTAAGTTCCTTCCATCTCATTTCTGCATTAATCTGTGGATCTATTTTGTTTTGTTCAAAAAACTTCCACAGGAAGAATTGTATTTAAATACATGTTTCAAAAATGTATTTTTAATGCTTTTATACTGCAACACTGTACATATTTATCTGAGTCTAAGCCCCATTGAAGTCAGTGGGGCTTATTTCTAACTAGACATGTATAAGATTTTGCTGCATGATATGCTTTTTCACTCAAGAACAGCATCGGAAGATTTGGGAAATACAAAAGCCAGTGGATAACTTACATTCCAAATCCTCACATTTGTCCTGGAGATGCACATCAGCTCTGTTCATATCAGAGTTCACAAAGATCAATTTCCTCCAGTATCCCAGGCTGAAAGTTTGCTTGGTTTTTAAATGTGGCTGGGTGACTTAGGGTCAATTCACACATACATGAGCATTGCTTGATTGCTCATAGTTGTTTGACCACTAATAAAAGCTCTTATGTTTGAGGTGATAGGAAAGTTCTGTCTGTGGGGGTTGATATATGACCAAGAGTGGCTCACCTGGTGGGATTGAGCTGCAGCAATAACTTCACGGCAGCTTACTGGGAGGGGAGGAGAGAGGTGGTGGTGAGGTTAGGGCTGCATCGGTGCATCCATCCAGAACACTTCATATTGGAATTCATAGAATCATAGAATAGTAGAGTTCAAAGGGGCCTATAAGGCCATCAAGTCCAACCCCCTGCTCAATGCAGGAATCAAAATCAAAGCATTCCCGACAGATGGTTGTCTAGCTGCCTCTTAAATGCCTCCAGTGTTGGAGAGCCCACTACCTCTCTAGGTAATTGATTCCATTGTTGTATGGCTCTAACAGTTAGGAAGTTTTTCCTGATGTCCAGTTGAAATCTGGCTTCCTGCAACTTGAGCCCATTATTCTGTGTCCTGCACTCTGGGATGATCGAGAAGAGATCCTGGCCCTCCTCTATGTGACAACCTTTCATGTACTTGAAGAGTGCTATCATATCTCCCCACAGTCTTCTCTTCTCCAGGCCAAATATGCCCAGTTCTTTCAGTCTCTCCTCATAGGGCTTTGTTTCCAGTCCCCCAATCATCCTTGCTGCCCTCCTCTGAACCTGTTCCAGTTTGTCTGCATCCTTCTTGAAGTGCAGAGACCAGAACTGGATGAAGTATTCAAGATGAGGCCTAACCTAATTCACAAAAATCAAATTCCTCACATATCTCTACTTTATAGCAGGATATGTCAGTCTAGCCCAGCATTGCCTACCCGAAGCAAATTGGCCAGTGAGGTAAAGCCTAAACACTAGAATCCCGGCAGTGGGATCGCTGCCACTTACCGGAAGGGGGCATGGTGCTGGGGAGGTTGGCACAGTACAGACACACCAACTGGCACTCCCACACATGCCTCTCTATTACATCAACCTCCCCATCACCTTACCCTTCCCTCTTTACCTCCTGGTAAGTAACACTGATTCAGCCGCTAGGAAGCTAGCATTGTGGCCCCATCACTTCTGTTGTCTACTCAGACTGGCATTCCAGGATCTCAGGCAGAAAGTATTTCACATCA
This sequence comes from Rhineura floridana, assembly GCF_030035675.1. Taxonomy (NCBI): domain Eukaryota; kingdom Metazoa; phylum Chordata; class Lepidosauria; order Squamata; family Rhineuridae; genus Rhineura; species Rhineura floridana. The sequence continues at coordinate 38,383,684 of NC_084485.1, forward strand.
CCTACTACCTTATTCTTTTAGCTGGAGAAGTCAGGGGTTGAACCTGAAACCTTCCACATGCAGAGATGTGCTTGAACACTCAGCTACAATCATTCCCATGCATGTGTGATCTTGGCCATAATTAGATCCCAGCCCATTGCTTTATTCAAATAATGCATAAACTAAAATTAGATGTTTGTGGTATAAAGCAGAAGTGAAGAAACCAGGCTACTTTGCTTTATGGGAAATAAACAGTGGTCACCTAGAAAAAAAATCTTAAAAGGTCTTAATGTCATACATCAGCTTGGCACACTGAAGCCACAGCTGCTGCCCTGGTGAAAGTGCAGAAAGTTATTGAACATTTTATGCTGCCCAGCCCATGCAAAAATCATGAATGCAATACATCTTGCCAGAAATTTGTTAAAAATAAAAAAATATGAATTTTGTGCTTTTATTTTCCGGGTATTGTGCATCCTTATTACCACAAATCTCTTAATACAATAAACATTTCCTGAAGACTCACTTCCTTTTCATGTGCTTTGGTGAAGAACAACACCTTGTCCTAAGTGGACACACAGAGGGTACTGGAGGATATTGAAAATATTACTTTGCATGTCCTTTCCCAGCTGGTTAAAAAAGATCTTTCTATATTATCAGTAATGTGATGTCAGTTACATAGGCTCCCTGAAGCTACTTGTCCACATGGGATTATTCTACAGCACTGCAAGCTTCAAATTTTATAACTTCAGGGAAGCTTTTCCATGATTATTTGCCTGCCAATGAACCCCTTTGTGTTGCAAAGAATTCTGGAACCTGGTCTACAATATGCCAGCAGCTCACATGGAATCTTGATAGATCTGTTGGGTTCATTGTCTGTTTATTTACTTGTTTGCAGGATTTTTATTTTATTTTATTTTATTGGGGGGAAATGAAGAGACGGTACTCATACTTCATAAAAGTGTTCTGAGTGCCAGCACAAAATGGTTGCCATAGGCAGCAAAAAGAAAAAGAAAAAGTAATGGTACTCTGTACCAGTGAGTACTATCACAAAAAAAGTACTGCCTGTTTTTATATATATTACAACTATTGCAATTGTAATATAATACTAGGCTTATGGTTTATTTATTTAATTTATTTATCTACATAATTTATATCCCACCTTTCCCTGTTTACAGCACTGTTCTTTTACCTTGGGTCCCCAGATGTTCTTGGACTACAACTCCCATCATCCCTTAGCCACTGGTTAAGGGATCATGGGAGTTGTAGGCCAAAAACATCTGGGGACCCAAAGTTGAAGAACACTGGTTTACAGTAAGTTTAATCAATAAAATTGATTGCCAAATCCACAGTGGTGTTTTAGTATCATTATTCACATGATATTTGTGTGCAGGGTATTCATGGGTATTCATGTGATGAATCAAGCTGCTTGCCCCATTCCCAACATATCCCTGGTCTTGTTGTGACCCCAACTAACATCTGTAAAGGGATCTCTGCACATGAGAAGTTTGTCACATGTATGGGCTCCACGCAGTTGGGATAGCCTTGCAAACATATGAATGTCAAGGAACTAGACTGGACACATCATATTAGGGCAGGATTCACAGTGGGGCCACAGTCCTACTCCAACATTAGATTGCCCTACAGGTAAATGACATGTCCACACACCATCAGTCTTGTCCTTATCTTGTCATTTTTACTGTATCTCATGTTATTTATAACTTGGCCAAAATTTAATCCTTTGTACTTAAGCCAGTAAATATATTTTAATAATTGTACAAATAAGAAGAGCATTTGTGTGTATATCATATGTCGATGTGAGTTAAACATTAAAAATGCAATTAAAAAGACAGAATATCAAACAGCACTAAAACCACAAACTAAAAGCAGCAGAGGCAGCAGATAAAAAGGCAGTTAAAATCCATTAAAGGAATCTCAAATCCCATTAAAAGCACGGGAGAACAGAACAGACTTCATTATAGTTCAGTGGTACACAGCACATGCTCTGCATGTAAAAAGTCCCAGGTTCAATCCCCAACATTTTCAGGTAGGACAGGGAAAGACCCATATCTAAATCTCTGGACAGCTGCTGCCAGTTAGTAGAGATAGGTGAGCTAGATGGAACAATGGTCTGACTCTTTATAAGGCAGCCACCTGCCTCCTAAAAAGATAACAAAGGTGACAACACGCAAATATGTCTATAGGGCGGAGTTCCATAAGTTGGGTGCCATCACAGAAAAGGCTCTTCCACTTGTAGCTACCCATCTAACTTCAAAAGGCTGAGCCAGGGGAATATAGCGTATATACGAGAACATACCCAATATTCCACTGAGGCTGTATACTATAGGGAAAGATCAGAAGAGCTGAGCAGCATGATGTTCTGATCTATCCATAGCGCATACCCACAAGGCAAAGCAGGCTACTGGTTGCAACACCATGAAAAGCTCCATAACTTGCTCCAACAAAAATGATTTCTTCTTCCTCTTCTGGGTTTTAATGGTACTGCATAGTCAAAAGGAGAGGCCTAAGAATTTTTGTAAGTTGCCTTGAGTCCCAGTTCTGGGGAAAAGGTGGGTTATAAATGACTAAAATAATAAAAATAATAATATCCAGACCATGACTCCAAAGCTCTTCCTCCTGCCTAAAGAGTATATTTCCTAAAGGCACAGATCTCTTGGCTTGGAGCCAAATACTTTCCCTCCTTTCTGTTGTTCCCTACCAGGTGGTCTTCCTTTGGACAGGTGTGGTAGAACAGCAGGTACTTGATTGCCCAGGTGAATTGGACTTGGAGGAAGGCATCTTCAAGGGTTCTGGCTCAGGTTCTGCAGGTTTCTGACCACTAGCTTCAGGTTCTGAATCAGGAACCTCACCCAGTTCCACAGTTGGTAGTAGAGCAGCCGGCTCATCATCGTCTGAGCTCAAGTCCAGGGCCATGACAGATGTCTTCCAGGGAAGCTTGTCCATTAGTACTGATTTCATTAGGAAGCTCTAATAAGCTTTGAATGAATTATCAGGTCCTCTGGAACAGAGTTTGAAAGCCACTTTTCTAGTACAAGGAAATTAATTTGCATTGGCTTACAATTATTGCTTTACAAGTTTTCATATTAAAATGGAAATAAGAATTTGGCAGCAAAGCCATTTTTATAATATAACGTTAGAGCACAAAACTATTAAACTAGTTGCAAACTTGCAATTAAGCCAGAAATTGAAAAAGTTTTGCTAACTCCAATGTTAAAAGAGAGCCAGTGTGGTTTAGTAGTTACACTGTTAAACTAGTTACCAGCTCTCAATCTAATCTATCCCACAGGGCATTTGTGGAGAACCACATATGTCACTTTGAGCTCCTTGGGAAAAAGGTGGCATATACATGTAATAATAATTTAAGATAAAGATCTATGCCTTCAAACAATTAAACCTTAATTGATGCATTCAATGCAGAGCCAAAGAGATTGAGACACTCTAATAGCTACTTTTTTAAAAGGTCAGTCTTTACACAAAATAATAAATGGACATAGATCTGACATCAGAAATGACAATAATCAAAAGCCACTGGGGAAAACAATTCAACCTTCTGGGGTACTCTATAAATGACCTTACATTAGCTATCCTGGAGCAAATGAACTTCAAAGGGAGATTACAGCATGAAACCACTGAATTACAATACATCAAGGGTTTCAGGGCTATCACTTGCGGATAGAACAAAGACAAAGGATTTTTTGCACATATGTGTTAATTGGCTTACAAATGCCAGGATATCTGTGTAATCAAGAACTGTGTTGTGAATTGCCACTGTAAAATATGCAATTATAACTTTCTTTATTTCTTATGCATTTCATCTCCCACTGACCTCACTTTTTACAATCCCCCCCCCAATCCAACCATGCATATACTTACCTGCAACTCAGGATAATGCTTCACGCATCTGATGAAATGGACCATAGTCTATGAAGCATATGCTGCAATAAATTTGTTGATCTGCAAGGTGCCACAATGTTCTCTTGTTTTTACCAGAAAAGACTGATAGGGCTGCTCCCCTGGAAACCATATAAAAAAGGAATTGCAAAAGCTATTCCTGGCATTGTGGGAGAGAGAGAGAGAGAGACAGAGAAGGAAAAAGAAAGTTTCTGTTGACAACATATTCCAGCACAGGTTCAATATTTCTTATTTAGTACCTTGAAAATACTTTCCTAATGGGTAGTTGTGTCCTTAGTAGCCAACTCTTCAAAAGCATGAAGACACAGAGGCAAAAATATATACCGTGAATCAATGGTAAATGGGATGCCAGGATTTGCTTAGTTTTTATTTTTATTTTGGCATTTGTATGGTCAGAATCTTACAATATTTGCACTTGGCAGTGTGTCTTGAAAGGTCTCCTCCCCCTTTTTTTTAATATGGTCCTCATAACCAACAGGTGGAAATATGTTATTTTGGAGGGACTCGTTGATTTTCCCTCCCTTTCAATACTTTTATTTCAACTTCTAGAAGGTCTAGACAAGTGATCCAAGTGGCAGCAAGATTTTTCCAGCATCTAAATGACATTTAGGTGGCTTTATTCACTAAATAGCAATGATAATTAGGAACCCAGTTGCCATCACTTTGAGAACTTGGATAATCCAGTCCAAAATGTATGTTGGCACCAGAATAAATCTGTTAATGCCCACTGTGGCTAAAGTTTTCACCATCTTCCTTAGGATGCCCAGGGCTAGGCAATTGAATGAAAAGGGAATAATTGAAAGAAGCAAGAGTTTATGTAATAATTCTTGCATGGAGTAACCCATTTCTATTGAGACTGGGGTCTGTTAGATTAAATAAAGCCATTTGAATGCCGTAGTGATTTCAGGGGTTACATAAACTTAAGAAAAATTGCACAAAAGGGACTGTCTCTTTGGGAATAAAAAGGGTTGCTGCTTGAGGCATGGAGGTTGCTATCGTTCTTCCACATTTTCTCTTTTCAGTTCTGCATTTGATTTGTGTTGTTTTGTTTTTCTATTTAAGATGTGGGAAGGGGGTTGCAAAGAGAGGAAGACTACCAGATAGACATCCCTTTTTCAGAGTGGTGTAGCTAGTTTGATGACTCTCACAATTAGAAATGGATTAATTTGCCAATTTAATTTTCTCTCAGTTTCTCATTTTTCCAATCCTAATTTCAGCTCTCCTAATTTCAGCTCTGCAGCAATTTGTGTTTTTCTTTATTTTTTTAAAAAATCCACATGAAAATTCATCACGATTCTAGTACAAATTTGTTATATATGCATTGTTGAAAGCAATTTTCCCTAATGCATTTTGCATGTTATTTTCATGAATGTATGCATTTTTATGCAAACTTTACCCTAATAAATGCATTTGCCATTGAGGGGCGAAATAAAACACTGACACATCAGCTTGGGTTGAACAAGGGCCACTTTATTAAATTACAGCAGACAAAGCCAATTTTAAAGTGACCTGCAGAGGGAAAATCTAGGTGCGGGACTATCTATAAGCAAGTAGCTTGCCATACAGCTCTCGGGCGACCAGCCCCTGCTGGGGCAAGGGCAAGCCCATCTGCTTACCCCTTACCCCAGCCACACCTTGTAGGTGAGTAGGGGGGCCTTCCTACATCATCCCCACCCGGGACCGGATAACCCTTGGGTAGATGAGAGAAGTTGGCCCCAGAGGCAGCCCATATCCTGAGAAGCATCTCTCGCAGACACCTCTGCAGGTCCCCAAGAAATAAGTCGTTACTTGTGTCAGACAGGTGAACGCCGTCGGCCCTGTAAAGCTCACCCTTCCAGTGCTGAATGTGGGGATGTGGGATGGTTAACCCCCCATATCGAAGAAGGGCCAACCGAATCTGTCGGTTGACCACTTTCCGTGCTCGATCTATAGCCCGTGGATCCCATACATGACGCCACTCCCTGCGTGGGAGCATGTCTGACCACATCAGACGTACGCCAGGCCACTGTTGCCTGATAAGCTGCATGTCAGCACATGCCTGAATGATGAGGGCGTTGCCCTACATGAAGCCAAGGTCATTCCCACCAAGGTGGATGACCATCACCTGCGGAGTTGTCTGCACCACACCTTGCTGAAATAGAGTGGGTAGGAGCCCCTCCCAACGCATTCCTCACCAGCCAAGCCACTGTACAGCTGCCCATCTACTGAGGCCCAACTGCGAGCCGATGCTCGAGTTCACTGCCCTCCGGGCTGCCCAGAACACCATGCTGTGGCCGCAAATTAGGATGCGTGTCTGCTGCATCCCCGACCAGCAACCTGTCAAAATAAATGCAAATTGTTAGCAATGCACTTTGATACTGTGATGCTTTGATGATTATGTATGTGATGCATAATAGCCTATAAAAGGTGATGTTTGTCTGTTTTACGGGAGAGCCCACTTTATTGTGATCTCTCCCTTTGCAAAGGAATAAAAGTTCTTGAAACATAATAGGTCTCGTCTCTAATTCCTAATTGGAAAACCTGGGAATTAGGGGCCATAACAGGCAGGCCCACACTGAAGGCCTGGCCCTTTTGTAACAAAAGGATATCCCATTGAAATCCTGTAAAAAGGAGGACCACACAGCAAGGTCAGCGTGTAATGCAGCTGTAACCCAAAACCTATGGTGGGGTCGTGAGAGCCCCACCATGGCATCATAGACTCGCCTTAGGAATGCTCTGCCAGGTGCTATGACCCGGCATGCAAAATTTAGGTGTCCTGCTAACTCCTGAAGGGTGGAAAGAAAGACTTTCTTGGCCCCTGTGACTTCTTTGATCTTCCTATGTAGAATAAGAAGCTTCTCATGGGGCAGCTTGCAGCATTGTTTGTCAGAGTCAATTTCAATGCCTAAGAAGGTCAAAACGGTGGCTGGACCCTCGGTCTTTTCCATAGCTAAAGGAACCCCAAGTTCCTCTGTCAACTCATGGAACTGTGCCATTACGTGTTGGCATACACCTGTGCCAACACTACCCACGAATAAAAAATCATCCAAATAATGCACCACCAAATCCAGCCCAGTCCGTCTTTTAATAGCCCATTCCAAGAAGGTACTAAAATGTTCAAAAACTGTGCAAGAGATTGAGCATCCCATAGGCAATGCTCAATCCATGTAAAATTTTTCTGCGAAAGCAAAACCCAGCAGTTCAAAATCTTCAGGGTGGACTGGTAGAAGGTGGAAGGTGGATTTGATGTCACATTTGCCCATGGAGGCACCTCGGCCACAAGTGCGCACCATGCACATTGCAGCATCAAAAGAAGGGTAGTGGACAGTGCAGTGCAGTGTCAGGAATGAAATCATTAACTGACACGTGGGTATCACAGGTGGTGTATTAATCTAAATTCCCCAGCTGCCTTCTTGGGCACAATACCTAAAGGGGATACCCTAAGATTAGGAAGAAGGGGCGATTGAAATGGGCCAAGTACCCACCCTGCCTGCACTTCATTATCAATTTTCGTTTGCACAAGTGCCTCCATGCCCATGATAGATTTTAAATTGGGGGACATGAAGGCGACCCTTGGACCGTCATAAGGAATACGGAAGCCTGACAAAAACCCTTGTAATAAAAAGCGGGCATCCCCAACTGCCGGGTAACCAACAAGTAAGGCCTGCAAGACTTGCAACTTAATTGGGGAGGGGCCCTTTTCCTTAAGTAACTCCCGGTGGGGGCTGTTTTCTGCCCCCCTGCTGGTCCTTACCACCTCCCCTATAGAATCTGTTTCTGGGACAGGCAGTGGAAGGGTGCGCAGCTCCACAGACGGCACAGTCATGTTGGTAATGACATGGGTTGCGTGTGCAGACCCCCCCCGGGCATTAAAGTCCCAGCACAACAGCTGTGGTTGAACCCCCTGCCCCGCATTAACACAGGGAAGGGTAGCAGCCGACTGCCTGCTGAGAAGATGCCCACTGTCACACCTATCCCCAGTCATGGCCCTGGCTGCAGTCATGAACTACAGCCACAACTCCAGTTCTTTTTTGTCCCATGGCAGAGACCCATCGCATTGCACATACATATGAAAGGCCTCGTCATAAGACAGCCAGGCCAGTCTGAAAACTCTACATACGCCCTGTATGTAATATCTAAGTACTTCAAAAGAGAGAGCCCCCTTTGAGGCTGCCTCTCTATCAGTACCCCAACGTAAATCAGGTACGCTGGTAACCAATTGGCCCAAGTCCAGTCAACTTTACATCGTCTGGGCCGCTCCACGTCACCCTCCCCATCTCTATCTTTATCCTTCTTGGGGTGTTCCCGATACAGCAGAGAAAAGACATCGACATACTCCCCCCACCAAATTTTTTCTCTTGTCGCAGGGAGTAGGTGGAATCCGAGGGTGACGGATGTATACCCAAAAGGGATGGCATTAGCTGCTATTGATCCTAAAGGGTCAGCCAGTACAGTCGTTTCCACTGCCAGTTGTTCAACAGGTGCAGTTGTTGTATCCAGCTCACCAGGCGACGTGACCGATGTAGCCACCTGTCCATTACCTGCATGCTGCCATATTTGGGTACATGCCGCCCAGAGCGGGGGCTGCAACGTGCCACAAGTTGTCTGTGTAGAAGTTGTCTGTGACCCAGCGGCCCCTGGCTCCCAGGGGGGCCATCCCAGACCCATCAACCCAGTTGCAGGAGCAGGCCTGACAGACTCACCTGCACTCATCAGCGGCCCAGCCACACCCAGGACTAGTCCGCCACCGTTGCTGTGGATGTAACGCCAGCCTCAGGAGTAGCCAACTCGCCTCCAGTCCCTGTTGCCACTGCTGGTGCAGCAGGAGTCACCTGCTTCTCAGTCCCCGTCCAGTCCAAGTCAGGGCAGGCCTTTAATGCGTCCAGCGGTGCTAGAATTAATGCAAGGACATCCTTGTTAGCACCCTGCTGCTGCCCCGTAGTTGTATTACCCCGAGCCGTGGCTTTAGCCTGTTTTGGCCTAGCAATAACACCTGTGGACGTACCCGGAGTGGCTGCCTGTTCTGCTGCAGCCAGAGGTAACCCAGGACCAGGATCCAGAGCCACCCGACCCCGCTGCTCTAAAGCCTCTAGGCATGCTAAGATAGCAGCCCATGGTGGTGCCTCCTCCTCATCTGAGGAGCCAGGCACCGGAGGAGGGCACTTTTTGGGAGGCCTGCAGGCCTTCCCTTTACCTTTCGACCCCCCTTTTCCTTTTTTGGGTGGCATGGCTCCTAAATTCAAGTCAGGTTTATATACTATTTATTGTTATTGTTATTGTTTCTTATTCTTATTATAAACCACCAAGTGCAGAAAACCAGAACAATACAATATTAGCAACTGCCAACTGTAATAAGTACAGTCTGCGAGGTATGCCACTTTTATGTGAAACCCTGCAGCCCTCGCTCTCTAAAATATTTTTAAGTATCTAATCTATTGTAATGCTAAGAAAAGCCACGGACGATATTTTTTATAGCCTGCCAGGTATGATTAATTATACCAAAACTCGCAGCTCTATCCCTTTAAAGTATCCCACTCTCTTTATACTAAGTGAAATGTGTGTGATCTTACTTAACCAGCTGCAAAGAAACCTTAAATATCTGAAACCTTGCAGCACTTAACAGTGTGTGATCTTGCTTAAACTAGTTGCTGGAGGCTGAGTGAACCCTCCCCCAACTGCCGTGGGGTGGCAGTTGCAGTGTCCTGCTAAGCAGGCCCTTTTAAAGAGGCCCACATCAGTCACTGCGCTCCTCCAGCACCCTGCAGCCTGGCCGCAATCACTACCCCCTCTGGGGTAAACCAGGCCTAAATGGCCAGAAGGAAACAGCCTGAACCACCACAAATAGCGCCCTGAATGGGCCTATGTGGTCGAAGACCAGCACCTTGAAATGGCACCAATCGCTCAAGTCTCGTGGCGGAGAAAATGGCCATCGCCGCTGCTCCTCTCTCCGTTCTGACGTCATCCTCTTCGTCTGTCGCGAATCCGAAGAGGAAGGTGGGAGGGGCGGCTGGGCTTAAATAGGCCCACCAGCTTCGCCCCTCCCTTCAGCCGAGTCGTGCTTGCGTCATAGGCGCGATGTGCGACTTTGCCCCCTTTAAAGTTGGAGGTGGCTGCTTTGCCCCCATCGGCAATTATGCCCCGCCCGTCAGCTGTGCGGCAAGCGGGGCGTCATTTTTGTACAAATTGTTAGGTTGGAGAAAAACATTGCAAAATTTGGAGAAGTGCAAATTTTGAAGGATAATTGTGTCTCAGTTTGTGCATAGGATCAAAATATGTGAATTAGTTCTCCTTTAAAATGTGAACGAAATTGAATTTCTCTCCCATCCCTAATCCCAACACAGACATACTTTTTTAATGTCCTGCTGCAAGCTTTGTTCAACACTGGGTCTGCTGTTTATTGCTGCAGTTGAGGATAAATAGGAAAACCCTAATACTGCTTCTCAAAACAGTAAATGAAGGGTCATTCAGTGAATGTGCATGCAGCTGCTGCTGGTAGCATTGCTCATAAATTCAATGCAGCCTTTCTGCTGCCCTGGCCACTCCCCGCCGAAAACAGACCACCTTATCTAGTCCTCTGCTGCCCTGTGATATATTCCCCATGCCTTATTTCTGGGGCTGTGCATGGACCCCCAATCTGATTGGGGACATGATCTGGGGCTTTGGAGTGACCCTAACCCAATCTGGGATGATCCAGAGCTAACTTAGATCCAGGCCTTGAACCAATTCAATTCACAGTATTTAATTAGGGGTTCAACCTCTAATTTAACATGCAGTGGGGACCGGGACAGAATGAGATGCATGTAGGCTCCCTACCTGTCTTTACCTCTCTCCTCCTTTCCTCACCACCAGCCTACCACCCCCTATTGACAACCCTGTGTCACTCTGGGAGGACCTGGTCTAACCCAGAGTGATCCAGGGCTGCCTCAACCCACTCCAGCCACATCCTGGGTCAAGTCAAATCAGTGTGATATATTTTGGGATCAGCCAGAGCTGGTGCACAGCTCTATTATTTACCTAATGATACACTGGGAGGCATGGCAATAATGACCAATTAACATGGTTGCCATCAACCCTGCCCCAATCAGATCTTTCCCCACATCCCACTTCACTAGATCCCACAAACTATGCATGCATCCTCATCCTCCTCCTGTCCCAAAGAAACTGCTGTACTCACAGCCAGTATCATGCATGCACCTTCAGCCGCCTTTCAGGTGCTTTGCTTCTGAGTTGATGTAAATTTCTCGCTGGTTTGGGGACATGTTTGGCAGGGGATGGACAAAAAGGCATTGAATCCTCCAGATCTAAGTCTTTTCCAAGTCATCTCCTGACATGTTCCAAACAATCCCTGACACTTGTCCTTTTTGGCCATACCAAGGTTGGAACTCTGACATCAGTAGGGCCACAGCTACAGAAGCAGGGGTGGGATAGAGATGGATAGATAGCCTTATCTCATTTTCTTGGCCGATGTAGAGCTTTATTTTTTTAATAAGGTGCCAGTACCATGGGCAGCCAAAAAAAAAGGGTGCCTCTGCTCTGTACTGCTAAGTACCTAACCTTCACAAAAAAAGCACTGGGTCTATGTCATCCTGCTTTGTGCAGATTTTTGGAAAATTGCGTTAAAAATCACATTTAAATTGTACATGCTATTATAACGAATCATTATTGAACACTTTCTTGTATAGATTTCCACAATACATATTTTCCAATGCACTTTTCCATAACATTTGCATTTTAGCTGTGAAATCTATGTGTGCACACACATACTTTAATAATTAATTAATTAATTATGTATACTATAGCCAGCATGGATTTTTTACATTCTACCATGTTAAATTGAAAATACCTCCCATGTCATTCTGCTGCTTTCCATAAGCTCATTTCAAAACAAAATCTTACAAAATTTATAGTCCTGAACTCAGAAATGCTTGCTTAACAACCCTTTAAGTTTTCGTGGTGATACACAAAACAGTCAGAGAGAATTCAGAATTCAAAGTCTAAAACATGAGTAAAAAAATGTTGAACCTTGGACTTCTTTCTGCCAGTGGTCTCATAATTTGTTGAGATTAATTAAAAATCAGCCATGTTCATAGAGTACATGTAATCCCATTACTGACCTTGCCCATACTCTGACCTTCATCTTCTGCAGTTTAAAAGTTAAAATAAAATGCATAACTGATTTTTGAGTATCTCAAAAACATTGGACTCTATGGTAAGTGCAGGCATACACAGTGACCAACTGTCAGTGTTCTAAGAGCCAGACTAATAGCTGGTTGGCTTGGCTAATCAGGGGACCACACCCACACCAGGCATATGTTCCACTTTAACCAATCATGGCTTTCCCCCCCCAAAATCCTGGGAAGTGTAGTTTGTGAAGGGTGCTGAGAGTTGTCAGGAGACTCCTATTTCTCTGACAGAGCTCCCGTGGCCAGAGTGGTTTAATGGTCAGCCCCTTTTCCCAGAGAATTCTGGTGATTGTGTTCCTTGAGGGAAGAGGATGTCTCCTTATAACTCTCAGAACCCTTCACAAACTACACTTCCCAGGATTCTTTGGGAAGCCATGACTGAAATGGAAAAAATGTCTGATGCGGATGTAGCCAGGGACAGCTTTGGTTTATATTTGGGTGGGAGACTACATGTGTCTGCTGTAGAACAAAAAGTGGGGAAACTATAATGATACTGTTAACAGTGTTTTCCTTTTGGAAAGGAAAGGGGCTTTCCCTCTCTGCCCAGTACCTACCCACCCTGTGCCTACCCTTCCCTCTCCCCTCCCCTCTCCTCTCCCCCTCCCTACCCCAACCCTGCCTCCTCCCCTCCTCTCCTCCCCTCTCAATTCCAGGTCTGCCTCCCCCCTTCTCCTCCTTCCCCATGGTCAGTTTCACCTATCCTAAAATGATTGCACAGGAGTAAATCCCACTGAACTCAATAAGCATACAAATGATCAAATCTCCCCTCCCTTCCTCTTCCCTCTTATCTCCTCCCCTTCTCCTTTCCTCTCTTCTCCCCTCCTCCTTCTCCTCTCTCCATTCCAGGTTTCCCTTCACCCTTCTCTTCCTCCCCCATCATCAGTTTCACTTGTCCTAAGCATGATTGCATGGGAGTAAATCCCACTGAACTCAATAAGCATGCAAGTTATCAATCCTGCTTTTCCCTTCCCCTTCCCTTCCCCCTCCTCTTCCCTTCTCCTTCTCCCCTCCCCACTCTAGCCCTGCCTCCCTCCTCCTTCTCCTCCACCCCATGATCTGTTTCACCTGTCCTAAGCATGATTGCAGGGGAGTAAATCCCACTAAACTCAAGAAACATGCAAATGATCAATCCATTCTCAGCAAACTTGCACAGGATCCCATTTCTTACCTCCCAGATGAAAAAGCAGAGAAATTCACTAATAGGCAAAAAGCGATTGCAGTTTAAGAACATACCTATAGCCAACAGACATTTCTATCAAACTTTAAAAAGCAGGGAAATTGTGCAGCTATAGTGAATGCACCAGGGGAACAGGAGACCTGACCTCCTCTGTGAGATATTGTACTGCCCTACACATTTGTAAAAATGCAAACACAATTTGGGTTGGTCTTTCACAGTCCAATCCACTTCCTGTGCAGCTTGGAAGAATTTGGTAACATGTTTAGCACTAAGTCTTGCCAGCAAAAAGATTTCTTCTTGCGCAATGGAACTTCCCCCTTTCCTCTCTCCATCCCCCCCCATCTGTTCTAGGATTTTCCCCAACTCTCTTGAACGATTTGGGGAGGGCATGAGGGAGGCAGGAAAGTCCTGTTGCATGAGCAGAAATTCTTGTTCTCACAAGACTCATTCATAGAATACCACCTATAGCTGCCAAACCAAACATTAATGTGTGAACAAGCATGTGCACATTGTTCTCCTTATTTTCAGGATTGCTGAACTGTTAACTCTAGTTCTTCCAGTTTCATTCCACTTATGTCCAGTGGAAGGAAACTGGAAAATCTAGAGTTAATATTTCAGCAGTCCTAAACATTAGGTGGAAGAAAAGTGATGCAATACAGTTTTATGAAAAAGTTGGCATTTAAAACTAGAAAAAGGCAAATATTGGCTTTATTATTATGTAGTGAGCTATATTTATTCATGTTTACTAGTTCACTATAAACACTAAAGCAACATATACCCATGAGATGTGGGTGAATAATTTAAATATATGAGTGTATATAATACACACACACAATATAATGTATTTGGATTTTGTCCGTGTGTGAAATTTGCTGTATACATTATTCAAGCAATTCTAATGCACATATATATATTAAATCCATATGCATAGCCAGATTTGAAGAGAAAACAAAGCTTCAGTGACAATTTATGGAATATACAAAAAGCTGCTTTTTCAGTCCCAGTTGGTCATAAAAGCTTCGTATCTGGGATGCAGTCCTTAGAGTAGGTCCCTTAAGTACAAGGGCAAGCACGTATTTGCTCACCACAAGCAGAAGAACAATTGCTGCTTCCTGACATCTATGTAGACCACTAGTATGGGACAAAGCATCCCCCAGGGCTAGACTGAAGGGAAACAGCCTTTGAACCACTGAAATAAGGCATTTGATCTTCAGTAATTAATCTATCTTCATGCCAAGGCTAAGGGTTAAAAAAAGATTAAGGTGTCTAAGGGTTAAAAAAAAGGTCCCCACTGACTGCAAGTAAGTCTCATCAGACACATTGAGACATACTTCCCTGCAAGCATGGCTAGAATTGGGCTGTGCAGGCATAATCCAGCAATCTTAACTCCCAGTGAAAGCAATGAAATCCCATAAAAAATGTACCTCACAATCCTAAGCATGTTTATGCAGAACACAGTCCCCCTGAATTCCACAGCACTTCCTCCTAGTATGTGGGCATAGGATATTTTTGATATGCATTTTTATGCATACTTTCCCCCAGATTATGCATTTTTGTATGCCTTACATGGCTGGAGAACTGTACTGCAAAATTCAGATAAGTGGAAATTTTGAAGGATTGCTATGGTTTGGTTTACAAATTGTTTTGGAGCGTGAAAATTAGGTAGGTTTGCCTTTACATGTGGACAAAATTGAATTTTCCTCCCATGCCTATTATCTGCCTTCATACCATGCCCTGGAACTTTTGGATTTTTGAATTGTACCCTGAGCCTAGCAAAGCAGATTTTTTAAAGGAATTCTATCCTTGCAGGTGCAAGCTAATCTGAACATTATAACTATTTGGAGAGCATGATCAGTTAGAAAAGATCACTCTGTCCTTCAGTTGCTAGCATGTGATTCCAAATTGTCTTTCGCTAACTTTCTAAAACTCTTCAGCCTTAGCCAAAATTGTAGCTTTTAAAAGTCAAACTCTTTTTTTAAATAGAGAAAATGATCAAATGTGGAATATGGGAATTTCAACTGCTTTCTTCCACTATTTTCAGCCCATTCAAACACTCCCTCCTTTTTGGGTCCTAATTCAGAATTCAGTGCATTTTAGGGAAAAAGGGGGGAATGAACTGAATAGAACCTACTTGATTCAGTTTTCATTCAGTCCAAAACCAGGGATGGGATCCATTGGCCAGTGCTGCTTTGAAAACATTCTGTTGACCTAAAAGTCAGTACTGATTCACGTTCGTTCTTCGTCTACTATCCACCTTTTACCAGTCTGATTTTTTCTCTCACAAAAATATTGACTGACCCCCTAATTCTGAATTAGGAGCCAAAACTTGTGGAGTGTTTGAATGGGCTGATATTAATATCAATATTTTGAAAGGAAATATTGATAAAGGAAAGGAAAGCTTCTTCCTCTTTTCCTCCTCCTCCATTGTGTCTGAAGCTGGTTAGTTTTCACGTTAGGAAACAGAAACTGGCTGTTTTCTTTTTGGAAAGGAAAGGAGGAAAGCAGCTTTCAGTGCTCCCCACCCCTACTTAGAGCCTATAGTCCTTAATGTGGATGAGATTCCCTAGTATGTAGGCTTGCCTTTTAATAATTTAACACTACACAGATTAGAAGGCAAGTCTAGAGAGTTTCATCCACGTTAAGGACTCTCTAAAGTCTAAAGACTCTACAGCTAGGTTTGCCTTTTAATCTGTATCATATGCTTGGAGGGGGAGGAAGGGGGAGAGAAAGAGCTATACTTTTGTATTCTGTATAAAATCAATAAAAGAACAATATATTTGAGAGGATATTTGAGGGGGGAAATCTGGTGTTGTGGGAATGGTGCTGATGTTTGGAGCAAACACGATCGCTTCATGAAGATGGAGAATGTGTGGACCACTGAAAAATCCAGTGCTAAATCCAAATTCAGCATATTCTTGCCCATCCCTATCCAAAATAAATTGCAAGAGAACCATTTTCACTATCCCATTTGTCTCCACATGTACAAACACACAGACATATAAAATATTATTTGGAGGAAGGGGGGTTGTGAAATTTGCTATCTATGTACATTGTTCAAGCAATTCTAATCCATATATATAGTTTGTGATTTTAACTGAATTTCTGTAATATTTCTGTGCAGATATCTATATCTTGTTTTATCCAGGTTCAAGTTATCTTATTCTATATTATCTTATTCATTTAATTTTGTTCTTTTATATTATGGATAATGTGTTTTATATTGTTCTTGAATTTTGGCCTTTGACCATAATAAAGAATTTGATTGAATAGGGGCTTTGCTTATCAATCCCATCTGCTGTCGCACCTTCTTCCCTGCACATGGATCACCAGCACTCCCCCTCCCCATGGGTTGCCAGTGCTCTCCTCCCTCTCCCCATGGGTCACCAGTGCTCCTCATTCCCCTGGGTCACCAGTGCTCCTCATTCCCCTGGGTCACCAGCCCTCCTTCCCCCTGCCCCCCATGGGTCCCCCTCCCTATTTCCCCACCGACCCACCAGGCCCAGCCACCTGGGCACTTTGTTCGCCTATGCCACTGCCCCACTTGCTCACTCACTTGCTCACTGCAGGCACTGCTGCCACCAGGTGCCTCACACAACTCATGCACTACCACTGCTGCCACCACCGCCACTGCCACCAGGTGCCAGGCACCTCGTGGAACTTGCACACCACCATCATCACTGTTGCCCCACCTCACCTTGCAGCATCATGTTACACACAAATGCTTCTGCACAGACCTGCACCTGTGCCAAAGTGTGTGGTGTGACGCTCACAAAAATATTATATAGGAAGACATGCACAAAGAGAAAGAGAGAGAGTAATGACAGGATTTCTTTAAGGAGGATTGGCTTAAAAAACTGTGGACAAGTTCTTGAGATGGAAGCAGAGGCAATTGGGTGAGAAATTAATTTTGGATCGGAAAAATAATGTGAGAGATTTAGTCTTGTTTGACCTTGGGCAGGTCTCTCATCCTCGCTAGCCTTCTGTGAAATGAATATTGCAGGATGAAATGTGGAGTGATTTGGTGGTTGGGCTCTGGTCAGTTTGTACTCTTGGGCAAGTTACTCATCTGTACCTAGTCCAGGGACTCAGAAGCAAAGCATCTGCTTTACATGTAGAAGGTCCCAGGTTCAATCCTTGGCATCTCCAGATAAGGCTGGAAGAGATCCCAGCCTGAAACCCCGGAGAGCCACTTCCAGTCAGTGTAGAATGTAGAGCTAGTTGAATCAATGGGTCTGACTCAATATAAGGCAGCTTCCTATGTTTCTTTGTTCACTCTGTTTCCCTGCACTTTGTCCCTCAATATCTGATATAAAGATGTATAGTGTTCCTGAACATGGAGGTTCCATATAGTTATCCTGTCTGATAGGAAGGGCTTCCTTGGATACACTAGGCTGGAGCAGACAGGAGACGTTTTTGTGGACCCAAGTGGCTTGTCAGGGTGGGAAATACCTGCAGTACCTCTGCATTTTGGAGGCACCAGTCAACTTCTGTGAACCACTTCCTATTTTATGCTTCACAACTCTCAAGAAATCAGTAGCTGTGCCTCAAAGCAGAGTGTTATCCTCCTACTGGATCATCTCTCTCTGTCTCTGTCTCTCTCTGTCTCTGTCTGTCTCTTTGTCTCTCTGTCTCTCTGTCTCTCTCTCTCTCTCTCTCTCTCTCTCTCTCTGTGTGTGTGTGTGTGTGTGTGTGTGTGTGTGTGTGTGTGTGTGTGTTGGAAAATGGAAAGCAACAGAGATCTAATGTACGACCAAATGCATTTTTGGGAGGCTCCATGGTAGAGCTTGTGGTTTTCTTACATAACATCTATGGCCCAATCCCTGGCATCTCTAGCTAAACTTCTATGGTTTCATGCCTAGAGACACAGTTGCCAGAAACTTGGACACAGCAATACTGAATTAATGTAAGGTAGCTGAAAATATCCTCATAAGACTTTTGATCATCACTTCTCTACTGAATCCAACTTCCTATTGTCATTAAACGAACATGCCAGAGACTTTCCTATAAAGAAGACAATTGATTGCACATCTCTCATGGACATTTAACATTGTAATTGTTCCCAGAGCTATTCAGCATTTTGGAACTTGTTCTACTGGCCCCCTGGTGGACTGAGTTGCAGAGCTTCCGATAATCCATGACTAGGACCTAATCTGACCCCTGTATTTGGAAACCAGAGCTAAGCAAGCATTGGCTGCTTTTCCTTAAAGTACTGCTGATGATCAGTAGTGTTTGGTTTTACCTTCTGGAGTTCGTAATTTCCACAGAGCTGCCATCATCCTTGGCATATCTCCTGTGGAATGTCAACTGAGGCTGCTTGTTGCAACATTTGGCTTTGTTTTCAAAAAGAAATGTATCCAAAAGCATCAGCTGAAGGATAGGAAAGCAAAGCGGGGGAAGGGGGAGGAGAGAGAATAGGAGTATTATAATACAAAATGAACTGAGCCACAGATGCAAAGCACAGATTTGTGGAGGAAACATCCCACTCTCCTTCCTGCTTTAGCAAGAGTTCAGCTTGTTTTTCTTTCCAGTTTTCAATTACTATTCAGTCATTCTGGCTGGTTTCTTTTGAGAAATCTGGATCTTGATAGAATCATAGAGTTGGAAGAGGACTATGAGGCCATCGAGTCCAACCCCCTGCTCAAGGCAGGAATCCAACTTAAAACAAACACGACAGGTGGCTGTCCAGCTGCTTTGTGAGTGCCTCCAGTGTTGGAGAGCCCACCACCTTCCTAGGCAATTGGTTCCATTGTCGTACTACTCTAACAGTTAGGAAGTTTTTCCTTATGTTGAGTCAAAATCTGGCTTCCTGTAACTTGAGCCCATTATTCTGTGTCTTGCAGTCTGGGATGATTGAGATGAGATCCTGGCCCTCCTCTGTGTGGCAACCTTTCAGGTATTTAAAGAGTGCTATCATGTCTTCCCTCAGTCTTCTCTTCTCCAGGCTAAACATGCCCAGTTCTTTCAGTCTCTCCTCATAGAGCTTTGTTTCTAGTCCCCTGATCATCCTTGTTGCCCTCCTTCGTTGGGCCCTGCAGATTTGAACTCATTCAATGTTATTGGGTATTCCTTGACCATTTGTCTATCAGTTTAAAGCGGCAATCCTGCCCCTTCAACTTCATGTTTCCCAGTAGTGTCATAGATCCTCTTTTGCAAGAAGACTGAGCCAAAGGAGGAATTGAGCACTTCTGTCTTTTCTTTGTCATCTGTTATCATTTTGCCATCCTCATTGAGCAGCTGTACCATCAATTCTTTTCTCTGTCTTTTACTATGGATGTACCTGAAGATAGCTTTTTTGTGGCTTTTGGCATCTCTCACTAACCTCAGCTCATTCTCAGCTTTAGCCTTCCTGATGCCATCCTTGCAATTCCGTGCTTCCTATCTGTATGCTTCCATTATGGTCTGGCCTTCCTTCCACTTCCTGTATGTATCCTATTTTATTTTCAGGTTATCTCTAAGCTTTCTATGAAGCCACATTGGCTTCTTCTGCTATCTTTCCCCTTTTTTCTCGAAGGAATTGTTTGCCATTGTGCCTTTAGAATTTCCCTTTTTAGAAAGTCCTATCCTGGACTTCTTTTCTTAATAGAGTTGCTTGCCATGGAACGTTACTAAACCATTGTTGTTATTACAGTTGACTTTCCTGTGGTCCATGCAGAGCTTGGAAAAGTTACTTTTTTGGACTACAACTCCCATCAGCCCCAGCCAGCATGTCCACTGGATTGGGCTGATGGGAGTTGTAGTTCAAAAAAGTAACTTTTCCAAGCTCTGGGGGTATGCATATTTCTAGTGTCAGCACTTGCTTCCTTTAAAATCAAGAACTCAAGTATAGCATGGCCACTTTCCCCCAGAATTTCCGAAACTGCCACTTCATCCACCAAGTCATCTCTATTGGTTAGAATCAAGTCAAGAATGGTTGATCCTCTAGTTGCTTCCTCCACTTTCTGTAGAAGAAAGTTATATCCAACACAACTCAGGACTTTCTTGAAGGGGCTGTGTTTGGCAGATTTTCAGGATAATTGATATCAGGGTAATTGAAGTCCCCCATTACTACTACATCATGCCTCCTTGAAATATTGACAATTTGCTTTTGAAGAATTCCATCCTCGTCTTCTCCTTGATTAGGTGGTCACTAGTAGATGCCAACCACCTTGTTCCTTTTATTCCTTGCCACATTTATTTTAATCCAGATACTATCAGTAGAGCTACCAAGCACATCCTCCTGCATTTCTGTGCAGGGATATATATTTTAAACATATAACGTGACTCCATCTCCCTTTTTATTCCTTCTGTTCTTTTTGAACAAGTTATATCCTTCATTTGCCACCCTGGGCTCCTGCTGCGAGGAAGGGTGAGATGTAAATCAAATAATAAAACAAACAAATAAAATTGCTGTATTCCAGTCATGAGATTCATCCCACCAAGTTTCAAATTGTATCAAATTGTATTTACTCTCCTGTTCAAGCTTGTTTTGTTTGTTTCCCATACTCTGGGCATTAGTATACATACATTGAAGACCATGTGATTTATGGCCTGGCTTCCTTCTTACATTTTTATGAAGACTATTACTGGGCCCCATTAGAGCTGTTCCCTCAGTTCTTCTTACTGTACACAAGGCTTTGTTAGTTACTGCCAAGTTTATGTCTCCCTCCCCCCTGTACAGCCTTCCCTGGAAGGAAGATCTGTTGAACTCAGTGGGGCTAACTCGGTAGGGATGGACAAATCTGTCATTTTCAGTTTCTCTCAGTTTTTCTGTTTTCCAATCTTCAGTTTAGTTCTCTGCATTTCTGCATCTGATTGTTGTTGTTACACATGAAAATTCATCATTAAATTTCTCTTAATATATGTTGTATGCAATTTTGCCTTACATTCATAGATTTCCAAATGACCTTTTCCTTACAATAGTGCATTTTTGGATGTTATTTTCAGTAATATGTGCATTTTATGCACAATTTAACTTAATATATGTATTTTTGTACATATTACTTGGCTGGAAAACAGCACTGCAAAATTGGGAGTGGTGTGAATTTTGAACAGTGTCTGTGTTTCAGTTCATGCATTGTTTTTAAAGTGTGAAATTAGGTAGGTTCCCCTTTAAAAGTGACCTAAATCAAGTTTTTACCCCATCCTTATAATGTATGAGTACACAGCATATATCAGATTACACTGTTACTGTTCAACTACCCCTGAAGTGTAACTTTTTTCAAACATTTATAATTGATTTTCTACTTCTTAATAAAAGCATGACATGATCATACAGCCACAAGAGTGGCTGTATACTGTAGCCAGCATGGATTTTTTGCATTCCACAATGCTAAATTGAAAATACACCCCATGCCATTCTGATGCTCCCCATAAGCTCATTTTAAAACAAAATCATACAAAATGTATAGTCCTGAACTCAGAAACGCTTGCTTAACAATTTTCACACAGATCTGAACTTATAAGACCTGAACAGGGTGGTTCATGACAGATGCTATTGGAGATCGCTGATTCATAGGGTTGCCATAAGTAGTGATCAACTAGAAGGCACATAACAACAACAACAACAACAAATTTTTATGGTGATACATAAAACAGTCAGAGAATTGAGAATTCAAAGTGTAAAAAGAGGGGGGAAACAGACCCTGTTGGACTTTTTCCTGTCAGTGTTCTCCTAATTTGTTGAAATTAGTTAAAAATCAGCCATGTTCACAGAGTACCTGTAATCCCATTACTGACCTTGGCCCATACTCTGACCTTCATCTTCTGTAGCTTCAAAGTTAAAAACAACAACGCCTGGCCAATTTTAAATTAATAAATTTAGCATTGGAGTCAATGATAAGCCCGGACATGCTCAGTAAGAACCAACTGTCAGTGTTCTAAAAGCCAGAGTCACAATTGCTTGTGTTGGCTAGGCTAATCAGGGGGCCACACCTGATTTATTTCACTTGAGACAGTCATGGCTTCCCCCAAAGTATCCTGGGAAGTGTAGTTTATGAAGGTTGCTGAGAGTAGACTCCTATTTCCCTGAGAGAATGGTTTAACATCCAGCCATTCTGATTGAAGGTCTGTGAGAGAAACAGGATGTCTCCTAGCAACTCTCAGCACCCTTCACTAACTACACTTCCCAGGATTCTTTGAGAGAAGCCATGATTGGCTTTGAGCCATGGCTTTGAGAGAAGCCATGATAAATAGTTTTAATTAGTTTTAAATTGTGTTTTAAATTGTTTTTAAAAGATGTGTTTTTAAATTTGTATATTTGTTTTTAATGTTTTTAGTTATAAACCGCCCAGAGAGCTTCGGCTATGGGGTGGTATATAAATACAATAAATAAATAAATAATGATTGTCCAAAGTGTAATAGAGGCCTGGTGTGGATGTGGCCAGGGACAGCTTTGTTTTAAATTTGGGTGGGACGTAGGGTTGCCAGGTTCAGGGCCTGAGACTGATCCTGTATCTTTAGGAGAAGAGAAAGTCAGCCAAGTGCAGGTGTGCTTGCAACATTGTAATGGGAAAAACTACAAGGTGGAATTTTCCCTTCCCCCTGCACAACTTTTAAGAACATAAGAACATAAGAAGAGCCTGCTGGATCAGGCCAGTGGCCCATCTAGTCCAGCATCCTGTTCTCACAGTGGCCAACCAGGTGCCTGGTTTTAAAGATACAGACGACCTCTTGATTGCCGGCCTCCACTTGGCTGACTTTCTCTTCTCCTAAAGATACAGGATCAGTCTCAGCCCCTGAACCTGGCAACCCTAGTGGGCGGCTACATGTGCCTTCTGTAGAATAAAAAGGTGGGGGAAATGCTGAAAAGCAATGATACTGTTCACAATGTTTTGCTTTTGGAAAGGAAAGGGGCTTCCCTTCTGCCCAGTGCCCACCCACCCAATCTCCTCCCCTCCCTCCTCCCTGCCCCTCCCCCAGGTCAGTGTTGGACTATGACCTGGGATACCAGGGTTCAAATCCCCACACAGCCATGAAGCTCACTGGGTGACCTTGGGTCAGTCACTGCCTCTCAGCCTTGGAGGAGGGCAATGGTAAAACCACATCTGAATACCATTTACCATGAAAACCTTATTCAAAGGATCGCCATAAGTACGGTCGACTTTAATGTATTTTAAAGTCTGTTTTTATGATGTTTTAAAATGTTTTTAGTGCTTTTGTTTGCCACCCTGGGCTCCTGCTGGGAGGAAGGGTGGGATATAAATCAAATAATAAATAAAAGAAAGAAATTACCCACTTGTTCCTCAAAAAAATAATAAAGTACACGTAATTCATTTTTTGTAACTAGTTACTTTCAAGCTCTACTCCCAAGACTCAAGACCTTTTGAGTGGGGTCTCTTCTCTTCTATTCTCCGTCTACACTAGATGACTGCTATTGATAACTTGTGAGCTTAGGTGACCTAACACTTTACATACAAGGACTCTGTGTAGATATGCGGGTAGGGAGAAAGCAAGAACGCTCGACCCTATGCATATACTGGCAAGGGAGTAGTCATGCTGGTAACAGGGCAGTCCTCAGTCAACATGTTGTCAAACTGATACTGTAAAATTTCTAAATTCAGTGTTTAAAAATGTTGTACCTTTTAGATTTTGAACTTCAAACTGAAGTCTTACATTTCTCATTTGAGTTCAGGCTCTGATGTCTAATTATATACACATATTATTTGTTTTTTCTCTTCAAGGTGTGTTTCTTAATTGACATCATGAAGTTAATACAACATTTAATAAATGCAGCTGTAAGTCAGCTATCAGAAATGCTGAGTGCTATTGGGAAAGCATGAGATGTAAAATGTTGGTGCTGCCTGTCAAATATTCGAACATCCATCATACATGATCAAAATCCGCAGTGGAGAATTTTGAAAGGAATTACGTTTGGGGCAAATTTGTTTCAACTCTTCAAGCTCCACAAGCTTGCAGAGTCTCTTATTTTACAAGGACAGGATCTTAGAAAAGCTTGCACACTAGGAAAAGAGCATCAAAGCTACACAAGAACATCACTGGCTTGAATGTGCCTCTGTAATAAGAGCATCTCTTATATGATCCCTTGGCTTCATTACAATCTTCATCAACATGGTGCCCTCCAGACTCTTTGGACTGCAACTCCCATCAACCCCAGCCAGCATGGAGCTGTTGAGAATTGTAGTCCCAAACATCTGGAGGGCAACAGTTCTGTGATTGCTGCTTATGATCTTCACAAAAGGATCTGCATTGCAATCCCTCTTTGGTCACATCATTATCTATTTGACACTCCCTCCCTAGCAAAGTGTACCTGGCAAACTCTCCCCACATACTTCCCTTAGGGAGGGGGAAACGCTCTCTGGTGTGTTCTGATGAATTAAAGACACAGTGCTGCTTCTCCACCCCAGTTCTTTGTTGGCAAGCCAAAACTATTATCTGTAACCATGTAAGCTTTGTAAAGTTTAAATACTCCTGATCTTGTATACACCAAAGCAACAGTAAAAATCCCACAGACCTCAGAGACAGCAGGGTTGGACTCATATTGCATGACCTCTGTTCATCTGATTACCAGTTCATTATCTTTTCATGTGATATCTGAACTCCAAAGACTACATCCAAAGTCCACTGAAATCAGCAGTAGAGTGTTTCCATGTGCTTCATTTAGGTCTTCAAGGAGAGTGGGAAGAGTAAGAAGAGGAGAGAATGAGAGAGTTTTTGGGGGGGGGAATGTAAGTGGGTGTAATCTGGAATGGAGGAGATTTGGATACTGTGGAACAGACCAGGAGCTATTTAAAGAGTATGCTTGCTACTGAGCGGTCCTCTTTCAAAGGGTTATATAAATATGTTCTTGTCTCAACATATGTGGAAAAACAAGGTCTGAGGTGAGACTATATCCCTTCATTTCTTATGGGAAATAGTGTTTTGACTTGTAACACCTCTTCTCCCACCACCCACAGGCCCTAGAAACCTCTTACCAGCTGCATACAGTGTAAAACTAACATCTGGTAGCATTACTTTAAGAGTCCATTGTCCTTCCACTATATGAAGACTTTTTATTCCTTTCTTAAAAACAGGGCTATAAAAGTTTTCACACAAAATTTGCCGTTCACTCAGTCTGACAAGGCAAGAGAAGACTGTTCTTTGAGCTTTGCTTCTATTTGGTCTCTTATTGTGTGCAATCAAATGCAAAGGTATCAGCTATATGTTGAAAGTTTCAGTCCAATTTCAAGCCATAATGAGACCCAAAGAAATGTGTCATCCGAAATCTGTGACTGACTGGGTCTTCTGTCTCTCTGCATTTCTTCTACAAGTAGCTGTGGTGGGTTGGGAGAATTTAAATCTGGATCATGGTGCTTAAGATGTGGGAGTTAAACCGTTGCTGCTCATGTTCTATTTCTGATGTAAATGTGCCCCCCATGGCTATTTAGCCCATTATGGTATTTTCATTGAGAAAACAGTACAGGGAAAAGGTTATCTCCACACACACACACTTCAATGCTGTGGTCACAATTCAGTTCAAGGGTCTCACAGCTGCTTTCAAAAGCAATTTTAAAAAATCCAATCATGGATCCTGTTTGGTTTTGGAGACACAGTGACTCACTAAAATTCCTATTGCCAATTTCAGTTATGGTACCATAATCCTTAATGGGTACATGGTGAAACATATTTGGCTAATAATTGTTTGGATGATTTTCTCCATGCTGATGTAAACATCCCAAAACATCCAGCAACAAATTCTTAAAGTGACTTGCAGAAAATGATGCAATCTGCATGAGCCATGGTGCATAAACAAGTTGCCATGTGTGAACATACAGTGCAAATTAAAATGGCAACAGGCCTTTAAGTGAAGGATATTTATTCATTCTATAGATCTTTGGTGTTCCACAATATGGGCTTATCACATTCTGTGTAACTATGATGTTTTACAATAACATCCAATCCCTTTTAATAAAGGTTGTCATTCAAAAGTAGGGATCTACAGTCCTGGCACCAAATTGACAATGGGAATTTAAGAGCTAAAACACTGTACTGAATTTCTCATTGTACAATATTAGAAATCAGAATTATTTTGAGTGCAGGCATTCCTTCTCCTTAAAGCCACGAGGCAGCCAATTCCAGAGCCATAGGTCAGCCTTCCATTCCAGGCTGGTCTAGCAGTTCTAAATAGGGATGGATGAGAAATTTGATTTAATTAGGATTTTAATGCAAACCTACCTAATTTGCACACACTTTCCAAAACAATATGTGACCTGAAACACAGCTATCCTGTGAAAGTTGCCCTTCTTCAAATTTTGTGAGGCAGTTCTCCAATGAAACCATGTGTGCAAAAATGGGAATACTAAGGGGAAGTGTGCATTAATATGCATATATTAGTGCAGCCAACCTTTGGGTCCCCAGGTGTTGTTGGACTACAGCTCCTATCAGCGCCAGCCAGCATGGCCAATGGTCAGGAATGATGGGAACTGATGGCAACTGATGGGAACTGATGGCAACATCTGGGGGCCCAAAGGCAAGCCCTGGATTTCTGCCTGGACTCGCTGGTGGGCTGTATGAGGGCCAATAAACTGAGTCTGAATCCTAGCAAGATTGAGGCACTGTGGGTTAGTGGTTCCCGAGTTTGGATAATTGGTCAGTTGCCTGCTTTGGATGGGGTCATACTCCCTCTGAAAGAGCAGGTCTGTAGTCTGGGGGTGCTCCTGGATCCATCTTTGTTGCTAGAGGCCTTTTACCAGCTTTGGCTGGTAAGACAGCTGCGGCTGTTTCTGGACCGGGATAGCCTGACCACTGTTGCCCACACACTGGTAACCTCCAGGCTGGATTACTGAATGTGCTCCATGTGGGGCTGCCCTGGAGGTTGGTCCGGAAGCTGCAGCTGGTGCAAAATGCGGTGGCAAGACTGCTCACTGGGGCAGGGTATCGCCAACATGTCAACCCGTTGCTGAAAGAATTGCACTGGCTGCCCATTTGCTACAAAGCCCTACACAGCTCGGGACCAGGATACCTGAAATGCCATCT
Source organism: Rhineura floridana (assembly GCF_030035675.1). NCBI lineage: Eukaryota > Metazoa > Chordata > Lepidosauria > Squamata > Rhineuridae > Rhineura > Rhineura floridana. Next base: position 38,410,882 of record NC_084485.1, read on the forward strand.
TACTCCTTATATACCCAGTTGATCATTACGCTCTGAAAGTAAGGGCATCCTGCAGATACCATCTTATCAGGAGGTTCATTCTGCACAATATAGGAAACTGACCTTTAGTGTGGTGGCACCTACCCTATGGAATTCCCTCCCCTTGAATATTAGGCAGGCACCATCTCTATCATCTTTTTGGCGCCTTTTGAAGACTTTCCTCTTTCAACAAGACTTTTTCAGTTGAGACCTATCCCAGTCTGCGTCTGTGTTAGAATTGCTTGTTAATATGTGTTTTCTAAATAATGTTTTAACCCTTTTTTTAAAGATGTTTTTTAAGTTTTTTAAAAAAACATTTTTAATGTATTTTAAGGTCTGTTTTATGATGTTTTAAAGTGTTTTTAGCATTTTTGTTTGCTGCCCTGGGCTCCTGCTGAAACAAATTCATGGAGGACAGGGCTATCAATGGCTACTAACCATGATGGCTGTGCTCTGCCACCCTAGTCAGAGGCGGTATGCTTCTGAAAACCAGTTGCTGGAAGCCTCAGGAGGGGAGAGTGTTCTTGCACTCAGGTCCTGCTTGCTGGCTTCCCCCAGGCACCTGGTTGGCCACTGTGAGAACAGGATGCTGGACTAGATGGGCCACTGGCCTGATCCAGCAGGCTCTTCTTATGTTCTTATGATATAAATCAAATAATAAATAATAAACAAAGACTGGGAAAGTCCACATTAGTGCAAAACATACAAAATGCATTATATTATGGAAAACTGCTTGCAAAAACTTGTATTATCTGGCACAACTACACACAAGAATGCATATTAGAAATTTGCAGGTTTCCAAGAAATATTTGGATAAGGCTAGGTTTTAGAGTAGAGAGGGGTGCTTTAGTATAGCATTACCTGTCTTGGGGTCCAGAGCTAAACATGGGCCCCATACAACATGATTGCCTTGTCATCTAATTCCTAACAGAGTTTCCAGTAAATTTCACTTGAAGCAAAATGTCCAGTTGAATTTGGAGTCTACTACCTAGATGAAGCATCCAAAGAATTTTGAAGGAATCCAAAAGTTTCAATATATCTAGGGAAAATATCAGCCAATAAAATTGTGTACATGGAAGCAATTAGCCACTACCCTTACAGTAGTATCTCTGTGTGTGTTTTGAGTTGAAGATGGAGACATAAGGGCCTCTTGTGAAAGCACATAACTGCTGATAGGCCAACAGTTTATTGCTTGTTTTTTTGATGTTTACATACTTTTATGGGCGACTAATAAATCGAATAAAATAAATAAATAAATAAATAAAACAGTGCCCGACAATGACCTAGCAACTCTCCACCATGCTTTTGTTGTCTCCTTGCAATATCAAGTCAGTGCATTGGGCTCACCATTCTTTCTGTAATTGTTCAGCAACAACAGGAGATTGTCTCTAGATGTGCCACTCTCCAGCAAAATGTCTCAAGGGGACTTGATTGCTTTACTGATTGATTGAATCATATCCCACCCTTTGGGTAGCCAATGCAGTATCTTCCAGATGTTGTTGAACTCCAATTCCCATTAGCCACAGCTGTCACGGCTAATGACAGTTATAGTCCAGTAACATTCAGAGAGCACCATGTTAGCTATCTCTGGAGTAGGGTGATGGCCTGAAACCACACAATGCAGCAACCTCAAGCTAAGAAGGTCTGGATGTGGTCAGTCCCTGAATGGATGATTGAATGGGAATACTGAGTGTCAGTCAAGCTACATTGCTTGTGTCATCTGCCTCTCATCAGCACTGGATATTCTGTTGCTAGGACATGCTCCCTGAAGCAGGCAATGTTGAAAAGAACTGGGAATATTATTCCTATTGAAATCCATTCAAAACAAGTAAGTTGATGAGAAAATACTTGAGCCAACCATTTCCTATCTTCTTGAAATAACAAATACACTACAGAAGCACTGATTTGTGGAAGTTTTATTTTATAGGATTATCTCCCTCACCCACCCATCCTTAATTGGACCATTATTCTCACACATACCTCAGCAGCATTCATTATCTTTTCACTTGCATCCAGAGATATACATCTCTATTTTCAGCTCAGCTTGAAAATAGCCTGCTACCAGCAAACCCACCTTTGAACTCTTAAGTTTTTAGAGTTGGATTTTACAGGTGTAGGAGAAAGCCAATCAGGCAGATGATGCTGGGGATAATGATCATCAGCTGACAGAAATTCCATTACCAAGTGACTATGTGCAGAATTGTATGTTTAATATCAACATACAAGATGGGGAAGCACAACTGTAAACTGATACTTTGGATTAATTGAGTCCACATTCAAGTGCACAGACCATTGTTGCCTATCCTAGGGAGCATATTTTGGCAAAGGAAGGGTGTGTTTGAATTATTTGGCTTCTCCCCCTCCCCTCATTAAAGTGCAGCTGTTAAGTGCTATATGTGAAGCATTCAAGAACATGTGTGACCAATCTGAGGATGCAGAGTTTGGCAGAGGAAATTTGGCAAGGTTTAATGAAACACAGAACAAGTGCATGTATAATATAATCCTTATTTATTTTTCCACCTGGAATCTGCAGCAAATCATGTTTCCTGAGCTAATCGCTATCGATTTAATTACAAACAGCCTGATCCTTAAAAAAAGAGGAGTGAGGGATTGGAGAGGGAGAGATACATTCTCTCCCTATAGCAATCCACCCATGCAGCCTTTAGGATATGGATGTATGCAAAGCTATTGTGCAAAAGATATCTGTGCAGAGATACCCATACAAAATTCTGCTAATTGTACTACAGAAATTTTTAGATCAGCTTAGAATATGTGATAATAGAGTGAGGAACGGAATCTCAAGAGGAATTAACATGAGGCTGGATCCTCTCACTGTTTTCCCTAAAAGGAAGGAAAGAGAGACAGAGATTTTGTAAGCCTAACCAAGTAAAGGCAATGCAATACATACTAAAAACAAACAACAGATAAAGGCATTAAACTATTTAAAAAATATACATGAATACAACAAAACAGAACTCGTTTCCACGCACACACACACAAAGTTAAAAATATATTTTAAAAACAGAGGCCGAGACTACCAAACAGAGCAATTGAAATCCCCTTTGCACTGGACTATGGGAAGTGGTGTTGGAACCCAGCCTCCGCTTGCATCACTCTGCCAGCGTTGAGATTCCTCTTTTGCCCCTGGGTTTTCCACAGGCAGTATCCATCACAAAACCCTTTAAGGATTCCTGTTGCTAATAACACTCTTCAGAGCCACAGAATAACTTAGTCCTGTCCTGCCTAGTGGATTCTCAATATCCCAGGGAAGAAAGAAACCTCTCATCAGATGATCCTTTTTGTGATATGCAACACTTATAAATTCTCTCTCCTATCTCTGACTTGCCACAGAGATTTTAACCTCAGACTTTCTCCCTCAGCTAATTTCTTTTTCTTTTTCACAGCTGTTCCTCTCACAGCTGTCTCACTCTGCCTCCCTGTTTTGTCTCTATACTTGCAAGCTCTCCCCCCCATTTCCTTCTCTCTGCCTCTCAGTTAGTATTCTTCTTCAGACATTTCACTGGGACAGAGGTTCTTCCCCTCTTTCCTTCTTACCTCTCCTGTGTTGCTGTGTGCTTGCCAGCAACCCTTGCTCCTCGTCTTCCTCTCTGTGTTTTTGTTTGTCTTGCTGCTATCAAATCTTCCCACATTCACCGGACAACCTTTATCAGGCTGATGTGAGTGTTGTGATGGGTATTGCCCATGCCAGCACTGCAATATGCCACTTCTGGAGCCTCACTGGGGGCAGTGTGGCTACCACTTGGCAGCCGTCATCCCCCCCCCCTCCAGAAGCCAGCTTTGCATGATGTTATGGAATGCTGGTAGATCCTGAGAGGAGTGCTGCAGCTTCTGACGTCACACACCACAAAACAAAAAGCTGTGTTTAAAAAAATTAAAGCGGGGGAGTAGGTTCATGACACCTTTTGCCACCAAACCCCCATATCCTTAGTCGTGGTTTAGTTCCACATACCTAGATTGACTTAGGGGTGGGACATGGGGACTAAGCAGTCGTGCTAAGGACTGTTATCTCAAAAGCCATCATTCACCTCATTGCCCAGTAAGGGCATTACAGTACATTCAAGAAATGGAACCCAGTTAGTTTTACCATGGCCTGATGATTATCGTCTTGTGGTAACATGGAATTGGGCTTTTTTACTGGTGTTACCAGTGCTGTGAAATGCCCTCCCTGTTGAAACACAAGAGGCTCCATCTGTATTGGCATTTTGCCAGCTCCTGAAGAGACACCTGTTCATGCCAGCATTCCCCTGCACTTGAATTTCTGATTTTATTAACTGGTTCGTTTGTTTTTAACTGTTTTAATTGTCATTTTTTAAGTGGATGGTTTTATTGCATATTGCAATAAAGGAAGTTTTGATGTTTTAACTGAATTGTAATTTGGTATTTTAATTATGTATGTATTTTTAATTGATTTTATATTGTAAGCTGCTTAGAAGCCATTTTGTATATGTGATATATAATAATAATAAATGTGCCACCCAAAATATAGGTTATGAGGAGGGATTTGTAGGAAGTAAAAGTATTGGATCCACACAGGTGTTATTGGAGGCAGTTCAAGGCATAAAAGGCACCAAAGGGGAAAAGATGGAGCTATCCGAGGGAGCTGAAGAACTATGGATAGCTGAAAGTACCAGAGATGGAAGAGTAAAGGTCACAGGCAAGAATCCACATTTTATGAGAACTAGAGATGTGCATAATTGTCCTCTAAAAATTTCCCACCCTACTTGTGAGCAGAGAAACTGGGAGTACCATTTCACCAAAGTTCTCCAGGGAGAAGAGAAATTCTCCAACAGTTTCTCAATACTGACACTTAGCATTATCAGTGGCGGTAGCACAGTTTCTGTCTTGTTTCCTAAAGACTTTGTGTGTGTGTGTGTGTGTGTGCTGCCACTGCCATTGGCAGCAGCAATAACTGCATTGGCAGTCTTCTAGCTGTTTTACATCCTTCACAGTGCCACAGAGACAGTTGTTTTCCAGGCCATTATGAGGAGGGAGAGGGGAATGACAGCCATTGCACACACAAATACGGCATTTCACATTTGAGAAAATTCTGCAAAATGGCTTTCTTTTCTAGTAAAAGTACCACCTCAGAAATTTTCTCAGAAAAATGTCTTCTGAGAAATTTCAGCTCAGCTGTAATGAGAGCAGAGAGACAAAGGGGGCAAAGTGATGGAGGAACTTGAAGGTAGAAACAAGGAGCTTGTGCTGGATCTGGATATGGTCAGGAAGCAGTACATGGATTTAGGGAGGGATGTCATATGGTCACAGTACTGAGAGAATTGAATAACCTTGGCAGTAGTGCTTTGGGTGGAGATGAGGGCACTCAGGTGTTACAACAGAAGACCAGAAATAATCCAGAGCTTGGAAAAGTTACTTTTTTTGAACTACAACTCCCATCAGCCCTAGCCAGCATGGCCACTGGATTGGGCTGATGGGAGTTGTAGTTCAACAAAGTAACTTTTCCAAGCTCTGAAAGAATCAAAGAGAGCAATAACCACAGCATGAACTAGAACTTCAGCCACAGCTTGGAAGATTACTTTTAAAAAGTAATAAATTACAGTTACGGTTACATGGCCCAAAAAAGTAGTAATTAGGGTTACAATTACAATTGCTCTGAAAGTAACTGATTACTTTACTTTTTCTCAAACGTAATCACTACAGTTACATTTCAGTTACTTTTTTTAAAAAAAACCTCCTACAAGGTGCTGGCCTTGGCTGCTGCACATCTAAGTAGCCTAAAACAACATTAAAAATAAACATACACATACAGAGGTAGTAGAATAATTATTTTTATTCATAAGATAGCAATGGTGGTCTCTCCGCTGGTAAGGGTGTGGGAAGGGAGGCAGAGGCCACTACTCAGATCTTTGCACGTCAAACCAAGTGCAACCCCCCCCCTCAGCCAGCTAGCATAATCTCTCTCACTTAACCACCTCCTGGACCCTGCTCTGCCACCAACTAAGGGACACTCACTCAAGCAAACATTTTCCCCTGAGATGCAAAAAAAATACTGCAAATGCAGCACAGTAGCCAGAGAGGGTGGTGGAGGCCACTTTGTGTGCTAAGTGCAAACACACACATGTTGTCATCTTTCACCTCCACAGTTCTTTATCTCCATTCTGCTGCTGCCCCCTTCTCCTCCTTTATCCATGTTCTCGCCCTCTGGCTCCTTTTCCCCTCCACTCCATTTTTTTAAACAATTGTTTTCTCCACTCCACCCTGTCTCACTTTCTACCTCCTCCCTTGTCACCTCCTACCCACCCACAAACCATGATGATAATTTATTTATTTATTTATTTATTTTATTAAATTTCTATACCGCCCCATAGCCGAAGCTCTCTAGGCGGTGTACAAACTAAAACTTCCATCTACAATTAAAACACATATTAAAACAATTTTAAAACTACATCCAAATTTCAATATTGTAAACATTTTAAGACAGACAAAAACACATATTAAAATACTAAATACTAAAATACTAAAATGCTAAAATGCCTGGGAGAAGAGGAAAGTTTTAACCTGGTGCCGAAAGGATAGTAATGTTGGCGCCAGGCGTGCCTCGTCAGGAAGATCATTCCACAAAGTTAAAGAGGAAAGCACAAAAGCAGGACTACAGCTGAATGTCAAGAAGACTAAAATAATGACAACAGATTTATGTAACTTCAAAGTTGACGATGAGGACATTGAACTTGTCAAGGATTATCAATGCCTCGGCACAGTACTTAACCAAAATGGAGACAATAGTCTGGAAATCAGAAGAAGGCTAGGACTGGGGAGGGCAGCTATGAGAGAACTAGAAAAGGTCCTCAAATGCAAAGATGTATCACTGAACACTAAAGTCAGGATCATTCAGACCATGGTATTCCTGATCTCTATGTATGGATGTGAAAGTTGGACAATGAAAAAAGTGGATCAGATGTGGTGTTTCAGGAGAGCTTTGCGGATACCATGGACTGCGAAAAAGACAAATAATTGGGTGTTAGAACAAATTAAACCAGAACTAAATTAGAAGCTAAAATGATGAAACTGAGGTTGTCATACTTTGGACATACAATGAGAAGACATGATTCACTAGAAAAGATAATAATGGTGGGAAAAACAGAAGTGACTAGAAAAAGAGGAAGAGCAAACAAGAAATGAGTTGATAAAGGAAGCCACAGACCTGAATTTGCAAGATCTGAACAGGGTGGTTCATGACAGATGCTCTTGGAGGTCACTGATTCATAGCGTCGCCATAAATTATAATCGACTTGAAGGCACATAACAACGATCGAGCCAAGTTCAAGGTTCTAGTTTTGGTGTACAAAGCCCTATACAGCTCAGGACCAGGATACCTGAAAGACTGTCTTACCCTTTATATACCCAGTCGATCACTGCGCTCTGCAGGTGAGGGCCTCCTGCAGATACCATCTTATTAGGAGGTTCGTTCTGCACGATATAGGAAATGGACCTTTAGTGTGGTGGCACCTTCCTTGTGGAATTCCCTCCCCTTGAATATTAGGCAGGTGGAATTTCTGCTATCTTTTCGGTGCCTTTTTATTTATTTTTATTTATTTTGTTCGATTTATATACCGCCCACAGCCCAAGGGCTCTCAGGGCGGTGCACAACATGGATAAAGTACAATAAAATCGCAAAAACAGTAAAATATACAATATTAAGCAAGTAAATAACCAAGATAGATTAAAAACACAAATAGGTTAAAATGCCTGGGAGAATAAAAAGGTTTTAACCTGGCGTCTAAAAGATAAAAGTGTAGGCGCCAGGCGCACCTCATCGGGAAAACTGTTCCATAATTCAGGGGCAACCACTGAAAAGACCCTAGCTCTTGTTACTACCCTCCGAGCTTCCCTGTGAGTCAGAGCTCGGAGGAGGGCCTTAGATGTTGAATGTAGTGAACGGGTAGGTTCATATCGGGAGAGGCGTTCCACCAGGTATTGTGGTCCCGCAGGTCCCAGAAGGATACCATGGTCAATGGTATCAAAAGCAGCTGAGAGATCAAGGAGAATCAACAGAGTAACACTCCCTCTGTCCCTCTCCCGACACAGGTCATCATACAGGGCGACCAAGGCTGTTTCCATGCCAAAACTGGGCCTAAAACCGGATTGAAATGGATCTAGATAATCGGTTTCATCCAAGAGCACCTGGAGCTGGCTAGCGACCACCCGTTCTAAGACCTTGCCCAGGAATGGAACATTCGCTACCGGTCTATAGTTGTTCAAATTATCTGAAGACTTTCCTCTTTCAAGAAGCCTTTTAGGTTGCTACCTATCCCAGTCTGCATCTGTGTTAGTATTACTTAATATGTTTTTAATAATGTGTTTAACCCTTCTTTAAAGTTGTTTTTTTTAAAATGTTTTTAACGCTCTTTTGTTTTAATGTATTTTAAGATCTGTTTTTATGATGTTTTAAAGTGTTTTTAGCACTTTGTTTGCCGCCCTGGGCTGCTGCTGGGAGGAAGGGTGGGATATAAATTAAATAACAAATAAATAAATAAATAAAAACAAAAATTAATCGTCTACTTGCTTCACACAGAAGCCTGACTTTCTTTGAAAATTATTCTGTTAATTTAGACAAAAATTTAAAAGGTATAATTTCCTTCTTAAATAACATACTGGCAGATTCACTCTCAGCTCTATTCAAAGAAATCGAACAATCACAATTACACAATTACCTCTAGTACTAAGGTAAAGGTAAAAAAGTGAGGAGAGAGAAATAAAACCAATAGCACCAGGTTAGAAGCAAACAATCCCAGATCAGACACAGTCTTCAGAAGGCTATTGCTGATGGCAACAGCATCATACATTTACTATAGTATCATACCACTTTAAACAGTCATTGTTGTTGTTATGTGCCTTCAAGTCAATTACGACTTGTGGCGACCCTATGAACTAGTGACCTCCAACAGCATCTGTCATGAACCACCCTGTTCAGATCTTGTAAGTTCAGGTCTGTGGTTTCCTTTATGGAATCAATCCATGTCTTATTTGGCCTTCATTTTTTCTACTTCCTTCTGTTTTTCCCAGAATTATTGTCTTTTCTAATGAATCATAAATTAATATATCTATATCTATAATTAGTAATAAAGCTGAATGACGTATGTAAAGCATTTTTCTCTTTCCCCTTTCTTATTTATTATTTTAGTACTGTGTAATTTTCTTTTCTTTAATAAGCATTACTTAAAAATATTATTAATAATAATGATAATTAATTAATTCTGCACAAGCCTCTATGCACTATCACAAAATTGCTTATGGGGAGGGCATGGATGGTTTGAAATGGGTTTACTTTGGAAGGAAGGACCTATTTGGAACAAATGTTCCCTGCCAGCAACTAAGGTACTTGTGGGGCTTGCGTGCCCAAGGGAGGAGGGGAGGGGAGGAAGACAGAGGCCACCACTCAGCTGCTTTGCATGCCATCCAGGCTCACCAATGACAGACGGAGCAAGTAGCCACGAAGGGCGGTGGAAGCAGGTTCTTCTCCTGCTCAGTGCAAGCATGCACACACACCCTCTCAGCTAGCAACCATCGAGGCGAGGCTCACCAAGCACAAATGGAGCAAGTAGCCACTAAGGATGGGGAAAGCAGGTTCTTCTCCTGCTCAGTGCAAGCACGCACACACACCCTCTCAGCTAGCAACCATCGAGGCGAGGCGAGACTCACCAAGGACAGAGGGAGCAAGTAGCCATGAAGAGTGGGGGAAGCAGGTTCTTCTCCCGCTCAGTGCAAGCACTCACACACAACCTCTCAGCTACCAACCATCGAGGCTCACCAAGGACAGACGGAGCAAGTAGCCACGAAGGGCGGGGGAAGCAGCTTCTTCTCCCGCTCAGTGCAAGCACGCACACACACCCTCTTGGAGCAAGCTGCCCAGAAGCCCATGCTTCTAACACATGTCTTTCATTCACCAATCAGAGGAGCACAAGACTTCCCCTGCTCCCTCTGTTAACAACCGGCTCACAAAATTCCCAAAAATGTAATAATCGGCTCTTGTGAGCTGGTAAGAGCCAGCTCCAGCACATCACTGGTAAAGTCCAAATGTAACGTGGGAATGTTATAGTTGCAGCTGAAAAGTAATGAAATCACTACTCATTCTGTTACAAGCAAAATGTAACAAAGTTACCCATTCGTTACTCAAAAAAGTAATGAATTACAAGTAACTCATTATTTCTAACGAGTTACTTCCAAGCTCTGACTTTAGCCAAAAAAAGCGGGGGACACAAAAAGTATATTGTTGTGCACCACCCCAACCTACAAGTGGTGGGAGATCTCTAGAGTCCCTGCACTTACCCATGGTTTGGTTTCATTGGAAACAGGTCAGCAGAGTCTAGGGTGTCTTTGTGAAATATGGTTTATTTACACACATTCCAACCTGAGCTTAAGATGGAGGGATTCAAAGCATTAGCAGTCCAATAGATCTTGTCTTTCCATCAGGCTTATAGGAGGCAACCGAAAGCCATAATACAGGGAGACAGCTTCCCTGTGTCTCTCCAGTTCCCAACCTTTCCAGACTAAACTAAAAATACAAGCCTCTCTTTGGCCCAGGAGGAGGGTGCTCTCCTGAAGAGTTTTATTAACAATAGGATCTCCTAGACCCATTCACCAGTTAATGGGCACTTGACAGACCCATTAGCCCACCTGGCCACTATATTAGACTAACAAAGGAGACTCATCTGACCAGTGGAGCAGGTTTCTCAGCTGCAGAGCCTACCTCCAGGTACAGGGTTCCAAATCAGAGGCTGGAAGAGGACTTATAGAAATCATGTATCTCAACCACCAAACCCATAACAATATGTTATTTTGGTTAAAGACATACCAGAAGGTGTTATACTCTGATGGGACAGAAAAATAGAGCAGAGGAGACATAAAATGAGGTCAAAGCCACATATGATGCTCCCCCCTCCCCAGTCTTCAGGTTGTTCACTTACAGTTCAGCTGATCTTGAACGTAGGGCTTCTCTTTGGACATAATTGTGTAAAAGTCAAAGGAGTAGGAGGCACTAGGAAGAGTTAGAAAAGAACTTACACTATGCATTCAGTTCTGAAAAGCCATCAAGAAAGGGGCCCACGCAGGCCTTCAAGTGGAGGGACTTCCATAATCTGAGTGCTGCAATGAAAAAGGCACTGTCTCATATCCCACCCAAACAGTGCAAAGTAGAGCACGATCTCTGATAACAAATGCCATCTTTGGGCTGGTTCATGTGAAAGAGCTTGAATCCCAAGTAGTCTTCTGTTTAAATCTTTATTATTAATGATCAACACTTGGAATTAGGCCTGGAAGCAAAACAGCATCTGGTAGAGTCTGAACACCAAAGTAACGTACTCTGGAAAGTAAATACCAGGCAACATTATAACAACTGCAGTTTATTATACCAATCCTACTGTCATGGTGCAAAGTACTTGTCAGGATGGAAAAATATAAACATTCTTTAATTAAGATACACTATAAATGTCCTGTAGAACATAAATGATCTCAACATGATGCCCATTTACTTATTTTTTTAAAAAACCAACTTGCAGGCAGAATAAGGAGAATGGAAAAGATATCTTATTTCTGGGATTCTACTTGATTGCTACAGTTTTCTCAAATGAAGTGGCACAGGCAGTTGAATGGAAGCCGTAATAAATCTTAAAGCATTACTAGCCTTCAAAGAAAACTCCTAACATTACAGCTAGGAGGGTGATGCTGAGGGTGATGTATGGGGATGTCATCAACTCCCTCATCACACATGCACAAGGCTTCTCCCCAGCCCAACCCATGCACTTTTATCGGCTTCAGCAACTTGACCATTGAGCAAGTGCAAGCCATCAAGATAAGTGACAGCAGGCCAGAGGCAGCTTTGTCTCCCATTCATTGGTGATTGGCCAGTTGCTGATGTTTATGGGGTAAGGAAGAGGTGGAAGGGAGCTGAGCATAATTAATTGGACAATTGAATAGGTTTTGCTCCTCTGATTTCAATTAACCATTGACCTTTCCAGCAACAGATTCTGATGGTACCCATCACTGTCAGGTTGAAAAGATATAACTAGACATGCTTAAACTGGCTAGTCTGAACTGTCTCTAGAAGAGGAGGGAGTGAAAGCAGAGCTGAGCTGAAATTTCTTAGAAGAGTTTTTTTTTTGAGAAACTTCCTGAGGAACACTACTACTACTTCCCCTGTCCTTCCTGAAAAACAGGATTATTTTACCGAACATTCTCCAAATATTCTCTGCCATTTTTAAATGGTGACTGCTTTTGTGTGTGTGGACACTGCCATTTTGTGTGTGCCAGTTTTAAACCCCCCCCCCACACACACACACTGCCCCAGAATGAGGCTAGGTTTGAGACATTGTGGGAGTACAAAATCGTGGCAACATTGTCAGTGCATACATACACATACACCTTAAGAAAAAGAAAGACAGAAGCCCTGCTCGTAGTGCTGCTTCTGGGAAGCCCTTCCTCTAGGGAACTGCTCCTATTCCTGGTGAATATTCAACAAAAGGGCATCCCCAGTTTCAGTGCTAGCAAATAGAGTGGCGAATTTTGAGAAACCATACTTTTAGATACTGTAGGATTAGGGTATAACACAGAAGAAATGTGCATTTAAAAAGTGGTAAATGAAATGTTAGTATCTTATTTTAATGTCCTGTTTTGTTTCCAATATAGTTATAGGCTTGGACCTCAGTGCATAAAGAATCCTGGGCATGAAGTGAAGCTCTTTGACTCCTTTCTTTCAGAAAAGGCCCAATCATCCACCCAGCAAACCATTTTCAAAACTTAGGAAACCTTCTAATGCAGCCAAGAAGCTGTGCTAAGGAACAGAAGGAAAAAGCTGGGGAAAGTGCAAGAGGAAAAAAGCACTTTTAGACATTAGAGAGGCTGTTTGGATTACAGCCTTGACATACTTCTTTGAAAAATTCAGTTATTAGTATTAGCATTTGTTGCCTGCCCTTCACTCAGAGATCCCAGGGCAGGTTACAGCAACCTTTAAAGCATAGTGTTAAAAACAATTAAAAACAACCAGAATCACAAAATAGGGTGATAAAATAGAATCACAAAAATATATATTTCAGGCATCAAAGGCTAAGGTAAATAGGTGCATCTTCAGCATTCACCTAAAGTTGCACAGTGAGATTACCCAATGCACCTTGGTGGGGAGGGAGTTCCATAAGTTAGAGACCACCAAAGAGAATGCCCTCTCTCAGGCAACTATTACCACAAGCTTTTGAGGGTGGTGGAACTACCAAAAGGGCCCCCTCCACAGATCTCAACACCTGACAGCATCTATAAGGAGGAAGGTGCTCTTTCAGCTATTTGAGTCCTAAGTCATTTAGGGCTTTAAACACTAGCGTGAGCATCTTCACCTGCGCCTAGAAATCAATTGGCAACCAATGCATCTGATTTAAAACAGAAGTTATATGAGATCTACAAGCAACCCCAGACAGTAATGTGGCTGCTGCATTTTGGACCAGTTCAAGTTTCTGAGTCATCTTCAAGGGCACCCCACACAGAGTGCATTGCAATAATCCAGTCTGGAGGTTACCAAAGCATGGAGTACTGTGGCCAAGTCATCTCTGACCAAAAGGGGCCAAAGCTGGTGAACCAGCTGGAATTGGAAAGATGCACTCCTAGCTACTGAGGCCACTTAAACTTCCTGTACCCCCAAGCTGCGGACCTGCTTCTTCCCGGGGAGTGCAACCCTGTGCAGGTCAGGCTATTTCTCCACCAGCTGTACACGACAACTTTGGACACATAACACATCTATCTTTCAGAAACTGGGTGTAGGGGAGGTCAAAGCCCAACCCCATTCACTTTTGTAGCTGTGTTTGCTAGATCAAGAGACAAATTAAGTCTCCAACCAATCCTTATAATCAGGGCAACTTTGGAGGCAGTAACTCCATAAATCCTAACTCAATAGTGGATGGTTGCACATACCTGACCTCCCATCAATGCCGTCACTGTGGCTTACCAGCAGAGCTTGGAAAAGTTACTTTTTTGAACTACAACTCCCATCAGCCCCAGCCAGCATAGCCACTGGATTGGGCTGATGGGAGTTGTAGTTCAAAAAAGTAACTTTTCCAAGCTCTGCTTACCAGAGAGGCAAGGTGGTTGTGGGATCAGTGCCAAACAAATGCACGAGTGGGACCATTAGAGTGGCTCTGCTGATGCATTTGTACCATGCCCATCTCACTTCTGCCTCATGCCTCTTGCTCCTGGTAAGCCACAGCTATGGTGGTAACAGGAGGTCACCATACATTACTGGGTTTCATGCATCCCCAAATATACTTGGTCAATGAAAGAAACACTGGAGAATATGTGGTGGCAATGGGTATGAGCATGAAAAATCTCTCTGAATTAGGGTTGCCAGGCTCAGGGCCTGAGAATGATTCTGTATCTTTAAGAAAAGAGACAATTCAGCCAAGTGCAGGTTTTCTTGCAACACTGTAATGGGAAAAACCACAAAGTGAAATTCTCCCTTCCCCCTGCACAACCTAGAGGTCTTCTGTATCTTTAAAAGTTGTGCAGGGGGAAGGGAGAATTTCAGCTTGTGGTTTTTCCCATTACAGTGTTGCAAGAAAACCTGCACTTGGCTGAATTGTCTCTTCTCTTAAAGATACAGAATCATTCTCAGCTCTGAGCCTGGCAACCCTCCTCTGAATGGATGGAAGGCTAATGCATAAACTCTGACTACAGAACTAGTTCTTCATATATTTACACTTCACTTGCCCTATTTAATATCCCAATGATAGAAGCTTTTGGCTGTCCTTTAATCAATACTATTGCAAAGAGGACCCTTCTTTTGGCATGCAGTGGTATAAATTATCAGATATATGCAAATAGATTTGCTAATGTTAATTGCTTGGGCTGATAGGTGATTAATATTTTTTATTAAGATCAATCATTCCTGAGGCGTCTTACTAAGGCAATCTGCAAAGTGATAGTAATGAGGCTTGCCATTCTGTTAGCCTGCAGCTAACTAGCCATAAAGTAAACCTTTGATGGGAGAGAATTTTTCAGAGGAAGACATGTCCAGTTTAAAAGAAATGAGAGAAGAAATATAGTTTTGAAGGAAGAAGCTGTTTCTTGGGGTTATGCCTTTAGATATTAGTACTGTATGGAGCAGGTCTAAACTGGCCATACAGACAAACTAGAAAGCCACTAGGCTGGGATAGGGAGTGTCTTTCAGCCTGAGGGCCGCATCCACTTCTGGACAACCTTTTGAGGGCCATATGCCAGTGGTGGACAGGGCCAGAGGCAAAAGATGATGGAGAAATGAATGTAAATTTTACCTTTGTGCAGTAGGGTAGTTTTTACATACACGCACACACCCCTCTTTTTCCTGGCAAGCAAAAGTTATTATCAGAGTTCAAAGATGCATCCCAGCCATGCAAAAATGCTCAAGGAGGAAATGAATCAAGGCCAGGGAGAGGTACAGTCTGGGGAAAGAGAGTATGGCAGGGAGGGATGTGGTTTAGGGATAATCCCAAGAGCCACAGAGAGAGGCCTGGATGGCCATCAGCAGCACATGACGTGGTGGGGCTGTGCTGCTCACCTAACCACCATCTGGCTGCGTTGCTGCAACATACTGGGATGGAGAGCGGGAAGGGTGTAGTGGTGGCAAGGTCAGCAGGGGCATGTTTGCATCTTGTCAATCTCACTGCATCCCTCCCCCCCCTCTCTTGGTATGCTGTTACAACTCAGCTGAATGGCTGTCAGGTGAGCAGTGCAGATCAGCCCCACCATGCCATCCACTGCCAGGGGTCACTTTTGGGACCCAGGCCTAAGATTTCCAACTCATGTACTAGGTCATTATCATACAGCCCAGCATGGAAGCACAACTGTATTATCTTATGCTGCTTCCAATATGGAAAGCTCCCAAGACAGACTGAGAATAAATCCAGACTCTCCTGTGACTTTGTACAAGTCCTTGGGAAAGGTTGGGGGTGTAGGCTCCTGTTTTATTCTCTTCTTATATATATATATATATATATATATATATATATATATATATATATATATATATATATATATATATATATATATGAGTTCACACTCATGCTATTATAAGTTTCCTATTGCTACTAGTTACATATGGTTTGGGGAACTAGAAGTGGACTTTTATGTGGAAGGACTTGTGCTTGTGTCCTGTTCCTTTATTCCATGTATGGAACTCCCATCAGTCCCAACAATCATGGCCAATTGCCAGGGATGATGGGTATTGTAGTTCAGCAACATCTGGAGGGCTAAAGTTTCCCCATTCAGCCTGTTTCCTCATACTTCTACAATTATTTATTTATTATCAACTGTGTTTGAAATTTGTCATGCAGTTTCACCTAGCATATGCATTTTTGTTTGGATCCTGTCATTACGAGATTTCTGCTTTTATTTCTGTTATACCATTTTGATGTTTTGTATGTCCCCCCAGGAACTCTGGAAACAATGCCCCTGTAGACAGGTAGAGATTTTAAATATTACTTTTAAATACATAATTTTCCCCATAACAGAATACATTTTGTACATGTTTTACTAATATATTCATGCTTTCATGCACTTTTCACTAATATATACAGTTTTGTACTTCTTATTTGGTTATTGCATCCCAGAACTAGAAAAGTGAATTTCAAAGGACAGCTGTGGTTTGCTTCATATATTGGTTTGGGAAGTGTAAATTTCATATGTTTGTATTTAATAACAAACGAAACAATTTTCTCCCCATTCCTATGCCAAAGAAACTCTCTACAAACAGACCTGCAAAATGGCATCAAAGGCCACATTCACACTATCATTTATTCCACTGTTATTCCATTTTAAACAGTCATGGCTTCCCCCAGGGAATCCTGGGAAGGGTAGTTTGTGAAGGGTCCTGAGAGGTATTAGGAGATTCCTATTCTTCTCACTGAGCTACAATTGCCAAACTGGTTTAACAGTCAGTCCCTCTTCCAGAGAACTGAGAGAATTATAGATTGGTGAGGGGAAGAGGGGTCTTCTCACAACTCTCAGCACCTTTCCCAGGATTCTTTGGGAGAAGCCATGATTGTTTAAAATGGAATAATAGTGGAATAAATGTATGGTGTTAATGTGGCCAAAGACAATAAGATCTCCAAAGATCTGATGTAAAAGAAGTATCTGAAAAGCAATCAGAATTAAAAGCTGTAGGGTAGATTTCCCACTGGCAAAAAAATGTACATTTTTAAAAAAGTTATAAACAGATAGAATTCCTGGCTCATTCTCTTTGCATAACAACTAAAACTGAGATGTTTGTTGAGACTTTCCCTGGACTCAGTGTACTTTAGTGTACACTGAGTTCAGGGCAAGTCTTAACAACGTCTGACAGACCCTCTCTGTTAGTTATGTAATTCACGAGCTACAAAAATCTGCAGATTAACTTACACAAGAAAAATAAAACTGTCAGATAGCCTGAAACTTCCTTGTGCACCATTTAGTGAAATACGATCATCTAAGTTGTAAAATAGATAAACCTTAAATTAATGTCAAGACCCTACCTATAAGGCTCTCCTTCCTAAACGAACGCTTGATAAAAGTCATAAATTGTTTAAAACCATACTTTAAAGCTTTGCATCGCAAAGGTGTTCTAAACTGTAGATGTTTGTTGCAATGAATGTAGATGGACAGGTCCAGTTCTAAAGGGCGGCCAGGTTGGGCACTGGCCCAAGGGCCCCTGGAGCTACAGAGGGCCCTCCACTCTCCTTCCACGATCCGTGGAATCAGGACAGGAGCCGTGGATCGCGGGACAAGAGCTTCCGAACCACCCGCCATCCCCCTGCTTCACTTACCTTTTTCTCCACTGTTTTCTGCGGTTTGCCATCAATCAAGATGGCGGCCAAGGTTTCCCTAAGGGGCTGAAGCCTCTGCCGCCATCTTGGTTGATGGCACGCATGCATGCTACACGTGTGCATTGCTGCCATCAACCAAGATGGCGGCAGAGACTTCAGCCCCTTAGGGAAACCTCAGCCGCCATCTTTTTAGGGGTTTTTTTAGGGTTTTTTTTTTTAATATGGTGACTAGGAGAATTAGGCAGGGCCTATGTACTCAACCATACAGGAAGAAAGTATTTATATGCATAGATGCCTCTGAGCAAATTTAGAAGACTGGGGCCTGCAGTTTGTGTTGCTGTGGTGCACTCATGCACTCTGTAAGGATTTTTTAAAAGGGGGGGAGATAAAGGAGTCGGTAATCTGAGGTCTGGTAGAAAAGACTTGAGCTCAGGCTTCCTGAGTCACCCCCTAACAATGCCCCTGTACACAGGTAAGTCTTCCATTTAGCATTATCAATTTTTTTTGCCCAAATGTAATTTACTGGAAAAAAATGTTTTTTTAAAATTTTAGTTTCCACTATGGAAATAAGTTCTGAACTTGTATACAGACATATCAGAAAACAATGTACAAGGGTTTCATTGGATATGCTGCAATGGATCAAGAGCACACACAGCTGCTGTGCAAAGGTTTCAAATGGGTCAGGTGGTGCATCTGAACCAATGGGGGACAGGGATTAGCGGGTATATAATACCGCTCCTCCCTGAAAGACTTGCCGTTTTTGCTTTGCGGCACTCGCCCTCCCTTCCTTGTCAGTATAGGTTTCGCTAGTCGCCTAAATGGGGCTGAGTAGGATTTTTTGGGGGGGATTCTGTATTCAGAATCCTTTTGGTTTCGCCTACTCCATACTGCTTTGGTTGATTTGATTGGACTCCTAGGAGTGGTCTGGGTTGTTCTGCTTTGGCTGGCGTGGAATTCGGGCAGGTGAGGTAACTGGGGAAAATAGAGGAGGCTGAGGCCCTTAGGTAAAGGGCACTCACTAGGGAACCATCAGTGCCTAATGCCTGGTGGGGATCTAGGAAGTGTCCTGGTGGGACCGGCTTGCACATCATGGTGAACGCCTGTACGGTGGGGCCAGGGTGCAGAAGTTGGAACCACATACCTGACTCCAATAGCAAGGAGGGATAACTTTTCCCACATCCTTGGTGTGGAGTTACAGTACAAAGTGATAAGAACATAAGAACATAAGAAGAGCCTGCTGGATCAGGCCAGTGGCCCATCTAGTCCAGCATCCTGTTCTCACAGTGGCCAACCAGGTGCCTGGGGGAAGCCCGCAAGCAGGACCCGAGTGCAAGAACACTCTCCCCTTCTGAGGCTTCCGGCAACTGGTTTTCAGAAGCATGCTGCCTCTGACTAGGGTGGCAGAGCACAGCCATCACGGCTAGTAGCCATTGATAGCCCTGTCCTCCATGAATTTGTCTAATCTTCTTTTAAAGCCATCCAAGCTGGTGGCCATTACTGCATCTTGTGGGAGCAAATTCCATAGTGTAATTATGCGCTGAGTAAAGAAGTACTTCCTTTTGTCTGTCCTGAATCTTCCAACATTCAGCTTCTTTGAATGTCCACAAGTTCTAGTAGTATGAGAGAGGGAGAAGAACTTTTCTCTATCCACTTTCTCAATGCCATGCATAATTTTATACACTTCTATCATGTCTCCTCTGACCCGCCTTTTCTCTAAACTAAAAAGCCCCAAATGCTGCAACCTTTCCTCATAAGGGAGTCGCTCCATCCCCTTGATCATTCTGGTTGCCCTCTTCTGAACCTTTTCCAACTCTAGAATATCCTTTTTGAGATGAGGCGACCAGAACTGTACACAGTATTCCAAATGCGGCCGCACCATAGATTTATACAACGGCATTATGATATCGGCTGTTTTATTTTCAATACCTTTCCTAATTATCCCTAGCATGGAATTTGCCTTTTTCACAGCTGCCGCACACTGGGTCGACATTTTCATCGTGCTGTTCACTACAACCCCGAGGTCTCTCTCCTGGTCGGTCACCGCCAGTTCAGACCCCATGAGCGTATATGTGAAATTCAGATTTTTTGCTCCAATATGCATAATTTTATATTGAATTGCATTTGCCATTTTTCCGCCCATTCACTCAGTTTGGAGAGGTCTTTTTGGAGCTCTTCGCAATCCCTTTTTGTTTTAACAACCCTGAACAATTTAGTGTCGTCAGCAAACTTGGCCACTTCACTGCTCACTCCTAATTCTAGGTCATTAATGAACAAGTTGAAAAGTACAGGTCCCAATACCGATCCTTGAGGGACTCCACTTTCTACAGCCCTCCATTGGGAGAACTGTCCATTTATTCCTACTCTCTGCTTTCTGCTTCTTAACCAATTCCTTATCCACAAGAGGACCTCTCCTCTTATTCCATGACTGCTAAGCTTCCTCAGAAGTCTTTGGTGAGGTACCTTGTCAAACCCTTTTTGAAAGTCTAAGTACACTATGTCCACTGGATCACCTCTATCTATATGCTTGTTGACACTCTCAAAGAATTCTAATAGGTTACTGAGACGGGACTTTCCCTTGCAGAAGCCATGCTGGCTCTGCTTCAGCAAGGCTTGTTCTTCTATGTGCTTAGTTAATCTAGCTTTAATAATACTTTCTACCAGTTTTCCAGGGACAGAAGTTAAGCTAACTGGCCTGTAATTTCCGGGATCCTCTCTGGATCCCTTTTTGAAGATTGGTGTTACATTTGCCACTTTCCAGTCCTCAGGCACAGAGGAGGACCCGAGGGACAAGTGACATATTTTAGTTAACAGATCAGCAATTTCACCTTTGAGTTCTTTGAGAACTCTCGGGTGGATGCCATCCGGGCCCGGTGATTTGTCAGTTTTTATATTGTCCATTAAGCCTAGAACTTCCTCTCTCGTTACCACTATTTGTCTCAGTTCCTCAGAATCCCTTCCTGCAAATGTTAGTTCAGGTTCAGGGATCTGCCCTATATCTTCCACTGTGAAGACAGATGCAAAGAATTCATTTAGCTTCTCTGCAATCTCCTTATCGTTCTTTAGTACACCTTTGACTCCCTTATCATCCAAGGGTCCAATCGCCTCCCTAGATGGTCTCCTGCTTTGAATGTCTGGGAGTCTTTTTAGACTCTTCCCTCTCACTTGAGGCTCAAGTAGCCTCGGTGGTTAGGAATGTGTTTTACCAACTTCGGTTGGTAGCCCAGCTACGTCCCTATTTGAGTAAAGAGGACCTTACATCAGTGGTACATGCTCTGGTAACCTCACGTTTGGATTACTGTAATGCGCTTTACGTAGGGCTACCTTTGAAGACAGTTCGGAAGCTACAACTAGTGCAAAATGCGGCGGCCAGATTGCTGACAAGGACCAAGCGGTCCGAGCATATAACACCTGTTCTGGCCAGCTTGCACTGGTTGCCAATATGTTTCCGGGCTAGATTCAAAGTGTTATAGGTATTAACCTATAAAGCCTTATACGGTGCGGGACCACGATACCTTGCGGAACGCCTCTTCCGATATGAACCGGCCCGTGCACTACGTTCTGCTACGAAGGCCCTCCTCCGGGTTCCAACTCACAGGGAGGCCCGGAGGGTGATGACAAGATCTAGGGCCTTCTCAGTGGTGGCCCCCGAACTATGGAACAGTCTCCCTGAGGAAGTACGCCTGGCGCCGACTCTGCTCTCCTTCCGGCGCCAGGTCAAAACCTTCCTATTCTCTGAAGCATTTTAAATTACACTGATTTAATTTTAAAAATGTTTATTGTGTTGGATTGTTGCTTGTATTTTAGTATTGTTTTGTTATTTATTGTATTTTTATGCTGTTTTATGTTCACCACCCAGAGAGCTATTGCTAGTCGGGCGGTATATAAATTTAATAAATAATAATAAAATAATAATAATGTATTTATAGAATTTTTTGTTGTTGGTTTTTATGTTCTTAGCAATGTGCTCCTCAAATTCTTTTTTAGCATCCCTTATTGTCTTCTTGCATTTCTTTTGCCAGAGTTTGTGTTCTTTTTTATTTTCTTCATTCGGACAAGACTTCCATTTTCTGAAGGAAGACTTTTTGCCTCTAAGAGCTTCCTTGACTTTGCTCGTTAACCATGCTGGCATCTTCTTGGCCCTGGCGGTACCTTTTCTGATCTGCGGTATGCACTCCAGTTGAGCTTCTAATATAGTGTTTTTAAACAACTTCCAAGCATTTTAGAATGATGTGACCCTCTGGACTTTGTTTTTCAGCTTTCTTTTTACCATTCCCCTCATTTTTGTGAAGTTTCCTCTTTTGAAGTCAAATGTGACCGTGTTGGATTTTCTTGGCAATTGGCCATTTACATTTATGTTTAATTTAATAGCACTGTGGTCACTGCTCCCAATCGGTTCAACAACACTTACATCTCGCACCAGGTCCCGGTCCCCACTGAGGATTAAGTCCAGGGTTGCCGTCCCTCTGGTCGGTTCCATGACCAACTGGTCTAGGGAATAGTCATTTAGAATATCTAGAAACTTTGCTTCTTTGTCATGACTGGAACACATATGCGGCCAGTCTATGTCCGGGTAGTTGAAGTCACCCATTACTACCACATTTCCTAGTTTGGATGCTTCCTCAATTTCATATCTCATCTCAAGGTCTCCCTGAGCATTTTGATCAGGGGGACGATAGATCGTTCCCAGTATTAAGTCCCTCCTGGGGCACGGTATCACCACCCACAACGATTCTGTGGAGGAGTCTGCCTCTTTTGGGGTTTCGAGCTTGCTGGATTCAATGCCTTCTTTCACGTATAGAGCGACTCCGCCACCAATACGTCCTTCCCTGTCCTTCCGATATAGTTTATATCCAGGGATAACCGTATCCCACTGGTTTTCTCCGTTCCACCAGGTCTCCGTTATGCTCACTTGATTGACCAGATTGGAAGATTGGTGGGAGAATACATCACTAGTTAGTTGGTGCCTCACCTGCCTGAAGGTGTTAAAATTGGTTTAATTGGATTCAATCAATTATGCCTTAATCTTTGTTATATTTTAATAAATATAACATCATCCCATATTTGTGTCACGAGTCTTCTATGGTGTGGTGGCAAAGACCCCTTAGCTGCCTCACTAAACTAAAATGGTAGATGCAACACTCACATGGTTGGGTCCTTTGAATTTAATGCCCACTACTCACCCTTTTTGATGCAACACTTATGACTGGGACATTTTATTATTATTATTATTCTTTATTACACTTTTATACCGCCCGACTAGCAATAGCTCTCTGGGCGGTGAATACAAGAGTACAATAAAATCACACAATATAATACAATAGAGCATATAAAAACAACATAATCTAAAATCAATTACAACACATTTAAAATTAAGTTAACTTAAATTAAAATGCCTTGGAAAAGAGGAAGGTTTTAACTTGGCGCCGAAAGGATAATAGTGTCGGCGCCAAGCGCACCTCCTCGGGGAGACTGTTCCACTATTCGGGGGCCACCACTGAGAAGGCCCTAGATCTTGTCACCGCCCTCCTGGCCTCCTTATGAGACGGAACCCGGAGGAGGGCCTTCGTAGTAGACCATAGTGTATGGGCCGGTTCATATCGGGAGAGGCGTTCCGACAGATATCGTGGTCCCGCGCCATATAAGGCTTTATAGGTCAATACCAACACTATGAATCTGGCCCAGAAGCATATTGGGAGCCAGTGCAGGCGAGCCAGAACAGGTGTTATATGCTCGGACCACTTGGTCCTTGTTAGCAATCTGGCCGCCGCATTTTGCACTAGCTGTAGATTCCGAATTGTCTTCAAAGGTAGCCCTACGTAGAGCGCGTTGCAGTAGTCCAAACGTGAGGTTACCAGAGCATGTACAACTGATGTGAGGTCCTCCTTACTCATATAGGGAGTAACTGGGATACCAACCGAAGTTGGTAGAACGCATTCCGTGCCACCGAGGCTACATGAGCCTCATGTGAGAGGGAAGAGTCTAAGAGGACTCCCAAACTATGGACCTGCTCTTTTAGGGGGAGAGTAACCCCATCCAGGACAGGGTATGTATCCACCATCCGATCAGAGAAACCATCTACCAGCAGCATCTGTCTTGTCAGGATTGAGCTTCAGTTTGTTAGTTCTCATCCAGTCCATTGTCGCAGCCAGGCAACGACAGCCTCACCTGAGGATGATGAAAAGGAGAAGTAGAGCTGTGTGTCATCAGCGTACTGATGACAACGCACTCCAAAACTCCTGATGACCGCACCCAGCGGCTTCATATAGATGTTAAAAAGCATGGGAGTCAAAACCGACCCCTGCGGGACCCCACATTGGAGAACCCACGGTGTCGAGCAATGTTCCCCAAGCACTACCTTCTGGAGACGGCCCGCCAAGTAGGAGCGGAACCACTGCCAAGCAGTGCCTCCAACTCCCAACTCCGCGAGCCTCTCCAGAAGGATACCATGGTCGATGGTATCAAAAGCCGCTGAGAGATCAAGGAGAATCAACAGAGTTACACTCCCTCTGTCTCTCTCCCGACATAGGTCATCAAACAGGGCGACCAAGGCAGTGCCAAAACCAGGCCTAAAACCCGATTGAAATGGATCTAGATAATCGGTTTCATCCAATAACGCCTGGAGCTGGCCAGCAACCACTCGTTCCAAGATCTTGCCCAGGAATGGAACATTCACTACTGGTCTGTAGCTGCTGAAATTTTCTGGGTCCAAGGAAGGTTTTTTCAGGAGTGGTCTCACCGCCGCCTCTTTCAGACAGCCAGGGACCACTCCCTCTCGTAAAGAGGCATTTATCACTTTCTTGGCCCAGCCAACTGTTCCATCCCTGCTAGTTTTTATTAGCCAAAAGGTGCAAGGATCGAGTACCGAGGTGGTTGCACGTACCTGTCCAAGCACCTTGTCCACGTCCTCGAGCTGAACCAACTGAAACTCATCCAATAAAACATGACAAGACTGTGCTCCGGACACCTCACTAGGATCAACTGCTATAAAATAGGAGTCTAAGTCCCAGCGGATGCATGAGATCTTATGCTGGAAGTGCTCAGCAAACTCATTACAGCGGGCCACCGATGTATCTACTGTGTCCTGTAGGCCTGGATGGAGTAGCCCTCGGACAACTCTAAAAAGCTCCGCTGGGCGGGAAAGGGATGACTTAATAGTGGCGGCGAAATGTTGTTTTTTTGCCACCCACCGCTGCTACATACAGCTTGGTAGAAGCACAAACCAGTGCATAATTGCATTCGTCGGGAGTTCGTCTCCATCTCCGCTCAAGCCGCCTCCTGTCTTGTTTCATCGCTCTCAACTCTGGAGTATACCAAGGAGCTGTATGAGCTCTACAGAGGAGAGGGCGTTCAGGAGCGATCGTGTCAACAGCCCGGGCCATCTCTGCATTCCACAGATTAGCCAGGGCTTCAACAGGAGCGCCAGTCCTATCAGCCAGAAAATCCCCCAGAGCCCTTTGAAAACCTTCAGGATTCATTAGTCTCCGGGGGCGGACCAATTTAATAGGTCCCCCACCCTTGCAGAGGGGAAAGGCCACTGAGAGTCTAAACTTCAACAAGCAGTGATCTGTCCATGACAAAGGGAGAGATGTAAGACTCCCCACATCCAGATCACTATCCCCATGTCCAGTAGCAAAGATAAGGTCTAGAGTATGTCCCGATATATATGTTGGACCACTAACATATTGAGACAGCCCCATGGTTGTCATGGCAGCCATGAAGTCCTGAGCTGCCCCGGACAGAGTAGCCTCAGCATGGATGTTGACATCCCCCAGTACTAATAGTCTGGGGGATCTCAACAATACCTCTGAGACCACTTCCGTCAGCTCAGTTAGGGAAGCCATTGGGCAGCAAGGTGGGCGGTACACCAAAAGGATTCCCAGCCTGTCCCTCTGGCCCAGCACAAGGTGCAAACACTCCAGACCGGTAACTGCATGGACATGGTGCTTGGTGAGTGAGATGGAACTCTTATAGACCACAGCAACCCCACCTCCCCGACCCTCAGATCTACCATGATGCTGGACCAGGTACCCCGGTGGGCAGAGCTGGGAGAGACTAACTCCTCCCTGCTCACCCACCCAGGTCTCGGTTATGCATGCCAGATCGGCTGCCACGTCCACAATCAAATCGTGGATGAGAGAGGTTTTATTATGTACCGATCTGGCATTTAAGAGCAGCAACTGGAGATTTCAGAGTTGGCTGAAAGGACAACCAATGACCCTGCGGGTATGGGAAGCACCGGAACAAGGCACAGCCACTACATGTCTGGGCCGCGTTCCCCTTACCTGGCATGTCCTTCTCATAACGCCATACCTCCCTCTGCCCATCACTACAGCAATTGGGGGCCCCTCAAGTCTCCCCACTTGATGGAAAAACCTCTTCCCCAGGCACATAATAAACTATAGGTACAAAAAACTTATATACACAAACATACACACTCACTCACAACACACACTCATACACACACCCACTCATCCAAGTCAAACCAACACAGCAGACATAGTCCCACACTCTGTGCACACAGACGCCAGCTCTAAAACCTCTCTTCTTTCCACGAAGAACGCCACCCTCGAAAAGTCCAGATAATAATGGTGACAAAGAGACATGGGCCGCCAAGGTAGAGCATGAAACAGCAGCGGCGGAGATGGAAAGCGCAGGCCGCAAGAGCGGCAAGGAAGACACCAGCTGCAGTGAAAAAGAAGACGCCGTAGCAGCAACAGAGCCCAGGCCATGACAAGGACAAAGCGTAGCAACAGCAGCAGCAATAAATGGTACAGTCACGCCGGTGATGAAAAAGCACAAACCGCTGCGAAAAACGCCGCAGCGGCAAACGATGGCAGAAAGGAACAGCCGCCCAGCAATGACCAGCCACAGCCCCAACAAGCAACAGGGGCAACCCAGGCCACACGAGGAAGAAAACGGAGCCCAATAGCAGCAGCAGCGAGGGCACAGCAGCAGCGACGACGAAGGTAGCAACAGAAAACACAGCGACAGCAGCAACAAAACAAGGAAAGAAAGCGGAACCCGGCAACGGCGGCAGCGAAGGGCGCATTTGAGTTAATGTCTCACCACTCACCCTTTTAGAAGCAATCTTTGCTTCACCCCAGCACACCTTCAAATGGTGGAATGGGGTGAACGCTATGCAAAAGTTTAGTACAATGCTAGATCAAATACCTTGAGCTTTTAAGAGATGGGCTACAAATATTGTACCTAGAACTACCTAATAGTCACTCCATGCAAGTTACCTGCCTTGGTGCAATGCAGAAGGGAATGATTATCAAAGCATCAAAGCGGGTGTGTCTCTGTGCTTAGTGGAAAGACATTCTTTAGTTCCACTGCATTCAAATTTTCCATCTTCAATGTCAAACTGCCAATGTTGAAAGTGTAGGAAGAAGGATATGCCTGTGCTTTATAGTAGGCCACCAGCAATAACAACTAAGTGCCAGTTTGCTGTTCTGTTGACTAAGCCTTTGAAATGATGATTTTTAAAACAATAATATCAATAAGACCAAAAAAGCCTCTTGAAGCAAGTCTCACAAGAACAACAACAAAAGCCATAACCCTCCATTTAAACATTCTCCCCTCCAAGCTTAAATCAATAGGGCAAAGGGAGGAGGGGGAAGGATGGCTGTAACTCACGAGTGAATTTGTTTAAAGGAACCAGGAATGAAAATGAAAGGGGCTCTGTCTTGATTATGGGGTGTTAATAAGGAAAGACATAAGCCTGGAGCCTTGATGTACAACTAGACAACAAGAGGTTAGGTTTGGAGTCAGACCTATGCTAATTTGCAAACTTGGGTCCATTTCATTAAGTGAGCAGAGAGAGACTGGCTGTCTCAGTCCAGCAGAGAAGGATCTCATTATCCATGCAGGGAGCAAGAGATAAGAATCTTGTAATAATTGCTGGGAATTTTTTTTCTTCATTTTAGTAGTATGATATGGAATGCCAATTTATGCCTCTCCATGCAAGGCGGATAAAATGCAGCCTCCTCTGCAGTTAAAACCAATCCCCTCTGGCTGTGGCCATTAAGGACAGCAGGAGACTTGAGAGACTAATAGGTTTGCCCAGGAGACCAATGCTATAGGACTCCATTATCTGCATATCATGTAGAAACCTGTTTGTTTACAAGTTGCCAGAGACTATCCATTGGAATGTTGAGGGATAAAACTATTAACGATTGTGTTTAGAAGTGGCATTTCAGGCTTGATTCATACTCTATTAGAATCATTCATGGGGTCAGGGGGAGGTGGTGGTTGGGCTTGACATTTTTACTTTGATTACAATGTGTCTTGTATTTGGATATCTGTTATGGTGTCCTGAATGGATATGGGTGTGGGGTGCGTGGGAAGCTTTGGAAGTTGCTCATAAATAGATGGCAGGAAGACAAGAAGATGCTCCCCCCCCGGCATTGCCTTTCAGACTAGGGAAATGTACAACTGTGATTGAGCTATGATGGAAGGGGGCCTCTTTCCAGAAATATTTGTGGTAGCATAAGAAGGCACCCTTTGCAGGTGGTGATGGTGATTCTATAAACAAGAGTTAAATGTATTTGCTTTTCAGGTTGGATGCAATGCATTCTGAATGGCCTTTATTCAGTAATATCATAACCCAGACAAATTTTGATTGGTTATCTAACTTCGTAATATTATTCTACTCACTTTGATCTGTGGACCTGGCACTTTTAGAAGTGATACATAATGTTTGTCCCACACTTGCGAGAAATCAATCTTTTAGTGTGTCAGAAGCACCTATTCTCTGAAATTCACTGCCTATTAGTATTAGGCAGCTGCTTTTGTTTTATTGTTTTTGAAGCCTTATAAAACCTATTTTGTTTAGGCAAGCCTACCCAGAGATGTGATTTTATTACATGAAATGTAGTGAAAAACTGTTCATTTTATCATTTTTTGATAATTTTATTACGTCTACTGTTTCTAAAGACTGTTTTTATTCAATGTTTTTAATATATATATTATGCTGTTTTACGTAAACTGCAAATAGATTTTCTTTTAAGTAAATGATAAATAAATAAATAATTGATTGGGATTGTTATTGTTTATTAACTATTACTTATATGGCACCACTGGTGTTTTTGGCACTTTACAGGGCATCTGAAATTAGTCACATTGGACTGCAACTGTGACTAATTAAATAAGACAAAGATGCAATACCAAGAAGAAAAAATGGTGCTGATGCATCTTAAAAGAACTACCCTATTGTGTCCAACCTTTCTGATGCTGGGTGACACAGGATTGAAAGGGGAGACAGAGATAGAGGGAGGGAATAACTCCTTTCCCTTTGCCTCTCATCATTTTTGCAGCCACCACAGTTTTTCTCCCTCTCTTTGACACTGTAAAGCACACCATACACTGATAGGACTGTGCAAAAATGTGTAACAATGTTACCATGGCCATGCAATAGACTGGAAATATGGGACAGCAAGGGAAGTACAAATTTTGCAAATTTTATGGTTGGAGTCACCATGAGATTGTGTAGTATCTCTGCAAGCAGAAATCAGAAGGTACCCATTCATCTTCATCCAGCCTTAGTTAAGGGAGTAAGGCCCCATCAACACTATACATTGAAAGCAGTATTAAACCATTTTAAACAGTCATAGGTCCCCTAAAAGAATCCTTGGAACTGTAGTTTGTTAAGGGTGCTGAGAGTTGTTAGTAAGCCCCTATTCCCCTCACAGAGCTACAATTCCTAGAGTGGTTTAACAATCAGTCCCTCTACTCAGGGAACTCTGAGAATCGTAGCTCTGTGAGGGGAATGGGGGGAAGCCATGATTATTTAAAGTGCTTCAAATGTGCAGTACAGATGGGTCTAAGTACAGTAGGAATATTTGTATTGTCACTTTTGTGTCCCATGTACTTATAAGCCCACCGTGTTTTTTGTATTTAGATCCAGACAGAGAGCTCAGAACTACATTGAACTAGTTCTGGATCTAAACAACCATCCTGCAAAACATATGGACTATAAGGTATCCATCATTTGACATCAACATTACTCCTATTAACAGTCACTTTGAGAAGAATGCAAAGTAATATTACTTTACCACCTCCTTCACACACAAGAAGGAACATATGCAGAAGCCAGCTGTTGAATTCTGTACCTGTTCCTATGCAGAAGCTGTTTGGTCCTTACTGATGAAAGCAGATGCCTACCCTGAAGAGACAGCAGACTGACACTAACATACAGGAAGTGGAAAGAAGGCCAGGCCACCAGGGAAGAGTACAGGCAGGTATCACGGAATTGCCGGGATGGTGTCAGGAAGGCTAAAGCTGAGAATGAGCTGAAGCTAGCAAGGGATGGTAAGAGCAACAAAAAAGCTTTCTTCAGGTATGTCCATAGTAAAAGACAGAGAAAAGAAATGGTGGCACAGCTACTCAATGAGGATGGCAAAATGATAACAGATAAGAAAGAAAAGGCAGAAGTGCTCAATTCCTACTTTGACTCAGTCTTCTCCCAGAATGAATTCCGCAAACATCCCTAGTTCAAAAAAGAGGAAAACAGTAAGTTATAATGAAAATATTTCTATCTAGCTGAATCACTATGAAATAAAAGCATTCATGTGTGTGACAACACTAATCTCCAAGTGGATGTTTAAGTAAAGGTGCTTGGAGAGAAAGACATAATGTTACACTGCATCAAAAGCGGGTCTTGATTGAGATATGGGAATCAATTAGGAGCTTGTGGATCACCAGGTCCAACACATAGGCACAGATAACAACATTTAGCACATTGTTTAGTCCATGGAAGTAGATTTAAAATGTATAAAATGGAGGAAATGCTATTTTGCCTGTCCTGCCACACAGTTATGGTGTATTTGATATTATGTTTAGGACATGGCCAGGAAAGGCTCATGGTATGTAGGGCCTAACCATGGGGCTAGACAGAAAAACCTTGAAGCAAAAGTAGCCAATGTAGTGCTCTGCAGATGTTGTGTACTTCAACTCCAATAATCCCTGAACACTAGAAATGCTGGCTGAGGCTAATGGGAGATGGATTCTAAGAACACCTGGAGGATACCAGGTGCTAGCATAGCAAGCAGGGTATGAGGCAGAAAAGAAAGCCAATGGAGTAACATCTCTGTAGCTCTGTACCCCACAAGTTACTGGATTTGGTGACACAGTTGCTCAGTGGTTCTCCTGCATGGGCAGACTCTACCAGATTTTTTTCCTTGTTGCCCCTTCCTTTTGTGGAAGTACCGTCCATGAACAAGAAAGAGAGATAGAGAGAACAATTAGAAAAGAAGCAGGCCACCCCAAGAGTCTAACACCACCATTCATGCCCTGCTCTCACAGCCAAAATTCTGAGAATGATGACTCCTGTGAAGATCTCTATTCTACCTGCAAATCACTGCAGTTGGAGTGTACTAGGAAAATAATTCACTGTGATTAAAAACTAAACCTGTCCCTAAAAATGAAATATTATCTCACCTCTCTACCCGCTATCCTGTTGCTCACTGGACATTTCAGTTTGGCTTCATTTTTAAACAAACAAACAAACAACAAGGTCCCCCCAAAGATCCTATGTTTAACATTTTGGAAAAATTGGAGCAACAAGAGTTATTCATAAGGTTGGGGACTTGAGAATCTGACCCAAATTGCCCCAATTCACCTCATTATTTGGGCTACACACAGAGTCAATATATACATACATATACAGTATAGTCTGGGATTTCCAAGGTGCTTGTGTGGACCTGCCATTAAAAGTGAAAGGTGGTGCAGACATTTTCTGAAACTTTGTTGAATTCATTTTCACTGGCAACAGCCTCTTTTATCTGTTGCAGCTGTTGAAGAAGGCACCTATGAAAGCTTGTGCAAATCTCAGGCATGCAACAGAACATTTTCCTTAGTGAATCCAGAATTTTAAAGGAAGAAAAATATCATATTCATATGTTCTAACTTAAGATCTACATCAGATGGTACAGTAGAATCTGAAGCATTCACTCCTGTGATGGAAAACAAATGTTGGATTTGGGGATAAGATCAAAGTGTAGTGACACTGGATTTGTTTAAAGTTTCTTGGAACCTTACATATCTGCTGGAGTGGGGATGCGCTGCTTAACTCTGACCTATGATTAGTTAGTATCTATGACTTGGACAAAAAAAAGACAACATAAATTGAAAATACATTCTGAAATTCACAGCATCTTATTTTATATACCAAGCTGTAAAATAACTTATTAGGAAAAAAATATGTTCATTTGATAATTGAACTGTGCGACAGGGAAGCCCTCCCTACCTGGCCCAGAAAATCTGACCTGGGAAAATTGAGCTACTGCGAGTTGATGTTCTCCTAGACAGCTGAATCTGCATAGACAGAATTATATAACTGCATTATAAGAACTGTAACTTTAAGAACTTGTCCTTGACCTTATTTTTTTAATCTTTCTTCCCATTCCTTTTTCTTCTTCTTCTGGTGTTTAATGGTGAATCAAGGCCAGGATAAGGCCCTATTATCACCACCTACCGTCAATCGCGTGTAACACAACTCATTCACAACCTTTCATAAAGTTTAGTATCTTTAACAAACTGCCAAATAATCTTAAGTACCAAGCCCCAGAGACTTGTGTCTCGAAGGGCCAAACCCACATTCAGGCTTCTAATCCCCAAAACACTAAACTTTCGGAGGAGAGATTCCTCCACATACTTAATACAATCCCAAACAACATGGTCCACAGTTTCCACCACCCACAGAGGTCACAATCCTCAGAGTCCATATGTTCAATCCTATACAAACCACTCCAAAGAGCACAGTGTCCTGTTAGAACTCCAAACATGCTAACTTGTCCCTGTTGTCCTTTCAAGTGAAACACTCTGAAGTCCTTCAGAGTTAGACAAAAGAAAAACATACCCTGATGCATAGTTTCCATCTCCCACTGCTTCTGCCACTCACTCAGCATCATCTGTTTAACCCTACTTCTAACTTCCGAAGTGGACAGAGGCAACATAAAATCAATGTACTGTACCTCTGTCCCAATGCCTTGTTAGCCACCTCATTCCCAATAATGCCCATGTGAGCTGGAATCCAACAAAACTGAACAGAAATGCTCATATGTAGCAGCTCATTATTCAACCTCCAAATCTCATTCACTATATTACTTTTACATCCTACACCACCGTTCTGAATAGCCGACAAACCTGACAAGGAGTCTGAAAACACAACTGCCTGGTCAGGTCTCACATCTTGCACCCATTTCAAAGCCAACAAGATAGCAATCAATTCAGCAATCATTATCAAAATCCAGTCTGACAATCAACAAGCCCTTTGAATCTGAAATGCTGGAACATAACAAGCAATTCCCACATGACCATTCCGAGATTCCCGAGAACTGTCTGTATAGACTGCACACCACTGATTCCACTTAGACAATATGCACTCCTTTGCTCTATTTTTCATTATTACAGGTCCAAGCTGAGTTTTGGAGACTCCTCCACAACTCCATTCCTTTTTCCTCCTGTGCCTTGTCTTTTTAGATTTTCAATCTAAGGGTAAATTTATACTCTGCATGAGAGCTGGGGGGAAAGTCCCAGAAAAGAAATTCTGAGAATGTTATTTGTCAGGTTCCCCCAAAATTATTGAAGAATTTTAGGCCCTTCCTGAAGAATATTTGGCACCACACACACACACAATTTCCTATCTGTATATAAAGTTGAGAATTTTGAGAGGTTAGTTGTGAGGTCAGTCCCACAAACTTCAGCAACATCATAATCCACCATCACCCCAATACTTGGATAGGATAGTTCCCTCTTACAGGGATCACAAATGTGTCTCTGTGCACTGCACTACCACAGAGCTCCTTACAATTTATGCCCCCATCTCCATGCACACTGTGCCTGTTATAATGAAAGGCATTTTGCTAGAGAATAATAAGCCAACCATTTCTGTATTAATATTTTTTTCTGTACCACAGAAACCAATCTGTGCAAGAATATTTGATTCCATCTTCATGTATTGCTTTCCATGTGAGAGGAAAGCAAAGCAGTTAAAAAAAAAGGTTTGATACTGAGCAGACTGTTGATCCCCAAGGACATTAGATTACATGAAGGAGCTTGGAATACTTCCATTTGCAAATTCTCACTCCAGCAGTTAATTTGGCAATGACAGCTCCAAGAGGCCCACAAGCAGAAAAGAACAGAAATGAATATTGGCCTTGGATTTGTAGGGGGGGGGGGAAGAAGGGATGCTTCTTAAATTGCACTGCTTCAAAATCTTCAGAGCAAAATCTCTGAAGGAAGCTTCCACATTGGCTAGATGCTCTTATCTGGGGAACGTGCTGCAGTTGCACATCTTCCTTGTCATAAACAGCATACCTGCCAACAGAGGAACCTGCCTTAACAGCAGTCCCTCTAGTTCAGAATTGTCTACAGCGATTGATAGAACCTTCCAGGTATTTCAGGCAGGGTCAGGCCTTGAGATACCAGGGACTAAACCTGGAACCTTTTTCATGCAGAACATGCCTTCTATCCAACGAACAGGAATACAGGAAACTACATACCAGATCAGGCTTGGTTAATTGAACCTAGGGCTATATCCATTGGAGCACTAAGTAAAAGTCACTTAGCTTTGTGCCAGCAGAATGTTGCTATGTAAGGGAACGCATAAGCAGTTTGCTGGTAACTTTGCTGCTCAATAGTTTGTGCAATCTGTTGCAAAACAAGCTTCTGCTACTGCAACTGCTACACTGGATTCCTCCGTTACTTAATATTAAAACTAACCCATCTCAAGAGTTCTTTCGCTAGTGGAAAGAAATTGTTGGCTTTAACCTTTAGTATTTACTCTCATGGATGGTCGCTCTCCAGGGTTTCAGAAGTTTTTGTCAGGTCCAACTGGACATCCCAGAGCTTGAATGTGAGGAAACCATTACAATAGGATCCTTTCTCCCAGAACATGTCACAGATAAAAAGAGTGTTTCATGTTGTTTTATAGGTTGATTCACCTGACAATGATCACCCAGTCACACTCCTTTACTGTTGAAAGCTTCACCTCTACCTGCAGTAAGTAAGGCCGCAGCTGTTTTTTAATTTGCTGCTGCACATTTAACCATACATAATCACAGCATAGAGTTAAACATTATCACCTACTAATTGCAGCAGATCCCATTGCTGTTAAAGAGCTCCAGAGCTGTTTGAAAAGTAGATAACCCTAACCATAGGTATTCAAACTTCCCTCTGCGGCAGCCCATCATACTCCAGCTCTTGGTTTGGAGAACAATATGCCCTCAGTGCCCTCACTCAACAGCACTCTGCCCTCCTGCAGTTTCTAGCAACTGGTTTTTAGAAGCATACTGCCTTTGACACTGAAACAGGTGAAAGGTGGAATGGTCACAGAGACAGGTTTGAATGATCTGAACCAGAAAAATTACACAGGGGAAATGCCAACAAAGAGAAGTTTATAGTATTCCATAAGAGGGGTGACCTACACATGGACAAAGAATTTAGCAGTGTGTTGTGACTTACTGTTCCCCCCCCCCAGAAATATTGTGGCAAAACATCTCATTCCAACATTTTTGCTCCAGCAGTTTTGCGGCACTTTGATTCTGTATGCTTTCAGGCAGGAGATATTAGCTGCATCATCAGCTAAATGACAGCTAAGAATCCCACTTAAGTAAAGGCCACACTGCAAGATGTGTGGTCATGTTCATTATACACGTTTTGGCCTGGGTGCTTCCAAAGAATTTCTGTAACAAACTAAAAAAAGAATAATTCTGGTTAAATGGTGGTAATTCTGGTTACTGTTCTTGCAGTACAAGAGCCGTAGAGAAATGTAGGTGGATCTGAGCTTGGAAATGTGGGAAGATTTAGCAGCCATTTTAATGTAGGAAAACAACGTTTTGAGGGGCAAAGGGTTTCAAAAATGGTGCCTTTCAAAATGAGAGGGGTAGAAAATGGGTCATGTGGGAAATAATCATTTTGCTAATGTGCTGTCTCAAAAATGTTAAGGCAGTGTTGCTGTTGTTCAAAAGTGCCATGTTTTGATCTCAACAGGGGTAATTTATAGCTAGCTATGCTTGGCATTGCAACCTTTTGGATCACCTTCTCTGGGTGAATGTAAAACTTTCAAGCTTCTGCATCAAACCCTCTTTCAAACTCAAAAGTATTGCACACTGTCACTAATAACAGGCGAGGGAAGCGAAAGAGAATGTTCAATGTGTAAAATTAAAAATCTGCATGTTAAAGATTGAAGGCTTTGGATGTATTATTTTGGATGTATTAAATTTAGTAAGGGCATACAGTCCTCAATAAAGGAGTCAGCTGTTTGAAGGGCTGTCCAATTGAATGTCCAGTTTAAAGATAATGGCGTTCCTGCATTATGCAAGGGGTGTGTTTGCCGCCACCCATAGTTCTTTAGAAGGCTCGGGAACCTCCTGGATATGTTTAAAAGGGTCAGGTGGGCTGGTTCAACCAATGAGGCGGAGCAATTTGTAGGCTTATAAGCCAGCTCCTCCTCCATTTTTGCGCCTTTCTTTGCCTTGCGGCACCCCCCCCCCGTCAGTATGGGCCTTTACTAGTCGCCAAATATTGGGGCTGAGTAGGAATTTTGGGGGGGGGGATCCTGATATCAGAATCCCCTTGGTTTTGCCTACTCCATACTGCTTGGGGTTTTTAATTCAATTGGCCATTATGGGGGGGTGGGTTGTCCTGCGTTGGCTGGCATGGAATTCCGGCAGGTGAGGAAGGTGGGGATATAAAGAAGGTAACTGAGGCATATTAACTGAGGGCACTCACCAGAGAACCAACGGTCATGTGTGGCTTGTGGGGATCTGGGAGTGTCAGTGTGGAACCAACTTGCACATCAGGGCGAACGCCTGTACGGCGGGGCTGGGATGCGGAGGTTGGAACCACGTGATTGGCTCTACCAGCAAGGAGGGTTAATTTCACCCATTTTCATTGCTGTGGAGTCAAGGAAGGTTCTGACTTACATGCCCAGACAAATTGGAGGATAGATTACCTCCCAGTTAGTTATCCTCACCTGCCCGAAGTAAATTCAGTTCAGCTATTGGATTATAATTGGCAAGCTTTATGTTGTTATATTTAAATAAATATAACATTATTCCAGATCTGTGTCACGAGTCTTCTTTGGTGTGGTGGCAAAGGGCCCTAAGAAGGGTGAGCAGGGCCTTGAAGCTGCCTATCAACTATTAGCTAAGAAAGCACACAGGTCCATTGGTCAGATACATCTCTACTATTTTGAGGTTTGTTTTGTTTTGGTACTGTAAATCATCTAGATTAATAAGGAAATTAGCAAGCTTACTATATATAGCATACATATAAATTAGCAAATGCAAACATATAGAAAATATCTTTCTCTGTGATGCATTTCCTCTATTTTGGCAATATGTTAATTGGCCACCCTAATTAAATCTGAGCTCTTTCTAAAGTTTATATGTTGTGCTATGCAGCATGGATCGCTTTCTTAGAGAGGGATTTGCCCCAGTAACTCATGAGAGTTTGATAGCAATCTTTTTTTAACCCCCTGCACTCTTTCCCCACCTCTTTCAGTGGTGCCAAATCAATGTATACTCATTTCCCCAAAGCCATGCAGTGCCTAAAGGAAAGCATTTGGGAGTGTTTATGGGCCAGTTGAAGTGTAATGATTTAGGAGATGTTTATAAATGTTTATACTATACAGATTAACATTCCCTAGGGGCTTTGTAATGAAGAGAGTTCCAGTTGGAATCAAACCAGCCAGTTTGGGTTGGACGTGTATGAATTAATCTTGCTGGGCTTTACTTGCAAGCTATTTACATTGTTTGAATGGATTTCCTGAGATCATCATGCTCTTTCAGCATTTTATTTTGGGAGAGGCAGAAAAAGAACCATCCAACCCTGGTGTGAATATAGGTTGGAACTGACATTCAAGTGTGCAATTTGGGACCATAGTTATTAATCAAACATCACTCTAGACCAGCCTTTCCCAACCAATGTGCCTCCAGATGTTGTTGGACCACAACTCCCATCTTCCTGACCATTGGCAATGCTGGCTGAGGCTGATGGGAGTTGTGGTCCAACAACATCTGGAGGCACACTGGTTGGGAAAGGCTGCTCTAGACAATAGCATAAAACTTTTTACAAGACTTTTGAGCCTCTGTTTAATTCAGCACTGAAAAAAGGCCCCACTAATTTTGACGGACGAAGCCTCTCTAAGGAACAGTGGACATGTTTGCCTCAATGCAAGAGAAGGAAATATGCTTATTGAAGGGATGGATTCATGCTTTTCTTGCAAACTTGCTTAAGCATAATGGCCCAGTCCAG
Source organism: Rhineura floridana (assembly GCF_030035675.1). Classification (NCBI taxonomy): domain Eukaryota; kingdom Metazoa; phylum Chordata; class Lepidosauria; order Squamata; family Rhineuridae; genus Rhineura; species Rhineura floridana. The sequence continues at coordinate 38,448,948 of NC_084485.1, forward strand.
TATGAGGAAATATACATGCAAGCATGATGGTTGCATGAACTTTGCCCCTCTAACCCCGACATCAGGACTATACATGCATGCTGATTATCTGCTAAAGCAGGAAGGAGGGCCTGTTAAAAAAAAAAAATTCCACACTGAAGTAAAAATACATCACTTAATAAAAAACACATAGCTGGCAGGTGTATAGTAAGCTGACCCCTCACTTTCTGGTGTTTATAGGAAAACACAGTTGAAGAGACAATGGTGTTTTCAGGAAATGTGGGGAAACTGCAAAGAGCAGACCACTGGAGAGGTGATTTGTAGAATGAAAGAAAGGACACTCCCAGATACCCCTCAGCCACCTCAAAAGTAAGTCAGGTAAGCACAACAAAAACCCTGCAACTAGGGATGGCCAAAGCCATCAGCTTTGGTTTATTTCATTAACTCATTTTTTCCAATCTTCAGTTGTCCACATTTTCACATGTGTTTGCAAGGAAGATGGAGAAGGTGCTGGAGGGTTCTCTGAGCAAATACACCAACCTCATCCAAGGCTGGCAAAGCAGGTACTTCATACTGCATGAAGAGGAATACGAAAGGTCTCTCGTCTCTAAGTTACAAAATGGAGGATGGCGTTTTTGGGAGTCATGAAGATCAGATCTTGAAAAAGCTAAAGAAGAGCCAATTTGTGTCCTTTCAAACTGAGACTGCCTTACCTCAGGAGCAGAGTATATTTAGTATAAAAAACCTGGCTGAATGTGGTTCTCTTATCGTGACACACTTAAATGTTTTTTTCTTTTCTTTTAATGATGTTGTTTATTATTTAATTTTGAGAATTGCATTATTGTATTGATGTATTATGATGTGTTGTTATATTTGTGTTTTTGTAAGCTGCCTTGAAGGCCTTTGGGCCATAAGGCCGGGTATAAATTTAACAAATAATAATAATAATAATTTTTAAAATAAATCCTCATGAAAAGTCATCAACACTTCAGTGTGACTTTCTCCTAATATATATATTTGTATGCCATTTTGCTTAATATACACAATTTTTGCAAAGCAGTTTACTCTAATATAATATATTTTTTGTCTGTGATTTTCACTAGTATATGCATTTTTTGTGCACTCTACCACAGTATATGTGTTCACATTACTTGGCTGGACAATTGCATTGAAAAATTCAGAGAAGTGTAAATTTTGAAGGATGACTACGTTTTGGTTTGCACATTGTTTTGAGAAATGTGAATTAGGTTGATTTGCCTTTAAATGTAAACTGAATTAAATCTGCCCCCCATCCCTACCTGCAACCTACCCATTAGAATGTCACCAGTGTTTTCTCTTCCTGCTGTTATTTTTTGAATACATTTTTTCTCATAAATTGGTGGAGAATGTTTTTTAAAAGTGCAGGAGAATTTTTTGACACAGCATTAATCTCATGGTAGACCCAACACACTGATACAAATTAGCAAACAAAGGGAATTTCATACATACAGATCTTCATAAATTCTTCATGCTAAAAATGAGAAACCAGGATAGCAGATGCCTATGAGGTAGCTCTGCAGCTTCTCCTGGCAGAAAGGTCTAGTTCTCCCTTTCCTCACACCTATGCCTGTTTTACTGAAGATTGGGTTTTCTTTTCTTTTCTCTTTTTGTATAAAGGGAAGATTGAGAAAATGACAATTCCCTTTGTTTGAGGGTTGCTGTTGATTGAAAGCACATAGAATTAGCACTCCCAGTTCCTTTTTATGCTGGTAAGCTCAAGAAGAGATGATAACAAAGCAGAGATGCAACAAAACTGTCTTTTCCATTCATGCAAGATAATTCACAATTTGTACTCAGAAGCGATAAACATGCTTGTTAACTAGGAAAAGAGAAAAAAGAAAAAAAACTGCATTACCCCCCACATTCTTTTTCTTTCCAAGATGACTGCTCAAAAGCAAATCAAAAACTGTAATGTAATGGACGTTGTTGGAACCAAAGGGCCAAAGACAAGGATGACCTCCTTTAAAGTAGGTTTCAGTGTTTGAGGGTCAACTAGATGTGTCATTGGGAGACTTGATCACAAATCGCATCTGTGTATGGTTTTTTAAAAAAAAAATACTTTAAGAACTGTTGCAAGATGGGGGCCATTTGATCAGTGAGGCAATCCTGAGTTAACCCTTTCACCTGTGTATATTCCCCATGACAATCATTCTCTGCACCACACTGAATCTGTCATTTGCCACACAGGGCAAAAGATATAGGACCTGTATGCTTTCCCTTGTGTCTTAAATAGCTGCTGTGAGGGATGGGGATATTATTTTTCTTTTGCAAAAGAACAAAACAGGAAAGAGTTAAGTGCCCAGTGGCATTGGAGTTGGGCTTCCATAGAAAACAGCAGGAGGAAGGGCCATAGCTCAATGGTAGAACATCTGCTTTGCATACAGAAGGGCCCAGTTTCAATCCCTGGCTTTTCCAGGTAAGGCTGGAAATATCCCCAGTCTAGGATTCTGGAGAGCCACTCCCAGTCAATGCAGACATTACTGAGCTAGATGGACCATTGGTCTGATGGGGTATAAGGCAGCTTCCTATGTTCCTATCTGATCATATTTCCCAGTGCCACCTGTAGTCTGGCCCTAAGTCACAGGCTTACAGATGATGGTGTCAAATAAGTTTGCAATTGACATGTATGCAGATCCATCCCATGGTTTTCGGTAAGGGTTCGGAAAGTATGAACTGGGTTCATTTGGAACCAAATTTCACTAACTGTTCAAAAAGCAGACTTAGCTATTTGGACCCTCCCTCTCAGAAACTGCCAGCTACTATTGTGCTCTGCCACCCCCCGTATTACATGAGCTTACTGTGACATCAGTGAACCCTTCCTCTTTCTTCTGTTCAAAACTGCAGTTTAGGGAGATGGAAAGAATGGCACAGAGAGGCATACATGCAGGCTTTGTATCCGGTTAAAGGAGGAGCATGCAGTGGCTCTACATCAGTAGGACCCTGGAATCTGCTCTGGACTTTCATCTGAAGTTTCAAGGAGCTGTCCAAGGTGCTGAAGCAACTTGAAAGTAGCTTGAAAGTTTGGACAAAACCCCAAAGCGGATTCCACTAACATGGAGCCACCAGCTGCCACTGAGAGCAGGAGACAGGAAAGACCCAAGAGCAGCTGCCAGTTAGGGATAGGGGAGAATTTCAATTCATTTCTCATTTAATGGTGAACCTACCACATTCACACTTTCCAAAATAATATGCAGAATGAAACACAGCCATAGTTCTTCAGCAATGTATACAAAGCGCACATACTAAAGTGTGCATAAAATGCATATATTAGCAAAGGTAGCATACAAAATCATATTAGGGAACAACTGATTTGCAAAAATGTGTACTTTAGACAAATTGCACACATAAATGTATATATTAGGTTAAATTCACACAAAAATGCTGAAAAGAACTTCTTCTTCTTCTTCTTCTTCTTCTTCTTATTATTATTATTATTATTATTAACAACAACAACAACAACAACAACCTGATGTGGAAATGTAGGGAACTGATCTTAAGACTGGAAAAATAGGAACTGAGAGAAACCAAAAGTAACAGATTAGCCCATCTGTACTGCCAGTCAGAACAGAGGATATTAGTCTAGATACACAATTCCCATTTGACTGAGCTTCATATGTGCAAGCTAGAGAAGAAAATAGCCATGACTCTACTGCCAGGTTTCAGCATCACTATTTGGAATGTGTTCTGCACCTTATTGTGAAAAAAATCAGCACTGGAAGGTGACAATTAAAGAGGTTTCCCATTGATTAACATATACTGTTTTAGCTCACTGATCAATCAACTAATCAATTTCATAATCAGACAGTAAGGAACACAGATATTTGGTTGGTGTGTCTTTTCTCCATAAAGTTTAATTAAGAACTTACTTGAATCTCCTCCTTAAGTTCTAAGGGGGAAAATGTATTCACGTGCTTTGGGGAGTTGCAAGTGTTCTATACAACTTCATAGTTCCAGAAAATTTCTACAACTTATTGACCAGCTAAAGGTATTCATTCAGGATGTAGCAAAATGTAATGTCTCTTTATTATTTAAGGATGAGCAGATTCCCCCAGTTATGCTCTGTTATTCTTCTGCCATGGGTTTAGCCTGTCTTTAGGCATGAATTGAGGATTTTCTGGTATTAATAACAGATTATGCATGTTAACCATCACTCTCTACTAATAATCTTAGAAGCAAAATATCTTCATATCTTGCAAAGAAAATATTTACTTCCAAAATGTTTTAAGACTATTTTACAAGAGCACAACTAAACGTCTGTGGGAAGACAATATAAATACTTGTATCATTACATCTATACAAAACCTTACAAGTAGGAAACTTCTTAAAGAGGAAACTGCTGATCTCCTTGTTAATCCAGATCCCACCCCCAGAAGGTTTTACATGCTGCCTAAAATCCACAAAGCCAACAATCCTGGTCACCCAGTTGTCTCAGGTAACAACACAGCTACTGAAAGGATTTCTCTGTACATTGACTTAAATTTACAAAACATGGTGCAAAACCTCCCATTATATCAAAGACACCAAGGAATTCTTGCTTAAAATTGAGTCTTTAAACAAGCAGTATCAATTCCACAACAATACCATACTAGCTACTTTAGATGTCACATCTCTTTACACCAATATACTATATAATGATGGGATTCAGGCTTTAAATGAGTTCCTTAACACCAGAGATATGAAGAATCCTCCAACAGAGGTTCTCACAACTTTAGCTACGCTAGTCCTGACTTGTAACAACTTTACATTCAATGGAGAACACTACCTGCAACTACAAGGCACAGCTATGGGGACTTGCATGGCTCCATCATATACAAATCTCTTCATGGGTAAACTGGAACAGGAGATTCTCAAAAAGGCCATCAACAAACCACTTATATGGTGGTGATACATTGACGACATCTTTATGGTCTGGACAAATGGTAAAGAGAGTTTGGAACAATTTAAAAATTACATAAACTCTATCCATCCCTCTGTTAAGTTTACATTTAATAGTACAAATGACAATCCGCACATCCCTTTTCTGGATGTCCTTCTCACCATTGAAAACAACAAAATAGCCACTGATCTCTACAGCAAACCCACTGATGCCCACACCTATTTAAACTGGAAATCCTGCCATCCTAGGCATATAAAGAAGAACACTGTGTATAACTTAGCTCTGAGAATCAAACTTATTTGCAACACTGAAGATAAATACCAGAGAAGGATCAGTGAACTTAAAGAACACCTTCTTCTAAGAGGATATTCTGCACATATTATCAATTGCAACATCCACTGAGCCTCCATTCTGTCCAGAGAAAACCTCCTCCATCATACTGAGGTGTCAAAAAGCAGACAGCAACGGATTCCGTTTGTGGTAGATTTCCATCCAGCATCTCCTAACTATCACCGAGCAATCAGGGAAGGCTACCCATTGCTGGCAAACTCTGAACATCTTACCAGAGCCATCAGCAGGCCTCCTGTTATAGCATTTTGCCAACCTCCTAATTTGTGCAGACTGTTGGTGGGAGCTGTGCTTAAGCCACCTATCACCAATCCAGGGTCTCATCCTTGTCACTCCAAACACTGTATCACCTGTGTGTACCTCAGGGAGACAGCCACTTTTACAAGCACTAGGACAGGCAGGACATATTACATCAAACAGAACATCACCTGCAGGTCCTGCAATATAGTTTACATCATTGAGTGCAAAAGACCAGGATGTCATATCCAATATGTAGGAAAGACCACAACTGACCTACGCACGTGCTTCAGGAACCACAAGTCGGCAATCTTGACAAAAAAAGTGGAGCAACCAGTTGCAAAGCATTTTAACATCGAGGGTCACAGCCCGTTGGACTTTTCTATAACAGCGATAGAGATGCCAGCAGATCCAGCAGCATTGACCAAAAGGGAGAACTTTTGGATTTACTCTCTGGACACATTGGCACCACATGGCCTGAACCTGGAGGACAGTACCACCACTACTTAGATTCTGCAAATGAAGCCCTTCTGAGCATTCCATCCTCAAAGCTCTATAACTGCCACCTTGGTAACAGCATTTGTATGTTAGCAGCTGATGAAGGCAGAAGCTGAAACATTTTTTTAATATAATAAAAACCTCTGTTTGGTTAATCACAATTACGTTCATATATATATATATATATATATATATATATATATATATATATATATATATATTATTGCAGGCCATGCAAATTAAAAACGGGGGAAATATTAAACTGTAATAAAATAAAAAATATTTCATTTGCCTTTTAAAATAAATAAAAAATCTACTGTTTATCTTTTTAAATAATTTACAGGTGCACAATTCTGCAACTCTAGTCATGCAGGAAAAAACACAAATTGCATGAGTAAAGTTAAAAATTAGAAAGTAATCATTTCCATTTGTTATCTGTTATTAGTTCTGCGGGAGTGGAATTTGTGCAATTGTACTCCTGTAGCCAGAGAGAAAAGTAAAATTGCAAAAAACAATCTTGGTTCTCACATCAAAAAGGGCTGAGCATTTGTAAGTGTTTCAGTTGAAAGAGTTCAGAGGGTACACACTGTTGCCTCCTCCTTTCCCCATCCAAAAGCCTGGAAACTTAAATCTGGGCAGGAGAATGTGACAGTATTAGAGGCACTGGACACTCCTAGTACCTTTCTCCACTGGGAACTGGGACTCCTGGTCACAAAATCTCTGATGAGAAACTGATGCTCCATATGTCATTTTTGCTGGGGAAAAGGCGCTTGGTGAGCCTACTCTCCAGCAAAAAATCATTCATGGTATGTCAGTTTCCCACAACAGATTCTTGAGTGATAGTCCAGTACCTGGCATTAAAAATAATTTCCTTGCCATGCCTCACAGTAAGTATGTGAACTTTGTTGGGAGGTAGTTGTGGCTTGCAGGATTAATGGCCCTTCAGGCAGAGAAATCCCAGAACCCTCAGTCCTCAGGATTCTATGAAGGAAGCGACTTTAGTGGAACCTTAATCTAAGTTCTACTTATCTGACCAGCTAACAACCCCAGTAAAATAGCAAACATCCTCTATATTAGGTATGGGGCTCACTGCCTAGTTCCAATCTCCTTGTATTCCATTGTTCATCCCAATCCGCCCTTTTTTGTTCCCACTTGGTTTGGTGCTTGCCAATTCATGCCGCTGCTGTTGTTTTTTGGGTTGCAAAAAAATTGTTCAACGTAAATGCCTATGTAAATGAACACAATGTGTCACATGGTTTATTTTTTCTTATTTATCACACCTACACACTGCATCAACTTAGATGAAATTATGAACATAATTATGTAAAATTGGGAAAAAATAAAAAAACGGTTCTGATTACAGCCGCAGCCTGCTGCAAAAAGACTGCTGATTGCAGCCGCAGCCTGCTGTAAAAAATCAGTGCCAGTCTGAAAAGTTAGCGGACTATTGAATTCAGTCGGAATCCAGTACTAAGTCTGATTTACTGAATATTCTCCCCAATCCCTAGTCTACACAAACTGAAACAGCCATTTTTGGAAATATACACTTCTCTGAATTTTGCAGTGCAATTCTCCAGACAAGTAACATGTACAAAAATGCATAAAATAGGGTAATGTTTGCATTAAAATGCATAATTAGTGTAAAGAGCATACAAAATGCATTAAATTGGAGAAAATGTGTGCATTAGGCAAAGTTACATATAAAATGTGTATATTAGAAGGAATACACACTAAAATGCTGCTGAATTTTCATGAACATTTTTTTAAAAAATCACAAATTGATGTGGAAATGTTGAGAACTGGATTTAGGATTGGAAAAAAATGAGAAACTGAAATTGAGAGATCCACCCACACTGATAGGATCGAGACATTTTACTGTTTGTGGAGACTTGTGGAGCCTGAAAAAATGGGGGGAAAGGTTTTCTTCCATCATCAGAAGGGCACTAGAGTAGCTGCCAGGTGAGCCTCCCTGGAAAGGGCATTTGAAAGTTAAGTGTGATTACTGAGAAAGCCTTCACCCTAGTTTACCAACTACCTAACCTCTGGAGTAGGGTCATCTGAAGAGAGCAGTAGATTCAAAATAATTTGAATCCCTCAACCTGTGTTGCAGAAAAGGTTTGGGATTTGGATTTGAAATCTGAGTCACTCCAATTTGGGCCTGTATGTATGTATTTATTTTATTTATTTTGTTCAATTTATATACCGCCCACAGCCCGAAGGCTCTCAGGGCGGTGTACAGCATAGGATAAAATACAATAACATCACAAGAACAATAGAACATAAATATAAACAATAAATAACCTCATATACATTAAAATCTTAAAAGGTAGATTAAAATGCCAGGGAGAATAAAAACTGCTAGACTGGTGTGGACCAGAGAGAGAGCATTTTCAATTGTGGCTCCCACCCTCTGGGACTCCCTGCCTTCTGATCTTCACCATGCCCCCTCCCTGATGGGGTTCCGCCGGGCTTTGAAGACCTGGCTATTCAGGCAGGCCTACAGGATCTCGGGGGTGGATTAATTTTTATGCTGTTATTAACTGGAAGGGGGGTTTAGATTAATCATTGATTGTGGTACTTTTATATTGTATTTTATTGTGTACTGTACGTCGCCTAGAGTGGCCGTTACTCGGCCAGATAGGCGACTCATAAATAAAATTTTATTATTTTATTATTATTATAAATGACTGAAAATGGGTTTCACCTTTTTCAGTGGCCTATTTTGTAATGTACCATTCTTTACATGTGAGTTCCTCCAAATTAAATTCAATTTTCACCTACAGTTGTGTAAAATCAAAAGCTAATGTCTCCAGTTGGCACAGGATTCCAAAACTTAGCACCCATCAATAAAGAATTCTAGGACCCAATGGTATTGAATAGTTCCTCCTGACTATTTGTAGGCCACTGAAGAAGGTGTATCAGCTGAAACATGTTTGGCATTTATTTTTTATGAATAGACATACATACATACATACACACACACACACACACACACACACACACACATATATAATCAACTAAAATTCATAGGAATAAGCTACTTAAAAATAATTAAATGAGAGGCCTGCATTGAAGAAGTAAATGGCTGACTGTTCAGAAGAATGAAACCCCCAAACAGTTGGAAGAGAAGAAAACAACGTCTGTATGCTCCAAATCATATTGCTGTTCAGGGCAAATCACAGAAAGCTATAATGGGACAAGTGATTTTCTAGCATGGTATAATTAATGAGAACTCATAAAACTCCATTAAAGAGCACTTTTGAGATCATCAAGCGGTGCATGTTTGAGACTGTGTCTATGAAAGCATAAGTATCTTTTTATAGCTGGGCAATCTTTTGGCCCATGGTAATAAATTCTGTGGTAACTGGCTATATTAATAACCTTTCTTGGGGGAAATGGGGCAAGAGCAACTCCTGTTTGGACTCTTTTGTTTGGATTCCAGAAGAAAGATAGAGTTAGGGTCCTCCAGCTGACTAGGCTTGCCTACCTTTATGTGTGCTCTTCTCTACCTAATTTCCTTCTGTTGTAAACTGATACGCTCAGGGAAGCTGACTTGTCTCTCCTTCCTTTGTCTTCTTCTTTGACTGTCCAAGGAGAGAGGAGACATCTTTTTCTTTGCTCTCTCTCCTGAGCCATGAGGACAATACCCAAGTCTGGGCATTGCGCCTCCAACTTAGTTAGAACTAGGTATGCCTTTCCTATCTACTATGTATTTCTATAAATAAAGTAGCTTTTTATTTTACTAAGTCTTAAGTCTCAGTGAACTAAATGCAGGGTAAAAGCCTGCTACTTAGGTAAAGACACATACTGGCACACATGCAGCTCAGACACCGAGTATCTCTGCATATTTCCATAACAGTAACTTGGTAGCAGGAGAGGACCAGAAGAAATAGAAAAGTAAAGCCTCTTTTCTGAAATGGTTAGCAAAATGTAATCAAGTCCAAAGTAGTAATTTAGGTCATCTTCTGCACCAGGCTGCATGAGGGTTGCCAGGTCAGAAGCATCCCAAACCCTGAGATTTCAAGGGTGGGGCCCTAGTGATGTCACAGGGTGGGGCCCTAGTGATATCATTAAGCATGATACAGTATAAGCATCAACCACAGTTGCTTTGAGCATATCACTCAAACAAACAAAAATTCTCAGATTGGAAATTAAGATAGAAATCTTAGTTAAATGAGGGTGCTCCCAAGTCCAGCTGAAGTGATGGGATCATTCCTTCTCGTCTGGGTAGGGAATATTTAATGTAGCCTACTTGCTTCTGGCAAGAAGGGTTTAAGTACCCTCAGGCCAGGCCAGTCTCCAAAAGGCCATTGTACGAAAAAGGGAGTCTAGTGTTGTGGAGATGTTAGATGGGAGCACTCAGGAGTAAAGGTGGAAGCCCCTGAAGGCTGCAATTCTAAACACACTTGTTGTAATTGATTTTAGATTGTTTTATTTTTATATGTTTTGTTGTATTATATTGTGTGATTCTATTGTATTTCTTGTGTTCACCGCCCAGAGAGCTATTGCTAGTCGGGCGGTATAAAAGTCTAATAAATAAATAAATAAGGGACTAAGCCCAATAGAATTCAACAGGACTTACTTCTAAGTAGGTATTGTTAGGATTGTACTGTTGGTAAGGCTTGACTAGGTATCCTCTGCAAAGATATCCATATCAAAGCAGGGTTGACAAGCCCCTGCCTGCCTTTTAATGTGGCTGCTCCAAACCTCTTTACATACTTGACCCTTCACTGCAGAGAGAGGTTTGGGAAATGAGTAAGAGTTAAGAAGATTCTCTACCCTTTCCTGTGTATTGTGCAGGCTGCTATAAACTCACATTGACAGCCAACCCAATTCCAGTGGGTAATAAATGACAGAGAGAAAACACACATGGTTTGGTCTACCTTCACAGGCAGTAGCTTGGGAACAACAGCAATTGAAGCTACAGTTCCCAGTATGTTAATTCTCTTTTACCACTATTGGGCAAGAAACAAACCATCATGCAAACAACAAGGTGCATCATCAGTGGGTTTAAGGGGATTGAGCTAAGCACATGGAACCACTGTTGTTGTTTCTATGGATGTAAGGGATTGAGGTCAGAGGTAAATGAAGTACAAATAGAACAGAAAAACAAAAGACGGCGATGATTCCATAAATGCAATACCATACCAACAACGAGATTCCTTTGAGTAAGGCAGAAAACTCAGCATTCCACAACCACTCAGGGTTCCTAACCAAAAAACATCCTGCAACTAGTCAGCCAAGGTCACAGAAATTCCCATGCAGCACAACCTGACCTAGGCTGGAGTTAGTGCAGAATGCTGCGGCACGATTGCTGACATGAGTGAGAGCCTGTCAGCACATAACGTCTCTGCTCTGAAATCTGCACTGGTTGTCAATTTGCTACCAGGCCATGTTCAAGGTGCGCTTTCCATATTACAGGTGCCACATAATACTTGTTCTCCTCTTATAAGAAATTGATTTTTTAGTGTGTCAGCACGTACACTTTGAAACTCCCTGCCTACAGACATTAGGCAGGTGCCTTCATTGTATTCTTTTTAAGAGAGTTGGGAACTATAACTGAGGAGCAAACTACACTTCCCAGGATTCTTTGGGGGAAGGCATGGATTTTAGGTGTGAGTTGAATGTACTTCAAATGCATTATGTGGGTCTTCATTACTTCATAAATTTTGCCGGCATATAAATCATTTTAATTATTTAATTATTTTTTAAAATGGAAATCAGGTACAAAGTTTACTTGGTGATCATGGGCTACTCACCTTCTCTCAGCCTACTCTGCCCCTCAGGTTGAAAACAATGGAGGGGTACCATGACCACCCCAAGCAAGTAGAGCACACTTAAAATATAGAAGAAATAATGTACAACCATAGCATGAAATCAAATACATATTGAGACACAGTATGAAGAAATATTTTATAAGCATGCATGTCAAAGATGTTTACTATTTACACAACCTGTAAAGATATTTATAGTGCAATCCTATGCATGTTTACTCAGAAGCAAGTCCCAATGTATTCAAACAGGGTAGCGTGCACAGAACTGCCAACTCAAATGATAAAGAATTTAACTCATTTAACCCAAAATTCAGAATCATGCCCCTTTAAGCTGTTTTGCAACTGTTTTATGGTTATTGGACTTTAAATTGATTTAAGCTGCCTTGGTTTCCAACCCTACCTCACAGTGTTGTTGGAAAGATTCCATATAAACACACAGTGGAGATGTAAAAATACATATAAACATACACTGGAGATGTGAAAATACATACACCGTATATAATAATTTATTGTCAAAACCAGTTGGCTATAGTAGAACATTTTTTAAAGAATTAATTTCCTGCCAAATAAAAGCAGTGACACCTAAGTAAGCCCTGCCTAACTGCATTAAACAAAAAGGATCAGAGAGGGAGAGAAAGATTTACAACACAATCTTTTGCTAGGTTCACTCAAAAGTCCCATTGATTTACATCACAATCCTAACCATGTCTACTCAATAGTAAGCCCTACTGAATTCAATGGGGTTTACTCCCAGGTATGTGGGATTAGCATTGCAGCTTTACTCCCAGAAAAGTGGGTAATGGATTAAAATTTCATATTAGGAAGGTTTTCAAAACAGGCTATGAACTACTAGACAAATAAATTGCCCTCTTCAACAGCCCAGTAAAATTCAAACTTGTTTGACTCCTTATAATGAGAAAAGTATAACATAGTATACACTTACTCAACTTCTGATGTGCAGACAAACAGGAAAAGGAAACTGTTTTCAAGATTTGCAATGGGTTCTAGCTCTTGCCTGGAGATCAGCAAATCTCTTGTCAATCACAAGCCTGACTTCACATATTGACTAAAAACCTGAAAGGGCAGGGATTAAAGCAGTTGGATTCTAAGAGAAGTTGCAGGGGAGGTGATGTTTTGGTGTATACCTCTTGAACTATACCACCTAGAAACTTAATTTAAAAAAAAATGAAACCAAGAGTCCAGAGATTAGGGTGACTCTCCCAGAGAGGACCCCCAAAATCTGGAGTATCTGGGGGAAAGTTGGAAAACTGGAGACCTGGCAACCCTAGGCTTCACCCAAACAGAGAAACCAGTATGGAGTTCCCTGTTCACCCAACAAAAGGGCAGGTGGAAGTACCACTGGTGAAATAACTAGGAATGCATTTCTAGGTATGCTCAGTATGTGCAGAAGTAGGCCCTCATGCAGCTGAGTTCCCCCTCTGCTCTCATTATTGGTATATGCTATTAACTGCAAGGATACCTTTGAAATGTGACTCAAATGATGAATTATCATTGCTGAATTCTAGTATTTTTGTTTGTTTGTTTTCACTCTTCAGTTCTCCTACTCCCTGGTTAAGATGTATCTGTTTAATAATATATTTTTTAAAATATATTTTTTAAAAAGGCAGCATGCAGGGCCTCACAAACCATCTGGAGATTCCCACCAGTAGTAGTTTGGGCAAGGCCCCACAATGGGCATTCCATGTAGAGGGAATGGCTGAGCCAGCACAGGATCCAGTGGCCTGGGGTCTGCTTGATGGCATTGGGTCTGATTGCTATGCTGGCTCCAGACTGATATATATCTTGTTGACTCCCCCCCCCATCTGCCCCAGCCTGTGTAAGCAGCAGGGCTGTAGGTATGGTGGGAACTATACTGTTCATCATGTCTTGATACTGCTTGCTGGGGTTAGCTCAGTTAATCTTGGTGCTATCCAATTGACTTTGCTGGATTTGAAAAGATGATGAAGTCAGCTGGGGGGAGAGGCAACTGTAACCTTTACCACAGAGGAATCTGTTTCACTCTGAGGCTATTCCAAGTATGAATTATGATTTCATGAAAGGTAACACTCACCAATCAACATAAGGCAACATTGAACCCAGCTATCATTATGAAGTTTAATTGTCCTTTATAAGGGGTGAACCCCATCTTTAACATTTACAATGGCGTTGGTGATTGCCAGTACCTTTCCCCTGCTTTTATAACTGTCACATTCAACATATTCCTCTCATTTCCCTCATTGTGTGTGTGTTTGTGTACATGTTTGCTCACAAGTATCTGTATAATCCAGTGTGAGGTAAAAGCTCATTTTCCCTTTGTTTATTTACAGGGGGGGGCACTTCTGTTTAACTTGGCAGCTAACAGGCCTGTGCTCTGTGCCAAGCACTAATTCCTTGTCTGCCCTGACAGGCTTTGGCGTGCACACCTGAAAGTCGTTAATGCTTGGACCCATTTTGTTCTCACATTTTGAAGCAGTGACCTGCAGCCATGTAAGACTTCAACAGACACTTTATCATCCCCTCCCCTTCCTCTCTATCATCGGCTCTCAACTGAGTGACCCAAGCAGTGCTTGGCCATTATATGTAACAGCTAACAGGCTAAAAGAAGCCTCTCATCTTAGCAAATGACTGCTCATATCAAGTTACAGCCAGGTTACTACTGACAATGGACATGACAGCCAGCAAAGTAATTTGGTAGGGGGCAATGAATTTGGTTTTTATGGTTATGCTGAAGCCCCCTCCCCACTTACATTCAAAAGGTACATATTAAAAATGACCCACAACCTGACATTTTGGTGAACATTTTAATCTTTAGAGCACAGCCAATAGCTTAAAAGGTATTAATTACACCTTTAATACAGTTTAAATACCCTGTCATACTTGCAATCAGAGGTTAAAAATGGTATTAAAGGCAAGGGTTTTTTACTTTTCAAGAGGTACGTGTGAATGAATTGGAGATTTCAAAACCACATCAGTAACTGAGATGGTAGTTATTACCAATTAATTAACATGGGGGATAAAACTGAAACCTTGTATACATGGCACAGAATGACATTAATGCTGCTATCTTATACCCGCTTACCTGGGAATAACTTTTTGAGAGAGTTATAAATTTGCACTTCAGTCCTATTTTTCCTCTCACGTCTAAAAAGGAATACATTTTCTGCAGAATTTGCAATCCAGTATGTGTTTGGATTATTTGCTTAGAATGTAGTAAAATCCACTTGAAGAGTATACAGAATATATATGGTATATTCGGTTATAGAACATGTATGGCACTAATAATGCAATCCTATGTATGTTTATTCAGAAGTAATTTCCACTGAGTTCAGTGGAGCTTATTTCCAGGTAATGGGTATGGGATTACAGCCTTAGGCTGTAATCCAGTACACACTTACCTGGGAGTAAGTCCCATTGAACCCAATGGAGCTTACTTCTGAGTAGTCATGTGTTGGATTGCAGCTGGGCAGAGCAATCAAACTCAGAGCAATCCGCTGGCGGAGGAGGAACTGGCAGGAACCTCCGCAGCATCCATTTCCTGTTCAGGAGGCTCTGGACTGGTGGAACGTCAGCTCTGCCAGGAGCTGCACGCACAAATGAAAAGTAAAAAGCTGGCTCTCACAAATACCCCTACCAGTGAGTAAGCACTCCTCATTGACTTCCATTAGCATTATTTTCTTAGACCAACTTTAGCCTGGATCAGGACCCACAGGAGCACTCCAAGTGGGAGTTTATGTCCCCCCTGCTCCTCCTCCTCCAACACGCCCCCGGAATGCCCCTTTGTTTGGCCT
This sequence comes from Rhineura floridana, assembly GCF_030035675.1. NCBI lineage: Eukaryota > Metazoa > Chordata > Lepidosauria > Squamata > Rhineuridae > Rhineura > Rhineura floridana. The sequence continues at coordinate 38,464,487 of NC_084485.1, forward strand.
TATGCCAGCTTCTGCAGGCACCCCTTCTGCCGAGCTGGGCTTCCCCAGTGGGCCCCCGGCTGAGCTGACAGGGTCCCAGCTCCACCGTGCAGAAAGGGCTTCTCCTGGCAGAGCTGGGAGTTTGCCATATCCAACTCCCCGAAGCCTGGCATAATTACAAATTGGATTGACTATTGACTTAGACTATCAAGACTTTTTAGGTGGAGTTTGTTATGTTTTCTTGCTTTGTACACTTTGTTAAAATGTTAATTTCCTTTTTATATTTTATATATTATAAATATATATTATATATTATATTGTTCTTTTCATTTATATTATTTCAGTGAGAGACAAATATGTTTTTAACATAACTGCACAAAATGTGGCATTTTATATGCTCCTACTGGGAGGAAGGGTGGGATATAAATTTAATAAATAAAATAAATATATGTGACTCGGGTTATTAATCTGTTATTATACATTCCCTGGATACGGGGCCATTTAAGACCCAGAAGGCATATTTGAAATAAACTTTTAGAGCATGTAATAAATCTTGCTACTTCTGCACCTTTGTATGGAGTGGACTGTGCTGCTGTGGTTATTTTGGGAGGTTTTATGTTGCTTGAATATACATTTTCTGTAGCGGCTTGAGTGTTGGACTAGGACTTGGGAGACCAGGGTTCAAATTCCCACTAAGTTATTAAACTCATGGATGGTGCGGTGGGACAGAGATGCTTTCCTGACCTCCCAGCAGGTGAGTCACTTGAAGGAGAGGGATGAGGTAAGCCTCCCAGCAGGTGAATCACTGCTGCTTACCAGGAGGGAGGTGGCAATGTAGCAGGAAGAGTGGCATGATGCAAATGCAGATTGGCTCTACCAGTGCAGTTGCACCATGCCCACCTTGCTGCTACCTTGCCCTTCCCCCTCCCGGTAAGCAGCAACTAACCTGCTGGAAGGTTGGGTAGATGCCTCCATCTCACTACTTCTTGGGTGACCTTGAGCCAGTCACATTCTCTCAGCCAAACCGACCTCATAGGGTTGTTATGAGGATAAAGTGGGAGTGGAAGAATAGTTTTCAACCCCTTTAGCTCCTTGGAGGAAAACTGGGATATAAATATATTAATAAGCAAGCAGTAAATACATTTGTCATAAAAATTGTTGCTGAATTGTATATAGCATCTTTAATTTGCAGAATGCTTAACAATATTTATTAGTTTCATTCCAGACTTGCAATTAGTGAAGGAAGGGGCTATTGTTTTCATCAATGCCTTCTTGGTTATCTTTACCAATTGCTGAAGCCCCCTTAAAATCTGCTCCAGATGTTGGGAGCACTCTGGAACAGCATGGGATATGTATTACTGTAAACTGCCCAGAGAGCTTCAGCTATGGGGCGGTATATAAGTACAATAAATAAATAAATAAATAAATAAATAAATAAATGGGATATGGCACTGGAAGCTATAGGGAGAAGAAGAAATCTGCAAAAATCACCTATCCCATTCTTCAAGCAGGAAACCTTTACTGAGTTCCAGATCCCTACATGAACAATTATTTCATTTGTGGAGGGGCAAGTCTGGATCTAGCCTAGTGTGTGTCTGTCTGTCTGTGTAAATAATCCTGTGAGCTAGATTACTGTTACCTATTTTCTATTGATAGGGACATAGGGTCATGGGAAGGCTGAAATAATGTAACTTGAGTAAGACTATATAATGGTTCTTTGGCAGAAGCAAGACTTGAACCTGTATCCCACTACTGTGCCCAAGGCTGTTTTCTCCAGTATTTATTTATTGCCCATCCTGCATCTATAAATTGAATGACAGTGACTAAAATTAATATGAAATTTAAATCTTCTTTCTCTCCATCCCCACCCCCACCCCCGGCTTTCAGTATCACAAGCTATTGATATTCATCAATGGAGCATCCAACTAAAAAGAATACTTAGCATCACTTGTGAAAATGTCCCACTTTGCTGTGCCTCGGATCATGTTAACTGTCATAGCCGCAAACCTGGTACAATGTTCAGAAAAGGGCCAGAGGTCAATGTTGAATTCTTAGTTGTTTTCTGACTGAGTTCTTGGGACCTGATAATTTTAAAACTATCAAGAAACCAATAATCAAATTTCCAGAAAAGGGGATACACCATTAGACTAGTGACCTGGGAAATTCTGATACATTTGTTTCTACAGTCATGCTTTTCAGCACATAAACATAACCATGTTAGAGCCCGTTTGAGCTTTTAATTGCTCCTCTGAGCCCAGTAGATTTGACTGCATAGTGACTGAGATTCTTGGTGCTTTGAGCAAAAAAAAAAAAAGCATAACTGTTCCTTATAAAAATTTTAAATGCTCCCAAGAAATTCCTGAAATATCCCCCCTCCCGAATTTATGAAGCACATGCAGAATGCATGACTGGTATGATATAAAAACCTTACTGTTATGAATTATAACTCCATTTTTCACTTACAGCAACGTGTTTGTATTCAGTTCTGGCAATCTTGGCATACCATAAGGAAGGCTGAGAGCTTGCAAACATGTTACATTATTGCAAAATTTACCCAAGGATAAATTAATTTTGCTCCAGAATATTTCCCCATATAACTCCTCCTGCTGGTTCCCACACGCATTAAACCAGCCTTGTCATGCAGCCAGGGCTGGTCCAAGATACTTTGCTGCCTAAGGCAGAACAACAAATGGCACCCTATTCTGCTCCCCCTGAGCCAAGGTGCATAACACCCAAGGCCAGCCAAGTTATTTTGGCACCTGAGGCAGAAAGTCCCACAAGCACTTCTCTCTGGTAGTAATATATTTATTTATTTATTTATTTATTTATTTATTTATTATCATTATTTTTACCCCGCCCTTTACGGCGGCTTCCAGATAAAAGAACACATATAATTAAAAACATACAAAAGTCTAGATTAAAATAGAATTAAACTATTTACAGTATTAAAACCATTCATACATACAGTTAAAATAATTCAAACTCAGTTTAAAATAATACAATTAGACAATAGCAATGCAGCTCCCTTCAAGTAATAATAACTAGTACTGTGCTGAAACCTGTCCTCCAGTGTGTCTTTTTTAAAACCTTCCTCCAAAGAAAAAAGCTTCCATTTTTCTCAAGGCACTTTAGAATTATTTCAGTGAGTGCAAGGCTGAGCTTAACTTATTGTTATGAGGTGATTTTGGCTGTATTCAGAAAACAGTTTATTCCATTTTTGTGATGTTTCCTTACCTGATAATTTCTGCATTTTATTTGATTTTTCATACAACTTCTGGAAATCTAGTGGAATATAATGGACGTTTAGCACTCATTTACAGGTTAATTGCTTCCAGAAATACACTGTTTGCAACCCCATTGACCCAGAAAATCATGGGATGAAATTTGAGGTGGTATACCGGCAAATAGTTCTTTCTTGCTGTTTTCATGACGGTACAGAAGTGTGCATGTGTGGAAAGGGTGGGGAGTAATGACATGTCCAATGACTTTCATTTTTGTGTCATACCACATCAACTGGTGTGAATGAAATTTAGCATGACATGGCAGTATATTAGTCAAAAAGCCACAATTCCATAATGCAGCAGGTCCTGCAGTGTGAAAAGAATGTTAGAAATCGGGACAGAAGCACTGCTATTATAATCAACAAAATGAAAGCAATAAATCCCATGTCTGAATGCAGCCTTGGAGTGGTGTGGGTGTTTTTATTTCCATTAAATGTTGCTTCAGCACTTTGCAGCCTCCCCAACTGGCTGTACTTCTTGATCTGAAAAAAGCTCCATGGGACAAAGTTACCTTATGACATCTTCCCTAGGACTTTAGTTTGAACATGGGAAATGGTTACCGAGTGCCTGAGATCAGTGCAGTTGCTATTTTTTTAAGGGAAGTCATTATTTTTACCAGAGCTTTGAAAAGTTACTTTTTTGGACTACAACTCCCACCAGCCCACTCCAGTGGCCACGCTGGCTGGGGCTGATGGGAGTTGTAGTTTAAAAAAGTAACTTTTCCAAGCTCTGCTTTTTACCTTAAAACAATATATATATATATATATATATTCTACACTGATTTCTTTGAAAGGAAAAAAGACTGTTTGTGAAGGACTACCAGTGACCACCCCATTGCCCCCTGGCCTTCTCTACTATGTGGATGCAGGATCAAGTCCCCGGTCAGCAGGGCTTTCTGGGGAAGAATGGCTAGGAGATCAGCCAGATAAGAAACAGCTGGGAAGAGACACAGCTGTTGATAGTCAGGCCTCATATAACTGAGGAGGAAGGGGATGGGTGGGGCTAAAAGGGATTTATTGAAGCTCTGAGCCAAAGCCCAGAAGAGAAAAGGTACTGAGAAGAAACTTCTTGAGAGGCTAGTAGGCTGCAGGTGGTGAGGCCTCAGTCTAGGTCCAGCAAACAACTACTGGAGGGTATTCACTGGGGGAGATATGTGTGATGCCACACCCCATCCCTAATAAACAAGGATAAATGCAACAGTGCTGTGGTTGTAATTACCTGTGTGTGCAGAAAGAGTGGGACCCAGGCATGGACATTGGGGCTATTGATGCTCCTCCATCTATATTTAAGTGAATTTTTAAAATTATTTTTAAAATAAAAATAAAAGGTGTAGAGAGTGGTTTGTGAGCATGTATGGAAACTAGCCTACTGTAAAAATATAATAAGGTAAATTTGTTTTTTTCTCCACTTTCTGGCCCTGCCTAGCACTAGCATGTGCCCCTCAGAAGATTGCCCAGAAGGAAATAAGAGTCCTTGGGCTGAAGAGGTTCCCCACCCCTGGTCTAACTGAAGCGGGAACAAACGCCTGCCTCTTTCCCATCCTTCTCACTCTTTTCACAGGTTTAATCCATGCACCTTGGCAAACACCAGTATCTGTAAGGGCTAGGCAGAGGAGTGAAGTGACAAAGTACAGCAAGCCATGCACATGCTAGTTCTGAAATTAATTTTACAAACTCTCCAAGCTAAGCTGCAAGAAAGGGAAAGCAGAACATGGGATAGAGCCAACCCACGGAACAATAATGAGATGGAATGGGGGAATGTGCTCATTCCTAGTTTTTGTTCAATTATTTGCTCTAATATCCTCCCAGGTCTGGAAGTCAAATACACACAGCTGTTAACTCCCTAGCTTGAGTCTTTCTTGGCAATGAAAGGGGCAGCTAAATGTATTTTAATGTATGTGGGTTGCAGTAATGTGTAAAACCCAGTTCTTTATGGATTTCAAGCATGAGGTGATTTGGCAAAAGTCATCAGGGGAACATAACAATAAAGCCTTACAGAGAGTTCAAACTATTGGTCCATCTTGCTTAGTATAAGCCTGTCTCACTGGCAGTAGTTCTCCAGGATTGTAAGCAAGAGTTCTTCCTGGCCCTACATGGAGATGGTGGAGATCAAATCTAAGAATTTTTGCATACCAAGCACCCATAGTTGGTGGTGGACTGGGGCATCCCTGACTCCCCCCCCAAAAAATAAGTTGCTGCTGCTTACTGTCTGGGAGATTGAGAGGAGCAAAGCAGCAGGGAGATCAGCACTGTGCAAATGCACCAGCAGGAATGGCTCCACCAGAGTGTTTGCACAGCACTGACCTTCCCACCACCTTGCCTCTCCTACTTTTTTTCCTGGTAAAGCAGCAACAACTCCTCTGCCATGAGGTCAGGTAAGTGCCACTGCTTAACCCCACTGTTTGTTATTGACAAGCACATACTGTACTACTGAGCTGTAGCCCTTCCCTCACAAAGGGGAACAGGGACTAATTCTATATAAGCAGCAGAATAAGGCTGAAATGTGGTGACAAAAATAGACTGTACCAGTAAAAGTGGAAGGTGCACAACTCACATTTTTTAATGCTTCCTGCATACGAAATTCTCTACAAGGAGAAACATAGCATAGTGGTGAGAGGGCCACTCTGGAATATTTCTCCTTGATGTGTTAGATGTTTTTACTTGCAGGGATCATTTTACATTAGAAGTATTAAAAATGGCATACACCTCTCCCACCCACCAGCAGCCCAAGTGGTGCAGTCTTGCTTTGTCACCTTACCTCAGTGCTCTATTACATTCTTCTGATGCATGGGTAGATTAGGATCTACATTTCTGTATGAATTTAACCTTCATGAGATAGAAGAAGAGAAATGCCTCTTCCTAAAGGAATCTGCTCACTATGTTTTGAAATGTGGTGATGATGATGTTTTAAAAATTAAAAGTTTTACCATTGCTAGGATTGGATCATCACATTTGAATAATTGGCACTTACTGTCTAAGGCAGCCTTTCCCAACCTTTGGGTCCCCAGATGTTGCTGCACTGCAACTCCCATCAGCCCCAGCCAACATGGTCAATGGTCAGGAATTTTGGCAACTGTAGTCCAGCAACATCTGGGGACCCAAAGGTTGGGAAAGGCTGGTCTAGGGGACCTAACAGCCCTGGAACAGATGTGAGGAACCTCTGGTCCTCCAGATATTGTTGAACTGCAACTCCCATCAGCCCCAGCCACAATTGAACCAGGAATTATGGGTGTTGTAGTTCAGCAACGTCTGGAAGGCCAATGGTTCTGCATGCCTGCCCTAGAATACCAGAAGAGCACAGTTATGCAAAATAGCTGTGGTCCACTAAGTATGGCAATTTATGACACCTGAAATATTTATAAATTAGGGCAGATGTAGGTGTTACACTTAAGATTGGCCTTATCCCAAAAAAGGCACTACTTCACAAAAAATTTTAGGAATGCTTACCAATGTCATGACATTATAGCATGCATTTTCCTGTCAACTAACATGTGGAGCTGGGATATGCATAACTTCATAAAAATGACACAGGTAAGTGTTTCTAAAGTTTTTAGGGATAACTGATACAGTGCTGCTGTTTTTAGTAGCAGACCCATGGTGAGTGCAGATCTGGCAGCACAACCTTGTACCCTCGGCAATTGCAGGACTGCATCATTCCCAAGGCCTACTAGCACTGAACCTGCCCAGGATCCCCCCCCATGTACTGGCTGGCTGGACTGGGGAACCACAATTTTAAACTTCCCACAAAGCCCTAGAGTGCCTGACACAGCATAGCATTATGGGTAATGAAAATGGTGGCTTCCCAGCTGCCCACCATGTTGTTACTCTAATTTTATTATTTATTAAATTTATTTCCCACCCTTTCTCCTGAAGGAGGCCGGAGCAGCAAACAAGTTAACAAAATTATTTTTAACAACCATTCTTAAAACAATTAACATTCTAAAAATAGTTCCAGATAAAAATCTGCCTCCATCTAGTGTTCTCCAGGTTGCCATGACCAGTCTCTTCAGCCATCAAATGTGTGGGTAAACAGGAATGTTTTCAAATTCCTCCCCAAAGTCAATAATGATAGGAAAAGACACATCTCACCGAGGAGGGCATTCCACAAACTTGGAGCCATCACAGAAAAGGTCCTTCTGTTGCCAGGTAAGCCACCGGCCAGGGCCAAAGTGAGAAAGAGTCCAGCAGATGACACTTTGCCAAGGGCCCCCTCAACCCTGAAGCCAACCTTTCCTGTGCATAACACCTGGTTCTGGCCTTAATTAAATGTGGCTGTCAATATTCGTTACAGAGAGAGACAGACGGCAAAAAAAATCAAGGCAGCTATGTATGGATTTACAGCTCTCTGGAGCCCCGATAAGTCCGTTTTGGCTGCCTCCATGGGATTGCAAAAACAAGTTTGCCAAGCAGCTGGCAAACCACAATATATGGTGGATGGGCTGGTTCAGCTTGATGGCTCATAACTTAGCTGGGTCAGCCTGTTTTAGGTAGAAGATCTTTTAAAAGGAATAGGAAAAGCAAAGAAGTCCATAATTAGAATGAATTAGCATCATAATAGTGTTCAGCAAGTAGGGATAGGGGAAAATGGGTTCATTTCACATTTTAAGGCAAACCTACCTAATCTGCACTTTCCAAAACAATATATGAACAAAAGGCATCTCTCCTTCAAAATTTGCACTTCTCTGAATTTTGTAGTGCAGTTTTCTATCCAAGTAATGTGTATAGAAATGTATAGACCAGGGTAAGTATGTATAAAAATGCATGTATGAGTCAAAATAACAAAAATGCATAATACTAGGGAAACTAAAGTCTATATATTAGGAGAAATGCATGTAAAAATGCTGATGAATTTTCACAAGGACATTTTAAAGTAAATAAATACTAAATTGCAAACTGATATGGAAATGTAGAAGATTGAATTAAATACTGGAAAAATGAGAAACCAAGGCTGCAATCCAATACATGTCTACTCAGAAGTAAGCTCTGTTGGGTTCATTGTTACTTACTCACAGGTAAATGTGTATTGGATTGCTGCCTAAGACAAAGTGAAATTGAAATTCACTCATTCCCAACTGCAAGCTGGTTACAAATACAGTTGAAGCACTAAGCAAATGGTGTAATGCCTGCAGCATCAGTTAGGAGTTAGCATGAGAAGAGGCTGAAGAAGCACTGCAAACTGAATTCACCACACAAAGCTGGACCTAAATGCTTTTCCAGGCTTTGCACCATCAGCATAGGATATAATATCATGATGATGTCAGCTCCCAGACAGAGGAAAGAGCTGGTTTTAGTATTACAAGGGTAAGTATGAATAGCTACAAAAGAATTGTATATGACATCATGTTGGTTAGCTAGTCTCACAGTTTTGAGGATTAGTGTGAATTTCTGTCAAAATTTGCCCAGTGTTGTTGTAGCCAATCTAGACAGGGTCATAGTATCCACACTGCTAAGAGTATATTTTCATAATGAACTGCAATATCTATATAAAAGTAAGCCCTTACGCAATCACGCCATCATGATGTCACAATGTGATGGCAAGGGTGGGGCGAGCCAGCAAGTACAGCCTAAAGAGAAGGCTGGGCAACAGACCAGGTGACCAGTGGCTGCTGCAACTGCAGCCTGAGTGGGAGGCCGGCAGCGGAGGCTGTGGCCTGGGTGAGAGTGGCGGCAGAAGAGGGTGGCGGCTGCAGCAACTCGGCTGCACTGGCTTACCAAACAGATGAGACTGGCTGGGCAAAGCTGGGCAGAAGACCAGCCAACAGTTGCAGCCCAGGCAAAAGGCCACATGGGAGAGGCTGGTGATAACAGTGGTGGCAGCAGTGGCAGCAACTCGGCTGTGCTGACTTACCATGCAGTCAAGGCTGGCTGGGAGAAGCTAAGGGAGAAGGGAGGGCATCTCCAGTGGGGGTGGGGTGAGCCTGCGAGCGCAGCCTAAAGAGAAGGCCAGGCAACAGGCCAGGTGGCCAGTGGCTGCTGCAGCCTGGGCAGGAGGCTAGCAACAGAGGCTCAACAGTGCCAAGTGGCTGAGGCTGGCTGGGAGAGGTTGGGGGAGAAGAGAGAAGGGAGGGCATCTCTGTCAGCCCTTGGAGGGGAAGAAGAGAGAAGGAAGGGTAACTCTGGCGGCCCATGGAGGTAGAAAAGAGAGGGCAGCTCAGGAAGCCTTGGAGGGGGAGAGAGAGAGAGAAGGTAGGGCAGCTCTGGCAACAGTAGGTAGGGTTGGTGAGCAAAGCAGGGGCAGCAGCTCCTAGTGGAACATAACTATATAAGGGAATATTAGAGTACTGAACAACAAGTAACAGTACCTGTCCTCCATGCCACTGCCACATGTTCATCAGAATCTGGGGCAATGAGAACCACAATCTTCCAGTCCTATGCAGCATTATTCCCAAACAACAGAGAGGAACAGAGCATAAAGAAGCTCTGGGCTGAGTCAGAGTCCTTGCATGATTTCTGTTACTTTCTCTAAGGACATCTTTGGCTCTTAATTTCTTAGGTCTGTTGTGCCTCTTTTTGGAAGGAAGGAAGGGAAATAAATAAATAAATATAAACATCTATCTTATATCTATGATCATCTAAATTACAGGGTATGACTATACCTGCTTCAGCACACTGTTAGATACAGAAAACTGGACTAGGTTGATTCATATGATCCAGCAAAGCAACTCGATCTCGTACCAGTTGTATAATGGTAGTTTGCCGGATTGCAATCAGGTTTATCGATAAGCCTGGCTCCGCACCAGCATGCACCATACTGGGGTCCAGTTGCCCTCACAGCACTCACTCCCACTGTGTCCCCTGTTACCTCCTCCACTGGGCCTGCTACTGCCGCTGCTGTTACTACTTGCCTGGTCACGGTGATGGCACTGATTGGAGTTCCGGGCCACACATCCAAACCTGCCAGCTCTTCCATCTCATTTATGCTGACCCACCCTGATACAGGTGATACCTGCTTGAAGCAGGGACTGTTGTTTTGGTGGTGGTGGGGTTTTCAACCCAATAGCTATTAGTTAGGCTATCTTGGAGGGGAAGCAAGGCAACTAGCAGCTCAAATAACAGACCAACAACTTTTGGCTCCTCTTCTCCTTGAACTGTTTGCATGCCACATGGTCATTCTGAGAAGAACTTCTTAACTAATGCCTGAATTTGCTTCTTTTTCCTCCTCCCAATTCCTTTTCCTTTTATGTCATGCCTTTTAGATTGTAAGCCTGAGGGTAGGGACTATCTTGCTACTGATCTTTGTAAGAAGCTCTGGAAGCCTTTTTTGGTTTAAGAGTGGGATATCCTTTAAAAATCCAGAAAGCAAGTTCAGGCATGTGGTCCACAGCACTGCCACCATCACTAAAGCTGCACATGAGCACACTGAGCACTGGGGTGGGGGGAGTTAACTGAGGGCACTATGCCCAGGCCCCCTCTCAAAACATGGAGCCAGACCAGAGTTGTGCGCTGCATACTCAGCAAGCTACAAAGAAAAGTGCTGAAAACAGAGTTGAGATCCCAGCCATCTGTTCTATTAGAAAACAAAATCCTTTCCTGAAAGATACATTCTAACAAATTTGCAAGGCCAGTTTTCAATCCTCATTTCAATGCACCCATAGCACCTTTCTGCACTGAGAACATAAACAGAGGAGGCCAAGCAGGATTTTTTCTCATTTTTTAAAAAGTCAATATAGATGTAAGCCAACAATAGCTGGGTTTTGTTTTCTTTAAATTAATACTTAACAGTATGCTATGATTGCAGTTCACCAGAAGTACGAACACTTTCCTGCAATTATGAATAATGTCAGAAGTATATACTGTACATTTTCTTGGCCAAGCGGCTGCTGCAATCTGGAATAAAAAGTTCCCATTGAAGAAAATTTCCATGCATTCTGTGCAACAATGTAAGATTGTATTACAGACTGGGATTACTGATATAAGTGTCTTCTCTCTTCCCCAACCCCTCTCCAGTGCATCCCTGATACCATTTAAGCTTAAATAGCTAGATAAGTTCAAGAGTACATTTATAGGGTGAAATAATGGGGGGGGGTTCAGAAACAATGAGCTTGGAGATCCGCCATTTCTCACTGAAGCCCGTAGGTTCAGGCTTAGGAAAATGGTTTTGACATTTTCCATACTATGTTTGTTAGCTGATTTTATTTTAAATTCAAGATGCTGTATAAATAAGATACTATCTGAACTGCCGATAAAAGTTAGCACTGGCTGTTGTTACTAGGAATTCAGCTTGCTGAGCTCTGTATACCTTCCAACATTTGCCAGATAGAAAACAAGTACATTTGCTTTATATTAAAGTACATGAGAAGGTAGTGTCTCTAACTGGAGCAAAGGGCAAGGAAGTACTGTGTGGAATCTGTTTCTGTGGGATCTGCTGGATTGCTAGGTATCTGTTTACTTACTTATAAATCTAATTTGCAGATCTCACTGGCACTGCCAAATGCACTCCACACATCGTTTTCACCCAAGATCATTTATACCCATATCTGTGTCATGTGTAAACTGGAAGCAGAGGTGTATGGAAAGTCTTCAGGGCTGCAGTGATTCCCCTAGTAGCTCCAAGAAATACTAAATCATTTTGGAAGAGCCATAGGTCAATGGGAGAACATCTGCTTTTCATGCAAAAGGTCCTAGGTTCAATCCCTGATGTCTCCAGGTACAGCTGGGAAAGACTGCTGCATGAAACCCTGGAGAGGAGCTGCCAGTCATTGTGAGCAACACTGAACTACATGGATCAATATAAGGCAGCTTTCTAATCACTGTAATTCCTTGTATATGTGTACATAAGAACATAAGAGCCTGACTGGATCATACCAACAGCCTATCTGGTGCGCAGTTCTGTTCCTTCACTGGCCAACCAGAATCCTAACCCACAAGCAGGATATGGGTGCAGTAGCATTCTCCTACTCATGATCCCCATCAACTAGTATGCTGCCTTTGATAGTGGAGGTAATACATAGCCATCATGATGAGTAGCTATTGATCATCTTGTCCTCCATGAATTTGGATGACACACAGCTTCCTCTTTCGTTTTCATCAAACACCAAGGAGGCTGTGGTTGCCCTGAACCGGTTCTTAGATGTCGTAATGGACTGCATGAGGTTGAACAAACTGAGACTCAGTCCAGACAAGATGGAAGTACTGTTGGTAGAAAGTTATTAATGTCCAGCCTGTTCTAAATCAGATTACGCCCCCTCCCCCACTCAGGTTGGCAGCTTCATGATTGAACAGTGTCATTAGAGGTTCAAGTGACCTCTGAGGATTAAAGCACCCTTTATCTGTTTTGGCTGATAAGCCAGCTGTAATCTGTAGATGGAGACTGAGAAATCAGATGATAGTGTGAGTTGGCCTGTTTTGGGGACCATGATGTATTGAGACAGACCCATGGTTGTCATGGTAGCCATGAAGTCTTGCGCTGGATCCATCAAGGTAGATTCAGTGTGGATATTGAAGTTGCCCAAGTAGGAGCATTGGAAAATATAGTATCCTTTACCTGATTTCTGCTTCTCTATCCAAAGACCTTTCAGTGGATCAGGATTCCTTGAGCTGCATCCCTTTTACCAAGGGAGCGAATTCAACATGTTCCAACATGTTGGAATATATTCCAACATGATGGACACTGATTCTGAATGGCTCCTTCAGCAATTTTTAAGTCTCTCAATTGTATGGTCAACTCTGCTTAAAAGATGAGTGTGGTGTGATACCACAGTTCAATAAAGACAGGCCCTGACAGGAGGAAAGTAAATGCAGCCTTGTGTGCTTTGTGGCTTTTCACAGGAGCCAAGTAATGAAGCAACAGGCCAATACTTTAATGGACTGAGATATTCAAGGCTGCCAGTGTCTACTGTGTGAGACTGGCAATGACAACTGGCTACAGGATGTTTGACACAATATTGGTTATATTGGTTGCATCTGCCTCAATTTAGTGAGGAATTGGGTGAATTCAGCTCATGTGACATTATGCTGGATGCATAGCAGGGAAAAGCAAGGATGGGCTTCTTGATTCCACTGTGGAGGGGACCCTTTCAATGGATCTCGAGTTCTCACTTCAAGGCCCAACCCAATTTGGGGATTAGCATAGCCTGCCACACACCAAGGTTGGCAGTGATGGACCACAATATTGGTGGTTCACAGTGTGGTGGGGCTAAGCTTTGCTTCCACTCCCTAGCACAGCCTTTCCCAACTAGTGGACCACCAGATGTTGTTGGACCACAACTCCCATAAGCCTCAGCCAGCATTGCCAATGGTCAGGAAAGATGGGAATTGTGGTCCAACAACATCTGGTGGCCCACTAGTTGGGAAAGGCTGCCCTAGCATATGGTCTAGGTTTAGGGATAGAAGAATCTGTCAGTTTTGGTCTCATTTTTCTAATCTTAAATCCAGCTCTTCACATTTCTGCACCAATTTGCAATTTTCTTTAAAAAAAATCTTAATGAAAATTTTCAGCATTTTAGTGTGAATTTCTCCTAATAAACACATTTTTGTATGCACTTTTGACAAATGTACACCTTTATTGCAAGCAATTTCTTCCTCTGATGCATTTTGTGTGTTATTTTCACAAATACCCTTATTTTTATACCACTTTCCCCTAATATATGCATTTTTGTAACTATTGCTTGGTTGGAGAACTGCATCACAAAATTTGGATAAGTGCGAATTTCAAAGGATAGCTGCGCTGCAGTTCCCATATTGTTTTGAAAAGTGCAAATTTGGTTGATTTGGCATTAAATGTTAACTGAATCAAAATTCTCCCCCATCCGAAGCTACATGATTGCACCAGGATGCAGTAAGACTGCACAATGCTTAGATCTTTGATCTATATCATACCATGTAAGATCTGTCCAATAGAAATTGTGACTATTTTTCTGTTGCAGCTTAATTCTTGACTCTCTCACTCTGCTCCTGTTCCACACTATGGGTGCAACAAATCATACTATGTCCATCAAGCCATGATTTATTCAAATGAGATGCAAATGACAAAATTAGAATGATAAATTTTGAAGTATCCAAATTACTCTCATATTTGGGGGTTCTGAGTTAGATGGTCTTTGTTTGCTAAGGCATCAATACCTTTCTGAAGTTCTGATCTCCACATTTTGTAGAGGCTGCTGCACATGTACATTTTGCTGTAACTTCTCATTTGCTTTTGACCATTCTCGTCTCTTTTTGCTCCCTTCTACTTATCAATGTGTACAAGCACTTAAGGGAAAAGGTGAGACAGAATGTGAAAAGGTATCTCCAGAAATAGTATCTGGATCTTAACGAAGCAAGGAATGAAACAGAGGACGGGAGTGGCTGACCTAGCCTCTAGTCAAGGTTAAGAGAATGTATGGCCCTCCAGATTTTATTGGACCTACAATTCCCATCAACCCTGGCCAGCATGATCAATGATCATGGCTGATGGGAATTGCAGTCCAGCAAAATCTGGAGGGCCATAGATTCCCCATCCCTGCCCTATGGGAGATTCACAGGAAATCTCCTCTTAGGTGTGTAGGAAGCTAGCAGTGGTTGCTGGGCATCTGGTGAAAGTAGTTAATGACAAGCAGGTAGAGAACATTCAAACTTGCATGTCTTTCAAAGTTTCTGTAATGTATTCATGCACAGTTCCAATGTTATTTGTAACTGTGAGGTTCTGTTGTATCTCAGACATGAAACCCCAGATGCTTATTTCCATGTTATTTCAAAACTATCTGAAATGTTTGATTAGCTGCTTTTTTGCTTCCTTAATGCTCCCAGTTTCTCCGTCAGTACCATGAAACCAGTCAGCCTCAATGCATTTTGTGATCTTTTGCAGATCCCAGAAGTTCAAAGATTAATGAAGCATTTAGTTTATTGAGCATGATGAAACTGGCACCATTGTGATTTCTCTCTGGCCAAAGACAGCTCAGCCCTTACTTTTAGAAATCTGTTTTTTTTTAAAAAATGATGCAAATAGCATCTTTGGACTTGGGAATTCTTTTCCCCAAATAATTTCTGGATAAAATAAGTTGGTAATCTCCCATTTTAAACTTTAAAGAGAATATATGAATGTATGACTTTGACATTGCCACCACTCCTCCCCATCCTTCCAGTACCCAGAGTCAAGGGGAAACAGATGTGTCTCCATCACATATCACTTTTTAAGGAAATTAGCATCTTAAATGGCTACAGCAGCTAAGTAGAACAAAACTCTGAGATGTAAGTCATGAAACCAAAAGTGTGGGAGCCTGTTTTTTCTTTTGTTTTCAGGGTGCTGTTATTTTTCTTTTTCTTCTTTTTTTGCATGGAGAAAAGTTGCTGCTTTTAGTATACTGAAGGAAGCTTCTGCAATTTCATGAAGGACTTAAAGGCTTACTGGGGTTATGCCATGAACAACACAATCCTAAACTCAGAAGCCAGTCCTATTGAATGTAAAGAGAATGCAACAATCCTATACCCACTCACCTGGGAATAAACCCTATTGAATTCATGGGATTAACTTGATTAACATGGGATTAATGTCCAGTTGTACATGCATAGGATTGTTCTTTGCAAGTTCCGATGTGAAACAACCTGATCTACACCTCCCAGACTAATATGTGGATTGGAATGCATGCTGAATCTGTATGCACCATACATTTAAAACACATGACTTCCCCCAAAGAATCTTGAGAACCGTAATTTGTTAAGATGCTAAGAACTGTAGTTCTGTGAGGGGCAAACTACAGTTCCCATGATTCTTTGGGGAATTCATATGCTTGAAATGTGTTTTCATGTGTGGTATGTACGCAGCTGCAGTCATACTTTGGTTTTCACAGTTCTCCAAATTTTGCAGTTCTTAGTTTAATATACATATAAAAATGCATATAAAATGCATATTTTAGGATAAAAAACATTTAGAAATGCTTATTTGAAAATACATGTAGAAAATGGTGAGGTTTGAACTTGCAGCGACAATTTTCTTCTGCACGGGTGGAGAACCAGTTAGGATGGTCCACTCTCAGAGATTAATGGAATCTGATAGAGTCTTGCTTGCTCTGGGGGATTTTCCAGTGGACAGAGAACGTGATCCTGTTGAGGCCCTAATCTCACTATGGAATGGTGAGGCTCATAGGGCTATTGACACCATCACTCCTGAGGGCTGTCTCTGGCATTATGGAGCCTGGTTCACTCCTTAGCATACTGAGGAGCTGTAGTTGATGAAACAGATTAGGGGAGGGCTGGAGAGTAAGTGGCCTAAGTCTCAGGAGCCGACCAAGCATGTATCCAGGCTCATAATCGGGCCTACCACTTGATTGTGAGGGAGGCAAAGAGATCTTACTTTGCTGCCTCTATTGCATCCTCAAGGAGCTACCCGGCAGAATTGTTCTTTGTGGTCTGGAGGTTAGTCGCTCCTGACCAGAGGCATAGACCTCTGGAGCACACATTGTCTATCTGTAACTGGCTGGCTAAACACTTTGAGAATAAAGTCACTTGGCTCCACAGTGATTTAGATGCTGTTATTGTGGCAGTGCCAGCTGAAGTGTCCAACACAATGTCGAACCCAGTGTTGTGGGATCAGTTTCATTTATTGTGGCCTGATGATGCGCCCAACCACTTTCTCATCCTTGTCCTTTCTAGTGATGAAAGGTAGCCGGAATGGGGCAATGGAATGGGTCATGGGTGTAGTAAACACATATCTGCATGATGGAGTGTTGCCTGCTGCCCTCAAAGAGGAGGAGGTACATCCACTTCTTTAAAAAGCCCACTCTAGACCAGTCGCCAACATCCCTTTCTTGTCAAAGATGGTGGAGAAGGTGGTTGTGGAACTATTGCGCATATTCCTGGTTGAGACTGATTACCTAGATCCACTACAATCTGGGTTGAGACCCGGGTTCAGAACTGAATCACCCTTGACCATTCTGATGGATGACCTGTATCATGAGAGAGACAGGGGCAGTACAACCCTAGTAATTCTGCTTGGTATCTCAGTGGCTTTTGCGTATTAGTGAATTTCCCTGCTTCTGAATCTGGGAGGTGAGAAATGGGATCCTGTCCAGGTTTGCTGAGAATGGATTGATCATTTGCATGCTTATTGAATTCAGTGCGATTTACTCCCATGCTATCATGCTTAGGATAGGTAAAACTGACCAGGGGGGAGGGAGGGAGGGCTGGAGTGGGCAGAGGAGGAGGAAGAAGGAAGAGGGGAGGGGAGGAGAAAGGGGAAGGAGGGAAAAAAGCAGGTCTGATCATTTGCATGCTTATTGAGTTCAATAGGATTTACTCCTATGCAATCATGGTTAGGATAGGAAAAACTGACCATGAGGGGGAGGAGGGGAAGGGGGAAGGATCGTATTAGAGGGGGCAAAGGTAGGGAGAGGGGAGGGCAGGTTTGATCATTTGCATGCTTATAGAGTTCAATGGTATTTATTTCCATGCAATCATGTTTAAGATAGGTAAAACTGACCATGGGGAGGAGGAAGGGGAGGGGAGGAGGTGGAAGGGGAAGGAGGGGATTGGAAGGGGTTGGGGATGGGGGGGGCAAAGGAAGGGGGAGGGAAGAGGGAAGAGGGAGGGAATAGCAGGGGGGAGAAGGGAGGGTGGGTTTGATTGCATACTTTTTGAGTCCAATGGGATTTATTTCTGTGCAATCATGTTTGAAAATGGAAATGGACTGCCTTCAAGTCCTGACTTATGTTGACCCTACGAATAGGGTTTTCATGGTAAACGGTATTCAGAGGTGGTTTTACCATTGCCTTCCTCTAAGGCTGAGAAGTAGTGACTGGCCCAAGGTCACCCAGTGAGCTTCATGGCTGTGTGGGGATTCGAACCCCAGTCTCCCAGGTCATAGTCCAATACTGACCTGGGGGAGTGGCAGGGAGGGAGGGGGGAGGGGAGATTGGGTGGGTGTGTACTGGGCAGAAGGGAAGCCTCTTTCCTTTATTTATTATTTGATTTATATCCCGCCCTTCCTCCCAGCAGTAGCCCAGGGCAGCAAACAGAAACAATAAAAACACTAAAACATCATAAAAAGACCTTAAAATACATTAAAACAAAACAACATTAAAAACATTCTTAAAAAAGCTTTAAAAACATCTTTTTTTTAAAAAAAGGGTTGAAAACATTATTAAAGAAAACTTATTAAAAGCAATTCTAAAACAGACGCAGACTGGGATAGGTCTCAACTTAAAAGGCTTGTTAAAAGAGGAAAAGTCTTCAAAAGGCACCAAAAAGATAGCAGAGAGCAAAAGGAAAACATTGTGAACAGTATCATTCTTTTTCAGGTTTTCCCTCACCATTTTATTCTACAGCAGGCACATGTAGCCTCCCACCCAAATTTAAACCAAAGCTGTCCCTGGCCACATCCACACCAGGCCTTTATTTCACTTTGGACAGTCATGGCTTCTCTCAAAGAATCCTGGGAAATGTAGTTAATGAAGGGTGCTGATAGTTGCTAGGAGATGCCTTGTTCCCCTCACAGACCTTCAGTCAGAGTGGCTGACTGTTAAACCACTCTGGCCACTGGAGCTCTCTTAGTGGAATAGCAGTCTCCTCTCAGCACCCTTCACAAACTACACTTCCCAGGATTCTCTGAGGGAAGCCATGACTGTCTCAAGTGAAATCAAAGTCTGGTGTGGGTGTGGCCCCCCGTTTGGCCAAGCCCAGCAACTGTGACTCTGGCTTTTAGAACTCTGACAGTTGGTTCTTACTGAGCATGCCTGCCCTTATCATTGGCTTCCAGCCAAAATTTCTTAAATTAATTAAAAATCAGCCAGGCGTTTTTTAACTTTTAAACTACAGAAGGTGAAGGTCAGAGTATGGGGCAAGGTCAGTATTAAGATTACAGGTACTCTGTGAACATGGCCCATTTTTAATGAATTTCAACAGATTATGATAACTCTGACGGAAAAAAGTCCAAAAGGGCTCTGAGGTTTTTTTCTCTCTTTTTACACTTTGAACTCTCGATTCTCTCTGACTGTTTTGTGTATCGCCATGAAAATTGAGAGGGTTGTTAAGCAAGCATTTCTGAGTTCTGTACTATACGTTTTGTAAGGTTTTGAGCTTATGGGAAGCATCAGAATGGCATGGGGGTATTTTCAATTTAACATTGCGGAATGTGAAAAATCCATGCTGGCTATAGTATACAGCCACTCTTGTGGCTGTGTAATATATTTTTCTGCAGTGATTAATTATTTCTGGTTTTAACATTTTATATGGTTTTATATGTTGTAAACCAGGTTGATATTTTTTATGAATAGTGGTTTATAAATATTTTTATAAACAAAGAAGTAAATAAATTAATAATAAAATATTATTTAAATACATGTATTTAACTATATGAGAGCCAGTGTGGTGTAGACCTGGGAGACCAGGGTTTGAATCCCCACATAGCCATGAAGCGCACTGGGTGACCTTGGGCCAGTTACCGCCTCTCAGCCTCATGAAAACCCTATTCATAGGGTCGCCATAAGTCAGAATTGACTTGAAGGCAGTACACACACACATTTAACTATGTTTTAAAATATTATGTTTTGTGCTGATTTTTTTAAAATACAGATTAATGTGGAGATTGGATGGAACAGATTCAGGAATGAATTAACACATTTGAATTTGTGTGGACTGAATTTCCTACTCCCAGGTAAGTGTACATAACACTGCAGCCTATTAATTGCTACTTTGTTTCACAAATTAAATCACTCATTTTTGTTAGCTTTAAATGATTATTTTTTTAGAGTGGTTGCTACTTCAAGACTATGGGGTGAGCAAGGGTGGCATTTCAATGTACTATTTAATTGTGTGGGTATCTTACACTCCTCAAGCAGAGCAGCCCCCCTTCAAGTGGTTAAAACAATAACTTCGTTGCCAAATCTAAAAACAACAACCCTTGCCTTTGGGAACATTGATGTCTGAAACATATTACAACATAATCAGCAGCACTAGGAAACAAACATCTCTCAATTACCTCAAACCCCAAATGTTGAACATCTTGTTACTTTTGTTGTTCTTGTTCTGAGGCCTGAAAATTACGGAGTTGTTCTGGTCTGTTGCACTGTGGTGAATAAATCTAGAATGATTCCCTGGGAAGAGTGAATTGCAGTTGACATGCTGTTAATGTGAAAGACCACAGTCCCTCGTTCACCCCAACATTCCCTATGCAGGGAGAGGATGATAATAATAATACAGTGTTTTTGTCATGAGGGGAAAAGAAAGGAATGGAGGGAGAGATCTAATTTCTACCAAGCGGGAAGCAGTGGAAAGTTGTATGATGAATGTACTCTGGGGAGATAGGAATATGAAAATAATACACTTTTCCTCCCTTGAGAATGGAGGAGGGTTAGATTCTTACACACACTTGCTTCTGTCAAAATGCCAAACTCCTCATACTCCAGACAAATAACCTTCCACTTTTTAAAAAGTGTATGTAAAGTCAAGTTAATCTGAAGGGGGGGGAGCGGAAGCATGTTCCATTCCTTTCTCAGGATAAAGTCAGTCTGTTGCCATTCTGGTCCTATAACACAAAGGGACTTCAATGCCCCATTAACCAAGACTGCTGAAAAGAAATTGAGTGCCAGAGTTGAGGCCTAAAATGGAAGTTAAGCTCTTTGGCATTTTCCCAACCTGCTGAAAAGCTGGCCCCTGGAGGTGGATGAAAAAGGTTTCAGAAGATTTCTAGGCACTATTAGCAACATTTCAGAGGCACCTAAATTACTTCGCAGTTTTAAATACTTGTTCTCTTCCTCCTCCTTCCCCTCTTCTTATTCTTAGAATTTCAGCTTGTAAGTCACATACATTCCTTGATTCTATTTTTTTAATTAGGACAGCCATTGTCCAGTTAGGGATGGATGAATCTGACAGAATTGGTGTCTCTTGTGTATGCTGTTTTCATTTATATATGAATTATTATGCATACTCTCTCCCACTATACACAGGTTTGTACACATTCTTTGGTTGAAGAGCTGTATCATAAAATTAGGTGAAGTGCAAATTTCAAAAGATAGCTGCATTTTGGTTCCAGTATTGCACACTGAACTGAGTTTCTCCCCCACCCCTGCATCCAACCCGGAAGTGGCGTTTAGCTCTTCTGTTGCAAAATAGCCAATCTTGGCCCTGCCACCATGGAGCAACAGCTGAATGAAGAGCAGGGATGGGGGAGAATTTCATTAAATTCAAAGTTGGCACCATACTTCCCTATCGTTCACATGTTAGTTGTCTTTGCAGACCAATCTTGTTTGCTAACAACTTCCGCAGCTTTTCCCAATACCAGATTTTTTTTTAAAAAAAGTAGTGAACATTGATATAGATTACATCTTTGAGGGGAGCCGGTTTAAAGTTTTAAAGCTTGGGGAAGCACCATTCGCCACATGGGATTGGGTTGCCAAAAAAAAAATGCATGTACCTGCTCAAAGGAAAGGAGGAGAGGAGGAGGCTTGCAAGGGCTTGGAGAAGGTCTTTTCCCCACCCAGACCTGTATATTGCCTGACCTCTTCAACTCCCCCTAAATGCTTTGATGAGACTTCCCATTGGTGTCTGTTGCTCATGGTGCTGTTTAGCCATTTCAACCCGCAAGCTTCCAAACGTGCATTCATGTGCAGCTAGTTACAAAACTCTCCCTGATCTAGGAGCTGCAGCCAAGGATGAACCTTAACACCAAGCAGGGGAAAGGTTGTGTGGTGCGGTGGGGACTCTCTGCTGGTTCTGTCACCCAAAGTGGGACTCATGGTGGGCCTGGCTGACAATCGGGGGTGACAGGCTGCTTTATCTCCCTACACCACCCTACACCACTCGCCTCCCAGTAGCAGCTGAAAGAATAAAAACATTGACTATCGGTAGAAAGAATGACAACAATAACATTTTTTGTGGGGGAGAGAAATGAGAAAAGCAGTAAATAACAAAAACGGACTGACATGAAATTAAACCGTGTGCCAGTTCACTGAAATGGCACCAACAAGCGAACTGCATCCCTAACAAAAAGAGGATAGTTAAAGATTATAGAGAGAGGGGAGGAGAGGAGGAGGGAGGCACTATTTATTTATTATTTATTTAAATTTGCAAGACAGCATGTTTAATCCACTGTGCAATTCACCAGTGAGCTTGACTTGCATAATGAAAAGAATGGCCAGTTAAATTGATGTTACTAGACTCCTGTTACATTCTTCCAAAAAGGATCATTGCAGAAGCAATAGAATATGGAGCTAAGACTCCATTAGACTTATTGCTGCCCAGTGTAAGTGTATTCAGAGCTACTCATCTTGTGATGAAGCTGCACACTTGGCTCTGCCATTTCAAACACACTAATTTATTAAGAATACATTGCTGAAGATTGCTGGAGGATTGGGATAATAGAATCATAGTGCTTTCAGCTTCAGTTGTCTAAGATATGAGCATTTAAGATTATAAACCTTAGAAGGATCAGATCATGGCCAGATTTGCCAATTGAAAATTTGACAAAAGCCATCAAGATGGGTTTGTTTGATCTTAAAAATAGGATGTAGGATGGGTTTTCTCACAAAGAACAACTTCAACTTTCATTCAAGATCCTCCAAAAATACCTTTATTGAACTGTGATAGTACTGTGTACATTAATAATGTAATTGGTTAATTAGCCCATATTTTAAAAGGCCAATAATTAACTGAAAACTCTTAATCATCTGAAAGCCCTAGCTTTTTTGCAGGTGCAGCAGGCTGTAGGATTTGGCTATAAATTGGCTTAAACCTCCAAAGTGCTCTGATTTAACTGGTTTGGAGCTAAAGCTCTAACTTATCATTATATGCAGTTATGATCCATTAAAACCACTGGGACGTTTGCCATTGGTATCCACAGGATTTTGCTTGTAAATACACACACTGATGCACACACAAATCACATGGATGGCTTTTGCAAAGCCAACAGATATAAAATTAGCTGGTCCCCTACTTGGTGCAAAACTCCCTATCTGACTCTAAATGACATCCCTTATGAGGTCTAACTGAAATAGGCGATTCCTCTTATCTTATAAAATGTGCCCTGCTATTGGTCCTGTCTTCCAGTTATGTCCAATGAAAGTGGTGCTTATGTGGTTGTCTCAGAAACACAAGATGAGTTAAATGTTCAATATTTTCTTATAAATTATTTAGGTTTATAAACAGTTGCAAAGTGGCTAGCATTTATATAATATGCAGAGACAGCTGCGATCCCTATCATGAAAGATACCAACTAATGCATAAGCTCTTAGCAAGAAGCAAGGAACTTTTTATTTAAAGATGATCATCCTATTTTAAACTGCCTTTGCCAGCTCCAGAAAAGTGGATCTGTAAGAAGTACAATATGTATTTTAATATCTATTTCATCACAGTAAAACTTGCTCATTTTTACAACACTACTCTCATTCCTCTTTATTTATTCAAGTGTGGTCATTTAAACAGAAATATAAACTGGGCAACACAACCATGCTGCATGCCCCTGACAAAAGAATGATACTGTTTTTTTGCCTGCTGATCTGGGTAGGAGAGCAAGTTCACCTCTTGTAATGATTTCCCAGAGTGGTCTAGCAAGCCATTATAGTGGCTGTCTAACACTGGAATTTTGATCATGTACTGGGAAAGATATACACATATCCAAATATGATGGACTTGAGCCTCATTATCCCAGTCTGCATCTGTAATGGAATTGTTTTAAAGGTTTTTAAAAATGTTTTTATTGTTTTATTACTTGTTGTTTGCTTCCCTGGGCTCCTTCTGGGAGGAAAGTGGGGATATAATAATAATAATAATATAGTATTACTTACCTAACTTATTGTTTACTTAATTAATGACAATTTAAAAGTACAAAACTTCATTTAGGAGACATCTAGGCCTCTCAACCAGTAGTGGACAGCATGGTTGGACAACACCTCTTACCTGACCTCTGGTTCGTCACATCACTGCTGCTTACTGGAAGGTAGAGGGGAAAGGGTGAGGTGGCAGGGAGATTGGCATGGTGCAAACACACCAGCAGAAGCATCAGATTGGCTCCACCAGGGAGTGTGCATGTGTGCACCTCATCTATCCAGTCTGGTTCAGATCTGTTCTGTATCATTCCATTTCTATTTATTTCTGTCTGAATCTGATCTGTTAAATTTGAAGATCTGTTTTGCCCCTATTGACAATAATGGGGAATCCAAAAATGGCTATAGTTTTTTACCTTTTCACATAAGTAGATGAAATTTGTAGGCAAAGGAGTTCCCCCAGAGTGGATTAAGCCAGCCAAATTTCAGACAGATCCATCCAGGGTTTTTTTTTAATGGAGAACTTTTGAAGTGTATTTAAAAAAAAGACTCTAATTTCTTTTGTTTTCTGTCAGAACTGGATGCATATTGCAGACATGGTTGCCCCTTTTGACAGGATGAAACCCTTTTTTCTTGCCACCTCCCCTTCCTGGAAATACCTTCCATAAAGCAAAGAGAGAGAGTAAGCAGTGTTTTTTAATTGTTTCTTAGGAAAAGGAACAATTGATAAAATAGCAGGCCATTCCAATAGTCTAACTCTGCTACTTGTCCCCTGCTCTCATTGCCGAAACATGGAGACAGACAACTCATGTGTTTAACTCCCCTTCCCCAAATCACTGTGATTAGAGTGCACTGGGGAAAAAATTCACTATAATTAAAAGTTAGAAGTGTTTGTCAAAACAACCCCCTCCCCTCTTGAGTTCTGGGCATTTCCCTAGCCGGTTTAGTTTTGTTTCTCAGAAAAGGAAAGCGTGTCTGTGTGTGGGATGCATTTAACTTTATGGAAAAGCCAAGACAACAGAGCTACTCAGAAGGCTGGGCACTCCCTGATATAGCCTTGACAAGTCTCGTTAAAAGCACAGTCCAACTCAGTAACGTGAAAGATTATCCCAAATCACCCAGATTTGCCCAATTACTCATCATACACAGAGTGCCAATGCATGTCCCTAGGACATAGCTTTGGTCCCTAGTCTCAAAAAGCAGCAGAGCTGGAAAAGGTGCTGAAGAAGGCAAACAAAATTGTCAGCTGGCTGGAGCCCTTGTGAATAATGGCTAGATCATTTGGTGTTTTAAGTTTAGGGGGAAAGTGATGAAAGGAGGACATGATAAGAGATTTGTAAACTCATGCAAGGTGTGGACAAGGCAGAAGATAATATTAGATGGCCAGCAAGGCTCTTTTTATGTCCTAACTAAATTTTCAATTAAAATATTAGCTTAGACTTTTCATCTGCATGAGATGCAGTTACCCACCAGCTGTGACTGATCTCATTTAACACCCAGGATTCTGGCTTATTTTAGTGGACTGAGGGTGTGAAAACTTAGTTTGGTTACCAATAGGCCAGTTAAATAAAAGGTAGGTGGGAAGCATAGTTAGCAAGGTCCTTATCTTGTAGGTGGGAAGAAGAGTTAGGAGGTCCTTGTCTTCACTTTGCAAAGACTTCTCTGAGTGTTTCCCCCTAGTTATTTCTGATTTCCCCAAATTATTTTGGGCCTCAGAGCCAAGTAAGGCTGTGGAAAACAGGTTGAAATTGTCTGGAGGGGAAGGATTTGCAAAAAGAGAATTGGGGGGTGGAGGAAGGAAAACAAGCCTTTCCCACCTGCTGATTTCCTGTTGCAAATTCCCCCTGTGCCCCATACTAGCATTACAAAATGTAGCTCTAACCCTAAATTTCAGCCTTTGGCTGAAATCTGAATACTTAAACCAAGCAGTGCTCAGCAGCCTTGGTTAAAAAAAGAAGGCAAAGCAACTTACAACCTTTCTTGTCCCTGAGGTCTTACTAAGTTTCCACTGCTACTTATTAAGCACTTGCTTAATTCAAGCCCATTACTCGTGCATGCGTGGGAAGTGACATCATGACAGATAAGGCTATCAGTGGCTACTAACATTATGGCTATGTGTTCTACCTGCTTGTTGGAGGCAGTATGCCTCTGACTACCAGTTACTGGAGAATACAACTGGGGAGAGTGCTGATGCCCTCATGTCCTGCTTATGGGCTTTGCTTAGGCATCTGGTTGACTGCTGTGACAGCAAGGTGCTGAACTACTTGAGTCTTTGGTCTGATTCAGCAGGATTCTTCTTATGTTCATATGGAGACAACAGATGAAGCCAGCAGAAGCACAGACCCTCATTCCCAAGCCCAGATCTCTAAATCATGCCCCACAAATCTAGTTCTTGACCTGTGCTGAAATCTGACATCAAATGCTCAGGTTCTTACAGGTTACAACTATGGGTTCTACAATGTATTACTGGTACTCAGGAACTCGTTTGGGGAAAACGGAACCATTTAAGTGCTACTTAAGTAAATAAGTGTTCTCAGAGAGTGTCTTTGACATTGCATATGACCTTCCCGTTGTCTTATTTGCATAGTAAATTAAAAACTCAAACACGGGAAAATGAAGAGGCTTAATTTTTCAGGCATGAGAGCTTTGTTAAGAGAGAGTAAGCATGCATTTAAAGAAAAAGAAAAACACCTTCCATAAAATGAAATGATTATGAGATGAACACCTTTGAAACATTCTCTTCCCTCTCCCATTTAATTTAATTTAATGAAGGATGCTAGTTAGCAATGCCAGTAATGGATTGTTATGGTAACTCATCATGGCTAGTGAAACCTAGATCTAATCAGATGGAAACGTATCAAGAAGTGGTTCCAGCAATCATTAAGAGATTGAGTTTCTATAAAAAGAAAGAAAAAGAAATTTAGCCTCATTCATTCTCTGTTGTGTTGTTTAACTTGGCTGTCACCTGTGAGTACTCCCCTCCCACCTTCATTTAACTCAGGGGTGAGTAGGGATGGAAGGATCGGTCGATTTCAGTTCTCTCAGTTTCTCACTTTACCAATCTTAAATTTGGTTCTCCACCTTTCTACAACAATTTTAGGTTTTTTTTAAAAATCCTCATGAAAATTCATCAGCATTTTATTGTGAATTTCTCTTGATAAACACATTTTTACATGCATTTGACTAATATCCACATTTTTGCAACTGATTTCTCCTAAAATAATGCATTTTACATTATTTCCACAAATATATTCATTTTTATGCACATTGTGCCCTGATATTTACACTGTTGTAAACATTATTTGGTTGGAGAACTCATTGCAAAATTCAAATAAATGCAACTTTTGAAGGATAGTTGTGATGCAGTTCTCATGTTGTTTTGGAAAGTGCAAATTTAATAGATTCAGCTTTAAATGCAAACTGATCAGAATTTTCCCTCCATCCCTAGGGTAAAGACATTTTGGAGGCCATTGACTGTGTTATCCCAGTGGAAAACTCACAAGGGCTCCATTCCAGATCCAAAATGGATGGGGCTGGAGCAAAAAGTTGGTGAGGTCAGACAACACACAATTACAAACCCTTAACACAGAGTGGGAATCATACATACACACACATACAAACTTAACAGAGTCACACACTTGACACATCCAAACATACACTTCCACACTCACTCTCAGTCTGCTCTCCTCTTTCCCTTCCAGGGGTGTAGTTGTCCAGGTCCTCAAGGGTTCCAAGACCCCTTACTTTTTTGAGAGCAGGGTCCCTAAGTCTCAAGGATCTTACAAGCCAATCAGCATGAAAGGGGAGCATGTTAGCCACTGAGAAGAGTCTTCTAACATGCTTCCCTGTCCTTTCCTGCTGATTGGAGCCAATCAGAGTGAAAGGAGGTCAGTTAGCTACTGAGAAGACAATAGCTAGCACACTCCCATTTCATGCATATTGGCTCCCAGGAATGTCTGTTGCTGTGGGAGAAGGTACTAACAAGGATCTCATTCTCAACCCAAAAGCAAAAAAGGAGGGGACGTGGCTGTGACTAACATGAAGGGACTTCTGAATTTGCCACTATGTTACTGTTCCCTTCTCTCTTCTTTACTAACTCTCATTTGGATTCCTCCATTTGTACTAAGCAAGAGGCTCCCATTTCTCAGTGCACAGAAAGGAAATGTGAGCTGCTGTTCCGGGGTCACCAGCTCATAGATTTACCTTTTTGTGCCCTAAGAAAAGGGAGTCTCTTGATGCTCAGAGAGGAATCCAGATTTGTATGTTTGGCAAGAGAGTCACAGCACATGGATAGGGAGGGTTAATCTTTCCCTTCTGCACTGCAACCCCTCCCCTCTGGAAGATTTCCCTGACACCAAATTTGGCTTGAATAAAAACACCTCCTATATGATCCAGCATGGGCTCATCCACATGGCAATGTACTGTGTGTTTAGTGCTAATTGCATCCCCTTTTAATTCACATGGATCACAGGACACTGCAGGCAAGCAGAAGCTATCGCACAGTTTTCCCCTTTAAATCCGTATTAAAACAACCCACTGATAATGCGAAAATGGAAGGAAAAACTGTCTCAGCTGCACTGCACTCCTCCTTGTAGGCACTTTGCTTCAATGTTTTTTAGTGGGCAGGTGAATTGTCACTTTCAGCTGTTCCCCTTTCTCCACCCACTGTAACTCTTCCATGAATTCCATTTTGTCTGCATCGGCTTAACCAATGACTTCTGACTGACTGCTCTGTCCTGCCCCATAGGAATTTGCTGCAGCCCTCCTTTCTTTCCCCCCTTTCTCCTCCAGTAAACTTCCTTCCTTGTAACTAGCAACAGGCTCCATTTCCTCAATATCTAATCAGAATTGCCATTGTATTTCACCCTGCCGGGAGGTGCATATCCCCACTTTCCCAGATGCAGAATCCCCATTTCTTCCCAGCCTTTTTCCTGGGATGCTTTCATTGCACCTGCCACCTGCAAAAGCTGCTGCAGTGGCTGCCTACTTTACCTTTTACTCACTCCCCCCTCCACCTTTCATTCAGGCTTGGTCAATGGAGAAGGGGAGGCGGGTCTAGTCAGTTTCATTGATTTTTGTCAGTTGGAGCCGAGGTACTCTCCCACTTCAGCCTTGAAGCCCAAACAGTCATGGGGATTGCAACCGAGGGAATTGTTGCCTTCCATAAAATATCGATACTCCAAAGGGAGTAAACATGTAAAATTGGGGGCGGGGTCACAAAGAAACAGCAACACTAATGCTTCCCAGAGGAATGCCTACTTGTGTGAACGGAAAACAGCAGACTGGAAGTTACCATTGAGCAAGAAGTGTGGACCTTGGAAATCTATTACGATGGTAAAAGCAGCGTCTTTAATACAAAGTTAGGCTCCCATGTGGATAAGCCATATGGATGTCTTTTTTCTCCCAGCCTGATTATGGCACGAGAGAGCATTTTCTGTGGGAGGCAAACCCTGCCAGCAGGATCCAGTTCCCCACTCCTACTTTAATTAGAATGTATTAGAGTGGTGTGTGCAGGAAAAATGGTCCAAAAGCAGCCACGCTTCCCCTGAAACATCTTGTTAGACCCTACCAGTGTGCAGCTAATTCTCAACTAAACTTATTGTAATCAACTTGGGATATTTGTGTATTGGTGACAACAAGGTAACATTAAAGCAACCTTGTTCTACTATGGCTTTGTAGTGGTACAGGGCCCCTCCATACTGGTAGGTTCTTTTTGTTGGTTTTGCAATTGTATCCTGCAAGATGTCATTGATGTAAGAATAGTGCATTAGTGGTAGATTTATACTGGACTTTCCACACATCATTCTGCTTTAGTAGTTGATCTGCAATACTTCCCCAATGTTATTCCATTATTGCCATCTGGATGGGCATTCTTGTATAACCAAAGTGTGACAAAAAATAAACTTTAACATTTGTGATGTACAAAGTTACAGGATTTCAGCAGCAGGAAGTTATGGGACATTCACTGACTGGAAATGAAGCAATATGTCCACCCCAAAACTTTTGCAGGCATAAACAGTATTGAAAGTTGGATTTAGTACAACTATCCCAATTCCATGATGAACACAACTTCTCATCAATGCACAATTAAAAGGATGTCTGGAGGGGCCCACAACAGAGTCTTCTGTCGCAAGTGGACACCAAACTTGATGGAGAAAATGAAACATCTTTCAAGTGCATTCACTTGCAAAAGTAACAGTCCCTTTGGCAGAGGCAGCAAGGATGAATGAGAAAGAAGCAAGCTGGTCTGCTTGGCATATTTCTATGACACAGAAAGGAAATAGCAGTTGGCATCAAAGAATTAATGAAACTGCTGACATGGTTAGGAAAAAAAGCTGCTAGCCTAAGCTGTTACCCTGCCTTACTCCCTACAAGACTCTGTGTATATGGGGCTTTGAATCCCAGCTCATAGCAGCAATTTGAATAAATAAAAAACATGGTCTTGTACAGAATGCTTAGCTGATGAATGAGTGATGACCAGCATTTAGGAGCATCTGTCTATGGTGTGAATGTACATGGCAGAGCACATATGCCACTGAGTTCCAGAGCTCTGTTCCTCTTACACTTCATATATCGGGGACAAACAGGGATCAAGAGCAAATGGCTGCCAAAAGCTTTCCTCAGCAAAGTTCTGCCAGAAGGAACCAAGTTTTGGTTTGAAAGGAAAACTGTTTGCCACCGTAGATGCTACATTAGACATTGGGCAGATATGAAGCAGAGAGCTTTGGGGGGAAGGGGATGATAGATGGATTTATCTATAATTATAAAACAGTGCCATATGCTCCCAGACTACATGTATCCTCAAAAAGAGGAGGGCTGCTGGGTTCTGAGTTGCTCAAGCCCAATTCTGAGCTGCACAAGATAATAATAAAAACTGAGAGGAGGGACAGTGAAGTTGCCCACTAACAATTAGCACATGGGCAGCAGACTGAGCAGGCATACCTGGTCACTATGAGTGCAATAGAATGGCAGCCAGAGAAACAGACAAGCACCAAAACTAAATAGCCTGGCAGCCAGTCAGCTAAGGTCACAGAAATCCCCATGCAGCACAACCTGATCTGGAGGCTGCAGTTAGTGCAGAATCCTGCAGCATGATTGCTGACATGAGTGAGACCCTGTCAGCACATAATACCTCTGCTCTGAAATCTGCACTGGTTGCTGATTTGCTACCAGGCCAAGTTCAAGGTATGCTTTCCATGTTACAGCTGCCACACAGTACTTGTTCTGCTCTTGTAAGAAATCAGTCCTTCAGTGTGGCAGCACCTAAGCTTTGGAACTCCCTGCCTATTGACATTAGGCAGACACCTTCATTGTACTTTTCAGCACATGCTAAAAACATTTTTGTTTAGGCAAGCCTATCTAGGCATGTAGAAGTTGTTATGTTTTTAATCTATTTTAAGTCATTATTGGTTTTATTATTTTGAATGTTTTAAATACCTGTTTTTAACTGTTTTTGCCAATAATTTTATTGTTTTATTTCCTTCTTTAACCTGCTTTGAGGGGTTTTTTTTACAATAAAGTGGTGTATAAATGTTATAAGTAAAACACATAAAGAAATTTCAGAGTCACTGTGGCCCTTGGATCTCTTTCCTCTTTTAGGAACGTAGGAATCTGCCTTATACTGACTCAGGCCATTTGGTACTATCTAGCTCAGTACCGATGACATGAACTAGCATTGCCTTTTCAGGATTCCAGTCAATAGTCTTTTCCAGAGATTGGATTTTGGACCTTCGCATGCAAAGCATGTGCCCTACCACTGAGCTACAGCCCTTCCCTTGTTTAAAAATTTCAATTCACTAATGAATGCATAGCATACCTAGGGCAGATCCACACTGTGCATTTAAAGCATATTCAACATACGTTTGAAGCACATGAATTCCACCACAGAATCATGGGACCTGTAGTTTGTTAAGGGTGTTAGGAACTATAACTGTGAGGGGGAAACTACACTTCCCAGGATTCCTTGGGGGAAGTCATGTGCTTTAAATGTGAGTTGGATGTGTTTTAAATGTGTTATGTAGATCTGCATTACTTCATAAAATTAGCCAGCATACAAATAATTTTAATTATTTTTTAAAATGGAAATCAGGTACAAAGTTTACTTGGTCACCATGGGCTACTCACCTTCTCTCAACCTAATCTGCCTTTCAGGGTGAAAACAATGGAGGGGGACCATGACCACCCCAAGAAAGAAGGGCACACTTAAAATTCAGAAGAAATAACGTATAACCAGTCCTAATGTATTCAGTGTATTCAAACAGGGAAGAGTGCACGGACTGCAACTTCAAATGATAAGGAACTTCACTCACCCAACCCAAAAATCAGAATCATGCCACTTTAAGCTGCTTTGCAACAGTTTTATACTTGTTTTATGGTTACTGGAGTTTAAATGGATTTATTTCTTGTTGCAAGCTGCCTTGGTTTCCAGCCCTACCTCACGGGGTTGTTGAAAATATTCCATATGCACACACACTGGAGATGTAAAAATACAAACACCTTATATAATAGTTTATTGTCAAAACCAGTTGGTCATTGCAGAACATTTTTTTAAAAAAATCAGTATTAGTTTCCTACTAAACAAAAGCATTGACCTTTGAGTGAAGGGCAGGTAATAAATTCTAATTCTAATAATAATTCTAAGGAAGCCCTGCCTAGTTGCTTTAAAAAAAAAGGATTGGAGGGTGAGAGAAAGAATTACAACACAATCCTTTGCTATGTTCACTCAAGAGTCCCTGTGATTTACAGCATGATCCTAACCATGTCTACTCAAAAGTAAGCCCTACTGAATTCAATGGGGTTTACTCCCAGGTATGTGGGATTAGCATTGCAGCTTTACTCCCAGAAAAGAGGGTAATGGATTAAAATTTCATATTGGGAAGGTTTTCAAAACAGGCTATGAATTAGACAAATAAATTGCCCTCTTCAACAGCCCAGTAAAATTTAAACTTGTTCGACTCCTTATAATGAGAAAAGTATAACATAGTATACACTTACTCAACTTCTGATGTGCAGACAAACAGGAAAAGGAAACTGTTTCCAAGATTTGCAATGGGTTCTAGCTCTTGCCTGGAGATCAGCAAATCTCTTGTCAATCACAGCCCTGACTTCACTTATTGGCTAAAAACCTGAAAGGGCAGGGATTATAGCAGCTGGCTTCTAACAGAAATTGTAGGGGGAGGGCTGCTGATATTTTAGTGTATATCTCTTGTACCAGACCACCTAGAAACTTAATTTTTGAAAAATGAAAGTGAAGAGTCCGAAGATTAAGATGACTCACCTGGAGAGGACCCCCAAAAACCAGAGTCTACAGGAAAACACTGAAGACCTGGCAACCTTACTCCACTGTCAGAGGCAGTATATCTGTTGCTGGGAATCGCAAGTGGAAAGTGTGCTGTTGCACTCAGATCCTTCTTGTGTGTTTCCCTTGGGCATTTGGTTGACCGTTGTGCAATTCCTAGACCACATGAGTCTTTGGCATGATGCAGTAGGGCTCTTCTTATATTTTTATGTGCATGCACTAATAGTAGAACCTGCTGCCCCAGGCTTCTTCTGGGAGGAAGGGCGGGATACAAATTTAATAAACAACAACAGCAACAACCTGGGAGAACATAAGAACAGCTTATGCTATACTGGTACTTCTCCCTTCATGATGCAGCTTAGAGTGATTCACCATGAAAGACTCCAGTGCCCAGACCAGAAATTATCCAGTTCTGGCAGAACTTTTTGATACATCACGGGCACGTGGCAATATCAGGAGGACAAATACTGTCTTGGCTCAGTGCAGATTTCAAGGATGTGGTGAATCCTGATCTCACCACATGTCGGTAACATGACTCAGCACTCAAACCAGCAGTCATCTCATTTCATAAATAATAATAATAATTGGGTGGCTCCACCGCATCAGTCACTAGGTCACAGTGGTCATCCAAATCCCCCTTTAGAAGGCTACCAATGTGTCCCTCACTGTATAATATCACATTTGTCTATTGCTTTGGAACAGAAACCCAGCAGAAGACATTTGAATCTACTTGTGTGATGAGCTAATGGTCTGTAGCTGATGAAGACAGTGGAACTTCTTTTCATTGGTAGGAAAATCTTTATGGAATAACAGAGTGTGTGAGCGGAAGAGGGAAGAGTGAGGATGCACAAAGCATCCTTTGTCATGAGCCAATAAAAATGATCTCAACTTGTACATTTTACAAGGAACAATATTGTTGGTGAACAATTTATTTTATTTTGAAAGTGTATAAGCTACCCTTCCTCCAAAGGGAGGGGGTAGATTTCAAGGTGGTAAGGAGGAGAGCCTGGCTGGGAGTCCAGAGTCTGTGAGTTCAAATCCCCGCTCATGTCTCCTGGGTATCAAGGGCCAGCTGAAGATCACCCCCACAGTGAGTGGCTCAGGGGTTACATGCCCTGCCATCTGTGCAGCCGTGGGCAAGCTGCATAGTCCCAAGGAGCCCAGTTGCCCCCCAGCGGGCAGTTGCAGACAAGGAAGGGGCTGGCTTGTGCAGCTGTGGCAGGCTGAGCAGGCCCTAGACAGTTGGAGAGGACTAGCCACAGAGGCAGGCAATGGTAAACCCCTCTGAATACCGCTTACCATGAAAACCCTATTCATAGGGTCACCATAAGTCGGGATCGACTTGAAGGCAGTCCATTTCATTTTTTTAAAAAAAGACAGTTTAAATTACAAACATGTTATTAACAAGTATTAGAATATTAAGAGGAATGAAACCATTCGAAGAGCTAAAAACATCACCTATAATGCCTGAACAAATGAAAAGGTTTTAAGCTGGTGCTGAAAAGAGTACAACGGTACTTTCCCCAGACAGGCATTCCATATTTGGGGAGCTACCACAGAGAACAATTCCCTGGAAAGAGGGACATTGTTAAACCACTCTGGGTATTGCAGCTCTGTGAAAGAAATAGGGGACTCCTGACAACTCCCAGTGCCCTTAAAAAGCTACAGGGTGGTGTGCAACTTTATTTTTGTGCTAGCACAAGTGAATTTCCCCCTCCCCCCCCACATCCACAAGTCTGCCCTGGAGGGTTCCGGGAACCCCCAGAACAGATTTAGGGGGCACACGGGGGGGGAGAAGAGGGGGAGATAATTCTGTGTCACAAGGAGAAACTCTTGCCCTGATGGAACGATCTGCTTAGTGCCATGTTGAATACAAACCACAGTTTCCAGGATTCTTTTGGATAAGCCATAACTATTTAAAGTGGTGTTATAGTGCTTCGAATGTACGGTGCAGATATGGACTTGCTTCCAATTAGATCAAACTGTTTTTAGGTTTTAACAGCCCCCTCCTCTTCAAGCCTTCCTTTGAGTCATCTTTTATAAAACTGTCCAATGATGATGGATATACAGTCAGCTTCATGTTCCACTTAAAGCCATTGCCCTGATGGAACGATCTGCTTAGTGCCATGTTGAATACAAACCACAGTTTCCAGGATTCTTTTGGATAAGCCATAACTATTTAAAGTGGTGTTATAGTGCTTCGAATGTACGGTGCAGATATGGACTTGCTTCCAATTAGATCAAACTGTTTTTAGGTTTTAACAGCCCCCTCCTCTTCAAGCCTTCCTTTGAGTCATCTTTTATAAAACTGTCCAATGATGATGGATATACAGTCAGCTTCATGTTCCACTTAAAGCCATTGAGAAATATGCTGCCCTGGGCTCCTGCTGGGAGAAAGGGCGGGATATAAATAAAATAATAAATAAATAAAATAAATAAATAATATATAGGGTTCCTATCTGTTTAGTGCTTCCAAACAAGAAAAAAAGCCTCACCTCTATGTCTTTTCAATCACATCCAAAAGCAAACTGTGAGAAGCCTCTGCTTCTTTAAATGACAATGAATATGCTAACTGTAAAGGTGTGTTGAGTTTGCAAATGAGCACCCCCTATTTGGCTCCCACACCCCCACATCTACAACTAAGTGTGGGAGAGGAGAACATAAAGCGTTCACATTCAGATAAGCCCTGTGTACCTCTCTCTCCCTCTCTCTTCCTCTTTCTCACCAGACTGCCAAGAAAAGGCTTTTGACAAGCCAATAATGGAGCCTAGAGGGAATGAACATGGCACCATTATTTACAGATCCAAACTTTTGATAGTCTGATCATTAGATTATGCCCTTAGGGTCATTTTGTAACCACCATTAGCTCTGAACTTTTCCCCCCTCTACTAATAATTATTTCTCTCTTCCTGGCGGCACCACAAGCTGATTAAGAACTTTCCCCATACAGGCACTCGTCTGATGTGAAATAGTTTTAGACAGCCTTCTCCAACCTGATGCCCTCCAGATGTTTTAGACTACAACTCCCATCAGCCCCAGCACCACTGGGATTTTCGGGAGTAGTCCAAAACATCTGGAGGACTCCAGACTAGGGAAGGCTGGTTTAAGAATTTGAATTCCAAAAGAACAGGTAGTTCCAATTTAATGAAGACACTTCCATATTCTATAAAGTATTATGTTGTCCCAAACTGCACTCCTTTGTTGACATTAGGCAGGCCCATTCATTGCCGGCATATAAATAATTTTAATTATTTTTTTAAATGGAAATCAGGTACTCACCCACCCCAAAAATCAGAATCATGCCACTTTAAGCTGTTTTGCAACAGTTTTATGGTTATTGGAGATTAAATGGATTTATTTCTTGTTGTAAGCTGCCTTGGTTTCCAACCCTACCTCACAGGGTTGTTGGAAATATTCCATATACACACACACTGGAAATGTAAAAATGCACACACCCCATATAACAGTTTATTGTCAAAACCAGTTGGCCATTGCAGAACATTTTTTTTAAAAAAAATCAGTATTAGTTTCCTACTAAATAAAAGCGTTGACACCTATGTAAGCCCTGCCTAAATGGAATGGAAATGGACTGCCTTCAGGTCGATCCTGACTTAAGGCTATCCTATGAATAGGGCTTTCATGGTAAGCGGTATTCAGAGGGGTTTACCAGTGCCTGCCTCTGAGGCTAGTCCTCCCCAGCTGGCTAGGGCCTCCTCAGCTTGCACAAGCCAGCCCCTTCCTTGTCTGCAACTGCCCACTGGGGGGCAACTGGGCTCCTTGGGACTATGCAGCTTGCCCACGGCTGCACAGGTGGCAGGGCACATAACCCCTGAGCCACTCACTGTGTGGGTGATCTTTAGCTGGCCCTTGACACCCAGGAGACACAAGTGGGGATTTGAACACACAGACTCTGGACTCCCAGCCAGGCTCTCCTCCCCACTGTTCTATACCAGCTGTTAAAAGCCCTGCCTAACTGCTTTAAAAAAATAGGATTGGAGGGGGACAGAAACATTTATAACACAAACACAATCCTTTGCTATGTTCATTCAAATGTCCCATTTAGTTACAGCACAATCTTAACCATGTCAACTCAAAAGTAAGTCCTATTGAATTAAATGGGATTTACTCCTGGTATGGGGGATGTGCATTGCAGCTTTATGCGCAGAAACGTGAGTATAGGATTAAAGCTTCATATTGGGAAGGTTTTCAAAACAAGCTATGAATTAGACAAATAGACTGCCCTCTTCAACATCCCAGGAAAATAAAAACTTGTTTGACTTCTCTTAATTAGAAAACTATAACACATTTTAATTATAAGCTGCATGTACACTTCTTTTTCATTTCTGTTCAGAAATTATTGTTAAGATAAAATGTATAATATGCTATCTTTGCAAGTAATTTTAAAAACCATGCATGTATTCTTTTAATATAATCATAAGTGAAATTGTTTACAGTAAACACTTTCCTACCAAGATCCTGCTGTGATTTCTACATCTCATGCACACACAGAGAAAGGGGTTTTTGCTGTTGTTGAAAGCCAGATTATAAAGCCACGAGAGTGGCTGTATAATATAGCCAGCATGGATTTTTCACATTCCACAATGTTAAATTAAAAATACCCCCAAGCAATTCGGATGCTTCCATAAGCTCATTTCAAAACAAAACCTTACAAAACCTATAGTCCTGAACTCAGAAACACTTGCTTAACAACCCTCACAATTTTCATGGCGATACACAAAACAGTCAGAGAGAATCGAGAGTTCAAAGTGTAAAAAGAGGGGAAAAAACCTCCAGAGCCCTTTTGGACTTTTTTCCATCAGAGTTCTCATAATCTGTTGAAATTCATTAAAAATGAGCAATGTTCACAGAGTACCTGTAATCTTAATACTGACCTTGCCCCATACTATGACCTTCATCTTCTGCAGTTTAAAAGTTTAAAAAACACCTGGCTGATTTTTAATTAATTTAGGAAATTTTGACCGGAATCCAATTATAACGTGGGGCATGCTCAGTAAGAACCAACTGTCAGTGTTCTAAAAGCCTGACAGCTGCTGGGCTTGGCTAATCAGGGGGCCACACCCACACCAGACTTTGATTTCACTTGAGACAGTCATGGTTTCCCTCAGAGAATCCTGGGAAGTGTAGTTTGTGAAGGGTGCTAAGAGGAGACTCCTATTCCACTGACAGAGCTCCAGTGGCCAGACTGGTTTAACAGTCAGCCACTCTGATGGAAGGTCTGTGAGGGGAACAAAGCATCTCCTAGCAACTCTCAGCACCCTTCACTAACTACACTTCCCAGGATTCTTTGAGAGAAGCCATGACTGCCCAAAGTGAAATAAAGGCCTGGTGTGGATGTGGCCAGGGACAGCTTTGGTTTAAATTTGGGTGGGAGGCTACATGTGCCTGCTGTAGAATAAAAAGGTGGGGGAAATGCTGAAAAGCAATGATACTGTTCATAATGTTTTCCTTTCGCTCTCTGCTATCTCTTTGGCGCCTTTTGAAGACTTTCCCTCTTTTAACAAGCCTTTTAAGTTGAGACCTATCCCAGTCTTTGTCTATGTTAGAATTGCTTTTAATAAGTTTTCTTTAATAATGTTTTTAACCCTTTTTTTAAAAAAGATGTTTTTAAAGCTTTTTTAAGAATGTTTTTAACATTGTTTTGTTTTAATGTATTTTAAGGTATTTTTATGATGTTATAGTGTTTTTATCATTTCTGTTTGCTGCCCTGGGCTACTGCTGGGAGGAAGGGCGGGATATAAATCAAATAATAAATAAAGGAAAGAGGCTTCCCTTCTGCCCAGTACACACCCACCCAATCTCCTCCCCCTCCCCTCCCTGCCCCTCCCCCAGGTC
Organism: Rhineura floridana; assembly: GCF_030035675.1. NCBI lineage: Eukaryota > Metazoa > Chordata > Lepidosauria > Squamata > Rhineuridae > Rhineura > Rhineura floridana. The sequence goes on from NC_084485.1 coordinate 38,503,569, forward strand.
ATTATTGGACCATGACCTGGGAGACCGGAGTTCGAATCCCCACACAGCCATGAAGCTCACTGGGTGACCTTAGGCCAGTTACTGCCTCTCAGCCTCAGAGGAAGGCAATGGTAAAACCACCTCTGAATACCGTTTACCAGACTTTGATTTCACTTGAGACAGTCATGGTTTCCCTCAGAGAATCCTGGGAAGTGTAGTTTGTGAAGGGTGCTAAGAGGAGACTCCTATTCCACTGACAGAGCTCCAGTGGCAAGACTGGTTTAACAGTCAGCCACTCTGATGGAAGGTCTGTGAGGGGAACAGGGAGTCTCCTAGCAACTCTCAGCACCCTTCATTAACTACACTTCCCAGGATTCTTTGAGAGAAGCCATGACTGTCCAAAGTGACATAAAGGCCTGGTGTGGATGTGGCCAGGGACAGCTTTGGTTTAAATTTGGGTGGGAGGCTACATGTGCCTGCTGTAGAATAAAAAGGTGAGGGAAACACTGAAAAGCAATGATGCTGTTCACAGTGTTTTCCTTTTGGAAAGGAAAGGGTTTTCGCCTCTGCCCAGTGCCCATCCACCCAATTTCCACCCATCCCTCTCCCGCTCCTTGCACCTCCCCTGGGTCAGTGTTGGACTATGACCTGGAAGACCAGGGTTCAAATCTCCACACAGCCGTGAAGCTGACTGGGTGACCTTGGGCCAGTCACTGCCTCTCAGCCTCAGAGGAAGGCAATGGTAACACTACCTCTGAATACCATTTACCATGAAAACCCCATTCAAAGGGTCACCATAAGTTTGGTTGACTTGAAGGCAGTCCATTTCCATTTTCAAACATGATTGCACAGAAATAAATCCCATTGAACTCAAAAAGTATGCATATGATCAAATTAGGGTTGCCAGGCCCAGCCTCCAAGAGGTGTTCTGTATCTTTACAAGTTGTGCAGGGGGGAGGGAGAATTTCACTTTGTAGTTTTTCCCATTACAGTGTTGCAAGAAAACTTGTACTTGGCTGAATTTTCTCTTCTCTTAAAGATACAGAATCATTCTCAGGCCGTGAAACTGGCAACCCTAGATCAACCCCCCCTCCCTTTTCCCTCCTATCCCCTCTCTCTTGCCCCTTCCCTCCCTCTTGCCCCTTCCCTCCCTCTTGCCCCTTCCCTCCCTCTTCCTTTGCCCCTCTCTACCCATCCCCTTCCAATCCTCTCCTTCCCCTTCCTCCTCCTCCCCCTCCCCCTCCCCTTCCTCCCCCATGCTCAGTTTTAACTATCTTAAGCATGATTGCACAGAAGTAAATACCATTGAACTCTATAAGCATGCAAATGATCAAACCTGCCCTCCCCTCCCCTTCCTTTGCCCTCCTCCAATACGCTCCTTCCCCTTCCCCCTTCCCTTCCTCCTCTCCCATAGTCAGTGTTTTCTATCCTAACCATGATTGCATAGGAGTAAATCCCATTGAACTCAATAAGCATGCAAATGACCAGACCTGCTTTTCCTCTCTTTCCCCTCTCCCTTCCTCCTCCCCCTCTTCCTTCTTCCTCCTCCCCTGCCCACTCCAGTGCTCCCTCACTCCCCCCGGTCAGTTTTACCTATCCTAAGCATGATTGCACAGGAGTAAATCACACTGAATTCAATAAACATGCAAATGATTAAACCTGTCCTCCTCCCCTCCCCCTCCTGCCTGCTCCCATCCCAGTCCTTCCCTCTGCCTTTCCTCCCCTCCCTCCTCCTCTTCCTCCTCCTCCCCTCCGCATCCCTTGTGGGCAGTTTCACCTATCCTAAGCATGATTGCAGGGGAGTAAATCCCACTGAACTCAGCAAGCATGCAAATGATCAATCCATTCTCAGCAAGCTTGCACATGATCCCATTTCATACCTCCCGGATTAAAAAGCAGTGAAATTCACTAATAGGCAAAAAAAACTTTGCAGTTTAAGAATGTACCTATAGCCAACAGATATTTCTATCAAACTTTAAAAAGCAAGGAAATTGGGCAGTTATAGTGAATGCACCAGGGGAGCAGGAGACCTGAACTCCTCTCTGAGATATTGTACTGCCCTATAAATTTGTCAAAATGCAAACACAATTTGGGTTGGTCTTTCACAGTCCAACCCACTTCCTGTGTAGCTTGGAAGAATTTGGTAACATGTGCCTCTGAGCATATGGTGAGTGGTGGCAACACCTGCAATCAGCCCAAATAATAGAAAGAAGACATGCTGTGCTGATCTTGTTTTAGCAGGGAGGAAGCAATATTATTAAGACAGTTGATATAGTTCAGATGGTCACTTTAAATATGTCTGATTTACTTTCCAATTTTAGTGGTTTCGTATAGGAAATCATTTTCATTTTTTCTATTTCTGTGAATATGTGAAGTACAGCAACACTTTGCCAAATTTACACTAAAAAAACTCCAAACATAATTGTGGAATAATGGCACTGACTTCTGCAGAATAGTCTTCAGTGGACCTCAGGAGTGTCTCAATTTGCACAAGATAAAACAGGTGAAATATATTCTAGAAAAAAGTTTAGGTGTGCTATATGTTTTTAATTGACCGTGCCCACCTTGCCTTAAATGAAGTGGTTTAAACATAGCAGGCTGAAAACATGCATCCTCATTTTTCCAACAGCTAGAGTCATTGCTGAAGTAGCAACATATTGGAATCAGTCTGATTTTTCATCAAACTGCAGGTCCAAATTCCACTGTTAATGCACCCAAAATAGAAATAGAACATAACCAACAATTTGAAATACAAAAAGCTGTCTTCACCATCATATGACATTGACCAATAAAAAGGCTTTGAAATTAATAAAAATAAATTTGACACAGATTTCTAGGATGAATAAGGAGGGAAATAAAATTTTCTGGATTAGTTTCTCTGTAGAAATATTAGTAACACAGAAAAGAAGCAAAGTAAGATGGGTGGACTATCCGTGGGAACTTGCGGGCTTTCAGGATCCCCCCTCTCTCAATGCCCTCGAAAGCCTCGTCCTCCTCTGACACCTCTCCCTGGTCTACCTGGGGAAGCTGGGACTCAACACCCCCCATGCAGCCCACCTACCTCTTGCGACAGTGTGCCTTCCATAAACCAAGATGGTGGGGGGCATGAAACCCTTAGGGAAGCCCCCACCCCCATCTTGAGTGATGGCAAGTAGGTATGTGTGCACAGCATGCACAGCCTACACATTGATGGGAGAGGCAGGGGGGGGAATGGGCAGGCTAATTGAACCCCATGCTGCCAGTATGGCAGGGGTGACCGGGAGCTCTCACATCATGATCTGCGGCAGAGTCAGATTGCAGGACTCTACACTGCTGCGGATCACAGAATGACAGCACCATCCTAAGGAGGGGCTGCCCTCTGGTGCTGGACCTGTGTGATCTTCTGGTGCATTGTTCTTCACAAATCAGAGAGAAGGCTGTGCCGATTCTGCATTGATTCCCATTATTCTGGTAGGCTGAAACAACTGTAATATGAGACTAGGGATGGAAGAATCGATAGAGTTTGGTTTCTTTCACCTTCTCTTTTTTCCAGTATTAAGTTTAGTTCCTCATATGTTTGTGATTTTTTTTGAAGTCCTCACAAAAATCCATATTAATTTTTGTGTTTCTTCTTCTTCTTCTTCTTCTTCTTCTTCTTCTTCTTCTTCTTCTTCTTATTTAGATTTATTACCCACCCTTCACCAGAAGGTCCCAGAGTGGGTCACATCAATGTAAAATACAACCCTAAAAACAGATTGAAATAAATTCCAAACACAACTAGAGTGGGTTATGCAATTTTGTAAGCAATCTTGCCTAGTGTATGCCTTCACATTGGAAAAAGCATTGTGAATTAGCCCACCCTTAGTGGATTCCAAAATTCATCTCCTTTCTTTCCATTTTGACCTACTTAGACTGGAGTTAGACTAGGCTTGTTGCTCTCTGATTCATTTGAAATTTCTACCACCTCTGCTCATTCACTTCCAATGATCCCTATAGCTGAGCAATAGTTCTCCATCCAACCATCAATGACGCTATAAAAAAAATCACAGAGGACAATTTGGTAAATCAGCCAGATTTTATTTTGGCCTCTATGCCTGTACATGTGGGCACAGAGGTCATTCTAAAAACCTCTTGTTCTCACTCTACCATGACTGTAGACTAGGAATGTCCCAAGCTGAAAACTGAGTGAAACAGTTCTTTTCAGTCCTCCCATTTTAGAATCAAAGCCTCTGAAGTCAAGATAAAAATCATATAGCCTTATATAAGCTTATCATGAGAAAAATGATACCCAAATGGGTTTGAGGCTTGTATGGGAAATGTGCAAAGGATGTTGCTGTCACTGCTACTGACCACGACTCAGCATTGAGCACAGATCATAGGAAATGTCTCTCTTGAATAAACAGCAAAAGACCCATAGTGAGGAGACAGTACATATTCTAGGAGGAACAAATATGAATAAGACATTTTAAAACTATAAGACCCAATATTAGATAGGAAAGACTAAGGGCTGTATTCAACTAAATAAAAGCTCTATTGCAAAGATTAGTGCTAGCGCAAGGGGATTTTCCCCCTTTTCCTCCCCCTGTGTGCACCCTGCACCATCCCTAAATCTGCTGTGGAGGGCAGGAGAAAAACCCCCAAGCAGGTTTAGGGGGTTCTGGGAGGAAAAAGATGGGGAGAATGTTCCGTTGTTGTTGTTGTTATGTGCCTTCAGGTCGATTACAACTTATGGTGACCCTATGAATTCGTGACCTCCAAGAGCATCTCCCATGAACCAGCCTGTTCAGATCCTGTAAATTCAGGTCTGTGGCTTCCTTTATGGAATCAATCCATCTCTTGTTTGGCCTTCCTCTTTTTCTACTTCCTTCTGTTTCTCCCAGCATTATGGTCTTTTCTAGTGAATCATGTCTTCTCATTATGTGTCCAAAGTATGGTAACCTCAGTTTCATCATTTTAGCTTCTAGTGACAGTTCTGGTTTAATTTGTTCTAACACCCAATTACTTGTCTTTTTTGCAGTCCATGGTATGCACAAAGCTCTCCTCCAACACCACATTTCAAATGAGTTGATTTTTCTCTTACCCGCTTTTTTCACCGTCCAACTTTCACATTCATACATAGAGATCGGGAATACCATGGTCTGAATGATCCTGACTTTAGTGTGTGATACATCTTGGCATTTGAGGACCTTTTCTAGTTCTTTCACAGCTGCCTTCCCCAGTCCTAGCCTCTTTCTGATTTCTTGACTATTCTCTCCATTTTGGTTAATGACTGTGCCGAGGTATTGATAATCCTTGACGAGTTCAATATCCTCATTGTCAACTTTAAAGTTACATAAATCTTCTGTTGTCATTATTTTAGTCTTTTTGACTTTCAGCTGTAGTCCTGCTTTTGTGCTTTCCTCTTTAACTCTCATCAGCATTCTTCTCACATCATTACTGGTTTCTGCTAATAGTATGGTATCATCTGCATATCTTAAATTATTGATATTGCTCCCTTCAATTTTCACACCTCCTTCATCTTGGTCCAATCCCGCTTTCCATATGATATGTTCTGCATATAGATTAAACAAATAGGGTGATAAAATACACCCCTGTCTCACACCCTTTCCGACTGGGAACCAAACAGTTTCTCCATATTCTGTCCTTACAGTAGCCTCTTGTGCAGAGTATAGGTTGTGCATCAGGATAATCAGATGCTGTGGCACCCCCATTTCTTTTAAACTATTCCATAGTTGTTCATGATCTACACAGTCAAAGGCTTTGCTACAATCTATAAAGCACAGGGTGATTTACTTCTGAAATTCCTTGTTCCGTTCCATTATCCAACGTATGTTTGCGATATGATCTCTGGTGCCTCTTCCCTTTCTAAATCCAGCTTGGACGTCTGGCATTTCTCACTCCATGTATGGCAAGAACCTTGGTTGTAGATTCTTGAGCAGTACTTTACTTGCATGAGATATTAAGGCAATAGTTCGATAATTACTGCATTCCCTGGGATCCCCTTTCTTTGGAATTGGTGGGTATATCGAACACTTCCACTCTGTGGGCCATTGTTTAGTTTTCCATATTTCTTGACAGATTTTAGTCAAAATCTGGACTGATTCAGTCTCAGTAGCTTGTAGCAACTCTATTGGTATGCCATCTGTTCCTGGTGATTTGTTTCTTCCAAGTATTTTAAGAGCAGCTTTCACCTCACATTCTAAAATTTCTGGTTCTTCATCATACGGTTCCTCCATGAATGAATCTGTCATCCTGGCATCTCTTTTATAGAGTTCCTCAGTTAGGGTTGCCATATTGCCCAGTTAGCCGGGTTTTACCCAGATTCTTTGCATGCCAGCTTTAATTTAAAACAAAAATTAAGTTTCTAGCTGGTCCGGTTCTCGAGATATACATAAAAACGTCAGCCGCCCCGACTATTAAATCTTTCTTTAAACAGTACTGTATAGCACTTTGTAGCTTTAACCCCTCCCGTTCAGGATTGCACCCATTCAGTGAAGCCAGGGTTGTGTTTCAGTTTGATTGACCTGAGGCAGCGTCTAGAAAACGTCATTGCAATGCCAGAAAATGGTGGTTCCCCCCCCCGTTTATCTGAAAAGCTCATAAATTGGGTAAGTATATACATTTCAATTTTTTTTCCTCTTGTGTGCAGGACTCAGATCCTGGGCAGTGTTTTGAAAACCTTCCCAATACTTGCTTTTGTGAAAGCAATGTTAATCCCATATGCCCAGAGTAAATCCCATTGAATTCAATAGGACTTTCTTTTGAGTAGACATGGTTATGAATGTGCTGAAAATCAATGGGACTTTGGAGTGAATGTAAAAAGGAATTGTGTTCGTGTTCTAACTTTTTCTGTCCCCCCCCTCCAGTCCTATTTTAAAGCAAGTAGGCAGGGCTTACTTTGGTATTACAATTTTTATTCTGTAGGAAACTAATGGTGATTTTTTTAAAACTGATACTGATTTTTCTGCAATGACCAACTGGTTTGACAATAAACTATTATATAGGCTGTATGTATTTATACATCTGCAGTGTGTGTGTGTGCGTGTATGAAGTCTTTCCAACAACCCTGTGAGGTAGGGTTGGAAACCAAGGCAGCTCACAACAAGAAATAAAGCCATTTAAAGTCCGATAACCATAAAAACAAGTACAGTAGGGCCCCGCTTCCCGGCGCTCCGCTTCCCGGCGTTCTGCTAATGCGGCGGCTTTCCTCCCCTCTTTTAAAGCCGCTTTTGCAGCATTTTGCAGCATTTTCGTGTGACATGCCCCATTAAAGTCAATGGGGTTCCGCTTTACAGCGATTTCCACTTCACGGCGGGTGTCCGGAACAGAACCCGCCGTATAAGCGGGGCCCTACTGTATAAACAGCTGCAAAACAGCGTAAAGTGGCATGATTCGGAATTTTGGGTTGTATGAATGAAGTTGCTTATCACTTGAGGTTGCATTTCTGTCCCTGTTTGAGTAAGCCCCACTGAATACACTGGGACTTGCTTCTGAATAAATAAACCTATGATTGCACTATAAATATCTTTACAGTTTGTGTAAATAATAAATATATTTGATAGTCATGCTTATATAAATATTTCTTCATTTATCATATTTTTGGTTTTTGGTTAGGAATCCTGACTGGTTGTGAGATGCTTAGTTTTCTGCCTTACTCATAGGAATCGTGTTGTGGTTGGTATGGTATTACATTTAAGAAATCATGGTACGAAATGGCCTGAATCAGTATAAGGCAGATTCCTTGGTTCCTAAAAGTGGGAAGAGACTCAAGGGCCACAGTGACTCCAACATTTATTTATGTATTTTTATTTACAACATTTATATACCGCTTTATTGTAAAAAAAATCTCAAAGTGGTTTACAGAAAGAATTAAAACAATAAAAATATTGGCAAAAGCGTTAAGGACAGATGCTTAAAAACATTCAAAGTAATAAAACCAACAACGAGTTAAAAACAGATTTAAAAACACAATAGCTTCCATATGCCTGGAGATGCTTGCCTCAAGAAAACTGGTTTTAGCAGGCACTGAAAAGAGGTGTCTGCCTAATGTCAATAGGCAAGGAGTTCCAAAGTGTAGGTGCTGCCACTTTACAGGACTGATTTCTTACAAGAGCAGAACAAGTACTATGTGGCACCCATAAAATGGAAAGCACAACTTGAACTTGGCCTGGTAGCATATCAGCAACCAATGCAGATTTCAGAGCAGAGGTATTATGTGCTGATAGGATCTCACTCATGCAGCATTCTGCATTAACTGCAGTCCCCAGGTCAGGTTGTGCTGCACGGGGATTTCTGTGACCTTGGCTGACTGGCTGCTAGGATTTTTTTAGTTTGGGTTTTTGGTTATGAATCCTGACTGGTTGCGGGATGCTGAGTTTTCTGCCTTATTCATAGGAATCTTGTTGTGGTTGGTATGGTATTACATTTAGGAAAGTGTTACTGCCTTTTGTGTTGTTGTTTTCCTATTTGCATTTCACTTATCTTTAACCTCACTCCATTACAGCCATAGAAGCAACAACAGCATATGCAAGATAATTAACTCCCATTAGTGAAAAGAGCAAGAATTTATAATTATTACTTTAATTAAAACAAGAGACTTATCAGTACTTTGAATACTTTGAAGAGGACCAGATATTTTCTTTCGGAGCCCAGGACCGGGTCTTTCATGATGCCCGGTGGGGGGGGAGCAGGAGAGTAGTCGATAAGACAGACATCCTGGCATTGGTAATCTAATTAGCAAGGTATGTGTGGGGTTGTTGCACACTTCCAGGCATAGTGGAACCTATGTAGATGTGGTTGATCAAAGGAAGAAGAAATTTTGAGTTAAGCAAAGCTCTGCTTTTATAAAACCTAAGAAACATACAGATACTTTGAATGTCTGAGTGCCTGCACCAGTGGAATACTGGAGGAACTTGTAAAACTTGCTGCAACAGTATTTAGAACTGAGCATGTGGTGTGAAAGACTCCTTTCCCAAACATTTTGGCTTCTTGTTTTTCTCCACCCACCAGATCTCTGAAATATATCATATATGTAATGGTTAACTGTACTGCTGCCCTGACTTACTTTATGTTTGTTGCTATTTTGTGTTTTTATTATGTTTTTATATTGATTGTTTTTATTGTTTTTATTATATTTGTAAGCTGTGCTGAGCTCTGTTTTTAACAGCAGAAGGGCAGGATATAAATCCTCTTAATCAATCAGTAAATATTCCATAGTGTTGGAAACTAGTCTAGGCATTTAAGGCTGAAAATGCTGCTTTTAAAAAAAAGATTTCTCACATCTTTCCCCAGTTTTTGGTGGTAATTCCTAGGCACAAAAAGAAAACAACTGGACAATCCAAATATTAATATGCAAATGGTATGCAAAATATGCAAATTATATGCATAATATGCAGATTTGCCTGCCCGGATTTGTGGAACTGGAATATGGCAACCCTATCCTCAGTGTATTGCTTTCATCTTCCTTTTATTTCATCTCGGTCAGTCAGTGTGTTCCTCTGTTGATTATGCAACATCCCTACTCTTGGTTTAAATTTCCCTTTCATTTCTCTAATCTTTTGGAATAGGGCTCTTGTTCTTCCCTTTTTGTTGTCCTCTTCTATTTCTATACAATAACTATTGTAAGAGTTCTTTTTGTCCCTAGGTACCAGTCGTTGTATTATGCATTTAGGGATCTGACCATGTTTCTATCTCCTTTTGCTTTTGCTTTCCTTCTCTCTTTAACCATTTTAAGAGTTTCTTCAGTCATCCATTGAGGTCTTTCTCTCTTTTTAACTAGAGGTATTGTCTTTTTGCATTCTTCCCTGATAATGTCTCTGACTTCATAGTTCTTCTGGTTCTCTGTCAACTAAGTTTAAAGCCTCAAATCTGTTCCTTATTTGATCTTTATATTCTTCTGGCATGTTATCTAAGCTTGCTCTCAGGCCTTGCTTGAGGGCTTCCCATAGGCATCTATGGTGTTTGGCCATTGTGAAAACACGATGCTGGACTAGATGGGCCATTGGCCTGATCCAGCACACCTCTTTATATGTTCTTACGTTGTGTAAACAGGTACGTATTCAAGAGCCAACAGAATGACCACACAGATGAGGCCTCTTGAATTTCAACAGAGAGGGCATTCCATCGACCTGATAATAATACACCCTAACAATTTATTTATTTATTCAGTTAATAGATCACTTCTGTTGTGCACTCCTGCCAGTGAACATACCATGCCTGTGGTAACATGACTTGTACATCTTGCAAAATAAGAGCAGATTCAAATTCAAGCTATTAATTCATTTTGAATTTGACTAAAATGAGTATCACTGTAAATGTTCCCTTTGGTCATACTGGGTTGGATTCAGAGCTCCATTTTAACAGAGATCCACTCATGGATCAGGACACTCAAGGGTCTCAGCTCTCCCTTCTGCTTATTTCTCTCTGCACCCTCATCAGATCTTCTCTGGACCAGCATAAGTGGCTGCAAGAGCAAAAGGGAATATGAGAAAATCACTTCCAGACCTGTTTCCATTTGTGGACACCTCTACTGAATCCAAGCTTCTTACATTCATGGGAAGACACCTTTGGATCACCCTTTTACATACACTTGGCTGTATATTAAATTGGGATAATGAGAAATTTTAGTGTTTCAATATTCCATACACTCTTACTAGTGTCCTGTATCTAGGCTGAGAACCTAATTCTAGTTATAGTAGATCAGTTGAAGTGATAGAAATTGGCACAAAAATACAGGAATACCCCGCTATACGGACCTTCACTTTACGGACACTCACGAGTACGGACATATTTACAGTCGCACCATTCCCCTGTTTACGTATGGTCACTTCGCAAGAACGGACACGGAAAGCCTTCAGAAATGCTGTTGGGCAGTTTGAGTATCGCCAGAAAGAGAACATGTGCATGTGCCTGCGCGTGTATAACGCAAGTGTGTGTGCGTGTCTGCAAGGATGCTAGCTGCCTCTTTAAATCCAGCAGAGAGAGAACTTGTGGGCTGGCTTTGCCGAGCAGGAGTGACAGCCAGTCCTCCGGAAGAAAAGTTGGGCAGGTTCTTCCTTGACCAGCGGCTGTGAGCGTGTGCATGTGCACGTGTGTGTGGTGTGTCGCAATCCAATCAAGTCTCTTTAAACTCACACCAGCCACTCAGCAGCCGCCTGGGCTGGATTTTTTTTTTTTTTTTGGTAATTCTAAAGTTTCCTTGGCCTTTTAAGAGGCTTTGAAGTGAACAGCAAAGGGGCGGGAGCTAATCTGCCAGTGGCGTAATAACTGCTAGTAGGAAGTGGCATTTCATACACCCCAAGTCTGCATTGATTAAAATAAATAAAACTCGTGGGTCACAGACCTTTTATTAAAACAAAATATTGCATACATGAGGTGTCCCTATTAAAGCTCCTCTCCCCCCAAAAAAACTTTGAGGAAGGATAGTCTGCTGTTGAGCTGCTCTGATCATAGTTCAGAAAATCCTCCTCCCTTAACCTAATTCTACCTTCCCGGCTCCCCTCCAACATGCTTTGTGCATAGATAAGATAGATCTGTTGCCCACCCTGTTTCCTGCATGTACATGCATCGATAAGTGAAAAAAAGTATTGCTTCACTTTAAGTACATTTTCGGTTTGTGTACTCGCTCTGGACCCATTGTGTACGTTAATGCAGGGTATTCCTGTATGACAGAAATATGGATTAGGCAATCTGCTACATTTGACAGAATTAAACCTGCCATAAATATCCAATTTGCCTTCATTATGTTGCCCTTTATAGACAGTCCGATCTTTATTATATGCAATCTGAAATCAGTACAAATGAGATTAGATAATCCATATTAACAGACCATAAAGACACTATTCAGTTTGCGTATAGCTTGTAATTTTTGTTACCTGACTTAGATGCACATTCCCATAGAACATTCCCATCAAGACTACATTTAATGCAAAATATAAACTACCCCCTCTCCTCCACTGTTAGCACCCCGGCTGCTAACTTTCTTAGGGCAAAGCACTTTAAAATAATAATAATAATTAATGCCAAGATCATCCCTATCATGTGGTCCATCCATGTATATCAAGGTCATATTTCTGCAATCACTACATAATATGCCCTGCCCATGAGGATCAGCTGGCTGGCCACAGTGGATGTGGCATATAACATTAAATCCTCTTGTGTGATTTTATCTCTCTTTCTTGTAGTGACTTGTGAGCAGCCCTGGGAGCCTTTTTTTGGCTGAACAGTGGGGTTTCTTTTTCCCACCTATTTTTTTTTAAAAAAATAATTATTTTAATTGGCCATTACACAATTAGGATATGGTTCTTTTCTGGCACTTTTTTCTTCTGTTTTTTTATGAGTTCTAAAAGCTGTCTGATCTGATGCTGGATGGCCCAAGTATTCTCAGTGTACTGTAGTGGTTCCATTCTAGGATACTATTGTGGATGCTTAAATCCTAGGAGTAAATCCATTCTCTCACTGAGATCAGAAATTCTTGAGCATAAAGTTCTTGTTCTCTTTTTTCTTATGAGTTAGTTTCACAGTATTCAGTGAAGACAGATAGACAGAAACAAAGAGAATTAAGTCCAGTACCAGAACTAGCAGAGAACCAGGAAAGAACAAGGACTTATCATTCTATGCAATAAGTGCATTACAGCCTTTCCTTCATACAAGGAATTCAGGGTGGTGTGCAAAGTTCTTCCTGTTTATCCAGTAGCAATACATGTGTTGGGATGGAGCCACAAAGCCACGTTACTGACAGACGCTTACCTGGATGGGGCTAGGGTGGGGAACCACTGCAGCAAGATTGGAGCCACTTGATTATACCAATGGAAGCACTGCTGCCAATTCAGTGGTCTTGTGAGGGCAACAGTGTAGCCCAAACCTCACCACCACCCTGTGTCATGTGCCCCAAGGGGAATCTCTAGAAGGGCTGGGAGAATGGAGAAGGGGTTACTGACATAGGGGAGGACACTCCAGCACTGATGAAGGAAATGAGAGGGTTACAGAGGTTACTGAGGAAGGTTCAGACAGCCTTTCCTTGTCTTAGCTAGATGGTGAGGACTCTCTTCAGGCACCAAGGCCAAGCGTAACAGCAAAAGAGATAAGTGCCAACAGTAACATTGGAACTTCTCAGGCAGGAGAAAATGAAAGTGACTCAGCAAAGTCAGAAATTGGCATGCTGCCAAGGCTGCCAAGGATAGAGAAGAGATGGTTACAAGTAGACCAATTTCATGCACCCCACCCCCTGTCAAAGCCCCCACCTTGGAGGTCATGCCGAAAAAAAATGGAAATGGACTGCCTTCACATCGCTCCCGAATTATGGCAACCCTATGAATAGGGTTTTCATGGTAAGTGGTATTCAGAGGTGGTTTACCATTGCCTTCCTGAAAAGACCCTGAATTAATTCATAGTTTCAAGTGACAACCCTTTTCTGTGTATAAGAAGTAGCACTGCTAGTATTTGCTGTTGCAACAACTCATCTGCTGTTGCTTCCAATGTCTAGTATACCTCTTCCTGTTTGAATCCCTGCTTAGGCCTAGCATGAGATGCTAGATCCCTGTTCTGATTTCTGGAATAAAGCTTTATGCAGAAAAATCCAGTCTCCAAGTCCTGAGTCTGCTTCTCTGTCGGGAACGAGGACACCCTGCCCCGCCCCATCCCCATCCAGGTAAGCCGTAATGCCAGTGTTGGAAGTGGCAGCTTTGTGGGTCTGCCCACTGTATGTGCTACTGCTGCCTTCATCCTAACTACGACCCTGTCAAGTAGTCCAGCTAACTGCCACACCACACTTGCTCTTCTGTGAACTGTAGAGTGAATTGCAGAGTGCATGGAAAACATCAGCAAATCAGCTAGCATAAGAATACATTTGATACTAGTTCATTCTGCATCAAACAATTTTAAAAACAATTACATATCCTGCCCATACTAAAGGCTCAGGCTGGGAAAAAAGTAAATAATGATTGCTACATGCGTTCATCAGTAGATAAATCAACTGAAGCTTAAGCTGATTTAACACTGTCAAAGTTAATTGGTAGAAATTTTAGAACTTGAGCCTACAGTGGTGGCCCCCAAATTATGGAATGAGTTTTTTGACGAGGTGCGCCTGGCGCCAACACTGTTATCTTTTCGGCGCCAGGTCAAAACTTTCCTCTTCTCCCAGACATTTTAGCATGTGTTTTTAAATTGCTTTTTAAAAATGTGTTTTTAAATTTGTATATTTGTTTTTAATGTTTTTAATTGTTGTAAACCGCCCAGAGAGCTTTGGCTATGGGGTGGTATACAAATGCAATAAATAAATACATACATACATACATACAGTGGGTCCTAAACTGGTAGGCAAGAAATCAGCAGCTAACCAGCTCTAGCAAAACAGGAGATGACTACAGAGGAATGAGCCAGGACCAGCAAAACAACTAAACCAAAACTAATTGCATTTAACTGATTTTAATCTTGTATCTTTCTAAATTATTCTAACAAGATTCTAAATTATCTTGTGATGAAGCCAAGAAATGCAATCATCATCATCATCATCAATCATCATCATCATTAATTGGCCAGAGTTTGTCCTGTGGTGCAGCCAGACCCTTAGACTTCCACATTAGGCTTTCTTGCTAATCCAGTAGCTGAGAGGAACAGACCAATGTGTATGGTGACCTGGACAGTAATGGTGGAGCAGGTGAGGGCCTTTTACCATCAGCCCTCCTGCTTCCTTTGCTGCCACTGCTGCAACCAGCAGATGTTTGGCCAAGAGCCCCATCTGTGCAGCTATGGCATCTTGCACAAAGCACTTTGACTTCCAGGGATGGTGTTTAAGCTGGGCCAATGCGGATGAGGGTGACACCAAAGGGTGTGGCCTTTTGAGGTCACCACTAAAGCAAGGGCCACTCTTATTTCTGAGAGAAAGGAGCAGTTATTTATTCTTGAGTTTTCTAGTGGCATTTGTGAAGGGGCAGTTATTATGTGTGGTGTAAATAATTGTGTTCTTTGTTTGGTGGCTTTTTATTTTTTTGTTTTATTTAATTTTTTGCTTTCTGCTGCTGTTGTGGAAACACTTAATATCTATTATGACCTGGAGATTTGCTTTGGGGCATTGGGGGGGGGGAGAAGGTATTTCCTATGTTGTTTTATTGCAGAACAGAAGGAAAAAGAAAAACATTAAAGATGGCTTTTTTTCTTGATTGCTTGCTTACAAAGAGTGGTAGTGTTAGCATTCATTAGATTCTAAATTATCTTGTGATGAAGCCAAGTTTTCATTCTAAGTGCGGTGGAAAAATGTCTTAGAGTGCACCACATGCTTGCTCAAATGATGTTTGCAACACTTCAGAATATCAGTTTGCCTTTACCCTTATGCTTCTTTTAGTATCCCAAAAAGGCCCCAAATGGAGGTTTTAACAGTATGCAAATTTATTTACATTTAATTGAGCAACTAATCAGTCCAAAGGCAGACAGTTCATCAATTACAAATCTTTAATTGGTTGACATCCCTGTGTAAATGTTAACACATGGACAACAGAGAATAAACTATGCCTTCATTTTCAGAAGTATGTTCAGAAGCAGGACAATATGAGTGCCAGCTGCTGGGACAACAACAGAGGAAGGCTTCATGCCATGTTCATACCTTCACTGTGAGCTTCCCACAGGCATCTGGGTAGTTACAGCTGAGAATGCAATGCCTAGACTAGATAGACATTTGGTGTGATTCAGGAGGCATTTATCTAAAAAGATGAGGTAGCAGGTGATAGGAAAGATCTGTGTGAAATCTCAGAGAGCTGCTGCCTGTCAGAGTAGACAGTACTGGGCTATAGAGTCTAGTCTCACATAAGGCAGCTTCCCATGACATTCCTAGGTGTTTCTTATGATTTTGTAATTAGAGCAGATTCGTGTAGAAGCAATGCAAGCTGGCACCATCTGAAAATATGTGCATGAATACATCCACAAATGGAGTTTGATAAAACAGAATAGATCTCTGTTGAGACAGAACTAAATGATGCTGAAGAAAGTGGAACAACCAGTCTTTAGTGTATGATGCAATATCAAGATAAAGAATCTGTAAGCCTCAAACCAAAGCTAGCCCAAATGAAGATATCACCACCATCATAATTCACATCTGCTGATATGAAAAATAAGAATTAATCCCCTTGTGCAATGTGTTTAACTATTCTCAGAATCAGAGGGTTCAAAACCACACTTTTAGCAGTGTGTACCCTGCACTTTTACAGGTTTAAATGAAGACACGAATTGGGGAGGGGGAAGTTTTGTTCCTTGGTTCAGGGAGATAATTTTTCCTCCAACAACAAAATTTTAGGCAGATCACTAATACTGCAACAGCTTTCTCAAGCAATAATTAAATTGTTTTTCAGTTTCCCACATCTACATAATGACAACCCAGTGGTGCGTATTATGTATGTGCATGTTCAAATGTATATGTTTTGCACTCTTAGAAGTACCACACCCACCATTTTCTCATGCAAACTAGATCCCTGATGTTATGGTTTCATATCGTAATAATGGTGATTGATTCCAAGAAAAACTTCATTAAGAGGCTGAAGATGGCCATGGAGTGTGCAAATGAATGCATGGAGAAAAATTCTACCTGCTGCCCCTGCCTCATATGTTCAAAATCTCATTTGTACAGGAGCCTATAAACGCACACCAAGCGCAAGTTGATTTTGTTTATGTGAACTGTACCCAGCTGTATGTGTACATATATAAGCCACTGTGAAAATGGTACCTTGAAAGCATGGAGGCTGGGGCTGAGGCCAGTGGGCACAATTTCAGTTCGTCTCCCAGTATATTGTTGTGTGCTACCCCAATCTCCAAGCGGTGAGAGATTTCCAGGGGTCACTGCACTTATCAGGGGTTTGGTTTCCTCGGAAAGAAGGTCAGTGGAGACTGACGTATCTTTATGAAATATGGTTTATTTATTTACACACATCCCAACCTGAGCGTAAGATGGAGGGATTCAAAGCATCAGCAGTCCAATAGAACTTGCATTTTCCATCAGGCTTGCAGGAGGCACCCTAAAGCCACGGTGCAGAGAGCCAGCCTCTCTGCCTGCCTCCAGTTCCCAGCCTTTCCTCAATCTCACTAAAAACGTATGCTTCTCTTAGGCCCCCCGGAGGGAGGCTCTCCTGAAGAGTTTCAATAACAATAGGATCTCCCTGGCCCATTTGCCAGTTAATGGGTACTTGATAGACCCATTAACCCACCTGGCCACTCTATTAGATTAACAAAAGAGACTCATCTGACCAGCGGAGCAGGTTTCTCACCTCCAGGTGCAGGGTTCCAAATCAGAGGCTGGAAGGGGACTCATAGAAATCATCTATCTCAACCCCCAATCCCATAACAATATTAATTTGTTCATTTAATGACTATCTGCACAAGGATTTATGTTTGCTTATAGGAGCAAGAAAATACACATCAGTGAGACAATTCACATCAAAAGCCTACATTCTTGGACTATTTCTCAGATTAACAGTAAATAAATAAAGAGGAAGCTATTTCTTGTATTACACCTTGTATTACACAAGATACACCTTGTGGATGCAAATCTCTTCCACTCAAGGTGGCTTCTCCAACTGCCTCAGAGTAGTGGTGTGCTTTATATTGTATTGCAAATTGTGCACTTGGAGTAGCCCCCTCCATTGAAGGGAGTGGGATAGTTCGGAGGAGCCCCATAGACTCATTGGAGCATACATGGGGTTCTGGAGCAGGGCTTTCAGAGGCAAACAGACATCCGTTGTGAAAGTAGCTTGAGCAATCCCCAAAGGAAATATGAAGGGAAACACCTTTGGTTTGTTGCTTTCTTGCATGATTGTAAGAATGTTAACTACATCCCTGTGAGATTTCAAAGCTTCCTTTTCCCTTCATTTCCCTGCTCAAAAGCATCTTGTCACTGCTTTCTCCACATGTCAGCTTCTTTCAAAAGCATTCTGGCAAGTCCCCTCCCCTTCTCTCCCCTCCTTCCCCCAGTCTTCTGGAGCCACCGTTTTGGACCTTGCATTATTTCTCACTTGGAGTCTACAGTCTGGAGCCAGAGTGGTTTGTCTGCTTCCCTGGGTTCAGCTAATAAATTGGGATCAGAGGGTCACACAGCAGGGGACTTGGAAGCCTGCAAGCCTCTGACACCATTTTTATTAGTTTTTACTATACATACCATTTCAGGAGCTGGGATGCCATCCCAGTGGGGCCCCCTCCATTGCTTAGTAACTAAGATTTTGTAATCTAAGTTTTGACAAGGTCATTTTTTACCTTAGAAGAGTTGGGGGGGGGTTGAGGGAACCCACATACATTAATTACTCAAAATGGGGACAATGCAAATGGGAGCTGATCTCCCCTTCTCCGTATAAGAGGCAAACAAATGAAAAATCTGCTATCTGGAGGCATTGCTCTTTTGCAGAGGGCTCCTCTTGTCTGCTTTACTTGGTAAGAAACAGTACATACCATTCAAAATGGGAAAACTGTCATTCCCTTGAAAGTAAAATGAAAGAAAATCTTAGGTTGCCTGGCAGAATGGCCCATGCTGTACAGTCAGTGACAGAACGTTACCCTGAACAAACAAATTGGCTTTTGGCTTGTATCCTAAGTAGCATTCCATGAATGGAAGGGGTTCTTCCATTAGCAGAGGGAACTGGGATCCAGAGGAGGCTGATATTTTCCACCAGTTTCTCTTTCCACCTTGGCAGGGTCTCCCAAGCCCTGGAGAAGATTTTTGAAGCGGAGATCAGAAGGAGTGTCCTGTGAGCAGAACCTTTGGAAAAAGAAACCAAATGCACAGTTATAAGGTGGGGGATACTTGGCTCAGCAGTACCACATGTGAGAAGGATCTTAGAATTGTCATTGATCACAAGCTGAATATGAGCCAACCGTGTGATGTGGCTGCAAAAAAGGCAAATGCTATATTAGGCTACATTAACAGAAATATAGTTTCCAAATCGCGTGAAGTACTAGTTCCCCTCTATTCAGCACTGGTTAGGCCTCATCTTGAATACTGCGTCCAGTTCTGGTCTCCGCACTTCAAGAAGGATGCAGACAAACTGGAACGGGTTCAGAGGAGGGCAACAAAGATGATCAGAGGACTGGAAACAAAGCCCTCTGAGGAGAGACTGAAAGAACTGGGCATGTTTAACCTGGAGAAGAGAAGACTGAGGGGAGATATGATAGCACTCTTCAAGTACATGAAAGGTTGTCACACAGAGGAAGGCCGTGATCTCTTCTCGATCATCCCAGAGTGCAGGACATGGAATAATGGGCTCAAGTTGCAGGAAGCCAGATTTCGACTGGACATCAGGAAAAACTTCCTAACTGTTAGAGCCATACGACAATGGAACCAATTACTAGAGAGGTAGTGGGCTCCCCAACACTGGAGGCATTCAAGAGGCAGCTGGACAGCCATCTGTCAGGAATGCTTTGATTTGGATTCCTGCATTGAGCAGGGGGTTGGACTCGATGGCCTTGTAGGCCCCTTCCAACTCTACTATTCTATGATTCTATGAACCTCAGTTAGGTTCTAAGTCAGGACAGAAGTGGAGAATCTTTTCTGCCCAAGGGCTGCATTTCCTTCTGGGCAACCTCTTAAGTGGCACATGCCAGTGGTGGGCAGAGCCAGTGGCAAAAGTGGGTGGAACAACAATGGTAAAGTTTATCTTTGTACAGTAGGCTAGTTTCTATGCACTCTCTCATACACACCCCTCTCTATCCATGCAGAGAAGCAAGTGACGCTGTCAGAGTTAAGGACATATTCCAGCCAGGCAAAAACACTCAGTGAAACAGGGCCAGTGAAATATTGCCCACTCCTTCACCACAATGAGAAACAGTGAACTTGCAAAGCCACTGGACATTCATCCACTCTTCCAGATGCAGCTTGTCAGGTAGGATGGAGGTGCTACACTAGTTTCTCAGCTGGTGGGTTGCTGTTGCTTACTGGGATGGGGAGCGGGAGAAAGTGAGGAGTTTGGCATTTATATTTTATTTTATTTATTTGTAAAAATATTTATATACTTAAAAAATATCAAAGCAATTTGCAAAATATAAATACAAGATAAAACCATATAAAATTTTAAAATCAGAAATCATTAACTGCAGGAAGATATCTTCTCAATTGCCTGCATAAGCCTGATGACATAGAAAAGCTTTCAGCGGGTGTTTTTTAGAAGTCAGAACAGAAGGGGTCTGCTGAATCTCTATTGGCAGAGCATTCCACAGGACTAGGCCAATGACACTAAAGGCTCAGTTTCTTGTTGTCAAATGAGTGTTGCCAACTTGGGGGGTGACCAACAATGCTCCTGCAGATGATCTCAGTAATTGAGCTGGGATATAAGTGTCAGATGTTCCCTAAGATGCCCTGGACCTAAGTTGTTCAGGGCTTTGTAAATTAACATAAGGATCTTGAACCTGGCTAGGTAGTAGACGGGCAGCCAGATATTTGACAATGGTGTCACATGTTATCAGCCACATGTCCCCATTAGCAGTCTGGCCACCACATTCTGCACCAGCTGGAACTTCTAAACCAGCCCAAAGGCAGCCCCACATAGAGCACATTGAAGTAATCCAGCCTCAATGTTACAATGCATGGACTACAGTGGTCAAGCTATCCGTGTCCAGGAACAGCTGTAGCTAGCAAACCAGACAAAGATGGTAAAAAGCATTCCTAGCCACAGAGGACACTGGAGTCTCTAATGACAGAGATGCATCCAGGAGTCCCACAACCTACGCACCTGCTCCTTCAGAG
The DNA here is from genome assembly GCF_030035675.1 of Rhineura floridana. Taxonomy (NCBI): domain Eukaryota; kingdom Metazoa; phylum Chordata; class Lepidosauria; order Squamata; family Rhineuridae; genus Rhineura; species Rhineura floridana. Next base: position 38,524,237 of record NC_084485.1, read on the forward strand.
GGAGTGTGACCCCAGTCAGAACAGGTAACCTGCCTATCTCCCAGACATGGGAACCTCCCGCCCAAAGAGCCTCCATCTTCCTAGGATTCAAGCACAGTTTATTGGCCCTTATCCAGTCCACCATTGCATTCAGACACTGATCCAGAGTTTTCACATAGTCTCCTGATTCAGATGTTATGGAGAAAGAGTGCTGTGTGTCATCAGCATACTGATGACACCTTGCTCCAAACCTCCTAATGACCACTCCCAACAGCTTCATATAGATGTTAAATAGCACTGGGGAAAGGATAGTACCCTGGCAAACCCCATAGCCAGAGGACCAAGGAGTCCTCACCCAGTGCTACTGTCTGACTACAGCACTGTAGGTAAGAATGGAACCACCCGTAATATGGTGCTTTTGATGCCCATCCTACCAAGTCAGTCCAGAAGGATACTATGGACAATGATATCAAAAGCTGCTGAGAGATCGAGTAGAGGTACCAGGCATGGCATGATACACGTGTACCTGTGGATCTAATCTGGCATCCCTGCCAATGTGTTGACACCACACCCATATCCATATCTAACCTTGCCACTGCCCTGCCTCACCCCAGGTCCCATCCAGGTAAACTGCAACAATGCCAGTATCAGGATGACAGTTCCACCCCACTACAACAGGTGCTACAGTTTGAAGATGACATGAGCTTGACAAGGCATGCTGCCCTGTTTCTTCCTTATGCTTTAGCTTCTTTTTCTCTTCTTGTACAATTCAGTGTGTTGTTACATTATCTGTAGGAATCCTTGAGAAAATTGATCTTTCAGAATTCTCATACCAGCTGATCTGATCTGTACCTCCCAGACTAATGTGCAGATCAGAACACTGATTCATAGGGATACACACTTCTCAGTTCATTTGTATGTCTGTGTGTGTGCTTGCGTGTGTGCGCGTGCGTGTACGAGTGAGTGAGTGAGTCAGAGAGAGAGAGGGTGTATTTTAAGAGCAAATACATTTAGAAATGTGTCATTTGAGCGAAAAATATGTTCAAAAGTACATATTTACATGCAAATATAAATCAGATAGGCTCTCTCCCTGTTGAACTTCAGGTGCTTGATTAAGACTGGTCTATTTCAGCAGGCATTGTAACTAAGATTACTGTTTTTATGATTAATTTTATCCGCTGTATGTGTATACCACTTAGAAATGGTAGTGTTAAAAAAAAAAAAGTGTCCCTGCACTTGTAGTGCGAGTCGTTTCCGACTCTTAGGGTGACGTCTTGCGATGTTTACTAGGCAGACCATATATATGAGGTGGGATTGCCAGTTCCATCCCCGGCCTTTCTTTACCCCCCAGCATATGCCGGGTTCTCATTTTACCAGCCACGGATGGATGGAAGACTGAGTGGACCTCGACCCCTTTTACCGGAGATTCGACTTCCTCCTTTCGTTGGAATCGAACTCTGGCCGTGAGCAGAGCTTCGGCTGCATTACCACCGCTTACCACTCTGCGCCACGGAGGATAAATTGTTGAAATAAATAAATGAATGAGAGTTTTATTTTTATGCATTTTTTTTAAATTGCAGGTTGAAGCAAAAGTGAGATGAAGTGGACTTATAGAAGAATACATGCAAAAGTGTTTTGGACTAAAAACAGACTGAATTGTCTGTTGTGTGCTAGCCTCTGACAGAGTGCAGCTTTAGAGAAGAAAAACATTCTGACTGGATGTGCAGGGTAACTTTTTTGTCATTGCTACCTTTCCTTCCACCACCGTCACTCCCCGTCCTACAGCATATGAAGTCTCTGATGTGAATCAGGGGCTGGGTTTGAGTAATGCCTTTGAGGCCCCTTTGATATGCACTCTGCCTCTGTCACCTCCTTGGGCTTCAGTGTTTGCTTTGAGGTTAAGCCTTCACGTTAGTGTTTGTTCTTTTGTTGTGGTCTCTTGATTTGTTCATGATGGCCATGGCTTTGTCACCCCACAAGTAAACCCGAGCTCACAGCAAGCTTAAAGCGAGGAGGTGACTGAGTCACTTTATCTACTGGCAAGCAGCAACCACTGGCACCAGCTCAAGGCAGATCAGAGAGAAACAGGCAACAAGTGCTTCCAATATGGATATTAAAATGCATACACAAAAGAGAAACAAAAAGGCTGAAAAAGCAAAGGAGGCAAACGCAAAGACTGAAACTGAAGGAATAGCAAGGAAAAAACCAGTTGCAATTTCAGGCAGAGACAAGAAAGAGAAACCACTAAGTCAGTCTGTATTTAATCACATGTGCTGAACTGTGGTTCTGAGAACTCCTCAAATATGGCCAGTAACAGTTCCAGATTTCTTTTCCATCAGTTGACTTGGTTTATTGAGTCCAAATGTATTACTTACTGCTGCCAGCACAGGAAGCTGAACTAGGACCTCAGTGTTTTTTTTAATTGTTGGGGTTGATGTCAAAGGCAAGCTTCTGGGAACAGAACTAGATGCATGTTTTTCCTGTTGGGATATGAAGCAGAAGAGTCCAGCTCATTTACTATTTCTCAGCTCTAACATCACTGAAAGACTGAAAAACATGTTTTCACTTGGAAAAGGATGTATAGTTCAGTTTCCATGAGCATCTGCATTGGTTTACATGAGTTGATTCTCTAAAGACTATGGCCATTTGAGCTGATTTAAGGGGAAATTATATTACAAAGGTGATCTCTAGTTTTGAAAACTATCCTTTAACTGATATGTTAAAATAAATTACTAAGGCCAAAATTAGCAACAAGCTTTTCTCATCTTAACATTCCTCCTGGGCTGATAAGCAACCACATATAAAAAGTAAGATCAAAGGCATTAAATGAATTGCAGCTCTGACTTAGCACAGATTCATAGGACTATAGAGCAAGAAAAGAGGCTCGAAGGCCAATCTCCTGCTATAAAGAGACATATATACTCTACTTCACACCTGGTTTAGCACAGTGGGGAGGAGAGTCTGTCTGGGAGTCCAAAGCCTGTGAGTTCAAATCCCCGCTCATGTCTCCTGGGTGTCAAGGACCAGCTAAAGATCACCCCCACAGTGAGTGGCTCAGGGATTATGTGCCCTGCCACCTGTGCAGCCGTGGGCTAGCTGCATAGTCCCAAGGACCCCAGTTGCCCCCCCCCCAGCTGGCAGTTGCGGACAAGGAAGGGGCTGGCTTGTGCAGCTGTGTCAAGCTGAGCAGGCCCTAGCCAGCTGGGGAGGACTAGCCTCAGAGGGAGGCAATGGTAACCCCCCTCTGGATACTGCTTACCATGAAAACCCTATTCATAGGATAGCCATAAGTCAGGATCAACTTGAAGGCAGTCCATTTCCATTTCATACTCTATTTTATATGTTTACACAGTACTCTACTCTGTTTACAGAACAAAGAGTGCTATAAACAAAGAACAAGGGCACTGTGTAAACACATGAACAAAGTAGCAGTGAAGCTGTGAAACAGAAAGGCAATGTGTGAAACAGTCATAAACAGCGTGACTCAATCACCTTTTGAGAAGGCCACAAGGCTTTATGTACAGCAGGAGTGGGGAGCCTGTGGTCCTCTTCCAGATGTTGTTAAACTCCAACTCCCATCAGCCCCAGCCACGATGGCCAATGACCAAGGATGATGGGAGTTTCAGTCCAACAACATCTGGAGAGGAGAGTCATAAGTTCCCCAGCTCTGATGTACAGGAATGCAGCTGCTAGCTTCCTTTGGATAACAAGAACAGTCTGTTGAACAAGGAATCCTACAGATCCACTGGAGGTTTGTCCATTTAGTCACTGCCTCACCAACCTCAATATGTCCTCAGCCAGCTCTCACCTGCCTGCCTTCCTATTTACAACCAGTTCAGGGGGTGTGACTGCCTGTCAGCTTCCAGCTCCTCCTTAGTCTCAGTGGTGCTCCTTGTAAAACTCAGGCTGCATTCAGATAACATTTTAATCCATTTCCCCACATTTCCTTACCTGAAATTTCTGCGTTTTATTTGATCTTTCACATGATGTAAAAGCTGCTTATGGAAGTCTAGGAGAATATAGAGGAAGTTTAGCACTCATTTGCATGTTAATAACTTCCATCATTAATCGCTTAATCATGGGAGTGAAGTGATAAATTTGGGATGGTATATTGACATATAATTCTTTCCTGGGTTTTTTGTGTGGGAATCATGGGGGAACAGAAGTGCACATGTGTGGAATGAGTGGGGAGTAGCAACATGTCCAACGATTGTTCATTGTTCTGTCACACCACACCCATTGGTGTGAATAAAATTTAGTGCGATATGGCAGTAGATTGGTCAAAAGGCCCCTGTTTCATAATGTAACAGGTACTGCAATGTGAAAGGAATGTTAGAAATTAGGCAACCATAATAATTGGTAAAAAAAATAACACAATAAACCTCATGTCTGAATGCAGCCTTAGCAGGGAAGAGAGTGGAGTCAAACTAGAATAAGTTGGCTCTCTCTGGCATTGGCTCTGCCTCCACCTGCTGTTGGCCTCACTGTCTTCCATACTGCTTGCCCCAGTGGGCACCAGCCACCACGTATGCATTCCTCCTTATGTTATTATATTTGGAGGAAATGACATAAGAAATAATGGTTGCTCTTGGACAGGTAACAAGCCTATAACAATTTCCTTGCAAATATCTACTTTCTCCCATTGTTCCTCTAAGGATGATGTGGAGCTAGCTGGAGGACATGAAAAATCAAACCAGTTTCACATGTGGCCAGATCCCATCCCCCACCCCATATTGAGAGCCAACAAGGATCTCCACCTTGTTAGACAAAGGTCCATACGTCAGTGCCAGTGTAGATGCTGCAAATCCTGTGCATCATTGTATATTCCATCCTACCTGGCATCTACTCCTGAAACAGGTTCAGGTAGCAGGTTTACAAAAGACTTTGGAGAGCTGCTGCCAGTCAAAGTAGGTCGCACCACGCTAGATGGGCTAACAGTCCAATTCTACTAGGGATGGAAAGATCTGTCTGTTCTGGTTCTCTCAGTTTCTCATTCAGTTAAATTCAGTTCTCTACATTTCTACAGCGATCTGAAAAAATTGTTTTAAAAAAATCCTCATGAAAATTCTCCACCATTTTAGTGTGAATTACTCCAAATAAACACATTTTTGTAGGCAGTTTTGATGAAGGTACACATTTTTGCAAGCCATTTCTTATCATTTCCTGCCTTTTTGCATGTTATTTTCACTCATGTATTCGTTTTTATGCACGCTTTCCCCTAATATATGCATTTTTGTAGATGTTGTTTAGTTGGCAAACTGCATCCCAAAATTCTAATAAATATGAATTTTGAAGAATGGCTGTGTTTCGATTCTCATATTGTTTCGGAAATTGCAAATTTGATAAATTCTGCTTGAAATGTGAACTGAATCAAAATCCTCACCCATCCCTAAATTCTACATGAAACAGCTTTATCTCTTTGCCACAAGCCCCCTTTTCCCTGTTGTCCTGTCACCAGAGCACAGAAATGCACTCAACAAATCCAGATTTTATATCATTTACTACAAAGGAAGCAGCTGATGGCTGGTAAAATAAGCCAGGCTGACTATAAAACTAAAAGATGAAACACTCTCAACGAAGGGAAAGAAATCCCTTTTAAGAAACAAGATCCTCTAAAAATGATTGACTGATGAATCTAGGAGACACAAGGCTACAGTCTAGTTTGGAAATCAACAGTATAAAAAAGTAATATGAATCTGTATTTCTAATACTGCTGCACACCAGGGCTGTTCTACTCAAATCGTTGTGAGGACCACTTTTCTATGTTTATTAGCTCACAAGAATTATTATTCTTTAACAGAGATTGGAGATTAAATGCTGATATTGGTTGCACCTGAGAATATTCCTGAAATTGGACTCAGATGAAACATACTTCTGAGCGCTTGGATATCTCCGCCTGGATTGCCCCTCTTCCCCTATTAACTCAATACATTAACCACACCACTACATTAACTGCAGGCAATCATTTTTGGCACATTAACTCATTCTCTGTGAACCTCCTTTTCTCCCTCTGTCCCAGAGGTGGGAATCTCAGGGGCCAAATGTGCCCCTCTAGACATTTGGCTCATGAGAGATGCCACTGAGTCCACATCCCTTCCTACAGGCCACACACCACTTGAGTGCTTTTCGCATCCCTCATTCTATTCACTTTTGCATCGGGCTCTGCCACAACTGGTATGCAGCTCCCAGAAGATTGCCCACAAGGGAATGTGGTATTTGGGCTGAAATAATCTCTCATCCCTGCTCTGCTCCATAATACTCCCCTCTCTCCCTCTCCCTCTCCCTCTCCCCCTCTCCCCCTCTCCCTCTCCCTCTCCCTCTCTCCCCCTCACCCTCTCCCTACCGCCTAGCATGCTCCATATATTCATCTGTTTCCCTTGTCGTATGTTTCTTCACCCCATGGGTCTTTATTATACCTCCCACTTTTTATTTCTTTTACCAATAACAACCTTCCTTCTTTTTCTGTTTCTACCCCAACATATTTCTCTACACCCCTATCTCTCTTATGCCCCTAACTGCACGTATCTCATGATCCATGGTTCGGGTCACAAACTTTTCAACCCTTATCAGGGTCACATCCTCAGCACAAATTTAAAGCATATTTAAAACACATTACTTCCACCGAAGAATCCTGGAAAGTGTAGTTTGTAAAGGGTGTTGGGAATTATAGCTCTGTGAGGGATAAACTACAGCTCCCAGGATTCTTTTGGGAAAGTGATGTGCTTTAAATGTATGGTGTGATTTTTTTTTGCATTATCCATAGCAGAGCAAGGTAAATAATCAACTAACCACCTGGAACAGAACTTTCACTTACTTTAACTTTCAAGTTGTTTTCACGTTCAAGGTATGAATCAGCAGTTGATCCGAGTTGAAGGCAAGTCAACAGCAAGTCTTACCTCTCTGTCTCACTCTTCCTCATTCACCTGCAGCACAATCCTATGTGGGTTAACTTGGAAGTAAATCCCACTGGGTTTAATCACAGAACAGTAGAATTGGAAAGGGCCTATAAGGCCATTGAGTCCAACCCCCTGCTCTGTGAATCATTCCTTCTTTCTTTCAAGCATCTCTTGAAAACCAGACTTTTTAGACAGGCCTTTTAACATGATTTTTTCCCTTCTAACCAATGCAGTATTATTATTATTTTATTCTTGTTTTTAATGATGTTTTAATTGTTTTTTTTGTTTTTGTATGTTGTAAGCAGCCTTGATGTACTTTTATGAAACTGATGCTTATAAATTCTTTAATAAATAAAATAAAATAATGCAGCTTACTCCCTAATAAATGTGTTTAGGATTTACATATTTATGTAAAATATCTATGTGTTGTAAAGAAATTTGTAAAGCAGCTTGTGAAAAACCCCACACAATGAAGAACATAATTTTAAATCCATTGAGATACAAATTATTTAATAGAGCAACATTAAAAACTCAGGCAAATAAAATGCTTTGAGCCTGTAGTCTAAACCTTTACAGGGTAGGCATCTGGTGAGTGTTTCGGTGGAGGATATCGCCAGCCAGGGCAGGGCTGGCACCAAAGGGCAGCCAGGTCGGGCCCTGGCTGAGGGCCCCTGCAGCCCAAAGAGGCCCCTGAAGGACCCTTCGTATGGGTGGTACAGTAGTGCTCCCTGCCGTGGATCGCAGGGAGGGAGCTTCTAGGCCATCCACCTATTTGCTTGCCCCACCTACCTTTCTCTCCTGCATGCACTGCTTGCGCAGGGCTGCCATCAACCAAGATGGTGGTGGAGGCTTCTTTAAGGGGCCAATGCCTCTACCGCCATCTTGGTTGATGGCAGGCATGTGCACACATACATAGCATACTGTGCATGTGTGCCATTAACCAAGAGTGTGACAGGGGCCCCTTAGAGAAGTCTCCACCACCATTTTGGTTGATGGTAGCCCTGCATGTGCAGCATGCACAGCAGTAGGAGACCGGAGAGAGGTAGGTAGAACAGGCAAGAGCCACATGCCCAGGCAGGCTGGTGCCCAAGGGCCTAGTAATGCCTGGCACCAGCCCTGTGGCACCACCACAGAGAAGGTCTTATGGTCACCACCTCCACAAAAACTGGAGACACAGACACCCAGAGAAATGCCTTCAAAGATCTTAATGATCAGGAATCCTGATATGGCTTAGGATTAGGCAGCCTTTTAGATATCCCCATCACAAGTCATAAAGGGAATCAAAACCAGTGCTTGGAATTCTGCCCAGAAACACACAGGAAGCCAGTGGAGAATTTCAACACAAGTAAGATGTTCTATATGGCTAGTTGGGCTCCTCCTGGGAGGAATGGTGGGATATAAATGTAATAAATAAATAGTTCTTAATAGTCTAGCCAATGTATTTTGCACCATTTTAAATTTCATAGCAGTAGGACATCATTGTTATCTCTGATAGGTAGCAACAGAGTTCCAGTTGGGATACCTGTGAACATATTGTGCATTTTAGAGCTGTCACATGACCAGGAATCACAGCTCCAAACAGGTGGTTTGAAAATAAATAGATCTTGTCTGTAGCCTTGAATAGAATTCACTCACCATTGCACTGAGTTTAACCATCTGGACTGTAACTCCCACCATTTCTGACCATTGGCTATGCTGTCTGGGGCTGATTGGAGCTTGAGTCCAACCCAACCTGGAGGGCCACATGTTAGCCACCCCTGAAACAAAGACCATGACATGTGAATGACCAAATGTGACCAAAGTACCCTGGAACGTCTTCATATAGGCAGAGCTTATTGATTGATTGATTGATTGATTGCACTTGTATACTGCCGCATACCCGGTTTACAGCAATCAAAAACATTAAAACAAATATACAATTTAAAACACATTTTAAAAACAATTTAAAACACAATTTTAAAATTTAAAACAATATAAAAACAATTTAAAACACATGCTAAAATGCCTGGGAGAAGAGGAAAGTCTTGACCTGGCGCCAAAAAGATAACAGTGTTGGCGCCAGGCGCACCTCGTCACACAAATCATTCCATAATTTGGGGGCCACCACTGAGAAGGCCTTCTCCCTTGTTGCCACCCTCCGACCTTCCCTTGGAGTAGGCACCCGGAGGAGGGCCTTTGATCTTGAATGTAGTGTACGGGTGGGTTCATATCGGGAGAGGCGTTCCATCAGGTATTGTGGTCCCAAGCCGAGTAAGGCTTTATAGGTCAAAACCAGCACCTTGAATTGAGCTCGGAAACATACAGGCAGCCAATGCAAGCGGGCCAGAATCAGTTTTATATGTTCGGACCATCTGGTCCCTGTTACCAATCTGGCCGCTGCATTTTGCACAAGCTGCAGTTTCCGAACCATCTTCAAAGGCAGCCCCACGTAGAGTGCATTGCAGTAATCTAATTTGGAGGTTACCAGAGCATGGACAACTGAAGCCAGGTTATCCCTGTCCAGATAGGGACGTAGTTGGGCCACCAACCGAAGTTGGTAAAAGGCACCCCGTGCCACCGAGGCTACCTGAGCCTCAAGTGACAGAGATGGTTCTAGGAGAACCCCCAAGCTACGAACCTGCTCCTTCAGGGGGAGTGCAACCCCATCCAGAACAGGTTGGACATCCACCATCTGGTCAGAAGAACCACCCACTAGCAGCATCTCAGTCTTGTCTGGATTGAGCCTCAGTTTATTAGCCCTCATCCAGTCCATTGTCGCAGCCAGGCAACGGTTCAGCACATTGACAGCCTCACCTGAAAAAGATGAAAAGGAGAAATAGAGCTGTGTGTCATCAGCATACTGATGGCAATGCACTCCAAAGCTCCGGGTGACCGCACCAAATGGTTTCATGTAGATGTTGAACAGCATGGGGGACAGAACTGACCCCTGCGGAACCCCATACTGGAGAGTCCAGGGTGCCGAGTAATGTTCCCCAAGCACCACCTTCTGGAGCCGACCTGCCAAGTAGGAGTGGAACCACCGCAATGCAGAACCTCCCACTCCCAACTCAGCTAGTCTCCCCAGAAGGATACCATGGTCGATGGTATCGAAAGCCACTGAGAGATCAAGGAGAATCAACAGAGTCACACTCCCTCTGTCTCTCTCCTGACAAAGGTCATCATACAGGGCGGCCAAGGCTGTTTCCATGCCAAAACCAGGCCTGAAACCCGACTGAAATGGATCCAGATAATGTTGGAATAGGCAAATATTGCATGGTCACTTTAAGGGATATTTGGGAAATATCCCATGTACCTGTTTACCATGATGTAACTTCCTAATGGGTGGGGTTTAGTTACCTGACTTCCTCCTCCTTTGTCCTGGGGGATTTTTGAATAATCTCCATTTTTGCTGATCTATCCAACATTGAGAGAGGCCACATGGCACAGATGCTCTCTCTGAGAGCATCCATTACTAAAGACCAAGATGGATTGAGACTATTTTTCTTTCATCTAAGCTATAGAGCCTATGTTCCTAACATATGAGGTCGTAAGTAAACATTCTTTTTCTTTTACCTAAAGGATTGTGTCTGTTGTTATTTATATAGAGAAAGGTGGGGCTGGTTTATTCTCATTCTGCTGCTTGTATTTTTACAACTCTGCTAAGAAATAGGACCAACCAAATTAGTTCCTATTTCTGTGTGTATTTTTATAATACCAAACAGGTTATGGGCCCAGAAATAGTTGAGAATTAAACCAGATTTTTCGGGTTTTATTTTATGTATTTTTGCGTGTTTTGTTTCTCCCTTTGCTCTGTATCAGGCACCAACTTTAAAAGAGACTATTTTTGCTGCTGTTACTTCCTTGAGTTATTTTTGCATAACAAAGCTCTTCTCAGACCAGGAAGCATGTATCAGCAAGGCAATAGAGGCTTTTCAAGGAGAATGCCTGAACTATCTGCTAATAATTTTGACCAGTGGAAGAGTAGAATCATGATTATTTTAGCAGCAGAGAAAGCTACTTGCTGTATTGAAAATCCTAAACCAGGAGAGGAAGATCCTGAACAAATAAGCGTTTGGCAGAACAAAGATTCTCTTGCAAAAGCTATAATATTTGATTCTCTGAGGGATGAACAGCTTGTTTATCTGAGTGACTGTAAAAGTGCCAAAGAGATGCTACAGAAACTTGAAACAGCTTTCGGATTTCAAAGCTTTAGATGCCAAACCATGTTGATTAAAGAGATAGTGAATTTAAAATTGCACACAAAGGAAAATTGTGGAAAACATATCCTTTGTTGCTTATTTTTAACAAATTGCGATTGGCTGGGCTTGATTTTAACTGCCAACAGAAGTTGGGTTTCCTTTTGGGATCTCTTGGAAAGAGATTTGATCCTTTTATTTCCCTTTCAAACCATGATCCTGGGATCCTGTTTGAACAAGCTCTTGCAAAATTGCTAGAAGAATGTGTGATCCAAAGAGATTTAAATGATAATGGATCAAATTACGTGGCTAGCAGGGATAAAGGGAAGGGAAAAGCTCCTCCCAAGAGCCAATCACAATGCTGTTTTTCATGTGGGAGGCGCAGTCACCTGGCCAGGGACTGTGACTCACCCAAAAGTTCAACAGCCAATGGCAGCTCTCCCAATTTTAAACAAAGAGAACAAAGGCAGCATGCTTCATCTAAGGATAAGCAGGAACCTCAGAGAGAGGGCTCCAAAGGAAGAAATTCCCTTTTAACGCACAAAAGTCTTGTGGCTAATAATTACAAACAAAAATCAAACAATTGGATTTTAGACAGTGGATGTACAAACCACAGTTGATATAATGAAGATTTATTTGATGAAATAAACAGTGATACTGAAGGAAGAATCCAGACTGCCAACGGTCAATATATGGACATTAATGGATCTGGATCCATTGCTCTTAGGTGCAAGGTATCCGATCAAACCATAGTAAATGTGGCAGATCATGTTTTATATGTCCCAGACTTAAACAGCAATATGCTGAGCATCTCAGCTTTAGACAAGAAAGGATTAGCAATACATTTCCAGGATGGAAAGTGTACAGTGAACAAAGATGATGAATTGCTTGCACTAGCTTATGAAAATGATGGTGTTTATGAACTGAGTCTTACAGCTGAACAAGCAAACACAGCCGTGGTGGACAAGGAAGAGACCAGCCTAGAACTTTGGCACAGGCAGCTGGGACACTGTGATCCAAAGGCGATCCTACAGCTACAAAAGCAGAACCTTGCCACAGGTATCAAGGTAAATCAACAGAACCATGATAAAGCAAGCAGGTGCATAAATTGCATTGAGGAAAAGGGTGTTAGGCCCTCATTTCCACCAAGGACTGAAAAGAGAAGCACCAAGATGATAGATCTCATACACAATGACCTCTGTGGACAATTTAATGTACCTTCACTTGGGCAGAATAGATACGTTCTAATTTTTGTGGATGATTTTTCAAGTTACTGTGTGACTTACTTATTGAAGGACAAGAGTCAAACACATGAGATGCTGAAGAAATACATCTCCATGGTATCCACAAAATTTGAAAGGAAGCCAAAATCTCTACAAACGGACAACAGTGGTGAGTCTATATCGCACCAAACACAAAGTTTCCTGGAGGAACAAGGCATTTTGCACAGGAGGACTGTCAGTCATACTCCAGAGCAGAATGGGATTTCTGAAAGGAGACTTAGATCTCTTCTGGAAATGACAAAATGCATGCTTGCTGATGCTGATCTACCCAAAAGGCTGTGGGGTGACGCAATCGTGGCTGCAACATATATCCAGAACAGATTGCCAACCAAGGGCACCACACACACCCCATTCCAGTTGTGGCATGGCAGAATTCCAAACCTAACACATATCAGAGTGTTTGGAAGCATTGCTTTTGCCTACATAGCAAAACAAAAGAGGCACAAACTAGATGCTAGAACAGAACAGACTATTTTGATAGAATATGCTCCTGGTAGCAAAGGCTACAGAGTTATGAACCTAAAGACAGGTGAACTCAGCACAAGACACGCTGTCTACTTCGATGAATGAAGCAGAGCTGACAAAAGAGGGACTGTGCTAGATTTCTCAGAAGAGCAAGGACACCACGTCCAATCTCTTATAGATATACCAGTACCCACATATGAAATACCAGTGACATCACAGATATCTGCACAACCTGACCCAAGCCTTAAACAAGAGGAAGAGGCAGAGATTGCAGAAAGTGATGATGAGGCTGAGAGAGGTACAGACGCAGATGAGAATGATGAGATGACTTGACTGGAAGATGCTGCAGAGCCAGACCAGATCCCAGAACAAGCTCCCAGATCCTCATCACGAACCAACAAGGGTGTACCACCTCTACACCTGTCCTACCTAGCAAAATTGGTGCTACCCAGAGAACCTTTGACTTAGGAGGAGATCAAGCAGATGCCAGCATCCGAGGCTACTCAGTGGAGAAAAGCCGCTCAGGAGGAGATGGACACACTGCACAAAAATAAGACTTGGACCCTGACAGAACTTCCACCAGGCAAGAAAGCCATAGGATGCAGACGGGTGTTCAAGGTGAAGCAAGATGCAGGAGGAGAAATTGAACGCTACAAGGCAAGACTAGTTGCCAAAGGTTTCCTGCAGAAATATGGAGCGGACTATGATGCTACTTTTGCTCCTGTTGTCCAACACAGCACAATAAGAATGCTACTATATAATAATAATAATAAATTTTATTTGTTAGTCGCCTATCTGTCCGAATCAACGGACACTCTAGGCGACTTACAACAAGACAATAAAATACAGTATACAATTAAAAGACACAAAGGTAGTCTAAAACATCAATTAATACATTATTAATACTCATCCACCCCGAGGATTCTGTAGGCCTGCCTGAATAGCCAGGTCTTTAAGGCTCGGCGAAAGCCCATCAGGGAGGAGGCATGTCGAAGATCGAAGGGAAGAGAGTTCCAGAGAGTGGGGGCCACAACCGAGAATGCCCTCTCTCTGGTCCGCACCAGCCTAGCTGTTTTGACTGGTGGGACCGAGAGAAGGTCCTGTGTGGCTGATCTCGTCAGGCGGCATAATTGGTGATGCTGGAGGCGTTCCTTCAGATAAACTGGGCCGAAACCGTATAGGGTTTTAAAGGTCAAGACCAACACCTTGAATTGGGCCCGGTACACAACTGGTAACCAGTGCAGATCTCTTAGCACCGGGGTAATATGATCCCGGCGGCGACAGTGTGTGATCAAACGTGCCACCGCATTCTGTACCAGCTACAATTTCCGGACCGTTTTCAAGGGTAACCCCACATAGAGTGCATTACAGTAGTCTAAGCGAGAGGAAACCACGGCATGTATCACTTGTGGGAGCTGATGTACAGGAAGATAGGGTCGCAGCCTCCGTATCAGATGCAATTGATACCAAGCTGCCCGGCTCACTGCCGAAACCTGAGCCTCCATGGACAGCTGGGAGTCAAGAATGACCCCTAGGCTGCGGACCTGGTCCTTCAGGGGTAATCTCACCCCATTAAGCACCAAGTCGATATCTCCCAACCTTCTTTTGTCACCCACAAGCAACACCTCGGTCTTATCAGGGTTCAGCTTCAGTCTGTTCTCGCCCATCCATCCACTTAACGGACTCCAGGCACTTGGACATAGTGTTCACAGCCAACTCTGGTGAGGATTTAAATGAGAGATAGAGCTGAGTGTCATCCGCATACTGGTGACACTGCAGCCCAAAACTCCTGATGATGGCACCCAGCAGCTTCACATAGATGTTAAATAGCATGGGGAAGAGGATAGAACCCTGTGGCACTCCACAATTAAGAGGCCAAGGGTCTAAAACTTCATCCCCCAATGCCACCCGTTGGTACCTGCCTGAGAGATAGGAACGGAACCACTGTAAAACAGTGCCTCCTATTCCTAAACTCTTTAGGCGATTTAACAAGATACCGTGGTCAAAGGTATCGAAAGCCGCTGAGAGATCCAGGAGGACGAGGAAGGTGTATTCTCCCCTATCTAACGCCCTCCTCATATCATCCACCAGAGCGACCAAGGCTGTTTCAGTTCCATGCCCAGTCCTGAAGCCCAATTGGAATGGATCTAGATAATCCACTTCATCCAAGTGTGTCTGTAACCGTTTGGGCACCACTCGCTCTATCACCTTGCCCAAGAATGGTAAATTAGAGACTGGGCGAAAGTTATTCAACTCTTGGGGATCCAAGGAGGACTTTTTCAAGATGGGCTTTATCACTGCCTCCTTGAGGGCTGATGGCATTGCACCCTCTTCCAAGGATGCATTTACCACTGCCTTGATCCCTTTGCCCAGACTCTCTTTACAGCTCATAATTTTATTTATTTATTTATTTATTTAATTTATATACCGCCCTAAGCCAAAAAGGCTGTCTGGGCGGTGTACATAAAAGATAAAACAAGCACAATATATAAATACAATAAGTATAACAAAATCAAAGATCAAAACAAACAACAGCAAAGAACCAACAACATCAAAATACAACAATAATGAAAATACTGATAAAATACACTATAAAATACAATTTAAAATACACTTTAAAATGCCTGGGAGTATAAAAAGGTTTTCACCTGGCGCCGAAAGGATAGCAGCGTTGGCGCCAGGCGTACCTCATCGGGGAGACTATTCCACAGTTTGGGGGCCACTACCGAAAAGGCCCTAGTTCTAGTCACAACTCTCCGGGCTTCTCAATGGGATGGCACCCGGAAGAGGGCCTTAGATGTTGAGCGCAGTGTATGGGTAGGTTCATATTGGGAGAGGCGTTCCACCAGGTATTGCGGTCCCATGCCATGTAGGGCTTTATAGGTCAAAACCAGCACTTTGAATTTAGCCCGGAAACAAATAGGAAGCCAGTGCAGACGAGCCAGAACAGGAGTTATATGAGCAGACCTTCTGGTCCGCGTCAGTAATCTGGCCGCTGCATTCTGGACTAGCTGTAGTTTCCGAACTATCTTCAAGGGCAGCCCAACGTAGAGCACATTGCAGTAGTCCAGCCTAGAAGTTACCAGAGCGTGAACAACTGAGGCGAGGTCGTCACTGTCCAGATAGGGACGTAGCTGGGCTACCAGTCGAAGATGGTAGAAAGCATTCCATGCCACCGAGGCCACCTGGGTCTCGAGAGACAAGGAAGGATCGAAAAGAACTCCCAAGCTACGAACCTGTTCCTTCAAGGGGAGTGTAACCCCATCAAGAACAGGATGAACATCCTCCATCTGGGCAGTGAAGGCACTCACCAACAGCGTCTCGGCCTTGTCAGGATTGAGCTTCAGTTTGTTAGCCCCCATCCAGTCCATTATCGCAGTCAGGCAACGGTTTAGCACGTTAACAGCCTCACCTGAAGAGGATGAAAAGGACAAATAGAGTTGCGTGTCATCAGCATACTGATGACAACGCACCCCAAAACTCCTGATGACCGCACCCAGCGGCTGCATGTAGATGTTAAAAAGCATGGGGGGCAGTACTGATCCCTGCGGGACTCCACAATGGAGAGTCCAGGGCATCGAGCAATGTTCCCCAAGCACTACCTTCTGGTGACGACCCACCAAGTAGGAGCGGAGCCACTGCCAAGCAGTACCCCCAACTCCCAACTCCGTGAGTCTTCCCAGAAGGATACCATGGTCGATGGTATCAAAAGCAGCTGAGAGATCAAGGAGAATCAACAGAGTCACACTCCCCCTGTCCCTCTCCCAACAGAGGTCATCATACAGGGCGACCAAGGCTGTTTCAGTGCCAAAACCAGGCCTAAAACCGGATTGAAATGGATCAAGATAATCAGTGTCATCCAAGAGCCCCTGGAGCTGGCCGGCAACCACCCGCTCCAGGATCTTGCCCAGGAACGGAACATTCGCCACAGGTCTATAGTTGTTCAAGTTGTCTGGGTCCAAGGAGGGTTTCTTCAGGAGTGGTCTCACCACCGCCTCTTTTAGGCAATCAGGGACCACTCCCTCTCTTAAAGAGGCATTTATTACCTCCTTGGCCCAGCCGGCGGTTCCGGTCCTGCCAGCTTTCACCAGCCAAGAGGGGCAAGGATCCTGTACAGACGTGGTCGCCCGCACCAGTCCAAGGTTCCTGTCGACATCCTCAAGCTGCACAGACTGAAACTCATCCAATAAATGAGGACAAGACCGTGATCTGGATACTTCATTAGGTCCAACTGCTATAATGTTGGAGTCTAAGTCCCGGCGAATGCATGCAATCTTATCTTGGAAGTGCTTGGCGAACTCATCACAGCGGGCTACAGATGAATCTATAATATCCCGAGGGCCAGAATGTAAAAGCCCTCGCACAATTTTAAAGAGCTCCGCTGGGCGGGAGAGTGATGACTTAATAGTATCAGCAAAATATCTTTTTTGCTGCCCTCACCGCTACTATATACTGCTTAGAACAAGCACTTACCAAGGTGTAATTGCATTCATCGGGAGTTCGCCTCCATCTGCACTCAAGCCTCCTCCTCTCTTGCTTCATCGCTCTCAGCTCCAAGGTATACCATGGAGCTGTATGAGCTCTGCATAGGAGGGGGCGCATGGGAGCAATCGTGTCAACCGCCCGGGTCATTTCCGTATTCCACAGTTCAACCAGGGCTTCGACAGGAGCACCAGTCTTCTCAGTCGGAAAACCCCCCAGAGCCCTTTGGAAACCCTCAGGATCCATTAGTCTCCGGGGGCGGGCCAATTTAATAGGTCCCCCGCCCTTGCAGAGGGAAAGGGCTGCTGTGAGCCTAAACTTCAGCAAGCGGTGATCTGTCCATGACAATGAGCCATGAAGGGCAAGGATCAAGCAGACAGGTGGTTGGCTTCACAGTAAAGAGCACTTCCTGTATCCATGGCGTACGGAATCATGCTCTTCAGGCACTCGATTTTATCGGCAAAGTGTTTAGCAAATGTGTCACAGGAGGCTTTAGTATGCTTCATGGGTTCCTGAGCAACTGGACCGACCAGGCTTCGGACCACCTGGAACAACCTCCTTGGGACAACACTCTGCCGACGCAATAGAGGCAGCAAAGAATTCCCTCTTTGTTGCCTTTGTTGCCACCTGGTAGGCCGCTATTGCTGCTCTAACCAGTGTTCGGTCGTCTTCGGCGTGAGATTTCCGCCACTGGCGCTCTAGTCGTCTCGCCTCCTGTCTCAGACCCCACAGCCGTGGTGTATACCAGGGCACTATCTGAGTTCTATTCAGGGGGAGAGGACATTTCGGAGCCACCCAGTCTACCGCCCTCGTGATCTCCCTATTCCACTCCATCACCAGGGTTTCGACCGGGCGTCGTTCAGCAAGCTCCAACTCCCCCAGCGCATTCAGGAATCCCTTAGATTCCATCAGGCGTCTGGGGCGGACCATCCTAATAGGTCCTTGTCCCCTGCAGAGGGTGTGCAGCATGGAGAAGTCTATATTCACCAGATAGTGATCTGACCATAACACGGGGTTAGAAAAGACAGCCCCCATTTTCAGAGCACTTCCCTCCCCTCCCGAGACAAATACAAGGTCAATAGCATGACCGGCTACATGGGTGGGCCCTGTATTAATAAGGTGCAGTTCCCAAGAAATCATGGTTTCAATGAAATCCCGAGGGGCTCCCATGAGAGCAGTCTCAGTGTGCACGTTGAAATCCCCCAAAACCAATAGGTTGGGGGAGAGCAGCCGCACGTCTGAGACTACCTCGAGTACCTCGGTCAGGGAGTCTACTGTGCAGCGGGGTGGGCGGTACATAAGTAGAATCCCTAAACTGCCCTTTGGGCCCAACCTCCAGTACATGCAATCAACAAACTTGGTCTCGTGGAGGGGAGGTCTGGTGAAAACCAAAGACTCCCGATAGATTACTGCCACACACCCCCCACCTACCAATCCTCGGCTGCTGTGCATATCGGAAACTGGCTGGGCACATGGCCTCAAGTATGGGAGCTGAGGCCTCATCCAGCCAGGTCTCCGTAATACACACCAGGTCTGTGTTCTCATCCAGAATCATATCATGGATGAGAGATGTCTTCTGTACCACAGACCTGGCGTTACATAACAGCAGTCGAAGGTTGGACGGAGTCCTGCATCCCCCAGTTCTCTTCTGGTTGTGGGCAGGCCTCCAAACAGATGCACGTCAGACACCTCGATGTCAAGACTGCCTTTCTGCATGGAGAAATAATAGAGGAGTAGTACATGCAACAACCTCCAGGTTTCGTGAACCAGAAGCCAGCACATCTTGTATGCAGGCTTAAAAAGGGCCTGTATGGACTCAAGCAAGCTGCAAGGGCCTGGAACAAGAAACTGGATAAAATGCTCAAGGAGCTAGGCTTCAAACAAGGTGATGTAGACCAATGCCTGTACACCAGAAGCAAAGATGGACATTTGACATATATTCTGATTTATGTCGATGACTTGATCGTGATGACGCAAAGAGATCAAGACTACAGAGAAGTTGTACATCATTTGAACAAAGAAGTTGAAATCAAAGAGCTAGGAACTGCAACATACTACCTAGGCATCCAGATTGAAAGGGAAGCAGATGGCTCCTACCTACTCAACCAAAAACAAAAGATTGTTGATCTTTTAGAGACTCTAGAACTCAAGGATGCCTATCCT
This sequence comes from Rhineura floridana, assembly GCF_030035675.1. NCBI lineage: Eukaryota > Metazoa > Chordata > Lepidosauria > Squamata > Rhineuridae > Rhineura > Rhineura floridana. The sequence goes on from NC_084485.1 coordinate 38,543,680, forward strand.
GTAGCAACGCCTATGGCAACAGACTTTCTTAAAGACAATGATGTAGGTGAACCTTTACCAAATAATAACAAGTACAGAACAGCAATAGAGAAGCTTTTGTACTTGACCACCAACACCAGACCTGACATAGCAAGTGCAGTAGGGATCCTATGTAGGAAAACTAGCACACCCACACAAAAGGACTGGATTGCTGTCAAAAGGGTGGCTAGATGCTTGAAAGGGACTATGGACTTTAAACTGAGATTGCCAGCTAATAGTGATCCAAAGCTTGTGTGTTACACTGATGCTGACTGAGCTGGAGATAGCGCAGGCTCCAAGTCAACTAGTGGCTTTCTGTTTCTGTATGGAGATGGACCTATCTCCTGAGCTAGTCACAAGCAAGACATAATAGCATTTTCTTCCACAGAATCTGAGTATATAGCTGCTGCAGAAGCCTGCAAAGAAGCCATTTGGCTCAACAGACTAGTAAAGGACCTTGGAATAAGGGTGCACAGACCTATCCAGATGATGGAAGACAACCAAAGTTGTATTAGACTTTCTCAGACTGAATCACTCCACGTACTAAACATGTAGCTATAAAATACCATATTGTACGTGAGTTGACAGAGAAAGGATTCATCAAGATGAACTACTGTCCACCTGCAGAGATGACAGCTGACATCTTGACAAAGCCATTACCAAAAGACTGTTTCCAGAGACTTCGTGTCAAAATGGGCTTGTTAGATTAATGCATGCAAATTAGAGCAGGAGTGTTGGAATAGGTAAATACTGCATGGTCACTTTAAGAGATATTTGGGAAATATCCCATGTACCTGTTTACCATGATGTAACTTCCTAATGGGTGGGGTTTAGTTACCTGACTTCCTCCTCCTTTGTCCTGGGGGATTTTTGAATAATCTCCATTGCTGATCTTCCTACCTTCGAGAGAGGCCGCATGGCAAGATGCTCTCTGCTGAGTGCATCAATACAAAGACTAAGATGGACTGAGATTCCTATTTTTCTTTCTTCCAAGCTAGAGCCTATGTTCTTCTAAACATATGAAAGGTCATAAGTAAATATTTTTTTCTTTTACCTAAAGGATTGTGTCTGTTGTTATTTATATAGAGAAAGGTGGGCTGGTTTATATTCTCATTCTGTTGCTTGTATTTTTACAACTCTGCTAAGAAATAGGACCAACCAAATTAGTTCCTATTTCTGTGTGTATTTCTATAATACCGAACAGATAATCGGTCTCATCCAAGAGTGTCTGGAGCTGGCCTGCAACCACTCGTTCCAGGACCTTGCCCAGAATGGAACATTTGCTACCGGCCTATCGTTATTAAGATTTTCTGGGTCCAGGGAGGGCCTCCTCAGGAGTGGTCTCACTACTGCCTTTTTCAGGCAGCCAGGGACCACCCCCTCTTGCAGAGAGGCATTAATCACCTCCCTGGCCCAGCCAGGTGTTCCATCCCTGCTAGCTTTTATTAGCCAAGAAGGACAAGGATCCAGCACAGAAGTGGTTGCACGAACCTGTCCAAGCACCTTGTCAACGTCCTCAAGCTGCACCAACTGAAACTCATCCAAGAAATTGGGACAAGGCTGTGCTCTGGATACTTCGCTTGATTCACCTGCTATAACACCGGAGTCTAAGTCTTGGCAAATGCTAAAGATTTTATCCTGGAAGTGCCTAGCAAATTCATTACAGCGGGCCTCAGATGGTTCTACCATGTTCCTGGGGCCAGAGTGTAATAGCCCCCAGACAATTCTGAAGAGCTCTGCTGGGCAGCAGATTGATGATTTGATAGTGGCAGCAAAATATTGTTTTTTTTGCTGCCCTCACTGCCCCTAAATACAGCTTACCGTAGGCACTTACCAGTGTATAATTGCATCCACTAGGAGTTCGCCTCCATCTGCAGTTATCTCAGGATAACATCCCCAGAAAGCCAGTGTGGTGTAATGGACAGAGCATAGGACTTGATGAGCAAGGGAGATGTGGTTTCACATCCTTGCTAATCAATGAAGCTGGGTAGCTTTGGTCAGATCATAGTCTCTCAGTCTAACATACCTGAGTCAATATTTACAAGGATAAAGTAGTTTTTATAACCCACTTTTTGATCTCATGGATGCCTCAAGGTAATCATGACAACCATAAAACACTAATTCAGTCCACTGCAAAAATAGGAGATTTGGATACTATGAGTTATATTCAACAACGTTGTTTCATTTGTGTAAGGACATCTGCTTGTGCAATAAAACTTCCCCTTGCCCTCCTGTGCACCCCCATATCTGTTCTGGGTTTTCCCCAAGTTTCTGAAACAGATGTGGGGAAGGGAGCATCAAGGTACACGGGGAGAGGAGAGGGTGGGAAGCTCTGTAGAGCAAGCAGAACTCCTTGTATGAACAGAACTACTTCACTGCATACACCCCTAAATGTTGGGTGTCTGAACTGAAGCCATAGATCCATTTTGGATTGGACTCCAAACTCTCCATGGACTGATATTGGATCATGCTCCTTAAAAGCCTTTCACCCCTGGCATAATGCACTATGAACCAGTGCATCAAGCATCAGATAAATTTTTTTGTAGAGCTGTTAGGAAGGAACACCCATGACCAAATACAGCAATAAGCCAATAGTATCCCATATACTCCATTTATATCCTGATTGGATAGATATACTATCCTGATTGGATAGATATACTTAAACAAGAAGTTTAAAAAGGAGATCAAGAGGTTCAAATCTGTTCAGGAGAACTGGAAGTTATTACACAACAAGAAGAAAATATCCAATAAAATGTGCACTCCAGAAAAACAATAAAATAGCCAAATCAAAGAAGAGGGCAGTGTGGTTAACAACCACAGTTAGACAAACTGTGGATGGCTTACTTCTTCCCCAATTTTTTTCTTCCTAAATGACTAAAAAGAAAATAACAAAAGATCTGGGGGAGGGGGGGGATAGAAATTTGAACTGATATTTTGGGGGAACATATTGCTAGTAGAAACATTAATAGAAACAATAAAACTTTTTTTTTAAAAAAAATGCTCCAGTAGCAAGAAACCAGGCAAGAGATACTCACACCTGTACCGTATTTTCTTAGTATCAAAGGTGGTACTAAGAGTCGCAGTTCAAGGGCTAACTGAAACATTAAACATTCTGAAGTCACTAGATTTGAATGGCTTATACCTGAAAGTGTACAAATTTAACTCAAATGTGAAATGGATGATCTTCTAACAAAAACATTCAAATTACAATTAAAATCTGCTTACTTACCAAAGAATTCAAAGGTAACCAATGTATAGTTCTAAAAAAGAAAGATTCTTATATTTATACAAAGAAAGATACACAGAATCCTGTTTTGTCTGGCTGGCAGTGGCTGTCCAGGAGCAAAACCTGGGCACTTGGTCATAAGAAGAGCCCTGCTGGATCAGGCCAAATACCCATCTAGTCCAACATCCTGTTTGCACAGTGGCCAACCAGGCGCTTATGGGATGCCTGCAAGCAAGTCCTCAGTACAATAGCACTCTCTCCATTCTTCCTCCCTGTGATCTTTCTTTAATTCTGAGTATCAGAGATTGAATATGGACCTTCTTCCTGCAAAGTGTATGTTCTCCAGGTGAGCTATACCCCTTTGCAATTGAGCTGACAGGTTTGAGTGTACACATCCTTAAGTATCATAAATATGAAGTGGGAAATTGACCTCCTAGAACAGAACTCATTCACTAGGCACAGTTCTTGTTCAAGCCCCAGTGAAATGACTGGAACAGGCATGCAAAATTGTGTCCATATATTCCAATGGTTTGTTATGGCAGATTTGACCTTTGTTGTAAACCTTTTCAGCACCACATGGGAATGATAACCCTGGGGCAATGCTAGCTGAAGTCTAATGATTTCCAGTGACAGATGGAGTGGCAGGAGATGCAGCATCTATCCAGTAGGTGTTTCTTTAGAGGTAGTCCTCAGAGCATCTGCAGACAATTAGATGCTTAATCAGAACAAAATTGAACTTTGCAGGAACATTCAAATCAACTGTACTGGTGTTTTGTTGACATTTCCAGGATTCTTATACAGTGCTGTTGTTAACTACAGCAAGATCAAATTTCTACTCCAAAGTGGTGATTCCCCAATTTTGCCACAGTCCAACAAAATTTGTTCATTGATTAGGGAAAGACCCCATAGATCCCTGTAGTTTTGGGAGACATGTTTTAGCAATTCAGGGACAAAATGTTAAGGGTTTATGTCTTTCTTTCCAACCTTGTCAGAGGGTTGGAAAGCTGACAAGAACCCAATGCTGTGACATTGCAAACAATCCAAAAGCTCAGGGCCAAACTAGACATGGCACTAAATATGTGACTGGCATTGAAAATGGCACTCGGCACTATCTCTTCTTTTCTAACAATCCCAAGGTGGTTGCAGATGTCATAGACCAATGCTTGATGTCAGTAATGAGCAGGATAAGGACGAATGACCTGAAACTAAAGCCAGGCAAAACAGAGATTCTTCCAATCAGTAGGAATGGTTTCAGATTGGATGTTAAAACAGTGTTGGAAGGTGTTCACTCCCTCAGAAAATTCAGCTTCAGAGTTTGGAGGTCCTCTTGGACAGAGCTTTAGGCTTGGATTTTCAGAGACGTGGCTACAGCTCAGTGGTAGAGCATCTTCTTTACATGCAGAAAGTCCCAGTTTCAATCCCTGGCATTTCTCCTGGTAGGCCTGGGAGAGACCCCTGCCAGAAATCCTTGGAGAGCCCCACTGCCACTTAGTGTAGAAAGTACTGAACTACAAAGACCAATGGTCTGACTTAATATAAAGCAGCTTCCCATATCCCTAGGCCTTCACTGTGACCAGGATCACCTTTGCACAATTAAGATTGGTGTGCCAGCTTGTACCTTTCGAGAACCTTCCAGTTTGACCCTGGTGATCCATACCTTTGCACCCTCTCATCTTGATTATTGAGACACACTCTACATGGGGGCTGCTTTTGCAGGGACTGGATATAGGGCTTATGTTACCTCCCCCTTGTTTATACCAGCTGTGTTGTCTTCTTATTCATCACCAAACACAATTCAAGGTGCTAGTTTTGCCATATAAAACTGGAAACCACCTGGGACCAGGTTACTTGAAGGCCCACCTTCCTCCATATAATCCTGCCTATGCCAGGTGTCTGGTTTTTGCCTGGATACTCAGGTTTTTGGGGGTCTGCTCTGGATCCCCAGGTGACACACCTTAATCTCTGGATACTTAACTTTCATTTAAAAAAAATTAAGTTTTTGGTGGTCTGGTTCAAAAGATATAAACCAAAATACCAGCTGCCGCCCCCTGCAACTTCTGTTAGCACCAGCTGCTCTAATCCCTGCCCTTTCAGGATTTTAGTGAGTGAAGTTAGGGTTGTGTTTGTCAATAGCAATAGCTAAACCTCATTTCAGGTTCTGAGAATAGTTTCCTTTTCCTGCTTGTCTCACATCCGGATTTCAGTAAATATATAGCTTTCAGCAGCATAAAGAGAACTTTCTCTGTACAGGATTGGGACTTGCTTCTGAGTAAACATGCACAGGATTGCACTACAACAGAAAATCACAGCAGGATCTTGGTAGGTATAAAAGTGTACATGCAGGATTTTTTAGTTACTTGCAAAAAATAGTATATTATACTTTTTATCTTTCAAATAATTTTGAACAAGTTTTAAAAAGTGTACATGCTACTATGTCTCAGTACAATGGTCCTATGCTATGGTCTGAAGGCACATGAGGCCACCACCCTGCTGAAGCTAAGGAGGGTCAGGTCTGCTCAGTTCCTGGATGGGAGACCACCTGGGAACCATATGTAAGCCGCCTTGGGTTTCTATCATGAAAAGAAAAGCGGGGTATAAATAAACACAGTGTTATACTTTTCTAATTAAGGAGTCAAGTTTATATTGTACTAAAGAGGGCAGATTATTTGTCTTATTCTTAACCTGTTTTGAAAACCTTCCCAACATGAAATTTTTCTGGGAGTAAAGCTGTAATGTTAATTGCACATACCTGGGAGTTAACCCCACTAAATTCAGTAGGGACGTTTGAGTGAACATAGAAAAGAATTGTGTTGTGAATCTTTCCTCCTCCAATCCTTTTTTTTAAAAGCAGTTAGGCAGGGTTTACTTAGGTGTCACTGCTTTTATTTGGTAGGAAACTAATACTGATTTTTTTAAAAAAAATGTTCTGCAATGGTCAACTGGCTTTGGCCATAAACTATTAAGTGGGGTGAATGTATTTTTACATCTGCAGTGTGTGCTCATATGGAAGATTTCCAACAACCCTGTGAGGTAAGGTTGGAAACCAAGGCAACTCACAACAAGAAATAAAGCCATTTAAAATCCAGTAACTATAAAACAAATATAAAACAGTTGCAAAACAGCTTAAAGTGGCATGATTCTGAATTTTGGATTGGGTGAGTGAAGTTCCTTATTAAACTGCAGTCCCGTGCATGCTTCCCTGTCTGAGTAAACCCCATTGAATACATTGGGACTTGCTTCTGAGTAAACATGCACAGGATTGCATTATATATATCTTTACAGGTTGTGTAAATAATAAACATCTTTGACATTCATGCTTTTATAAGTATTTCTTCATCCTATGTCTTCATATGTATCTGATTTCACACTATGGTTGTAAATTATTATTTACAAATGATTATTTCCGCTACATTTTAAGTGTGCCCTTCTTCCTAGGGGTGGTCACGGCCCCCCTCTGTTGTTTTCACTCTGAGGGGCAGATTAGGCTGGGGGATGGTGCATAGCCCATGGTCACCCAGTACACTTTGTAGCTTATTTCCATTTTAAAATTTAAAATGATTTATACATACGCAAAGTTTATGAAGTAATGCAGGTCCACATAATACCTTTAAAGCACATCCAATTTGCATTTAAAGCATGGTTACCCTAAAGAATCTTGGGAAGTGTAGTTTTCCCCTCAGTTATAGTTCCCACCACCCTTAACAAACTACAGTTCCTATGATTCTGTGGTGGGATTCATGTCCTTCAAATGTATGTTGAATGTGCTTTAAATGAATGGTGAAGATCTGCCCTAGTATGCTGTGCATTCATTAATAAATTGAAAACAGCAATTTTAAAAGGGTTGTAGCTCAGTGGTAGGCCACATGTTTTGCATGGAAAGATCCAAAATTCAATCTCTGGAAGAGACCATTACCTGGAATCCTGGAGAGCCAATTTTAGTCCATGTCATCAGTACCGAGCTAGATGGTAACAAATGGCCTGAGTCGGTACAAAAGAGGAAAGGAAAACCAAGGGCCACAGTGACTCCAACATTTATTTATGCATTTTATTTACAACATTTATATACTGCTTTATTGTAAAAAAAACAAAACCCAAAACAATTTATAGAAGGAATTAAAACAATAAAATTATTGGAAAAACAGTTATTATTCAAAGTAATAAAACCAACAATGAGTTAAAAACAGATATTAAAAAACATACTAGCTTCTACATGACTGGGTAGGCTTGCCTAAACAAAAATATTCTTAGCAGGTGCCAAAATGAGTACAATGAAGATGCCTACCTAATGTAAATAGGCAGAGAGTTCCAAAGTGTAGGTACTGATCAATTTCTTACAAGAGCACAACAAGTACTATGTGGCACCAGTAACATGGAAAGCATACCTTTAACTTAGCCTGGTAGCAAATTGGCAACCAGTGCAGATTTCAGAGCAGAGCTATTATGTGCTGATAGGGTCTCACTCTTGCCAGCAATCATGCTGCAACATTCTGCACTAACTGCAGCCCCAGGTCAGGTTGTGATACATGGGGATTTCTGTGACCTTGGCTAACTGGCTGCCACAATTTTTTTTAGTTTTGCTTAGGAACCCTGACTGGTTGTGGGATGCTGAGTTTTCTGCCTTATGCATAGGAATCTTGTTGTGGTTGGTATGGTATTGCATTTAGGAAATCATCACTGTCTTTTCTTTTTCTATTTGCATTTCAGTTACCTCTGACCTTACTCCCTTACATCCATAGAAGCAACTGTGGTTCCATGCAGTCTGCTCAATTCCCTTAAACCAACTGATGATGCACCTTGCTATGTGCATGATAGTTTGCTTCTTGCCCAATAGTGGTAAAAGAGAATTCACATACTGGGAAGTGTGGCTTCAGTTGCTGTTTTCCCAATCTACTGCCTGTGAAGGTAACCCAAACTGTGTGTGTTTCCTCTCTCTCAGTTATTACTCACTGGAATTAGGTTGGCTGTCAACATGAGTTTATAGCAGCCCACAAAGCAGGCAGGAAAGGGTAGAGAATCTTCTTAACTCTTACTAATTTCTCAAACCTCTCTCTGCAGTAAAGGGTCAAGTCTGTAGTTTGAAGCAGCCATGTTCAAAGGCAGGCAGGGCGTTCCAGGCAGGGGGTTGCCAACCCTGCTGTGATATGGATATTGTTGTAGAGGATCCCTAGTCAAGCCTTACCAACAACACAATCCTAACCATATCTACTCAAAAGTAAGTCCTGTTGATTTCTATGGGGCTTAAGCCCTTAGCAAGTGTGTTTAGAATTGCAGCCTTCAGGGGCATCAGTCTTTATTCCTGAGTGCTCCCATCTAACATCTCCACAACATTAGACTCCTTTCTTCCTACAATGGCTTTCTGGTGACTGGCCTGAGCTGAGGGCACTTAAACCTTCTTGCCTGTAGCAAGTAGGCTAGATTAAATGTTCCTTACCCAAGCTCTCTAAGCAGGTTAGGAAGAATGATGCAGTCACTTTAACTGGTCCTAGAAATACTCCCATTTAGCTAAGATTTCTGTCTTAATTTCCAATCAGAGAAATGTTTTTTGTTTGAGTGGTATGATCCAAGTAACTGTGGTTGATGCTTAATGTATCATGCTTAATGACATCACTAGGGGCTGCCCCCTATGACATCACTAAGGCAATCCCATGACATCACTAGGGGCTGCCCCTGAAGTCTCAGGTTTGGGATGCTTCTGACCTGGCAACCCTAGTTGAAGTCCCAATCTACGTGAAATCCAGGAAATTATCATTCATCTATTCATTTTAGAAAGGTTTATATACCGCTTAATAAAAATAAATCTCTAAATAGTTTTATAAAACAGCATACAATATTCAGGGGGGGGATCTGTGGTGGGTGGGACAAAAAGGCCTGATCCTTCTTCTATGTCAACCTTTCCTAACCTTTGGGTCTCCAGATGTTGTTGGACTACAACTCCCATCAGTCCCAGATAGCATGAGCCAATGGTCAGGAATTATGGGAACTGTAGTCCAGCAACATCTGGGGAATCAAAGGTTGGGGAAGGCTGTTCTACATTATACACATAGTGCCTTATTTACAGTGTCCTGGGGTTATCAGTTAAAATATAGCTACTATTTTTTTTAATAACTACAAACCAATTTCTTCTGATCATACAAAAGCTCTCTCTCTCTTTTTTTTTTTACTGCCTTCTTTCTGTGCTTTCTCAAATCAAAGGTTGACCACAGAGGCCAATGCATGCTCTTGCCTTGCACAGTTAGAGGATATTATTACTGTGCAACTTTTTTAAAAAAAAATCCACATAGCAGGTAAACATGATAATTAAGAACAGAGAACAGGTCATAAGATAAACACTCAGCCTTCGGCACTTATTCTCAGAGTGCAGGGTTCACTTGTGAAGGCTGTATCTTATAATATTAGATTATGGTAATAGATGAGAACCATTTCCCACAGTTTCCCTGCTCTTTTGCTTTGAACCTTCTGCCCCCCCATGTCCAACCTATGCAATTTTTCTCATGAGTCTCTGAACAGTTTGAGGCACTTTCTTAAATGGCATGAAAATGAAATGGTGATGACTCACAATAAGAATTCTAGGCAGCAGGTCCTTCTACTACCCTTTTGACCTTTCAGGAGACAAGTTGGTCTATATGGAAAGTACTGGAAAAGAGAAGGAGCACAGGAAATTGCTTTCTACCAAATTGGACCATTGGTCTATCTACGTCAGTATTTGTCTACACTGACTAACAGGTTTCAGTCAGGGATCTTTCCCAGACCTACCTGAAGATGCCAGAAATTGAACCTGGGACCTTCTGCATGCAAAGATGATGCTCTAGTGCTATTGAGGAGGCTCTTCTCAAGGTCTTAGGCAACAATTTGAGTTAGTCCCTGCATGTTCTCCATTACACTAACTTGAACTGATACAGTTAAGTATCACTATGCCCAGGATGGAAATGTGGTCCTCCAGGCCTCGATCCAGCCCTTGAGATTCTCCCCAGGCTACACCCTTTCTCTAGGCCACACTCCTCACTGGCCCTGCTCTACACCCTCCTTGAGTGCTTTTGCCTGGCTATAATGTGTCCTTAATGTGTGATAATGCCTCTTTCTTGTCTTGATGTAGGATGGGAAAGTATGTGCATGGCTTTTTGCATGGCTAGAATGTGGTCTACTGTGTGAAGGTAAGAATCGCATCCATTGTTCTGTCCATCTTGCTTCTGGTCCACTGGCATGCGACATCTGGAAGGTTGCCCTCATGGGAAAGCAGCCCTTAAGGTGAAAAAGGTATTAAAGTTTATTTTTTCAATACACAATTTATGAATGGTATTTTAATAATGTATTTTATATGCCTCCAGTTTAGCTTTTTTTTTATGTCAGAGTTTATGTTGTTAGCTGCCCCGGTAACATAAATTGTAAATATTGCCGAACTCTTTCTTAACGCCCTATTGGGGTAGGGAAATGATTAGGAAACAAACTTAGAGATAGGCAAACATCCATCTATTCTCTTTTAAAAAATAAATCCTCTTTTTTCATGAGCATTCCTTTCAAGCTCTCACAAAACCTTATGAGATTTATTTATCTGTTACAAATTTCTATCCTGCCTTTCTAAAACAAGTGCATTCCAGGTGGCTTTCAGAAGTACTCAAAAGGGATATTCACAAGCTGAGGAAAAAGGAGGGGGGATCGCAAACATTTTATCTTCACTTGCAAAGGGGGTCTCATTCGTGGTGAGAGGCAGCCCATCTCACTAGCCAGGAAGCTACTATCTTGCTTGTCGAGATGCTAAATCTGAAATGAGGGTTTTGAGCACGCTATTGCAAAAACAACATTTACAGGTAGGGTGATGAAGATTATTGTCTTCTGAAATTATAATTCCACTGATGCTTGCAATAGGCATAATTTCCACTTCAGGATCTGGACAAATGGAGACTTGCCCTACTAGTGAGATGGATTCTCTTCCCTGCCAGCCAGTTATCCAGGTCTCCTTGGCAAGCAAAAATAAAAACTTTCCTGATTGCTGCTGTGTGCAAATGGCCTCTTTGAAGTCTCTGTAGCAAAGTCTTTGTAGCAAAGAACTTGTGGAGATAATTTCACCAAATGTCTTCAAGGAAAAGAAAAATTCTCCAGCTGGTTCTTGGAGGAAGATCACCATTAGCAAAGGCAGTAGCACAGACTCTCTTGTTCTCTTAAGTTGTTGTTGTTGTTGTCTGGTCACCATTTTGCACAATACCCCAGAACTAGCATTGTTTGAGGGCATAGTGTTTAAGGGAGGGGGAGGGATGGTGGCTGCCATGAAAATATGGTGGAGAATTTCGGAAGGGTAAGGAAAAGGAAATCTAAAAAAAACCTCAGAAATTTCTCTCCTTTGAAATGCACAATCATAAATATGTGGATTTAAATCTTTTTCTAGCTCTTTACCCATCCTGATTATCTCACCCTGCGCATTAATAAGGTGGTAGACACATGTTAAAAGGCCGTTAATTAGCATTAAGCAATCTTGAATACGTTTCCTTGGGGTATGTTACCTCTAAACCATGATCAATTTTCCATTCTGAACAAGTTTCTAATACCTGTTTTATATATATAATATATACAATAGGTGGTTGACACTTTGCTAGTCAATGTCTTTTGTATTTCTGCTTTTAGGGGTCAAGAAAGGAACTTTAGTAATAAACTTTCTGAAGGTTAAAAAAAAGTCAGCAGGAGTTCACCTTGCTCTTGTGCTCCCCCTGCTGGTTGAATGGCTTTTCAGCTGACAGTGGTGGAAGCAGATTTATTTATTTATTTATTTGTTTCATTTTTAAACCGCCCATAGCGAATAGCTCTCTGGGCGGTGTACAAAAGGATTAAAATACAAAATATCATAATAAAAACAGCCGAACAATAATAAACACAAACAGAAACCACAGAAATATAAAAGTAAACACATTAAAATGCCTGGGAGCATAGCCAGGTCTTAACCTGGCGCCGAAAAGATAGCAGCGTAGGCGCCAGGCGTATTTCTTCGGGGAGGCTATTCCACAATTCAGGGGCCACTACAGAAAAGGCCCTAGATCGTGTAACTGTCCTCCGGGCTTCCTGATGTGTTGGTACCCGGAGGAGGGCCTTAGCTGCTGAGCGAAGTGACCGGGTAGGTTCATAGTGGGAGAGGCGTTCCACAAGATATTGCGGTCCCACACCGTGTAAGGCTTTATAGGTCATGACCAGCACCTTGAATCTGGCTCGGAAACAGATGGGTAGCCAGTGCAAATGGGCCAGAACAGGTGTTATATGTGCTGACCGGCTGGTCCTTGTCAGCAGTCTGGCTGCTGCATTTTGCACTAGCTGAAGTTTCCGAACTGTCTTCAGGGGCAGCCCAACGTAGAGCGCATTACAGCAATCCAACCTAGAAGTTACCAGAGCATGAACAACTGAGGCGAGGTCATCCCTGTCAAGATAGGGGCTTAGCTGGGCTACCAACCGAAGGTGGTAGAACGCATTCCTTGCCACCGAGGCCACTTGCGCCTCAAGAGACAAGAAAGGATCGAAAAGCACCCCCAGACTACGAACCTGTTCCTTCAAGGGGAGTGTAACCCCATCTAGAACAGGGTAAACATCCACCATCTGAACAGGGAAGGCATTCACCAACAGTGTCTCGGTCTTGTCTGTATTGAGTCTCAGTTTATTAGCTCTCATCCAGTCCATTATCGCGGTCAGGCAGTGGTTCAGCACATCCACAGACTCACCTGTAGAGGATGAAAAGGAGAAATAGAGCTGCGTGTCATCAGCGTACTGGTGGCAACGCACTCCAAAACTCCTGATGACGGCACCCAGAGGCTGCATGTAGATGTTAAAAAGCATGGGGGACAAAACCGACCCCTGAGGGACTCCACAATGGAGAGTCCAAGGTGTCGAGCAATGTTCCCCAAGTACTACCTTCTGGTGACGATCCGCCAAGTAGGAGCGGAACCACTGCCAAGCAGTGCCTCCAACTCCCAAATCCGCGAGTCTCCCCAGAAGGATACCATGGTCGATGGTATCAAACGCCGCTGAGAGATCAAGGAGAATCAACAGAGTCACACTCCCTCTGTCCCTCTCCCGACAAAGGTCATCGTACAGGGCGATCAAGGCTGTTTCAGTGCCAAAACCAGGCCTAAAACCGGATTGAAATGGATCCAGATAATCGGTCTCATCCAAGAGCGCCTGGAGCTGACCGGCAACCACCCGCTCCAGAACCTTGCCCAAAAAGGGGACATTCGCCACCGGTCTATAGTTGTTCAGGTCATCTGGGTCTAAGGAAGGTTTCTTTAAAAGAGGTCTTACTACTGCCTCCTTGAGGCTACTAGGGACTACTCCCTCACTCAAGGAGACATTTATCACTTCCTTAGCCCAGCCGGTGGTACCAGTCCTACTAGCCTTCACTAGCCAAGATGGACAAGGATCTAGCACAGACGTGGTCGCCCGCACCATTCCAAGCACCTTGTCCACTTCCTCAAGCTGCACCAACTGAAACTCATCCAATAATGAAGGACAAGACCGTGCTCTGGACACTTCAGTGGATTCAACTGTCATAACATCAGAGTCTAGGTCCCTACGGATGCATGAGATTTTATTTTGGAAGTGCCCTGCAATGTCGTTACAGCGAGCTTCAGATGTTTCAATGGTATCTTGAGGACCTGAATGTAAGAGTCCTCTTACAACCCTAAAAAGCTCTGCTGGGCGGCAAAGAGATGTTCTAATAGAAGCAGCGAAGTAAGACTTCTTCGCCGCCCTTACTGCTTTTATATACGACTTAGTAGAGGCACTTACCAAAGCATAATTGCATCCATCTGGAGTTCGTCTCCATCTGCACTCCAGCCTCCTTCTCTCTTGCTTCATCGTTCTCAGCTCCGGGGTATACCACAGAGCTGTATGAGCTCTGCAACGAAGAGGGCGCGCAGGAGCGATCGTGTCAATAGCCCGGGTCATCTCCGTATTCCACAGTTCGACCAAGGCCTCGACAGGAGCGCCAGTACTATCAGCCAGAAAAACTCCCAGAGCCCTCTGAAAACCAGTAGGATCCATGAGTCTCCGGGAGCGGACCAACTTAATAGGTCCTCCACCCTTGCAGAGGGCAAGAGTCGTCATAAGTCTAAAACTCAGCAGGCGATGATCTGTCCATGACAATGGGGTAGATGAAAAACACCCCACCTCCAGATCACCATCTCCATGACCAGTGGCGAAGATCAAATCAAGAGTGTGACCCGACACATGCGTTGGGCCAGTAACAAATTGAGACAGCCCCATGGTTGTCATGGAGGCCATGAAGTCCTGAGCCGCCCCAGATAAGATAGCCTCGGCATGAACGTTGAAGTCCTCCAGCACCACAAGTTTGGGGGACCCCAACAACACCTCCGAGACCATCTCTGTCAGCTCAGCTAGGGAAGCTGTTGGGCAGCAAGGTGGACGGTACACCAACAGGATTCCCAGTCTGTCTCCTTGGCCTAGCACAAGGTGGAGGCACTCTAGACCAGTCGCCGTCTGGACAGGATGCCTGGTGAGCGAGAAAGTACTCCTATAGACCACAGCGACCCCGCCTCCCCAGCCCTCAGATCTACCATAGTGCTGCACTGAATACCCAGATGGGCAAAGCTGAGAGAGGGCAACTCCTCCCTGCTCACCCACCCAGGTCTCGGTTATACATGCCAGGTCGGCACCCTCATCCACAATTAAATCGTGGACAAGGGAGGTTTTATTATATACCGACCTGGCGTTCAAAAGATCAAGACAAGAACCTTTCCTGATTTCATTGCATAAGATTGTAAAATATCTAATTTCTTATAAAACTAAATAACCAAAATAGGAAGTAAATAGCAAAGGTGAAATTGAGATTTCCCCAACCCATTCCTCACTGATAGACTGTTTGCACATAAGGAAGGGTCTGATAAGGTTTCTCCAGCTTCCCTGGAAATTGGGAAAGGACTTCTGATAGGGATATAATATATATATATATTATATATATATATATATATAAAGAAAAACTTCTGCTGATATCCTACCATCAATGGTAAATAACCCACCTCCCAAAAATGTAAATTTCCCCAAACTGAGAGCCACCCCACTTTCACAAGTATCATGACACACACACACCAGTTCAGTAGCAATCAAGACTCATGAGTTGGAGACTGCAGAGTCCCAAACTAAGGAGCCAGACAAGAAGCCAGGCCAGATTCAGGGTTCTGAGCCTGCTGCTGGAGATTAGGAGACCACTGAATCTGGGACTGTCAGACAGGAGCCTCCAAAACAATCTCCTCTTGGGCCTGTAGGGCCAGAGGCAGGACCCATGGGTGTCTTTCCCTATGCCTGAGGAACCAAACACCATAGTCTCTCACTAGTTCAGTGGTACAAGGAACACATCAGATGGAAGGCTATGGAATAGAGGAGGAACGCCCATCTTCAGATCAAAGGGTTGGCCTTTTAAGAATCTGAAAGTCTCCCCAAGGAGGTAGAGTCTGGGAGAGGTAATCTGAAGGCAGAGGCTTTAACAGGCTTAGTCTGCTCTCAATGTCTGCCAGAGCAGGTTGTCCACTTGGAGCTTTCTGGGGTCCTGCAACTCCTGACCTTCCTTGCCCTGTGGGATCGAGTATCAGACTAAAACATGAGAATGATTTGTAAATGGGGTGGTGAATAGGGAAGATATTTCATTTTAGCCCTAATGTGCTATATTGTGAGAAACAAAATATGCTTGAACAAAGGAAATTGGGAGAAGCTAAAGAACATCAATTAATCCTTCTATTTTTCAAAACAGACAAGACCTTTCCCTTCAGTTTATCAGAACTGGCAAAGGATCATGGGATGAGGGAGGCATGCTACACATTGTGTACTAGACTAGAGAAAAGATGGTTGGGCAGTGACCAAGGCCAACATGCCTACACTTTAAATATTATTTGTTGGGTTGTTCTATCTCTGATGGGGATTTGTGCTTTATTTTGTGAGTGTGTTCAAAGAGATGATTTTGTGGTTAGTTGTTGGTTTCTAAAGATTATCTAATGCTTTGCTGAAACCTGACCTCCAGTTTCTCAAACATTTAATTGTCCTGCAAAACAGGCCCCATTTTTTCCTGCCTCTGTCATAGGGCACTTTAAAAGTTCTTTAGAATTTGGAAGGGTGCGGGTTTGAACTTCCCTTATCATTTTGAGATTTCTAGGCAAGGGGTGGTGTGTGTCTTTCCCTATTAAACATGTCTCTATGAAAGAGAATTACTATAAGACTCTGTCAGTGGTATTTGATGTGTTATATATTAAAGCACATGTAATTGTTGGAGGTGTGGGAGCCCCTATGCAGATTATCTGCCCATCGCTTAGGGATGTAAAAAGATACAAGGTTTTTGGCAAGAAGTTTTAGATTATATCAAACAGATTACTGGATATGAGATTACAAAGAATCCAATAAATATATTTGTGAGTTCTTTGGAAGGATGTGTGGGTATGGAAATGTTCGCCTATCTCCTGATTGCAGCTTAAATGTAGGGGGAAGGGCAAAGAACCATTTTTCAGAATGGTCTTTAGAATATGCAATACGCCAATAATGTGTAAGGCTCCTGCATGAAAGGAAGCACAAAAAATATAAATGCATAGCTAAATCCATCAATATTTAAATTCAAATATACGTAAGGGCAAATTCCTTTTGGAATATCATAAATGGTTGTCGGCCTCCAAGAGCAACAAGGAAATAAAGAGGCTCACCCCTTTTCAGCATAATAATGATTCAGGGACAGGACATATTCTGGGAAAGGGAGACTGCTTATGCGATGTTGACAGCTATAGGTAGTTGTATTTTAGTCATAATTCTTCCAGGAAAGGTCCTGTAGTAAGAAATTATGTAAAGAGCTGCAAACTGGAAACTATTTGCAGTTCACAAGAAGCAAGTTTTTATGGCATGACAAAACCCTAGAAGAATGCTGCATGTTCTCGATTGCCATCTGGTGGCAGGTTATGTACTAACTCTCTGTACATTTTACACACACACACACGGTTAAGTTGTTATCTCTGTAAATATGCTCATACAGACTCTTCAACTCCATCCTGTGCATGCATCAATGACAAGGACATTACCAGGTTCTGGACCCTTGGTTGTTTCTTAAATTCAAGAGTCAACATAGTTTGGTGGTACAAATCATCTACTGGCATTGCATATAGAGGGACAGGTAGGGCTGAGAGGGCCAGCAATATGCACCTTTGAAGATAATGTGAGAGGGGCTTAAAGCAAATTGGAGCCTCTTCGCTTTTTCCCCCTTAGGCAGTGGTAGGTGAGCACTTTTTTGTGAGTACCATAGAAAGCATACATTTTAAAAATGGCTTTGAGGAGAATGCTGGAAAGCAACAACTATATTTTGCATATGAAAGGTCCTAGCTTGAATCTTAAGCAGGCTACTTCACTTACAAGGGATGGGCTGTGGTAAAGTGCACATTTTGCAAGTAAAAGGTCCAAGGTTCAATCCCTGGCATATCTGAGTAGGACTAGGAAAGACCTCTGTTGCTGCGTGGACAATGAGCTAGGTCAGCCTTTCCCAACTAGTGGGCCACCAGATGTTGTTGGATCACAACTCCCATCAGCCTCAGCCAGCATTGCCAATGGTCAGGAAAGATGGGAATTGTGGTCCAACAACGTCTGGTGGCCCAGTAGTTGGGAAACACTGAGCTAGGTGGACCAATAGTCTGACTCAGTCTAAGGCAGGATCATATGTTCTGTGTTCCTATTGAGAACTTCATGAAGTAGGGCTAGGAAACACATCTGTCTGAGACCTTGGAGATCCACTGCTAATCAAAGTAGTCAGGACTGGGTTAGATATACCAATGGTCATATACTCATAAAGTCAGGGGATTCTGGGGAAAAATCTGCCCCTTATAAATATGGTTTCTGCCACACTCTCCATAATTTGGCAACCTAGATGCAGAACAGATGTGGGGAAAGGGACATCTGTAGCAACAAAACTTGCTGGACACAGTCTACTTTAGGGTTTGGCAACCTAGAGGTAAAAGAGTTATGGACAAAGAGTGACTGGTAGCAAGAGAACTTGCTAGATCCCAGCTACTTTAGGAGTTGGAAGTTGAATCACTGGGCCCACCAGTAATTCAAATGAGCCTTTCAGCTGCTGACCAGGGTTGTAGACTGCATAATCTTTACAATAGACTGCAGTCTTTTGTAAACCCCTTTAGAGTTTTTTTTAGAATCAGGCAATATAAAAATGTTAATAATAAATAAATATTTAATGTCCACAACCAGTAACAGATCTGTTGTTTAGTGCCATCTTGATTTCCCTGATAAGAGTGTGAGACAAATCCCTGTGCCAGCAAAGTCAGACAGACAAGCAAGCAGACAGATGTATCTGCACCGAAATGTATAAGACTAGTTCACGTGTTCTCTCAGCACTCTGTTCTGCTTCTGATTTATTTGACTCAGACATACACTACTCGGAATCCAGCTGGTGATTTGGCAATAAAGTGATATCTGAGCTTAGCGGACCAACAAGAAAGGGAGAGGTGGAGACTAAATTACACTTGTTTATGGAAACATTACTGTACCTTTGATCTGTCTTGTGTTAAGTTTCAATATAAAGACACACACACACACATGTCAGATGACTACAAAGAAGCTTTCGTACTTCAGTTTGCCAAGTTTGATGGAAACATTTAATTAAGTCATAGTCCTGGAGGGCAGATTTCCCAATGTGGCAATGAAAGTCTGATGTAGCAAAGAAGATCTCTATCCATCCTCTTACTTCAAAAGTTGCTTGGGAAATATCTGTGGCTGCACACTTTATAATCTATCATAGAAGGTGTCTACAATAATAACCAAATTTGAGCAATGAGAAAGAAGAGAATAATTCATGGTGACTTAGGGCTGAGCCGAAATTTCTCCAAAAATATTTTTCAGTTTCATGAAATTTTATTTTTCAAGATCTTCCTGAACTGTTGAAGAACTTCAGTCTTCCCCTGGGGAATATTTTGTGAAATTTCCCCCCGCCACCCAATTTTACCATCCACATATTTTGGGCACAACTGCAGATCCAGTCTTATTATTGTTTAATATTATTTTAATATTGTTGAATGAAATAATGACCTTCCTTCCTATTCCTGTCAGTCCTCTTCTCCTAGTCCACTCCAATATGAAATCACAATAGAGTTAATTCAGCTTCCAGTGAGCTGAAATTTCAGAGAAGAGAATTTTCAGAGATAACCTATTGGAGAATTTTATCTCCCCTCCACCCACTGCAAAAATATTCAGCAAAATAATCCCCCCTCCCAATTTCACAGCTCACAAAGAAATATAACATCAATAAATATAACATTTTGTTGACAGGGACTATTGAAGGAGTAGACAACAGATACAGCATTATGAACAACAATATTAAACAATATATAGTTACAACAATATGGAAATACAATATGAAAAACAGGTAATACAATTTACAATAAGAAGAATAGGGTGGGAAAGACCAGAGTAAAGAGGTGTGTTTTCAGCATATGGTAGAGGATATACAATGAAGATGCTAGAGATGCACCTCTGTGGAGAGGGATTTCTACAATTTAGGGGCTGCCATAGAGAAAGCCCTCTCCTCTATGTGGGGGGCAGGAAGTCATTTTTGTTGGATGAGGCTGCTTTCACACTGCACTTTATTCTGTTATTCTGATGATTTCTTACCTGGTAATCGGCACATTATGTTTGATCTTTCACATGACATACAAGCTAGCTCCAGAATTCTGGTGGAATGTAGTGCAAGTTTAGAGCAAATTTCCGTGATAAATGATACCAGAAATAATCCATTAGCAAGGCTGGGAACCCGGAAGATCACGGGTGTTTTTCACTAGCTGCAGCTGCTCACTTGACAGGCATCCCAGCATGCAGTGCATTCCTGCCGTTTAGTTGTGCGGGGTTCTTTTTGCCTGATGAAAATTGTGCCGGTATTCTGGCATAGGTGCAAGTAGCAGCAGCATTTCTCACACACACTCCTGTGTCGATACAACTAAAATAATTTAAAAAGTCAGATCCAAAAGGGAGAGGGCTTGCATGGTGACAGGATGGGAACTTAGACCTCCTACACAGTGGGAAACAGTGTGTATGTGCATAATGGGTGAGGAACAAAAACAAGCTGTGTGGAAGACAGTTGCACGAAATGCCGGTGTATGGCTGGAAAAATTGCTGTTCCTTAATGCAACAGCTACTGCAGTGTGAAAGGGTTTTAGAAATCACTACCTTTTTAATTCATTAAACTAATGCAATCAGCCCCATGTGTGAAAGCAGCCTGAGAGTAAAGGCCTTCTCAGTGGCCACACCCCAAAGGTGGAACATGCTCAATGGGATTGCCCCCTTTCTTTTTGTCTTCTACCTGTTGATGAAGATGTTTTTATTTCAGTAGGCTTTTGCTTTGCCAAGCAGCTGATGTGTTATGTGAAGATACTATTTTGTCTGTGCTGCCTGCTTCCGTTCTATTGCACTGCACCTGTGTTGTATTTGACTGAATTTTATCTTGCTAGTTATTTGTTGTGCTATTTGAGTGATGCAACAGCAAGGTACTTCCTGAAATCACTGTTTAGAGGGGTTATCCATCCATGTTTTCTACAGTGGGGAATGCTATTGTGGGGGAAGGTCTGTAGCTCAGTAGTGAAGAATCTGCTTTGTGTGCAGAAGATCCTAGGTTCAATCCCCAACATCTTCACATAGGGCTGGGAGTGTCTGCTGCCTGAAACCTTGGAAAGCTGCTGCCAGTCAATGTAGACAACGCTAGATGGACCAATTGTATGAAACAGCATAAGGCAGCTTCCTATAAGGCAGCTTCCTATGTTCCTAGTGGAGCTATATAGACAAAACTCCCTTCCATCCTGCAAAGCGGTGGAGCAAGGGAAACAGGCAGGAGAAACTTGGAGCCAATCTATCCAGGATTTAAAATTAAGTTCTTTCCAGTTAATCTTCCCAGCTAAGCCCAATCTACACAGAAACAACTGTGAGAAACCTTCTAAAACTGAAGACCAAAAAGCTCAAGGGGCATATGCAGCTGAGAAAAGTATTCTATAATTAAGGGACTGTATCCCAGGATGACACTAGCTGTTTCCCCACACATTTATGAACTATAAAACAACCTGTTGGTCCCTTCCATGAATAAATTGCTTCTCGTTCAGGAAGGCAGTAGTTTTATAACATTCCTTCCACACCAAATGTGCAGGGTAGCTAGCTGTAAAACCTCGTTCATGATGTGTTCATTTGCCTCTTGATCTGGCAAATAGCTTGAAGGATGGTTGATGAATTTTTCCAACCACTTTGATAGCATTAATTGTTTGCTATGTAAAGGAACAGAAATCATTAAAATGTGGAAAATATATTGACTTTGGATGAAGGAAGATATTTGCTGGCTTCAAATGGAGGAAGATGGTTGACTGTTCTTTCCCCTTCAGTTCAAGAACTGGAAGAAGAGACATATATGCCCCTCCAATTGCTAGAAAATAGCATTCTCTGGAAATATATATCCCACTAGGCCTTATAGAATCATAGAATAGTAGAGTTGGAAGGGGCCTACAAGCCCATCAAGTCCAACCCCCTGCTCAATGCAGGAATCCTTACCGTTCTTCATCTCATGGTTTTCACCAAAAATACTCCAAGACTATTTTTATTGGAATTCACATGCCGAGAGAACTGGCCTTTTTGTTAACAAAAACAAAAATTATTTTTGCCTAAAACTCATCAGGATTTGAGTTTTTCCCATAAACACTAGCACTGGCATTTTACATTTTTACTCCTCTTTTTGTGTGCTCCAGATTCACTAAGGGTTAAACCAGCATCCTCAAGAATCTGTTGTCCTCAGTAGCTTTCCTGCTAAATCAGCCCAGATGTGCACTATTTGTTTCAGTTGTTGGCCACATCCGTACCAGACATTTGAAGCACTACTATGCCACCCTAACAGTCATGGCTTCCTCCAAAGACTCCTAGAACTGTGATTTGTAAAGGGTGCTGAGCGTTTTTAGGAGACCCCTTTTCCCCTTCACAGAGCTACAATTCCCAAAGTTCCTTGGGAAGTGGGATTGACTGTTAAACCACTCTTTAAAAGTTTAAGTAAAATAGCAGGATTAAAAAAAAAATCTAGGGTTGCAAGGTATGGAAGAGATCCCTTCCTGAGATCTTCTAGAGCTGTTGCCAGTAAGGGTAGACCAAGCACAACTAGATGGATATGTAGGTATTTAGGACCTTTGCTTAGCAGTAGAGCTAATATTTTGCATGTATAAAGGCTCCAAACCAACCCATTGCATATTCCATTAAAGATATCAAGAAAGATATTTTCTTAAGATTCTGGAGAGCAGTGTCAGAATGGACACTACTATGCTAGGTAGTACTCAGTATCAGTTTGACTCAGTATCAAGCAGATGCTTAAATGTAATTGGCT
This sequence comes from Rhineura floridana, assembly GCF_030035675.1. NCBI lineage: Eukaryota > Metazoa > Chordata > Lepidosauria > Squamata > Rhineuridae > Rhineura > Rhineura floridana. The sequence continues at coordinate 38,566,287 of NC_084485.1, forward strand.
TGATTTGCATAATACTTTCATGCCTCTAGGGCAGCAATAGGTGGTATAATGTTAGCAGGCAGCATCTGATCTACCAAGACATTGATTACTCCTACCCAAAGTGATTGGTCCAGAAAATATGCACCAAGGCAACAGCAGTGTAGAGCTTCATGTCACAATAACAAAACCTAGATGCTACAACATGCAAGTCCTCTGATGCATAGCCCTGCATGACAGGATGCTGGCCAGCAGTTCATGGCCACAATTCCGTATTTGTTTTGAGTAATAACCCCATCAAATGTAATCAACCCTGACCCTTTGACGGCATCTGAGGAGATGCATCATACCCTGACAGTTAAAAGAATGAAGGAAGCTCTTTTTTGTGCAGGTCTCCCATAGTGATCACTACTGCTGCATGGCATGGAAATTATCATGGGAGGGGCCATAGCTCAGTGGTACAGCCAGTAGCAGATGGTGCCGTGGGACTGCTCTGCATGCCTGACCTGCCTGTCTCCGAGTCCCTTCTGTACGCCAGAACACAAAGGGGGAGGAATGAAATGGTGGCCCCATTGGTGTGGTGCAAATGCACTGGCAGAGCCAATTTGATGGTCCTGCCAGCACATTCAAACCATGCTGCCCGTGTTGCCTCGCCCCTTTCCCTCTCCTTCCTGGTATTCAGCAGTGACTCAGCCAGAGGGAGGGCAGGTAAGTGTTACAGCCCCATTACACAGTGTGATACTTGGTAGGGTGTTTGCTGTGCATACTGAAGGTCCTGAGTCTAATTCCTGGCACCTTCAGTTTAAAGGACCAGGAAGCAGATAATGGGAATGACAGAGAACTGTTGCCAGTCAGACTAGACACGACTGAGTTGGATGGTCAATTATTCAGATAGGGTCTAAGACAACTAGCTAAACTGCTAGAATGGCAGGAAATTTCCATTCATAAAGCTCTTGTATACAATTTAGATGTTTTAGCATGCGTAACAAGTGGTAATTAAAACAAATTGCAATTAAAACACTATTTAATTAGGCTAAACAGTAACATGATAGATATGTATCTCTCATGTGATTCAATAAATAATTTCTTAATAAGAGATGTATAATGAACCTAGGAAAAATGGTACTGCCAATATAATTAAATTATATCATACTTAAGGCACTTATCCACTGAATGCTATGTGTTAATGAAAAAAATATTTTAAGGCACTTTTTAAATTTAATGAGGAACAGCATTTTAAAGAATTGAATAAACCAACGTAGCAGATTGCAGTGGTTCTGTCAGACTCATATTGCCCCACAGATTTAAGCATTGCAACTTGCTAATTATGCACTGTGTTATATTTCAGCAAATACTAATACGTAAATAAAACCTTATGCAGATGACATAAACTATTAAGTCATTCTGGTCACACAGATACAGGGCCAACTCCGGGCCTTTTTCTGCCTTAGGCAAAAAGTTTAAATGCTATACCAAACCAAAACACACTAGACACTGTAGATTCTAGCACTTTTTCTTCCTCCTTTCCACACTGGTCCTGTGGCTTTCTGGTGTCAAACCTGACCCAGACCCTGTGGAGATCTCTTGTGAGGAAGAGACTTGGGAACCTTGGAGAGCCCCAATAATGCTGAGGACCTGGAGGAACCCACATTAGTTTCAAGTAGGGATCAGGGGGAAATTAATTTAGTTCACAATATGAGGACTGAAACACAGACTTTCTTCAAAGTTTGCACTTATCTGAATGTTGCAGTGCAGTTCTCCAACCAAAGAATGTTTACAAATATGCATATATTAGTATGCATAAAAATAAATATATTAGTGTGTACATAAAATGTGTTTATTAAGAGAAACTTGCACTAAAGGGCTGAAGCATTTTCATAATTTGTTTTTAATGCAAATTGCTGAAGAAATGTGGAGAACTGAATTTAAAACTGGGAAAATGAGAAACTGAGATAAATGAAACTGACAGATCCTTCCAATCCCTAGTTTCAAGGCAGCCTGAAGTGCTCCATCTCATGAATGTCTCACCTGTCCCCTCCTGGTAACCCCTCTGAACCCTATCCTGAACCCCACTTCTCTTCCCCCTGACTGAAGTGCAAAGATGGCAACAGATCATGCTGAAAGCCAAGGCTCCTGATAGGCATGCCCATTTAGCTGCTCAAAAGTCTTATCATGAGGCATCTCCTTGGAAGGAAGGGTCTACATGGAGGGAAGGAGAAGATCCAGCTGCAAACAGTGACCCACCAGATGATCAGAAAGAGGAGAGCAGGATGCTGGACTAGATGGGTCACTGGCCTGATCCAGCAGGCTCTTCTTATGTTCTTATGAGGAGCCAGCAATGATGATATAAATTCCTCAATCTCTTCTGGACCTTTGCTGGATTAACTATTGACTCATTTGGACCCTAGCCTCACCTGTGTACCTCTGTGGCTCAACTCCTGCTCTGGTTCCAGCTCCCATATTAGGTGCTGGTGATGAATGTGTTGGACTCAAACAGAGCCCCTTTCATCCCTTCCTTTCATTTTCTCAAATGCTGAGTCATCTGGATGGATTTCAGGGCTGCACCACCACCTAGAGCAGCCTTCCCCAGGCATCTGCCCTCTAGATGTTTTTTGACTGCAACTCCCATCATCCATTCGACCGTTAGCCATGGTGGATGCGACTGATTGAAGTTGTAGTCCACAATATTTGGAGAGCACCCATTTGCAGAAGGCTGGCTTAGAGGCTCAAGAAAATCCCTAGAATGAGCTCTTTTGTTCTATCATCTCCCAGGTTTTATACATCTTCTCCCATGTTGTTTTGCTGAACATGTACAAGCTCCACACACTCTGGGGTTCCTTATCCCCACGCCCACTTCCTAGAACATATTATTTAGCAAATTTATCTTTTCTCATGGAGTCAACGAGTTTAAACTAGACATGACATTTGGCACCAATGGGAGCTTTTTCTTCATTGGGAATAGCAGCTGTGGGAGGGAAGCCTCCACCCCATGCCATGGCACTGGTCTAGCTTGCTCTCCCTCCATGCTGGCTATTTCTTAAAGAAAAATAATACACACCAGGGGAAAACATATGACAAAATGTCATGTCTAGTTTATTCCCCCTAAGTCCAGCTTCCTATCACAAGGCAGGGTCATTCATGCTCTATAGAACAAGTTTGCAATATCAGAATGCTCTTGTTTCTGCACAGTAAACATGACAGCATCTTTTCCAAACTCCCAGATCCTCCAGGATCATAATCTAGTAATCTCTTGAAGTATTTTTATTTTCTTTCATGGTGACATTATACCCATCATTTCAAAAGTGTTGCCTTTCATTTATTGAGGATCTGTCTCCCTCTCCCCACATCCTCAGTCCTCAGTTTTGAGAACAGGGACTGGATGTTATATTGGGAACAGGGCCTTCTGGATAAATGGTGTGTTCATTTTCCCAAAGCCAGCTGTTTGGCATGGCCAACAGCCCTTATTTCTCCTGCGAATCACACACATATTGAAACGAGGACTACTAGTTTTAGATTTCATTTCATTTCTGTTGGATTTAAAATGCCAAGCCTAGTTTATAATGATTGAGTCAACATTACACAGTGATCTTTTAAAAGCGAATTTTAATTAAATAAGCCCAATGGCTGGGTAACAGATAAGCTGCCAGCACACGCTACATACATATATTATATTATCCATACCCAGAGTTGTGCCAAACAATCCAGCCAATTCATTATTGATTCAGAAGGCATGAATAGATTGGTTCCAGCATGAAAAAATGGCAATTTTGGCAAGCAGAGGCTTCCTATATGATGAGGATACTGCTTACCATTCAATAATGCTTATCTGAATTCCAGTTTTTTTGAGCACCAAACAGGCTAGTGTGTTGAATGTGACATCCTGACTGAAACAAAATGACTTGATTACAGGCTTATTAAAATTGAAACAGGGCTGACTTGATTAACCATGACAGGCCCTACTGTACATGTCACTCTGCATCACAGCTAAAAACAAAAGATAGTGTCCTTAGTTCAGAAAGAAGCTGATGCTCACTTAGGGAAATAGCCACTTGCTGATGCAGTAGGCACACTAACAGCATAAGCCACAAACCACTTCTGTCAGCATTAGGGTTGCTAGGGCCTGAGACAGATCCTGTATCTTTAGGAGAAGAGAAAGTCAGCCAAGTGCAGGTGGTCTTGCAACACTGTAATGGGAAAAACCACAAGGTGGAATTCTCCCTTCCCCCTGCACAACTTTTAAAGATACAGAAGACCTCTGGGAGGCTGGGCCTGGCAACCAAGAGTGGATGGATTTTGTGGCCTGGATTTTGTGGATGGATTTTGTGGCCACGGCTGCAAACTGGAAAGAATTTATTCTTTCAAACTTTCTCCCCTATTTTACTTTGAGTTACATTGAGTTACGCTGAGTTAAACCATGTGGAACACTCTGATCATTCATGTAAGCTACCTAAAAATTATGCAATGTTTTTACCGCAGCCAAAACACCACATCAAATACTGTCATCATTTACATAAGTATCTATGTTAATAACTATGAAATTTTGGCCACCGAAAAAAAATAAGATGCAGATCGAATCACCCAAAAATGTGCACAGCAGATCGAATCGGCAAGTGCGAAAGCAAGCAGTAACAAAAAAGGGCAGATCGGGATCAAATGACGGACTATCGGAATGCAAGCGGATTGTAATCATGCAGCAAACCCTATCCCTAGTTCCTTGTGTTGCTATTTGCCCAGCAGAGATGGGGAAAAGCTTTCTTCAATCTAAGAATCTGAAAAGCAAAGCCAGGCAAAAGCTCAAGCTTGCGTGCAGCTCCATCCCTGCCAAGTTCTTCTGAAGTTGGCGGCTTTGTGCCAGGGTGTCATTTTTCACGGGGAAGATGCAATACCCAGCAGCCTGGCTGAGGAAGAATACAATTGTCATCTGCACTCACTCTACTCTGATCCTTAAAGCCTTGTTTAGGTTTGTTCTCCTTGCCTGTGAAACAGCTCCAATTGATCCAACAGCTACATTACATGACACTTCTCAGGGACTACGGATGGTTGAATCTGTCAATTTTGGTTTTTCTCAGTTTCTCATTTTTCCAATCTTTCTCCCCCCTGCGTCATTTTGCATTTTTTAAAGTCCTCATGGAATTTCATCAATATTTTACTGTGCATTTCTCCTAATAAACCCCTTTTTGCAAGCATTTTTCCTAATATAATGCACTTGTGTGTTATTTTTGGGAATATAATGCATTTTTTATGTACGCTTTCCCCTAATGCACACATTTTGGCCAGCATGTGTGTGTGTTGGAGAACTGCATCACAAGGATTAGAAAAGTGCCAATTTTGAAGGTCAGCTGTGCTTCGGTTAGCATATTTTTGTAAACTGCTTAGAGGTCTTTACGTTCAAGCGGTATATAGATTTCGTTAAACATATAAAAATCAGTTATTGTTTGGGGATGTGGGAATTAGTTTAACATTAAAAAGTGAACCAAAACGAATTTGTACCCCATTCCTCTCAGGGACTCAGCTGCCATTTCCCCAATCTTGACAATACAATACACTGTGCTTTAATTTACAGAAATGATTTAAATGGCTGTATTGTGTTTTGTGAGCTCAGCAGTGGTGTCTGCTGACTCCATGGCAGTGGGGTAGCACTCCGGGTTTTAGTCTGAATGTCCAAGGGCCTGTCCAAAGGCTGAAGCAAGGTGTTCATTTCTGCTCAATCAATATTACAAGGCTTGGGAGAGGAAGCATAATCCTTCTCTTCCCAGCTACTATCCTGAAAAAAAATCACTGCCATTAGGCTTGGGGGGGATAGTGGGACCTTTTATTTCCAAGGCTAATTGCAGCAAGAAGGAGGGCAAGATTTTCATTGTGGCTGGAGAGGGAAGGGTTAAACCCCAGTGAAAATCAAGGGGGGCATGCATGGATTTTTTTTTAATCATAAAATGTATTTTATGAGCCATCTTATAAATAAAGAAGTTAGTTAGTTAGTTAAGATAAATAGAATTTGCATTTCACTTTAATTGCAGAGCCATAGGCCATCGCACAAGTCCAACACACATTCAGTTTTAAAATGAACAGAGCTAAAACAGTTAATATTAAAAGGCCAAAACAGTCAGTTTAAAATTAAGAAAGAGTAATACAGTTCACGGTAAAGGATCCTTATAGATTAAAAAAAGACCTTATGGAGATTACTGTTACCACGTAGGGCCCCCAGAGGTGTCAGTTCGATATATAGGGTTATATAGAGCTATGCCAGTGGGGCGGTATAAAAATTTAACAAATAAATAAAATAAAATAAATAAATATAGTTTGCTCGTAGTTTTTGAGCTGCCAGGGCAAATAAGGACACTCTATGCGTTATGTAAGCTTCTACATCAGACATCAGGTAACATATTTTTTCACGGTCTGAGACCAGGTACTGACTTGCGAGCAAGCCCTTCAGATATTTTACACGTGGATTCAAGTAAATAGGACAAGACAGCAGATAGTGGGCAAGATCCTCCACCTCCAATGTTCCGCATACGCAGAGTCTCTGAGCCCATGGTATCCCTGAAAAACGACCTTCCCTTACCGCATTTGGCATGGTGTAAAAGCGAAGCGCCGTAAATGCCTGCCTGAGAATTACAGGGATGGGCAGAGTCAAATATGCTGCTCTGGCATGATCAAGTTTAAAAAGCCAGTACCAGCGAGAGGCTCTAGAATTAATCAAAGTCAATCTGTCTAAATAGGCACAATGTCGGTAAATAGCATCACGTAGCTTCGTTTTATTAGCTAGAAGGGAAGGATCCTGAGGCAGTATATGATAAACTTGGAGTAGGTTGTCTATTCTTGTACTCCATAGCCTAACACCAGCAGCCTGATCAAAACAGAGATTTAGAAATATTTTGGCCGGTGTTTCTTTTATGGATCTCAGTAGATTAACAAGAATATTATGTATATGGGCTCTAAGTGGGGGGAGCCCCACTTCTGCTCGGAGCGACGCAGCTGGAGTACCAGGGGGTAATGCCAGAAGTCTTCTCAAGAAGTTATTTTGAATGACCTCCAGGCTAGCAGTACAGATTTCATCCCAGCCCCATACTGCTGCTCCATAAGTGATCTGGGGAATAACCTTACTCTGGAAAATTTTTAAAGCGGGCTCGATTAGGTTACCACCCACCGTATGATAAAATTTAAGGATAGCCCCGCAAGTTCTTACTGCTAATGCTTTGGTCATTTCTAAATGCTTTTTCCAGGAAAGTGTATCAGAAAAATGTACTCCCAGATATTTAAAGGATCGACATTGTTCAAGTTGGTGCTCAGCTATTGCCCATTTAGACTTAAGATACCTTTTACCAAATACCAGCACTTTTGTCTTCTCATAGTTAATCTGTAACTTTTCCTTAATACAATAGTCCTCAAGTTTTCGTAAAATTCTCCGTAAACCGATACGAGTAATAGAAAGTAAAATCATATCGTCTGCATATAAAAGAATAGAGATTTTCCTACTTCCAATGGAGGGGGGGGAATTCTGGGCCAGATAGTTCAGAAACAATGTCATTAAGGTAGAGGTTAAAAAGCAGGGGGGCCAGAAGGCAACCCTGCTTTACCCCTTTTCCTACCGCAATAGGATCTGTTAGGGAGCCAGAGGTTCCCACCCTCACATGTGCGGTTGTGTTGGTATGCAATACCTTTAACAGAAATAAGAGGCGCCTATCGATATTAGAGCTGGCCAATTTGTTCCACAGAAGATTCCTGTCTATGGAATCAAAAGCAGCTGCCAAACCAACAAATGCGACATATAGATGTTTAGTAGGCCCAGCGATACTTTGTCTGGCCAGATAGTAAAGGGTCAAGCAGTGGTCAATAGGGCTCAAGCCTTTTCTAAACCCCGCTTGCTCCGGAAAAATAATTTGATTTTCAGCTTCCCAATCTTCCAGCTTATGGAGGAGGTACTTACTATAAAGCTTAGAGGCTACGTTTAGGAGGCTGATTGGGCAGTAATTATTCGGATCCTGCCTGTCACCTTTTTTATAAATAGGGACGACTATACTTTGCCGCCAACCCTCAGGGATTGTGCCCGAACCATTAATCTGTGAAAAAAGCTTAGCTAGTATAGGGGCCCACCAGTCCGGGAAATGTTTGTAGATTTCAGGAGGCAACATATCCTCACCAGGGGCCTTACCGGTTCTGAGGGAGGTGATGAGGGACTTAATTTGAGTTGGCGTAACCGAAGGCCAATGAGGCGTGGACATTACTTCGAGGTCAAAGGGTGCCGCAAAAGAGACTGACAGTGGTGTGTAGAGCCTACTGAAATGTGAGTGCCAGGCTAACACTGGTATCTGGCCTATAATTAAGTGCCTAGTTGCGCCCATACCGGCCGCAACAAGGTCCCAAAACTGGCATTCTTTTATTTCTACCACCATCATGGCTAATTGTCGCCACTGAGATTCCGTAAAAGCAGCCTTTTTTTGTTTCAAAAGGTGCTTGTATGAGGTTCTCAAATCCACGAAGCAACCGTGGGAGTAATTCTCCGGGCAGCTAGCTGTCAGGCGAAGGTAGCGCGTCAGCTTTCTCTTGGCGAACTTACAAAATTGGTCAAACGAGGTATTACCGGAACACCTGTTGGCCGTAGCATGTCTTTTCTGGACCAATCTAGGTTTTAAATAGAACAGAATGGTCTGGTAGGCTTTCAAGGGGTCCACCTCAGAGTTCAAAACCCCTTGATGAAGAGATTGGAGGGTATTACCCTCAAAGAGATTTACTATAGAGAGGGACAAATTAGTAGACCAACGTACTCTCCGTTCCGCAACTACTGATCCCTCCATAGGCGGCAAGAATTGAGGGAGAGTCGAAAATGGAAGGCTCAGATTTAGCAGGAGAGGAAAGTGGTCACTTTCCGTCCTAGAATCAACAACAAATCCTAGGACATCTGATAGCAAAGAGTGGGAAACCAAAGCAAAATCAATTGTGCTTGCACCCCGGTTAGTTAAATAAGTAAAAGAGCCTTTGGAGGTGTCAACTTCAGAACCATTCAGGATTTCGAGGTGATGTACAAATGAAAGCTCCACCAAATGCTTACCCTGTCTGTTCGATTTTTTGTCCTGCAAAGTCCTATAGGTCATGGGAGCCTGGCAAGTAGGACCCCAATTTGTAGATGCTTCACCGCTCAACCATAGATCACCCAATCTGGCGTTAAAATCCCCACAAAGAAGCAGTCTAACATTAGGGAATTGTACCTCTACCTGCGATAAACTTTCTGTTAGCCGATCCCAAACACTGTTATGGCCCAGGGACCTGGCAAGAGAGGGGGGAAGTAGACAATTATACATATAAGGGATCCTATGGATTTGCCCCTTATCCTAAGGATCTGGACATTGTGGGAGGGTGTTAGGTAATTGCTGAACCTCAACTGACAGATCAACCGAGATGAAGATAGTAAGCCCCCCGCTGCCACGACCTTTTAGTTTTTGCTTTACAGCTGGGCTAGAGAAGGCACGATAACCGTGTAAGAACACTGAGTCTGAATTGACTACCCAAGTTTCTTGGAGACAAATGATCTTAAATTTGCGGAGGTAATCAACAAAATCTTCATCATACAGCTTACTCTCCCAACCCATAATGTTCCACGATAGGGTAGATAGTTGTCAGTCTGTACAGATTGCGTCAACATCCTTGAGAGCACAGACACAACCATTAGTATTAGCAGCTGTTGTTAGAGCCTGTGTACTTTTCCCCTTAACTGCCAACTTAGTCTCCTGGGGGATCATAGTACAGTGTACTTGAGACTTGACAGGAACAGAAAGTACCTCCAGAGGGACCGGGGCAGGGGGACTTAATATGCCTCTATTCCGAGGGGGGCTATCAGTTGATCCCAGCTCCTCATCTTCCAGGAACCTCATCCTAGGCCAGAAGCCAGGGGACGTTGGTTTCCTGTATCTGGCTGTGCTATTATGTGTATACTTAGGACCGGGGGGGGAATTGTCGTTTGGTCTAAGAGGAGATTCTTCTACCACCCTTCTATATTGGCCTACACCTGTAGTTAATCCCCCCTACTCTGTACCCTGGGACTGTTAAGCGGGGAAGGTGGGGGATCAATGACATTGGCCACCCTCCTGGGGGAACCCAGTCCCTCAGTAGGGGGGCATACATTTGGCATGGATCTTACCAAAACAGGGTCAGGAGAAAGTTTCTCCTGGACAGATAGCCTTTCCAGATGGAGTTTTAGGTATTCCAATCTGCTCAAAATCTCGGATTGGCCCAAGAATGGGAGAGTGCCAAAAGTGTCTATCAACATCAGTTCTTCATTAGTGAAGGGATCCCTGATTTCTCCTGCCAAATGGTCGGTGTCTTGAGACCTGGCAGCCGTAGTCCCCCAATGGCCTGGGCACAAAGCCTCAGATGTAAAGTCAATGAGCGCAGCGTGATTCTCCGGCACCTCTACTGGCTGTTGGCACGGCCTACGATGAGGAAATAGGGCTTCAGGGAGCGCCCTGTTTTCGAAGAGTCTTGAGATGCTTATGCCAACTTTAGCCAGGTTGCCCTTGTTGGAGAAGACGGAATTGTCACAGACCGGGAGGAAAACAAAACAACGGCACGTGCCTTTATGCCATTATAGAACAGGTACTCCACCTGTTGGATATCAGTTGCCAGAAGGCAGATTGAAGAAGTACCCACCAGGATTCCAAGGAGATGTTGAACGTGGTCGTCTTGGGATAAAAATCCTCTGGGTTTGGGAAAGTTCTCAAGAACCAGCTTAGAGGAGTTCAAAACTAAATTCCATTTTGGGTCTTTTAGCTGGTCCCCCATCCCCTGGGTTAGGGGCTGCTTCAAGACTGCGTCCTGCCAAGGATCCTGAAAGGGTAAATAGGGGACCTGTGCATTTAAAGGTAACAGTGAAGGGAGGGAAGAAATAGATGTAGCTGCCCTTACATTGATGGGAGTGTCACTAGGATTTAAAGCACTTCCCACACGCGGACTCTTACAAGTCATACTTGGCAACATTCCCCCTCTCTGGGGAGGGGGCTCAAGGTTCTTAGAGGGTGAACTCAACACCTGTGCCTCTCTCTGTGGTGGTAGCTTCTCCATCAATGAAAATAATTTCCTAAAATTCATTTTCCCCGTACGAGGCAACTTATAGTTTTTCAAGTTCTTTGACTTTTTCTGTTTACGTTCTATTGATATAATAGGTTTTCTCCTGGCCTTCCCACGTTCCCATGGATTTGTCCCCACCTCCTTATAAGTAGGTATTTGGGGGGTCCTTTGGGGAACAGGTACCACCTCAATCTCGGAAGGTGTTGCCTCTTTGTGGTGCATGTCGACTAAAGTCGATAGCAGGTGGTTACACTCTGACAAGTAGGATTTCATATGGTCAAAGTCCATAGCAAGCATAAGCAACCACCCCATAATAGATGGGCTGACCCCATCAGTTTCCTGATCTTGTTGATATTGATGTTGTCCCAAAGTGGCATTATTATCCTTTTTGGCCGTGGCCGATTCTTTATGCTGTGAAGTATCTATGTTTGGCAGAGCGTCCAATGCCTCATTGGCTCCAGACCTGAGCAAATCGCTAGCCAACTCCAAAGATAGATAGATAGATAGATAGATAGATAGATAGATAGATAGATAGATAGATAGATAGATAGATAGATAGATAGATAGATAGATAGATAGATAGATAGATAGATAGATAGATAGATAGATAGATAGATAGATAGATAGATAGATAGATAGGACAATGAATTAAGTTTCCTTGTCATTATTTATTATATTTATATCCCACCGTTCCTCCCAGAAGGAGCCTAGGGCAGCAAGCAAAACACTAAAAGCACTCTAAAATATCTTAATAACAAAACATATTAAAAACATATTAAAACAAAACATCTTTAAAAACATATTTTTTAAAAAATAAAATAAAAAGCAATTCCAGCACAGATGTAGACAGGGATAAGGTCTCTACTTAAAAGGCTTCTTGAAAAAGGGAGATTCTTATGAGATATTTGGGAACGGATACCCACATATAACACAGCTATACAGTATCCAGCATTAACACAAACATTCACAACTGCTCAGCAATCTAGAAAAGGGAAAGATTAGCTGGTGGTTACAGAATATTGTATCTCAACCTAGCTACAGTACACCAGATGGTAAGTGCTTGAAAGATTATCACATAGTTACTAGCAGTCTATTTACACATGTCACAACATGGCAAATGTGGGTTGGCTTATGAGCTAAGTGCATGATGAAACAATCTCCCCTTTCTCATCTAAACTTCTGGAACATGTGGTCTATAATTGTTGAATTATTTATTCTCATGCAGTTCTTGCTATGTTTTTCAAGCTGCTTTTATATGGTTACAGTCATCAGTTTCCATTGCACTAGCCTGTCAGAAGTTAGTTGGACAGCATCAAGGTAGACATGGGCTGCTTTTGGGGTTTGGCATATGTAGTGCATTCTAAGCACCCAAAAGGTCCACTTAGCCCATAGTCTTAAGAAACCCATCTTCTTCTTTTTTCATCTCAATATTCCTTGAGCACAAATACAGTATGATTCAAAGCGGTCATAAAATATGTCAGAAACAACACTCAAAACCAACACATTCAGTCACAACAAAATGCAAAATGGAGAGTAACAGTGATACATATATTCTACATGGGGATGCTTAAACACATCTATCTTTGCAAACTCCTATAAAAGATTGCCTGATTGGCATCTCTCAGACAAATGTGCAAATTGTAACTAAGTATCCAGTGATTTTACACTACTATGAATGTTGCAACACAGTTCTCAGCAGTTTAAGGGTTGTATTCAACATAGCTTTAAGCAATGATTACATCAGTGCAAGGATTTCTCCTTGTATGATAGAATGACCTCCCCCTCTCCTCCCCTTGTGCACACCCTAAATCTGTTCTGGGGATTCCTCCAACCCTCCACAGCAGATCTGTGATGGCATGAGACACATGAAGGAGAAGGAGAGGAGAAATCCCATTGCTCTAGGGCTAACTCTAGTGCTAGCACAAAACGTTAGTTGAATACCTCTCTAAAGGTATCAAAAGATGGACTTAAATAGTCTTTTGAGAGAAAATGCATGGTTTAGATATGCAGTAAAATATTTATTTGATTTATCTCTTAGAAGATTTCCATTAGGGCTGTACACGGACCCCTCCTGTTCATCCTGTGGTTCCAATCTGGAGAGGGGCATCATGCAGACCCACCCTGGGCCAACCCAGAGACCACCTACTCCAGCTCAGAGCCATTCCTGGATAAGTTTGGGAAGCAAGGCTAATGTTTAATTAGGGAGGAAAAACCCTAATTAAACATACAGTTGAGATGATATGTCTCCTTCCCCCCTCCCAAATGAAAGTGGGCTCAATTTTGGTCAGATTTCTTCCCTCACCCATCAGCTGTTGAGCCCAGGGAGCAATCCTGGGGGTGGTTGTTTGCAATGCACTTTCTGGCTGTTGAGTCCAGTGAATGAACCTCCATGATTCAGGAAAGCACCTTGCAAACTTGCACCCACAGCAATCCTGTGGAGTGGTGATTGTGCTCAGGCAGGCAGGAAGGCCTTGGCTGCTTCGTCCCCTGACAGCCCTGGGTCACTCTGCCTCATCCATTCTAACCCATAGCCATCCATGGCTGTCAGAACCGTATTTGGCTGAGGCCCCAAAAGGTCCAAATGGTCCCAATTTGGCTCAGGCCTTGGCAGAATCCAGTGCACAGCTGTAATTTCTGCACCACTTTTCATTTACAGAAAGACATACCAAAATGGTTTACACAGTAGTAAAACATGACAATATCCCATAAAAATAATCATTAATAACATCATCATCACAGCCAATATTAATAATATTAAGGCCTCAGGAAAGTCTGGATGAACACGTGTGTCTTCAGTTGGTGGTGAAGACAACAAAAAACAACCCAATATTGGTGTTCATCTGTTCTCAATGTGGAGGGCATTCCACATGACAGCACTTAAATAAGTGTCTTAAAAAGGCCTCTTTTAAAAAAGCACATTAATACTCAAACAAAACAAAACAAAGTAATGGGGGGGGGATGAGAGCATAACTTGGACCAGATATTTGTTGTTGTTATATACCTTCAAATAGATAACGACTTATGGTGACCCTATGTCAGGATGCAGGATTGGGGTCCTGGCACTTCAGAGGATGAGGAGGGGGAGGAGATCATTTTCCCAGAGTTGTGTGAAGAAGAACCAGGGGAGGGGGGAGGAATCCCAGAGTTGGTGTTGCCCAGCAGTAAAGACCTTGAAACTCTAGCCAACATAGACACAGACTGTTCCCAGGAACTTCCCACGCTCACCCCCCTTCCCAGGTCAGAGCAGTTAGAAACGGAAGGAGGGGGAATTCAACTCCCTCCTCAGCCAGAGAAAAGCCCGCCTGATGGGCATGGCATCCACCCCCCTCTTTCCCCAATACCAGAGGTAGAATCCTCAGAAGGGGAGGGGGCAGCGCTTCCCCCTTCACCACGAACCCAGAGAAAACAAAAAAGAGCAAGGGGGAGAGAGAGGAGGGGTGTGGAAGAGAGCACAGTGAGGCGGAGTGAGAGAATTCGCGCCAGAAAGCCCCCTTTATAAGAGGGGGAGCAGGGATTCCTTGTTCTGTCAACTCTCTTGCATGTCGCTGGACACGTGTTATTGTGTTGCTTCATGAGAAGGTGTAGTTTCTGTTTGGATATTACTTTAATAAAGACTGAATTGCTTTCACCAACTGGTCTGGTTCCTGAGTCCAGTCCTGAACACGACACCCTATGAATCGGTGAACTCCAGTAGCATCTGTTATAAACCACCCTGTTCAGATCTTGTAAGTTCAGGTCTGTGGCTTCCTTTATGGAATCAATACTCACCTAATTCTACAAAGAGGTTATGATTAGAATTTTCATGTACATGTAAATCAGGGAACCTTTTTGGCTGAGCAGGCCAGATATTTACCTTCTCCCACCCTGAGGGCCAACTTTGACAGGTGGATGGGACCACCTACGTGGTGTCTTAATGATTTCATGTAATTGACAGGTAGTGGTCCTGCCCACCTGTCAATATTGGTTCATGGAGGGATAAAGGGGACCAAGCAGGATTGAACTTCCCACACATTATCTGATGTGCAGGAAGTTCCATCCTGCTTTCCAGCTGCAGGATGCAGCCACATCTTTACCTTCCCAACAACTGATATTACATATGATGCCAGGTCTGGAGCAGGTTGCTGTGATTGGTGGAAATAGCCTGGCGGGTCAAATGGGGAGGCCTGGTGTGTCAAATATGGTATGCCGTCGGGATGTAGGTTTTGCATCCCATGAGCTCAGCACACTAAACTCTTGATTTTTAAAGTATACTTTACACACACAATTCTCATGACTGAGCAAGCCAATGAGATGATGGCATGCTCAAATGGTTCCTTGTGCCCTCAACTGGTTTAGCACAGAGAGAACTTACAGTGCAATAAAGGCAACAATAATAATTTGGCCTATTGGCTTCAGTGGCTTAAAGAAGTCCTTGAATGGGATACTGACATTCATAAGGATGTTCTTAGATGTTCATGGGAATGGAGTCTGAATTTCGAGTGGGCAATATGGCTCTCAGTTATCCAATTCATGTTATAACCCTGTCTACAAACTAAGCATGCAATACACCTGCACTTTTAAAACATAAATAAACAAAGCTTCAGTGATCCTAACCTTGGAAAGAGGTAAACACTTCTTATGACATTCTGAAATATGACTTGTCAGCTTTTGGTGAAGGCAGTGGGAGCCTGAAGGCTCTAAACTCTTTGATTTCCTTACCAAATTTCACTCGGCAGGGAAGGGAAAATTAAGCACAATTCTAGAAAGAGCTGGTCCATTTAGAAAGCAAGAAAAAGATGGGTCTCATTACTAGGAACTTTCTGGTATAGAACATCACAGTAGTTCAGGGCCAGGATGCTTCATTCTTTCATAACCCCATCACAGGAGATAGGACAGTGCCAAATTTGATGGTTTGGGCAAAATATCCTGGGTACTCTCGGTTCCTAAGATGCCTTCTTATTGCCTTCTCCTCAGCACTGTTGCCTCTTGCCACTTGGCTCTCCCTCTGGACTGAGTGAACACCATCCCTTGGGGAGGGGGAAGAGATGTGTAGGAGGAAGGAATGGGGGAGAATTTTGATTCACTTTGCATTTAAAGCTGAATCTATCAAAATTGTACTCTCCAAAACAATAAACACAGTCATCCTTTGAAATTCAAACTTACCCGAATTTTGCAATGAGTTCTCCAACCAACCAATGTTCACAAAAAATCATGCTTTCGGGGGAAATGTGCATAGAATGAATATGTGAGTGAAAATAACATATAAAACTATATTATATTAGGAGAAATTGCTTGCAAAAATTTGTACATTGGAAAAAACTTCATACAAAACGTGTTTATTAGGAGAAATTCACACTAAAATGCTGAAGAATTTTCATGAGGATTTTTTTTTTTTACAAAAAATCAGAAATTGGTGGAGAAATGTGGGGAACTGGATTTGAGACTGGGAAAATGAGAAACTGAGAGAACCAACATGGGCATATTCTTCCATCCCTACACCTAGCCCACATGCTAAGGAGTAGAAGCCAAGCTTAGCCACACCACACTGTGACCCACCAATATTGTGGACCTTCACTGCCAACCTCAGTATGTGGCAGGCAATGCCAGTCTCTGGATTGGGTTGGGCCTTGAAGTGAGAACCTGAGATCCCTTAAAGGGTCCCCTAGTGGAATCAGGGATACCATCCCTGCCTTTCCCTGCTATGTATCTGGCACAATGCCACATGAGCTGAACTCACTCAACTCCCCACTAAATTGAAGCAGATGCAGCCAATATAAGCAATATTAATTGGCTCCAATATCCTGCAAACAAACAGAAAGAAAAAGTTGCTTACCCTTAAAAAAATGCAAAAGTTCAGGAAAAAGGAGTTAAGGATAGATCATGCATAAATATAAGTATTTTAATATGTCAAAAATAAAAAGTTTAAATACTTATTCTAAAGGCACCTATATCTCCAGAAGAGACAAATACATATTTTTAAAAGTGTTCCTTTGGTGTTTTGGCCAGATGCATTTCAACAACCTGTCTTCTTCAGTGGCCAAGTGCATAAAATCCAGGCTTTTAAATAAAAAAAATTCTTCAAACTGGAAGCAATATATATCACAGTCTAATGTGGGATGCCACAAGTCTCCTTACAGCCCAATTCCAGTGAATAATGAGTAAATATTGTAAAGAAGCCATAGCTTCATGACGAGTTTTCA